>NC_064644.1:615401926-617801926 GCF_023864345.2 Schistocerca serialis cubense | reverse complement strand
ATAAGAAGGTCCAAGGGATACAGTAAACCTGAAGTGAAGCATCGGAATCTAAAACTGGATTCACATTAGAGGTTCGAATCATAGAAAGTTAGAGTGTCAGTCCTCTTGTACTTAAGTCGGCATTGTGCTTTTTGTATTAAATTCGGTTCAATTTCTGTGTTTCATCGTCAATAAGAAGGTCCAGGGGATACAGTAAACCTGAAGTGAAGTATCGGAATCAAAAACTGTACTCACAGGAGAGGTTCAAATCATAGAAAGTTACAGTGTCAGTCCTCTTGTACTTAAGTCGGCATTGTGCCTTTTGTATTAAATTCGGATGCAATTTCTGTGTTTCATCGTCAATAAGAAGGTCCAAGGGATACAGTAAACCTGAAGTGAAGCATCGGAATCTAAAACTGGACTCAGAGGAAAGGTTCAACTCATAGAAAGTTAGAGTGCCAGTCCTCTTGTACTTAAGTCGGCATTGTGCCTTTTGTATTAAATTTGGATTCTATTTTTGTGTTTCATCGTCAATAAGAAGGTCCAAGGGATACAGTAAACCTGAAGTGAAGCATCGGAATCTAAAACTGGACTCACAGGTGAGGTTCAAATCATTGAAAATTAGAGTGTCAGTCCTCTTGTACTTAAGTCGGCATTGTGCCTTTTGTATTAAATTCGGATGCAATTTTAGTGTTTCATCGTCAATAAGAAGGTCCAAGGGATACAGTAAACCTGAAGTGAAGCATCGGGATCTAAAACTGGACTCATAGGAGAGGTTCTAATCATAGAAAGTTAGAGTGTCAGTCCTCTTGTACTTAAGTCGGCAGTGTGCCTTTTGTATTAAATTCGGATGCAATTTCTGTGTTTCATCGTCAATAAGAAGGTCCAAGGGATAGACTAAACCTGAAGTAAAGCATCGAAATCTAAAACTGGACTCACAGGAGAGGTTCAAATCATAGAAAGTTAGAGTGTCAGTCCTCTTGTACTTCAGTCGGCATTGTGCCTTTTGTATTAAATTCGGATGCAATTTCTGTGTTTCATCGTCGATAAGAAGGTCCAAGGGATACAGTAAACCTGAAATGAAACATCGGAATCAAAATCTGTACTGACAGGAGAGGTTCATGTCATAAACGTTAGAGTGTCAGTCCTCTTGTACTTAAGTCGGCATTGTGCCTTTTGAATTTAATTCGGATGCAATCTCTGTGTTTCATCGTCAATAGGAAGGTACAAGGGATACAGTAACCCTGAAATGAAGCATCGGAATCTAAAACAGAAATCACAGGATAGGTTCAAATCATAAAAAGTTAGTGTGTCAGTCCTCATGTACTTAAGTCGGCAATGTGCTTTTGTATTAAATTCGGATGCAATTTCTGTGTTTCATCGTCAATAAGAAGGTCCAAGGAATACAGTAAACCTGAAGTGAAGCATCGGAATCTAAAACTGGACTCACATTATAGGTTCAAATCATAGAAAGTTAGAGTGTCAGTCCTCTTGTACTTAAGACGGCTTTGTCCCTTTTGTATTAAATTCGGATGCAATTTTAGTGTTTCATCGTCAATAAGAAGGTCCAAGGGATACAGTAAACCTGAAGTGAAGCATCGGAATCTAAAACTGGACTCACAGGAGAGGTTCAAAACATAGAAAGTTAGAGTGTCAGTCCTCTTGTACTTAAGTCGGCATTGTGCCTTTTGTATTAAATTCGGATGCAATTTCTGTGTTTCATCGTCAATAAGAAGGTCCAAGGGATACAGTAAACCTGAAATGAAGCATCGGAATCATAAACTGTACTCACAGGAGAGGTTCAAATCATAGAAAGTTAGAGGGTCAGTCCTCTTGTACTTAAGACGGCATTGTGCCTTTTCTATTTAATTCGGATGCAATTTCTGTGTTTCATCGTCAAAAAGAAGGCCCAAGGGATACAGTAAACCTGAAGTGAAGCATCGGAATCTAAAATTGGACTCACAGGAGAGGATCAAATCATTGAAAGTTAGAGTGTCAGTCCTCTTGTACTTAAGTCGGCATTGTGCCTTTTGTATTAAATTCTGATGCAATTTCTGTGTTTCATCGTCAATAAGAAGGTCCAAGGGATAAAGTAAACCTGAAGTGAAGCATCGGAAACTAAAACAGGAATCACAGGAGAGGTTAAAAAAAAAAGTTAGAGTGTCAGTCCTCTTGTTCTTAAGTCGGCATTGTGCTTTTCGTATTAAACTCGGATGCAATTTCTGTGTTTCATCGTCAATAAGAAGGTCCAAGGGATACAGTAAACCTCAAGTGAAGCATCGGAATCTAAAACTGGACTCACAGGAAAGGTTCAAATCATAGAAAGTTAGAGTGACAGTCCTCTTGTACTTAAGTCGGCATTGTGCCTTTTGTATGAAATGCGGATGCAATTTCTGTGTTTCATCGTCAATAAGAAGGTCCAAGGGATAGACTAAACCTGAAGTAAAGCATCGAAATCTAAAACTGGACTCACAGGAGAGGTTCAAATCATAGAAAGTTAGAGTGTCAGTCCTCTTGTACTTCAGTCGGCATTGTGCCTTTTGTATTAAATTCGGATGCAATTTCTGTGTTTCATCGTCGATAAGAAGGTCCAAGGGATACAGTAAACCTGAAATGAAACATCGGAATCAAAATCTGTACTGACAGGAGAGGTTCATGTCATAAACGTTAGAGTGTCAGTCCTCTTGTACTTAAGTCGGCATTGTGCCTTTTGAATTTAATTCGGATGCAATCTCTGTGTTTCATCGTCAATAGGAAGGTACAAGGGATACAGTAACCCTGAAATGAAGCATCGGAATCTAAAACAGAAATCACAGGATAGGTTCAAATCATAAAAAGTTAGTGTGTCAGTCCTCATGTACTTAAGTCGGCAATGTGCTTTTGTATTAAATTCGGATGCAATTTCTGTGTTTCATCGTCAATAAGAAGGTCCAAGGAATACAGTAAACCTGAAGTGAAGCATCGGAATCTAAAACTGGACTCACATTATAGGTTCAAATCATAGAAAGTTAGAGTGTCAGTCCTCTTGTACTTAAGTCGGCTTTGTCCCTTTTGTATTAAATTCGGATGCAATTTTAGTGTTTCATCGTCAATAAGAAGGTCCAAGGGATACAGTAAACCTGAAGTGAAGCATCGGAATCTAAAACTGGACTCACAGGAGAGGTTCAAAACATAGAAAGTTAGAGTGTCAGTCCTCTTGTACTTAAGTCGGCATTGTGCCTTTTGTATTAAATTCGGATGCAATTTCTGTGTTTCATCGTCAATAAGAAGGTCCAAGGGATACAGTAAACCTGAAATGAAGCATCGGAATCATAAACTGTACTCACAGGAGAGGTTCAAATCATAGAAAGTTAGAGGGTCAGTCCTCTTGTACTTAAGACGGCATTGTGCCTTTTCTATTTAATTCGGATGCAATTTCTGTGTTTCATCGTCAAAAAGAAGGCCCAAGGGATACAGTAAACCTGAAGTGAAGCATCGGAATCTAAAATTGGACTCACAGGAGAGGTTCAAATCATTGAAAGTTAGAGTGTCAGTCCTCTTGTACTTAAGTCGGCATTGTGCCTTTTGTATTAAATTCTGATGCAATTTCTGTGTTTCATCGTCAATAAGAAGGTCCAAGGGATAAAGTAAACCTGAAGTGAAGCATCGGAAACTAAAACAGGAATCACAGGAGAGGTTAAAAAAAAAAGTTAGAGTGTCAGTCCTCTTGTTCTTAAGACGGCATTGTGCTTTTCGTATTAAACTCGGATGCAATTTCTGTGTTTCATCGTCAATAAGAAGGTCCAAGGGATACAGTAAACCTCAAGTGAAGCATCGGAATCTAAAACTGGACTCACAGGAAAGGTTCAAATCATAGAAAGTTAGAGTGACAGTCCTCTTGTACTTAAGTCGGCATTGTGCCTTTTGTATTAAATTTGGATTCTATTTTTGTGTTTCATCGTCAACAAGAAGGTCCAAGGGATACAGTAAACCTGAAGTGAAGCATCGGTATCTAAAACTGGACTCATTGGAGAGGTTCTAATCAGAGAAAGTTAGAGTGTCAGTCCTCTTGTACTTAAGTCGTCATTGTGCCTTTTGTATTAAATTCGAATGCAATTTCTGTGTTTCATCATCAATAAGAAGGTCCAAGGGATACGGTAAACCTGAAGTGAAGCATCGGAATCTAAAACTGGACTCACAGGAGAGGTTCAAATTATAGAAAGTTAGAGTGTCAGTCCTCTTGTACTTAAGTCGGCATTGTGCCTTTTGTATTAAATTCGGATGCAATTTCTGTGTTTCATCGTCAATAGGAAGGTCCAAGGGATACAGTTACCCTGAAGTGAAGCATCGGAATCTAAAACTGAACTCACAGGAGAGGTTCAAATCAAAGAAAGTTATAGTGTCAGTCCTCATGTAGTTATGTCGGCATTGTGCCTTTTGTATTAAATTCGGATGCAATTTCTGTGTTTCATCGTCAATAAGAAGGTCCAAAGGATACAGTTAACCTGAAATGAAGCATCGGAATCTAAAACTGGACTCACAAGAGAGGTTTAAATCACAGAAAGATAGAGAGTCAGTCCCCTTGTACTTAAGTCGCCATTGTGCATTTTGTATTAAATTCGGATGCAATATTTGTGTTTCAGCGTCAATATGAAGGTCCAAGGGATACAGTAAACCTGAAGTGAAGCATCGGAATCTAAAACTGGACTCACAGGAGAGTTTCAAATCATAGATAGTTAGAGTTTCAGTCCTCTTGTACTTAAGTCGGCATTGTGCCGTTTGTATTAAATTCGGATGCAATTTCTGTGTTTCATCGTCAATAAGAAGGTCCAAAGGATACAGTAAACCTGAAATGAAGCATCGGAATCTAAAACTGGACTCACAGGAGAGGTTCAAATCACAGAAAGTTAGAGTGTCAGTCCCCTTGTACTTAAGTCGCCATTGTGCTTTTGTATTAAATTCGGATGCAATTTTTGTTTTCATCGTCAATAAGAATGTCCAAGGGATACAGTAAACCGGAAGTGAGGCATCGGAATCTAAAACTGGACTCACAGGAGAGGTTCAAATCATAGAAGGTTAGAGTGTCAGTGCTCTTATACTTGAGTCGGCATTGCGCCTTTAGTATTATATTCGAATGCAATTTCTGTGTTTCATCGTCAATAAGAAGGCCCAAGGGATACAGTAAACCTGAAGTGAAGCATCGGAATCAAAAACAGGACTCACAGGAGAGGTTCAAATCATAGAAAGTTAGTGTGTCAGTCCTCATTAACTTAAATCGGCATTGTGCCTTTTGTATTAAATTCGGATGCAATTTCTGTGTTTCATCGTCAATAAGAAGGTCCAAGGGATAGAGTAAACCTGAAGTAAAGCATCGAAATCTAAAACTGGACTCACAGGAGAGGTTCAAATCATAGAAAGTTAGAGTGTCAGTCCTCTTGTACTTCAGTCGGCATTGTGCCTTTTGTATTAAATTCGGATGCAATTTCTGTGTTTCATCGTCGATAAGAAGGTCCAAGGGATACAGTAAACCTGAAATGAAGCATCGGAATCAAAATCTGTACTGACAGGAGAGGTTCATGTCATAAACGTTAGAGTGTCAGTCCTCTTGTACTTAAGACGGCATTGTGCCATTTGAATTTAATTCGGATGCAATTTCTGTGTTTCATCGTCAATAGGAAGGTACAAGGGATACAGTGACCCTGAAATGAAGCATCGGAATCTAAAACAGAAATCACAGGATAGGTTCAAATCATAAAAAGTTAGTGAGTCAGTCCTCATGTATTTAAGTCGGCATTGTGCTTTTGTATTAAATTCGGATGCAATTTCTGTGTTTCATCGTCAATAAGATGGTCCAAGGAATACAGTAAACCTGAAGTGAAGCATCGGAATCTAAAACTGGACTCACATTATAGGTTCAAATCATAGAAAGTTAGAGTGTCAGTCCTCTTGTACTTAAGTCGGCATTGTGCCTTTTGTATTAAATTCGGATGCAATTTCTGTGTTTCATCGTCAATAAGAAGGTCCAAGGGATACAGTAAACCTGAAATGAAGCATCGGAATCATAAACTGTACTCACAGGAGAGGTTCAAATCATAGAAAGTTAGAGGGTCAGTCCTCTTGTACTTAAGTCGGCATTGTGCCTTTTCTATTTAATTCGGATGCAATTTCTGTGTTTCATCGTCAAAAAGAAGGTCCAAGGGATACAGTAAACCTGAAGTGAAGCATCGGAATCTACAATTGGACTCACAGGAGAGGTTCAAATCATTGAAAGTTAGAGTGTCAGTCCTCTTGTACTTAAGTCGGCATTGTGCCTTTTGTATTAAATTCTGATGCAATTTCTGTGTTTCATCGTCAATAAGAAGGTCCAAGGGATAAAGTAAACCTGAAGTGAAGCATCGGAAACTAAAACAGGCATCACAGGAGAGGTTAAAACAAAAAGTTAGAGTGTCAGTCCTCTTGTTCTTAAGTCGGCATTGTGCCTTTTGTATTAAATTTGGATTCTATTTTTGTGTTTCATCGTCAACAAGAAGGTCCAAGGGATACAGTAAAACTGAAGTGAAGCATCGGTATCTAAAACTGGACTCATTGGAGAGGTTCTAATCAGAGAAAGTTAGAGTGTCAGTCCTCTTGTACTTAAGTCGTCATTGTGCCTTTTGTATTAAATTCGAATGCAATTTCTGTGTTTCATCATCAATAAGAAGGTCCAAATGATACGGTAAACCTGAAGTGAAGCATCGGAATCTAAAACTGGACTCACAGGAGTGGTTCAAATTATAGAAAGTTAGAGTGTCAGTCCTCTTGTACTTAAGTCGGCATTGTGCCTTTTGTATTAAATTCGGATGCAATTTCTGTGTTTCATCGTCAATAGGAAGGTCCAAGGGATACAGTTACCCTGAAGTGAAGCATCGGAATCTAAAACTGAACTCACAGGAGAGGTTCAAATCAAAGAAAGTTATAGTGTCAGTCCTCATGTACTTATGTCGGCATTGTGCCTTTTGTATTAAATTCGGATGCAATTTCTGTGTTTCATCGTCAATAAGAAGTCCAAGGGATACAGTAAACCTGAAGTGAAGCATCGGAATCTACAACTGGACTCAGAGGAGAGGTTCAAATCATAGAAAGTTAGAGTGTCAGTCCTCTTGTACTTAAGTCGGCATTGTGCCGTTTGTATTAAATTCGGATGCAATTTCTGTGTTTCATCATCAATAAGAAGGTCCAAAGGATACAGTTAACCTGAAATGAAGCATCGGAATCTAAAACTGGACTCACAAGAGAGGTTTAAATCAAAGAAAGATAGAGAGTCAGTCCCCTTGTACTTAGGTCGCCATTGTGCCTTTTGTATTAAATTCGGATGCAATTTTTGTGTTTCAGCGTCAATATGAAGGTCCAAGGGATACAGTAAACCTGAAGTGAAGCATCGGAATCTAAAACTGGACTCACAGGAGAGTTTCAAATCATAGATAGTTAGAGTTTCAGTCCTCTTGTACTTCAGTCGGCATTGTGCCGTTTGTATTAAATTCGGATGCAATTTCTGTGTTTCATCGTCAATAAGAAGGTCCAAAGGATACAGTAAACCTGAAATGAAGCATCGGAATCTAAAACTGGACTCACAGGAGAGGTTCAAATCACAGAAAGTTAGAGTGTCAGTCCCCTTGTACTTAAGTCGCCATTGCGCTTTTGTATTAATTTCGGATGCAATTTTTGTGTTTCATCGTCAATAAGAATCTCCAATGGATACAGTAAACCGGAAGTGAAGCATCGGAATCTAAAACTGGACTCACAGGAGAGGTTCGAATCATAGAAAGTTAGAGTGTCAGTCCTCTTGTACTTAAGTCGGCATTGTGCCTTTTGTATTTTATTCGGATGCAATTTCGGTGTTTCATCGTCAATAAGAAGGTCCAAGGGATACGGTAAACCTGAAGTGAAGCATCGGAATTTAAAACTGGACTCACAGGAGAGGTTCAAATCATAGAAGGTTAGAGTGTCAGTGCTCTTATACTTGAGTCGGCATTGCGCCTTTACTATTATATTCGAATGCAATTTCTGTGTTTCATCGTCAATAAGAAGGCCCAAGGGATACAGTAAACCTGAAGTGAAGCATTGGAATCAAAAACTGGACTCACAGGAGAGGTTCAAATCATAGAAAGTTAGAGTGTCAGTCCTCTTGTACTTAACTCGGCATTGTACCGTTGGTATTAAATTCGGATGCAATTTCTGTGTTTCATCGTCAACAAGAAGGTCAAAGGGTTACAGTAAACCTGAAGTGAAGCATCGGAATCTAAAACTGTACTCACAGGAGAGGTTCAAATCATAGAGAGTTAGAGTGTCAGTCCTCTTGTACTTAAGTCGGCATTGTGCCTTTTGTATTTTATTCGGATGCAATTTCGGTGTTTCATCGTCAATAAGAAGGTCCAAGGGATACGGTAAACCTGAAGTGAAGCATCGGAATTTAAAACTGGACTCACAGGAGAGGTTCAAATTATAGAAAGTTAGAGTGTCAGTCCTCTTGTACTTAAGTCGGCATTGTGCCTTTTGTATTAAATTCGGATGCAATTTCTGTGTTTCATCGTCAATAGGAAAGTCCAAGGGTTACAGCAACCCTGAAATGAAGCATCGGAATCTAAAACTGAACTCTCAGGAGAGGTTCAAATCATAAAAAGTTAGTGTGTCAGTCGTCATGTACTTATGTCGGCATTGTGCCTGTCGTATTAAATTCGGAAGCAATTTCTGTGTTTCATCGTCAATATGAAGGTCCAAGGGATACAGTAAACCTGAAGTGAAGCATCGGTATCTAAAACTGGACTCACAGGAAAGGTTCAAATCATAGAAAGTTAGAGTGTCAGTCCTCTTGTACTTAAGTCGGCATTGTGCCTTTTGTATTAAATTCGGATGCAATTTTAGTGTTTCATCGTCAATACGAAGGTCCAAGGGATACAGTAAACCTGAAGTGAAGCATCGGAATCTAAAACTGGACTCACAGGAGAGGTTCAAATCATAGAAAGTTAGAGTGTCACTCCTCTTGTACTTAAGTGTGCATTGTGCCTTTTGTATTAAATTCGGATGCAATTTCTGTGTTTCATCGTCAATAAGAAGGTCCAAGGGATACAGTAAACCTGAAATGAAGCATCGGAATCAAAAACTGTACTCACAGGAGAGGTTCAAATCATAGAAAGTTAGAGTGTCAGTCCTCTTGTACTTAAGTCGGCATTGTGCCTTTTGTATTAAATTCGGATGCAATTTCTGTGTTTCATCGTCAAAAAGAAGGTCCAAGGGATACAGTAAACCGGAAGTGAAGCATCGGAATCTAAAACTGGACTCACAGGAGAGGTTAAAAAAAAAAGTTAGAGTGTCAGTCCTCTTGTACTTAAGTCGGCATTGTGCCTTTTGTATTAAATTCGGATGCAATTTCTGTGTTTCATCGTCAAAAAGAAGGGTCAAGGGATACAGTAAACCTGAAGTGAAGCATCGGAATCTAAAATTGGACTCACAGGAGAGGTTCAAATCATTGAAAGTTAGAGTGTCAGTCCTCTTGTACTTAAGTCGGCATTGTGTCTTTTGTATTAAATTCTGATGCAATTTCTGTGTTTCATCGTCAATAACAAGTTCCAAGGGATACAGTAAACCTGAAGTGAAGCATCGGAATCTAAAACTGGACTCACAGGAGAGGTTAAAAAAAAAAAGTTAGAGTGTCAGTCCTCTTGTACTTAAGTCGGCCTTGTGCCTTTTGTATTAAATTTGGATGCAATTTCTGTGATTCATCGTCAATAAGAAGGTCCAAGGGATACAGTAAACCTGAAATGAAGCATCGGTATCTAAAGCTGGACTCATAGGAGAGGGTCTAATCATAGAAAGTTAGAGTTTCAGTCCTCTTGTACTTAAGTCGTCATTCTGCCTTTTGTATTAAATTCGGATGCAACTTCTGTGTTTCATCGTCAATAAGAAGGTCCAAGGGATACGGTAAACCTGAAGTGAAGCATCGGAAAGTAAAACTGGACTCACAGGAGAGGTTCAAATTATACAAAGTTAGAGTGTCAATCCTCTTGTACTTAAGTCGGCATTGTGCCTTTTGTATTAAATTCGGATGCAATTTCTGTGTTTCATCGTCAAAAGGAAGGTCCAAGGGATACAGTAAAGCTGAAGTGAAGCATTGGAATCTAAAACTGGACTCACAGGAGAGGTATAAATCATTGAAAATTAGAGTGTCAGTCCTCTTGTACTTATGTCGGCATTGTGCCTTTTGTATTATATTCGGATGCAATTTCTGTGTTTCATTGGCATTAAGAAGGTCCAACGGATACACTATACCTGAAGTGAAGCATCGGAATCTAAAACTGGACTCACAGGAAAGGTTCAAATCGTAGAAAGTTAGAGTGTCAGTCCTCTTGTACTTCAGTTGGCATTGTGCCCTTTGTATTAAATGCAGATGCAATTTCTGTGTTTCATCGTCAATAAGAAGGTCCAAGGGATACAGTAAACCTGAAGTGAAGCATCGGTATCTAAAACTGGACTCACAGGAGATGTTCAAATCATAGAATGTTAGAGTGTCAGTCCTCTTGTACTTATGTCGGCATTGTGCCTTTTGTATTAAATTCGGATGCAATTTCTGTGTTTCATCGTCAATAAGAAGGTCCAAGTGATACAGTAAACCTGAAGTGAAGCAACGGAATCTAAAAATGGACTCACAGGAGAGGTTCAAATCATAGAAAGTTAGAGTGTCAGTCCTCTTGTACTTAAGTCGGCATTGTGCCGTTTGTATTAAATTCGGATGCAATTTCTGTGTTTCATCGTCAATAAGAAGGTCCAAAGGATACAGTAAACCTGAAATGAAGCATCGGAATCTAAAACTGGACTCACAGGAGAGGTTCAAATCACAGAAAGTTAGAGTGTCAGTCCCCTTGTACTTAAGTCGCCATTGTGCTTTTGTATTAAATTCGGATGCAATTTTTGTGTTTCATCGTCAATAAGAATGTCCAAGGGATACAGTAAACCGGAAGTGAGGCATCGGAATCTAAAACTGGACTCACAGGAGAGGTTCAAATCATAGAAGGTTAGAGTGTCAGTGCTCTTATACTTGAGTCGGCATTGCGCCTTTAGTATTATATTCGAATGCAATTTCTGTGTTTCATCGTCAATAAGAAGGCCCAAGGGATACAGTAAACCTGAAGTGAAGCATCGGAATCAAAAACAGGACTCACAGGAGAGGTTCAAATCATAGAAAGTTAGTGTGTCAGTCCTCATTAACTTAAATCGGCATTGTGCCTTTTGAATTAAATTCGCATGCTATATCTGTGTTTCATCGTCAATAAGAAGGTCCAAGGGATACAGTAAACCTGAAGTGAAGCATCGGAATCTAAAACTGGATTCACATTAGAGGTTCGAATCATAGAAAGTTAGAGTGTCAGTCCTCTTGTACTTAAGTCGGCATTGTGCCTTTTGTATTAAATTCGGTTGCACTTTCTGTGTTTCATCGTCAATAAGAAGGTCCAGGGGATACAGTAAACCTGAAGTGAAGCATCGGAATCTAAAAGTGGACTCACAGGAGAGGTTCAAATCATAGAAAGTTAGAGTGTCAGTCCTCTTGTACTTAAGTCGGCATTGTGCCTTTTGTATTAAATTCGGATGCAATTTCTGTGTTTCATCGACAATAAGAAGGTCCAAGGGATACAGTAAACCTGAAATGAAGCATCGGAATCAAAAACTGTACTCACAGGAGAGGTTCAAATCATAGAAAGTTACAATGTCAGTAATCTTGTACTTAAGTCGGCATTGTGCCTTTTGTATTAAATTCGGATGCAATTTCTGTGTTTCATCGTCAATAAGAAGGTCCAAGGGATACAGTAAACCTGAAGTGAAGCATCGGGATCTAAAACTGGACTCATAGGAGAGGTTATAGTCATAGAAAGTTACAGTGTCAGTCCTCTTGTACTTAAGTCGGCATTGTGCCTTTTGTATTAAATTCGGATGCAATTTCTGTGTTTCATCGTCAATAAGAAGGTCCAAGGGATAGAGTAAACCTGAAGTAAAGCATCGAAATCTAAAACTGGACTCACAGGAGAGGTTCAAATCATAGAAAGTTAGAGTGTCAGTCCTCTTGTACTTCAGTCGGCATTGTGCCTTTTGTATTAAATTCGGATGCAATTTCTGTGTTTCATCGTCGATAAGAAGGTCCAAGGGATACAGTAAACCTGAAATGAAGCATCGGAATCAAAATCTGTACTGACAGGAGAGGTTCATGTCATAAACGTTAGAGTGTCAGTCCTCTTGTACTTAAGACGGCATTGTGCCATTTGAATTTAATTCGGATGCAATTTCTGTGTTTCATCGTCAATAGGAAGGTACAAGGGATACAGTAACCCTGAAATGAAGCATCGGAATCTAAAACAGAAATCACAGGATAGGTTCAAATCATAAAAAGTTAGTGAGTCAGTCCTCATGTATTTAAGTCGGCATTGTGCTTTTGTATTAAATTCGGATGCAATTTCTGTGTTTCATCGTCAATAAGATGGTCCAAGGAATACAGTAAACCTGAAGTGAAGCATCGGAATCTAAAACTGGACTCACATTATAGGTTCAAATCATAGAAAGTTAGAGTGTCAGTCCTCTTGTACTTAAGTCGGCATTGTGCCTTTTGTATTAAATTCGGATGCAATTTCTGTGTTTCATCGTCAATAAGAAGGTCCAAGGGATACAGTAAACCTGAAATGAAGCATCGGAATCATAAACTGTACTCACAGGAGAGGTTCAAATCATAGAAAGTTAGAGGGTCAGTCCTCTTGTACTTAAGTCGGCATTGTGCCTTTTCTATTTAATTCGGATGCAATTTCTGTGTTTCATCGTCAAAAAGAAGGTCCAAGGGATACAGTAAACCTGAAGTGAAGCATCGGAATCTACAATTGGACTCACAGGAGAGGTTCAAATCATTGAAAGTTAGAGTGTCAGTCCTCTTGTACTTAAGTCGGCATTGTGCCTTTTGTATTAAATTCTGACGCAATTTCTGTGTTTCATCGTCAATAAGAAGGTCCAAGGGATAAAGTAAACCTGAAGTGAAGCATCAGAAACTAAAACAGGAATCACAGGAGAGGTTAAAACAAAAAGTTAGAGTGTCAGTCCTCTTGTTCTTAAGTCGGCATTGTGCCTTTTGTATTAAATTTGGATTCTATTTTTGTGTTTCATCGTCAACAAGAAGGTCCAAGGGATACAGTAAAACTGAAGTGAAGCATCGGTATCTAAAACTGGACTCATTGGAGAGGTTCTAATCAGAGAAAGTTAGAGTGTCAGTCCTCTTGTACTTAAGTCGTCATTGTGCCTTTTGTATTAAATTCGAATGCAATTTCTGTGTTTCATCATCAATAAGAAGGTCCAAGGGATACGGTAAACCTGAAGTGAAGCATCGGAATCTAAAACTGGACTCACAGGAGTGGTTCAAATTATAGAAAGTTAGAGTGTCAGTCCTCTTGTACTTAAGTCGGCATTGTGCCTTTTGTATTAAATTCGGATGCAATTTCTGTGTTTCATCGTCAATAGGAAGGTCCAAGGGATACAGTTACCCTGAAGTGAAGCATCGGAATCTAAAACTGAACTCACAGGAGAGGTTCAAATCAAAGAAAGTTATAGTGTCAGTCCTCATGTACTTATGTCGGCATTGTGCCTTTTGTATTAAATTCGGATGCAATTTCTGTGTTTCATCGTCAATAAGAAGTCCAAGGGATACAGTAAACCTGAAGTGAAGCATCGGAATCTACAACTGGACTCAGAGGAGAGGTTCAAATCATAGAAAGTTAGAGTGTCAGTCCTCTTGTACTTAAGTCGGCATTGTGCCGTTTGTATTAAATTCGGATGCAATTTCTGTGTTTCATCATCAATAAGAAGGTCCAAAGGATACAGTTAACCTGAAATGAAGCATCGGAATCTAAAACTGGACTCACAAGAGAGGTTTAAATCAAAGAAAGATAGAGAGTCAGTCCCCTTGTACTTAGGTCGCCATTGTGCCTTTTGTATTAAATTCGGATGCAATTTTTGTGTTTCAGCGTCAATATGAAGGTCCAAGGGATACAGTAAACCTGAAGTGAAGCATCGGAATCTAAAACTGGACTCACAGGAGAGTTTCAAATCATAGATAGTTAGAGTTTCAGTCCTCTTGTACTTCAGTCGGCATTGTGCCGTTTGTATTAAATTCGGATGCAATTTCTGTGTTTCATCGTCAATAAGAAGGTCCAAAGGATACAGTAAACCTGAAATGAAGCATCGGAATCTAAAACTGGACTCACAGGAGAGGTTCAAATCACAGAAAGTTAGAGTGTCAGTCCCCTTGTACTTAAGTCGCCATTGCGCTTTTGTATTAAATTCGGATGCAATTTTTGTGTTTCATCGTCAATAAGAATCTCCAATGGATACAGTAAACCGGAAGTGAAGCATCGGAATCTAAAACTGGACTCACAGGAGAGGTTCGAATCATAGAAAATTAGAGTGTCAGTGCTGTTGTACATAAGTCGGCATTGTGCCTTTAGTATTAAATTCGGATGCAATTTCTGTGTTTCATCGCCAATATGAAGGTCCAAGGGATACAGTAAACCTGAAGTGAAGCATCGGAATCTAAAACTGGACTCACAGGAGAGGTTCAAATCATAGAAGGTTAGAGTGTCAGTGCTCTTATACTTGAGTCGGCATTGCGCCTTTACTATTATATTCGAATGCAATTTCTGTGTTTCATCGTCAATAAGAAGGCCCAAGGGATACAGTAAACCTGAAGTGAAGCATTGGAATCAAAAACTGGACTCACAGGAGAGGTTCAAATCATAGAAAGTTAGAGTGTCAGTCCTCTTGTACTTAACTCGGCATTGTACCGTTGGTATTAAATTCGGATGCAATTTCTGTGTTTCATCGTCAACAAGAAGGTCAAAGGGTTACAGTAAACCTGAAGTGAAGCATCGGAATCTAAAACTGTACTCACAGGAGAGGTTCAAATCATAGAGAGTTAGAGTGTCAGTCCTCTTGTACTTAAGTCGGCATTGTGCCTTTTGTATTTTATTCGGATGCAATTTCGGTGTTTCATCGTCAATAAGAAGGTCCAAGGGATACGGTAAACCTGAAGTGAAGCATCGGAATTTAAAACTGGACTCACAGGAGAGGTTCAAATTATAGAAAGTTAGAGTGTCAGTCCTCTTGTACTTAAGTCGGCATTGTGCCTTTTGTATTAAATTCGGATGCAATTTCTGTGTTTCATCGTCAATAGGAAAGTCCAAGGGATACAGCAACCCTTTAATGAAGCATCGGAATCTAAAACTGAACTCTCAGGAGAGGTTCAAATCATAAAAAGTTAGTGTGTCAGTCGTCATGTACTTATGTCGGCATTGTGCCTGTCGTATTAAATTCGGAAGCAATTTCTGTGTTTCATCGTCAATATGAAGGTCCAAGGGATACAGTAAACCTGAAGTGAAGCATCGGTATCTAAAACTGGACTCACAGGAAAGGTTCAAATCATAGAAAGTTAGAGTGTCAGTCCTCTTGTACTTAAGTCGGCATTGTGCCTTTTGTATTAAATTCGGATGCAATTTTAGTGTTTCATCGTCAATACGAAGGTCCAAGGGATACAGTAAACCTGAAGTGAAGCATCGGAATCTAAAACTGGACTCACAGGAGAGGTTCAAATCATAGAAAGTTAGAGTGTCACTCCTCTTGTACTTAAGTGTGCATTGTGCCTTTTGTATTAAATTCGGATGCAATTTCTGTGTTTCATCGTCAATAAGAAGGTCCAAGGGATACAGTAAACCTGAAATGAAGCATCGGAATCAAAAACTGTACTCACAGGAGAGGTTCAAATCATAGAAAGTTAGAGTGTCAGTCCTCTTGTACTTAAGTCGGCATTGTGCCTTTTGTATTAAATTCGGATGCAATTTCTGTGTTTCATCGTCAAAAAGAAGGTCCAAGGGATACAGTAAACCGGAAGTGAAGCATCGGAATCTAAAACTGGACTCACAGGAGAGGTTAAAAAAAAAAGTTAGAGTGTCAGTCCTCTTGTACTTAAGTCGGCATTGTGCCTTTTGTATTAAATTCGGATGCAATTTCTGTGTTTCATCGTCAAAAAGAAGGTCCAAGGGATACAGTAAACCTGAAGTGAAGCATCGGAATCTAAAATTGGACTCACAGGAGAGGTTCAAATCATTGAAAGTTAGAGTGTCAGTCCTCTTGTACTTAAGTCGGCATTGTGTCTTTTGTATTAAATTCTGATGCAATTTCTGTGTTTCATCGTCAATAACAAGTTCCAAGGCATACAGTAAACCTGAAGTGAAGCATCGGAATCTAAAACTGGACTCACAGGAGAGGTTAAAAAAAAAAAGTTAGAGTGTCAGTCCTCTTGTACTTAAGTCGGCCTTGTGCCTTTTGTATTAAATTTGGATGCAATTTCTGTGATTCATCGTCAATAAGAAGGTCCAAGGGATACAGTAAACCTGAAATGAAGCATCGGTATCTAAAGCTGGACTCATAGGAGAGGGTCTAATCATAGAAAGTTAGAGTTTCGGTCCTCTTGTACTTAAGTCGTCATTCTGCCTTTTGTATTAAATTCGGATGCAACTTCTGTGTTTCATCGTCAATAAGAAGGTCCAAGGGATACGGTAAACCTGAAGTGAAGCATCGGAAAGTAAAACTGGACTCACAGGAGAGGTTCAAATTATACAAAGTTAGAGTGTCAGTCCTCTTGTACTTAAGTCGGCATTGTGCCTTTTGTATTAAATTCGGATGCAATTTCTGTGTTTCATCGTCAAAAGGAAGGTCCAAGGGATACAGTAAAGCTGAAGTGAAGCATTGGAATCTAAAACTGGACTCACAGGAGAGGTATAAATCATTGAAAATTAGAGTGTCAGTCCTCTTGTACTTATGTCGGCATTGTGCCTTTTGTATTATATTCGGATGCAATTTCTGTGTTTCATTGGCATTAAGAAGGTCCAACGGATACACTATACCTGAAGTGAAGCATCGGAATCTAAAACTGGACTCACAGGAAAGGTTCAAATCGTAGAAAGTTAGAGTGTCAGTCCTCTTGTACTTCAGTTGGCATTGTGCCCTTTGTATTAAATGCAGATGCAATTTCTGTGTTTCATCGTCAATAAGAAGGTCCAAGGGATACAGTAAACCTGAAGTGAAGCATCGGTATCTAAAACTGGACTCACAGGAGATGTTCAAATCATAGAATGTTAGAGTGTCAGTCCTCTTGTACTTATGTCGGCATTGTGCCTTTTGTATTAAATTCGGATGCAATTTCTGTGTTTCATCGTCAATAAGAAGGTCCAAGTGATACAGTAAACCTGAAGTGAAGCAACGGAATCTAAAAATGGACTCACAGGAGAGGTTCAAATCATAGAAAGTTAGAGTGTCAGTCCTCTTGTACTTAAGTCGGCATTGTGCCATTTGTATTAAATTCGGATGCAATTTCTGTGTTTTGTCGTCAATAAGAAGGTCCAAGGGATACAGTAAACCTGAAGTGAAGGATCGGAATCTAAAACTGGACTCCCAGGAGAGGTTCAAATCATAGCGAGTTAGAGTGTCAGTCCTCTTGTACTGAAGTCGGCATTGCTCCTTTTGTATTAAATTCAGATGCAATTTCTGTGTTTCATCGTCAATAAGAAGGTCCAAAGGAAACACTAAACCTCAAGTGAAGCATCGGAATCTAAAACTGGACTCACAGGAGAGGTTCAAATCGTAGAGAATTGGAGTATCAGTGCTATTGTACTTAAGTCAGCATTGTGCCTTTTGTATTGAATTCGGATGCAATATCTGTGTTTCATCGACAATAAGAAGGTCCGAGGGATACAGTAAACCTCAAGTGAAGCATCGGATCCTAAAACTAGACCCACAGGAGAGGTTCTAATCATAGAGGGTTAGAGTGTCAGTCCTCGTGTACTTAAATCGGCATTGTGCCTTTTGTATTATATTCGGATGCAATTTCTGTGTTTCATCGTCAATAAGAAGGTCCAACGGATACAGTAATCCTGACGTGAAGCATCGGAATCGAAAACTGGACTCACAGGAGAGGTTGAAATCATAGAGAGTCAGAGTGTCAGTCCCCTTGAACTTAAGTCGGCATTGTGCCTTTTGTATTAAATTCGGATGTAATTTCTGTTTTTCATCATCAATAAGAAGGTCCAAGTGATACAGTAAACATGAAGTAAAGCATCGGAATCTAAAACTGGACTCACAGGAGAGGTGCAAATCATAGAGAGTAAGAGTGTCAATCCTCTTGTACTTAAGTCGGCATTGTGCCTTTTCTATTAAATTCGGAAGCAATATCTGTGTTTCATCGTCATTAAGAAGGTCCAAGGGATACAGTAAACCTGAAGTGAAGCATCGGAATCTAAAACTGGACTCACGGGAGAGGTTCAAATCATAGAGAGTTAGAGTGTCAGTCCTCTTGTACTTAATTCGGCAATTTGCCTTTTGTATTACATTGGGATGCAATTTCTGTGTTTCATCGTCAATAAGAAGGACCAAGGGATACAGTAAACCTGAAGTGAAGCATCGGAATCTAAAACTGGACTCACAGGAGAGGTTCAAATCATAGAGAGTTAGAGTGTCAGTCCTCTTTACTTAAGTCGGCATTGTCCCTTTTGTATTAATTTCGGATGTAATTTCTGTGTTTCATCGTCAATAAGAAGGTCCTAGGGATACAGTAAACCTGAATTGAAGCATCGGAATCTAAAACTGGACTCACTGGAGAGGTTCAAATCATAGAAGGTTAGAGTGTCATTCGTCTTGTACTTAAGTCGGCGTTGTAAGTTTTGTATTAAATTCTTATGCCATTTCTGTGTTTCGTCGTCAAGAAGAAGGTCCAAGGGATACAGTAAACCTGAAGTGAAGCATCGTAATCTAAAACTGGACTCACAGGAGAGGTTCAAATCATTGAGAGTTAGAGTGTCAGTCCTCTTGTACTTATGTCGGCATTGTGACTTTTGTAATAAATTCGGATGCAATTTCTGTGTTTCATCGTCAATACGAAGGTCCAAGGGATACAGTAAACCTGAAGTAAAGCATCGGGATCTGAAACTGGACTCATAGGAGAGGATCTAATCATAAAAAGTTAGAGTGTCAGTCCTCTTGTACTTATGTCGTCATTGTGACTTTTGTATTAAATTCGGATGCAATTTCTGTGTTTCATCGTCAATAAGAAGGTCCAAGGGTTACAGTAAACCTGAAGTGAAGCATGGGAATCTAAAACTGGAGTCACAGGAGAGGTTCAAATCATAATAAGTTGGAGTGTCAGTCCTCTTGTACTTAAGTCGGCATTGTGCCGTTTGTATTAAATTCGGATGCAATTTCTGTTTTTTGTCGTCAATAGGAAGGTCCAAGGGATACAGTAAACCTGAAGTGAAGCATCGGAATCTAAAACTGGACTCACAGGAGAGGTTTAAATCATTGAAAATTAGAGTGTCAGTCCTCTTGTACCTAAGTCGGCATTGTGCCTTTTGTATTAAATTCGGATGCAATTTCTTTGTTTCATCGTCATTAAGAAAGTCCAAGGGATACACTAAACCTGCAGAGAAGCATCGGAATCTAAAACTGGACTCACAGGAAAGGTTCAAATCATATTAAGTTAGAGTGTCAGTCCTCTTGTACTTAAGTCGGCATTGTGCCTTTTGTATTAAATTCGGATGCAATTTCTGCGTTTCATCGTCAATAAGAAGGTACAAGGGATACGGTAAACCTGAAGTGAAGCATCGGAATCTAAAACTGGACTCACAGGAGAGGTTCAAATCATAGAAAGTTAGAGTGTCAGTCCTCTTGTACTTATGACGAGATTGTGCCTTTTGTATTATATTCGGATGCAATTTCTGTGTTTCATCGTCAATAAGAAGGTCCTAGTGATACAGTAAACCTGAAGTGAAGCATCGGAAACTAAAAACGGACTTACAGGAGAGGTTCAAATCATAGAGAGTTAGAGTGTCAGTCCTCTTGTACTTAAGTCGGCATTGTGCCGTTTGTATTAAATTCGGATGCAATTTCTGTGTTTCATCGTCAATAAGAAGGTCCAACGGGTACACTATACCTGAAGTGAAGCATCGGAATCTAAAACTGGACTCACAGGAGAGGTTCAAATCGTAGAAAGTTAGAGTGTCAGTCCTCTTGTACTTAAGTTGGCATTGTGCCTTTTGTATTAAATGCGGATGCAATTTCTGTGTTACATCGCGAATAAGAAAGTCCAAGGGATACAGTAAACCTGAAGTGAAGCATCGGAATCTAAAACTGGACTCACAGGAGAGGTTTAAATCATAGAAATTCAGATATTCAGTCCTCTTGTACTTACGTCGGCGTTGTGCCTTTTGTATTAAATTCGGATGCAATTTCTGTGTTTCATCGTCAATTAGAAGGTCCAAGAGATACAGTTAACCTGAAGTGAAGCATCGGAATCTAAAAATGGACTCACAGGAGAGGTCCAAATCATAGAAAGTTAGAGTGTCAGTCCTCTTGTACTTAAGTCGGCATTGTGCCATTTGTATTAAATTTGGATGCAATTTCTGTGTTTCGTCGTCAATTAGAAAGTCCAAGGGATACAGTAAACCTGAAGTGAACCATCGGAATCTAAAACTGGACTCACATGAGAGGTTCAAATCATAGAAAGTTAGAGTGTCAGTCCTCTTGTACTTAAGTCGGCATTGTGCCTTTTGTATTAAATTCGGATGCAATTTCTGTGTTTCATCGTCAATAAGAAGGTCCAACAGATACACTAAACCTGAAGTGAAGCATCGGAATCTAAAACTGGACTCACAGGAGAGGTTCAAATCATAGAGAGTTAGTGTGTCAGTCCTCTTGTACTTATGTCGGCATTGTGACTTTTGTATTAATTTCGGATGCAATTTCTGTGTTTCATTGTCAATACGAAGGTCCAAGGGATACAGTAAACCTGAAGTAAAGCATCGGGATCTGAAACTGGACTCATAGGAGAGGTTCTAATCCTAAAAACTTAGACTGTCAGTCCTCTTGTACTTATGTCGTCATTGTGCCTTTTGTATTAAATTCGGATACAATTTCTGTGTATCATCGTCAATAAGAAGGTCCAAGGGTTACAGTAAACGTGAAGTGAAACATGGGAATCTAAAACTGGACTCACAGGAGAGGTTCAAATCATAATAAGTTGGAGTGTCAGTCCTCTTGTACTTAAGTCGGCATTGTGCCGTTTGTATTAAATTCGGATGCAATTTCTGATTTTTGTCGTCAATAAGAAGGTCCAAAGGATACAGTAAACCAGAAGTGAAGCAGCGGAATCTGAAACTGGACTCACAGGAAAGGTTCAAATCATAGAAAGTTAGAGTGTCAGTCCTCTTGTACTTAAGTCGGCATTGTGCCTTTTTTATTAAATTTGGGTTCTATTTTTGTGTTTCATCGTCAATAAGAAGGTCCAAGGGATACAGTGAAGCTGAAGTGAAGCATCGGAATCTAAAACTGGACTCACATTAGAGGTTCAAATCACTGAAAATTAGAGTTTCAGTCCTCTTGTACCTAAGTCGGCATTGTGCCTTTTGTATTAAATTCGGATGCAATTTCTGCGTTTCATCGTCAATAAAAAGGTCCAAGGGATACAGTAAACCTGAAGTGAAGCATCGGAATCTAAAACTGGACTCACAGGAGAGGTTCAAATCATAGAAAGTTAGAGAGTCAGTCCTCTTGTACTTAAGTCGTCATTGTGCCTTTTGTATTAAATGCGGATGCAATTTCTGTGTTTCATCGTCAATAAGAAGGTCCAAGGGATACAGTAAACCTGAAGTGAAGCATCGGAATCTAAAACTGGACTCACAGGAGAGGTTCAAATCATAGAGGGTTAGAGTGTCATTCCTCTTGTACTTATGTCGGCATTGTTCCTTTTGTATTATATTCGGATGCAAGTTCTGTGTTTCATCGTCAATAAGAAGGTCCAAGTGATACAGAAAACCTGAAGTGAAGCATCGGAATCTAAAAATGGACTCACAGGAGAGGTTCAAATCAGTGAGAGTTAGAGTGTCAGTCCTCTTGTACTTGAGTAGCCATTTTGCCTTTTGTATTAAATTCGGATGCAATTTCTGTGTTTCATCGTCAATAAGAAGGTCCAACGGATACACTAAACCTGAAGTGAAGCATCGGAATCTAAAACTGGACTCACAGGAGAGGTTCAAATCATAGAAAGTTAGAGTGTCAGTCCTCTTGTACTTAAGTCGGCATTATCCTTATGTATTAAATTCGGATGCAATATCTGTGTTTCATCGGCAATAAGAAGGTCTAAGGGATACAGTAAACCTGAAGTGAAGCATCGGGATCTAAAACTGGACTCATAGGGAGGTTCTAATCATAGAAAGTTAGAGTGTCAGTCCTCTTGTACTTGAGTCAGCATTGTGCCTTTTGTATTAAATTCGGATGCAATTTCTGTGTTTCATCGTCAATAAGAAGGGCTAAGGGATACAGTAAACCTGAAGTGAAGCATCGGAATCTAAAACTGGACTCACAGGAGACGTTTAAATCATAGAAATTCAGATATTCAGTCCTCTTGTGCTTAAGTCGGCATTGTGCCTTTTGTATTAAATTCGGATGCAATTTTTGTGTTTCATCGGTAATGAGAAGGTCCAAGGGATACAGTAAACCTGAAGTGAAGAATCTGGATTTAAAACTAGACTCATAGGAGGTGTTCTAATCATAGAAAGTTAGAGTGTCAGTCCTCTTGTACTTAAGTCGTCATTGTGCCTTTTGTATTAAATTCGGATGCAATTTCTGTGTTTCATCGTCAATAAGAAGGTCCAAGGGTTACAGTAAACCTGAAGTGAAGCATCGGAATCTAAAACTGAACTCACAGGAGAGGTTCAAATCATAGAAAGTTAGAGTGTCAGTCCTGTTGTACTTAAGTCGGCATTGTAACTTTTGTATTAAATTCGGATGCAATTTCTGCATTTCATCGTCAAAAAGAAGGTCCAAGGGATACAGTAAAACTGAAGTGAAGCATCGGAATCTAAAGCTGGACTCACAGGAGAGGTTCAAATCGTAGAAAGTTAGAGTGTGTGTCCTCTTGTACTTAAGTTGGCATTGTGCCCTTTGTATTAAATTCGGATGCAATTTCTATTTCTTGTCGTCAATAAGAAATTCCAAGGGACACAGTAAACCTGAAGTGAAGCATCCGAATCTAAAAATGGACTCACAGGAGAGGTTCAAATCGTAGAGAGTTGGAGTATCAGTGCTATTGTACTTAAGTCAGCATTGTGCCTTTTGTATTAAATTCGGATGCAATTTCTGTGTTTCATCGACAATAAGAAGGTCCAAGGGATACAGTAAACCTGAAGTGAAGCATCGGATTCTAAAACTAGACCCACAGGAGAGGTTCAAATCATAGAGAGTTAGAGTGTCAGTCCTCGTGCACTTAAATCGGCATTGTGCATTTTGTATTAAATTCGGATGCAATTTCTGTGTTTCATCGTCAATGAGAAGGTCCAACGGATACACTAAACCTGAAGTGAAGCATCGGAATCTAAAAATGGACTCACAGGAGAGGTTCAAATCATAGAAAGTTAGAGTGTCAGTCCTCTTGTACTTAAGTCGGCATTGTGCCATTTGTATTAAATTCTGATGCAATTTCTGTGTTTCATCGTCAATAAGAAGGTCCAAGGGATACAGTAAACCTGAAGTGAAGCATCGGAATCTAAAAATCGACTCACAGGAGAGGTTCAAATCATAGAAAGTTAGAGTGTCAGTCCTCTTGTACTTAAGTCGGCATTGTGCCATTTGTATTAAATTCGGATGCAATTTCTGTGTTTTGTCGTCAATAAGAAGGTCCAAGGGATACATTAAACCTGAAGTGAAGGATCGGAATCTAAAACTGGACTCCCAGGAGAGGTTCAAATCATAGCGAGTTAGAGTGTCAGTCCTCTTGTACTGAAGTCGGCATTGCTCCTTTTGTATTAAATTCGGATGCAATTTCTGTGTTTCATCGTCAATAAGAAGGTCCAACGGATACACTAAACCTCAAGTGAAGCATCGGAATCTAAAACTGGACTCACAGGAGATGTTCAAATCGTAGAGAGTTGGAGTATCAGTGCTATTGTACTTAAGTCAGCATTGTGCCTTTTGTATTGAATTCGGATGCAATTTCTGTGTTTCATCGACAATAAGAAGGTCCGAGGGATACAGTAAACCTCAAGTGAAGCATCGGATTCTAAAACTAGACCCACAGGAGAGGTTCTAATCATAGAGGGTTAGAGTGTCAGTCCTCGTGTACTTAAATCGGCATTGTGCCTTTTGTATTAAATTCGGATGCAATTTCTGTGTTTCATCGTCAATAAGAAAGTCCAACGGATACAGTAATCCTGACGTGAAGCATCGGAATCTAAAACTGGACTCACAGGAGAGGTTGAAATCATAGAAAGTTAGAGTGTCAGTCCTCTTGTACTTATGACGAGATTGTGCCTTTTGTATTATATTCGGATGCAATTTCTGTGTTTCATCGTCAATAAGAAGGTCCAACGGGTACACTATACCTGAAGTGAAGCATCGGAATCTAAAACTGGACTCACAGGAGAGGTTCAAATCGTAGAAAGTTAGAGTGTCAGTCCTCTTGTACTTAAGTCGGCATTGTGCCATTTGTATTAAATTTGGATGCAATTTCTGTGTTTCGTCGTCAATTAGAAAGTCCAAGGGATACAGTGAACCTGAAGTGAACCATCGGAATCTAAAACTGGACTCCCAGGAGAGGTTCAAATCATAGAGAGTTAGAGTGTGAGTCCTCTTGTACTTAAGTCGGCATTGTGCCTTTTGTATTAAATTCGGATGCAATTTCTGTGTTTCATCGTCAATAAGAAGGTCCAACGGATACACTAAACCTGAAGTGAAGCATCGGAATCTAAAACTGGACTCACAGGAGAGGTTCAAATCATAGAGAGTTAGTGTGTCAGTCCTCTTGTACTTATGTCGGCATTGTGACTTTTGTATTAATTTCGGATGCAATTTCTGTGTTTCATTGTCAATACGAAGGTCCAAGGGATACAGTAAACCTGAAGTAAAGCATCGGGATCTGAAACTGGACTCATAGGAGAGGTTCTAATCCTAAAAACTTAGAGTGTCAGTCCTCTTGTACTTATGTCGTCATTGTGCCTTTTGTATTAAATTCGGATGCAATTTCTGTGTTTCATCGTCAATAAGAAGGTCCAAGGGTTACAGTAAACCTGAAGTGAAGCATGGGAATCTAAAACTGGACTCACAGGAGAGGTTCAAATCATAATAAGTTGAAGTGTTAGTCCTCTTGTACTTAAGTCGGCATTGTGCCGTTTGTATTAAATTCGGATGCAATTTCTGATTTTTGTCGTCAATAAGAAGGTCCAAAGGATACAGTAAACCAGAAGTGAAGCATCGGAATCTGAAACTGGACTCACAGGAAAGGTTCAAAGCATAGAAAGTTAGAGTGTCAGTCCTCTTGTACTTAAGTCGGCATTGTGCCTTTTTTATTAAATTTGGGTTCTATTTTTGTGTTTCATCGTCAATAAGAAGGTCCAAGGGATACAGTGAAGCTGAAGTGAAGCATCGGAATCTAAAAGTGGACTCACATTAGAGGTTCAAATCACTGAAAATTAGAGTTTCAGTCCTCTTGTACCTAAGTCGGCATTGTGCCTTTTGTATTAAATTCGGATGCAATTTCTGCGTTTCATCGTCAATAAGAAGGTCCAAGGGATACAGTAAACCTGAAGTGAAGCATCGGAATCTAAAACTGGACTCACAGGAGAGGTTCAAATCATAGAAAGTTAGAGTGTCAGTCCTCTTGTACTTAAGTCGTCATTGTGCCTTTTGTATTAAATGCGGATGCAATTTCTGTGTTTCATCGTCAATAAGAAGGTCCAAGGGATACAGTAAACCTGAAGTGAAGCATCGGAATCTAAAACTGGACTCACAGGAGAGGTTCAAATCATAGAAGGTTAGAGTGTCATTCCTCTTGTACTTATGTCGGCATTGTTCCTTTTGTATTATATTCGGATGCAATTTCTGTGTTTCATCGTCAATAAGAAGGTCCAAGTGATACAGTAAACCTGAAGTGAAGCATCGGAATCTAAAAATGGACTCACAGGAGAGGTTCAAATCAGTGAGAGTTAGAGTGTCAGTCCTCTTGTACTTAAGTAGCCATTTTGCCTTTTGTATTAAATTCGGATGCAATTTCTGTGTTTCATCGTCAATAAGAAGGTCCAACGGATACACTAAACCTGAAGTGAAGCATCGGAATCTAAAACTGGACTCACAGGAGAGGTTCAAATCATAGAAAGTTAGAGTGTCAGTCCTCTTGTACTTAAGTCGGCATTATCCTTTTGTATTAAATTCGGATGCAATATGTGTGTTTCATCGGCAATAAGAAGGTCTAAGGGATACAGTAAACCTGAAGTGAAGCATCGGGATCTAAAACTGGACTCATAGGGAGGTTCTAATCATAGAAAGTTAGAGTGTCAGTCCTCTTGTACTTGAGTCAGCATTGTGCCTTTTGTATTAAATTCGGATGCAATTTCTGTGTTTCATCGTCAATAAGAAGGGCTAAGGGATACAGTAAACCTGAAGTGAAGCATCGGAATCTAAAACTGGACTCACAGGAGACGTTTAAATCATAGAAATTCAGATATTCAGTCCTCTTGTGCTTAAGTCGGCATTGTGCCTTTTGTATTAAATTCGGATGCAATTTTTGTGTTTCACCGGTAATGAGAAGGTCCAAGGGATACAGTAAACCTGAAGTGAAGAATCTGGATTTAAAACTAGACTCATAGGAGGTGTTCTAATCATAGAAAGTTAGAGTGTCAGTCCTCTTGTACTTAAGTCGTCATTGTGCCTTTTGTATTAAATTCGTATGCAATTTCTGTGTTTCATCGTCAATAAGAAGGTCCAAGGGTTACAGTAAACCTGAAGTGAAGCATCGGAATCTAAAACTGAACTCACAGGAGAGGTTCAAATCATAGAAAGTTAGAGTGTCAGTCCTGTTGTACTTAAGTCGGCATTGTAACTTTTGTATTAAATTCGGATGCAATTTCTGCGTTTCATCGTCAAAAAGAAGGTCCAAGGGATACAGTAAAACTGAAGTGAAGCATCGGAATCTAAAGCTGGACTCACAGGAGAGGTTCAAATCGTAGAAAGTTAGAGTGTGTGTCCTCTTGTACTTAAGTTGGCATTGTGCCTTTTGTATTAAATTCGGATGCAATTTCTATTTCTTGTCGTCAATAAGAAATTCCAAGGGACACAGTAAACCTGAAGTGAAGCATCCGAATCTAAAACTGGACTCACAGGAGAGGTTCAAATCGTAGAGAGTTGGAGTATCAGTGCAATTGTACTTAAGTCAGCATTGTGCCTTTTGTATTAAATTCGGATGCAATTTCTGTGTTTCATCGACAATAAGTAGGTCCAAGGGATACAGTAAACCTGAAGTGAAGCATCGGATTCTAAAACTAGACCCACAGGAGAGGTTCAAATCATAGAGAGTTAGAGTGTCAGTCCTCGTGCACTTAAATCGGCATTGTGCATTTTGTATTAAATTCGGATGCAATTTCTGTGTTTCATCGTCAATGAGAAGGTCCAACGGATACACTAAACCTGAAGTGAAGCATCGGAATCTAAAAATGGACTCACAGGAGAGGTTCAAATCATAGAAAGTTAGAGTGTCAGTCCTCTTGTACTTAAGTCGGCATTATCCTTTTGTATTAAATTCGGATGCAATATCTGTGTTTCATCGGCAATAAGAAGGTCTAAGGGATACAGTAAACCTGAAGTGAAGCATCGGGATCTAAAACTGGACTCATAGGGAGGTTCTAATCATAGAAAGTTAGAGTGTCAGTCCTCTTGTACTTGAGTCAGCATTGTGCCTTTTGTATTAAATTCGGATGCAATTTCTGTGTTTCATCGTCAATAAGAAGGGCTAAGGGATACAGTAAACCTGAAGTGAAGCATCGGAATCTAAAACTGGACTCACAGGAGACGTTTAAATCATAGAAATTCAGATATTCAGTCCTCTTGTGCTTAAGTCGGCATTGTGCCTTTTGTATTAAATTCGGATGCAATTTTTGTGTTTCATCGGTAATGAGAAGGTCCAAGGGATACAGTAAACCTGAAGTGAAGAATCTGGATTTAAAACTAGACTCATAGGAGGTGTTCTAATCATAGAAAGTTAGAGTGTCAGTCCTCTTGTACTTAAGTCGTCATTGTGCCTTTTGTATTAAATTCGGATGCAATTTCTGTGTTTCATCGTCAATAAGAAGGTCCAAGGGTTACAGTAAACCTGAAGTGAAGCATCGGAATCTAAAACTGAACTCACAGGAGAGGTTCAAATCATAGAAAGTTAGAGTGTCAGTCCTGTTGTACTTAAGTCGGCATTGTAACTTTTGTATTAAATTCGGATGCAATTTCTGCGTTTCATCGTCAAAAAGAAGGTCCAAGGGATACAGTAAAACTGAAGTGAAGCATCGGAATCTAAAGCTGGACTCACAGGAGAGGTTCAAATCGTAGAAAGTTAGAGTGTGTGTCCTCTTGTACTTAAGTTGGCATTGTGCCTTTTGTATTAAATTCGGATGCAATTTCTATTTCTTGTCGTCAATAAGAAATTCCAAGGGACACAGTAAACCTGAAGTGAAGCATCCAAATCTAAAACTGGACTCACAGGAGAGGTTCAAATCGTAGAGAGTTGGAGTATCAGTGCTATTGTACTTAAGTCAGCGTTGTGCCTTTTGTATTAAATTCGGATGCAATTTCTGTGTTTCATCGACAATAAGAAGGTCCAAGGGATACAGTAAACCTGAAGTGAAGCATCGGATTCTAAAACTAGACCCACAGGAGAGGTTCAAATCATAGAGAGTTAGAGTGTCAGTCCTCGTGCACTTAAATCGGCATTGTGCATTTTGTATTAAATTCGGATGCAATTTCTGTGTTTCATCGTCAATGAGAAGGTCCAACGGATACACTAAACCTGAAGTGAAGCATCGGAATCTAAAAATGGACTCACAGGAGAGGTTCAAATCACAGAAAGTTAGAGTGTCAGTCCTCTTGTACTTAAGTCGGCATTGTGCCATTTGTATTAAATTCTGATGCAATTTCTGTGTTTCATCGTCAATAAGAAGGTCCAAGGGATACAGTAAACCTGAAGTGAAGCATCGGAATCTAAAAATCGACTCACAGGAGAGGTTCAAATCATAGAAAGTTAGAGTGTCAGTCCTCTTGTACTTAAGTCGGCATTGTGCCATTTGTATTAAATTCGGATGCAATTTCTGTGTTTTGTCGTCAATAAGAAGGTCCAAGGGATACATTAAACCTGAAGTGAAGGATCGGAATCTAAAACTGGACTCCCAGGAGAGGTTCAAATCATAGCGAGTTAGAGTGTCAGTCCTCTTGTACTGAAGTCGGCATTGCTCCTTTTGTATTAAATTCGGATGGAATTTCTGTGTTTCATCGTCAATAAGAAGGTCCAACGGATACACTAAACCTCAAGTGAAGCATCGGAATCTAAAACTGGACTCACAGGAGAGGTTCAAATCGTAGAGAGTTGGAGTATCAGTGCTATTGTACTTAAGTCAGCATTGTGCCTTTTGTATTGAATTCGGATGCAATTTCTGTGTTTCATCGACAATAAGAAGGTCCGAGGGATACAGTAAACCTCAAGTGAAGCATCGGATTCAAAAACTAGACCCACAGGAGAGGTTCTAATCATAGAGGGTTAGAGTGTCAGTCCTCGTGTACTTAAATCGGCATTGTGCCTTTTGTATTAAATTCGGATGCAATTTCTGTGTTTCATCGTCAATAAGAAAGTCCAACGGATACAGTAATCCTGACGTGAAGCATCGGAATCTAAAACTGGACTCACAGGAGAGGTTGAAATCATAGAAAGTTAGAGTGTCAGTCCTCTTGTACTTATGACGAGATTGTGCCTTTTGTATTATATTCGGATGCAATTTCTGTGTTTCATCGTCAATAAGAAGGTCCAACGGGTACACTATACCTGAAGTGAAGCATCGGAATCTAAAACTGGACTCACAGGAGAGGTTCAAATCGTAGAAAGTTAGAGTGTCAGTCCTCTTGTACTTAAGTTGGCATTGTGCCTTTTGTATTAAATGCTGATGCAATTTCTGTGTTACATCGTGAATAAGAAAGTCCAAGGGATACAGTAAACCTGAAGTGAAGCATCGGAATCTAAAACTGGACTCACAGGAGAGGTTTAAATCATAGAAATTCAGATATTCAGTCCTCTTGTACTTACGTCGGCGTTGTGCCTTTTGTATTAAATTCGGATGCAATTTCTGTGTTTCATCGTCAATAAGAAGGTCCAAGTGATACAGTTAACCTGAAGTGAAGCATCGGAATCTAAAAATGGACTCACAGGAGAGGTCCAAATCATAGAAAGTTAGAGTGTCAGTCCTCTTGTACTTAAGTCGGCATTGTGCCATTTGTATTAAATTTGGATGCAATTTCTGTGTTTCGTCGTCAATTAGAAAGTCCAAGGGATACAGTGAACCTGAAGTGAACCATCGGAATCTAAAACTGGACTCCCAGGAGAGGTTCAAATCATAGAGAGTTAGAGTGTGAGTCCTCTTGTACTTAAGTCGGCATTGTGCCTTTTGTATTAAATTCGGATGCAATTTCTGTGTTTCATCGTCAATAAGAAGGTCCAACGGATACACTAAACCTGAAGTGAAGCATCGGAATCTAAAACTGGACTCACAGGAGAGGTTCAAATCATAGAGAGTTAGTGTGTCAGTCCTCTTGTACTTATGTCGGCATTGTGACTTTTGTATTAATTTCGGATGCAATTTCTGTGTTTCATTGTCAATACGAAGGTCCAAGGGATACAGTAAACCTGAAGTAAAGCATCGGGATCTGAAACTGGACTCATAGGAGAGGTTCTAATCCTAAAAACTTAGAGTGTCAGTCCTCTTGTACTTATGTCGTCATTGTGCCTTTTGTATTAAATTCGGATGCAATTTCTGTGTTTCATCGTCAATAAGAAGGTCCAAGGGTTACAGTAAACCTGAAGTGAAGCATGGGAATCTAAAACTGGACTCACAGGAGAGGTTCAAATCATAATAAGTTGAAGTGTTAGTCCTCTTGTACTTAAGTCGGCATTGTGCCGTTTGTATTAAATTCGGATGCAATTTCTGATTTTTGTCGTCAATAAGAAGGTCCAAAGGATACAGTAAACCAGAAGTGAAGCATCGGAATCTGAAACTGGACTCACAGGAAAGGTTCAAATCATAGAAAGTTAGAGTGTCAGTCCTCTTGTACTTAAGTCGGCATTGTGCCTTTTTTATTAAATTTGGGTTCTATTTTTGTGTTTCATCGTCAATAAGAAGGTCCAAGGGATACAGTGAAGCTGAAGTGAAGCATCGGAATCTAAAAGTGGACTCACATTAGAGGTTCAAATCACTGAAAATTAGAGTTTCAGTCCTCTTGTACCTAAGTCGGCATTGTGCCTTTTGTATTAAATTCGGATGCAATTTCTGCGTTTCATCGTCAATAAGAAGGTCCAAGGGATACAGTAAACCTGAAGTGAAGCATCGGAATCTAAAACTGGACTCACAGGAGAGGTTCAAATCATAGAAAGTTAGAGTGTCAGTCCTCTTGTACTTAAGTCGTCATTGTGCCTTTTGTATTAAATGCGGATGCAATTTCTGTGTTTCATCGTCAATAAGAAGGTCCAAGGGATACAGTAAACCTGAAGTGAAGCATCGGAATCTAAAACTGGACTCACAGGAGAGGTTCAAATCATAGTAAGTTAGAGTGTCAGTCCTCTTGTACTTAAGTCGGCATTATCCTTTTGTATTAAATTCGGATGCAATATCTGTGTTTCATCGGCAATAAGAAGGTCTAAGGGATACAGTAAACCTGAAGTGAAGCATCGGGATCTAAAACTGGACTCATAGGGAGGTTCTAATCATAGAAAGTTAGAGTGTCAGTCCTCTTGTACTTGAGTCAGCATTGTGCCTTTTGTATTAAATTCGGATGCAATTTCTGTGTTTAATCGTCAATAAGAAGGGCTAAGGGATACAGTAAACCTGAAGTGAAGCATCGGAATCTAAAACTGGACTCACAGGAGACGTTTAAATCATAGAAATTCAGATATTCAGTCCTCTTGTGCTTAAGTCGGCATTGTGCCTTTTGTATTAAATTCGGATGCAATTTTTGTGTTTCATCGGTAATGAGAAGGTCCAAGGGATACAGTAAACCTGAAGTGAAGAATCTGGATTTAAAACTAGACTCATAGGAGGTGTTCTAATCATAGAAAGTTAGAGTGTCAGTCCTCTTGTACTTAAGTCGTCAGTGTGCCTTTTGTATTAAATTCGGATGCAATTTCTGTGTTTCATCGTCAATAAGAAGGTCCAAGGGTTACAGTAAACCTGAAGTGAAGCATCGGAATCTAAAACTGAACTCACAGGAGAGGTTCAAATCATAGAAAGTTAGAGTGTCAGTCCTGTTGTACTTAAGTCGGCATTGTAACTTTTGTATTAAATTCGGATGCAATTTCTGCGTTTCAACGTCAAAAAGAAGGTCCAAGGGATACAGTAAAACTGAAGTGAAACATCGGAATCTAAAGCTGGACTCACAGGAGAGGTTCAAATCGTAGAAAGTTAGAGTGTGTGTCCTCTTGTACTTAAGTTGGCATTGTGCCTTTTGTATTAAATTCGGATGCAATTTCTATTTCTTGTCGTCAATAAGAAATTCCAAGGGACACAGTAAACCTGAAGTGAAGCATCCGAATCTAAAACTGGACTCACAGGAGAGGTTCAAATCGTAGAGAGTTGGAGTATCAGTGCAATTGTACTTAAGTCAGCATTGTGCCTTTTGTATTAAATTCGGATGCAATTTCTGTGTTTCATCGACAATAAGAAGGTCCAAGGGACACAGTAAACCTGAAGTGAAGCATCGGATTCTAAAACTAGACCCACAGGAGAGGTTCAAATCATAGAGAGTTAGAGTGTCAGTCCTCGTGCACTTAAATCGGCATTGTGCATTTTGTATTAAATTCGGATGCAATTTCTGTGTTTCATCGTCAATGAGAAGGTCCAACGGATACACTAAACCTGAAGTGAAGCATCGGAATCTAAAAATGGACTCACAGGAGAGGTTCAAATCATAGAATGTTAGAGTGTCAGTCCTCTTGTACTTAAGTCGGCATTGTGCCATTTGTATTAAATTCTGATGCAATTTCTGTGTTTCATCGTCAATAAGAAGGTCCAAGTGATACAGTAAACCTGAAGTGAAGCATCGGAATCTAAAAATCGACTCACAGGAGAGGTTCAAATCATAGAAAGTTAGAGTGTCAGTCCTCTTGTACTTAAGTCGGCATTGTGCCATTTGTATTAAATTCGGATGCAATTTCTGTGTTTTGTCGTCAATAAGAAGGTCCAAGGGATACAGTAAACCTGAAGTGAAGGATCGGAATCTAAAACTGGACTCCCAGGAGAGGTTCAAATCATAGCGAGTTAGAGTGTCAGTCCTCTTGTACTGAAGTCGGCATTGCTCCTTTTGTATTAAATTCGGATGCAATTTCTGTGTTTCATCGTCAATAAGAAGGTCCAACGGATACACTAAACCTCAAGTGAAGCATCGGAATCTAAAACTGGACTCACAGGAGAGGTTCAAATCGTAGAGAGTTGGAGTATCAGTGCTATTGTACTTAAGTCAGCATTGTGCCTTTTGTATTAAATTCGGATGCAATTTCTGTGTTTCATCGTCAATAAGAAAGTCCAACGGATACAGTAATCCTGACGTGAAGCATCGGAATCTAAAACTGGACTCACAGGAGAGGTTGAAATCATAGAGAGTCAGAGTGTCAGTCCTCTTGTACTTATGTCGTCATTGTGCCTTTTGTATTAAATTCGGATGCAATTTCTGTGTTTCATCGTCAATAAGAAGGTCCAAGGGTTACAGTAAACCTGAAGTGAAGCATGGGAATCTAAAACTGGACTCACAGGAGAGGTTCAAATCATAATAAGTTGGAGTGTCAGTCCTCTTGTACTTAAGTCGGCATTGTGCCGTTTGTATTAAATTCGGATGCAATTTCTGTTTTTTGTCGTCAATAAGAAGGTCCAAAGGATACAGTAAACCAGAAGTGAAGCATCGGAATCTAAAACTGGACTCACAGGAAAGGTTCAAATCATAGAAAGTTAGAGTGTCAGTCCTCTTGTACTTAAGTCGGCATTGTGCCTTTTTTATTAAATTTGGGTTCTATTTTTGTGTTTCATCGTCAATAAGAAGGTCCAAGGGATACAGTAAAGCTGAAGTGAAGCATCGGAATCTAAAACTGGACTCACAGGAGAGGTTCAAATCATTGAAAATTAGAGTGTCAGTCCTCTTGTACCTAAGTCGGCATTGTGCCTTTTGTATTAAATTCGGATGCAATTTCTTTGTTTCATCGTCATTAAGAAAGTCCAAGGGATACAGTAAACCTGAAGTGAAGCATTGGAATCTAAAACTGGACTCACAGGAGAGGTTCAAATCATAGAAAGTTAGAGTGTCAGTCCTCTTGTACTTATGACGAGATTGTGCCTTTTGTATTATATTCGGATGCAATTTCTGTGTTTCATCGTCAATAAGAAGGTCCAAGTGATACAGTAAACCTGAAGTGAAGCATCGGAAACTAAAAACGGACTTACAGGAGAGGTTCAAATCATAGAGAGTTAGAGTGTCAGTCCTCTTGTACTTAAGTCGGCATTGTGCCTTTTGTATTAAATTCGGATGCAATTTCTGTGTTTCATCGTCAATAAGAAGGTCCAACGGGTACACTATACCTGAAGTGAAGCATCGGAATCTAAAACTGGACTCACAGGAGAGGTTCAAATCGTAGAGAGTTAGAGTGTCAGTCCTCTTGTACTTAACTCGGCATTGTGCCTTTTGTATTAAATTCGGATGCAATTTCTGCGTTTCATCGTCAATAAGAAGGTCCAACGGATACACTAAACCTGAAGTGAAGCATCGGAATCTAAAACTGGACTCACAGGAGAGGTTCAAATCATAGAGAGTTAGTGTGTCAGTCCTCTTGTACTTATGTCGGCATTGTGACTTTTGTATTAATTTCGGATGCAATTTCTGTGTTTCATCGTCAATACGAAGGTCCAAAGGATACAGTAAACCTGAAGTAAAGCATCGGGATCTGAAACTGGACTCATAGGAGAGGTTCTAATCCTAAAAACTTAGAGTGACAGTCCTCTTGTACTTATGTCGTCATTGTGCCTTTTGTATTAAATTCGGATGCAATTTCTGTGTTTCATCGTCAATAAGAAGGTCCAAGGGTTACAGTAAACCTGAGGTGAAGCATGGGAATCTAAAACTGGACTCACAGGAGAGGTTCAAATCATAATAAGTTGGAGTGTCAGTCCTCTTGTACTTAAGTCGGCATTGTGCCGTTTGTATTAAATTCGGATGCAATTTCTGTTTTTTGTCGTCAATAAGAAGGTCCAAAGGATACAGTAAACCAGAAGTGAAGCATCGGAATCTAAAACTGGACTCACAGGAAAGGTTCAAATCATAGAAAGTTAGTGTGTCAGTCCTCTTGTACTTAAGTCGGCATTGTGCCTTTTTTATTAAATTTGGGTTCTATTTTTGTGTTTCATCGTCAATAAGAAGGTCCAAGGGATACAGTAAAGCTGAAGTGAAGCATCGGAATCTAAAACTGGACTCACATTAGAGGTTCAAATCACTGAAAATTAGAGTGTCAGTCCTCTTGTACCTAAGTCGGCATTGTGCCTTTTGTATTAAATTCGGATGCAATTTCTGCGTTTCATCGTCAATAAGAAGGTCCAAGGGATACAGTAAACCTGAAGTGAAGCATCGGAATCTAAAACTGGACTCACAGGAGAGGTTCAAATCATAGAAAGTTAGAGTGTCAGTCCTCTTGTACTTAAGTCGTCATTGTGCCTTTTGTATTAAATGCGGATGCAATTTCTGTGTTTCATCGTCAATAATAAGGTCCAAGGGATACAGTAAACCCGAAGTGAAGCATCGGAATCTAAAACTGGACTCACAGGAGAGGTTCAAATCATAGAAGGTTAGAGTGTCATTCCTCTTGTACTTATGTCGGCATTGTTCCTTTTGTATTATATTCGGATGCAATTTCTGTGTTTCATCGTCCATAAGAAGGTCCAAGTGATACAGTAAACCTGAAGTGAAGCATCGGAATCTAAAAATGGACTCACAGGAGAGGTTCAAATCAGTGAGAGTTAGAGTGTCAGTCCTCTTGTACTTAAGTCGGCATTGTGCCATTTGTATTAAATTCGGATGCAATATCTGTGTTTCGTCGTCAATAAGAAGGTCCAAGGGATACAGTAAACCTGAAGTGAAGCATCGGAATCTAAAACTGGACTCCCAGGAGAGGTTCAAATCATAGAGAGTTAGAGTGTCAGTCCTCTTGTACTTATGTCGGCATTGTGCCTTTTGTATTAAATTCGGATGCAATTTCTGTGTTTCATCGTCAATAAGAAGGTCCAACGGATACACTAAACCTGAAATGAAGCATCGGAATCTAAAACTGGACTCACAGGAGAGGTTCAAATCATAGAAAGTTAGAGTGTGAGTCCTCTTGTACTTAAGTCGGCATTGTGCCGTTCGTATTAAATTCGGATGCAATTTCTATTTCTTGTCGTCAATAAGAAGGTCCAAGGGATACAGTAAACCTGAAGTGAAGCATCCGAATCTAAAACTGGACTCACAGGAGAGGTTCAAATCGTAGAGAGTTGGAGTATCAGTGCTATTGTACTTAAGTCAGCATTGTGCCTTTTGTATTGAATTCGGATGCAATTTCTGTGTTTCATCGACAATGAGAAGGTCCGAGGGATACAGTAAACCTGAAGTGAAGCATCGGATTCTAAAACTAGACCCACAGGAGAGGTTCAAATCATAGAGAGTTAGAGTGTCAGTCCTCGTGTACTTAAATCGGCATTGTGCCTTTTGTATTAAATTCGGATGCAATTTCTGTGTTTCATCGTCAATAAGAAGGTCCAAGGGATACAGTAAACCTGAAGTGAAGCATCGGAATCTAAAACTGGACTCACAGGAGAGGTTGAAATCATAGAGAGTCAGAGTGTCAGTCCCCTTGTACTTAAGTCGGCATTGTGCCTTTTGTATTAAATTCGGATGCAATTTCTGTGTTTCATCATCAATAAGAAGGTCCAAGTGATACAGTAAACATGAAGTAAAGCATCGGAATCTAAAACTGGACTCACAGGAGAGGTGCAAATCATAGAGAGTAAGAGTGTCAATCCTCTTGTACTTAAGTCGGCATTGTGCCTTCTCCATTAAATTCGGAAGCAATATTTGTGTTTCATCGTCAATAAGAAGGTCCAAGGGATACAGTAAACCTGAAGTGAAGCATCGTAATCTAAAACTGGACTCACAGGAGAGGTTCAAATCATAGAGAGTTAGTGTGTCAGTCTCTTGTACTTATGTCGGCATTGTGACTTTTGTGTAAATTTCGGATGCAATTTCCGTGTTTCATCGTCAATACGATGGTCCAAGGGATACAGTAAACCTGAAGTAAAGCATCGGGATCTGAAACTGGACTCATAGGAGAGGTTCTAACCATAAAAAGTTAGAGTGTCAGTCCTCTTGTACTTATGTCGTCATTGTGCCTTTTGTATTAAATTCGGATGCAATTTCTGTGTTTCATCGTCAATAAGAAGGTCCAAGGGTTACAGTAAACCTGAAGTGAAGCATGGGAATCTAAAACTGGACTCACAGGAGAGGTTCAAATCATAATAAGTTGGAGTGTCAGTCCTCTTGTACTTAAGTCGGCATTGTGCCGTTTGTATTAAATTCGGATGCAATTTTTGTTTTTTGTCGTCAATAAGAAGGTCCAAAGGATACAGTAAACCTGAAGTGAGGCATCGGAATCTAAAACTGGCCTCACATTAGAGGTTCAAATCACTGAAAATTAGAGTGTCAGTCCTCTTGTACCTAAGTCGGCATTGTGCCTTTTGTATTAAATTCGGATGCAATTTCTGTGTTTCATCGTCAATAAGAAAGTCCAAGGGATACACTAAACCTGAAGAGAAGCATCGGAATCTAAAACTGGACTCACAGGAGAGGTTCGAATCATAGAACGTTAGCGTGTCAGTCCTGTTGTACTTAAGTCTGCATTGTAACTTTTGTATTAAATTCGGAAGCAATTTCTGCGTTTCATCGTCAATAAGAAGGTCCAAGGGATACAGTAAAACCTGAAGTGAAGCATCGGAATCTAAAACTGGACTCACAGGAGAGGTTCAAATCATAGAAAGTTAGAGTGTCAGTCCTCTTGTACTTAAGTCGGCATTGTGCCTTTTGTATTAAATGCGGATGCAATTTCTGTGTTTCATCGTCAATAAGAAGGTCCAAGGGATACAGTAAACCTGAAGTGAAGCATCGGAATCTAAAACTGGACTCACAGGAGAGGTTCAAATCATAGAAGGTTAGAGTGTCAGTCCTCTTGTACTTATGTCGGCATTGTTCCTTTTGTATTATATTCGGATGCAATTTCTGTGTTTCATCGTCAATAAGAATGTCCAAGTGATACAGTAAACCTGAAGTGAAGCATCGGAATCCAAAAATGGACTCACAGGAGAGGTTCAAATCAGTGAGATTTAGAGTGTCAGTCCTCTTGTACTTAAGTAGGCATTTTGCCTTTTGTATTAAATTCGGATGCAATTTCTGTGTTTCATCGTCAATAAGAAGGTCCAACGTATACACTAAACCTGAAGTGAAGCATCGGAATCTAAAACTGGACTCACAGGAGAGGTTCAAATCATAGAAAGGTAGAGTGTCAATCCTCTTGTACTTAAGTCGGCATTATCCTTTTGTATTAAATTCGGATGCAATTTCTGTGTTTCATCGGCAATAAGAAGGTCTAAGGGATACAGTAAACCTGAAGTGAAGCATCGGGATCTAAAACTGGACTCATAGGGAGGTTCTAATCATAGAAAGTTACAGTGTCAGTCCTCTTGTACTAGAGTCAGCATTGTGCCTTTTGTATTAAATTCGGATACAATTTCTGTGTTTCATCGTCAATAAGAAGGCCTAAGGGATACAGTAAACCTGAAGTGAAGCATCGGAATCTAAAACTGGACTCACAGGAGAGGTTCAAATCATAGAAGGTTAGAGTGTCAGTCCTCTTGTACTTATGTCGGCATTGTTCCTTTTGTATTATATTCGGATGCAATTTCTGTGTTTCATCGTCAATAAGAAGGTCCAAGGGTTACAGTAAACCTCAAGTGAAGCATCGGAATCTAAAAATGGACTCACAGGAGAGGTTCAAATCAGTGAGATTTAGAGTGTCAGTCCTCTTGTACTTAAGTAGGCATTTTGCCTTTTGTATTAAATTCGGATGCAATTTCTGTGTTTCATCGTCAATAAGAAGGTCCAACGTATACACTAAACCTGAAGTGAAGCATCGGAATCTAAAACTGGACTCACAGGAGAGGTTCAAATCATAGAAAGTTAGAGTGTCAGTCCTCTTGTACTTAAGTCGGCATTATGCCGTTTGTATTAAATTCGGATTCAATTTTTGTGTTTCATCGTCAATAAGAAGGTCCAAGGGATACAGTAAACCTGAAGTAAAGCATTGGAATCTAAAACTGGAATCACAGGAGAGGTTCAAATCATAGAAAGGTAGAGTGTCAATCCTCTTGTACTTAAGTCGGCATTATCCTTTTGTATTAAATTCGGATGCAATTTCTGTGTTTCATCGGCAATAAGAAGGTCTAAGGGATACAGTAAACCTGAAGTGAAGCATCGGGATCTAAAACTGGACTCATAGGGAGGTTCTAATCATAGAAAGTTACAGTGTCAGTCCTCTTGTACTAGAGTCAGCATTGTGCCTTTTGTATTAAATTCGGATACAATTTCTGTGTTTCATCGTCAATAAGAAGGCCTAAGGGATACAGTAAACCTGAAGTGAAGCATCGGAATCTAAAACTGGACTCACAGGAGAGGTTCAAATCATAGAAGGTTAGAGTGTCAGTCCTCTTGTACTTATGTCGGCATTGTTCCTTTTGTATTATATTCGGATGCAATTTCTGTGTTTCATCGTCAATAAGAATGTCCAAGTGATACAGTAAACCTGAAGTGAAGCATCGGAATCTAAAAATGGACTCACAGGAGAGGTTCAAATCAGTGAGAGTTAGAGTGTCAGTCCTCTTGTACTTAAGTCGTCATTGTGCCTTTTGTATTAAATTCGGATCCAATTTCTGTGTTTCATCGTCAATAAGAAGGTTCAAGGGTTACAGTAAACCTGAAGTGAAGCATCGGAATCTAAAACTGAACTCACAGGAGAGGTTCAAATCATAGAAAGTTAGAGTGTCAGTCCTGTTGTACTTAAGTCGGCATTGTAATTTTTGTATTAAATTCGGATGCTATTTCTGCGTTTCATCGTCAATAAGAAGGTCCAAGGGATACAGTAAAACTGAAGTGAAGCATCGGATTCTAAAACTGGACTCACAGGAGAGGTAAAAATCGTAGAAAGTTAGAGTGTCAGTCCTCTTATACTTATGTCGGCATTGTGCCTTTTGTATTAAATTCGGATGCAATATCAGTGTTTCATCGTCAATAAGAAGGTCCAAGTGATACAGTAAACCTGAAGTGAAGCATCGGAATCTAAAAATGGACTCGCAGGAGAGGTTCAAATCATAGAGAGATAGAGTGTCAGTCCTCTTGTTCTTAAGTCGGCATTGTGCCATTTGTATTAAATTCGGATGCAATTTCTCTGTTTCGTCGTCGATAAGAAGGTCCAAGGGATACAGTAAACCTGAAGTGAAGCATCGGAATCTAAAACTGGACTCCCAGGAGAGGTTCAAATCATAGAGAGATAGAGTGTCAGTCCTCTTGTACTTAAGTCTGCATTGTGTCTTTTGTATTAAATTCGGATGCAATTTCTGTGTTTCATCGACAATAAGAAGGTCCAAGGGATACAGTAAACCTGAAGTGAAGCATCGGATTCTAAAACTAGACCCACAGGAGAGGTTCAAATCATAGAGAGTTAGAGTGTCAGTCCTCGTGCACTTAAATCGGCATTGTGCATTTTGTATTAAATTCGGATGCAATTTCTGTGTTTCATCGTCAATGAGAAGGTCCAACGGATACACTAAACCTGAAGTGAAGCATCGGAATCTAAAACTGGACTCACAGGAGAGGTTTAAATCATAGAAATTCAGAGTGTCAGTCCTCTTGTACCTAAGTCGGCATTGTGCCTTTTGTATTAAATTCGGATGCAATTTCTGTGTTTTATCGGCAATAATAAGGTCCAAGGAATACAGTAAACCTGAAGTGAAGAATCGGGATTTGAAAGTGGACTCATAGGAGAGGTTCTAATCATAGAAAGTTCGAGTGTCAGTCCTCTTGTACTTAAGTCGTCATTGTGCCTTTTGTATTAAATTCGGATGCAATTTCTGTGTTTCATCGTCAATAAGAAGGTCCAAGGGTTACAGTAAACCTGAAGTGAAGCATCGGAATCTAAAACTGAACTCACAGGAGAGGTTCAAATCATAGAAAGTTAGAGTGTCAGTCCTGTTGTACTTAAGTCGGCATTGTACCTTTTGTATTAAATTCGGATGCAATTTCTGCGTTTCATCGTCAATAAGAATGTCCAAGGGATACAGTAAACCTGAAGTGAAGCATCGGAATCTAAAACTGGACTCACAGGAGAGGTTCAAATCGTAGAAAGTTAGAGTGTCAGTCCTCTTGTACTTAAGTTGGCATTGTGCCTTTTGTATGAAATGCGGATGCAGTTTCTGTGTTTCATCGTCAATAAGAAGGTCCAAGGGATACAGTAAAGCTGACGTGAAGCATCGGAATCTAAAACTGGACTCACAGGAGAGGTTCAAATCATAGAATGTTAGAGTGTCAGTCCTCTTGTACTTATGTCGGCATTGTGCCTTTTCTATTAAATTCGGATGCAATTTCTGTGTTTCATCGTCAATAAGAAGGTCCAAGTGATACCGTAAACCTGAAGTGAAGCATCGGAATCTAAAAGTGGAGTCACAGGAGAGGTTCAAATCATAGAAAGTTAGAGTGTCAGTCCTCTTGTACTTAAGTCGGCATTGTGCCATTTGTATTAAATTCGGATGCAATTTTTGTGTTTCGTCGTCAATAAGAAGGTCCAAGGGATACAGTAAACCTGAAGTGAAGCATCGGAATCTAAAACTGGACTCCCAGGAGAGGTTCAAATATAGAGAGTTATAGTGTCAGTCCTCTTGTACTTAAGTCGGCATTGTGCCTTTTGTACTAAATTCGGATGCAATTTCTGTGTTTCATCGTCAATAAGAAGGTCCAACGGATACTCTAAACCTGAAGTGAAGCATCGGAATCTAAAACTGGACTCACAGGAGAGGTTGAAATCATAGAAAGTTAGAGTGTGAGTCCTCTTGTACTTAAGTGGGCATTGTGTCGTTCGTATTAAATTCGGATGCAATTTCTATTTCTTGTCGTCAATAAGAAGGTCCAAGGGATACAGTAAACCTGAAGTGAAGCATCCGAATCTAAAACTGGACTCACAGGAGAGGTTCAAATCGTAGAGAGTTGGAGTATCAGTGCTATTGTACTTAAGTCAGCATTGTGCCTTTTGTATTAAATTCGGATGCAATTTCTGTGTCTCATCGTCAATAAGAAGGTCCAACGGATACACTAAACCTGAAGTGAAGCATCGGAATCTAAAACTGAACTCACAGGTGAGGTTCAAATCAAAGAAAGTTATAGTGTCAGTCCTCATGTACTTATGTCGGCATTGTGCCTTTTGTATTAAATTCGGTTGCAATTTATGTGTTTCATCGTCAATAAGAAGGTCCAAGGGATAAAGTAAACCTGAAGTGAAGCATCGGAATCTACAACTGGACTCACAGGAGAGGTTCAAATCATAGAAAGTTAGAGTGTCAGTCCTCTTGTACTTAAGTCGGCATTGTGCCGTTTGTATTAAATTCGGATGCAATTTCTGTGTTTCATCGTCAATAAGAAGGTCCAAAGGATACAGGAAACCTGAAATGAAGCATAGGAATCTAAAACTGGACTCACAAGAGAGGTTTAAATCACAGAAAGTTAGAGTGTCAGTCCCCTTGTACTTAAGTCGCCATTGTGCCTTTTGTATTAAATTCGGATGCAATTTTTGTGTTTCATCGTCAATAGAAAGGTCCAAGGGATACAGTAAACCTGAAGTGAAGCATCGGAATCTAAAACTGGACTCACAGGAGAGGTTAAAATCATAGATAGTTAGAGTTTCAGTCCTCTTGTACTTAAGTCGGCATTGTGCCTGTTGTATTAAATTCGGATGCAATTTCTGTGTTTCATCGTCAATAAGAAGGTCCAAGGGATACAGTAACCCTGAAGTGGAGCATCGGTATTTAAAACTGGACTCACATTAGAGGTTCAAATCATAGAAAGTTAGAGTGTCAGTCCTCTTGTACTTAAGTCGGCATTGTGCCGTTCGTATTAAATTCGGATGCAAATTCTATTTCATGTCGTCCATAAGAAATTCCAAGGGACACAGTAAACCTGAAGTGAAGCATCCGAATCTAAAACTGGACTCACAGGAGAGGTTCAAATCGTAGAGAGTTGGAGTATCAGTGCTATTGTACTTAAGTCAGCATTGTGCCTATTGTATTAAATTCGGATGCAATTTCTGTGTTTCATCGACAATAAGAAGGTCCAAGGGATACAGTAACCTGAAGTGAAGCATCGGATTCTAAAACTAGACCCACAGGAGAGGTTCAAATCATAGAGAGTTAGAGTGTCAGTCCTCGTGCACTTAAATCGGCATTGTGCATTTTGTATTAAATTCGGATGCAATTTCTGTGTTTCATCGTCAATGAGAAGGTCCAACGGATACACTAAACCTGAAGTGAAGCATCGGAATCTAAAACTGGACTCACAGGAGAGGTTTAAATCATAGAAATTCAGAGTGTCAGTCCTCTTGTACTTAAGTCGGCATTGTGCCTTTTGTATTAAATTCGGATGCAATTTCTGTGTTTCATCGGCAATAATAAGGTCCAAGGAATACAGTAAACCTGAAGTGAAGAATCGGGATTTAAAACTGGACTCATAGGAGAGGTTCTAATCATAGAAATTTCGAGTGTCAGTCCTCTTGTACTTAAGTCGTCATTGTGCCTTTTGTATTAAATTCGGATGCAATTTCTGTGTTTCATCGTCAATAAGAAGGTCCCAGGGTTTCAGTAAACCTGAAGTGAACCATCGGAATCTAAAACTGAACTCACAGGAGAGGTTCAAATCATAGAAAGTTAGATTGTCAGTCCTGTTGTACTTAAGTCGGCATTGTACCTTTTGTATTACATTCGGATGCAATTTCTGCGTTTCATCGTCAATACGAATGTCCAAGGGATACAGTAAACCTGAAGTGAAGCATCGGAATCTAAAACTGGACTCACAGGAGAGGTTCAAATCGTAGAAAGTTAGAGTGTCAGTCCTCTTGTACTTAAGTTGGCATTGTGCCTTTTGTATGAAATGCGGATGCAGTTTTATGTGTTTCATCGTCAATAAGAAGGTCCAAGGGATACAGTAAACCTGAAGTGAAGCATCGGAATCTAAAACTGGACTCACAGGAGAGGTTAAAAAAAAAGTTAGAGAGTCAGTCCTCTTGTACTTAAGTCGGCATTGTGCCTTTTGTATTAAATTCGGATGCAATTTCTGTGTTTCATCGTCAAAAAGAAGGTCCAAGGGATACAGTAAACCTGAAGTGAAGCATCGGAATCTAAAATTGGACTCACAGGAGAGGTTCAAATCATTGAAAGTTAGAGTGTCAGTCCTCTTGAACTTAAGTCGGCATTGTGCCTTTTGTATTAAATTCTGATGCAATTTCTGTGTTTCATCGTCGATAAGAAGGTCCAAGGGATACAGTAAACCTGAAGTGAAGCATCGGAATCTAAAACTGGACTCCCAGGAGAGGTTCAAATCATAGAGAGATAGAGTGTCAGTCCTCTTGTACTTAAGTCTGCATTGTGTCTTTTGTATTAAATTCGGATGCAATTTCTGTGTTTCATCGTCAATAAGAAGGTCCAACGGATACAGTAAACCTGAAGTGAAGCATTGGAATCTAAAACTGGACTCACAGGAGAGGCTCAAATCATAGAAATTTAGTGTGTGAGTCCTCTTGTACTTAAGTCGGCATTGTGCCGTTCGTATTAAATTCGGATGCAATTTCTATTTCATGTCGTCAATAAGAAATTCCAAGGGACACAGTAAACCTGAAGTGAAGCATCCGAATCTAAAACTGGACTCACAGGAGAGGTTCAAATCGTAGAGAGTTGGAGTATCAGTGCTATTGTACTTAAGTCAGCATTGTGCCTTTTGTATTAAATTCGGATGCAATTTCTGTGTTTCATCGACAATAAGAAGGTCCAAGGGATACAGTAAAATTGAAGTGAAGCATCGGATTCTAAAACTAGACCCACAGGAGAGGTTCAAATCATAGAGAGTTAGAGTGTCAGTCCTCGTGCACTTAAATCGGCATTGTGCATTTTGTATTAAATTCGGATGCAATTTCTGTGTTTCATCGTCAATGAGAAGGTCCAACGGATACACTAAACCTGAAGTGAAGCATCGGAATCTAAAAGTGGACTTACAGGAGAGGTTTAAATCATAGAAATTCAGAGTGTCAGTCCACTTGTACCTAAGTCGGCATTGTGCCTTTTGTATTAAATTCGAATGCAATTTCTGTGTTTTATCGGCAATAATAAGGTCCAAGGAATACAGTAAACCTGAAGTGAAGAATCGGGATTTAAAACTGGACTCATAGGAGAGGTTCTAATCATAGAAAGTTCGAGTGTCAGTCCTCTTGTACTTAAGTCGTCATTGTGCCTTTTGTATTAAATTCGGATGCAATTTCTGTGTTTCATCGTCAATAAGAAGGTCCAAGGGTTACAGTAAACCTGAAGTGAAGCATCGGAATCTAAAACTGTACTCACAGGAGAGGTTCAAATCATAGAAAGTTAGAGTGTCAGTCCTGTTGTACTTAAGTCGGCATTGTACCTTTTGTATTAAATTCGGATGCAATTTCTGCGTTTCATCGTCAATAAGAATGTCCAAGGGATACAGTAAACCTGAAGTGAAGCATCGGAATCTAAAACTGGACTCACAGGAGAGGTTCAAATCGTAGAAAGTTAGAGTGTCAGTCCTCTTGTACTTAGGTTGGCATTGTGCCTTTTGTATGAAATGCGGATGCAGTTTCTGTGTTTCATCGTCAATAAGAAGGTCCAAGGGATACAGTAAAGCTGACGTGAAGCATCGGAATCTAAAACTGGACTCACAGGAGAGGTTCAAATCATAGAATGTTAGAGTGTCAGTCCTCTTGTACTTATGTCGGCATTGTGCCTTTTCTATTAAATTCGGATGCAATTTCTGTGTTTCATCGTCAATAAGAAGGTCCAAGTGATACCGTAAACCTGAAGTGAAGCATCGGAATCTAAAAGTGGAGTCACAGGAGAGGTTCAAATCATAGAAAGTTAGAGTGTCAGTCCTCTTGTACTTAAGTCGGCATTGTGCCATTTGTATTAAATTCGGATGCAATTTTTGTGTTTCGTCGTCAATAAGAAGGTCCAAGGGATACAGTAAACCTGAAGTGAAGCATCGGAATCTAAAACTGGACTCCCAGGAGAGGTTCAAATCATAGAGAGTTAGAGTGTCAGTCCTCTTGTACTTAAGTCGGCATTGTGCCTTTTGTATTAAATTCGGATGCAATTTCTGTGTTTCATCGTCAATAAGAAGGTCCAACGGATACTCTAAACCTGAAGTGAAGCATCGGAATCTAAAACTGGACTCACAGGAGAGGTTGAAATCATAGAAAGTTAGAGTGTGAGTCCTCTTGTACTTAAGTCGGCATTGTGCCGTTCGTATTAATTTCGGATGCAATTTCTATTTCTTGTCGTCAATAAGAAGGTCCAAGGGATACAGTAAACCTGAAGTGAAGCATCCGAATCTAAAACTGGACTCACAGGAGAGGTTCAAATCGTAGAGAGTTGGAGTATCAGTGCTATTGTACTTAAGTCAGCATTGTGCCTTTTGTATTAAATTCGGATGCAATTTCTGTGTTTCATCGTCAATAAGAAGGTCCAACGGATACACTAAACCTGAAGTGAAGCATCGGAATCTAAAACTGAACTCACAGGTGAGGTTCAAATCAAAGAAAGTTATAGTGTCAGTCCTCATGTACTTATGTCGGCATTGTGCCTTTTGTATTAAATTCGGATGCAATTTCTGTGTTTCATCGTCAATAAGAAGGTCCAAGTGATAAAGTAAACCTGAAGTGAAGCATCGGAATCTACAACTGGACTCACAGGAGAGGTTCAAATCATAGAAAGTTAGAGTGTCAGTCCTCTTGTACTTAAGTCGGCATTGTGCCGTTTGTATTAAATTCGGATGCAATTTCTGTGTTTCATCGTCAATAAGAAGGTCCAAAGGATACAGTAAACATGAAATGAAGCATCGGAATCTAAAACTGGACTCACAACAGAGGTTTACATCACAGAAAGTTAGAGTGTCAGTCCCCTTGTACTTAAGTCGCCATTGTGCCTTTTGTATTAAATTCGGATGCAATTTTTGTGTTTCATCGTCAATAGAAAGGTCCAAGGGATACAGTAAACCTGAAGTGAAGCATCGGAATCTAAAACTGGACTCACAGGAGAGGTTAAAATCATAGATAGTTAGAGTTTCAGTCCTCTTGTACTTAAGTCGGCATTGTGCCTGTTGTATTAAATTCGGATGCAATTTCTGTGTTTCATCGTCAATAAGAAGGTCCAAGGGATACAGTAAACCTGAAGTGGAGCATCGGTATTTAAAACTGGACTCACATTAGAGGTTCAAATCATAGAAAGTTAGAGTGTCAGTCCTCTTGTACTTAAGTCGGCATTGTGCCGTTCGTATTAAATTCGGATGCAATTTCTATTTAATGTCGTCCATAAGAAATTCCAAGGGACACAGTAAACCTGAAGTGAAGCATCCGAATCTAAAACTGGACTCACAGGAGAGGTTCAAATCGTAGAGAGTTGGAGTATCAGTGCTATTGTACTTAAGTCAGCATTGTGCCTATTGTATTAAATTCGGATGCAATTTCTGTGTTTCATCGACAACAAGAAGGTCCAAGGGATACAGTAACCTGAAGTGAAGCATCGGATTCTAAAACTAGACCCACAGGAGAGGTTCAAATCATAGAGAGTTAGAGTGTCAGTCCTCGTGCACTTAAATCGGCATTGTGCCATTTGTATTAAATTCGGATGCAATTTTTGTGTTTCGTCGTCAATAAGAAGGTCCAAGGGATACAGTAAACCTGAAGTGAAGCATCGGAATCTAAAACTGGACTCCCAGGAGAGGTTCAAATCATAGAGAGTTAGAGTGTCAGTCCTCTTGTACTTAAGTCGGCATTGTGCCTTTTGTATTAAATTCGGATGCAATTTCTGTGTTTCATCGTCAATAAGAAGGTCCAACGGATACTCTAAACCTGAAGTGAAGCATCGGAATCTAAAACTGGACTCACAGGAGAGGTTGAAATCATAGAAAGTTAGAGTGTGAGTCCTCTTGTACTTAAGTCGGCATTGTGCCGTTCGTATTAATTTCGGATGCAATTTCTATTTCTTGTCGTCAATAAGAAGGTCCAAGGGATACAGTAAACCTGAAGTGAAGCATCCGAATCTAAAACTGGACTCACAGGAGAGGTTCAAATCGTAGAGAGTTGGAGTATCAGTGCTATTGTACTTAAGTCAGCATTGTGCCTTTTGTATTAAATTCGGATGCAATTTCTGTGTTTCATCGGCAATAATAAGGTCCAAGGAATACAGTAAACCTGAAGTGAAGAATCGGGATTTAAAACTGGACTCATAGGAGAGGTTCTAATCATAGAAATTTCGAGTGTCAGTCCTCTTGTACTTAAGTTGGCATTGTGCCTTTTGTATGAAATGCGGATGCAGTTTTATGTGTTTCATCGTCAATAAGAAGGTCCAAGGGATACAGTAAACCTGACGTGAAGCATCGGAATCTAAAACTGGACTCACAGGGGAGGTTCAAATCATAGAATGTTAGAGTGTCAGTCCTCTTGTACTTATGTCGGCATTGTGCCTTTTCTATTAAATTCGGATGCAATTTCTGTGTTTCATCGTCAATAAGAAGGTCCAAGTGATACAGTAAACCTGAAGTGAAGCATCGGAATCTGAAAGTGGACTCACAGGAGAGGTTCAAATCATAGAAAGTTAGAGTGTCAGTCCTCTTGTACTTAAGTCGGCATTGTGCCATTTGTATTATATTCGGATGCAATTTCTGTGTTTCGTCGTCAATAAGAAGGTCCAAGGGATACAGTAAACCTGAAGTGAAGCATCGGAAACCAAAACTGGACTCCCAGGAGAGGTTCAAATCATAGAGAGTTAGAGTGTCAGTCCTCTTGTACTTAAGTCGGCATTGTGCCTTTAGTATTAAATTCGGATGCAATTTCTGTGTTTCATCGTCAATAAGAAGGTCCAACGGATACAGTAAACCTGAAGTGAAGCATCGGAATCTAAAATTGGACTCACAGGAGAGGTTCAAATCATTGAAAGTTAGAGTGTCAGTCCTCTTGTACTTAAGTCGGCATTGTGCCTTTTGTATTAAATTCTGATGCAATATCTGTGTTTCATCGTCAATAACAAGTTCCAAGGGATACAGTAAACCTGAAGTGAAGCATCGGAATCTAAAACTGCACTCACAGGAGAGGTTAAAAGAAAAAGTTAGAGAGTCAGTCCTCTTGTACTTAAGTCGGCATTGTGCCTTTTGTATTAAATTCGGATGCAATTTCTGTGTTTCATCGTCAAAAAGAAGGTCCAAGGGATACAGTAAACCTGAAGTGAAGCATCGGAATCTAAAATTGGACTCACAGGAGAGGTTCAAATCATTGAAAGTTAGAGTGTCAGTCCTCTTGAACTTAAGTCGGCAATGTGCCTTTTGTATTAAATTCTGATGCAATTTCTGTGTTTCATCGTCAATAACAAGTTCCAAGGGATACAGTAAACCTGAAGTGAAGCATCGGAATCTAAAACTGGACTCAAAGGAGAGGTTAAAAAAAAAAAGTTAGAGTGTCAGTCCTCTTGTACTTAAGTCGGCATTGTGCCTTTTGTATTAAATTCGGATGCAATTTCTGTGTTTCATCGTCAATAAGAAGGTCCAAGGGATACAGTAAACCTGAAGTGAAGCATCGGAATCTAAAACTGGACTCACAGGAGAGGTTCAAATCGTAGAAAGTTAGAGTGTCAGTCCTCTTGTACTTAAGTTGGCATTGTGCCTTTTGTATGAAATGCGGATGCAGTTTCTGTGTTTCATCGTCAATAAGAAGGTCCAAGGGATACAGTAAAGCTGACGTGAAGCATCGGAATCTAAAACTGGACTCACAGGAGAGGTTCAAATCATAGAATGTTAGAGTGTCAGTCCTCTTGTACTTATGTCGGCATTGTGCCTTTTCTATTAAATTCGGATGCAATTTCTGTGTTTCATCGTCAATAAGAAGGTCCAAGTGATACCGTAAACCTGAAGTGAAGCATCGGAATCTAAAACTGGACTCACAGGAGAGGTTCAAATCGTAGAAAGTTAGAGTGTCAGTCCTCTTGTACTTAAGTTGGCATTGTGCCTTTTGTATGAAATGCGGATGCAGTTTCTGTGTTTCATCGTCAATAAGAAGGTCCAAGGGATACAGTAAAGCTGACGTGAAGCATCGGAATCTAAAACTGGACTCACAGGAGAGGTTCAAATCATAGAATGTTAGAGTGTCAGTCCTCTTGTACTTATGTCGGCATTGTGCCTTTTCTATTAAATTCGGATGCAATTTCTGTGTTTCATCGTCAATAAGAAGCTCCAAGTGATACCGTAAACCTGAAGTGAAGCATCGGAATCTAAAAGTGGAGTCACAGGAGAGGTTCAAATCATAGAAAGTTAGAGTGTCAGTCCTCTTGTACTTAAGTCGGCATTGTGCCATTTGTATTAAATTCGGATGCAATTTTTGTGTTTCGTCGTCAATAAGAAGGTCCAAGGGATACAGTAAACCTGAAGTGAAGCATCGGAATCTAAAACTGGACTCCCAGGAGAGGTTCAAATCATAGAGAGTTAGAGTGTCAGTCCTCTTGTACTTAAGTCGGCATTGTGCCTTTTGTATTAAATTCGGATGCAATTTCTGTGTTTCATCGTCAATAAGAAGGTCCAACGGATACTCTAAACCTGAAGTGAAGCATCGGAATCTAAAACTGGACTCACAGGAGAGGTTGAAATCATAGAAAGTTAGAGTGTGAGTCCTCTTGTACTTAAGTCGGCATTGTGCCGTTCGTATTAATTTCGGATGCAATTTCTATTTCTTGTCGTCAATAAGAAGGTCCAAGGGATACAGTAAACCTGAAGTGAAGCATCCGAATCTAAAACTGGACTCACAGGAGAGGTTCAAATCGTAGAGAGTTGGAGTATCAGTGCTATTGTACTTAAGTCAGCATTGTGCCTTTTGTATTAAATTCGGATGCAATTTCTGTGTTTCATCGTCAATAAGAAGGTCCAACGGATACACTAAACCTGAAGTGAAGCATCGGAATCTAAAACTGAACTCACAGGTGAGGTTCAAATCAAAGAAAGTTATAGTGTCAGTCCTCATGTACTTATGTCGGCATTGTGCCTTTTGTATTAAATTCGGATGCAATTTCTGTGTTTCATCGTCAATAAGAAGGTCCAAGGGATAAAGTAAACCTGAAGTGAAGCATCGGAATCTACAACTGGACTCACAGGAGAGGTTCAAATCATAGAAAGTTAGAGTGTCAGTCCTCTTGTACTTAAGTCGGCATTGTGCCGTTTGTATTAAATTCGGATGCAATTTCTGTGTTTCATCGTCAATAAGAAGGTCCAAAGGATACAGTAAACATGAAATGAAGCATCGGAATCTAAAACTGGACTCACAACAGAGGTTTACATCACAGAAAGTTAGAGTGTCAGTCCCCTTGTACTTAAGTCGCCATTGTGCCTTTTGTATTAAATTCGGATGCAATTTTTGTGTTTCATCGTCAATAGAAAGGTCCAAGGGATACAGTAAACCTGAAGTGAAGCATCGGAATCTAAAACTGGACTCACAGGAGAGGTTAAAATCATAGATAGTTAGAGTTTCAGTCCTCTTGTACTTAAGTCGGCAATGTGCCTGTTGTATTAAATTCGGATGCAATTTCTGTGTTTCATCGTCAATAAGAAGGTCCAAGGGATACAGTAAACCTGAAGTGGAGCATCGGTATTTAAAACTGGACTCACATTAGAGGTTCAAATCATAGAAAGTTAGAGTGTCAGTCCTCTTGTACTTAAGTCGGCATTGTGCCGTTCGTATTAAATTCGGATGCAATTTCTATTTAATTTCGTCCATAAGAAATTCCAAGGGACACAGTAAACCTGAAGTGAAGCATCCGAATCTAAAACTGGACTCACAGGAGAGGTTCAAATCGTAGAGAGTTGGAGTATCAGTGCTATTGTACTTAAGTCAGCATTGTGCCTATTGTATTAAATTCGGATGCAATTTCTGTGTTTCATCGACAACAAGAAGGTCCAAGGGATACAGTAACCTGAAGTGAAGCATCGGATTCTAAAACTAGACCCACAGGAGAGGTTCAAATCATAGAGAGTTAGAGTGTCAGTCCTCGTGCACTTAAATCGGCATTGTGCATTTTGTATTAAATTCGGATGCAATTTCTGTGTTTCATCGTCAATGAGAACGTCCAACGGATACACTAAACCTGAAGTGAAGCATCGGAATCTAAAACTGGACTCACAGGAGAGGTTTAAATCATAGAAATTCAGAGTGTCAGTCCTCTTGTACTTAAGTCGGCATTGTGCCTTTTGTATTAAATTCGGATGCAATTTCTGTGTTTCATCGGCAATAATAAGGTCCAAGGAATACAGTAAACCTGAAGTGAAGAATCGGGATTTAAAACTGGACTCATAGGAGAGGTTCTAATCATAGAAATTTCGAGTGTCAGTCCTCTTGTACTTAAGTTGGCATTGTGCCTTTTGTATGAAATGCGGATGCAGTTTTATGTGTTTCATCGTCAATAAGAAGGTCCAAGGGATACAGTAAACCTGACGTGAAGCATCGGAATCTAAAACTGGACTCACAGGGGAGGTTCAAATCATAGAATGTTAGAGTGTCAGTCCTCTTGTACTTATGTCGGCATTGTGCCTTTTCTATTAAATTCGGATGCAATTTCTGTGTTTCATCGTCAATAAGAAGGTCCAAGTGATACAGTAAACCTGAAGTGAAGCATCGGAATCTAAAAGTGGACTCACAGGAGAGGTTCAAATCATAGAAAGTTAGAGTGTCAGTCCTCTTGTACTTAAGTCGGCATTGTGCCATTTGTATTATATTCGGATGCAATTTCTGTGTTTCGTCGTCAATAAGAAGGTCCAAGGGATACAGTAAACCTGAAGTGAAGCATCGGAAACCAAAACTGGACTCCCAGGAGAGGTTCACATCATAGAGAGTTAGAGTGTCAGTCCTCTTGTACTTAAGTCGGCATTGTGCCATTAGTATTAAATTCGGATGCAATTTCTGTGTTTCATCGTCAATAAGAAGGTCCAACGGATACAGTAAACCTGAAGTGAAGCATCGGAATCTAAAATTGGACTCACAGGAGAGGTTCAAATCATTGAAAGTTAGAGTGTCAGTCCTCTTGTACTTAAGTCGGCATTGTGCCTTTTGTATTAAATTCTGATGCAATATCTGTGTTTCATCGTCAATAACAAGTTCCAAGGGATACAGTAAACCTGAAGTGAAGCATCGGAATCTAAAACTGCACTCACAGGAGAGGTTAAAAGAAAAAGTTAGAGAGTCAGTCCTCTTGTACTTAAGTCGGCATTGTGCCTTTTGTATTAAATTCGGATGCAATTTCTGTGTTTCATCGTCAAAAAGAAGGTCCAAGGGATACAGTAAACCTGAAGTGAAGCATCGGAATCTAAAATTGGACTCACAGGAGAGGTTCAAATCATTGAAAGTTAGAGTGTCAGTCCTCTTGAACTTAAGTCGGCATTGTGCCTTTTGTATTAAATTCTGATGCAATTTCTGTGTTTCATCGTCAATAACAAGTTCCAAGGGATACAGTAAACCTGAAGTGAAGCATCGGAATCTAAAACTGGACTCAAAGGAGAGGTTAAAAAAAAAAAAGTTAGAGTGTCAGTCCTCTTGTACTTAAGTCGGCATTGTGCCTTTTGTATTAAATTCGGATGCAATTTTTGTGTTTCATCGACAATAAGAAGGTCCAAGGGATACAGTAAACCTGAAGTGAAGCATCGGAATCTAAAACTGGACTCCCAGGAGAGGTTCAAATCATAGAGAGTTAGAGTGTCAGTCCTCTTGCACTTAAGTCGGCATTGTGCCTTTTGTATTAAATTCGGATGCAATTTCTGTGTTTCATCGTCAACAAGAAGGTCCAACGGATACACTAAACCTGAAGTGAAGCATCGGAATCTAAAACTGGACTCACAGGAGAGGTTCAAATCATAGAAAGTTAGAGTGTGAGTCCTCTTGTACTTAAGTCGGCATTGTGCCGTTTGTATTAAATTCGGATGCAATTTCTATATCTTGTCGTCAATAAGAAGGTCCAAGGGATACAGTAAACCTGAAGTGAAGCATCCGAATCTAAAACTGGACTCACAGGAGAGGTTCAAATCGTAGAGAGTTGGAGTATCAGTGCTATTGTACTTAAGTCAGCATTGTGCCTTTTGTATTAAATTCGGATGCAATTTCTGTGTTTCATCGTCAATAAGAAGGTCCAACGGATACACTAAACCTGAAGTGAAGCATCGGAATCTAAAACTGAACTCACAGGTGAGGTTCAAATCAATGAAAGTTATAGTGTCAGTCCTCATGTACTTATGTCGGCATTGTGCCTTTTGTATTAAATTCGGATGCAATTTCTGTGTTTCATCGTCAATAAGAAGGTCCAAGGGATACAGTAAACCTGAAGTGAAGCATCGGAATCTACAACTGGACTCACAGGAGAGGTTCAAATCATAGAAAGTTAGAGTGTCAGTCCTCTTGTACTTAAGTCGGCATTGTGCTGTTTGTATTAAATTCGGATGCAATTTCTGTGTTTCATCGTCAATAAGAAGGTCCAAAGGTTACAGTAAACCTGAAATGAAGCATCGGAATCTAAAACTGGACTCACAAGAGAGGTTTAAATCACAGAAAGTTAGAGTGTCAGTCCCCTTGTACTTAAGTCGCCATTGTGCCTTTTGTATTAAATTCGGATGCAATTTTTGTGTTTCATAGTCAATAAGAAGGTCCAAGGGTTACAGTAAACCTGAAGTGAAGCATCCGAATCTAAAACTGGATTCACAGGAATGGTTCAAATCATAGATAGTTAGAGTTTCAGTCCACTTGTACTTAAGTCGGCATTGTGCCTGTTGTATTAAATTCGGATGCAATTTCTGTGTTTCATCGTCAATAAGAATGTCCAAGGGATACAGTAAACCTGAAGTGAAGCATCGGTATCTAAAACTGGACTCACATTAGAGGTTCAAATCATAGAAAGTTAGAGTGTCAGTCCTCTTGTACTTAAGTCGGCATTGTGCCTTTTGTATTAAATTCGGATGCAATTTTAGTGTTTCATCGTCATTACGAAGGTCCAAGGGATACACTAAACCTGAAGTGAAGCATCGGAATCTAAAACTGGACTCACAGGAGAGGTTCAAATCATAGAAAGTTAGAGTGTCAGTCCTCTTGTACTTAAGTCGGCATTGTGCCTTTCGTATTAAATTCGGATGCAATTTCTGTGTTTCATCGTCAATAAGAAGGTCCAAGGGATACAGTAAACCTGAAATGAAGCATCGGAATCAAAATCTGTACTCACAGGAGAGGTTCAAATCATAGAAAATTAGATAGTCAGTGCTGTTGTACTTAAGTCGTTATTGTGCCTTTAGTATTAAATTCGGATGCAATTTCTGTGTTTCATCGTCAATATGAAGGTAAAAAGGATACAGTAAACCTGAAGTGAAGCATCGGAATCTAAAACAGGACTCACAGGAGAGGTTCAAATCATAGAAGGTTAGAGTGTCAGCGCTCTTATACTTGAGTCGGCATTGTGCCTTTAGTATTATATTCGAAAGCAATTTCTGTGTTTCATCGTCAATAAGAAGGCCCAAGGGATACAGTAAACCTGAAGTGAAGCATCGGAATCAAAAACTGGACTCACAGGAGAGGTTCAAATCATAGAAAGTTAGAGTGTCAGTCCTCTTGTACTTAACTCGGCATTGTACCGTTGGTATTAAATTCGGATGCAATTTCTGTGTTTCATCGTCAACAAGAAGGTCCAAGGGTTACAGTAAACCTGAAGTGAAGCATCGGAATCTAAAACTGTACTCACAGGAGAGGTTCAAATCATAGAGAGTTAGAGTGTCAGTCCTCTTGTACTTAAGTCGGCATTGTGCCTTTTGTATTTAATTCGGATGCAATTTCTGTGTTTCATCGTCAATAAGAACGTCCAAGGGATACGGTAAACCTGAAGTGAAGCATCGGAATTTAATACTGGACTCACAGGAGAGGTTCAAATTATAGAAAGTTAGAGTGTCAGTCCTCTTGTACTTAAGTCGGCATTGTACCTTTTGTATTAAATTCGGATGCAATTTCTGTGTTTCATCGTCAATAGGAAGGTCAAAGGGATACAGTAACCCTGAAATGAAGCATCGGAATCTAAAACTGAACTCTCAGGAGAGGTTCAAATCATAAAAAGTTAGTGTGTCAGTCCTCATGTACTTAAGTCGGCATTGTGCCTGTTGTATTAAATTCGGATGCAATTTCTGTGTTTCATCGTCAATAAGAAGGTCCAAGGGATACACTAAACCTGAAGTGAAGCATCGGTATCTAAAACTGGACTCACATTAGAGGTTCAAATCATAGAAAGTTAGAGTGTCAGTCCTCTTGTACTTAAGTCGGCATTGTGCCTTTTGTATTAAATTCGGATGCAATTTTAAGGTTTCATCGTCAATACGAAGGTCCAAGGGATACAGTAAAACTGAAGTGAAGCATCTGAATCTAAAACTGGGCTCACAGGAGAGGTTCAAATCATAGAAAGTTAGAGTGTCAGTCCTCTTGTACTTAAGTCGGCACTGTGCCTTTTGTATTAAATTCGGATGCAATTTCTGTGTTTCATCGTCAATAAGAAGGTCCAAGGGTTGCAGTAAACCTGAAGTGAAGCATGGGAATCTAAACTGGACTCACAGGAGAGGTTCAAATCATAATAAGTTGGAGTGTCAGTCCTCTTGTACTTAAGTCGGCATTGTGCCGTTTGTATTAAGTTTGGATGCAATTTCTGTGTTTCGTCGTCAATAAGAAGGTCCAAGGGATACAGTAAACCTGAAGTGAAGCATCGGAATCTAAAACTGGACTCACAGGAAAGGTTCAAATCATTGAAAGTTAGAGTGTCAGTCCTCTTGTACTTAAGTCGGCATTGTGCCTTTTGTATTAAATTCTGATGCAATATCTGTGTTTCATCGTCAATAACAAGTTCCAAGGGATACAGTAAACCTGAAGTGAAGCATCGGAATCTAAAACTGGACTCACAGGAGAGGTTAAAAAAAAAAGTTAGAGAGTCAGTCCTCTTGTACTTAAGTCGGCATTGTGCCTTTTGTATTAATTTCGGATGCAATTTCTGTGTTTCATCGTCAAAACCAAGGTCCAAGGGATACAGTAAACCTGAAGTGAAGCATTGGAATCTAAAATTGGACTCACAGGAGAGGTTCAAATCATTGAAAGTTAGAGTGTCAGTCCTCTTGAACTTAAGTCGGCATTGTGCCTTTTGTATTAAATTCTGATGCAATTTCTGTGTTTCATCGTCAATAACATGTTCCAAGGGATACAGTAAACCTGAAGTGAAGCATCGGAATCTAAAACTGGACTCAAAGGAGAGGTTAAAAAAAAAAGTTAGAGTGTCAGTCCTCTTGTACTTAAGTCGGCATTGTGCCTTTTGTATTAAATTCGGATGCAATTTCTGTGTTTCATCGTCAATAAGAAGGTCCAAGGGATACAGTAAACCTGAAGTGAAGCATCGGAATCTAAAACTGGACTCCCAGGAGAGGTTCAAATCATAGAGAGTTCGAGTGTCAGTCCTCTTGTACTTAAGTCGGCATTGTGCCTTTTGTATTAAATTCGGATGCAATTTCTGTGTTTCATCGTCAACAAGAAGGTCCAACGGATACACTAAACCTGAAGTGAACCATCGGAATCTAAAACTGGACTCACAGGAGAGGTTCAAATCATAGAAAGTTAGAGTGTGAGTCCTCTTGTACTTAAGTCGGCATTGTGCCGTTTGTATTAAATTCGGATGCAATTTCTATTTCTTGTCGTCAATAAGAAGGTCCAAGGGATACAGTAAACCTGAAGTGAAGCATCCGAATCTAAAACTGGACTCACAGGAGAGGTTCAAATCGTAGAGAGTTGGAGTATCAGTGCTATTGTACTTAAGTCAGCATTGTGCCTTTTGTATTAAATTCGGATGCAATTTCTGTGTTTCATCGTCAATAAGAAGGTCCAACGGATACACTAAACCTGAAGTGAAGCATCGGAATCTAAAACTGAACTCACAGGTGAGGTTCAAATCAATGAAAGTTATAGTGTCAGTCCTCTTGTACTTAAGTCGGCATTGTGCTGTTTGTATTAAATTCGGATGCAATTTCTGTGTTTCATCGTCAATAAGAAAGTCCAAAGGTTACAGTAAACCTGAAATGAAGCATCGGAATCTAAAACTGGACTCACAAGAGAGGTTTAAATCACAGAAAGTTAGAGTGTCAGTCCCCTTGTACTTAAGTCGCCATTGTGCCTTTTGTATTAAATTCGGATGCAATTTTTGTGTTTCATAGTCAATAAGAAGGTCCAAGGGTTACAGTAAACCTGAAGTGAAGCATCCGAATCTAAAACTGGATTCACAGGAATGGTTCAAATCATAGATAGTTAGAGTTTCAGTCCACTTGTACTTAAGTCGGCATTGTGCCTGTTGTATTTAATTCGGATGCAATTTCTGTGTTTCATCGTCAATAAGAAGGTCCAAGGGATACGGTAAACCTGAAGTGAAGCATCGGAATTTAATACTGGACTCACAGGAGAGGTTCAAATTATAGAAAGTTAGAGTGTCAGTCCTCTTGTACTTAAGTCGGCATTGTACCTTTTGTATTAAATTCGGATGCAATTTCTGTGTTTCATCGTCAATAGGAAGGTCAAAGGGATACAGTAACCCTGAAATGAAGCATCGGAATCTAAAACTGAACTCTCAGGAGAGGTTCAAATCATAAAAAGTTAGTGTGTCAGTCCTCATGTACTTAAGTCGGCATTGTGCCTGTTGTATTAAATTCGGATGCAATTTCTGTGTTTCATCGTCAATAAGAAGGTCCAAGGGATACACTAAACCTGAAGTGAAGCATCGGTATCTAAAACTGGACTCACATTAGAGGTTCAAATCATAGAAAGTTAGAGTGTCAGTCCTCTTGTACTTAAGTCGGCATTGTGCCTTTTGTATTAAATTCGGATGCAATTTTAAGGTTTCATCGTCAATACGAAGGTCCAAGGGATACAGTAAAACTGAAGTGAAGCATCGGAATCTAAAACTGGACTCACAGGAGAGGTTCAAATCATAGAAAGTTACAGTGTCAGTCCTCTTGTACTTAAGTCGGCACTGTGCCTTTTGTATTAAATTCGGATGCAATTTCTGTGTTTCATCGTCAATAAGAAGGTCCAAGGGTTGCAGTAAACCTGAAGTGAAGCATGGGAATCTAAACTGGACTCACAGGAGAGGTTCAAATCATAATAAGTTGGAGTGTCAGTCCTCTTGTACTTAAGTCGGCATTGTGCCGTTTGTATTAAGTTTGGATGCAATTTCTGTGTTTCGTCGTCAATAAGAAGGTCCAAGGGATACAGTAAACCTGAAGTGAAGCATCGGAATCTAAAACTGGACTCACAGGAAAGGTTCAAATCATAGAAAGTTAGAGTGTCAGTCCTCTTGTGCTTTAGTCGGCATTGTGCCTTTTGTATTAAATTTGGATTCTATTTTTGTGTTTCATCGTCAATAAGAAAGTCCAAGGGATACAGTAAACCTGAAGTGAAGCATCGGAATCTTAAACTGGACTCACAGGAGAGGTTCAAATTATAGAAAGTTAGAGTGTCAGTCCTCTTGTACTTAAGTCGGCATTGTGCCTTTTGTATTAAATTCGGATGCAATTTCTGTGTTTCATCGTCAAAAAGAAGGTCCAAGGAATACAGTAAACCTGAAGTGAAGCATCGGAATCTAAAATTGGACTCACAGGAGAGGTTCAAATTATTGAAAGTTAGAGTGTCAGTCCTCATGTATTTATGTCGGCATTGTGCCTTTAGTATTAAATTCGGATGCAATTTCTGTGTTTCATCGTCAATAAGAAGGTCCAAGGGATACAGTAAACCTGAAGTGAAGCATCGGAATCTAAAACTGGACTCACAGGAGATGTTCAAATCATAGAATGTTAGAGTGTCAGTCCTCTTGTACTTATGTCGGCATTGTGCCTTTTGTATTATATTTGGATGCAATTTCTGTGTTTCATTGGCATTAAGAAGGTCCAACGGATACACTATACCTGAAGTGAAGCATCGGAATCTAAAACTGGACTCACAGGAAAGGTTCAAATCGTAGAAAGTTAGAGTGTCAGTCCTCTTGTACTTCAGTTGGCATTGTGCCTGTTGTATTAAATTCGGATGCAATTTCTATTTCTTGTCGTCAATAAGAAGGTCCAAGGGATACAGTAAACCTGAAGTAAAGCATCCGAATATAAAACTGGACTCACAGGAGAGGTTCAAATCGTAGAGAGTTGGCGTATCAGTGCTATTGTACTTAAGTCAGCATTGTGCTTTTTGTATTGAATTCGGATGCAATTTCTGTGTTTCATCGACAATAAGAAGGTCCGAGGGATACAGTAAACCTCAAGTGAAGCATCGGATTCTAAAACTAGACCCACAGGAGAGGTTCAAATCATAGAGGGTTAGAGTGTCAGTCCTCGTGTACTTAAATCGGCATTGTGCCTTTTGTATTAAATTCGGATGCAATTTCTGTGTTTCATCGTCAATAAGAAGGTCCAACGGATACAGTAAACCTGACGTGAAGCATCGGAATCTAAAACTGGACTCACAGGAGAGGTTGAATTCATAGAGAGTCAGAGTGTCAGTCCCCTGGAACTTAAGTCGGCATTGTGCCTTTTGTATTAAATTCGGATGAAATTTCTGTGTTTCATCATCAATAAGAAGGTCCAAGTGATACAGTAAACATGAAGTAAAGCATCGGAATCTAAAACTGGACTCACAGGAGAGGTGCAAATCATAGAGAGTAAGTGTGTCAATCCTCTTGTACTTAAGTCGGCATTGTGTTTTTTCTATTAAATTCGGAAGCAATATCTGTGTTTCATCGTCATTAAGAAGGTCCAAGGGATATAGTAAACCTGAAGTGAAGGATCGGAATCTAAAACTGGACTCACGGGAGAGGTTCAAATCATAGAGAGATAGAGTGTCAGTCCTCTTCTACTTAATTCGGCATTTTGCCTTTTGTATTACATTGGGATGCAATTTCTGTGTTTCATCGTCAATAAGAAGGTCCAAGGGATACAGTAAACCTGAAGTGAAGCATCGGAATCTAAAACTGGACTCACAGGAGAGGTTCAAATCATAGAGAGTTAGAGTGTCAGTCCTCTTTACTTAAGTCGGCATAGTTCCTTTTCTATTAATTTCGGATGTAATTTCTGTGTTTCATCGTCAATAAGAAGGTCCTAGGGATACAGTAAACCTGAATTGAAGCATCGGAATCCAAAACTGGACTCACTGGAGAGGTTCAAATCATATAAGGTTAGAGTGTCATTCGTCTTGTACTTAAGTCGGCGTTGTGCGTTTTGTATTAAATTCTTATGCCATTTCTGTGTTTCGTCGTCAATAAGAAGGTCCAAGGGATACAGTAAACCTGAAGTGAAGCATCGTAATCTTAAACTGGAGTCACAGGAGAGGTTCAAATCATAGAGAGTTAGAGTGTCAGTGCTCTTGTACTTATGTCGGCATTGTGACTTTTGTATTAAATTCGGATGCAATTTCTGTGTTTCATCGTCAATACGAAGGTCCAAGGGATACAGTAAACCTGAAGTAAAGCATCGGGATCTGAAACTGGACTCTTAGGAGAGGATCTAATCATAAAAAGTTAGAGTGTCAGTCCTCTTGTACTTATGTCGTCATTGTGCCCATTGTATTAAATTCGGATGCAGTTTCTGTGTTTCATCGTCAATAAGAAGGTCCAAGGGATACAGCAAACCTGAAGTGAAGCATCGGAATCTAAAACTGGACTCACAGGAAAGGTTCAAATCATAGAAAGTTAGAGTGTCAGTCCTCCTGTACTTAAGTCGGCATTGTGCCTTTTGTATTAAATTTGGATTCTATTTTTGTGTTTCATCGTCAATAAGAAGGTCCAAGGGATACAGTAAAGCTGAAGTGAAGCATCGCAATCTAAATCTGGACTCACAGGAGAGGTTCCAATCATTGAAATTTAGAGTGTCAGTCCTCTTGTACCTAAGTCGGCATTGTGCCTTTTGTATTAAATTCGGATGCAATTTCTGTGTTTCATCGTCATTAAGAAAGTCCAAGGGATACACTAAACCTGACGAGAAGCATCGGAATCTAAAACTGGACTCACAGGAAAGGTTCAAATCATAGAAAGTTAGAGTGTCAGTGCTCTTGTACTTAAGTCGGCATTGTGCCTTTTGTATTAAATTCGGATGCAATTTCTGCGTTTCATCGTCAATAAGAAGGTACAAGGGATACAGTAAACCTGAAGTGAAGCATCGGAATCTAATACTGGACTCACAGGAGAGGTTCAAATCATAGAAAGTTAGAGTGTCAGTCCTCTTGTACTTATGACGGCATTGTGCCTTTTGTATTATATTCGGATGCAATTTCTGTGTTTCATCGTCAATAAGAAGGTCCAAGTGATACTGTAACCTGAAGTGAAGCATCGGAAACTAAAAACGGACTCACAGGAGAGGTTCAAATCATAGAGAGTTAGAGTGTCAGTCCTCTTGTACTTAAGTCGGCATTGTGCCTTTTGTATTAAATTCGGATGCAATTTCTGTGTTTCATCGTCAATAAGAAGGTCCAACGGATACACTATACCTGAAGTGAAGCATCGGAATCTAAAACTGGACTCACAGGAGAGGTTCAAATCGTAGAAAGTTAGAGTGTCAGGCCTCTTGTACTTAAGTTGGCATTGTGCCTTTTGTATTAAATGCGGATGCGATTTCTGTGTTTCATCGTCAATAAGAAGGTCCCAGGGATACAGTAAACCTGACGTGAAGCATCGGAATCTAAAACTGGACTCACAGGAGAGGTTTAAATCATTGAAATTCAGATATTCAGTCCTCTTGTACTTATGTCGGCATTGTGCCTTTGAATTAAATTCGGATGCAATTTCTGTGTTTCATCGTCAATAAGAAGGTCCAACTGATACAGTAAACCTGAAGTGAAGCATCGGAATCTAAAAATGGACTCACAGGAGAGGTTCAAATCATAGAAATATTGAGTGTCAGTCCTCTTGTACTTAAGTCGGCATTGTGCCATTTGTATTAAATTCGGATGCAATTTCTGTGTTTCGTCGTCAATAAGAAGGTCCAAGGGATACAGTAAACCTGAAGAGAAGCATCGGAACCTAAAACTGGACTCCCAGGAGAGGTTCAAATCATAGAGAGTTAGAGTGTCAGTCCTCTTGTACTTAAGTCGGCATTGTGCCTTTTGTATTAAATTCGGATGCAATTTCTGTGTTTCATCGTCAATAAGAAGGTCCAAGGGATACAGTAAACCTGAAGTGAAGCATCGGAATCTAAAACTGGACTCACAGGAGAGGTTGATATCATAGAGAGTCAGAGTGTCAGTCCCCTTGTACTTAAGTCGGCATTGTGCCTTTTGTATAAAATTCGGATGCAATTTCTGTGTTTCATCGCCAATAAGAAGGTCCAAGGGTTACAGTAAACCTGAAGTGAAGCATGGGAATCTGAAACTGGACTCACAGTAGAGGTTCAAATCATAATAATTTGGAGTGTCAGTCCTCTTGTACTTAAGTCGGCATTGTGCCGTTTGTATTAAATTCGGATGCAATTTCTGTTTTTTGTCGTCAATAAGAAGGTCCAAAGGATACAGTAAACCTGAAGTGAAGCATCGGAATCTAAAACTGGACTCACAGGAAAGGTTCAAATCATAGAAAGTTAGAGTGTCAGTCCTCTTGTACTTAAGTCGGTATTGTGCCTTTTGTAATAAATTTGGATTCTATTTTTGTGTTTCATCGTCAATATGAAGGTCCAAGGGTTACAGTAAACCTGAAGTGAAGCATGGGAATCTAAAACTGGACTCACAGTAGAGGTTCAAATCATAATAAGTTGGAGTGTCAGTCCTCTTGTACTTAAGTCGGCATTGTGCCGTTTGTATTAAATTCGGATGCAATTTATGTTTTTTGTCGTCAATAAGAAGGTCCAAAGGATACAGTAAACCTGAAGTGAAGCATCGGAATCTAAAACTGGACTCACAGGAAAGGTTCAAATCATAGAAAGTTAGAGTGTCAGTCCTCTTGTACTTAAGTCGGCATTGTGCCTTTTGTAATAAATTTGGATTCTATTTTTGTGTTTCATCGTCAATAAGAACGTCCAAGGGTTACAGTAAACCTGAAGTGAAGCATGGGAATCTAAAACTGGACTCACAGTAGAGGTTCAAAACATAATAAGTTGGAGTGTCAGTCCTCTTGTACTTAAGTCGGCATTGTGCCGTTTGTATTAAATTCGGATGCAATTTCTGTGTTTCATCGTCAATAAGAAGGTCCAAGGGATACAGTAAACCTGAAGTGAAGCATCGGAATCTAAAACTGGACTCACAGGAGAGGTTGATATCATAGAGAGTCAGAGTGTCAGTCCCCTTGTACTTAAGTCGGCATTGTGCCTTTTGTATAAAATTCGGATGCAATTTCTGTGTTTCATCGCCAATAAGAAGGTCCAAGGGTTACAGTAAACCTGAAGTGAAGCATGGGAATCTGAAACTGGACTCACAGTAGAGGTTCAAATCATAATAATTTGGAGTGTCAGTCCTCTTGTACTTAAGTCGGCATTGTGCCGTTTGTATTAAATTCGGATGCAATTTCTGTTTTTTGTCGTCAATAAGAAGGTCCAAAGGATACAGTAAACCTGAAGTGAAGCATCGGAATCTAAAACTGGACTCACAGGAAAGGTTCAAATCATAGAAAGTTAGAGTGTCAGTCCTCTTGTACTTAAGTCGGTATTGTGCCTTTTGTAATAAATTTGGATTCTATTTTTGTGTTTCATCGTCAATATGAAGGTCCAAGGGTTACAGTAAACCTGAAGTGAAGCATGGGAATCTAAAACTGGACTCACAGTAGAGGTTCAAATCATAATAAGTTGGAGTGTCAGTCCTCTTGTACTTAAGTCGGCATTGTGCCGTTTGTATTAAATTCGGATGCAATTTATGTTTTTTGTCGTCAATAAGAAGGTCCAAAGGATACAGTAAACCTGAAGTGAAGCATCGGAATCTAAAACTGGACTCACAGGAAAGGTTCAAATCATAGAAAGTTAGAGTGTCAGTCCTCTTGTACTTAAGTCGGCATTGTGCCTTTTGTAATAAATTTGGATTCTATTTTTGTGTTTCATCGTCAATAAGAACGTCCAAGGGTTACAGTAAACCTGAAGTGAAGCATGGGAATCTAAAACTGGACTCACAGTAGAGGTTCAAAACATAATAAGTTGGAGTGTCAGTCCTCTTGTACTTAAGTCGGCATTGTGCCGTTTGTATTAAATTCGGATGCAATATCTGTTTTTTGTCGTCAATAAGAAGGTCCAAAGGATACAGTAAACCTGAAGTGAAGCATCGGAATCTAAAACTGGACTCACAGGAGAGGTTCAAATCATAGAAAGTTAGAGTGTCAGTCCTCTTATACTTATGTCGGCATTGTGCCTTTTGTATTAAATTCGGATGCAATATCAGTGTTTCATCGTATATAAGAAGGTCCAAGTGATACAGAAAACCTGAAGTGAAGCATCGGAATCTAGAAATGGACTCACAGGAGTGGTTCAAATCATAGAAATTTAGAGTGTGAGTCCTCTTGTACTTAAGTCGGCATTGTGACGTTCGTATTAAATTCGGATGCAATTTCTATTTCTTGTCGTCAATAAGTAATTCCAAGGGACACAGTAAACCTGAAGTGAAGCATCCGAATCTAAAACTGGACTCACAGGAGAGGTTCAAATCATAAAAATTCAGAGTGTCAGTCCTCTTGTACTTAAGTCGGCATTGTGCCTTTTGTATTAAATTCGGATGCAATTTCTGTGTTTCATCGGCAATAATAAGGTCCAAGGGATACAGTAAACCTGAAGTGAAGAATCGGGATTTAAAACTGGACTCATAGGAGAGGTTCTAATCATAGAAAGTTCGAGTGTCAGTCCTCTTGTACCTAAGTCGTCATTGTGCCTTTTGTATTAAATTCGAATGCAATTTCTGTGTTTCATCGTCAACAAGAACGTCCAAGGGTTACAGTAAACCTGAAGTGAAGCATCGGAATCTAAAACTGAACTCACAGGAAAGGTTCAAATCATAGAAAGTTAGAGTGGCAGTCCTGTTGTACTTAAGTCGGCATTGTACCTTTTGTATTAAATTCGGATGCAATTTCTGCGTTTCATCGTCAATAAAAAGGTCCAAGGGATACAGTAAACCTGAAGTGAAGCATCGGAATCTAAAACTGGACTCACAGGAGAGGTTCAAATCGTAGAAAGTTAGAGTGTCGGTCCTCTTGTACTTAAGTGGGCATTGTGCATTTTGTATGAAATGCGGATGCAGTTTCTGTGTTTCATCGTCAATAAGAAGGTCCAAGGGATACAGTAAACCTGACAAGAAGCATCGGAATCTAAGACTGGAGTCACAGGAGAGGTTCAAATCATAGAATGTTAGAGTGTCAGTCCTCGTGTACTTATGTCGGCATTGTGCCTTTTCTATTCAATTCGGATGCAATTTCTGTGTTTCATCGTCAATAAGAAGGTCCAAGTGATACAGTAAACCTGAAGTGAAGCATCGGAATCTAAAAGTGGACTCACAGGAGAAGTTCAAATCATCTAAAGTTAGAGTGTCAGTCCTCTTGTACTTAAGTCTGCATTGTGCCATTTGTAATAATTTCGGATGCAATTTCTGTGTATCATCGTCAATAAAAAGGTCCAAGGGATACAGTAAACCTGAAGTGAAGCATCGGAATCTAAAACTGGACTCACAGGAGAGGTTCAAATCGTAGAAAGTTAGAGTGTCGGTCCTCTTGTACTTAAGTGGGCATTGTGCATTTTGTATGAAATGCGGATGCAGTTTCTGTGTTTCATCGTCAATAAGAAGGTCCAAGGGATACAGTAAACCTGACAAGAAGCATCGGAATCTAAAACTGGACTCACAGGAGAGGTTCAAATCATAGAAAGTTAGAGTGTGAGTCCTCTTGTACTTAAGTCGGCATTGTGCCGTTCGTATTAAATTCGGATGCAATTTCTATTTCTTGTCGTCAATAAGAAGGTCCAAGGGATACAGTAAACCTGAAGTGAAGCATCCGAATCTAAAACTGGACTCACAGGAGAGGTGCAAATCATAGAGAGTAAGAGTGTCAATCCTCTTGTACTTAAGTCGGCATTGTGCCTTTTCTATTAAATTCGGAAGCAATATCTGTGTTTCATCGTAAATAAGAAGGTCCAAGGGATACAGTAAAGCTGAAGTGAAGCATCGGAATCTAAAACTGGACTCTCGGGAGAGGTTCATATCATAGAGAGTTAGAGTGTCAGTCCTCTTGTACTTAATTCGGCATTGTGCCTTTTGTATTAAACTGGGATGCAATTTCTGTGTTTCATCGTCAATATGAAGGTCCAAGGGATACAGTAAACCTGAAGTGAAGCATCGGAATCTAAAAGCGGACTCACAGGAGAGGTTCAAATCATAGAGAGTTATAGTGTCGTTCCTCTTTACTTAAGTCGGCATTGTTCCTTTTCTATTAATTTCGGATTTAATTTCTGTGTATCATCGTCAATAACAAGGTCCTAGGGATACGGTAAACCTGAATTGAAGCATCGGAATCTAAAACTGGACTCACTGGAGAGGTTCAAATCTTAGAAAGTTAGAGTGTCATTCGTCTTGAACTTAAGTCGACGTTGTGCGTTTTGTATTAAATTCTTACGCCATTTCTGTGTTTCGTCGTCAATAAGAAGGTCCAAGGGATACAGTACACCTGAAGTGAAGCATCGTAATCTAAAACTGGACTCACAGGAGAGGTTCAAATCGTAGAGAGTTAGTGTGTCAGTCCTCTTGTACTTATGTCGGCATTGTGACTTTTGTATTAAATTCGGATGCAATTTCTGTTTTTCATCGTCAATACGAATGTCCAAGGGATACAGTTAACCTGAAGTAAAGCATCGGGATCTGAAACTGGACTCATAGGAGAGGTTCTAATCATTGAAAATTAGAGTGTCAGTCCTCTTGTACTTATGTCGTCATTGTGCCTTTTGTATTAAACTCGGATGCAATTTCTGTGTTTCATCGTCAATAAGAAGGTCCAAGGGTTACAGTAAACCAGAAGTGAAGCATGGGAATCTAAAACTGGACTCACAGGAGAGGTTCAAATCATAATACGTTGGAGTGTCAGTCCTCTTGTACTTAAGTCGGCATTGTGCCGTTTGTATTAAATTCGGATGCAATTTCTGTTTTTTTTTCGTCAATAAGAAGGTCCAAGGGATACAGTAAACCTGAAGTGAAGCATCGGAATCTAAAACTGGACTCACAGGAAAGGTTCAATTCATAGAAAGTTAGAGTGTCAGTCCTCTTGTACCTAAGTTGGCATTGTGCCTTTTGTATTAAATTCGGATGCAATATCTGCGTTTCATCGTCAATAAGAAGGTCCAAGGAATACAGTAAACCTGAAGTGAAGCATCGGAATCTAAAACTGGACTCACAGGAGAGGTTCAAATCATAGAAAGTTAGAGTGTCAGTCCTCTTGTACTTATGTCGGCATTGTGCCTTTTGTATATTCGGATGCAATTTCTGTGTTTCATCGTCAATAAGAAGGTCCAAGTGATACAGTAAACCTGAAGTGAAGCATCGGAATCTAAAAATGGACTCACAGGAGAGGTTCAAATCATAGAGAGTTAGAGTGTCAGTCCTCTTGTACTTAAGTCGGCATTGTGCCTTTTGTATTAAATTCGGATGCAATTTCTGTGTTTCATCGTCAATAAGAAGGTCCAACGGATACACTATACCTGAAGTGAAGCATCGCAATCTAAAACTGGACTCACAGGAGATGTTCAAATCATAGAATGTTAGAGTGTCAGTCCTCTTGTACTTATGTCGGCATTGTGCCTTCTGTATTAAATTCGGATGCAATTTCTGTGTTTCATCGTCAATAAGAAGGTCCAAGTGATACAGTAAACCTGAAGTGAAGCATCGGAATCTAAAAATGGATTCACAGGAGAGGTTCAAATCATAGAAAGTTAGAGGGTCAGTCCTCTTGTACTTAAGTCGGCATTGTGCCATTTGTATTAAATTCGGATGCAATTTCTGTGTTTCGTCGTCAATAAGAAGGTCCAAGGGATACAGTAAACCTGAAGTGAAGCATCGGAATCTAAAACTGGACTCCCAGGAGAGGTTCAAATCATAGAGAGTTAGAGTGTCAGTCCTCTTGTACTTAAGTGGGCATTGTGCCTTTTGTATTAAATTCGGATGCAATTTCTGTGTTTCATCGTCAATAAGAAGGTCCAACGGATACACTAAACCTGAAGTGAAGCATCCGAATCTTAAACTGGACTCACAGGAGAGGTTCAAATCATAGAAAGTTAGAGTGTGAGTCCTCTTGTACTTAAGTCGGCCATGTGCCGTTCGTATTAAATTCGGATGCAATTTCTATTTCTTGTCGTCAATAAGAAGGTCCAAGGGATACAGTAAACCTGAAGTGAAGCATCCGAATCTAAAACTGGACTCACTGGAGAGGTTCAATTCGTAGAGAGTTGGAGTATCAGTGCTATTGTATTTAAGTCAGCATTGTGCCTTTTGTATTGAATTCGGATGCAATTTCTGTGTTTCATCGACAATAAGAAGGTCCGAGGGATACAGTAAACCTGAAGTGAAGCATCGGATTCTAAAACTAGACCCACAGGAGAGGTTCAAATCATAGAGAGTTAGAGTGTCAGTCCTCGTGTACTTAAATCGGCATTGTGCCTTTTGTATTAAATTCGGATGCAATTTCTGTGAGTCATCGTTAATAAGAAGGTCCAACGGATACAGTAAACCTGAAGTGAAGCATCGGAATCTAAAACTGGACTCACAGGAGAGGTTGAAATCATAGAGAGTCAGAGTGTCAGTCCCCTTGTACTTAAGTCGGCATTGTGCCTTTTGTATTAAATTCGGATGCAATTTCTGTGTTTCATCATCAATAAGAAGGTCCAAGTGATACAGTAAACATTAAGTAAAGCATCGGAATCTAAAACTGGACTCACAGGAGAGGTGCAAATCATAGAGAGTAAGAGTGTCAATCCTCTTGTACTTAAGTCGGCATTGTGCCTTTTCTATTAAATTCGGAAGCAAGATCTGTGTTTCATCGTCATTAAGAAGGTCCAACGGATACAGTAAACCTGAAGTGAAGCATCAGAATCTAAAACTGGACTCACAGGAGAGGTTCAAATCATAGAGAGTTAGTGTGTCAGTCCTCTTGTACTTATGTCAGCATTGTGACTTTTGTATTAAATTCGGATGCAATTTCTGTGTTTCATCGTCAATACGAAGGTCCAAGGGATACAGTAAACCTGAAGTAAAGCATCGGGATCTGAAACTGGACTCATAGGAGAGGTTCTAATCATAAAAAGTTAGTGTGTCAGTTCTCTTGTACTTATGTCGTCATTGTGCCTTTTGTATTAAATTCGGATGCTATTTCTGTGTTTCATCGTCAACAAGAAGGTCCAAGGGTGACAGTAAACATGAAGTTAAGCATGGGAATCTAAAACTGGACTCACAGAAGTGGTTCAAATCATAATAAGTTGGAGTGTCAGTCCTCTTGTACTTAAGTCGGCATTGTTCCGTTTGTATTAAATTCGGATGCAATTTCTGTTTTTTGTCGTCAATAAGAAGGTCCAAGGGATACAGTAAACCTGAAGTGAATCATCGGAATCTAAAAGTGGACTCACAGGAAAGATTTAAATCATAGAAAGTTAGAGTGTCAGTCCTCTTGCACTTAAGTCGGCATTGTGCCTTTTGTATTAAATTTTGATTCTATTTCTGTGTTTCATCGTCTATAAGAAGGTCCAAGGGATACAGTAAAGCTGAAGTGAAGCATCGGAATCTAAAACTGGACTCACATTAGAGGTTCAAATCATTGAAAATTAGAGTGTCAGTCCTCTTGTACCTATGTCGGCATTGTGCCTTTTATATTAAATTCGGGTGCAATTTCTGTGTTTCATCGTCGATAAGAAAGTCCAAGGGATACACTAAACCTGAAGAGAAGCATCGGAATCTAAAACTGGACTCACAGGAGAGGGTCGAATCATAGAAAGTTAGAGTGTCAGTCCTGTTGTATTTAAATCGGCATTGTGCCTTTCAAATTCGGATGCAATTTCTGCGTTTCATCGTCAATAAGAAGGTCCAAGGGATACAGTAAACCTGAAGTGAAGCATCGGAATCTTAAAATTAACACACAGGAGAGGTTCAAATCATAGAGAGTTAGAGTGTCAGTCCTCTTGTACTTAAGTCGGCATTGTGCCTGTTGTATTAAATTCGGATGCAATTTCTGTGTTTCATCGTCAATAAGAAGGTCCAACGGATACACTATACCTGAAGTGAAGCATCGGAATCTAAAACTGGACTCACAGGAGAGGTTCAAATCGTAGAAAGTTAGAGTGTCAGTCCTCTTGTACTTAAGTTGGCATTGTGCCTTTTGTATTAAATGTGGATGCAATTTCTGTGTTTCATCGTCAATAAGAAGGTCCAAGGGATACAGTAAACCTGAAGTGAAGCATCGGAATCTAAAAATTAACACACAGGAGAGGTTCAAATCATAGAGAGTTAGAGTGTCAGTCCTCTTGTACTTAAGTCGGCATTGTGCCTGTTGTATTAAATTCGGATGCAATTTCTGTGTTTCATCGTCAATAAGAAGGTCCAACGGATACACTATACCTGAAGTGAAGCATCGGAATCTAAAACTGGACTCACAGGAGAGGTTCAAATCATAGAAAGTTAGAGTGTCAGTCCTATAGTACTTATGTCGGCATTGTGACTTTTGTATTATATTCAGATGCAATTTCTGTGTTTCATCGTCAATAAGAAGGTCCAAGTGATACAGTAAACCTGAAGTGAAGCATCGGAATCTAAAAATTAACACACAGGAGAGGTTCAAATCATAGAGAGTTAGAGTGTCAGTCCTCTTGTACTTAAGTCGGCATTGTGCCTGTTGTATTAAATTCGGATGCAATTTCTGTGTTTCATCGTCAATAAGAAGGTCCAACGGATACACTATACCTGAAGTGAAGCATCGGAATCTAAAACTGGACTCACAGGAGAGGTTCAAATCGTAGAAAGTTAGAGTGTCAGTCCTCTTGTACTTAAGTTGGCATTGTGCCTTTTGTATTAAATGTGGATGCAATTTCTGTGTTTCATCGTCAATAAGAAGGTCCAAGGGATACAGTAAACCTGAAGTGAAGCATCGGAATCTAAAACTGGACTCACAGGAGATGTTCAATTCATAGAATGTTAGAGTGTCACTCCTCTTGTACTTAGGTCGGCATTGTGCCTTTTGTATTAAATTCGGATGCAATTTCTGTGTTTCATCGTCAATAAGGAGGTCCAAGTGATACAGTAAACCTGAAGTGAAGCATCGGAATCTAAAAATGGAGTCACAGGAGAGGTTCAAATCATAGAAAGTTAGTGTGTCAGTCCTCTTGTACTTATGTCGTCATTGTGCCTTTTGTATTAAATTCGGATGCTATTTCTGTGTTTCATCGTCAATAAGAAGGTCCAACGGATACAGTAAACCTGAAGTGAAGCATGGGAATCTAAAACTGGACTCACAGGAGAGGTTGAAATCATAGAGACTCAGAGTGTCAGTCCCCTTGTACTTAAGTCGGCATTGTGCCTTTTGTATTAAATTCGGATGCAATTTCTGTGTTTCATCATCAATAAGAAGGTCCAAGTGATACAGTAAACATGAAGTAAAGCATCGGAATCTAAAACTGGACTCACAGGAGAGGTGCAAATCATAGAGAGTAAGAGTGTCAGTCCTCTTGTACTTAAGTCGGCATTGTGCCTTTTCTATTAAATTCGGAAGCAATATCTGTGTTTCATCGTCAATACGAAGGTCCAAGGGATACAGTAAACCTGAAGTAAAGCTTCAGGATCTGAAACTGGACTCATAGGAGAGGTTCTAATCATAAAAAGTTAGTGTGTCAGTCCGCTTGTACTTATGTCGTCATTGTGCCTTTTGTATTAAATTCGGATGCTATTTCTGTTTTTTGTCGTTAATAAGAAGGTCCAAGGGATACAGTAAACCTGAAGTGAAGAATCGGGATTTAAAACTGGACTCATAGGAGAGGTTCTAATCATAGAAAGTTAGAGTGTCAGTCCTCTTGTACTTAAGTCGTCATTGTGCCTTTTGTATTAAATTCGGATGCAATTTCTGTGTTTCATCGTCAATAAGAAGGTCCAAGGGTTACAGTAAACCTAAAGTGAAGCATCGGAATCTAAAACTGTACTCACAGGAGAGGTTCAAATCATAGAAAGTTAGTGTGTCAGTCCTGTTGTACTTAAGTTGGCATTGTAGCTTTTGTATTAAATTCGGATGCAATTTCTGCGTTTCATTGTCAAAAAGAAGGTCCAAGGGATACTGTAAAACTGAAGTGAAGCATCGGAATCTAAAACTGGACTCACAGGAGAGGTTCAAATCGTAGAAAGTTAGAGTGTGTGTCCTCTTGTACTTAAGTTGGCATTGTGCCTTTTGTATTAAATGCGGATGCAATTTCTGTGTTTCATCGTCAATAAGAAGGTCCAAGGGATACAGTAAACCTGTAGTGGTGCATCGGAATCTAAAACTGGACTCACAGGAGAGGTTCAAATCATAGAAAGTTAGAGTGTCAGTCCTCTTATACTTATGTCGGCATTGTGCCATTTGTATTAAATTCGGATGCAATTTCTCTGTTTCGTCGTCGATAAGAAGGTCCAAGGGATACAGTAAACCTGAAGTGAAGCATCGGAATCTAAAACTGGACTCTCAGGAGAGGTTCATATCATAGAGATTTAGAGTGTGTGTCCTCTTGTACTTAAGTTGGCATTGTGCCTTTTGTATAAAATGCGGATGCAATTTCTGTGTTTCATCGTCAATAGGAACGTCCAAGGGATACTGTAAACCTGAAGTGAAGCATCGGAATCTAAAACTGGACTCACAGGAGAAGTTTAAATCATAGAAATTCAGATATTCAGTCCTCTTGTACTTAAGTCGGCATTGTGCCTTTTGTATTATATTCGGATGCAATTTCTGTGTTTCATCGTCAATAAGAAGGTCCAACGGATACACTATACCTGAAGTGAAGCATCAGAATCTAAAACTGGACTCACAGGAGAGGTTCAAATCGTAGAAAGTTAGAGTGTCAATCCTCTTGTACTTAAGTTGGCATTGTGCCTTTTGTATTAAAAGCGGATGCAATTTCTGTGTTTCATCGTCAATAAGAAGGTCCAAGGGATACAGTAAACCTGAAGTGAAGCATCGGAATCTAAAACTGGACTCACAGGAGAGGTTCAAATCATAGAATGTTAGAGTGTGAGTCCTCTTGTACTTAAGTCGGCATTGTGCCGTTCGTATTAAATTTGGATGCAATTTCTATTTCTTGTGGTCAATAAGAAGGTCCAAGGGATACAGTAAACCTGAAGTAAAGCATCCGAATCTAAAACTGGACTCACAGGAGAGGTTCAAATCGTAGAGAGTTGGACTATCAATGCTATTGTACTAAAGTCAGCATTGTGCCTTTTGTATTGAATTCGGATGCAATTTCTGTGTCTCATCGACAATAAGAAGGTCCGAGGGATACAGTAAAGCTGAAGGGAAGCATCGGATTCTAAAACTAGACCCACAGGAGAGGTTCAAATCAAAGAGAGTTAGAGTGTCATTCCTCGTGTACTTATATCGGCATTGTGCCTTTTGTACTAAATTCGGATGCAATTTCTGTGTTTCATCGTCAATAAGAAGGTCCAACGGATACAGTAAACCTGAAGTGAAGCATCGGAATCTAAAACTGGACTCACAGGAGAGGTTGAAATCATAGAGAGTCAGAGTGTCTGTCCCCTTGTACTTAAGTCGGCATTGTGCCTTTTGTATTAAATTCGGATGCAATTTCTGTGTTTCATCATCAATAAGAAGGTCCAAGTGATACAGTAAACATGAAGTAAAGCATCGGAATCTAAAACTGGACTCACAGGAGAGGTGCAAATCATAGAGAGTGAGAGTGTCAATCCTCTTGTACTTAAGTCGGCATTGTGCCTTTTCTATTAAATTCGGAAGCAATATCTGTGTTTCATCGTCAATAAGAAGGTCCAAGGGATTCAGAAAACCTGAAGTGAAGCATCGGAATCTAAAACTGGACTCACAGGATAGGTTCAAATCATAGAGAGTTAGTGTGTCAGTCCTCTTGTACTTATGTCGGCATTGTGACTTTTGTATTAAATTCGGATGCAATTTTTGTGTATCATCGTCAATAAGAAGGTCCAAGGGATACAGTAAACCTGAAGTAAAGCATTGGAATCTAAAACTGGACTCACAGGAGAGGTTCAAATCATAGAAAGGTTGAGTGTCAATCCTCTTGTACTTAAGTCGGCATTCTGCTTTTGTATTAAATTCGGATGCAATTTCTGTGTTTCATCGGCAATAAGAAGGTCTAAGGGATACAGTAAACTTGAAGTGAAACATCGGGATCTAAAACTGGACTCATAGGGACGTTCTAATCATAGAAAGTTAGAGTGTCAGTCCTCTTGTACTTGAGTCAGCATTGTGCCTTTTGTATTAAATTCGGATGCAGTTTCTGTGTTTCATCGTCAATAAGAAGGCCCAAGGGATACAGTAAACCTGAAGTGAAGCATCGGAATCTAAAAATGGACTCACAGGAGAGGTTTAAATCATAGAAATTCAGATATTCAGTCCTCTTGTACTTAAGTCGGCATTGTGCCTTTTGTATTAAATTCGGATGTAATTTCTGTGTTTCATCGGCAATAAGAAGGTCCAAGGGATAAAGTAAACCTGAAGTGAAGAATCGGGATTTAAAACTGGACTCATAGGAGAGGTTCTAATCATAGAAAGTTAGAGTGTCAGTCCTCTTGTACTTAAGTCGTCATTGTGCCTTTTGTATTAAATTCGGATGCAATTTCTGTGTTTCATCGTCAATAAGAAGGTCCAACGGATACACTATACCTGAAGTGAAGCATCGGAATCTAAAACTGGACTCACAGGAGAGGTTCAAATCGTAGAAAGTTAGAGTGTCAGTCCTCTTGTACTTAAGTTGGCATTGTTCCTTTTGTATTAAATGCGGATGAGATTTCTGTGTTTCATCGTCAATAAGAAGGTCCAAGGGATACAGTAAACCTGAAGTGATGCATCGGAATCTAAAACTGGACTCACAGGAGAGGTTCAAATCATAGAAAGTTAGAGTGTCAGTCCTCTTGTTCTTAAGTCGGCATTGTGCCATTTGTATTAAATTCGGATGCAATTTCTCTGTTTCGTCGTCGATAAGAAGGTCCAAGTGATACAGTAAACCTGAAGTGAAGCATCGGAATCTAAAACTGGACTCCCAGGAGAGTTTCAAATCATAGAGAGTTAGAGTGTGTGTCCTCTTGTACTTAAGTTGGCATTGTGCCTTTTGTATTAAATGCGGATGCAATTTCTGTGTTTCATCGTCAATAAGAACGTCCAAGGGATACAGAAAACCTGAAGTGAAGCATCGGAATCTAAAACTGGACTCACAGGAGAGGTTTAAATCATAGAAATTCAGATATTCAGTCCTCTTGTACTTAAGTCGGCATTGTGCCTTTTGTATTAAATTCGGATGCAATCTCTGTGTTTCATCGTCAATAAGAAGGTCCAACGGATACACTATACCTGAAGTGAAGCATCGGAATCTAAAACTGGACTCACAGGAGAGGTTCAAATCGTAGAAAGTTAGAGTGTCAGTCCTCTTGTACTTAAGTTGGCATTGTGCCTTTTGTATTAAATGCGGATGCAATTTCTGTGTTTCATTGTCAATAAGAAGGTCCAAGGGATACAGTAAACCTGAAGTGAAGCATCGGAATCTAAAACTGGACTCACAGGAGATGTTCAAATCATAGAATGTTAGAGTGTCAGTCCTCTTGTACTTAATCGGCATTGTGTCATTTGTATTAAATTCGAATGCAATTTCTGTGTTTCGTCGTCAATAAGAAGGTCCAAGAGATACAGTAAACCTGAAGTGAAGCATCGGAATCTAAACTGGACTCCCAGGAGAGGTTCAAATCATAGAGAGTTAGAGTGTCAGTCCTCTTGTATTTAAGTCTGCATTGTGCCTTTTGTATTAAATTCGGATGCAATTTCTGTGTTTCATCGACAATAAGAAGGTCCGAGGGATACAGTTAACCTGAAGCGAAGCATCGGATTCTAAAACTAGACCCACAGGAGAGGTTCAAATCATAGAGAGTTAGAGTGTGAGTCCTCGTGTACTTAAATCGGCATTGTGCCTTTTGTATTATATTCGGATGCAATTCCTGTGTTTCATCGTCAATAAGAAGGTCCAACGGATACAGTAAACCTGAAGTGATGCATCGGAATCTAAAACTGGACTCACAGGAGTGGTTGAAATCTTAGAGAGTCAGAGTGTCAGTCCCCTTGTACTTAAGTCGGCATTGTGCCTTTTGTATTAAATTCGGATGCAATTTCTGTGCTTCATCATCAATAAGAAGGTCCAAGTGATACAGTAAACATGAAGTAAAGCATCGGAATCTAAAACTGGACTCACAGGAGAGGTGCAAATCATAGAGAGTAAGAGTGTCAATCCTCTTGTACTTAAGTCGGCATTGTGCCTTTTCTATTAAATTCAGAAGCAATATCTGTGTTTCATCGTCAATAAGAAGGTCCAAGGGATACAGTAAACCTGAAGTGATGCATCGGAATCTGAAACTGGACTCACAGGAGAGGTTGAAATCTTAGAGAGTCAGAGTGTCAGTCCCCTTGTACTTAAGTCGGCATTGTGCCTTTTGTATTAAATTCGGATGCAATTTCTGTGTTTCATCATTAATAAGAAGGTCCAAGTGATACAGTAAACATGAAGTAAAGCACCGGAATCTAAGACTGGACTAACAGGAGAGGTGCAAATCATAGAGAGTAAGAGTGTCAATCCTCTTGTACTTAAGTCGGCTTTGTGCCTTTTCTATTAAATTCGGAAGCTATATCTGTGTTTCATCGTCAATAAGAAGGTCCAAGGGATACAGTAATCCTGAAGTGAAGCATCGGAATCTAAAACTGGACTCACAGGAGTGGTTCAAATCATAGAGAGTTAGAGTGTCAGTCCTCTTTACTTGAGTCGGCATTGTTCCTTTTCTATTAATTTCGGATGTAATTTCTGTGTTTCATCGTCAATAAGAAGGTCCTAGGGATACGGTAAACCTGAATTGAAGCATCGGAATCTAAAACTGGACTCACTGGAGAGGTTCAAATCATAGAAAGTTAGAGTGTCATTCGTCTTGTACTTAACTCGTCGTTGAGCGTTTTGTATTAAATTCTTATGCCATTTCTGTGTTTCGTCGTCAATAAGAAGGTCCAAGGGATACAGTAAACCTGAAGTGAAGCATGGGAATCTAAAACTGGACTCACAGGAGAGGTTCAAATCATAATAAGTTGGAGTGTCAGTCCTCTTGTACTTAAGTCGGCATTGTGCCGTTTGTATTAAATTCGGATGCAATTTCTGTTTTTTGTCGTCAATTAGAAGGTCCAAGGGATACACTAAACCTGAAGAGAAGCATCGGAATCTAAAACTGGACTCACAGGAGAGGTTCGAATCATAGAAAGTTAGAGTGTCAGTCCTGTTGTACTTAAGTCGGCATTGTGCCTTTTGTATTAAATTCGGATGCAATTTCTGCGTTTCATCGTCAATAAGAAGGTCCAAGGGATACAGTAAACCTGAAGTGAAGCATCGGAATCTAAAACTGGACTCACAGGAGAGGTTCAAATCATAGAAAGTTAGAGTGTCAGTCCTCTTGTACTTAAGTCGGCAATGTGCCTTTTGTATTAAATGCGGATGCAATTTCTGTGTTTCATCGTCAATAAGAAGGTCCAAGGGATACAGTAAACCTGAAGTGAAGCATCGGAATCTAAAACTGGACTCACAGGAGAGGTTCAAATCATAGAAGGTTAGAGTGTCAGTCCTCTTGTACTTATGTCGGCATTGTGCCTTTTGTATTATATTCGGATGCAATTTCTGTGTTTCATCGTCAATAAGAAGGTCCAAGTGATACAGTAAACCTGAAGTGAAGCATCGGAATCTAAAAATGGACTCACAGGAGAGATTCAAATCAGTGAGAGTTAGAGTGTCAGTCCTCTTGTACTTAAGTAGGCATTGTGCCTTTTGTATTAAATTTGGATGCAATTTCTGTGTTTCATCGTCAATAAGAAGGTCCAATGGATACACTAAACCTGAAGTGAAGCATGGGAATCTAAAACTGGACTCACAGGAGAGGTTCAAATCATAGAAAGTTAGAGTATCAGTATTCTTGTACTTAAGTCGGCATTGTGCCGTTTGTATTAAATTCGGATTCAATTTTTGTGTTTCATCGTCAATAAGAAGGTCCAAGGGATACAGTAAACCTGAAGTAAAGCATTGGAATCTAAAACTGGACTCACAGGAGAGGTTCAAATCATAGAAAGGTTGAGTGTCAATCCTCTTGTACTTAAGTCGGCAATATGCTTTTGTAATAAATTCGGATGCTATTTCTGTGTTTCATCGGCAATAAGAAGGTCTAAGGGATACAGTAAACTAGAAGTGAAACTGCGGGATCTAAAACTGGACTCATAGGGAGGTTCTAATCATAGAAAGTTAGAGTGTCAGTCCTCTGGTACTTGAGTCAGCATTGTGCCTTTTGTATTAAATTCGGATGCAATTTCTGTGCTTCATCGTCAATAAGAAGGCCCAAGGCATATAGTAAACCTGAAGTGAAGCATCGGAATCTAAAACTGGACTCACAGGAGAGGTTTAAATCATAGAAATTCAGATATTCAGTCCTCTTGTACTTAAGTCGGCATTGTGTCTTTTGTATTGAATTCGGATGCAAGTTCTGTGTGTCATCGGCAATAAGAAGGTTCAAGGGATACAGTAAACCTGAAGTGAAGATTCGGGATTTAAAACTGGCCTCATAGGAGAGGTTCTAATCATAGAAAGTTAGAGTGCCAGTCCTCTTGTACTTAAGTCGTCATTGTGCCTTTTGTATTAAATTCGGATGCAATTTCTGTGTTTCATCGTCAATAAGAAGGTCCAAGGGTTACAGTAAACCTGAAGTGAAGCATCGGAATCTAAAACTGAACTCACAGGAGAGGTTCAAATCATAGAAAGTTAGAGTGTCAGTCCTGCTGTACTTAAGTCGGCATTGTACCTTTTGTATTAAATTCGGATGCAATTTCTGCGTTTCATCGTCAAAAAGAAGGTCCAAGGGATACAGTAAAACTGAAGTGAAGCATCGGAATCTAAAACTGGACTCACAGGAGAGGTTCAAATCGTAGAAAGAGTGTGTGTCCTCTTATACTTAAGTTGGCATTGTTCCTTTTGTATTAAATGCGGATGCAATTTCTGTGTTTCATCGTCAATAAGAAGGTCCAAGGGATACAGTAAACCTGAAGTGATGCATCGGAATCTAAAACTGGACTCACAGGAGAGGTTCAACTCATAGAAAGTTAGAGTGTCAGTCCTCTTGTTCTTAAGTCGGCATTGTGCCATTTGTATTAAATTCGGATGCAATTTCTCTGTTTCGTCGTCGATAAGAAGGTCCAAGGGATACAGTAAACCTGAAGTGAAGCATCGGAATCTAAAACTGGACTCCCAGGAGAGGTTCAAATCATAGAGAGTTAGAGTGTGTGTCCTCTTGTACTTGGCATTGTGCCTTTTGTATTAAATGCGGATGCAATTTCTGTGTTTCATCGTCAATAAGAAGGTCCAAGGGATACAGTAAACCTGAAGTGAAGCATCGGAATCTAAACTGGACTCCCAGGAGAGGTTCAAATCATTGAGAGTTAGAGTGTCAGTCCTCTTGTACTTAAGTCTGCATTGTGCCTTTTGTATTAAATTCGGATGCAATTTCTGTGTTTCATCAACAATAAGAAGGTCCGAGGGATACAGTTAACCTGAAGTGAAGCATCGGATTCTAAAACTAGACCCACAGGTGAGGTTCAAATCATAGAGAGTTAGAGTGTCAGTCCTCGTGTACTTAAATCGGCATTGTGCCTTTTGTATTAAATTCGGATGCAATTCCGGTGTTTCAATGTCAATAAGAAGGTCCAACGGATACAGTAAACCTGAAGTGATGCATCGGAATCTAAAACTTGACTCACAGGAGAGGTTGAAATCTTAGAGAGTCAGAGTGTCAGTCCCCTTGTACTTAAGTCGGCATTGTGCCTTTTGTATTAAATTCGGATGCAATTTCTGTGTTTCATCATCAATAAGAAGGTCCAAGTGATACAGTAAACATGAAGTAAAGCATCGGAATCTAAAACTGGACTCACAGGAGAGGTGCAAATCATAGAGAGTAAGAGTGTCAATCCTCTTGTACTTAAGTCGGCATTGTGCCTATTCTATTAAATTCGGAAGCAATATCTGTGTTTCATCGTCAATAAGAAGGTCCAAGGGATACAGTAAACCTGAAGTGATGCATCGGAATCTAAAATTGGACTCACAGGAGAGGTTGAAATCTTAGAGAGTCAGAGTGTCAGCCCCCTTGTACTTAAGTCGGCATTGTGCCTTTTGTATTAAATTCGGATGCAATTTCTGTGTTTCATCATCAATAAGAAGGTCCAAGTGATACAGTAAACATGAAGTAAAGCATCGGAATCTAAAACTGGACTCACAGGAGAGGTGCAAATCATAGAGAGTAAGAGTGTCAATCCTCTTGTACTTAAGTCGGCATTGTGCCTATTCTATTAAATTCGGAAGCAATATCTGTGTTTCATCGTCAATAAGAAGGTCCTAGGGATACGGTAAACCTGAATTGAAGCATCGGAATCTAAAACTGGACCCACTGGAGAGGTTCAAATCATAGAAAGTTAGAGTGTCATTCGTCTTGTACTTAAGTCGTCGTTGTGCGTTTTGTATTAAATTCTTATGCCATTTCTGTGTTTGGTCGTCAATAAGAAGGTCCAAGGGATACAGTAAACCTGAAGTGAAGCATCGTAATCTAAAACTGGACTCACAGGAGAGGTTCAAATCATAGAGAGTTAGTGTGTCAGTCCTCTTGTACTTATATCGGCATTGTGACTTTTGTATTAAAATCGGATGCAATTTCTGTGTTTCATCGTCAATACGAAGGTCCAACGGATACACTAAACCTGAAGTGAAGCATCGGAATCTAAAACTGGACTCACAGGAGAGGTTCAAATCATAGAAAGTTAGAGTGTGAGTCCTCTTTTACTTAAGTCGGGATTGTGCCGTTCGTATTAAATTCGGATGCAATTTCTATTTCTTGTCGTTAATAAGAAGGTCCAAGGCATACAGTAAACCTGAAGTGAAGCATCCGAATCTAATACTGGACTCACAGGAGAGGTTCAAATCGTAGAGAGTTGGAGTATCAGTGTTATTGTACTTAAGTCAGCATTGTGCCTTTTGTATTGAATTCGGATGCAATTTCTGTGTTTCATCGACAATAAGAAGGTCCGAGGGATACAGTAAACCTGAAGTGAAGCATCGGATTCTAAAACTAGACCCACAGGAGAGGTTCAAATCATAGAGAGTTAGAGTGTCAGTCCTCGTGTACTGAAATCGGCATTGTGCCTTTTGTATTAAATTCGGATGCAATTCCTGTGTTTCATCGTCAATAAGAAGGTCCAACGGATACAGTAAACCGGAAGTGATGCATCGGAATCTAAAACTGGACTCACAGAAGATGTTGAAATCTTAGAGAGTCAGAGTGTCAGTCCCCTTGTACTTAAGTCGGCATTGTGCTTTTTGTATTAAATTCGGATACAATTTCTGTGTCTCATCATCAATAAGAAGGTCCAAGTGATACAGTAAACATGAAGTAAAGCATCGGAATCTAAAACTGGACTCACAGGAGAGGTGCAAATCATAGAGAGAAAGAGTGTCAATCCTCTAGTACTTAAGTCGGCATAGTGCCTTTTCTATTAAATTCGGAAGCAATATCTGTGTTTCATCGTCAACAAGAAGGTCCAAGGGATAAAGTAAACCTGAAGTGAAGCATCGGAATCTAAAACTGGACTCACAGGAGAGGTTCAAATCATAGAGAGTTAGAATGTCAGTCCTCTTTACTTAAGTCGGCATTGTTCCTTTTCTATTAATTTCGGATGTAATTTCTGTGTTCCATCGTCAATAAGAAGGTCCTAGAGATACGGTAAACCAGAATTGAAGCATCGGAATCTAAAACTGGACTCACTGGAGAGGTTCAAATCATAGAAAGTTAGAGTGTCATTCGTCTTGTACTTAAGTCGTCGTTGTGCGTTTTGTATTAAATTCTTATGCCATTTCTGTGTTTCGTCGTCAATAAGAAGGTCCAAGGGTTACAGTAAACCTGAAGTGAAGCATGGGAATCTAAAACTGGACTCACAGGAGAGGTTCAAATCATAATAAGTTGGAGTGTCAGTCCTCTTGTACTTAAGTCGGCATTGTGCCGTTTGTATTAAATTCGGATGCAATTTCTGTTTTTTGTCGTCAATTAGAAGGTCCAAGGGATACAGTAAACCTGAAGTGAAGCATCGGAATCTAAAACTGGACTCACAGGAAAGGTTCAAATCATAGAAAGTTAGAGTGTCAGTCTTCTTGCACTTAAGTCGGCATTGTACCTTTTGCATTAAATTTGGATTCTATTTCTGTGTTTCATTGTCAATAAGAAGGTCCAAGGGATACAGTAAAGCTGAGGTGAAGCATTGGAATCTAAAACTGGACTCACATTAGAGGTTCAAAAAATTGAAAATTAGAGTGTCAGTCCTCTTGTACCTAAGTCGGCATTGTGTGTTTTGTATTAAATTTGGATGCAATTTCTGTGCTTCATCGTCAATAAGAAAGTCCAAGGGATACACTAAACCTGAAGAGAAGCATCAGAATCTAAAACTGGACTCACAGGAGAGGTTCGAATCATAGAAAGTTAGAGTGTCAGTCCTGTAGTACTTAAGTCGGCATTGTGCCTTTTGTATTAAATTCGGATGCAATTTCTGCGTTTCATCGTCAATAAGAAGGTCCAAGGGATACAGTAAACCTGAAGTGAAGCATCGGAATCTAAAACGCTACTTACAGGAGAGGTTCAAATCATAGAAAGTTAGAGTGTCAGTCCTCTTGTACTTAAGTCGGCATTGTGCCTTTTGTATTAAATGCGCATGCAATTTCTGTGTTTCATCGTCAATAAGAAGGTCCAAGGGATACAGTAAACCTGAAGTGAAGCATCGGAATCTAAAACTGGACTCACAGGAGCGGTTCAAATCATAGAAGGTTAGAGTGTCAGTCCTCTTGTACTTATGTCGGCATTGTGCCTTTTGTATTATATTCGGATGCAATCTCTGTGTTTCATCGTCAATAAGAAGGTCCAAGTGATACAGTAAACCTGAAGTGAAGCATCGGAATCTAAAAATGGACTCACAGGAGAGATTCAAATCAGTGAGAGTTAGAGTGTCAGTCCTCTTGTACTTAAGTAGGCATTGTGCCTTTTGTATTAAATTCGGATGCAATTTCTGTGTTTCATCGTCAATAAGAAAGTCAAACGGATACACTAAACCTGAAGTGAAGCATCGGAATCTAAAACTGGACTCACAGGAGAGGTTCAAATCATAGAAAGTTAGAGTGTCAGTCCTCTTGTACTTAAGTCGGCATTGTGCCGTTTGTATTAAATTCGGATTCAATTTTTGTGTTTCATCGTCAATAAGAAGGTCCAAGGGATACAGTAAACCTGAAGTAAAGCATTGGAATCTAAAACTGGACTCACAGGAGAGGTTCAAATCATAGAAAGGTTGAATGTCAATCCTCTTGTACTTAAGTCGGCATTATGCTTTTGTATTAAATTCGGATGCAATTTCTGTGTTTCATCGGCAATAAGAAGGTCTAAGGGATACAGTAAACTAGAAGTGAAACATCGGGATCTAAAACTGGACTCATAGGGAGGTTCTAATCAAAGAAAGTTAGACTGTAAGTCCTCTGGTACTTGAGTCGGCATTGTGCCTTTTGTATTAAATTCAGATGCAATTTCTGTGCTTCATCGTCAATAAGAAGGCCCAAGGGATACAGTAAACCTGAAGTGAAGCATCGGAATCTAAAACTGGACTCACAGGAGAGGTTTAAATCATAGAAATTCAGATATTCAGTCCTCTTGTACTTAAGTCGGCATTGTGCCTTTTGTATTGAATTCGGATGCAAGTTCAGTGTTTCATCGGCAATAAGAAGGTCCAAGGGATACAGTAAACCTGAAGTGAAGAATCGGGATTTAAAACTGATCTCATAGGAGAGGTTCTAATCATAGAAAGTTAGAGTGTCAGTCCTCTTGTACTTAAGTCGTCATTGTGCGTTTTGTATTAAAGTCGGATGCAATTTCTGTGTTTCATCGTCAATAAGAAGGTCCAAGGGTTACAGTAAACCTGAAGTGAAGCATCGGAATCTAAAACTGAAATCACAGGAGAGGTTCAAATCACAGAAAGTTAGAGTGTCAGTCCTGTTGTACTTAAGTCGGCATTGTACCTTTTGTATTAAATTCGGATGCAATTTCTGCGTTTCATCGTCAAAAAGAAGGTCCAAGGGATACAGTAAAACTGAAGTGAAGCATCGGAATCTAAAACTGGACTCACAGGAGAGATTCAAATCGTAGAAAGTTAGAGTGTGTGTCTTCTTGTACTTAAGTTGGCATTGTGCCTTTTGTATTAAATGCTGATGCAATTTCTGTGTTTCATCGTCAATAAGAAGGTCCAAGGGGTACAGTAAACCTGAAGTGAAGCATCGGAATCTAAAACTGGACTCACAGGAGAGGTTCAAATCATAGAAAGTTAGAGTGTCAGTCCTCTTGTACTTAAGTCGGCATTGTGCCGTTTGTATTAAATTCGGATTCAATTTTTGTGTTTCATCGTCAATAAGAAGGTCCAAGGGATACAGTAAACCTGAAGTAAAGCATTGGAATCTAAAACTGGACTCACAGGAGAGGTTCAAATCATAGAAAGGTTGAGTGTCAATCCTCTTGTACTTAAGTCGGCATTATGCTTTTGTATTAAATTCGGATGGAATTTCTGTGTTTCATCGGCAATAAGAAGGTCTAAGGGATACAGTAAACTAGAAGTGAAACATCGGGATCTAAAACTGGACTCATAGGGAGGTTCTAATCATATAAAGTTAGAGTGTCAGTCCTCTGGTACTTGAGTCAGCATTGTGCCTTTTGTATTAAATTTGGATGCAATTTCTGTGCTTCATCGTCAATAAGAAGGCCCAAGGGATACAGTAAACCTGAAGTGAATAATCGGAATCTAAAACTGGACTTACAGGAGAGGTTTAAATCATAGAAATTCAGATACTCAGTCCTCTTGTACTTAAGTCGGCATTGTGCCTTTTGTATTGAATTCGGATGCAAGTTCTGTGTTTCATCGGCAATAAGCAGGTCCAAGGGATACAGTAAACCTGAAGTGAAGTATCGGGATTTAAAACTGGCCTCATAGGAGCGGTTCTAATCATAGAAAGTTAGAGTGTCAGTCCTCTTGTACTTAAGTCGTCATTGTGACTTTTGTATTAAATTCGGATGCAATTTCTGTGTTTCATCGTCAATAAGAAGGTCCAAGGGTTACAGTAAACCTGAAGTGAAGCATCGGAATCTAAAACTGAACTCACAGGAGAGGTTCAAATCATAGAAAGTTAGAGTGTCAGTCCTGTTGTACTTAAGTCGGCATTGTACCTTTTGTATTAAATTCGGATGCAATTTCTGCGTTTCATCGTCAAAAAAAAGGTCCAAGGGATACAGTAAAACTGAAGTGAAGCATCGGAATCTAAAACTGGACTCACAGGAGAGGTTCAAATCGTAGAAAGTTAGAGTGTGTGTCCTCTTGTACTTAAGTTGGCATTGTGCCTTTTGTATTAAATGCCGATGCAATTTCTGTGTTTCATCGTCAATAAGAAGGTCCAAGGGATACAGTAAACCTGAAGTGAAGCATCGAAATCTAAAACTGGACTCCCAGGAGAGGTTCAAATCATAGAGAGTTAGAGTGTCAGTCCTCTTGTACTTAAGTCTGCATTGTGCCTTTTGTATTAAATTCGGATGCAATTTCTGTGTTTCATCGTCAATAAGAAGGCTCAAGTGATACAGTAAACCTGAAGTGAAGCATCGGAATCTAAAAATGGACTCACAGGAGAGGTTCAAATCATAGAAAGTTAGAGTGTCAGTCCTCTTGTACTTAATCGGCATTGTGCCATTTGTATTAAATTCGGATGCAATTTCTGTGTTTCGTCGTCAATAAGAAGGTCCAAGGGATACAGTAAACCTGAAGTGAAGAATCGGAATCTAAACTGGACTCCCAGGAGAGGTTCAAATCATTGAGAGTTAGAGTGTCAGTCCTCTTGTACTTAAGTCTGCATTGTGCCTTTTGTATTAAATTCGGATGCAATTTCTGTGTTTCATCGACAATAAGAAGGTCCGAGGGATACAGTTAACCTGAAGTGAAGCATCGGATTCTGAAACTAGACCCACAGGTGAGTTTCAAATCATAGAGAGTTAGAGTGTCATTCCTCGTGTACTTAAATCGGCATTGTGCCTTTTGTATTAAATTCGGATGCAATTCCGGTGTTTCAATGTCAATAAGAAGGTCCAACGGATACAGTAAACCTGAAGTGATGCATCAGAATCTAAAACTTGACTCACAGGAGAGGTTGAAATCTTAGAGAGTCGGAGTGTCAGCCCCCTTGTACTTAAGTCGGCATTGTGCCTTTTGTATTAAATTCGGATGCAATTTCTGTGTTTCATCATCAATAAGAAGGTCCAAGTGATACAGTAAACATGAAGTAAAGCATCGGAATCTAAAACTGGACTCACAGGAGAGGTGCAAATCACAGAGAGTAAGAGTGTCAATCCTCTTGTACTTAAGTCGGCATTGTGCCCTTTCTATTAAATTCGGAAGCTATATCTGTGTTTCATCGTCAATAAGAAGGTCCAAGGGATACAGTAAACCTGAAGTGAAGCATCGGAATCTAAAACTGGACTCACAGGAGTGGTTCAAATCATAGAGAGTTAGAGTGTCAGTCCTCTTTACTTAAGTCGGCATTGTTCCTTTTCTATTAATTTCGGATGTAATTTCTGTGTTTCATCGTCAATAAGAAGGTCCTAGGGATATGGTAAACCTGAATTGAAGCATCGGAATCTAAAACTGGACTCACTGGAGAGGTTCAAATCATAGAAACTTAGAGTGTCATTCGTCTTGTACTTAAGTCGTCGTTGTGCGTTTTGTATTAAATTCTTATGCCATTTCTGTGTTTCGTCGTCAATAAGAAGGTCCAAGGGATACAGTAAACCTGAAGTGAAGCATCGTAATCTAAAACTGGACTCACAGGAGAGGTTCAAATCATAGAGAGTTAGTGTGTCAGTCCTCTTGTACTTATATCGGCATTGTGACTTTTGTATTAAAATCGGATGCAATTTCTGTGTTTCATCGTCAATACGAAGGTCCAACGGATACACTAAACCTGAAGTGAAGCATCGGAATCTAAAACTGGACTCACAGGAGAGGTTCAAATCATAGAAAGTTAGAGTGTGAGTCCTCTTTTACTTAAGTCGGGATTGTGCCGTTCGTATTAAATTCGGATGCAATTTCTATTTCTTGTCGTCAATAAGAAGGTCCAAGGGATACAGTAAACCTGAAGTGAAGCATCCGAATCTAAAACTGGACTCACAGGAGAGGTTCAAATCGTAGAGAGTTGGAGTATCAGTGCTATTGTACTTAAGTCAGCATTGTGCCTTTTGTATTGAATTCGGGTGCAATTTCTGTGTTTCATCGACAATAAGAAGGTCCGAGGGATACAGTAAACCTGAAGTGAAGCATCGGATTCTAAAACTGGACTCCCAGGAGAGGTTCAAATCGTAGAAAGTTAGAGTGTGTGTCCTCTTGTACTTAAGTTGGCAATGTGCCTTTTGTATTAAATGCCGATGCAATTTCTGTGTTTCATCGTCAGTAAGAAGGTCCAAGGGATACAGTAAACCTGAAGTGAGGCATCGAAATCTAAAACTGGACTCCCAGGAGAGGTTCAAATCATAGAGAGTTAGAGTGTCAGTCCTCTTGTACTTAAGTCTGCATTGTGCCTTTTGTATTAAATTCGGATGCAATTTCTGTGTTTCATCGTCAATAAGAAGGTTCAAGTGATACAGTAAACCTGAAGTTAAGCATCGGAATCTAAAAATGGACTCACAGGAGAGGTTCAAATCATAGAAAGTTAGAGTGTCAGTCCTCTTGTACTTAATCGGCATTGTGCCATTTGTATTAAATTCGGATGCAATTTCTGTGTTTCGTCGTCAATAAGAAGGTCCAAGGGATACAGTAAACCTGAAGTGAAGAATCGGAATCTAAACTGGACTCCCAGGAGAGGTTCAAATCATTGAGAGTTAGAGTGTCAGTCCTCTTGTACTTAAGTCTGCATTGTGCCTTTTGTATTAAATTCGGATGCAATTTCTGTGTTTCATCGACAATAAGAAGGTCCGAGGGATACAGTTAACCTGAAGTGAAGCATCGGATTCTGAAACTAGGCCCACAGGTGAGTTTCAAATCATAGAGAGTTAGAGTGTCATTCCTCGTGTACTTAAATCGGCATTGTGCCTTTTGTATTAAATTCGGATGCAATTCCGGTGTTTCAATGTCAATAAGAAGGTCCAACGGATACAGTAAACCTGAAGTGATGCATCGGAATCTAAAACTTGACTCACAGGAGAGGTTGAAATCTTAGAGAGTCAGAGTGTCAGCCCCCTTGTACTTAAGTCGGCATTGTGCCTTTTGTATTAAATTCGGATGCAATTTCTGTGTTTCATCATCAATGAGAAGGTCCAAGTGATACAGTAAACATGAAGTAAAGCATCGGAATCTAAAACTGGACTCACAGGAGAGGTGCAAATCACAGAGAGTAAGAGTGTCAATCCTCTTGTACTTAAGTCGGCATTGTGCCTTTTCTATTAAATTCGGAAGCTATATCTGTGTTTCATCGTCAATAAGAAGGTCCAAGGGATACAGTAAACCTGAAGTGAAGCATCGGAATCTAAAACTGGACTCACAGGAGTGGTTCAAATCATAGAGAGTTAGAGTGTCAGTCCTCTTTACTTAAGTCGGCATTGTTCCTTTTCTATTAATTTCGGATGTAATTTCTGTGTTTCATCGTCAATAAGAAGGTCCTAGGGATACGGTAAACCTGTATTGAAGCATCGGAATCTAAAACTGGACTCACTGGAGAGGTTCAAATCATAGAAAGTAAGAGTGTCATTCGTCTTGTACTTAAGTCGTCGTTGTGCGTATTGTATTAAATTCTTATGCCATTTCTGTGTTTCGTCGTCAATAAGAAGGTCCACGGGATACAGTAAACCTGAAGTGAAGCATCGTAATCTAAAACTGGACTCACAGGAGAGGTTCAAATCATAGAGAGTTAGTGTGTCAGTCCTCTTGTACTTATATCGGCATTGTGACTTTTGTATTAAAATCGGATGCAAATTCTGTGTTTCATCGTCAATACGAAGGTCCAACGGATACACTAAACCTGAAGTGAAGCATCGGAATCTAAAACTGGACTCACAGGAGAGGTTCAAATCATAGAGAGTTGGAGTATCAGTGCTATTGTACTTAAGTCAGCATTGTGCCTTTTGTATTGAATTCGGGTGCAATTTCTGTGTTTCATCGACAATAAGAAGGTCCGAGGGATACAGTAAACCTGAAGTGAAGCATCGGATTCTAAAACTAGGCCCACAGGAAAGGTTCAAATCATAGAGAGTTAGAGTGTCAGTCCTCGTGTACTGAAATCGGCATTGTGCCTTTTATATTAAATTCGGATGCAATTCCTGTGTTTCATCGTCAATAAGAAGGTCCAACGGATACAGTAAACCTGAAGTGATGCATCGGAATCTAAAACTGGACTCACAGAAGATGTTGAAATCTTAGAGAGTCAGAGTGTCAGTCCCCTTGTACTTAAGTCGGCATTGTGCTTTTTGTATTAAATTCGGATGCAATTTCTGTGTTTCATCATCAATAAGAAGGTCCAAGTGATACAGTAAACATGAAGTAAAGCATCGGAATCTAAAACTGGACTCACAGGAGAGGTGCAAATCATAGAGTGTAAGAGTGTCAATCCTCTAGTACTTATGTCGGCATAGTGCCTTTTCTATTAAATTCGGAAGCAATATCTGTGTTTCATCGTCAACAAGAAGGTCCAAGGGATAAAGTAAACCTGAAGTGAAGCATCGGAATCTAAAACTGGACTCACAGGAGAGGTTCAAATCATAGAGAGTTAGAATGTCAGTCCTCTTTACTTGAGTCGGCATTGTTCCTTTTCTATTAATTTCGGATGTAATTTCTGTGTTTCATCGTCAATAAGAAGGTCCTAGGGATACGGTAAACCAGAATTGAAGCATCGGAATCTAAAACTGGACTCACAGGAGAGGTTCAAATCATAATAAGTTGGAGTGTCAGTCCTCTTGTACTTAAGTCGGCATTGTGCCGTTTGTATTAAATTCGGATGCAATTTCTGTTTTTTGTCGTCAATTAGAAGGTCCAAGGGATACAGTAAACCTGAAGTGAAGCATCGGAATCTAAAACTGGACTCACAGGAAAGGTTCAAATCATAGAAAGTTAGAGTGTCAGTCCTCTTGCACTTAAGTCGGCATTGTACCTTTTGTATTAAATTTGGATTCTATTTCTGTGTTTCATTGTCAATAAGAAGGTCCAAGGGATACAGTAAAGCTGAAGTGAAGCATTGGAATCTAAAACTGGACTCACATTAGAGGTTCAAAAATTGAAAATTAGAGTGTCAGTCCTCTTGTACCTAAGTCGGCATTATGCTTTTGTATTAAATTCGGATGCAATTTCTGTGTTTCATCGGCAATAAGAAGGTCTAAGGGATACAGTAAACTAGAAGTGAAACATCGGGATCTAAAACTGGACTCATAGGGAGGTTCTAATCAATGAAAGTTAGAGTGTAAGTCCTCTGGTACTTGAGTCAGCATTGTGCCTTTTGTATTAAATTCAGATTCAATTTCTGTGCTTCATCGTCAATAAGAAGGCCCAAGGGATACAGTAAACCTGAAGTGAAGCATCGGAATCTAAAACTGGACTCACAGGAGAGGTTTAAATCATAGAAATTCAGATATTCAGTCCTCTTGTACTTAAGTCGGCATTGTGCCTTTTGTATTGAATTCGGATGCAAGTTCTGTGTTTCATCGGCAATAAGAAGGTCCAAGGGATACAGTAAACCTGAAGTGAAGAATCGGGATTTAAAACTGCCCTCATAGGAGAGGTTGTAATCATAGAAAGTTAGAGTGTCAGTCCTCTTGTACTTAAGTCGTCATTGTGCGTTTTGTATTAAATTCGGATGCAATTTCTGTGTTTCATCGTCAATAAGAAGGTCCAAGGGTTACAGTAAACCTGAAGTGAAGCATCGGAATCTAAAACTGAAATCACAGGAGAGGTTCAAATCACAGAAAGTTAGAGTGTCAGTCCTGTTGTACTTAAGTCGGCATTGTACCTTTTGTATTAAATTCGGATGCAATTTCTGCGTTTCATCGTCAAAAAGAAGGTCCAAGGGATACAGTAAAACTGAAGTGAAGCATCGGAATCTAAAACTGGACTCACAGGAGAGATTCAAATCGTAGAAAGTTAGAGTGTGTGTCCTCTTGTACTTAAGTTGGCATTGTGCCTTTTGTATTAAATGCTGATGCAATTTCTGTGTTTCATCGTCAATAAGAAGGTCCAAGGGGTACAGTAAACCTGAAGTGAAGCATCGGAATCCAAAACTGGACTCACAGGAGAGGTTCAAATCATAGAAAGTTAGAGTGTCAGTCCTCTTGTACTTAAGTCGGCATTATGCTTTTGTATTAAATTCGGATGCAATTTCTGTGTTTCATCGGCAATAAGAAGGTCTAAGGGATACAGTAAACTAGAAGTGAAACATCGGGATCTAAAACTGGACTCATAGGGAGGTTCTAATCATAGAAAGTTAGAGTGTCAGTCCTCTGGTACTTGAGTCAGCATTGTGCCTTTTGTATTAGATTCGGATGCAATTTCTGTGCTTCATCGTCAATAAGAAGGCCCAAGGGATACAGTAAACCTGAAGTGAAGCATCGGAATCTAAAACTGGACTTACAGGAGAGGTTTAAATCATAGAAATTTAGATATTCAGTCCTCTTGTGCTTAAGTCGGCATTGTGCCTTTTGTATTGAATTCGGATGCAAGTTCTGTGTTTCATCGGCAATAAGCAGGTCCAAGGGATACAGTAAACCTGAAGTGAAGTATCGGGATTTAAAACTGGCCTCATAGGAGAGGTTCTAATCATAGAAAGTTAGAGTGTCAGTCCTGTTGTACTTGTATCGGCATTGTACCTTTTGTATTAAATTCGGATGCAATTTCTGTGTTTCTTCGACAATAAGAAGGTCCAAGGGTTACAGTAAACCTGAAGTGAAACATCGGAATCTATAACTGGACTCACAGGAGAGGTTCAAACCATTGAAAGTTAGAGTGTAGGTCCTCTTGTACTTTTGTCCGCATTGTGCATTTTGTATTAAATTCCGATGCAATTTCTGTGTTTCATCGTGAATAAGAAGGTCCAAGGGATACAGTAAACCTGAAGTGAAGCATGGGAATCTAAAACTGGACTCACAAAAGAGGTTCAAATCATAGAAATTCAGACTGTCAGTCCTCTTGTACTTAAGTCGGCATTGTGGTTTTTGTATTAAATTCGGATGCAATTTCTATGTTTCATCCGCAATAAGAAGGTCCAAGGGATACAGTAAACCTGAAGTGAAGCATCGGGATCTAAAACTGGACTCATAGGAAAAGTTCCAATCATAGAAAGTTAGAGTGTCAGTCCTCTTGTACTTAAGTCGTCATTGTGCCTTTTGTATTAAATTCGGATGCAATTTCTGTGTTTCATCGTCAATAAGAAGGTCCAAGGGTTACAGTAAACCTGAAGTGAAACATCGGAATCTAAAACTAGACTCACCGGAGAGGTTCAAATCATAGAAAGTTAGAGTGTCAGTCCTCTTGTACTTAAGTCGGCATTGTGCCCTTTGTATTAAATTCGGATGCAATTTCTGTGTTTCATCGACAATAAGAAGGTCCTAGGGATAAAGTAAACCTGAAGTGAAGCATCTGAATCTATAACTGGACTCACAGGAGAGGTTCAAATCATAGAAAGTTAGAGTGTAAGTCCTCTTGTACTTGGGTCGGCATTGTGCATTTTGTATTAAATTCCGATGCAATTTCTGTGTTTCATCGACAATAAGAAGGTCCAAGGGATACAGTAAACCTGAAGTGAAGCATCGGAATCTAAAACTGGACTCACAGGAGAGGTTCAAATCATAGAGAGTTAGAGTGTCAGTCCTCTTGTACTTAAGTCTGCATTGTGCCTTTTGTATTAAATTCGGATGCAATTTCTGTGTTTCATCGACAATAAGAAGGTCCGAGGGATACAGTTAACCTGAAGTGAAGCATCGGATTCTGAAACTAGACCCACAGGTGAGTTTCAAATCATAGAGAGTTAGAGTGTCATTCCTCGTGTACTTAAATCGGCATTGTGCCTTTTGTATTAAATTCGGATGCAATTCCGGTGTTTCAATGTCAATAAGAAGGTCCAACGGATACAGTAAACCTGAAGTGATGCATCGGAATCTAAAACTTGACTCACAGGAGAGGTTGAAATCTTAGAGAGTCAGAGTGTCAGCCCCCTTGTACTTAAGTCGGCATTGTGCCTTTTGTATTAAATTCGGATGCAATTTCTGTGTTTCATCATCAATAAGAAGGTCCAAGTGATACAGTAAACATGAAGTAAAGCTTCGGAATCTAAAACTGGACTCACAGGAGAGGTGCAAATCACAGAGAGTAAGAGTGTCAATCCTCTTGTACTTAAGTCGGCATTGTGCCTTTTCTATTAAATTCGGAAGCTATATCTGTGTTTCATCGTCAATAAGAAGGTCCAAGGGATACAGTAAACCCGAAGTGAAGCATCGGAATCTAAAACTGGACTCACAGGAGTGGTTCAAATCATAGAGAGTTAGAGTGTCAGTCCTCTTTACTTAAGTCGGCATTGTTCCTTTTCTATTAATTTCGGATGTAATTTCTGTGTTTCATCGTCAATAAGAAGGTCCTAGGGATACGGTAAACCTGTATTGAAGCATCGGAATCTAAAACTGGACTCACTGGAGAGGTTCAAATCATAGAAAGTTAGAGTGTCATTCGTCTTGTACTTAAGTCGTCGTTGTGCGTTTTGTATTAAATTCTTATGCCATTTCTGTGTTTCGTCGTCAATAAGAAGGTCCACGGGATACAGTAAACCTGAAGTGAAGCATCGTAATCTAAAACTGGACTCACAGGAGAGGTTCAAATCATAGAGAGTTAGTGTGTCAGTCCTCTTGTACTTATATCGGCATTGTGACTTTTGTATTAAAATCGGATGCAAATTCTGTGTTTCATCGTCAATACGAAGGTCCAACGGATACACTAAACCTGAAGTGAAGCATCGGAATCTAAAACTGGACTCACAGGAGAGGTTCAAAACATAGAAAGTTAGAGTGTGAGTCCTCTTTTACTTAAGTCGGGATTGTGCCGTTCGTATTAAATTCGAATGCAATTTCTATTTCTTGTCGTCAATAAGAAGGTCCAAGGGATACAGTAAACCTGAAGTGAAGCATTCGAATCTAAAACTGGACTCACAGGAGAGGTTCAAATCGTAGAGAGTTGGAGTATCAGTGCTATTGTACTTAAGTCAGCATTGTGCCTTTTGTATTGAAATCGGGTGCAATTTCTGTGTTTCATCGACAATAAGAAGGTCCGAGGGATACAGTAAACCTGAAGTGAAGCATCGGATTCTAAAACTAGGCCCACAGGAAAGGTTCAAATCATAGAGAGTTAGAGTGTCAGTCCTCGTGTACTGAAATCGGCATTGTGCCTTTTATATTAAATTCGGATGCAATTCCTGTGTTTCATCGTCAATAAGAAGGTCCAATGGATACAGTAAACCTGAAGTGATGCATCGGAATCTAAAACTGGACTCACAGAAGATGTTGAAATCTTAGAGAGTCAGAGTGTCAGTCCCCTTGTACTTAAGTCGGCATTGTGCTTTTTGTATTAAATTCGGATGCAATTTCTGTGTTTCATCATCAATAAGAAGGTCCAAGTGATACAGTAAACATGAAGTAAAGCATCGGAATCTAAAACTGGACTCACAGGAGAGGTGCAAATCATAGAGTGTAAGAGTGTCAATCCTCTAGTACTTATGTCGGCATAGTGCCTTTTCTATTAAATTCGGAAGCAATATCTGTGTTTCATCGTCAACAAGAAGGTCCAAGGGATAAAGTAAACCTGAAGTGAAGCATCGGAATCTAAAACTGGACTCACAGGAGAGGTTCAAATCATAGAGAGTTAGAATGTCAGTCCTCTTTACTTGAGTCGGCATTGTTCCTTTTCTATTAATTTCGGATGTAATTTCTGTGTTTCATCGTCAATAAGAAGGTCCTAGGGATACGGTAAACCAGAATTGAAGCATCGGAATCTAAAACTGGACTCACAGGAGAGGTTCAAATCATAATAAGTTGGAGTGTCAGTCCTCTTGTACTTAAGTCGGCATTGTGCCGTTTGTATTAAATTCGGATGCAATTTCTGTTTTTTGTCGTCAATTAGAAGGTCCAAGGGATACAGTAAACCTGAAGTGAAGCATCGGAATCTAAAACTGGACTCACAGGAAAGGTTCAAATCATAGAAAGTTAGAGTGTCAGTCCTCTTGCACTTAAGTCGGCATTGTACCTTTTGTATTAAATTTGGATTCTATTTCTGTGTTTCATTGTCAATAAGAAGGTCCAAGGGATACAGTAAAGCTGAAGTGAAGCATTGGAATCTAAAACTGGACTCACATTAGAGGTTCAAAAAATTGAAAATTAGAGTGTCAGTCCTCTTGTACCTAAGTCGGCATTGTGTCTTTTGTATTAAATTTGGATGCAATTTCTGTGTTTCATCGTCAATAAGAAAGTCCAAGGGATACACTAAACCTGAAGAGAAGCATCAGAATCTAAAACTGGACTCACAGGAGAGGTTCGAATCATAGAAAGTTAGAGTGTCAGTCCTGTTGTACTTAAGTCGGCATTGTGCCTTTTGTATTAAATTCGGATGCAATTTCTGCGTTTCATCGTCAATAAGAACGTCCAAGGGATACAGTAAACCTGAAGTGAAGCATCGGAATCTAAAACTGGACTCACAGGAGCGGTTCAAATCATAGAAGGTTAGAGTGTCAGTCCTCTTGTACTTATGTCGGCATTGTGCCTTTTGTATTATATTCGGATGCAATTACTGTGTTTCATCGTCAATAAGAAGGTCCAACGGATACACTAAACCTGAAGTGAAGCATCGGAATCTAAAACTGGACTCACAGGTGAGGTTCAAATCATAGAAAGTTAGAGTGTCAGTCCTCTTGTACTTAAGTCGGCATTGTGCCGTTTGTATTAAATTCGGATTCAATTTTTGTGTTTCATCGTCAATAAGAAGGTCCAAGGGATACAGTAAACCTGAAGTAAAGCATTGGAATCTAAAACTGGACTCACAGGAGAGGTTCAAATCATAGAAAGGTTGAATGTCAATCCTCTTGTACTTAAGTCGGCATTATGCTTTTGTATTAAATTCGGATGCAATTTCTGTGTTTCATCGGCAATAAGAAGGTCTAAGGGATACAGTAAACTAGAAGTGAAACATCGGGATCTAAAACTGGACTCATAGGGAAGTTCTAATCAATGAAAGTTAGAGTGTAAGTCCTCTGGTACTTGAGTCAGCATTGTGCCTTTTGTATTAAATTCAGATTCAATTTCTGTGCTTCATCGTCAATAAGAAGGCCCAAGGGATACAGTAAACCTGAAGTGAAGCATCGGAATCTAAAACTGGACTCACAGGAGAGGTTTAAATCATAGAAATTCAGATATTCAGTCCTCTTGTACTTAAGTCGGCATTGTGCCTTTTGTATTGAATTCGGATGCAAGTTCTGTGTTTCATCGGCAATAAGAAGGTCCAAGGGATACAGTAAACCTGAAGTGAAGAATCGGGATTTAAAACTGCCCTCATAGGAGAGGTTGTAATCATAGAAAGTTAGAGTGTCAGTCCTCTTGTACTTAAGTCGTCATTGTGCGTTTTGTATTAAATTCGGATGCAATTTCTGTGTTTCATCGTCAATAAGAAGGTCCAAGGGTTACAGTAAACCTGAAGTGAAGCATCGGAATCTAAAACTGAAATCACAGGAGAGGTTCAAATCACAGAAAGTTAGAGTGTCAGTCCTGTTGTACTTAAGTCGGCATTGTACCTTTTGTATTAAATTCGGATGCAATTTCTGCGTTTCATCGTCAAAAAGAAGGTCCAAGGGATACAGTAAAACTGAAGTGAAGCATCGGAATCTAAAACTGGACTCACAGGAGAGATTCAAATCGTAGAAAGTTAGAGTGTGTGTCCTCTTGTACTTAAGTTGGCATTGTGCCTTTTGTATTAAATGCTGATGCAATTTCTGTGTTTCATCGTCAATAAGAAGGTCCAAGGGGTACAGTAAACCTGAAGTGAAGCATCGGAATCCAAAACTGGACTCACAGGAGAGGTTCAAATCATAGAAAGTTAGAGTGTCAGTCCTCTTGTACTTAAGTCGGCATTATGCTTTTGTATTAAATTCGGATGCAATTTCTGTGTTTCATCGGCAATAAGAAGGTCTAAGGGATACAGTAAACTAGAAGTGAAACATCGGGATCTAAAACTGGACTCATAGGGAGGTTCTAATCATAGAAAGTTAGAGTGTCAGTCCTCTGGTACTTGAGTCAGCATTGTGCCTTTTGTATTAGATTCGGATGCAATTTCTGTGCTTCATCGTCAATAAGAAGGCCCAAGGGATACAGTAAACCTGAAGTGAAGCATCGGAATCTAAAACTGGACTTACAGGAGAGGTTTAAATCATAGAAATTTAGATATTCAGTCCTCTTGTACTTAAGTCGGCATTGTGCCTTTTGTATTGAATTCGGATGCAAGTTCTGTGTTTCATCGGCAATAAGCAGGTCCAAGGGATACAGTAAACCTGAAGTGAAGTATCGGGATTTAAAACTGGCCTCATAGGAGAGGTTCTAATCATAGAAAGTTAGAGTGTCAGTCCTGTTGTACTTGTATCGGCATTGTACCTTTTGTATTAAATTCGGATGCAATTTCTGTGTTTCTTCGACAATAAGAAGGTCCAAGGGTTACAGTAAACCTGAAGTGAAACATCGGAATCTATAACTGGACTCACAGGAGAGGTTCAAACCATTGAAAGTTAGAGTGTAGGTCCTCTTGTACTTTTGTCCGCATTGTGCATTTTGTATTAAATTCCGATGCAATTTCTGTGTTTCATCGTGAATAAGAAGGTCCAAGGGATACAGTAAACCTGAAGTGAAGCATGGGAATCTAAAACTGGACTCACAAAAGAGGTTCAAATCATAGAAATTCAGACTGTCAGTCCTCTTGTACTTAAGTCGGCATTGTGGTTTTTGTATTAAATTCGGATGCAATTTCTATGTTTCATCCGCAATAAGAAGGTCCAAGGGATACAGTAAACCTGAAGTGAAGCATCGGGATCTAAAACTGGACTCATAGGAAAAGTTCCAATCATAGAAAGTTAGAGTGTCAGTCCTCTTGTACTTAAGTCGTCATTGTGCCTTTTGTATTAAATTCGGATGCAATTTCTGTGTTTCATCGTCAATAAGAAGGTCCAAGGGTTACAGTAAACCTGAAGTGAAACATCGGAATCTAAAACTAGACTCACAGGAGAGGTTCAAATCATAGAAAGTTAGAGTGTCAGTCCTCTTGTACTTAAGTCGGCATTGTGCCTTTGTATTAAATTCGGATGCAATTTCTGTGTTTCATCGTCAATAAGAAGGTCCTAGGGATACGGTAAACCTGTATTGAAGCATCGGAATCTAAAACTGGACTCACTGGAGAGGTTCAAATCATAGAAAGTTAGAGTGTCATTCGTCTTGTACTTAAGTCGTCGTTGTGCGTTTTGTATTAAATTCTTATGCCATTTCTGTGTTTCGTCGTCAATAAGAAGGTCCACGGGATACAGTAAACCTGAAGTGAAGCATCGTAATCTAAAACTGGACTCACAGGAGAGGTTCAAATCATAGGGAGTTAGTGTGTCAGTCCTCTTGTACTTATATCGGCATTGTGACTTTTGTATTAAAATCGGATGCAAATTCTGTGTTTCATCGTCAATACGAAGGTCCAACGGATACACTAAACCTGAAGTGAAGCATCGGAATCTAAAACTGGACTCACAGGAGAGGTTCAAATCATAGAAAGTTAGAGTGTGAGTCCTCTTTTACTTAAGTCGGGATTGTGCCGTTCGTATTAAATTCGGATGCAATTTCTATTTCTTGTCGTCAATAAGAAGGTCCAAGGGATACAGTAAACCTGAAGTGAAGCATCCGAATCTAAAACTGGACTCACAGGAGAGGTTCAAATCGTAGAGAGTTGGAGTATCAGTGCTATTGTACTTAAGTCAGCATTGTGCCTTTTGTATTGAAATCGGGTGCAATTTCTGTGTTTCATCGACAATAAGAAGGTCCGAGGGATACAGTAAACCTGAAGTGAAGCATCGGATTCTAAAACTAGGCCCACAGGAAAGGTTCAAATCATAGAGAGTTAGAGTGTCAGTCCTCGTGTACTGAAATCGGCATTGTGCCTTTTATATTAAATTCGGATGCAATTCCTGTGTTTCATCGTCAATAAGAAGGTCCAACGGATACAGTAAACCTGAAGTGATGCATCGGAATCTAAAACTGGACTCACAGAAGATGTTGAAATCTTAGAGAGTCAGAGTGTCAGTCCCCTTGTACTTAAGTCGGCATTGTGCTTTTTGTATTAAATTCGGATGCAATTTCTGTGTTTCATCATCAATAAGAAGGTCCAAGTGATACAGTAAACATGAAGTAAAGCATCGGAATCTAAAACTGGACTCACAGGAGAGGTGCAAATCATAGAGTGTAAGAGTGTCAATCCTCTAGTACTTATGTCGGCATAGTGCCTTTTCTATTAAATTCGGAAGCAATATCTGTGTTTCATCGTCAACAAGAAGGTCCAAGGGATAAAGTAAACCTGAAGTGAAGCATCGGAATCTAAAACTGGACTCACAGGAGAGGTTCAAATCATAGAGAGTTAGAATGTCAGTCCTCTTTACTTGAGTCGGCATTGTTCCTTTTCTATTAATTTCGGATGTAATTTCTGTGTTTCATCGTCAATAAGAAGGTCCTAGGGATACGGTAAACCAGAATTGAAGCATCGGAATCTAAAACTGGACTCACAGGAGAGGTTCAAATCATAATAAGTTGGAGTGTCAGTCCTCTTGTACTTAAGTCGGCATTGTGCCGTTTGTATTAAATTCGGATGCAATTTCTGTTTTTTGTCGTCAATTAGAAGGTCCAAGGGATACAGTAAACCTGAAGTGAAGCATCGGAATCTAAAACTGGACTCACAGGAAAGGTTCAAATCATAGAAAGTTAGAGTGTCAGTCCTCTTGCACTTAAGTCGGCATTGTACCTTTTGTATTAAATTTGGATTCTAGTTCTGTGTTTCATTGTCAATAAGAAGGTCCAAGGGATACAGTAAAGCTGAAGTGAAGCATTGGAATCTAAAACTGGACTCACATTAGAGGTTCAAAAAATTGAAAATTAGAGTGTCAGTCCTCTTGTACCTAAGTCGGCATTGTGTCTTTTGTATTAAATTTGGATGCAATTTCTGTGTTTCATCGTCAATAAGAAAGTCCAAGGGATACACTAAACCTGAAGAGAAGCATCAGAATCTAAAACTGGACTCACAGGAGAGGTTCGAATCATAGAAAGTTAGAGTGTCAGTCCTGTTGTACTTAAGTCGGCATTGTGCCTTTTGTATTAAATTCGGATGCAATTTCTGCGTTTCATCGTCAATAAGAACGTCCAAGGGATACAGTAAACCTGAAGTGAAGCATCGGAATCTAAAACTGGACTCACAGGAGCGGTTCAAATCATAGAAGGTTAGAGTGTCAGTCCTCTTGTACTTATGTCGGCATTGTGCCTTTTGTATTATATTCGGATGCAATTACTGTGTTTCATCGTCAATAAGAAGGTCCAACGGATACACTAAACCTGAAGTGAAGCATCGGAATCTAAAACTGGACTCACAGGTGAGGTTCAAATCATAGAAAGTTAGAGTGTCAGTCCTCTTGTACTTAAGTCGGCATTGTGCCGTTTGTATTAAATTCGGATTCAATTTTTGTGTTTCATCGTCAATAAGAAGGTCCAAGGGATACAGTAAACCTGAAGTAAAGCATTGGAATCTAAAACTGGACTCACAGGAGAGGTTCAAATCATAGAAAGGTTGAATGTCAATCCTCTTGTACTTAAGTCGGCATTATGCTTTTGTATTAAATTCGGATGCAATTTCTGTGTTTCATCGGCAATAAGAAGGTCTAAGGGATACAGTAAACTAGAAGTGAAACATCGGGATCTAAAACTGGACTCATAGGGAAGTTCTAATCAATGAAAGTTAGAGTGTAAGTCCTCTGGTACTTGAGTCAGCATTGTGCCTTTTGTATTAAATTCAGATTCAATTTCTGTGCTTCATCGTCAATAAGAAGGCCCAAGGGATACAGTAAACCTGAAGTGAAGCATCGGAATCTAAAACTGGACTCACAGGAGAGGTTTAAATCATAGAAATTCAGATATTCAGTCCTCTTGTACTTAAGTCGGCATTGTGCCTTTTGTATTGAATTCGGATGCAAGTTCTGTGTTTCATCGGCAATAAGAAGGTCCAAGGGATACAGTAAACCTGAAGTGAAGAATCGGGATTTAAAACTGCCCTCATAGGAGAGGTTGTAATCATAGAAAGTTAGAGTGTCAGTCCTCTTGTACTTAAGTCGTCATTGTGCGTTTTGTATTAAATTCGGATGCAATTTCTGTGTTTCATCGTCAATAAGAAGGTCCAAGGGTTACAGTAAACCTGAAGTGAAGCATCGGAATCTAAAACTGAAATCACAGGAGAGGTTCAAATCACAGAAAGTTAGAGTGTCAGTCCTGTTGTACTTAAGTCGGCATTGTACCTTTTGTATTAAATTCGGATGCAATTTCTGCGTTTCATCGTCAAAAAGAAGGTCCAAGGGATACAGTAAAACTGAAGTGAAGCATCGGAATCTAAAACTGGACTCACAGGAGAGATTCAAATCGTAGAAAGTTAGAGTGTGTGTCCTCTTGTACTTAAGTTGGCATTGTGCCTTTTGTATTAAATGCTGATGCAATTTCTGTGTTTCATCGTCAATAAGAAGGTCCAAGGGGTACAGTAAACCTGAAGTGAAGCATCGGAATCCAAAACTGGACTCACAGGAGAGGTTCAAATCATAGAAAGTTAGAGTGTCAGTCCTCTTGTACTTAAGTCGGCATTATGCTTTTGTATTAAATTCGGATGCAATTTCTGTGTTTCATCGGCAATAAGAAGGTCTAAGGGATACAGTAAACTAGAAGTGAAACATCGGGATCTAAAACTGGACTCATAGGGAGGTTCTAATCATAGAAAGTTAGAGTGTCAGTCCTCTGGTACTTGAGTCAGCATTGTGCCTTTTGTATTAGATTCGGATGCAATTTCTGTGCTTCATCGTCAATAAGAAGGCCCAAGGGATACAGTAAACCTGAAGTGAAGCATCGGAATCTAAAACTGGACTTACAGGAGAGGTTTAAATCATAGAAATTTAGATATTCAGTCCTCTTGTACTTCAGTCGGCATTGTGCCTTTTGTATTGAATTCGGATGCAAGTTCTGTGTTTCATCGGCAATAAGCAGGTCCAAGGGATACAGTAAACCTGAAGTGAAGTATCGGGATTTAAAACTGGCCTCATAGGAGAGGTTCTAATCATAGAAAGTTAGAGTGTCAGTCCTGTTGTACTTGTATCGGCATTGTACCTTTTGTATTAAATTCGGATGCAATTTCTGTGTTTCTTCGACAATAAGAAGGTCCAAGGGTTACAGTAAACCTGAAGTGAAACATCTGAATCTATAACTGGACTCACAGGAGAGGTTCAAACCATTGAAAGTTAGAGTGTAGGTCCTCTTGTACTTTTGTCCGCATTGTGCATTTTGTATTAAATTCCGATGCAATTTCTGTGTTTCATCGTGAATAAGAAGGTCCAAGGGATACAGTAAACCTGAAGTGAAGCATGGGAATCTAAAACTGGACTCACAAAAGAGGTTCAAATCATAGAAATTCAGACTGTCAGTCCTCTTGTACTTAAGTCGGCATTGTGGTTTTTGTATTAAATTCGGATGCAATTTCTATGTTTCATCCGCAATAAGAAGGTCCAAGGGATACAGTAAACCTGAAGTGAAGCATCGGGATCTAAAACTGGACTCATAGGAAAAGTTCCAATCATAGAAAGTTAGAGTGTCAGTCCTCTTGTACTTAAGTCGTCATTGTGCCTTTTGTATTAAATTCGGATGCAATTTCTGTGTTTCATCGTCAATAAGAAGGTCCAAGGGTTACAGTAAACCTGAAGTGAAACATCGGAATCTAAAACTAGACTCACAGGAGAGGTTCAAATCATAGAAAGTTAGAGTGTCAGTCCTCTTGTACTTAAGTCGGCATTGTGCCCTTTGTATTAAATTCGGATGCAATTTCTGTGTTTCATCGACAATAAGAAGGTCCTAGGGATACAGTAAACCTGAAGTGAAGCATCTGAATCTATAACTGGACTCACAGGAGAGGTTCAAATCATAGAAAGTTAGAGTGTAAGTCCTCTTGTACTTGGGTCGGCATTGTGCATTTTGTATTAAATTCCGATGCAATTTCTGTGTTTCATCGACAATAAGAAGGTCCAAGGGATACAGTAAACCTGAAGTGAAGCATCGGAATCTAAAACTGGACTCACAGGAGAGGTTCAAATCATAGAGAGTTAGAGTGTCAGTCCTCTTGTACTTATGTCGGCATTGTGACTTTTGTATTAAATTCGGATGCAATTTCTGTGTTTCATCGTCAATAAGAAGGTCCAAGGGATACAGTAAACCTGAAGTGAAGCATCGGAATCTAAAACTGGACTCACAGGAGAGGTTCAAATCACAGAAAGTTAGAGTGTCAGTCATCTTGTACTTAAGTCGGCATTGTGCCTTTTGTATTAAATTCGGATGCAATTTCTGTGTTTCATCGTCAATAAGATGGTCCAAGGGATACAGTAAACCTGAAGTGAAGCATCGGAATCTAAAACTGGACTCACAGGAGAGGCTCAAATCATAGAATGTAAGAAGAGTCAATCCTCTTGTACTTAAGTCGGCTTTGTGTCTTTTGTATTTATTTCTGATGCAATTTCTGTGTTTCATCGTTAATAAGACGGTCCAAGGGATACAGTAAACCTGAAGTGAAGCATCGGAATCTAAAACTGGACTCACGGGAGAGGTTCAAATCATAGAGAGTTAGAGTGTCAGTCCTCTTGTACTTAAGTCGGCATTGTGCCTTTTGTATTAAAATCGGATGCAATTTCTGTGTTTCATCGTCAATAAGAAGGTCCAAGGGATACAGTAAACCTGAAGTGAAGCATCGGAATCTAAAACTGGACTCACAGGAGAGGTTCAAATCATTGAGAGTCAGAGTGTCAGTCCCCTTGTACTTAAGTCGGCATTGTGCCATTTGTATCAAATATGGATGCAATTTCTGTGTTTCATCGTCAATAAGAAGGTCCAAGGGATACAGTAAACCTGAAGTGAAGCATCGGAATCTAAAAGTGGACTCACAGGAGAGGTTCAAACCATAGAGAGTTAGAGTGTCAGTCCTCTTTACTTAAGTCGGCATGCGTCTTTTCTATTAATTTCGGATTTAATTTCTGTGTTTCATCGTCAATAAGAAGGTCCTAGGGATACAGTAAACCTGAAGTGAAGCATCGGAATCTAAAACTGGACTCACAGGAGAGGTTCAAATCATAGAGAGTTAGAGTGTCAGTCCTCTTTACTTAAGTCGGCATTGTGCCTTTTCTATTAATTTCGGATGTAATTTCTGTGTTTCACCGGCAATAAGAAGGTCCAAGGGATACAGTAAACCTGAAGTGAATCATCGGGATCTAAAACTGGACTCATAGTAGAAGTTCTAATCGTAGAAAGTTAGAGTGTCAGTCCTCTTGTACTTAACTCGTCATTGTGCCTTTTGTATTAAATATGGATGCAATTTCTGTGTTTCATCGTCAATAAGAAAGTCCAAGGGTTACAGTAAACCTGAAGTGAAGCATCGGAATCTAAAACTGGACTCACAGGAGAGGTTCAAATCATAGAAAGTTAGAGTGTCAGTCCTCTTGTACCTAAGTCGGTATTGTGCCGTTTGTATTAAATTCGGATGCAATTTCTGTGTTTCGTCGTCAATAAGAAGGTGCAAGGGATACAGTAAACCTGAAGTGAAGCATCCGAATCTAAAACTGGACTCACAGGAGAGGTTCAAATCATAGAGAGTTAGAGTGTCAGTCCTCTTGCACTTAAGTCGGCATTGTGCCTTTTGTATTAAATTCGGATGCAATTTCTGTGTTTCATCGTCAATAAGAAGGTCCAACGAATACAGTAAACCTGAAGTGAAGCATCGGAATCTAAAACTGGACTCACAGGAGAGGTTCAAATCATAGAGAGTTAGAGTGTCAGTCCTCTAAACTTAAATCGGCATTGTGCCTTTTCTATTAATTTCGGATGTAATTTCTGTGTTTCTTCGTCAATAAGAAGGTCCTAGGGATACAGTAAACATGAAGTGAAGCATCGGAATCTAAAACTGGACTCATTGGAGAGGCTCAAATCATAGAAAGTTAGAGTGTCAGTCTTCTTGTACTTAAGTCAGCGTTGTGCGTTTTGTAAATAATTCGTATGCAATTTCTGTGTTTCGTCGTCAATACGAAGGTCCAAGGCATACAGTAAACCTGATGTGAAGCATCGGAATCTAAAACTGGACTCACAGTAGAGGTTCAAATCATAGAGAGTTAGAGTCTCAGTCCTCTTGTACTTATGTCGGCATTGTGACTTTTGTATTAAATTCGGATGCAATTTCTGTGTTTCTTCGTCAATAAAAAGGTCCAAGGGATACACTAAACCTGAAGTGAAGCATCGGAATCTAAAACTGGACTCACAGGAGAGGTTCAAATCACAGAAAGTTAGAGTGTCAGTCCTCTTGTACTTAAGTCGGCATTGTGCCTTTTGTATTAAATTCGGATGCAATTTCTGTTTTTCATCGTCAATAAGAAGGTCCAAGCGATACAGTAAACCTGAAGTGAGGCATCGGAATCTAAAACTGGACTCACAGGAGAGGTTCAAAACATATAAAGTTAGAGTGTCAGTCCACTTGTACTTAAGTCGGCATTGTGCCTTTTGTGTTTAGTTCCGAAACAATGTCTGTGTTTGGTCGTCAATAGGAAGGTCCAAGTGATACAGTAAACCTGTAGTGAAGCATTGATATCTAAAACTGGTCTCAGAGGCAAGGCCAATTTATAGAACGATAGAAGGGACAGTCCTATTGTACATAAGTCTGCATTGTGCCGTTTGCATTTAATTCCGACGAAATTTCTGTGTTTCATCGACAACAAGAAGGTCCAAGGAATACAGTAAACCAGAAGTGAAGCATAAGAATCTAAAGCTGGTCTCACAGGAAAGGTTCAAGACGTAGACAGTAAGAAGAGTCAGTCTTGTTATACTTAAGTGGGCATTGTGCCTTTTGTATTTAGTTCCTATGCAATTCATGTGTTTCATCGTCAATAAGAAGGTCCAACGGATACAGTAAACCTGAAGTGAAGCATCGGAATCTAAAACTGGACTCAAAGGAGAGGTTCTAATCATAGCGAGTTAGAGTGTCAGTCTTCTTGTAATTAAGTTGGCATTGTGCCTTTTGTATTAAATTTGCATGCAATTTCTGTGTTTGATCGTCAATAAGAAGGTCCAAAAGATACAGTAAACCTGAAGTGAAGCATCGGAATCTAAAACTGGACTCACAGGAGAGGTTCAAATCATAAAAAGTTAGAGTGTCAGTCCACTTGTACCTAAGTCGGTATTGTGCCGTTTGTATGAAATTCGGATGCAATTTCTGTGTTTCGTCGTCAATAAGAAGGTGCAAGGGATACAGTAAACCTGAAGTGAAGCATCCGAATCTAAAACTGGACTCACAGGAGAGGTTCAAATCATAGAGAGTTAGAGTGTCAGTCCTCTTGTACTTAAGTCGGCATTGTGCCTTTTGTGTTTAGTTCCGAAACAATGTCTGTGTTTGGTCGTCAATAGGAAGGTCCAAGTGATACAGTAAACCTGTAGTGAAGCATTGATATCTAAAACTGGTCTCAGAGGCAAGGCCAAATTATAGAACGATAGAAGGGACAGTCCTATTGTACATAAGTCTGCATTGTGCCGTTTGCATTTAATTCCGACGAAATTTCTGTGTTTCATCGATAACAAGAAGGTCCAAGGAATACAGTAAACCAGAAGTGAAGCATCCGAATCTAAAGCTGGTCTCACAGGAAAGGTTCAAGACGTAGACAGTAAGAAGAGTCAGTCTTCTTATACTTAAGTGGGCATTGTGCCTTTTGTATTTAGTTCCTATGCAATTCATGTGTTTCATCGTCAATATGAAGGTCCAACGGATACAGTAAACCTGAAGTGAAGCATCGGAATCTAAAACTGGACTCAAAGGAGAGGTTCTAATCATAGCGAGTTAGAGTGTCAGTCCTCTTGTAATTAAGTTGGCATTGTGCCTTTTGTATTAAATTTGCATGCAATTTCTGTGTTTCATCGTCAATAAGAAGGTACAAAGGATACAGTAAACCTGAAGTGAAGCATCGGAATCTAAAACTGGACTCACAGGAGAGGTTCAAATCATAGAAAGTTAGAGTGTCAGTCCTCTTGTACTTAAGTCGGCATTATGCTTTTGTATTAAATTCGGATGCAATTTCTGTGTTTCATCGGCAATAAGAAGGTCTAAGGGATACAGTAAACTAGAAGTGAAACATCGGGATCCAAAACTGGACTCATAGGGAGGTTCTAATCATAGAAAGTTAGAGTGTCAGTCCTCTGGTACTTGAGTCAGCATTGTGCCTTTTGTATTAGATTCGGATGCAATTTCTGTGCTTCATCGCCAATAAGAAGGCCCAAGGGATACAGTAAACCTGAAGTGAAGCATCGGAATCTAAAACTGGACTTACAGGAGAGGTTTAAATCATAGAAATTTAGATATTCAGTCCTCTTGTACTTAAGTCGGCATTGTGCCTTTTGTATTGAATTCGGATGCAAGTTCTGTGTTTCATCGGCAATAAGCAGGTCCAAGGGATACAGTAAACCTGAAGTGAAGTATCGGGATTTAAAACTGGCCTCATAGGAGAGGTTCTAATCATAGAAAGTTAGAGTGTCAGTCCTGTTGTACTTAAGTCGGCATTATACCTTTTGTATTAAATTCGGATGCAATTTCTGTGTTTCTTCGTCAATAAGAAAGTCCAAGGGATACAGTAAACCTGAAGTGAAGCATCTGAATCTATAACTGGACTCACAGGAGAGGTTCAAACCATTGAAAGTTAGAGTGTAGGTCCTCTTGTACTTTTGTCCGCATTGTGCATTTTGTATTAAATTCCGATGCAATTTCTGTGTTTCATCGTCAATAAGAAGGTCCAAGGGGTACAGTAAACCTGAAGTGAAGCATCGGAATCCAAAACTGGACTCACAGGAGAGGTTCAAATCATAGAAAGTTAGAGTGTCAGTCCTCTTGTACTTAAGTCGGCATTATGCTTTTGTATTAAATTCGGATGCAATTTCTGTGTTTCATCGGCAATAAGAAGGTCTAAGGGATACAGTAAACTAGAAGTGAAACATCGGGATCTAAAACTGGACTCATAGGGAGGTTCTAATCATAGAAAGTTAGAGTGTCAGTCCTCTGGTACTTGAGTCAGCATTGTGCCTTTTGTATTAGATTCGGATGCAATTTCTGTGCTTCATCGTCAATAAGAAGGCCCAAGGGATACAGTAAACCTGAAGTGAAGCATCGGAATCTAAAACTGGACTTACAGGAGAGGTTTAAATCATAGAAATTTAGATATTCAGTCCTCTTGTACTTAAGTCGGCATTGTGCCTTTTGTATTGAATTCGGATGCAAGTTCTGTGTTTCATCGGCAATAAGCAGGTCCAAGGGATACAGTAAACCTGAAGTGAAGTATCGGGATTTAAAACTGGCCTCATAGGAGAGGTTCTAATCATAGAAAGTTAGAGTGTCAGTCCTGTTGTACTTAAGTCGGCATTGTACCTTTTGTATTAAATTCGGATGCAATTTCTGTGTTTCTTCGTCAATAAGAAAGTCCAAGGGATACAGTAAACCTGAAGTGAAGCATCTGAATCTATAACTGGACTCACAGGAGAGGTTCAAACCATTGAAAGTTAGAGTGTAGCTCCTCTTGTACTTTTGTCCGCATTGTGCATTTTGTATTAAATTCCGATGCAATTTCTGTGTTTCATCGTGAATAAGAAGGTCCAAGGGATACAGTAAACCTGAAGTGAAGCATGGGAATCTAAAACTGGACTCACAAAATAGGTTCAAATCATAGAAATTCAGACTGTCAGTCCTCTTGTACTTAAGTCGGCATTGTGGTTTTTGTATTAAATTCGGATGCTATTTCTATGTTTCATCCGCAATAAGAAGGTCCAAGGGATACAGTAAACCTGAAGTGAAGCAACGGGATCTAAAACTGGACTCATAGGAGAAGTTCCAATCATAGAAAGTTAGAGTGTCAGTCCTCTTGTACTTAAGTCGTCATTGTGCCTTTTGTATTAAATTCGGATGCAATTTCTGTGTTTCATCGTCAATAAGAAGGTCCAAGGGTTACAGTAAACCTGAAGTGAAACATCGGAATCTAAAACTAGAGTCACAGGAGAGGTTCAAATCATAGAAAGTTAGAGTGTCAGTCCTCTTGTACTTAAGTCGGCATTGTGCCCTTTGTATTAAATTCTGATGCAATTTCTGTGTTTCATCGACAATAAGAAGGTCCTAGGGATACAGTAAACCTGAAGTGAAGCACCTGAATCTATAACTGGACTCACAGGAGAGGTTCAAATCATAGAAAGTTAGAGTGTAAGTCCTCTTGTACTTGGGTCGGCATTGTGCATTTTGTATTAAATTCCGATGCAATTTCTGTGTTTCATCGACAATAAGAAGGTCCAAGGGATACAGTAAACCTGAAGTGAAGCATCGGAATCTAAAACTGGACTCACAGGAGAGGTTCAAATCATAGAGTGTTAGAGTGTCAGTCCTCTTGTACTTATGTCGGCATTGTGACTTTTGTATTAAATTCGGATGCAATTTCTGTGTTTCATCGTCAATAAGAAGGTCCAAGGGATACAGTAAACCTGAAGTGAAGCATCGGAATCTAAAACTGGACTCACAGGAGAGGGTCAAATCACAGAAAGTTAGAGTGTCAGTCATCTTGTACTTAAGTCGGCATTGTGCCTTTTGTATTAAATTCGGATGCAATTTCTGTGTTTCATCGTCAATAAGATGGTCCAAGGGATACAGTAAACCTGAAGTGAAGCATCGGAATCTAAAACTGGACTCACAGGAGAGGCTCAAATCATAGAATGTAAGAAGAGTCAATCCTCTTGTACTTAAGTCGGCTTTGTGTCTTTTGTATTTATTTCTGATGCAATTTCTGTGTTTCATCGTTAATAAGACGGTCCAAGGGATACAGTAAACCTGAAGTGAAGCATCCGAATCTAAAACTGGACTCACAGGAGAGGTTCAAATCATAGAGAGTTAGAGTGTCAGTCCTCTTGTACTTAAGTCGGCATTGTGCCTTTTGTGTTTAGTTCCGAAACAATGTCTGTGTTTGGTCGTCAATAGGAAGGTCCAAGTGATACAGTAAACCTGTAGTGAAGCATTGATATCTAAAACTGGTCTCAGAGGCAAGGCCAAATTATAGAACGATAGAAGGGACAGTCCTATTGTACATAAGTCTGCATTGTGCCGTTTGCATTTAATTCCGACGAAATTTCTGTGTTTCATCGACAACAAGAAGGTCCAAGGAATACAGTAAACCAGAAGTGAAGCATCCGAATCTAAAGCTGGTCTCACAGGAAAGGTTCAAGACGTAGACAGTAAGAAGAGTCAGTCTTCTTATACTTAAGTGGGCATTGTGCCTTTTGTATTTAGTTCCTATGCAATTTATGTGTTTCATCGTCAATATGAAGGTCCAACGGATACAGTAAACCTGAAGTGAAGCATCGGAATCTAAAACTGGACTCAAAGGAGAGGTTCTAATCATAGCGAGTTAGAGTGTCAGTCCTCTTGTAATTAAGTTGGCATTGTGCCTTTTGTATTAAATTTGCATGCAATTTCTGTGTTTCATCGTCAATAAGAAAGGCCAAGGGATACAGTAAACCTGAAGTGAAGCATCTGAATCTATAACTGGACTCACAGGAGTTGTTCAAACCATTGAAAGTTAGAGTGTAGGTCCTCTTGTACTTTTGTCCGCATTGTGCATTTTGTATTAAATTCCGATGCAATTTCTGTGTTTCATCGTCAATAAGAAGGTCCAAGGGGTACAGTAAACCTGAAGTGAAGCATCGGAATCCAAAACTGGACTCACAGGAGAGGTTCAAATCATAGAAAGTTAGAGTGTCAGTCCTCTTGTACTTAAGTCGGCATTATGCTTTTGTATTAAATTCGGATGCAATTTCTGTGTTTCATCGGCAATAAGAAGGTCTAAGGGATACAGTAAACTAGAAGTGAAACATCGGGATCTAAAACTGGACTCATAGGGAGGTTCTAATCATAGAAAGTTAGAGTGTCAGTCCTCTGGTACTTGAGTCAGCATTGTGCCTTTTGTATTAGATTCGGATGCAATTTCTGTGCTTCATCGTCAATAAGAAGGCCCAAGGGATACAGTAAACCTGAAGTGAAGCATCGGAATCTAAAACTGGACTTACAGGAGAGGTTTAAATCATAGAAATTTAGATATTCAGTCCTCTTGTACTTAAGTCGGCATTGTGCCTTTTGTATTGAATTCGGATGCAAGTTCTGTGTTTCATCGGCAATAAGCAGGTCCAAGGGATACAGTAAACCTGAAGTGAAGTATCGGGATTTAAAACTGGCCTCATAGGAGAGGTTCTAATCATAGAAAGTTAGAGTGTCAGTCCTGTTGTACTTAAGTCGGCATTGTACCTTTTGTATTAAATTCGGATGCAATTTCTGTGTTTCTTCGTCAATAAGAAAGTCCAAGGGATACAGTAAACCTGAAGTGAAGCATCTGAATCTATAACTGGACTCACAGGAGAGGTTCAAACCATTGAAAGTTAGAGTGTAGGTCCTCTTGTACTTTTGTCCGCATTGTGCATTTTGTATTAAATTCCGATGCAATTTCTGTGTTTCATCGTGAATAAGAAGGTCCAAGGGATACAGTAAACCTGAAGTGAAGCATGGGAATCTAAAACTGGACTCACAAAATAGGTTCAAATCATAGAAATTCAGACTGTCAGTCCTCTTGTACTTAAGTCGGCATTGTGGTTTTTGTATTAAATTCGGATGCAATTTCTATGTTTCATCCGCAATAAGAAGGTCCAAGGGATACAGTAAACCTGAAGTGAAGCAACGGGATCTAAAACTGGACTCATAGGAGAAGTTCCAATCATAGAAAGTTAGAGTGTCAGTCCTCTTGTACTTAAGTCGTCATTGTGCCTTTTGTATTAAATTCGGATGCAATTTCTGTGTTTCATCGTCAATAAGAAGGTCCAAGGGTTACAGTAAACCTGAAGTGAAACATCGGAATCTAAAACTAGACTCACAGGAGAGGTTCAAATCATAGAAAGTTAGAGTGTCAGTCCTCTTGTACTTAAGTCGGCATTGTGCCCTTTGTATTAAATTCGGATGCAATTTCTGTGTTTCATCGACAATAAGAAGGTCCTAGGGATACAGTAAACCTGAAGTGAAGCATCTGAATCTATAACTGGACTCACAGGAGAGGTTCAAATCATAGAAAGTTAGAGTGTAAGTCCTCTTGTACTTGGGTCGGCATTGTGCATTTTGTATTAAATTCCGATGCAATTTCTGTGTTTCATCGACAATAAGAAGGTCCAAGGGATACAGTAAACCTGAAGTGAAGCATCGGAATCTAAAACTGGACTCACAGGAGAGGTTCAAATCATAGAGTGTTAGAGTGTCAGTCCTCTTGTACTTATGTCGGCATTGTGACTTTTGTATTAAATTCGGATGCAATTTCTGTGTTTCATCGTCAATAAGAAGGTCCAAGGGATACAGTAAACCTGAAGTGAAGCATCGGAATCTAAAACTGGACTCACAGGAGAGGTTCAAATCACAGAAAGTTAGAGTGTCAGTCATCTTGTACTTAAGTCGGCATTGTGCCTTTTGTATTAAATTCGGATGCAATTTCTGTGTTTCATCGTCAATAAGATGGTCCAAGGGATACAGTAAACCTGAAGTGAAGCATCGGAATCTAAAACTGGACTCACAGGAGAGGCTCAAATCATAGAATGTAAGAAGAGTCAATCCTCTTGTACTTAAGTCGGCTTTGTGTCTTTTGTATTTATTTCTGATGCAATTTCTGTGTTTCATCGTTAATAAGACGGTCCAAGGGATACAGTAAACCTGAAGTGAAGCATCGGAATCTAAAACTGGACTCACGGGAGAGGTTCAAATCATAGAGAGTTAGAGTGTCAGTCCTCTTGTACTTAAGTCGGCATTGTGCCTTTTGTATTAAAATCGGATGCAATTTCTGTGTTTCATCGTCAAAAGAAGGTCCAAGGGATACAGTAAACCTGAAGTGAAGCATCGGAATCTAAAACTGGACTCACAGGAGAGGTTCAAATCATTGAGAGTCAGAGTGTCAGTCCCCTTGTACTTAAGTCGGCATTGTGCCATTTGTATCAAATATGGATGCAATTTCTGTGTTTCATCGTCAATAAGAAGGTCCAAGGGATACAGTAAACCTGAAGTGAAGCATCGGAATCTAAAAGTGGACTCACAGGAGAGGTTCAAACCATAGAGAGTTAGAGTGTCAGTCCTCTTTACTTAAGTCGGCATGCGTCTTTTCTATTAATTTCGGATTTAATTTCTGTGTTTCATCGTCAATAAGAAGGTCCTAGGGATACAGTAAACCTGAAGTGAAGCATCGGAATCTAAAACTGGACTCACAGGAGAGGTTCAAATCATAGAGAGTTAGAGTGTCAGTCCTCTTTACTTAAGTCGGCATTGTGCCTTTTCTATTAATTTCGGATGTAATTTCTGTGTTTCACCGGCAATAAGAAGGTCCAAGGGATACAGTAAACCTGAAGTGAATCATCGGGATCTAAAACTGGACTCATAGTAGAAGTTCTAATCATAGAAAGTTAGAGTGTCAGTCCTCTTGTACTTAACTCGTCATTGTGCCTTTTGTATTAAATATGGATGCATTTTCTGTGTTTCATCGTCAATAAGAAAGTCCAAGGGTTACAGTAAACCTGAAGTGAAGCATCGGAATCTAAAACTGGACTCACAGGAGAGGTTCACATCATAGAAAGTTAGAGTGTCAGTCCTCTTGTACCTAAGTCGGTATTGTGCCGTTTGTATTAAATTCGGATGCAATTTCTGTGTTTCGTCGTCAATAAGAAGGTGCAAGGGATACAGTAAACCTGAAGTGAAGCATCCGAATCTAAAACTGGACTCACAGGAGAGGTTCAAATCATAGAGAGTTAGAGTCTCAGTCCTCTTGTACTTATGTCGGCATTGTGACTTTTGTATTAAATTCGGATGCAATTTCTGTGTTTCTTCGTCAATAAAAAGGTCCAAGGGATACACTAAACCTGAAGTGAAGCATCGGAATCTAAAACTGGACTCACAGGAGAGGTTCAAATCACAGAAAGTTAGAGTGTCAGTCCTCTAAACTTAAATCGGCATTGTGCCTTTTCTATTAATTTCGGATGTAATTTCTGTGTTTCTTCGTCAATAAGAAGGTCCTAGGGATACAGTAAACATGAAGTGAAGCATCGGAATTTAAAACTGGACTCAATGGAGAGGCTCAAATCATAGAAAGTTAGAGTGTCAGTCGTCTTGTACTTAAGTCAGCGTTGTGCGTTTTGTAAATAATTCGTATGCAATTTCTGTGTTTCGTCGTCAATACGAAGGTCCAAGGCATACAGTAAACCTGATGTGAAGCATCGGAATCTAAAAATGGACTCACAGTAGAGGTTCAAATCATAGAGAGTTAGAGTCTCAGTCCTCTTGTACTTATGTCGGCATTGTGACTTTTGTATTAAATTCGGATGCAATTTCTGTGTTTCTTCGTCAATAAAAAGGTCCAAGGGATACACTAAACCTGAAGTGAAGCATCGGAATCTAAAACTGGACTCACAGGAGAGGTTCAAATCACAGAAAGTTAGAGTGTCAGTCCTCTTGTACTTAAGTCGGCATTGTGCCTTTTGTATTAAATTCGGATGCAATTTCTGTTTTTCATCGTCAATAAGAAGGTCCAAGGGATACAGTAAACCTGAAGTGAGGCATCGGAATCTAAAACTGGACTCACAGGAGAGGTTTAAATCATAGAAATTTAGATATTCAGTCCTCTTGTACTTAAGTCGGCATTGTGCCTTTTGTATTGAATTCGGATGCAAGTTCTGTGTTTCATCGGCAATAAGCAGGTCCAAGGGATACAGTAAACCTGAAGTGAAGTATCGGGATTTAAAACTGGCCTCATAGGAGAGGTTCTAATCATAGAAAGTTAGAGTGTCAGTCCTGTTGTACTTAAGTCGGCATTGTACCTTTTGTATTAAATTCGGATGCAATTTCTGTGTTTCTTCGTCAATAAGAAAGTCCAAGGGATACAGTAAACCTGAAGTGAAGCATCTGAATCTATAACTGGACTCACAGGAGAGGTTCAAACAATTGAAAGTTAGAGTGTAGGTCCTCTTGTACTTTTGTCCGCATTGTGCATTTTGTATTAAATTCCGATGCAATTTCTGTGTTTCATCGTGAATAAGAAGGTCCAAGGGATACAGTAAACCTGAAGTGAAGCATGGGAATCTAAAACTGGACTCACAAAATAGGTTCAAATCATAGAAATTCAGACTGTCAGTCCTCTTGTACTTAAGTCGGCATTGTGGTTTTTGTATTAAATTCGGATGCAATTTCTATGTTTCATCCGCAATAAGAAGGTCCAAGGGATACAGTAAACCTGAAGTGAAGCATCGGGATCTAAAACTGGACTCATAGGAGAAGTTCCAATCATAGAAAGTTAGAGTGTCAGTCCTCTTGTACTTAAGTCGTCATTGTGCCTTTTGTATTAAATTCGGATGCAATTTCTGTGTTTCATCGTCAATAAGATGGTCCAAGGGTTACAGTAAACCTGAAGTGAAACATCGGAATCTAAAACTAGACTCACAGGAGAGGTTCAAATCATAGAAAGTTAGAGTGTCAGTCCTCTTGTACTTAAGTCGGCATTGTGCCCTTTGTATTAAATTCGGATGCAATTTCTGTGTTTCATCGACAATAAGAAGGTCCTAGGGATACAGTAAACCTGAAGTGAAGCATCTGAATCTATAACTGGACTCACAGGAGAGGTTCAAATCATAGAAAGTTAGAGTGTAAGTCCTCTTGTACTTGGGTCGGCATTGTGCATTTTGTATTAAATTCCGATGCAATTTCTGTGTTTCATCGACAATAAGAAGGTCCAAGGGATAATGTAAACCTGAAGTGAAGCATCGGAATCTAAAACTGGACTCACAGGAGAGGTTCAAATCATACAGTGTTAGAGTGTCAGTCCTCTTGTACTTATGTCGGCATTGTGACTTTTGTATTAAATTCGGATGCAATTTCTGTGTTTCATCGTCAATAAGAAGGTCCAAGGGATACAGTAAACCTGAAGTGAAGCATCGGAATCTAAAACTGGACTCACAGGAGAGGTTCAAATCACAGAAAGTTAGAGTGTCAGTCATCTTGTACTTAAGTCGGCATTGTGCCTTTTGTATTAAATTCGGATGCAATTTCTGTGTTTCATCGTCAATAAGATGGTCCAAGGGATACAGTAAACCTGAAGTGAAGCATCGGAATCTAAAACTGGACTCACAGGAGAGGCTCAAATCATAGAATGTAAGAAGAGTCAATCCTCTTGTACTTAAGTCGGCTTTGTGTCTTTTGTATTTATTTCTGATGCAATTTCTGTGTTTCATCGTTAATAAGACGGTCCAAGGGATACAGTAAACCTGAAGTGAAGCATCGGAATCTAAAACTGGACTCACGGGAGAGGTTCAAATCATAGAGAGTTAGAGTGTCAGTCCTCTTTACTTAAGTCGGCATGCGTCTTTTCTATTAATTTCGGATTTAATTTCTGTGTTTCATCGTCAATAAGAAGGTCCTAGGGATACAGTAAACCTGAAGTGAAGCATCGGAATCTAAAACTGGACTCACAGGAGAGGTTCAAATCATAGAGAGTTAGAGTGTCAGTCCTCTTTACTTAAGTCGGCATTGTGCCTTTTCTATTAATTTCGGATGTAATTTCTGTGTTTCACCGGCAATAAGAAGGTCCAAGGGATACAGTAAACCTGAAGTGAATCATCGGGATCTAAAACTGGACTCATAGTAGAAGTTCTAATCATAGAAAGTTAGAGTGTCAGTCCTCTTGTACTTAACTCGTCATTGTGCCTTTTGTATTAAATATGGATGCAATTTCTGTGTTTCATCGTCAATAAGAAAGTCCAAGGGTTACAGTAAACCTGAAGTGAAGCATCGGAATCTAAAACTGGACTCACAGGAGAGGTTCAAATCATAGAAAGTTAGAGTGTCAGTCCTCTTGTACCTAAGTCGGTATTGTGCCGTTTGTATTAAATTCGGATGCAATTTCTGTGTTTCGTCGTCAATAAGAAGGTGCAAGGGATACAGTAAACCTGAAGTGAAGCATCCGAATCTAAAACTGGACTCACAGGAGAGGTTCAAATCATAGAGAGTTAGAGTCTCAGTCCTCTTGTACTTATGTCGGCATTGTGACTTTTGTATTAAATTCGGATGCAATTTCTGTGTTTCTTCGTCAATAAAAAGGTCCAAGGGATACACTAAACCTGAAGTGAAGCATCGGAATCTAAAACTGGACTCACAGGAGAGGTTCAAATCACAGAAAGTTAGAGTGTCAGTCCTCTAAACTTAAATCGGCATTGTGCCTTTTCTATTAATTTCGGATGTAATTTCTGTGTTTCTTCGTCAATAAGAAGGTCCTAGAGATACAGTAAACATGAAGTGAAGCATCGGAATCTAAAACTGGACTCATTGGAGAGGCTCAAATCATAGAAAGTTAGAGTGTCAGTCGTCTTGTACTTAAGTCAGCGTTGTGCGTTTTGTAAATAATTCGTATGCAATTTCTGTGTTTCGTCGTCAATACGAAGGTCCAAGGCATACAGTAAACCTGATGTGAAGCATCGGAATCTAAAAATGGACTCACAGTAGAGGTTCAAATCATAGAGAGTTAGAGTCTCAGTCCTCTTGTACTTATGTCGGCATTGTGACTTTTGTATTAAATTCGGATGCAATTTCTGTGTTTCTTCGTCAATAAAAAGGTCCAAGGGATACACTAAACCTGAAGTGAAGCATCGGAATCTAAAACTGGACTCACAGGAGAGGTTCAAATCACAGAAAGTTAGAGTGTCAGTCCTCTTGTACTTAAGTCGGCATTGTGCCTTTTGTATTAAATTCGGATGCCATTTCTGTTTTTCATCGTCAATAAGAAGGTTTAAGGGATACAGTAAACCTGAAGTGAGGCATCGGAATCTAAAACTGGACTCACAGGAGAGGTTCAAATCATAAAAAGTTAGAGTGTCAGTCCACTTGTACTTAAGTCGGCATTGTGCCTTTTGTGTTTAGTTCCGAAACAATGTCTGTGTTTGGTCGTCAATAGGAAGGTCCAAGTGATACAGTAAACCTGTAGTGAAGCATTGATATCTAAAACTGGTCTCAGAGGCAAGGCCAAATTATAGAACGATAGAAGGGACAGTCCTATTGTACATAAGTCAGCATTGTGCCGTTTGCATTTAATTCCGACGAAATTTCTGTGTTTCATCGACAACAAGAAGGTCCAAGGAATACAGTAAACCAGAAGTGAAGCATCCGAATCTAAAGCTGGTCTCACAGGAAAGGTTCAAGACGTAGACAGTAAGAAGAGTCAGTCTTGTTATACTTAAGTGGGCATTGTGCCTTTTGTATTTAGTTCCTATGCAATTCATGTGTTTCATCGTCAATAAGAAGGTCCAACGGATACAGTAAACCTGAAGTGAAGCATCGGAATCTAAAACTGGACTCAAAGGAGAGGTTCTAATCATAGCGAGTTAGAGTGTCAGTCTTCTTGTAATTAAGTTGGCATTGTGCCTTTTGTATTAAATTTGCATGCAATTTCTGTGTTTCATCGTCAATAAGAAGGTCCAAAAGATACAGTAAACCTGAAGTGAAGCATCGGATTCTAAAACTGGACTCACAGGAGAGGTTCAAATCATAAAAAGTTAGAGTGTCAGTCCACTTGTACCTAAGTCGGTATTGTGCCGTTTGTATGAAATTCGGATGCAATTTCTGTGTTTCGTCGTCAATAAGAAGGTGCAAGGGATACAGTAAACCTGAAGTGAAGCATCCGAATCTAAAACTGGACTCACAGGAGAGGTTCAAATCATAGAGAGTTAGAGTGTCAGTCCTCTTGTACTTAAGTCGGCATTGTGCCTTTTGTGTTTAGTTCCGAAACAATGTCTGTGTTTGGTCGTCAATAGGAAGGTCCAAGTGATACAGTTAACCTGTAGTGAAGCATTGATATCTAAAACTGGTCTCAGAGCCAAGGCCAAATTATAGAACGATAGAAGGGACAGTCCTATTGTACATAAGTCTGCATTGTGCCGTTTGCATTTAATTCCGACGAAATTTCTGTGTTTCATCGACAACAAGAAGGTCCAAGGAATACAGTAAACCAGAAGTGAAGCATCCGAATCTAAAGCCGGTCTCACAGGAAAGGTTCAAGACGTAGACAGTAAGAAGAGTCAGTCTGGTTATACTTAAGTGGGCATTGTGCCTTTTGTATTTAGTTCCTATGCAATTCATGTGTTTCATCGTCAATAAGAAGGTACAAAGGATACAGTAAACCTGAAGTGAAGCATCGGAATCTAAAACTGGACTCACAGGAGAGGTTCAAATCATAGATAATTAGAGTGTTAGTCCTCTTGTACTTAAGTCGTTATTGTGCTTTTTGTATTAAATTCGGATGCAATTTCTGTGTTTCATCGTCAATAAGAAGGTCCAAGGGATACAGTAAACCTGAAGTGATGCATCGGGTACTAAAACTGGACTCACAGGAGAGGTTCAAATCATTGAGAGTTAGAGTGTCTGTCCTCTTGTGCTTAAGTCGGCATTGTGCCTTTTGCATTAAATTCGGATGCAAGTTATGTGTTTCATCGTCAATAAGAACGTCCAAGGGATACACTAAACCTGAAGTGAAGCATCGGAATCTAAAACTGGACTCACTGGAGAGGTTCAAATCATAGAAAGTTAGAGTGTCAGTCCTCTTGGACTTAAGTCGGCAATGTGCGTTTTATATTAAATTCAGATGCAATTTCAGTGTTTCATCGTGAATAAGAAGATCCTAGGGATACAGTATACCTGAAGTGAAGCATCGGAATCTAAAACTGGACTCACAGGAGAGGTTCAAATCATAGAAAGTTAGAGTGACAGTCCTCTTGTACTTAAGTCGGCATTGTGCCGTTTGTATTAAATTTGGATGCAATTTCTGTGTTTCGTCGTCAATAAGAAGGTCCAAGGTATACAGTAAACCTGAAGTGAAGCATCGGAATCTAAAACTGGACTCACAGGAGAGGTTCAAATCATAGAGAGTTAGAGTGTCAGTCCTCAAAACTTAAGTCGGCATTGTGCCTTTTCTATTAATTTCGGAATTAATTTCTGTGTTTCATCGTCAATAAGAAGGTCCTAGGGATACAGTAAACCTGAAGTGAAGCATCGGAATCAAAAACTGGACTCATTGGAGAGGTTCAAATCATAGAAAGTTAGAGTGTCAGTCGTCTTGTACTTAAGTCGGCGTTGTGCGTTTTGTAATTAATTCGTATGCAATTTCTGTGTTTCGTCGTCAATACGAATTTCCAAGGGATACAGTAAACCTGAAGTGAAGCATCGGAATCTAAAACTGGACTCACAGGAGAGGTTCAAAGCACAGAAAGTGAGAGTGTCAGTCCTCTTGTACTTAAGTCGGCATTGTGCCTTTTGTATTAAATTCGGATGCCATTTCTGTTTTTCATCGTCAATAAGAAGGTCCAAGGGATGCAGTAAACTTGAAGTGAAGCATCGGAATCTAAAACTGGACTCACAGTAGAGATTCAAATCATAGAGAGTTAGAGTGTCAGTCCTCTTGTACTTATGTCGCCATTGTGACTTTTGTATTAAATTCGGATGCAATTTCTGTGTTTCATCGTCAATAAGAAGGTCCAAGGGATACAGTAAACCTGAAGTGAGGCATCGGAATCTAAAACTGGACTCACAGGAGAGGTTCAAATCACAGAAAGTTAGAGTGTCAGTCCTCTTGTACTTTAGCCTGCATTATGCCTTTTGTATTTATTCCGATGCAATTTCTGTGTTTCATCGTCAATAAGAATGTCCAAGGGATACAGTAAACTTGAAGTAAAGCATTTGAATCTAGAACTGGTCTCACAATTAAGGTTCAAAACATAGACAGTAAGAAGAGTCGGTCCTCCTATACTTAAGTCGGCATTGGGCCTTTTGTATTAAATTCGGATGCAATTTCTGTGTTTCATCGTCAATAAGAAGGTCCTAGGGATACAGTAAACCTTAGGTGAAGCATCGGAATCTAAAATTGGACTCACAGCAGAGGTTCACATCATAGAAAGTTAGAGTGTTAGTTCTCTTGTACCTAAGTCGGTATTGTGCCGTTTGTATTAAATTCGGATGCAATTTCTGTGTTTCGTCGTCAATAAGAAGGTCCAAGGGATACAGTAAACCTGAAGTGAAGCATCCGAATCTAAAACTGGACTCACAGGAGAAGTTCAAATCATAGAAAGTTAGAGTGTTAGTCCTCTTGTACTTAAGTCATTATTGTGCCATTTCGTATTAAATTCGGATGCAATTTCTGTGTTTCATCGTCAATAACAAGGTCCAAGGGATACAGTAAACCAGAAGTGAAGCATCGGAATCTAAAACTGGACTCACAGGAGAGGTTCAATTCATAGAGAGTTAGAGTGTCAGTCCTCTTGTGCTTAAGTCGGCATTGTGCCTTTTGTATTAAATTCGGATGCAAGTTCTGTGTTTCATCGTCAATAAGAAGTTCCAAGGGATACACTAAACCTGAAGTGAAGCATCGGAATCTAAAACTGGTCTCACAGGAAAGGTTCTAAACATAGACAGTAAGAAGAGGCAGTCTTCTCGTACTTAAGTCGGCATTGTGCCTTTTGTATTTAATTCCGCTGCAATTTCTGTGTTTCATCGTCATTAAGAAGGTCCAAGGGATACAGCAAACTTGAAGTGAAGCATCGGTATGTATAACGGGTCTCACAGGAAAAGTTCAAAGCATAGACAGTAGATAGAGTTAGTCCTCTTGTACTTAAGTCGGCATTGTGCCTTTTGTGTTTAGTTCCGAAACAATGTCTGTGTTTGGTCGTCAATAGGAAGGTCCAAGTGATACAGTAAACCTGTAGTGAAGCATTGATATCTAAAACTGGTCTCAGAGGCAAGGCCAAATTATAGAACGATAGAAGGGACAGTCCTATTGTACATAAGTCTGCATTGTGCCGTTTGCATTTAATTCCGACGAAATTTCTGTGTTTCATCGACAACAAGAAGGTCCAAGGAATACAGTAAACCAGAAGTGAAGCATCCGAATCTAAAGCTGGTCTCACAGGAAAGGTTCAAGACGTAGACAGTAAGAAGAGTCAGTCTTCTTATACTTAAGTGGGCATTGTGCCTTTTGTATTTAGTTCCTATGCAATTCATGTGTTTCATCGTCAATATGAAGGTCCAACGGATACAGTAAACCTGAAGTGAAGCATCGGAATCTAAAACTGGACTCAAAGGAGAGGTTCTAATCATAGCGAGTTAGAGTGTCAGTCCTCTTGTAATTAAGTTGGCATTGTGCCTTTTGTATTAAATTTGCATGCAATTTCTGTGTTTCATCGTCAATAAGAAGGTACAAAGGATACAGTAAACCTGAAGTGAAGCATCGGAATCTAAAACTGGACTCACAGGAGTGGTTCAAATCATAGATAATTAGAGTGTTAGTCCTCTTGTACTTAAGTCGTTATTGTGCTTTTTGTATTAAATTCGGATGCAATTTCTGTGTTTCATCGTCAATAAGAAGGTCCAAGGGATACAGTAAACCTGAAGTGAAGCATCGGGTACTAAAACTGGACTCACAGGAGAGGTTCAAATCATTGAGAGTTAGAGTGTCTGTCCTCTTGTGCTTCAGTCGGCATTGTGCCTTTTGCATTAAATTCGGATGCAAGTTCTGTGTTTCATCGACAATAAGAACGTCCAAGGGATACACTAAACCTGAAGTGAAGCATCGGAATCTAAAACTGGACTCACTGGAGAGGTTCAAATCATAGATAGTTAGAGTGTCAGTCCTCTTGGACTTAAGTCGGCATTGTGCGTTTAATATTAAATTCAGATGCAATTTCAGTGTTTCATCGTGAATAAGAAGGTCCTAGGGATACAGTATACCTGAAGTGAAGCATCGGAATCTAAAACTGGACTCACAGGAGAGGTTCAAATCATAGAAAGTTAGAGTGACAGTCCTCTTGTACTTAAGTCGGCATTGTGCCGTTTGTATTAAATTTGGATGCAATTTCTGTGTTTCGTCGTCAATAAGAAGGTACAAGGTATACAGTAAACCTGAAGTGAAGCATCGGAATCTAAAACTGGACTCACAGGAGAGGTTCAAATCATAGAGAGTTAGAGTGTCAGTCCTCAAAACTTAAGTCGGCATTGTGCCTTTTCTATTAATTTCGGAATTAATTTCTGTGTTTCATCGTCAATAAGAAGGTCCTAGGGATACAGTAAACCTGAAGTGAAGCATCGGAATCTAAAACTGGACTCATTGGAGAGGTTCAAATCATAGAAAGTTAGAGTGTCAGTCGTCTTGTACTTAAGTCGGCGTTGTGCGTTTTGTAATTAATTCGTATGCAATTTCTGTGTTTCGTCGTCAATACGAATTTCCAAGGGATACAGTAAACCTGAAGTGAAGCATCGGAATCTAAAACTGGACTCACAGTAGAGGTTCAAATCATAGAGGGTTAGAGTCTCAGTCCTCTTGTACTTATGTCGGCATTGTGACTTTTGTATTAAATTCGGATGCAATTTCTGTGTTTCTTCGTCAATAAGAAGATACAAGGGATACAGTAAACCTGAAGTGAAGCATCGGAATCTAAAACTGGACTCACAGGAGAGGTTCAAAGCACAGAAAGTGAGAGTGTCAGTCCTCTTGTACTTAAGTCGGCATTGTGCCTTTTGTATTAAATTCGGATGCCATTTCTGTTTTTCATCGTCAATAAGAAGGTCCAAGGGATGCAGTAAACTTGAAGTGAAGCATCGGAATCTAAAACTGGACTCACAGTAGAGATTCAAATCATAGAGAGTTAGAGTGTCAGTCCTCTTGTACTTATGTCGCCATTGTGACTTTTGTATTAAATTCGGATGCAATTTCTGTGTTTCATCGTCAATAAGAAGGTCCAAGGGATACAGTAAACCTGAAGTGAGGCATCGGAATCTAAAACTGGACTCACAGGAGAGGTTCAAATAACAGAAAGTTAGAGTGTCAGTGCTCTTGTACTTTAGCCTGCATTATGCCTTTTGTATTTAATTCCGATGCAATTTCTGTGTTTCATCGTCAATAAGAATGTCCAAGGGATACAGTAAACTTGAAGTAAAGCATTTGAATCTAGAACTGGTCTCACAATTAAGGTTCAAAACATAGACAGTAAGAAGAGTCGGTCCTCCTATACTTAAGTCGGCATTGGGCCTTTTGTATTAAATTCGGATGCAATTTCTGTGTTTCATCGTCAATAAGAAGGTCCTAGGGATACAGTAAACCTTAGGTGAAGCATCGGAATCTAAAATTGCACTCACAGCAGAGGTTCACATCATAGAAAGTTAGAGTGTTAGTTCTCTTGTACCTAAGTCGGTATTGTGCCGTTTGTATTAAATTCGGATGCAATTTCCTTGTTTCGTCGTCAATAAGAAGGTCCAAGGGATACAGTAAACCTGAAGTGAAGCATCCGAATCTAAAACTGGACTCACAGGAGAAGTTCAAATCATAGAAAGTTAGAGTGTTAGTCCTCTTGTAATTAAGTCATTATTGTGCCATTTTGTATTAAATTCGGATGCAATTTCTGTGTTTCATATCAATAACAAGGTCCAAGGGATACAGTAAACCAGAAGTGAAGCATCGAAATCTAAAACTGGACTCACAGGAGAGGTTCAAATCATAGAGAGTTAGAGTGTCAGTCCTCTTGTACTTATGTCGCCATTGTGACTTTTGTATTAAATTCGGATGCAATTTCTGTGTTTCGTCGTCAATAAGAAGGTCCAAGGTATACAGTAAACCTGAAGTGAAGCATCCGAATCTAAAACTGGACTCACAGGAGAGGTTCAAATCATAGAGTATTAGAGTGTCAGTCCTCTTGCACTTAAGTCGGCATTGTGCCTATTGTATTAAATTGGGATGCAATTTCTGTGTTTCATCGTCAATAAGAAGGTCCAACGGATACAGTAAACCTGAAGTGAAGCATCGGAATCTAAAACTGGACTCACCGGAGAGGTTCAAATCATAGAGAGTTAGAGTGTCAGTCCTCAAAACTTAAGTCGGCATTGTGCCTTTTCTATTAATTTCGGAAATAATTTCTGTGTTTCATCGTCAATAAGAAGGTCCTAGGGATACAGTAAACCTGAAGTGATGCATCGGAATCTAAAACTGGACTCATTGGAGAGGTTCAAATCATAGAAAGTTAGAGTGTCAGTCGTCTTGTACTTAAGTCGGCGTTGTGCGTTTTGTAATTAATTCGTATGCAATTTCTGTGTTTCGTCGTCAATACGAATTTCCAAGGGATACAGTAAACCTGAAGTGAAGCATCGGAATCTAAAACTAGACTCACAGTAGAGGTTCAAATCATAGAGAGTTAGAGTCTCAGTCCTCTTGTACATATGTCGGCATTGTGACTTTTGTATTAAATTCGGATGCAATTTCTGTGTTTCTTCGTCAATAAGAAGGTCCAAGGGATACAGTAGACCTGAAGTGAAGCGTCGGAATCTAAAACTGGACTCACAGGAGAGGTTCAAATCACAGAAAGTGAGAGTGTCAGTCCTCTTGTACTTAAGTCGGCATTGTGCCTTTTGTATTAAATTCGGATGCCATTTCTGTTTTTCATCGTCAATAAGAAGGTCCAAGGGATGCAGTAAACTTGAAGTGAAGCATCGGAATCTAAAACTGGACTCACAGTAGAGGTTCAAATCATAGAGAGTTAGAGTGTCAGTCCTCTTGTACTTATGTCGCCATTGTGACTTTTGTATTAAATTTGGATGCAATTTCTGTGTTTCATCGTCAATAAGAAGGTCCAAGGGATACAGTAAACCTGAAGTGAGGCATCGGAATCTAAAACTGGACTCACAGGAGAGGTTCAAATCACAGAAAGTTAGAGTGTCAGTCCTCTTGTACTTTAGGCTGCATTATGCCTTTTGTATTTAATTCCGATGCAATTTCTGTGTTTCATCGTCAATAAGAATGTCCAAGGGATACAGTAAACTTGAAGTAAAGCATTTGAATCTAGAACTGGTCTCACAATTAAGGTTCAAAACATAGACACTAAGAAGAGTCGGTCCTTCTATACTTAAGTCGGCATTGGGCCTTTTGTATTAAATTCGGATGCAATTTCTGTGTTTCATCGTCAATAAGAAGGTCCTAGGGATACAGTAAACCTTAGGTGAAGTATCGGAATCTAAAATTGGACTCACAGCAGAGGTTCAAATCATAGAAAGTTAGAGTGTTAGTTCTCTTGTACCTAAGTCGTTATTGTGCCGTTTGTATTAAATTCGGATGCAATTTCTGTGTTTCGTCGTCAATAAGAAGGTCCAAGGGATACAGTAATCCTGAAGTGAAGCATCCGAATCTAAAACTGGACTCACAGGAGAAGGTCAAATCATAGAAAGTTAGAGTGTTAGTCCTCTTGTAATTAAGTCATTATTGTGCCGTTTTGTATTAAATTCGGATTTAATTTCTGTGTTTCATATCAATAACAAGGTCCAAGGGATACAGTAAACCAGAAGTGAAGCATCGGAATCTAAAACTGGACTCACAGGAGAGGTTCAAAACATAGAGAGTTAGAGTGTCAGTCCTCTTGTGCTTAAGTCGGCATTGTGCCTTTTGTATTAAATTCGGATGCAAGTTCTGTGTTTCATCGTCAATAAGAAGTTCCAAGGGATACACTAAACCTGAAGTGAAGCATCGGAATCTAAAACTGGTCTCTCAGGAAAGGTTCTAAACATAGACAGTAAGAAGAGGCAGTCTTCTCGTACTTAAGTCGGCATTGTGCCTTTTGTATTTAATTCCGCTGCAATTTCTGTGTTTCATCGTCATTAAGAAGGTCCAAGGGATACAGCAAACATGAAGTGAAGCATCGGAATGTATAACGGGTCTCACAGGAAAAGTTCAAAACATAGACAGTAGATAGAGTTAGTCCTCTTGTACTTAAGTCGGCATTGTGCCTTTTGTGTTTAGTTCCGAAACAATGTCTGTGTTTGGTCGTCAATAGGAAGGTCCAAGTGATACAGTAAACCTGTAGTGAAGCATTGATATCTAAAACTGGTCTCAGAGGCAAGGCCAAATTATAGAACGATAGAAGGGACAGTCCTATTGTACATAAGTCTGCATTGTGCCGTTTGCATTTAATTCCGACGAAATTTCTGTGTTTCATCGACAACAAGAAGGTCCAAGGAATACGGTAAACCAGAAGTGAAGCATCCGAATCTAAAGCTGGTCTCACAGGAAAGGTTCAAGACGTAGACAGTAAGAAGAGTCAGTCTTCTTATACTTAAGTGGGCATTGTGCCTTTTGTATTTAGTTCCTATGCAATTCATGTGTTTCATCGTCAATATGAAGGTCCAACGGATACAGTAAACCTGAAGTGAAGCATCGGAATCTAAAACTGGACTCAAAGGAGAGGTTCTAATCATAGCGAGTTAGAGTGTCAGTCCTCTTGTAATTAAGTTGGCATTGTGCCTTTTGTATTAAATTTGCATGCAATTTCTGTGTTTCATCGTCAATAAGAAGGTACAAAGGATACAGTAAACCTGAAGTGAAGCATCGGAATCTAAAACTGGACTCACAGGAGAGGTTCAAATCATAGATAATTAGAGTGTTAGTCCTCTTGTACTTAAGTCGTTATTGTGCGTTTTGTATTAAATTCGGATGCAAATTCTGTGTTTCATCGTCAATAAGAAGGTCCAAGGGATACAGTAAACCTGAAGTGAAGCATCGGGTACTAAAACTGGACTCACAGGAGAGGTTCAAATCATTGAGAGTTAGAGTGTCTGTCCTCTTGTGCTTCAGTCGGCATTGTGCCTTTTGCATTAAATTCGGATGCAAGTTCTGTGTTTCATCGTCAATAAGAACGTCCAAGGGATACACTAAACCAGAAGTGAAGCATCGGAATCTAAAACTGGACTCACTGGAGAGGTTCAAATCATAGAAAGTTAGAGTGTCAGTCCTCTTGGACTTAAGTCGGCATTGTGCGTTTAATATTAAATTCAGATGCAATTTCAGTGTTTCATCGTGAATAAGAAGGTCCTAGGGATACAGTATACCTGAAGTGAAGCATCGGAATCTAAAACTGGACTCACAGGAGAGGTTCAAATCATAGAAAGTTAGAGTGACAGTCCTCTTGTACTCAAGTCGGCGTTGTGCCGTTTGTATTAAATTTGGATGCAATTTCTGTGTTTCGTCGTCAATAAGAAGGTCCAAGGTATACAGTAAACCTGAAGTGAAGCATCGGAATCTAAAACTGGACTCACAGGAGAGGTTCAAATCATAGAGAGTTAGAGTGTCAGTCCTCAAAACTTAAGTCGGCATTGTGCCTTTTCTATTAATTTCGGAATTAATTTCTGTGTTTCATCGTCAATAAGAAGGTCCTAGGGATACAGTAAACCTGAAGTGAAGCATCGGAATCTAAAACTGGACTCATTGGAGAGGTTCAAATCATAGAAAGTTAGAGTGTCAGTCGTCTTGTACTTAAGTCGGCGTTGTGCGTTTTGTAATTAATTCGTATGCAATTTCTGTGTTTCGTCGTCAATACGAATTTCCAAGGGATACAGTAAACCTGAAGTGAAGCATCGGAATCTAAAACTGGACTCACAGTAGAGGTTCAAATCATAGAGAGTTAGAGTCTCAGTCCTCTTGTACTTATGTCGGCATTGTGACTTTTGTATTAAATTCGGATGCAATTTCTGTGTTTCTTCGTCAATAAGAAGATCCAAGGGATACAGTAAACCTGAAGTGAAGCATCGGAATCTAAAACTGGACTCACAGGAGAGGTTCAAAGCACAGAAAGTGAGAGTGTCAGTCCTCTTGTACTTAAGTCGGCATTGTGCCTTTTGTATTAAATTCGGATGCCATTTCTGTTTTTCATCGTCAATAAGAAGGTCCAAGGGATGCAGTAAACTTGAAGTGAAACATCGGAATCTAAAACTGGACTCACAGTAGAGATTCAAATCATAGAGAGTTAGAGTGTCAGTCCTCTTGTACTTATGTCGCCATTGTGACTTTTGTATTAAATTCGGATGCAATTTCTGTGTTTCATCGTCAATAAGAAGGTCCAAGGGATACAGTAAACCTGAAGTGAGGCATCGGAATCTAAAACTGGACTCACAGGAGAGGTTCAAATCACAGAAAGTTAGAGTGTCAGTGCTCTTGTACTTTAGCCTGCATTATGCCTTTTGTATTTAATTCCGATGCAATTTCTGTGTTTCATCGTCAATAAGAATGTCCAAGGGATACAGTAAACTTGAAGTAAAGCATTTGAATCTAGAACTGGTCTCACAATTAAGGTTCAAAACATAGACAGTAAGAAGAGTCGGTCCTCCTATACTTAAGTCGGCATTGGGCCTTTTGTATTAAATTCGGATGCAATTTCTGTGTTTCATCGTCAATAAGAAGGTCCTAGGGATACAGTAAACCTTAGGTGAAGCATCGGAATCTAAAATTGCACTCACAGCAGAGGTTCACATCATAGAAAGTTAGAGTGTTAGTTCTCTTGTACCTAAGTCGGTATTGTGCCGTTTGTATTAAATTCGGATGCAATTTCTGTGTTTCGTCGTCAATAAGAAGGTCCAAGGGATACAGTAAACCTGAAGTGAAGCATCCGAATCTAAAACTGGACTCACAGGAGAAGTTCAAATCATAGAAAGTTAGAGTGTTAGTCCTCTTGTAATTAAGTCATTATTGTGCCGTTTTGTATTAAATTCGGATGCAATTTCTGAGTTTCATATCAATAACAAGGTCCAAGGGATACAGTAAACCAGAAGTGAAGCATCGGAATCTAAAACTGGACTCACAGGAGAGGTTCAAATCATAGAGAGTTAGAGTGTCAGTCCTCTTGTACTTATGTCGCCATTGTGACATTTGTATTAAATTCGGATGCAATTTCTGTGTTTCGTCGTCAATAAGAAGGTCCAAGGTATACAGTAAACCTGAAGTGAAGCATCCGAATCTAAAACTGGACTCACAGGAGAGGTTCAAATCATAGAGTATTAGAGTGTCAGTCCTCTTGCACTTAAGTCGGCATTGTGCCTATTGTATTAAATTCGGATGCAATTTCTGTGTTTCATCGTCAATAAGAAGGTCCAACGGATACAGTAAACCTGAAGTGAAGCATCGGAATCTAAAACTGGACTCACCGGAGAGGTTCAAATCATAGAGAGTTAGAGTGTCAGTCCTCAAAACTTAAGTCGGCATTGTGCCTTTTCTATTAATTTCGGAAATAATTTCTGTGTTTCATCGTCAATAAGAAGGTCCTAGGGATACAGTAAACCTGAAGTGATGCATCGGAATCTAAAACTGGACTCATTGGAGAGGTTCAAATCATAGAAAGTTAGAGTGTCAGTCGTCTTGTACTTAAGTCGGCGTTGTGCGTTTTGTAATTAATTCGTATGCAATTTCTGTGTTTCGTCGTCAATACGAATTTCCAAGGGATACAGTAAACCTGAAGTGAAGCATCGGAATCTAAAACTAGACTCACAGTAGAGGTTCAAATCATAGAGAGTTAGAGTCTCAGTCCTCTTGTACATATGTCGGCATTGTGACTTTTGTATTAAATTCGGATGCAATTTCTGTGTTTCTTCGTCAATAAGAAGGTCCAAGGGATACAGTAGACCTGAAGTGAAGCGTCGGAATCTAAAACTGGACTCACAGGAGAGGTTCAAATCACAGAAAGTGAGGGTGTCAGTCCTCTTGTACTTAAGTCGGCATTGTGCCTTTTGTATTAAATTCGGATGCCATTTCTGTTTTTCATCGTCAATAAGCAGGTCCAAGGGATGCAGTAAACTTGAAGTGAAGCATCGGAATCTAAAACTGGACTCACAGTAGAGGTTCAAATCATAGAGAGTTAGAGTGTCAGTCCTCTTGTACTTATGTCGCCATTGTGACTTTTGTATTAAATTCGGATATAATTTCTGTGTTTCATCGTCAATAAGAAGGTCCAAGGGATACAGTAAACCTGAAGTGAGGCATCGGAATCTAAAACGGGACTCACAGGAGAGGTTCAAATCACAGAAAGTTAGAGTGTCAGTCCTCTTGTACTTTAGCCTGCATTATGCCTTTTGTATTTAATTCCGATGCAATTTCTTTGTTTCATCGTCAATAAGAATGTCCAAGGGATACAGTAAACTTGAAGTAAAGCATTTGAATCTAGAACTGGTCTCACAATTAAGGTTCAAAACATAGACACTAAGAAGAGTCGGTCCTCCTATACTTAAGTCGGCATTGGGCCTTTTGTATTAAATTCGGATGCAATTTCTGTGTTTCATCGTCAATAAGAAGGTCCTAGGGATACAGTAAACCTTAGGTGAAGCATCGGAATCTAAAATTGGACTCACAGCAGAGGTTCAAATCATAGAAAGTTAGAGTGTTAGTTCTCTTGTACCTAAGTCGGTATTGTGCCGTTTGTATTAAATTCGGATGCAATTTCTGTGTTTCGTCGTCAATAAGAAGGTCCAAGGGATACAGTAAACCTGAAGTGAAGCATCCGAATCTAAAACTGGACTCACAGGAGAAGTTCAAATCATAGAAAGTTAGAGTGTTAGTCCTCTTGTAATTAAGTCATTATTGTGCCGTTTTGTATTAAATTCGGATTTAATTTCTGTGTTTCATATCAATAACAAGGTCCAAGGGATACAGTAAACCAGAAGTGAAGCATCGGAATCTAAAACTGGACTCACAGGAGAGGTTCAAAACATAGAGAGTTAGAGTGTCAGTCCTCTTGTGCTTAAGTCGGCATTGTGCCTTTTGTATTAAATTCGGATGCAAGTTCTGAGTTTCATCGTCAATAAGAAGTTCCAAGGGATACACTAAACCTGAAGTGAAGCATCGGAATCTAAAACTGGTCTCACAGGAAAGGTTCTAAACATAGACAGTTAGAAGAGGCAGTCTTCTCGTACTTAAGTCGGCATTGTGCCATTTGTATTTAATTCCGCTGCAATTTCTGTGTTTCATCGTCATTAAGAAGGTCCAAGGGATACAGCAAACTTGAAGTGAAGCATCGGAATGTATAACGGGTCTCACAGGAAAAGTTCAAAGCATAGACAGTAGATAGAGAAGGTCTTCTTGTACTTAAGTCGGCATTGTGCCTTTTGTGTTTAGTTCCGAAACAATGTCTGTGTTTGGTCGTCAATAGGAAGGTCCAAGTGATACAGTAAACCTGTAGTGAAGCATTGATATCTGAAACAGGTCTCAGAGGCAAGGCCAAATTATAGAACGAAAGAAGGGACAGTCTTATTGTACATAAGTCTGCATTGTGCCGTTTGCATTTAATTCCGAAGAAATTTCTGTGTTTCATCGTCAACAAGAAGGTCCAAGGAATACAGTAAACCAGAAGTGAAGCATCCGAATCTAAAGCTGGTCTCACAGGAAAGGTTCAAGACGTAGACAGTAAGAAGAGTTAGTCTTCTTATACTTATGTGGGCATTGTGCCTTTTGTATTTAGTTCCTATGCAATTCATGTGTTTCATCGTCAATATGAAGGTCCAACGGATACAGTAAACCAGAAGTGAAGCATCGGAATCTAAAACTGGACTCAAAGGAGAGGTTCTAATCATAGCGAGTTAGAGTGTCAGTCCTCTTGTAATTAAGTTGGCATTGTGCCTTTTGTAGTATATTTGCATGCAATTTCTGTGTTTCATCGTCAATAAGAACGTCCAAGGGATACACTAAACCTGAAGTGAAGCATCGGAATCTAAAACTGGACTCACAGGAGAGGTTCAAATCATAGAAAGTTAGAGTGTCAGTCCTCTTGTACTTAAGTCGGCATTGTGCGTTTTGTATTAAATTCGGATGCAATTTCAGTGTTTCATCGTCAATAAGAAGGTCCTAGGGATACAGTAAACCTGAAGTGAAGCATCCGAAACTAAAACTGGACTCACAGGAGAGGTTCAAATCATAGAGAGTTAGAGTGTCAGTCCTCTTGTACTTAAGTCGGCATTGTGCCGTTTGTATTAAATTCGGAGGCAGTTTCTGTGTTTCATCGACAATAAGAAGGTCCAACGGATACAGTAAACCTGAAGTGCAGCATCGGAATCTAAAACTAGACTCACAGGAGAGGTACAAATCATAGAGAGTTAGAGTGTAGTCCTCGTGTACTTAAGTCGGCATTGTGCCTTTTGTATTAAATTCGGATGCAATTTCTGTGTTTCATCGTCAATAAGATGGTCCAACGGATACAGTAAACCTGAAGTGAAGCATCGGAATCTAAAACTGGACTCACAGGAGAGGTTCAAATCATAGAGGGTTAAAGTTTCAGTCCACTTGTACTTAAGTCGGCATTGTGCCTTTTGTGTTAAATTCGGATGCAATATCTGTGTTTCATCGTCAATAAGTAGGTCCAAGGGATACAGTAAACATGAAGTGAAGCATCGATATCTAAAACTGGTATCACAGGATAAGCAAAAATCATAGAGCGTAAGAAGAGTCAATCCTCGTGTACTTATGTCGGCTTTGTGACTTTTGTATTAATTTCCGACGCAATTTCTGTGTTTCATCGTCAATACGAATGTCCAAGGAATACAGTAAACCTGAAGTGAGGCATCGGAATCTAAAACTGGTCTCACAGGAAAGGTTCTAAACATAGACAGCAAGAAGAGTCAGTCTTCTCGTACCTAAGTCAGCATTGTGCCTTTTGTATTTATTTCCGATGCAATATCTGTGTGTCATCGTCATTAAGATGGTCCATGGGATAGAGCAAACCTGAAGTGAAGTATCGGAATCTATAACTGGTCTGACAGGAAAATTTCAAAGTATAGACAGTATGTAGAGTCAGTCTTCTTGTACTTAAGTCGGCAATGTGCCTTTTGTATTTAATCCCGTAACAATGTCTGTGTTTAGTCGTCAATAAGAAGGTCCAAGTGATACATTAAACCTGAAATGAAGCATCGATATCTAAAACTGGTCTCTGAGACAATTCTCAAATTCCAGAATGAATGAAGGGACAGTCTTCTTGTTCTTAAGTCTGCATTGTGCCGTTTGCATTTAATTCCGACGCAATTTCTGTGTTTCATCGTCAACAAGAAGTTCCAAGGGATACAGTAAACCAGAAGTGAAGCATCGGAATCTAAAACTGGTCTCACAGGAAAGGTTATAAACATAGACAGTAAGAAGAGGCAGTCTTCTCGTACTTAAGTCGGCATTGTGCCTTTTGTATTTAATTCCGATGCAATTTCTGTGTTTCATCGTCATTAAGAAGGTCCAAGGGATACAGAAAACCTGAAGTGAAGCATCGGAATCTATAACTGGTCTCACAGGAAAAGTTCAAACCATAGACAGTAAGTAGAGTCAGTCTTCTCGTACTTAAGTCGTCATTGTGCCTTTTGTATTTAGTCCCGAAACAATCTCTGTGTTTAGTCGTCAATAAGAAGGTCCAAGTGATACAGTAAACCTGTAGTGAAGCATTGATATCTAAAACTGGTCTCTGAGACAAGGCTCAAATTCCAGAATGAAAGAAGGGACAGTCCTATTGTACATAAGTCTGCATTGTGCCGTTTGCATTTAAGTCCGACGAAATTTCTGTGTTTCATCGTCAACAAGAAGGTCCAAGGAATACAGTAAACCAGAAGTGAAGCATTTGAATCTAAAACTGGTCTCACAATTAAGGTTCAAAACATAGATAGTAAGAAGAGTCGGTCCTCTTATACTTAAGTCGGCAATGTGCCTTTTGTATTAAATTCGGATGCAATTTCGGTGTTTCATCGTCAATAAGAAGGTCCAAGGGATACAGTATACCTGAGGTGAAGCATCGGAATCTAAAACTGGACTAACAGGAGAGGTTCAAATTATAGAAAGTTAGAGTGTTAGTCCTCTTGTACCTAAGTCGGTATTGTGCCGTTTGTATTAAATTCGGATGCAATTTCTGTGTTTCGTCGTCAATAAGAAGGTCCAAGGGATACAGTAAACCTGAAGTGAAGCATCCGAATCTAAAACTGGACTCACAGGAGAGGTTCAAAATATTGAGAGTTAGAGTGTCAGTCCTCTATACTTAAGTCGGCATTGTGCCTTTTCTATTAAATTCGGATGCAATTTCCGTGTTTCGTCGACAATAAGAAGGTCCAAGGGATACAGTAAACCTGAAGTGAAGCATCGATATCTAAAACTGGTATCACAGGATAAGCAAAAATCATAGACCGTAAGAAGAGTCAATCCTCGTGTACTTATGTCGGCTTTGTGACTTTTGTATTAATTTCCGACGCAATTTCTGTGTTTCATCGTCAATACGAATGTCCAAGGAATACAGTAAACCTGAAGTGAGGCATCGGAATCTAAAACTGGTCTCACAGGAAAGGTTCTAAACATAGACAGCAAGAAGAGTCAGTCTTCTCGTACCTAAGTCAGCATTGTGCCTTTTGTATTTATTTCCGATGCAATTTCTGTGTTTCATCGTCATTAAGATGGTCCATGGTATACAGCAAACCTGAAGTGAAGTATCGGAATCTATAACTGGTCTGACAGGAAAATTTCAAAGTAAAGACAGTATGTAGAGTCAGTCTTCTTGTACTTAAGTCGGCATTGTGCCTTTTGTATTTAATCCCGAAACAATGTCTGTGTTTAGTCGTTAATAAGAAGGTCCAAGTGATACAGTAAACCTGAAGTGAAGTACCGATATCTAAAATTGGTCTCTGAGACAAGGCTCAAATTCCAGAATGAAAGATGGGACAGTCTTCTTGTTCTTAAGTCTGCATTGTGCCGTTTGCATTTAATTCCGACGCAATTTCTGTGTTTCATCGTCAACAAGAAGTTCCAAGGGATACAGTAAACCAGAAGTGAAGCATCGGAATCTAAAACTGGTCTCACAGGAAAGGTTGGAAACATAGACAGTAAGAAGAGGCAGTCTTCTCGTACTTAAGTCGGCATTGTGCCTTTTGTATTTAATTCCGATGCAATTTCTGTGTTTCTTCGTCATTAAGAAGGTCCAAGTGATACAGAAAACCTGAAGTGAAGCATCGGAATCTATAACTGGTCTCACAGGAAAAGTTCAAACCATAGACAGTAAGTAGAGTCAGTCTTCTCGTACTTAAGTCGTCATTGTGCCTTTTGTATTTAGTCCCGAAACAATGTCTGTGTTTAGTCGTCAATAAGAAGGTCCAAGTGATACAGTAAACCTGTAGTGAAACATTGATATCTAAAACTGGTCTCTGAGACAAGGCTCAAATTCCAGAATGAAAGAAGGGACAGTCCTATTGTACATAAGTCTGCATTGTGCCGTTTGCATTTAAGTCCGACGAAATTTCTGTGTTTCATCGTCAACAAGAAGGTCCAAGGAATACAGTAAACCAGAAGTGAAGCATTTGAATCTAAAACTGGTCTCACAATTAAGGTTCAAAACGTAGATAGTAAGAAGAGTCGGTCCTCTTATACTTAAGTCGGCAATGTGCCTTTTGTATTAAATTCGGATGCAATTTCGGTGTTTCATCGTCAATAAGAAGGTCCAAGGGATACAGTATACCTGAGGTGAAGCATCGGAATCTAAAACTGGACTAACAGGAGAGGTTCAAATTATAGAAAGTTAGAGTGTTAGTCCTCTTGTACCTAAGTCGGTATTGTGCCGTTTGTATTAAATTCTGATGCAATTTCTGTGTTTCGTCGTCAATAAGAAGGTCCAAGGGATACAGTAAACCTGAAGTGAAGCATCCGAATCTAAAATTGGACTCACTGGAGAGGTTCAAATCATAGAAAGATAGAGTGTCAGTCCTCTTGTACTTAAGTCGGCATTGTGCCCTTTGTATTAAATTCGGATGCAATTTCTGTGTTTATCGTCAATAAGAAGGTCCAACGGATACAGTAAACCTGAAGTGAAGCATCGAAATCTAAAACTGGACTCACAGGAGAGGTTCAAATCATAGAAAGTTAGAGTGTGAGTCCTCTTGTACTTAAGTCGGCATTGTGCCGTTCGTATTAAATTCGGATGCAATTTCTATTTCTTGTCGTCAATAAGAAGGTCCAAAGGATACAGTAAACCTGAAGTGAAGCATCGGAATCTAAAACTGGACTCACAGGAGAGGTTCAAATCATAGAAAATTAGAGTGTTAGTCCTCTTGTACTTAAGTCGTTATTGTGCCTTTTGTATTAAATTCGGATGCAATTTCTGTGTTTCATCGTCATTAAGAAGATCCAAGGGAAATTGTAAACCTGAAGGGAACCATCGGAATCTAAAACTGGACTCAAAGGAGAGGTTCAAATCATAGAAAGTTAGAGTGACAGTCCTCTTGTACTTAAGTCGGCATTGTGCCGTTTGTATTAAATTCGGATGCAATTTCTGTGTTTCGTCGTCAATAAGAAGGTCCAAGGTATACAGTAAACCTGAAGTGAAGCATCCGAAACTAAAACTGGACTCACAGGAGAGGTTCAAATCATAGAGAGTTAGAGTGTCAGTCCTCTTGTACTTAAGTCGGCATTGTGCCGTTTGTATTAAATTCGGAGGCAATTTCTGTGTTTCATCGACAATAAGAAGGTCCAACGGATACAGTAAACCTGAAGTGCAGCATCGGAAATTAAAACTAGACTCACAGGAGAGGTACAAATCATAGAGAGTTAGAGTGCAGTCCTCGTGTACTTAAGTCGGCATTGTGCCTTTTGTATTAAATTCGGATGCAATTTCTGTGTTTCATCGTCAATAAGATGGTCCAACGGATACAGTAAACCTGAAGTGAAGCATCGGAATCTAAAACTGGACTCACAGGAGAGGTTCAAATCATAGAGGGTTAGAGTTTCAGTCCACTTGTACTTAAGTCGGCATTGTGCCTTTTGTGTTAAATTCGGATGCAATATCTGTGTTTCATCGTCAATAAGTAGGTCCAAGGGATACAGTAAACATGAAGTGAAACATCGGAATCTAAATCTGGACTCACAGGAGATGTTCAAATCATAGAGAGTTTGGGTGTCAGTACTCTTGTACTTAAGTCGGCATTGTGCCTTTACTATTAAATTCGGATGCAATATCTGTGTTTCGTCGTCAATAAGAAGGTCCAAGGGATACAGTAAACCTGAAGTGAACGATCGGAATCTAAAACTGGACTCACAGGAGAGGTTCAAAATATTGAGAGTTAGAGTGTCAGTCCTCTAGACTTAAGTCGGCATTGTGCCTTTTCTATTAAATTCGGATGCAATTTCCGTGTTTCGTCGACAATAAGAAGGTCCAAGGGATACAGTAAACCTGAAGTGAAGCATCGATATCTAAAACTGGCATCACTGGATAAGCAAAAATCATAGAGCGTAAGAAGAGTCAATCCTCGTGTACTTATGTCGGCTTTGTGACTTTTGTATTAATTTCCGACGCAATTTCTGTGTTTCATCGTCAATACGAATGTCCAAGGAATACAGTAAACCTGAAGTGAGGCATCAGAATCTAAAACTGGTCTCACAGGAAAGGTTCTAAACATAGACAGCAAGAAGAGTCAGTCTTCTCGTACCTAAGTCAGCATTGTGCCTTTTGTATTTATTTCCGATGCAATTTCTGTGTTTCATCGTCATTAAGATGGCCCATGGGATACAGCAAACCTGAAGTGAAGTATCGGAATCTATAACTGGTCTGACAGGAAAATTTCAAAGTATAGACAGTATTTAGAGTCAGTCTTCTTGTACTTAAGTCGGCATTGTGCCTTTTGTATTTAATCCCTAAACAATGTCTGTGTTTAGTCGTTAATAAGAAGGTCCAAGTGATACAGTAAACCTGAAGTGAAGCATCGATATCTAAAACTGGTCTCTGAGACAAGGCTCAAATTCCAGAATGAAAGAAGGGACAGTCTTCTTGTTCTTAAGTCTGCATTGTGCTGTTTGCATTTAATTCCGACGCAATTTCTGTGTTTCATCGTCAACAAGAAGTTCCAAGGGATACAGTATACCAGAAGTGAAGCATCGGAATCTAAAACTGGTCTCACAGGAAAGGTTGTAAACATAGACAGTAAGAAGAGGCAGTCTTCTCGTACTTAAGTCGGCATTGTGCCTTTTGTATTTAAATCCGATGCAATTTCTGTGTTTCATCGTCATTAAGAAGGTCCAAGTGATACAGAAAACCTGAAGTGAAGCATCGGAATCTATAACTGGTCTCACAGGAAAAGTTAAACCATAGACAGTAAGTAGAGTCAGTCTTCTCGTACTTAAGTCGTCATTGTGCCTTTTGTATTTAGTCCCGAAACAATGTCTGTGTTTAGTCGTCAATAAGAAAGTCCAAGTGATACTGTAAACCTGTAGTGAAGCATTGATATCTAAAACTGGTCTCTGAGACAAGGCTCAAATTCCAGAATGAAAGAAGGGACAGTCCTATTGTACATAAGTCTGCATTGTGCCGTTTGCATTTAAGTCCGACGAAATTTCTGTGTTTCATCGTCTACAAGAAGGTCCAAGGAATACAGTAAACCAGAAGTGAAGCATTTGAATCTAAAACTGGTCTCACAATTAAGGTTCAAAACATAGATAGTAAGAAGAGTCGGTCCTCTTATACTCAAGTCGGCAATGTGCCTTTTGTATTAAATTCGGATGCAATTTCGGTGTTTCATCGTCAATAAGAAGGTCCAAGGGATACAGTATACCTGAGGTGAAGCATCGGAATCTAAAACTGGACTCACAGGAGAGGTTCAAATTATAGAAAGTTAGAGTGTTAGTCCTCTTGTACCTAAGTCGGTATTGTGCCGTTTATATTAAATTCGGATGCAATTTCTGTGTTTCGTCGTCAATAAGAAGGTCCAAGGGATACAGTAAACCTGAAGTGAAGCATCCGAATCTAAAACAGGACTCACAGGAGAGGTTCAAATCATAGAGAGTTAGAGTGTCAGTCCTCTTGCACTTAAGTTGGCATTGTGCCTTTTGTATTATATTTGGATGCAATATCTGTGTTTCATCGTCAATAAGAAGGTCCAAGGGATACAGTAAACCTGAAGTGAAGCATCGGAATCTAAAATTGGACTCACTGCAGAGGTTCAAATCATAGAAAGATAGAGTGTCAGTCCTCTTGTACTTAAGTCGGCATTGTGCCCTTTGTATTAAATTCGGATGCAATTTCTGTGTTTATCGTCAATAAGAAGCTCCAACGGATACAGTAAACCTGAAGTGAAGCATCGAAATCTAAAACTGGACTCACAGGAGAGGTTCAAATCATAGAGAGTTAGAGTGTCAGTCCTCTATACTTAAGTCGGCTTTGTGCCTATTCTATTAAATTCGGATGCAATTTCTGTGTTTCGTCGACAATAAGAAGGCCCAAGGGATACAGTAAACCTGAAGTGAAGCATCGATATCTAAAACTGGTATCACAGGAATAGCAAAAATCATAGAGTGTTAGAAGAGTCAATCCTCTTGTACTTAGGTCGGCTTTGTGTCTTTTGTATTCATTTCCGACGCAATTTCTGTGTTTAATCGTTAATTAGAAGGTCCAAGGGATACAGTAAACCTGAAGTGAAGTATCGGAATCTAAAACTGGTCTCACAGGATGGTTTCTAATCATAGACAGTAAGAAGAGTCAGTATTCTTGTTCTTACGTCGGTATTGTGCTTTTTGTATTTAATTCCGATGCTATTTCTGTGTTTCATCGTCAATACGAATGTCCAAGGAATACAGTAAACCTGAAGTGAGGCATCGGAATCTAAAACTGGTCTCACAGGAAAGGTTCAAGACGTAGACAGTAAGAAGAGTCAGTCTTCTTATACTTAAGTGGGCATTGTGCCTTTTGTATTTAGTTCCTATGCAATTTCTGTGTTTCATCGTCGGTAAGAAAGTCCAAGGGATACAGTAAACCTGAAGTGAAGCATCGGAATCTAAAACTAGGCTCACCGGAAAGGTTCAAAACATAGACAGAAAGAAGAGTTAGTCTTCTTCTACTTAAGTCGGCATTGTGCCTTTTGTATTTAATTCCGATGCAATTTCTGCGTTTCATCGTCATTAAGAATGTCCAATGGATACAGCAAACCGGAAGTGAAGCATCGGAATCTATAACTGGTCTCACAGGAAAAGTTCAAAGCATAGACAGTAAGAAGAGTCAGTCTTCTTGTACTTAAGTCGGCATTGTGCCTTTTGTACTTAGTTCCGAAACAATGTCCGTGTTTAGTCGTCAATAAGAAGGTCCAAGCGATACAGTAAACCTGAAGTGTAGCATCGATATCTAAAACAGGTCTCAGAGGCAAGGCTCAAATTATAGAATGAAAGAAGGGTCAGTCCTCTTGTACTTAAGTCAGCATTGTGCCGTTTGCATTTCATTCCGACACATTTTCTGTGTTTCATCGACAACAAGAAGGTCCATGGGATACAGTAAACCAGAAGTGAAGCATCGGACTCTATAACTGGTGTCACAGGAATGGTTCAAGATGTAGACTGTAAGAAGAGAGAGTCTTCATGTACTTAAGTCTGTATTGTGCCTTTTGTATTTAATTCCGATGCAATATCTGTGTTTCATCGTCAATAAGAATGTCCTAGGGATACAGTAAACTTGAAGTGAAGCATCGGAATCTAAAACTGGTCTCACAATTGAGGTTCAAAACATAGACAGTAAGAAGAGTCAGTCCTCTTGTACTTATGTCGGCATTGTGCCTTTTGTATTAAATTCGGATGCAATTTCAGTGTTTCATCGTCAGTAAGAAGGTCCAACGGATACAGTAAACCTGATGTGAAGCATCGGAATCTAAAACTGGACTCACAGGAGAGGTTCAAATCATAGAGAGTTAGAGTGTCAGTCCTCTTGTATTTAAGTCTGTAATGTGCCTTTTGTATTAAATTCGGATGCAATTTCTGTGTTTCATCGTCAATAAGAAGGTCCAAGGGATACAGTAAACCTGAAGTGAAGCATCGGAATCCAAAACTGGACTCACAGGAGAGGTTCAAATCATAGAGAGTTAGAGTGTCAGTCCTCTTTACTTAAGTCGGCATGGTGCCCCTTTCTATTAAATTCGGATGCAATATGTGTGTTTCATCGTCAATAAAAAGATCCAAGGGATACACTAAACCTGAAGTGAAGCATCGGAATCTAAAACTGGACTCACAGGAGAGGTTCAAATCATAGAGAGTTAGAGTGTCAGTCCTCTATACTTAAGTCGGCATTGTGCGTTTTGTATTGAATTCGGATGCAATTTCTGTGTTTCATCGTCAATAAGAAGGTCCAAGGGATACAGTAAACCTGAAGTGAAGCATCGGAATCTAAAACTGGACTCGTAGGAGAGGTTCTAATCATAGAAAGTTAGAGTGTCAATCCTCTTGTACTTAAGTTGGCATTGTGCATTTTGTATTAAATTCGGATGCAATTTCTGTCTTTCATCGGCAATAAGAAGGTCCAAGGGCTAAAGTAAACCTGATGTGAAGCATCGGAATCTAAAACTATACTCACAGGAGAGGTTCAAATCATAGAAAGTTAGAGTGTCAGTCCTCTTGTACTTAAGTCCGCATTGTCCCATTTGTATAAAATTCGGATGCAAGTTCTGTGTTTCGTCGTCAATAAGAAGGTCCAAGGGATACAGTAAACCTGAAGTGAAGCATCCGAATCTAAAACTGGACTCAAAGGAGAGGTTCAAATCATAAAGAGTTAGAGTGTCAGTCCGCTTGTACTTAAGTCGGCATTGTGCCTTTTGTATTAAATTCGGAAGCAATTTTTGTGTTTCATCGACAATAAGAAGGTCCAAGGGATACAGTAAACCTGAAGTGAAGCATCGGAATCTAAAACTAGATTGACAGGACAGGTTCAAAGCATAGAGAGTTAGAGTGTCAGTCCTCTTTACTTAAGTCGGCATTGCGCCTTTTGTATTAAATTCGGATGGAATTTCGGTGTTTCATCGTCAATAAGAAGGTCCAACGGATACAGTAAACCTGAAGTGAAGCATCGGAATCTAAAACTGGACTCACAGGAGTGGTTCAAATTATAGACAGTTAGATTGTCAGTCCTCTTATACTTAAAACGGCATTGTGACTTTTCTATTAAATTCGGATGCAATTTCTGTGTTTCATCGTCAATAAGAAGTTCCAAGGGATACAGTAAACATGAAGTGAAGCATTGGAATCTAAAACTGGCCTCACAGGAGAGGTTCAAATCATAGAAAGTTAGAGTGTCAGTCCTCTTGTACTTAAAACGGCATTGTGCCTTTTGTATTGAATTCGGATGCAATTTCTGTGTTTCATCGTCAATAAGAAGTTCCTAGGGATACAGTAAACATGAAGTGAAGCATCGGATTCTAAAACTGGCCTCACAGGAGAGGTTCAAATCATAGAAATTTAGAGTTTCAGTCCTCTTGTACTTAAGTCGGCATTGTGCCTTTTGTATTAAATTCGGATGCAATTTCTGTGTTTCATCGTCAATAAGAAGGTCCAAAGGATACAGTAAACCTGAAGTGAAGCATCCTAATCTAAAATTGGACTCACAGGAGAGGTTCAAATCATAGAGAGTTAGAGTGTCAGTCCTCTTGTACTTAAGTCGGCATTGCGCCTTTTGTATTAAATTCGGATGCAATTTCTGAGTTTCATCTACAATAAGAAGGTCCAAGGGATACAGTTAACCTGAAGTGAAGCATGGGAATCTAAAACTAGACTCACAGTAGAGGTTCAAATCATAGAGAGTTTTAGTGTCAGTCCTCCTGTACTTAAGTCGGCATTGTGCCTTTTGTATTAAATGCGGATCAATTTCTGTGTTTCATCGTCAATAAGAAGGTCCAACGGATACAGTAAACCTGAAGTGAAGCATTGCAATCTAAAACGGGACTCATAGGAGTGGTTCTAATCATAGAAAGTTAGAGTGTCAGTCCTCTTGTACTTAAGTCGGCATTGTGCCTTTCGTATTAAATTCTAATGCAATTTCTGTGTTTCATCGTCAATAATGAGGTCCAAGGGATACACTTAACCTGAACTGAAGCATCGTAATCTAAAACTGGACTCACAGGAGAGGTTCAAAACATAGAAAGTTAGAGTGTCAGTCCTCTTGTACTTAAGTCGGCATTGTGCCGTTTGTATTAAATTCGGATGCAATTTCTGTGTTTCATCGTCAATAAGAAGGTCCAACGGATACAGTAAACCTGAAGTGAAGCATCGGAATCTAAAACTGGACCCACAGGAGTGGTTCAAATAATTGAGGGTTAGAGTGTCAGTCCTCTTGTACTGAAGTCGGCATTGTGCCTTTTGTATTAAATTCGGATGCAATATCTGTGTTTCATCGTCCATAAGTAGGTCCAAGGGATAAAGAAAACCTGAAGTGAAGCATCGGAATCTAAAACTGGACTCACAGGAGAAGTTCAAATCATAGAGATTTTGGGTGTCAGTCCTCTTGTACTTAAGTCGGCATTGTGCCTTTTGTATTAAATTCGGATGCAACTTCTGTGTTTCGTCGACAATAAGAAGGTCTAAGGGAAACAGTAAACCTGAGGTGAAGCATCGATATCTAAAACTGGTATCACAGGAAAGGCAAAAGTCATAGTGTGTAAGTAGAGTCAATCCTCTTGTACTTAAGTCGGCTTTGTGTCTTTTGTATTAAATTCGGATGCAATTTCTGTGTTTCATCATCAATAAGAAGGTCCAAGGGATACAGTAAACCTGAACTGAAGCATCGGAATCTAAAACTGGACTCACAGGGGAGGTTCAAATCATAGAGAGTTAGAGTGTCAGTCCTCTATACTTAAGTCGGCATTGTGCCTTTTCTATTAAATTCGGATGCAATATCTGTGTTTCGTCGACAATAAGAAGGTCCAAGGGATACAGTAAACCTGAGGTGAAGCAACGATATCTAAAACAGGTATCACAGGAAAGGCAAATGTCATAGAGTGTAAGAAGCGTCAATCCGCTTGTACTTAAGTCGGTTTTGTGTCTTTTGTATTAATTTCCAGCGCAATTTCTGTGTTTCATCGTTAATAAGAAGGTCCAAGGGATACAGTAAACCTGAAGTGAAGCATCGGTATCTAAAACTGGTCTCACAGGAAAGGTATTAATCATAGACAGTAAGATGAGTCAGTGTTCTTGTTCTTACGTCGGCATTGTGCTTTTTGTATTTAATTCCGATGCTATTTCTGTGTTTCATCGTCAATACGAATGTCCAAGGAATACAGTAAACCTGAAGTGAGGCATCAGAATCTAAAACTGGTCTCACAGGAAAGGTTCTAAACATAGACAGCAAGAAGAGTCAGTCTTCTCGTACCTAAGTCAGCATTGTGCCTTTTGTATTTATTTCCGATGCAATTTCTGTGTTTCATCGTCATTAAGATGGCCCATGGGATACAGCAAACCTGAAGTGAAGTATCGGAATCTATAACTGGTCTGACAGGAAAATTTCAAAGTATAGACAGTATTTAGAGTCAGTCTTCTTGTACTTAAGTCGGCATTGTGCCTTTTGTATTTAATCCCTAAACAATGTCTGTGTTTAGTCGTTAATAAGAAGGTCCAAGTGATACAGTAAACCTGAAGTGAAGCATCGATATCTAAAACTGGTCTCTGAGACAAGGCTCAAATTCCAGAATGAAAGAAGGGACAGTCTTCTTGTTCTTAAGTCTGCATTGTGCTGTTTGCATTTAATTCCGACGCAATTTCTGTGTTTCATCGTCAACAAGAAGTTCCAAGGGATACAGTATACCAGAAGTGAAGCATCGGAATCTAAAACTGGTCTCACAGGAAAGGTTGTAAACATAGACAGTAAGAAGAGGCAGTCTTCTCGTACTTAAGTCGGCATTGTGCCTTTTGTATTTAAATCCGATGCAATTTCTGTGTTTCATCGTCATTAAGAAGGTCCAAGTGATACAGAAAACCTGAAGTGAAGCATCGGAATCTATAACTGGTCTCACAGGAAAAGTTAAACCATAGACAGTAAGTAGAGTCAGTCTTCTCGTACTTAAGTCGTCATTGTGCCTTTTGTATTTAGTCCCGAAACAATGTCTGTGTTTAGTCGTCAATAAGAAAGTCCAAGTGATACTGTAAACCTGTAGTGAAGCATTGATATCTAAAACTGGTCTCTGAGACAAGGCTCAAATTCCAGAATGAAAGAAGGGACAGTCCTATTGTACATAAGTCTGCATTGTGCTGTTTGCATTTAAGTCCGACGAAATTTCTGTGTTTCATCGTCTACAAGAAGGTCCAAGGAATACAGTAAACCAGAAGTGAAGCATTTGAATCTAAAACTGGTCTCACAATTAAGGTTCAAAACATAGATAGTAAGAAGAGTCGGTCCTCTAATACTCAAGTCGGCAATGTGCCTTTTGTATTAAATTCGGATGCAATTTCGGTGTTTCATCGTCAATAAGAAGGTCCAAGGGATACAGTATACCTGAGGTGAAGCATCGGAATCTAAAACTGGACTCACAGGAGAGGTTCAAATTATAGAAAGTTAGAGTGTTAGTCCTCTTGTACCTAAGTCGGTATTGTGCCGTTTATATTAAATTCGGATGCAATTTCTGTGTTTCGTCGTCAATAAGAAGGTCCAAGGGATACAGTAAACCTGAAGTGAAGCATCCGAATCTAAAACAGGACTCACAGGAGAGGTTCAAATCATAGAGAGTTAGAGTGTCAGTCCTCTTGCACTTAAGTTGGCATTGTGCCTTTTGTATTATATTTGGATGCAATATCTGTGTTTCATCGTCAATAAGAAGGTCCAAGGGATACAGTAAACCTGAAGTGAAGCATCGGAATCTAAAATTGGACTCACTGGAGAGGTTCAAATCATAGAAAGATAGAGTGTCAGTCCTCTTGTACTTAAGTCGGCATTGTGCCCTTTGTATTAAATTCGGATGCAATTTCTGTGTTTATCGTCAATAAGAAGCTCCAACGGATACAGTAAACCTGAAGTGAAGCATCGAAATCTAAAACTGGACTCACAGGAGAGGTTCAAATCATAGAGAGTTAGAGTGTCAGTCCTCTATACTTAAGTCGGCTTTGTGCCTATTCTATTAAATTCGGATGCAATTTCTGTGTTTCGTCGACAATAAGAAGGCCCAAGGGATACAGTAAACCTGAAGTGAAGCATCGATATCTAAAACTGGTATCACAGGAATAGCAAAAATCATAGAGTGTTAGAAGAGTCAATCCTCTTGTACTTAGGTCGGCTTTGTGTCTTTTGTATTCATTTCCGACGCAATTTCTGTGTTTAATCGTTAATTAGAAGGTCCAAGGGATACAGTAAACCTGAAGTGATGTATCGGAATCTAAAACTGGTCTCACAGGATGGTTTCTAATCATAGACAGTAAGAAGAGTCAGTATTCTTGTTCTTACGTCGGCATTGTGCTTTTTGTATTTAATTCCGATGCTATTTCTGTGTTTCATCGTCAATACGAATGTCCAAGGAATACAGTAAACCTGAAGTGAGGCATCGGAATCTAAAACTGGTCTCACAGGAAAGGTTCAAGACGTAGACAGTAAGAAGAGTCAGTCTTCTTATACTTAAGTGGGCATTGTGCCTTTTGTATTTAGTTCCTATGCAATTTCTGTGTTTCATCGTCGGTAAGAAAGTCCAAGGGATACAGTAAACCTGAAGTGAAGCATCGGAATCTAAAACTAGGCTCACCGGAAAGGTTCAAAACATAGACAGAAAGAAGAGTTAGTCTTCTTCTACTTAAGTCGGCATTGTGCCTTTTGTATTTAATTCCGATGCAATTTCTGCGTTTCATCGTCATTAAGAATGTCCAATGGATACAGCAAACCGGAAGTGAAGCATCGGAATCTATAACTGGTCTCACAGGAAAAGTTCAAAGCATAGACAGTAAGAAGAGTCAGTCTTCTTGTACTTAAGTCGGCATTGTGCCTTTTGTACTTAGTTCCGAAACAATGTCCGTGTTTAGTCGTCAATAAGAAGGTCCAAGCGATACAGTAAACCTGAAGTGTAGCATCGATATCTAAAACAGGTCTCAGAGGCAAGGCTCAAATTATAGAATGAAAGAAGGGTCAGTCCTCTTGTACTTAAGTCAGCATTGTGCCGTTTGCATTTCATTCCGACACATTTTCTGTGTTTCATCGACAACAAGAAGGTCCATGGGATACAGTAAACCAGAAGTGAAGCATCGGACTCTATAACTGGTGTCACAGGAATGGTTCAAGATGTAGACTGTAAGAAGAGAGAGTCTTCATGTACTTAAGTCTGTATTGTGCCTTTTGTATTTAATTCCGATGCAATATCTGTGTTTCATCGTCAATAAGAATGTCCTAGGGATACAGTAAACTTGAAGTGAAGCATCGGAATCTAAAACTGGTCTCACAATTGAGGTTCAAAACATAGACAGTAAGAAGAGTCAGTCCTCTTGTACTTATGTCGGCATTGTGCCTTTTGTATTAAATTCGGATGCAATTTCAGTGTTTCATCGTCAGTAAGAAGGTCCAACGGATACAGTAAACCTGATGTGAAGCATCGGAATCTAAAACTGGACTCACAGGAGAGGTTCAAATCATAGAGAGTTAGAGTGTCAGTCCTCTTGTATTTAAGTCTGTAATGTGCCTTTTGTATTAAATTCGGATGCAATTTCTGTGTTTCATCGTCAATAAGAAGGTCCAAGGGATACAGTAAACCTGAAGTGAAGCATCGGAATCCAAAACTGGACTCACAGGAGAGGTTCAAATCATAGAGAGTTAGAGTGTCAGTCCTCTTTACTTAAGTCGGCATGGTGCCCCTTTCTATTAAATTCGGATGCAATATGTGTGTTTCATCGTCAATAAAAAGATCCAAGGGATACACTAAACCTGAAGTGAAGCATCGGAATCTAAAACTGGACTCACAGGAGAGGTTCAAATCATAGAGAGTTAGAGTGTCAGTCCTCTATACTTAAGTCGGCATTGTGCGTTTTGTATTGAATTCGGATGCAATTTCTGTGTTTCATCGTCAATAAGAAGGTCCAAGGGATACAGTAAACCTGAAGTGAAGCATCGGAATCTAAAACTGGACTCGTAGGAGAGGTTCTAATCATAGAAAGTTAGAGTGTCAATCCTCTTGTACTTAAGTTGGCATTGTGCATTTTGTATTAAATTCGGATGCAATTTCTGTCTTTCATCGGCAATAAGAAGGTCCAAGGGCTAAAGTAAACCTGATGTGAAGCATCGGAATCTAAAACTATACTCACAGGAGAGGTTCAAATCATAGAAAGTTAGAGTGTCAGTCCTCTTGTACTTAAGTCCGCATTGTCCCATTTGTATAAAATTCGGATGCAAGTTCTGTGTTTCGTCGTCAATAAGAAGGTCCAAGGGATACAGTAAACCTGAAGTGAAGCATCCGAATCTAAAACTGGACTCAAAGGAGAGGTTCAAATCATAAAGAGTTAGAGTGTCAGTCCGCTTGTACTTAAGTCGGCATTGTGCCTTTTGTATTAAATTCGGATGCAATTTTTGTGTTTCATCGACAATAAGAAGGTCCAAGGGATACAGTAAACCTGAAGTGAAGCATCGGAATCTAAAACTAGATTGACAGGACAGGTTCAAAGCATAGAGAGTTAGAGTGTCAGTCCTCTTTACTTAAGTCGGCATTGCGCCTTTTGTATTAAATTCGGATGGAATTTCGGTGTTTCATCGTCAATAAGAAGGTCCAACGGATACAGTAAACCTGAAGTGAAGCATCGGAATCTAAAACTGGACTCACAGGAGTGGTTCAAATTATAGACAGTTAGATTGTCAGTCCTCTTATACTTAAAACGGCATTGTGACTTTTCTATTAAATTCGGATGCAATTTCTGTGTTTCATCGTCAATAAGAAGTTCCAAGGGATACAGTAAACATGAAGTGAAGCATTGGAATCTAAAACTGGCCTCACAGGAGAGGTTCAAATCATAGAAAGTTAGAGTGTCAGTCCTCTTGTACTTAAAACGGCATTGTGCCTTTTGTATTGAATTCGGATGCAATTTCTGTGTTTCATCGTCAATAAGAAGTTCCTAGGGATACAGTAAACATGAAGTGAAGCATCGGATTCTAAAACTGGCCTCACAGGAGAGGTTCAAATCATAGAAATTTAGAGTTTCAGTCCTCTTGTACTTAAGTCGGCATTGTGCCTTTTGTATTAAATTCGGATGCAATTTCTGTGTTTCATCGTCAATAAGAAGGTCCAAAGGATACAGTAAACCTGAAGTGAAGCATCCTAATCTAAAATTGGACTCACAGGAGAGGTTCAAATCATAGAGAGTTAGAGTGTCAGTCCTCTTGTACTTAAGTCGGCATTGCGCCTTTTGTATTAAATTCGGATGCAATTTCTGAGTTTCATCTACAATAAGAAGGTCCAAGGGATACAGTTAACCTGAAGTGAAGCATGGGAATCTAAAACTAGACTCACAGTAGAGGTTCAAATCATAGAGAGTTTTAGTGTCAGTCCTCCTGTACTTAAGTCGGCATTGTGCCTTTTGTATTAAATGCGGATCAATTTCTGTGTTTCATCGTCAATAAGAAGGTCCAACGGATACAGTAAACCTGAAGTGAAGCATTGCAATCTAAAACGGGACTCATAGGAGTGGTTCTAATCATAGAAAGTTAGAGTGTCCGTCCTCTTGTACTTAAGTCGGCATTGTGCCTTTCGTATTAAATTCTAATGCAATTTCTGTGTTTCATCGTCAATAATGAGGTCCAAGGGATACACTTAACCTGAACTGAAGCATCGTTATCTAAAACTGGACTCACAGGAGAGGTTCAAAACATAGAAAGTTAGAGTGTCAGTCCTCTTGTACTTAAGTCGGCATTGTGCCGTTTGTATTAAATTCGGATGCAATTTCTGTGTTTCATCGTCAATAAGAAGGTCCAACGGATACAGTAAACCTGAAGTGAAGCATCGGAATCTAAAACTGGACCCACAGGAGTGGTTCAAATAATTGAGGGTTAGAGTGTCAGTCCTCTTGTACTGAAGTCGGCATTGTGCCTTTTGTATTAAATTCGGATGCAATATCTGTGTTTCATCGTCCATAAGTAGGTCCAAGGGATAAAGAAAACCTGAAGTGAAGCATCGGAATCTAAAACTGGACTCACAGGAGAAGTTCAAATCATAGAGATTTTGGGTGTCAGTCCTCTTGTACTTAAGTCGGCATTGTGCCTTTTGTATTAAATTCGGATGCAACTTCTGTGTTTCGTCGACAATAAGAAGGTCTAAGGGAAACAGTAAACCTGAGGTGAAGCATCGATATCTAAAACTGGTATCACAGGAAAGGCAAAAGTCATAGCGTGTAAGTAGAGTCAATCCTCTTGTACTTAAGTCGGCTTTGTGTCTTTTGTATTAAATTCGGATGCAATTTCTGTGTTTCATCATCAATAAGAAGGTCCAAGGGATACAGTAAACCTGAACTGAAGCATCGGAATCTAAAACTGGACTCACAGGGGAGGTTCAAATCATAGAGAGTTAGAGTGTCAGTCCTCTATACTTAAGTCGGCATTGTGCCTTTTCTATTAAATTCGGATGCAATATCTGTGTTTCGTCGACAATAAGAAGGTCCAAGGGATACAGTAAACCTGAGGTGAAGCAACGATATCTAAAACAGGTATCACAGGAAAGGCAAATGTCATAGAGTGTAAGAAGAGTCAATCCGCTTGTACTTAAGTCGGTTTTGTGTCTTTTGTATTAATTTCCAGCGCAATTTCTGTGTTTCATCGTTAATAAGAAGGTCCAAGGGATACAGTAAACCTGAAGTGAAGCATCGGTATCTAAAACTGGTCTCACAGGAAAGGTATTAATCATAGACAGTAAGATGAGTCAGTGTTCTTGTTCTTACGTCGGCATTGTGCTTTTTGTATTTAATTCCGATGCTATTTCTGTGTTTCATCGTCAATACGAATGTCCAAGGAATACAGTATACCTGAAGTGAGCCATCGGAATCTACAACTGTTCTCACAGGAAAGGTTCTAAACATAGACAGTAAGAAGAGTCAGTCTTCTCGTACTTTAGTCAGCATTGTGCCTTTTGTATTTAATTCCGATGCAATTTCTGTGTTTCATCGTAAATAAGAAGGTCCAAGGGATACAGTTAACCTGAACTGAAGCATCGGAATCTAAAACTGGACTCACAGGAGAGATTGAAATCATTGAGGGTTAGAGTGTCAGTCCTCTTGTACTTAAGTCGGCATTGTGCCTTTTGTATTAAATTCGGATGCAATATCTGTGTTTCATCGTCAAAAAGTAGGTCCAAGGGATACAGTAAACCAGAAGTGAAGCATCGGAATCTAAAACTGGACTCGCAGGAGATGTTCAAATCATAGAGAGTTTGGGTGTCAGCCCTCTTGTACTTAAGTCGGTATTGTGCCTTTACTATTAAATTCGGATGCAATTTCTGTGTTTCGTCGACAATAAGAAGGTCCAAGGGATACAGTAAACCTGAGGTGAAGCATCGAAATCTAAAACTGGTATCACAGGAAAGGCAAAAGTCATAGAGGGTAAGAAGAGTCAATCCTCTTGTACTTAAGTCGGCTTTGTGTCTTTTGTATTAAATTCGGATGCAATTTCTGTGTTTCATCGTCAATAAGAAGGTCGAAGGGATACAGTAAACCTGAAGTGAAGCATCGGAATCTAAAACTGGACTCACAGGAGAGGTTCAAATCATAGAGAGTTAGAGTGTTAGTCCTCTATACTTAAGTCGCCATTGTGCCTTTTCTATTAAATTCGGATGCAATTTCTGTGTTTCGTCGACAATAAGAAGGTCCAAGGGATACAGTAAACCTGAGGTGAAGCAACGATATCTAAAACTGGTATCACAGGAAAGGCAAAAGTCCTAGAGTGTAAGAAGAGTCAATCCTCTTACACTTAAGTCGGCTTTGTGTCTTTTGTATTAATTTCCAACGAAATTTCTGTGTTTCATCGTTAATAAGAAGGTCCAAGGGATACAGTAAACCTGAAGTGAAGCATCGGAATCTAAAACTGGTCTCACAGGAAGGGTTCTAAGCATAGACAGTAAGAAGAGTTAGTCTTCTCGTACTTAAGTCAGCATTGTGCCTTTTGTATTTAATTCCGATGCAATTTCTGTGATTCATCGTCATTAAGAAGGTCCAAGGGATACATCAAACCTGAAGTGAAGTATCGGAACATATAACTGGTCTCACAGGAAAAGTTCAAAGCATAGACAGTATGTAGAGACAGTCTTCTTGTACTTAAGTCGGCATTGTGCCTTTTGTATTTAGTCCCGAAACAATATCTGTGTTTAGTCGTCAATAAGAAGGTCCAAGTGATACAGTAAACCTGAAGTGAAGCATCGATATTTAAAATTGGTCTCAGAGGCAAGGCTCAAATTCTAGAATGAAAGAAGGGACAGCCCTCTTGTACTTAAGACTGCATTGTGCCGCTTGCATTTAATTCCGACGCAGTTTCTGTGCTTCATCGTCAACAAGAAGTTCCAAGGGATACAGTAAATCAGAAGTGAAGCATCGGAATCTAAAACTGCTCTCACAGGAAAGGTTCAAGACGTAGACAGTAAGAAGTGTCAGTCTTCTTATACTTAAGTGGGCATTGTGCCTTTTGTATTTAGTTCCTATGCAATTTCTGTGTTTCATCGTCTGTAAGAAAGTCCAAGGGATACAGTAAACCTGAAGTGAAGCATCGGAATCTAAAACTGGTCTCACAGGAAAGGTTCAAAACATAGACAGTAAGAAGAGTCAGTCTTCTTCTACTTAAGTCGGCATTGTGCCTTTTGTATTTAATTCCGATGCAATTTCTGTGTTTCATCGTCATTAAGAAGTTCCAAGGGATACAGCAAACCGGAAGTGAAGCATCGGAATCTATAACTGGTCTCACAGGAAAAGTTCAAAGCTTAGACAGTAAGAAGAGTCAGTCTTCTTGTACTTAAGTCGGCATTGTGCCTTTTGAATTTAGTTCGGAAACAATGTCTGTGTTTAGTCGTCAATAAGAAGGTCCAAGTGATACAGTAAACCTGAAGTGAAGCATCGATATCTAAAACAGGTCTCAGAGGCAAGGCTCAAATTATAGAATGAAAGAAGGGTCAGTCCTCTTGTACTTAAGTCTGCATTGTGCCGTTTGCATTTAATTCCGACGCATTTTCTGTGTTTCATCGTCAACAAGAAGGTCCAAGGGATACAGTAAACCAGAAGTGAAGCATCGGACTCTATAACTGGTCTCACAGGAAAGGTTCAAGACGTAGACAGTAAGAAGAGTCAGTCTTCATGTACTTAAGTCTGTATTGTGCCTTTTGTACTTGATTCCGATGCAATTTCTGTGTTTCATCGTCAATAAGAATGTCCTAGGGATACAGTAAACTTGAAGTGAAGCATCGGAATCTAAAACTGGTCTCACAATTAAGGTTTAAAACATAGACAGTAAGTTGAGTCAGTTCTTTGTTTTTAAGTCGGCATTGTGCCTTTTGTATTAAATTCGGATGCAATTTTTGTGTTTCATCGTCAATAAAAAGGTCCAAGGGTACAGTAAACATGAAGTGAAGCATCGGAATCTAAAACTGGACTCACAAGAGAGGTTCAAATCGTAGAAAGTTAGAGTGTCAGTCCTCTAGTACTTATGTCGGCATTGCCTTTTGTATTAAATTCGGATGCTATTTCTGTGTTTCATCGTCAATAAGAAGGTCCAACGGATACAGTAAACCTGAAGTGAAGCATCGGAATCTAAAACTGGACTCACAGGAGAGGTTCAAATCATACAGAGTTTGAGTGTAAGTCCTCTTGTATTTAAGTCTGTAATGTGCCTTTTGTATTAATTTCGGATGCTATTTCTGTGTTTCATCGTCAATAACAAGGTCCAACGGATACAGTAAACCTGAAGTGAAGCATCGGAATCTAAAACTGGACTCACAGGAGAGGTTCAAATCATAGAAAGTTAGAGTGTCAGTCCTCTAGTACTTATGTCGGCATTTTGCCTTTTGTATTAAATTCGGATGCAATTTCTGTGTTTCATCGTCAATAAGAAGGTCCAAGGGATACATAAACCTTAAGTGAAGCATCGGAATCTAAAACGGGACTCATAGGAGAGGTTCTAATCATAGAAAGATATAGTGTCAGTCCTCTTGTACTTAAGTTGGCATTGTGCCTTTTCTATTAAATTCGGATGCAATTTCTGTGTTTCATCGTCAATATGAAGGTCCAAGAGATAAAGTAAACCTGAAGTGAAGCATCGGAATCTAAAACTGGACTCACAGGAGAGGTTCAAAGCATAGAAATTTAGAGTTTCAGTCCTCTTGTACTTAAGTTGGCATTGTGCCTTTTGTATTAAATTCGGATGCAATTTCTGTGTTTCATCGTCAATAAGAAGGTCCAAGGGATACAGTAAACCTGAAGTGAAGCATCCTAATCTCAAACTGGACTAACAGGAGAGATTCAAATCATAGAGAGTTAGAGTGTCAGTCCTCTTGTACTTAAGTCGCATTGTGCCTTTTGTATTACATTCGGATGCAATTTCTGAGTTTCATCGACAATAAGAAGGTCCAAGGGATACAGTTAACCTGAAGTGAAGCATCGATATCTAAAACTGGTATCACAGGAAAGGCAAAAGTCATAGAGGGTAAGAAGAGTCAATACTCTTGTACTTAAGGCGGCATTGTGCCTTTTGTATTAAATTCGGATGCAATTTCTGTGTTTCATCGTCAATAAGAAGGTCCAAGGGATACAGTAAACCTGAAGTGAAGCATCGGAATCTAAAACTGGACTCATAGGAGAGGTTCTAATCATGGAAAGTTAGAGTGAGAGTCCTCTAGTACTTAAGTAGGCATTGTGCCTTTTGTATTAAATTCGTATGCAATTTCTGTGTTTCATCTTGAATGAGATGGTCCAAGGGATACAGTAAACCTGAAGTGAAGCATCGGAATCTAAAACTGGTCTCAGTGGAGAGGTTCAAATCATAGAAAGTTATAGTGTCAGTCCTCTTGTACTTAAGTCGGCATTGTGCCGTTTGTATTAAATTCGGATGCAATTTCTGTGTTTCGTCGTCAATAAGTATGTCCAAGGGATACAGTAAACCTGAAGTGAAGCATCCGAATCTAAAACTGGACTCACTGGACAGGTTCAAATCATATAGAGTTAGAGTGTCAGTCCGCTTGTACTTACTTCGGCATTGTCACTTTTGTATTAAATTCGGATGCAATTTTTGTGTTTCATCGACAATAAGAAGGTCCAAGGGATACAGTAAACCTGAAATAAAGCATCGGAATCTAAAACTAGACTCACAGGAGAGGTTCAAATCATAGAGATTTAGAGTGTCAGTCCTCTTTACTTAAGTCGCCATTGTGCCTTTTGTATTACATTCGAATGCAATTTCTGTATTTCATCGTCAATAAGAATGTCCAACGGATACAGTAAACCTGAAGTGAAGCATCGGAATCTAAAACTAGACTCACAGGAGAGGTTCACAACATAGAGAGTTAGAGTGTCAGTCCTCTTGTACTTAAGACGGCATTGCACCTTTTGTATTAAATTCGGATGCAACTTTTAAGTTTCATCGTCAATAAGAAGGTCCAAGGGATACAGTAAACCTGAAGTGAAGCATCGGAAGCTAAAACCGGACTCACAGGAGAGGTTCAAATCATAGAAAGTTAGAGTGTCAGTCCTCTTGAACTTAAGTCAGCATTGTGCCTTACTAATAAATTCGGATGCAATTTCTGTGTTTCATCGTCAATAAGAATGTCCAAGGGATGCAGTAAACCAGAAGTGAAGCATCGGAATCTAAAACTGGACTCACAGGAGAGGTTCTAATCATAGAAGGTTAGAGTGTCAGTCCTCTTGTACTTAAGGCGGCATAGTGCCTTTTGTATTAAATTCGGATGCAATTTCTGTGTTTCATCGTCAATAAGAAGGTCCAAGGGATACAGTAAACCTGAAGTGAAGCATCGGAATCTAAAGCTGGACTCATAGGAGAGGTTCAAATCATGGAAAGTTAGAGTGTCAGTCCTCTTGTACTTAAGTCGGCATTTTGCCGTTTGTATTAAATTCGTATGCACTTTCTGTGTTTCATCTTGAATGAGAAGGTCCAAGGGATACAGTAAACCTGAAGTGAAGCATCGGAATCCAAAACTGCTCTCACAGGAGAGGTTCAAATCATAGAGAGTTAGAGTGTCAGTCCTCTTGTACTTAAGTCGGCATTGTGCCGTTTGTATTAAATTCGGATGCAATTTCTGTGTTTCGTCGTCAATAAGTATGTCCAAGGGATACAGTAAACCTGAAGTGAAACATCCGAATCTAAAACTGGACTCACAGGACAGGTTCACATCATATAGAGTTAGAGTGTCAGTTCGCTTGTACTTACTTCGGCATTGTCACTTTTGTATTAAATTCGGATGCAATTTTTGTGTTTCATCGACAATAAGAAGGTCCAAGGGATACAGTAAACCTGAAGTGAAGCATCGGAATCTAAAACTAGACTAACAGGAGAGGTTCAAATCATAGATAGTTGGAGTGTCAGTCCTCTTTACTTAAGTCGCCATTGTGCCTTTTGTATTACATTCGTATGCAATTTCTGTATTTCATCGTCAATAAGAAGGTCCAACGGAAACAGTAAACCTGAAGTGAAGCGTCGGAATCTAAAACTAGACTCACAGGAGAGGTTCACATCATAGAGAGTTAGAGTGTCAGTCCTCTTGTACTTAAGATGGCATTGTGACTTTTGTATTAGATTCGGATGCAATTTCTGTGTTTCATCGTCAATAAGAAGGTCCAAGGGATACAGTAAACATGAAGTGAAGCATCAGAAACTGAAACTGGTCTCACAGGAGAGTTTCAAATCATTGAGAGTTAGAGTGTCAGTCCTCTTGTACTTAAGTCGGCATTGTGCCTTTTGTATTAAATTCGGATGCAACTTTTAAACTTCATCGTCAGTAAGAAGGTCCAAGGGATACAGTAAACCTGAAGTGAAGCATCGGAAGCTAAAACCGGACTCACAGGAGAGGTTCAAATCATAGAAAGTTAGAGTGTCAGTCCTCTTCAACTTAAGTCAGCATTGTGCCTTTCTATTAATTTCGGATGCAATTTCTGTGTTTCATCGTCAATAAGAAGGTCCAAGGGATACAGTAAACCAGAAGTGAAGCATCGGAATCTAAAACTGGACTCACAGGAGAGGTTCAAATCATAGAAAGTTAGAGTGTAAGTCCTCTTGCACTTAAGGCGGCATTGTGCCTTTTGTATTAAATTCGGATGCAATTTCTGTGTTTCATCATCAATAAGAAGGTCCAAGGGACACAGTAAACCTGAAGTGAAGCATCGGAATCTAAAGCTGGACTCACAGGAGAGGTTAAAATCACAGAAAGTTAGAGTGTTTGTCCTCTAGTACTTAATTCGGCATTGTGCCTTTTGTATTAAATTCGGATGCAATTTCTGTGTTTCATCGTCAATAATATGGTCCAAGGGATACAGTAACCCTGAAGTGAAGCATCGGAATCTAAAACTGGATTCACAGGAGAGGTTCAAATCAAAGAGAGTTAGAGTGTCAGTCCGCTTGTACTTAAGTCGGCATTGTACATTTTGTATTAATTTCGGATGCTATTTCTGTGTTTCAACGTCAACAAGAAGGACCAAGGGATACAGTAAACCGGAAGTGAAGCATCGATATCTAAAACTGGAATCACAGGAAAGTCTAAAATCATAGAATGTAAGATGAGTCAATCCTCTTGTACTTAAGTCGGCTTTGTTTCTTTTGTATTTATTTCCGATGCAATTTCTGTATTTCATCGTTAATAAGAAGGTCCAAGGGATACAGTAAGCCTGAAGTGAAGCATCGGAATCTAAAACTAGTCTCACAGGAAGGGTTCAAATCATAGACAGTAAGAAGAGTCAGTATTCTTGTCCTTACGTCGGCACTGTGCTTTTTGTAATTAATTCCGATGAAATTTCTGTGTTTCATCGTCAATACAAATTTCCAAGGAATACAGTAAACCTGAAGTGAGGCATTGGAATCTAAAACTGGTCTCAGAGGCAACGCTCAAATTATAGAATGAAAGAAGGGACAGTGCTCTTGTACTTAAGTCTGCATTGTGCCATTTGCATTTAATTCCGACGCAATTTCTGTGTTTCATCGTCAACAAGAAGCTCCAAGGAATACAGTAAACCAGAAGTGAAGCATCGGAATCTAAAACTGTCTCACAGGAAAGGTTCAAAACATGGACAGTAAGAAGAGTCTCTCTACTTGTACTTAAGTCGGCATTGTGCCTTTTGTATTTATTTCCGATGCAATATCTGTGTTTCATCGTCATTAAGAAGGTCCAAGGGATACAGCAAACCTGAAGGGAAGCTTCGGCATCTATAATTGGTCTCACAGGAAAAGTTCAAAGCATAGACAGTAAGAAGAGTCAGTCCTCTTGTACTTAAGTCGGCATTGTGCCTTTTGTATTTAGTTCCGAAACAATGTCTGTGTTTAGTCGTCAATAAGAAGGTCCAAGTGATACAGTAAACCTGAAGTGAAGCAACGATATCTAAAACTGGTCTCAGAGGCAAGGCTGAAATTATAGAATGAAAGAAGGGTCAGTCCTCTTGTACTTAAGTCTGCATTGTGCAGTTTGCATTTAATTCCGACGCATTTTCTGTGTTTCATCGTCAACAAGAATGTCCAAGGGAAACAGCAAACCAGAAGTGAAGCATCGGAAGCTAAAACCGGACTCACAGGAGAGGTTCAAATCATAGAGAGTTAAAGTATCAGTACTCTTGTACTTAAGGCGGCATTGTGCCTTTTGTATTAATTTCGGATGCAATTTCTGTGTTTCATCGTCAATAAGAAGGTCAAAGGGATACAGTAAACCTGAAGTGAAGCATCAGAATCTAAAACTGGACTCATAGGAGAGGTTCTAATCATGGAAAGTTAGAGTGTCAGTCCTCTTGTACTTAAGTCGGCATTGTGCCTTTTGTATTATATTCGTATGCAATTTCTGTGTTTCATCTTGAATGAGAAGGTCCAAGGGATACAGTAAACCTGAAGTGAAGCATCGGAATCTAAAACTGGTCTCACAGGAGAGGTTCAAATAATAGAAAGTTAGAGTGTCAGTCCTCTTGTACTTAAGTCGGCATTGTGCCGTTTGTATTAAATTCGGATGCAATTTCTGTGTTTCGTCGTCAATAAGTATGTCCAAGGGATACAGTAAACCTGAAGTGAAACATCCGAATCTAAAACTGGACTCACAGGACAGGTTCAAATCATATAGAGTTTGAGTGTCAGTTCGCTTGTACTTACTTCGGCATTGTCACTTTTGTATTAAATTCGGATGCAATTTTTGTGTTTCATCGACAATAAGAAGGCCCAAGGGATACAGTAAACCTGAAGTGAAGCATCGGAATCTAAAACTATACTCACATGAGAGGTTCAAATCATAGAGAGTTTGAGTGTCAGTCCTCTTTACTTAAGTCGCCATTGTGCCTTTTGTATTACATTCGTATGCAATTTCTGTATTTCATCGTCAATAAGAAGGTCCAACGGATACAGTAAACCTGAAGTGAAGCGTCGGAATGTAAAACTAGACTCACAGGAGAGGTTCACATCATAGAGAGTTAGAGTGTCAGTCCTCTTGTACTTAAGATGGCATTGTGACTTTTGTATTAGATTCGGATGCAATTTCTGTGTTTCATCGTCAATAAGAAGGTCCAAGGGATACAGTAAACATGAAGTGAAGCATCAGAATCTAAAACTGGACTCACAGGAGGGTTTCAAATCATTGAGAGTTAGAGTGTCAGTCCTCTTGTACTTAAGTCGGCATTGTGCCTTTTGTATTAAATTCGGATGCAACTTTTAAGTTTCATCGTCAATAAGAAGGTCCAAGGGATACAGTAAACCTGAAGTGAAGCATCGGAAGCTAAAACAGGACTCACAGGAGAGGTTCAAATCATAAAAAGTTAGAGTGTCAGTCCTCTTCAACTTAAGTCAGCATTGTGCCTTTCTATTAAATTCGGATGCAATTTCTGTGTTTCATCGTCAATAAGAAGGTCCAAGGGAAACAGTAAACCAGAAGTGAAGCATCGGAATCTAAAACTGGACTCACAGGAGAGGTTCAAATCATAGAAAGTTAGAGTGTCAGTCCTCTTGCACTTAAGGCGGCATTGTGACTTTTGTATTAAATTCGGATGCAATTTCTGTGTTTCATCGTCAATAAGAAGGTCCAAGGGACACAGTAAACCTGAAGTGAAGCATCGGAATCTAAAGCTGGACTCACAGGAGAGGTTAAAATCACAGAAAGTTAGAGTGTTTGTCCCCTAGTACTTAATTCGGCATTGTGCCTTTTGTATTAAATTCGGATGCAATTTCTGTGTTTCATCGTCAATAATATGGTCCAAGGGATACAGTAACCCTGAAGTGAAGCATCGGAATCTAAAACTGGATTCACAGGAGAGGTTCAAATCAAAGAGAGTTAGAGTGTCAGTCCGCTTGTACTTAAGTCGGCAATGTACCTTTTGTATTAATTTCGGATGCTATTTCTGTGTTTCAACGTCAACAAGAAGGACCAAGGGATACAGTAAACCTGAAGTGAACCATCGATATCTAAAACTGGAAACACAGGAAAGTCTAAAATCATAGAATGTAAGATGAGTCAATCCTCTTGTACTTAAGTCGGCTTTGTTTCTTTTGTATTTATATCCGATGCAATTTCTGTCTTTCATCGTTAATAAGAAGGTCCAAGGGATACAGTAAGCCTGAAGTGAAGCATCGGAATCTAAAACTGGTCTCACAGGAAGGGTTCAAATCATAGACAGTAAGAAGAGTCAGTATTCTTGTCCTTACGTCGGCACTGTGTTTTTGTAATTAATTCCGATGCAATTTCTGTGTTTCATCGTCAATACAAATTTCCAAGGAATACAGTAAACCTGAAGTGAGGCATTGGAATCTAAAACTGGTCTCAGAGGCAACGCTCAAATTATAGAATGAAAGAAGGGACAGTGCTCTTGTACTTAAGTCTGCATTGTGCCGTTTGCATTTAATTCCGACGCAATTTCTGTGTTTCATCGTCAACAAGAAGCTCCAAGGGATACAGTAAACCAGAAGTGAAGCATCGGAATCTAAAACTGTCTCACAGGAAAGGTTCAAAACATGGACAGTAAGAAGAGTCTCTCTACTTGTACTTAAGTCGGCATTGTGCCTTTTGTACTTATTTCCGATGCAATTTCTGTGTTTCATCGTCATTAAGAAGGTCCAAGGGATACAGCAGACCTGAAGTGAAGCTTCGGCATCTATAATTGGTCTCACAGGAAAAGTTCAAAGCATAGACAGTAAGAAGAGTCAGTCCTCTTGTACTTAAGTCGGCATTGTGCCTTTTGTATTTAGTTCCGAAACAATGTCTGTGTTTAGTCGTCAATAAGAACGTCCAAGTGATACAGTAAACCTGAAGTGAAGCCACGATATCTAAAACTGGTCTCAGAGGCAAGGCTCAAATTATAGAATGAAAGAAGGGTCAGTCCTCTTGTACTTAAGTCTGCATTGTGCAGTTTGCATTTAATTCCGACGCATTTTCTGTGTTTCATCGTCAACAAGAATGTCCAAGGGATACAGCAAACCAGAAGTGAAGCATCGGAAGCTAAAACCGGTCTCACAGGAGAGGTTCAAATCATAGAGAGTTAGAGTGTCAGTCCTCTTGTTCTTAAGTCAGCATTGTGCCTTTCTATTAAATTCGGATGCAATTTCTGTGTTTCATCGTCAATAAGAAGGTCCAAGGGATACAGTAAACCTGAAGTGAAGCATCAGAATCTAAAACTGGACTCATAGGAGAGGTTCTAATCATGGAAAGTTAGAGTGTCAGTCCTCTTGTACTTAAGTCGGCATTGTGCCTTTTGTATTAAATTCTTATGCAATTTCTGTGTTTCATCTTGAATGAGAAGGTCCAAGGGATACAGTAAACCTGAAGTGAAGCATCGGAATCTAAAACTGGTCTCACAGGAGAGGTTCAAATCATAAAAAGTTAGAGTGTCAGTCCTCTTGTACATAAGTCGGCATTGTGCCGTTTGTATTAAATTCGGATGCAATTTCTGTGTTTCGTCGTCAATAAGTATGTCCAAGGGATACAGTAAACCTGAAGTGAAACATCCGAATCTTAAACTGGACTCACAGGACTGGTTCAAATCATATAGAGTTAGAGTGTCAGTTCGCTTGTACTTACTTCGGCATTGTCACTTTTGTATTAAAATCGGATGCAATTTTTGTGTTTCATCGACAATAAGAAGGCCCAAGGGATACAGTAAACCTGAAGTGAAGCATCGGAATCTAAAACAAGACTCACATGAGAGGTTCAAATCATAGAGAGTTTGAGTGTCAGTCCTCTTTACTTAAGTCGCCATTGTGCCTTTTGTATTACATTCGTATGCAATTTCTGTATTTCATCGTCAATAAGAAGGTCCAACGGATACAGTAAACCTGAAGTGAAGCGTCGGAATGTAAAACTAGACTCACAGGAGAGGTTCACATCATAGAGAGTTAGAGTGTCAGTCCTCTTGTACTTAAGATGGCATTGTGACTTTTGTATTAGATTCGGATGCAATTTCTGTGTTTCATCGTCAATAAGAAGGTCCAAGGGATACAGTAAACATGAAGTGAAGCATCAGAATCTAAAACTGGACTCACAGGAGGGTTTCAAATAATTGAGAGTTAGAGTGTCAGTCCTCTTGTACTTAAGTCGGCATTGTGCCTTTTGTATTAAATTCGGATGCAACTTTTAAGTTTCATCGTCAATAAGAAGGTCCAAGGGATACAGTAAACCTGAAGTGAAGCATCGGAAGCTAAAACCGGACTCACAGGAGAGGTTCAAATCATAAAAAGTTAGAGTGTCAGTCCTCTTCAACTTAAGTCAGCATTGTGCCTTTCTATTAAATTCGGATGCAATTTCTGTGTTTCATCGTCAATAAGAAGGTCCAAGGGAAACAGTAAACCAGAAGTGAAGCATCGGAATCTAAAACTGGACTCACAGGAGAGGTTCAAATCATAGAAAGTTAGAGTGTCAGTCCTCTTGCACTTAAGGCGGCATTGTGACTTTTGTATTAAATTCGGATGCAATTTCTGTGTTTCATCGTCAATAAGAAGGTCCAAGGGACACAGTAAACCTGAAGTGAAGCATCGGAATCTAAAGCTGGACTCACAGGAGAGGTTAAAATCACAGAAAGTTAGAGTGTTTGTCCTCTAGTACTTAATTCGGCATTGTGCCTTTTGTATTAAATTCGGATGCAATTTCTGTGTTTCATCGTCAATAATATGGTCCAAGGGATACAGTAACCCTGAAGTGAAGCATCGGAATCTAAAACTGGATTCACAGGAGAGGTTCAAATCAAAGAGAGTTAGAGTGTCTGTCCGCTTGTACTTAAGTCGGCATTGTACCTTTTGTATTAATTTCGGATGCTATTTCTGTGTTTCAACGTCAACAAGATGGACCAAGGGATACAGTAAACCTGAAGTGAAGCATCGATATCTAAAACTGGAATCACAGGAAAGTCTAAAATCATAGAATGTAAGATGAGTCAATCCTCTTGTACTTAAGTCGGCTTTGTTTCTTTTGTATTTATTTCCGATGCAATTTCTGTATTTCATCGTTAATAAGAAGGTCCAAGGGATACAGTAAGCCTGAAGTGAAGCATCGGAATCTAAAACTGGTCTCACAGGAAGGGTTCAAATCATATACAGTAAGAAGAGTCAGTATTCTTGTCCTTACGTCGGCACTGTGCTTTTTGTAATTAATTCCGATGCAATTTCTGTGTTTCATCGTCAATACAAATTTCCAAGGAATACAGTAAACCTGAAGTGAGGCATTGGAATCTAAAACTGGTCTCAGAGGCAACGCTCAAATTATAGAATGAAAGAAGGGACAGTGCTCTTGTACTTAAGTCTGCATTGTGCAGTTTGCATTTAATTCCGACGCATTTTCTGTGTTTCATCGTCAACAAGAATGTCCAAGGGATACAGTAAACCAGAAGTGAAGCATCGGAATCTAAATCTGGTATCACAGGAAAGGTTCAAGACGTAGACAGTAAGAAGAGTCAGTCTTCATGTAGTAAAGTCTGCATTGTGCCTTTTGTATTTAATTCCGATGCAATTTCTGTGTTTCATCGTCAATAAGAATCTCCTAGGGATACAGTAAACTTGAAGTGAAGCATCGGAATCTAAAACTCGTCTCACAATTGAGGTTCAAAACATAGACAGTAAGAAGAGTCAGTCCTCTTGTACTTAAGTCGGCATTGTGCCTTTTGTATTTAGTTCCGAAACAATGTCTGTGTTTAGTCGTCAATAAGAAGGTCCAAGTGATACAGTAAACCTGAAGTGAAGCAACGATATCTAAAACTGGTCTCAGAGGCAAGGCTCAAATTATAGAATGAAAGAAGGGTCAGTCCTCTTGTACTTAAGTCTGCATTGTGCAGTTTGCATTTAATTCCGACGCATTTTCTGTGTTTCATCGTCAACAAGATTGTCCAAGGGATACAGCAAACCAGAAGTGAAGCATCGGAATCTAAAACTGGTATCACAGGAAAGGTTCAAGACGTAGACAGTAAGAAGAGTCAGTCTTCATGTACTAAAGTCTGCATTGCGCCTTTTGTATTTAATTCCGATGCAATTTCTGTGTTTCATCGTCAATAAGAATCTCCTAGGGATACAGTAAACTTGAAGTGAAGCATCGGAATCTAAAACTCGTCTCACAATTGAGGTTCAAAACATAGACAGTAAGAAGAGTCAGTCCTCTTGTACTTAAGTCGGCATTGTGCCTTTTGTATTAAATTCGGATGCAACTTTTGGGTTTCATCGTCAATAAGAAGGTCCAAGGGATACAGTAAACCTGAAGTGAAGCATCGGAAGCTAAAACCGGACTCACAGGAGAGGTTCAAATCATAGAGAGTTAGAGTGTCAGTCCTCTTGTTCTTAAGTCAGCATTGTGCCTTTCTATTAAATTCGGATGCAATTTCTGTGTTTCATCGTCAATAAGAAGGTCGAAGGGATACAGTAAACCAGAAGTGAAGCATCGGAATCTAAAACTGGACTCACAGGAGAGGTTCAAATCATAGAAAGTTAGAGTATCAGTACTCTTGTACTTAAGGCGGCATTGTGCCTTTTGTATTAAATTCGGATGCAATTTCTGTGTTTCATCGTCAATAAGAAGGTCCAAGGGATACAGTAAACCTGAAGTGAAGCATCAGAATCTAAAACTGGACTCATAGGAGAGGTTCTAATCATGGAAAGTTAGAGTGTCAGTCCTCTTGTACTTAAGTCGGCATTGTGCCTTTTGTATTAAATTCTTATGCAATTTCTGTGTTTCATCTTGAATGAGAAGGTCCAAGGGATACAGTAAACCTGAAGTGAAGCATCGGAATCTAAAACTGGTCTCACAGGAGAGGTTCAAATCATAAAAAGTTAGAGTGTCAGTCCTCTTGTACATAAGTCGGCATTGTGCCGTTTGTATTAAATTCGGATGCAATTTCTGTGTTTCGTCGTCAATAAGTATGTCCAAGGGATACAGTAAACCTGAAGTGAAACATCCGAATCTTAAACTGGACTCACAGGACTGGTTCAAATCATATAGAGTTAGAGTGTCAGTTCGCTTGTACTTACTTCGGCATTGTCACTTTTGTATTAAAATCGGATACAATTTTTGTGTTTCATCGACAATAAGAAGGCCCAAGGGATACAGTAAACCTGAAGTGAAGCATCGGAATCTAAAACAAGACTCACATGAGAGGTTCAAATCATAGAGAGTTTGAGTGTCAGTCCTCTTTACTTAAGTCGCCATTGTGCCTTTTGTATTACATTCGTATGCAATTTCTGTATTTCATCGTCAATAAGAAGGTCCAACGGATACAGTAAACCTGAAGTGAAGCGTCGGAATGTAAAACTAGACTCACAGGAGAGGTTCACATCATAGAGAGTTAGAGTGTCAGTCCTCTTGTACTTAAGATGGCATTGTGACTTTTGTATTAGATTCGGATGCAATTTCTGTGTTTCATCGTCAATAAGAAGGTCCAAGGGATACAGTAAACATGAAGTGAAGCATCAGAATCTAAAACTGGACTCACAGGAGGGTTTCAAATCATTGAGAGTTAGAGTGTCAGTCCTCTTGTACTTAAGTCGGCATTGTGCCTTTTGTATTAAATTCGGATGCAACTTTTAAGTTTCATCGTCAATAAGAAGGTCCAAGGGATACAGTAAACCTGAAGTGAAGCATCGGAAGCTAAAACCGGACTCACAGGAGAGGTTCAAATCATAAAAAGTTAGAGTGTCAGTCCTCTTCAACTTAAGTCAGCATTGTGCCTTTCTATTAAATTCGGATGCAATTTCTGTGTTTCATCGTCAATAAGAAGGTCCAAGGGAAACAGTAAACCAGAAGTGAAGCATCGGAATCTAAAACTGGACTCACAGGAGAGGTTCAAATCATAGAAAGTTAGAGTGTCAGTCCTCTTGCACTTAAGGCGGCATTGTGACTTTTGTATTAAATTCGGATGCAATTTCTGTGTTTCATCGTCAATAAGAAGGTCCAAGGGACACAGTAAACCTGAAGTGAAGCATCGGAATCTAAAGCTGGACTCACAGGAGAGGTTAAAATCACAGAAAGTTAGAGTGTTTGTCCTCTAGTACTTAATTCGGCATTGTGCCTTTTGTATTAAATTCGGATGCAATTTCTGTGTTTCATCGTCAATAATATGGTCCAAGGGATACAGTAACCCTGAAGTGAAGCATCGGAATCTAAAACTGGATTCACAGGAGAGGTTCAAATCAAAGAGAGTTAGAGTGTCAGTCCGCTTGTACTTAAGTCGGCATTGTACCTTTTGTATTAATTTTGGATGCTATTTCTGTGTTTCAACGTCAACAAGATGGACCAAGGGATACAGTAAACCTGAAGTGAAGCATCGATATCTAAAACTGGAATCACAGGAAAGTCTAAAATCATAGAATGTAAGATGAGTCAATCCTCTTGTACTTAAGTCGGCTTTGTTTCTTTTGTATTTATTTCCGATGCAATTTCTGTATTTCATCGTTAATAAGAAGGTCCAAGGGATACAGTAAGCCTGAAGTGAAGCATCGGAATCTAAAACTGGTCTCACAGGAAGGGTTCAAATCATATACAGTAAGAAGAGTCAGTATTCTTGTCCTTACGTCGGCACTGTGCTTTTTGTAATTAATTCCGATGCAATTTCTGTGTTTCATCGTCAATACAAATTTCCAAGGAATACAGTAAACCTGAAGTGAGGCATTGGAATCTAAAACTGGTCTCAGAGGCAACGCTCAAATTATAGAATGAAAGAAGGGACAGTGCTCTTGTACTTAAGTCTGCATTGTGCAGTTTGCATTTAATTCCGACGCATTTTCTGTGTTTCATCGTCAACAAGAATGTCCAAGGGATACAGTAAACCAGAAGTGAAGCATCGGAATCTAAATCTGGTATCACAGGAAAGGTTCAAGACGTAGACAGTAAGAAGAGTCAGTCTTCATGTAGTAAAGTCTGCATTGTGCCTTTTGTATTTAATTCCGATGCAATTTCTGTGTTTCATCGTCAATAAGAATCTCCTAGGGATACAGTAAACTTGAAGTGAAGCATCGGAATCTAAAACTCGTCTCACAATTGAGGTTCAAAACATAGACAGTAAGAAGAGTCAGTCCTCTTGTACTTAAGTCGGCATTGTGCCTTTTGTATTTAGTTCCGAAACAATGTCTGTGTTTAGTCGTCAATAAGAAGGTCCAAGTGATACAGTAAACCTGAAGTGAAGCAACGATATCTAAAACTGGTCTCAGAGGCAAGGCTCAAATTATAGAATGAAAGAAGGGTCAGTCCTCTTGTACTTAAGTCTGCATTGTGCAGTTTGCATTTAATTCCGACGCATTTTCTGTGTTTCATCGTCAACAAGATTGTCCAAGGGATACAGCAAACCAGAAGTGAAGCATCGGAATCTAAAACTGGTATCACAGGAAAGGTTCAAGACGTAGACAGTAAGAAGAGTCAGTCTTCATGTACTAAAGTCTGCATTGCGCCTTTTGTATTTAATTCCGATGCAATTTCTGTGTTTCATCGTCAATAAGAATCTCCTAGGGATACAGTAAACTTGAAGTGAAGCATCGGAATCTAAAACTCGTCTCACAATTGAGGTTCAAAACATAGACAGTAAGAAGAGTCAGTCCTCTTGTACTTAAGTCGGCATTGTGCCTTTTGTATTAAATTCGGATGCAACTTTTGGGTTTCATCGTCAATAAGAAGGTCCAAGGGATACAGTAAACCTGAAGTGAAGCATCGGAAGCTAAAACCGGACTCACAGGAGAGGTTCAAATCATAGAGAGTTAGAGTGTCAGTCCTCTTGTTCTTAAGTCAGCATTGTGCCTTTCTATTAAATTCGGATGCAATTTCTGTGTTTCATCGTCAATAAGAAGGTCCAAGGGATACAGTAAACCAGAAGTGAAGCATCGGAATCTAAAACTGGACTCACAGGAGAGGTTATAATCAAAGAAAGTTAGAGTATCAGTACTCTTGTACTTAAGGCGGCATTGTGCCTTTTGTATTAAATTCGGATGCAATTTCTGTGTTTCATCGTCAATAAGAAGGTCCAAGGGATACAGTAAACCTGAAGTGAAGCATCAGAATCTAAAACTGGACTCATAGGAGAGGTTCTAATCATGGAAAGTTAGAGTGTCAGTCCTCTTGTACTTAAGTCGGCATTGTGCCTTTTGTATTAAATTCGTATGCAATTTCTGTGTTTCATCTTGAATGAGAAGGTCCAAGGGATACAGTAAACCTGAAGTGAAGCATCGGAATCTAAAACTGGTCTCACAGGAGAGGTTCAAATAATAGAAAGTTAGAGTGTCAGTCCTCTTGTACTTAAGTCGGCATTGTGCCGTTTGTATTAAATTCGGATGCAATTTCTGTGTTTCGTCGTCAATAAGTATGTCCAAGGGATACAGTAAACCTGAAGTGAAACATCCGAATCTAAAACTGGACTCACAGGACAGGTTCAAATCATATAGAGTTTGAGTGTCAGTTCGCTTGTACTTACTTCGGCATTGTCACTTTTGTATTAAATTCGGATGCAATTTTTGTGTTTCATCGACAATAAGAAGGCCCAAGGGATACAGTAAACCTGAAGTGAAGCATCGGAATCTAAAACTATACTCACATGAGAGGTTCAAATCATAGAGAGTTTGAGTGTCAGTCCTCTTTACTTAAGTCGCCATTGTGCCTTTTGTATTACATTCGTATGCAATTTCTGTATTTCATCGTCAATAAGAAGGTCCAACGGATACAGTAAACCTGAAGTGAAGCGCCGGAATGTAAAACTAGACTCACAGGAGAGGTTCACATCATAGAGAGTTAGAGTGTCAGTCCTCTTGTACCTAAGATGGCATTGTGACTTTTCTATTAGATTCGGATGCAATTTCTGTGTTTCATCGTCAATAAGAAGGTCCAAGGGATACAGTAAACATGAAGTGAAGCATCAGAATCTAAAACTGGACTCACAGGAGGGTTTCAAATCATTGAGAGTTAGAGTGTCAGTCCTCTTGTACTTAAGTCGGCATTGTGCCTTTTGTATTAAATTCGGATGCAACTTTTAAGTTTCATCGTCAATAAGAAGGTCCAAGGGATACAGTAAACCTGAAGTGAAGCATCGGAAGCTAAAACCGGACTCACAGGAGAGGTTCAAATCATAAAAAGTTAGAGTGTCAGTCCTCTTCAACTTAAGTCAGCATTGTGCCTTTCTATTAAATTCGGATGCAATTTCTGTGTTTCATCGTCAATAAGAAGGTCCAAGGGAAACAGTAAACCAGAAGTGAAGCATCGGAATCTAAAACTGGACTCACAGGAGAGGTTCAAATCATAGAAAGTTAGAGTGTCAGTCCTCTTGCACTTAAGGCGGCATTGTGACTTTTGTATTAAATTCGGATGCAATTTCTGTGTTTCATCGTCAATAAGAAGGTCCAAGGGACACAGTAACCCTGAAGTGAAGCATCGGAATCTAAAGCTGGACTCACAGGAGAGGTTAAAATCACAGAAAGTTAGAGTGTTTGTCCCCTAGTACTTAATTCGGCATTGTGCCTTTTGTATTAAATTCGGATGCAATTTCTGTGTTTCATCGTCAATAATATGGTCCAAGGGATACAGTAACCCTGAAGTGAAGCATCGGAATCTAAAACTGGATTCACAGGAGAGGTTCAAATCAAAGAGAGTTAGAGTGTCAGTCCGCTTGTACTTAAGTCGGCAATGTACCTTTTGTATTAATTTCGGATGCTATTTCTGTGTTTCAACGTCAACAAGAAGGACCAAGGGATACAGTAAACCTGAAGTGAACCATCGATATCTAAAACTGGAATCACAGGAAAGTCTAAAATCATAGAATGTAAGATGAGTCAATCCTCTTGTACTTAAGTCGGCTTTGTTTCTTTTGTATTTATATCCGATGCAATTTCTGTCTTTCATCGTTAATAAGAAGGTCCAAGGGATACAGTAAGCCTGAAGTGAAGCATCGGAATCTAAAACTGGTCTCACAGGAAGGGTTCAAATCATAGACAGTAAGAAGAGTCAGTATTCTTGTCCTTACGTCGGCACTGTGTTTTTGTAATTAATTCCGATGCAATTTCTGTGTTTCATCGTCAATACAAATTTCCAAGGAATACAGTAAACCTGAAGTGAGGCATTGGAATCTAAAACTGGTCTCAGAGGCAACGCTCAAATTATAGAATGAAAGAAGGGACAGTGCTCTTGTACTTAAGTCTGCATTGTGCCGTTTGCATTTAATTCCGACGCAATTTCTGTGTTTCATCGTCAACAAGAAGCTCCAAGGGATACAGTAAACCAGAAGTGAAGCATCGGAATCTAAAACTGTCTCACAGGAAAGGTTCAAAACATGGACAGTAAGAAGAGTCTCTCTACTTGTACTTAAGTCGGCATTGTGCCTTTTGTACTTATTTCCGATGCAATATCTGTGTTTCATCGTCATTAAGAAGGTCCAAGGGATACAGCAAACCTGAAGTGAAGCTTCGGCATCTATAATTGGTCTCACAGGAAAAGTTCAAAGCATAGACAGTAAGAAGAGTCAGTCCTCTTGTACTTAAGTCGGCATTGTGCCTTTTGTATTTAGTTCCGAAACAATGTCTGTGTTTAGTCGTCAATAAGAACGTCCAAGTGATACAGTAAACCTGAAGTGAAGCCACGATATCTAAAACTGGTCTCAGAGGCAAGGCTCAAATTATAGAATGAAAGAAGGGTCAGTCCTCTTGTACTTAAGTCTGCATTGTGCAGTTTGCATTTAATTCCGACGCATTTTCTGTGTTTCATCGTCAACAAGAATGTCCAAGGGATACAGCAAACCAGAAGTGAAGCATCGGAAGCTAAAACCGGTCTCACAGGAGAGGTTCAAATCATAGAGAGTTAGAGTGTCAGTCCTCTTGTTCTTAAGTCAGCATTGTGCCTTTCTATTAAATTCGGATGCAATTTCTGTGTTTCATCGTCAATAAGAAGGTCGAAGGGATACAGTAAACCAGAAGTGAAGCATCGGAATCTAAAACTGGACTCACAGGAGAGGTTCAAATCATAGAAAGTTAGAGTATCAGTACTCTTGTACTTAAGGCGGCATTGTGCCTTTTGTATTAAATTCGGATGCAATTTCTGTGTTTCATCGTCAATAAGAAGGTCCAAGGGATACAGTAAACCTGAAGTGAAGCATCAGAATCTAAAACTGGACTCATAGGAGAGGTTCTAATCATGGAAAGTTAGAGTGTCAGTCCTCTTGTACTTAAGTCGGCATTGTGCCTTTTGTATTAAATTCTTATGCAATTTCTGTGTTTCATCTTGAATGAGAAGGTCCAAGGGATACAGTAAACCTGAAGTGAAGCATCGGAATCTAAAACTGGTCTCACAGGAGAGGTTCAAATCATAAAAAGTTAGAGTGTCAGTCCTCTTGTACATAAGTCGGCATTGTGCCGTTTGTATTAAATTCGGATGCAATTTCTGTGTTTCGTCGTCAATAAGTATGTCCAAGGGATACAGTAAACCTGAAGTGAAACATCCGAATCTTAAACTGGACTCACAGGACTGGTTCAAATCATATAGAGTTAGAGTGTCAGTTCGCTTGTACTTACTTCGGCATTGTCACTTTTGTATTAAAATCGGATGCAATTTTTGTGTTTCATCGACAATAAGAAGGCCCAAGGGATACAGTAAACCTGAAGTGAAGCATCGGAATCTAAAACAAGACTCACATGAGAGGTTCAAATCATAGAGAGTTTGAGTGTCAGTCCTCTTTACTTAAGTCGCCATTGTGCCTTTTGTATTACATTCGTATGCAATTTCTGTATTTCATCGTCAATAAGAAGGTCCAACGGATACAGTAAACCTGAAGTGAAGCGTCGGAATGTAAAACTAGACTCACAGGAGAGGTTCACATCATAGAGAGTTAGAGTGTCAGTCCTCTTGTACTTAAGATGGCATTGTGACTTTTGTATTAGATTCGGATGCAATTTCTGTGTTTCATCGTCAATAAGAAGGTCCAAGGGATACAGTAAACATGAAGTGAAGCATCAGAATCTAAAACTGGACTCACAGGAGGGTTTCAAATCATTGAGAGTTAGAGTGTCAGTCCTCTTGTACTTAAGTCGGCATTGTGCCTTTTGTATTAAATTCGGATGCAACTTTTAAGTTTCATCGTCAATAAGAAGGTCCAAGGGATACAGTAAACCTGAAGTGAAGCATCGGAAGCTAAAACCGGATTCACAGGAGAGGTTCAAATCATAAAAAGTTAGAGTGTCAGTCCTCTTCAACTTAAGTCAGCATTGTGCCTTTCTATTAAATTCGGATGCAATTTCTGTGTTTCATCGTCAATAAGAAGGTCCAAGGGAAACAGTAAACCAGAAGTGAAGCATCGGAATCTAAAACTGGACTCACAGGAGAGGTTCAAATCATAGAAAGTTAGAGTGTCAGTCCTCTTGCACTTAAGGCGGCATTGTGACTTTTGTATTAAATTCGGATGCAATTTCTGTGTTTCATCGTCAATAAGAAGGTCCAAGGGACACAGTAAACCTGAAGTGAAGCATCGGAATCTAAAGCTGGACTCACAGGAGAGGTTAAAATCACAGAAAGTTAGAGTGTTTGTCCTCTAGTACTTAATTCGGCATTGTGCCTTTTGTATTAAATTCGGATGCAATTTCTGTGTTTCATCGTCAATAATATGGTCCAAGGGATACAGTAACCCTGAAGTGAAGCATCGGAATCTAAAACTGGATTCACAGGAGAGGTTCAAATCAAAGAGAGTTAGAGTGTCAGTCCGCTTGTACTTAAGTCGGCATTGTACCTTTTGTATTAATTTCGGATGCTATTTCTGTGTTTCAACGTCAACAAGATGGACCAAGGGATACAGTAAACCTGAAGTGAAGCATCGATATCTAAAACTGGAATCACAGGAAAGTCTAAAATCATAGAATGTAAGATGAGTCAATCCTCTTGTACTTAAGTCGGCTTTGTTTCTTTTGTATTTATTTCCGATGCAATTTCTGTATTTCATCGTTAATAAGAAGGTCCAAGGGATACAGTAAGCCTGAAGTGAAGCATCGGAATCTAAAACTGGTCTCACAGGAAGGGTTCAAATCATATACAGTAAGAAGAGTCAGTATTCTTGTCCTTACGTCGGCACTGTGCTTTTTGTAATTAATTCCGATGCAATTTCTGTGTTTCATCGTCAATACAAATTTCCAAGGAATACAGTAAACCTGAAGTGAGGCATTGGAATCTAAAACTGGTCTCAGAGGCAACGCTCAAATTATAGAATGAAAGAAGGGACAGTGCTCTTGTACTTAAGTCTGCATTGTGCAGTTTGCATTTAATTCCGACGCATTTTCTGTGTTTCATCGTCAACAAGAATGTCCAAGGGATACAGCAAACCAGAAGTGAAGCATCGGAATCTAAATCTGGAATCACAGGAAAGGTTCAAGACGTAGACAGTAAGAAGAGTCAGTCTTCATGTAGTAAAGTCTGCATTGTGCCTTTTGTATTTAATTCCGATGCAATTTCTGTGTTTCATCGTCAATAAGAATCTCCTAGGGATACAGTAAACTTGAAGTGAAGCATCGGAATCTAAAACTCGTCTCACAATTGAGGTTCAAAACATAGACAGTAAGAAGAGTCAGTCCTCTTGTACTTAAGTCGGCATTGTGCCTTTTGTATTTAGTTCCGAAACAATGTCTGTGTTTAGTCGTCAATAAGAAGGTCCAAGTGATACAGTAAACCTGAAGTGAAGCAACGATATCTAAAACTGGTCTCAGAGGCAAGGCTCAAATTATAGAATGAAAGAAGGGTCAGTCCTCTTGTACTTAAGTCTGCATTGTGCAGTTTGCATTTAATTCCGACGCATTTTCTGTGTTTCATCGTCAACAAGATTGTCCAAGGGATACAGCAAACCAGAAGTGAAGCATCGGAATCTAAAACTGGTATCACAGGAAAGGTTCAAGACGTAGACAGTAAGAAGAGTCAGTCTTCATGTACTAAAGTCTGCATTGCGCCTTTTGTATTTAATTCCGATGCAATTTCTGTGTTTCATCGTCAATAAGAATCTCCTAGGGATACAGTAAACTTGAAGTGAAGCATCGGAATCTAAAACTCGTCTCACAATTGAGGTTCAAAACATAGACAGTAAGAAGAGTCAGTCCTCTTGTACTTAAGTCGGCATTGTGCCTTTTGTATTAAATTCGGATGCAACTTTTGGGTTTCATCGTCAATAAGAAGGTCCAAGGGATACAGTAAACCTGAAGTGAAGCATCGGAAGCTAAAACCGGACTCACAGGAGAGGTTCAAATCATAGAGAGTTAGAGTGTCAGTCCTCTTGTTCTTAAGTCAGCATTGTGCCTTTCTATTAAATTCGGATGCAATTTCTGTGTTTCATCGTCAATAAGAAGGTCCAAGGGATACAGTAAACCAGAAGTGAAGCATCGGAATCTAAAACTGGACTCACAGGAGAGGTTAAAATCAAAGAAAGTTAGAGTATCAGTACTCTTGTACTTAAGGCGGCATTGTGCCTTTTGTATTAAATTCGGATGCAATTTCTGTGTTTCATCGTCAATAAGAAGGTCCAATGGATACAGTAAACCTGAAGTGAAGCATCAGAATCTAAAACTGGACTCATAGGAGAGGTTCTAATCATGGAAAGTTAGAGTGTCAGTCCTCTTGTACTTAAGTCGGCATTGTGCCTTTTGTATTAAATTCGTATGCAATTTCTGTGTTTCATCTTGAATGAGAAGGTCCAAGGGATACAGTAAACCTGAAGTGAAGCATCGGAATCTAAAACTGGTCTCACAGGAGAGGTTCAAATCATAGAAAGTAAGAGTGTCAGTCCTCTTGTACTTAAGTCGGCATTGTGCCGTTTGTATTAAATTCGGATGCAATATCTGTGTTTCGTCGTCAATAAGTATGTCCAAGGGATACAGAAAACCTGAAGTGAAGCATCCGAATCTAAAACTGGACTCACAGGACAGGTTCAAATCATATAGAGTTAGAGTGTCAGTCCGTTTGTACTTACTTCGGCATTGTCACTTTTGTATTAAATTCGGATGCAATTTTTGTGTTTCATCGACAATAAGAAGGTCCAAGGGATACATTAAACCTGAAATGAAGCATCGGAATCTAAAACTAGACTCACAGGAGAGGTTCAAATCATAGAGATTTAGAGTGTCAGTCGTCTTTACTTAAGTCGCCATTGTGCCTTTTGTATTACATTCGTATGCAATTTCTGTATTTCATCGTCATTAAGAAGGTCCAACGGACACAGTAAACCTGAAGTGAAGCATCGGAATCTAAAACTAGACTCACAGGAGAGGTTCACATCATAGAGAGTTAGAGTGTCAGTCCTCTTGTACTTAAGACGGCATTGTACCTTTTGTATTAAATTCGGATGAGACTTTTAAGTTTCATCGTCAATAAGAAGGTCCAAAGATACAGTAAACCTGAAGTGAAGCATCGGAAGCTTAAGCCGGACTCACAGGAGAGCTTCAAATCATAGAAAGTTAGAGTGTCAGTCCTCTTGAACTTAAGTCAGCATTGTGCCTTACTATTAAATTCGGATGCAATTTCTGTGTTTCATCGTCAATAAGAAGGTCCAAGGGATGCAGTAAACCAGAAGTGAAGCATCGGAATCTAAAACTGGACTCACAGGAGAGGTTCAAATCATAGAAAGTTAGAGTATCAGTCCTCTTGTACTTAAGGTGGCATTGTGCCTTTTGTATTAAATTCGGATGCAATTTCTGTGTTTCATCGTCAATAAGAAGGTCCAAGGGATACAGTAAACCTGAAGTGAAGCATCGGAATCTAAAGCTGGACTCATAGGAGAGGTTCAAATCATGGAAAGTTAGAGTGTCAGTCCTCTTGTACTTAAGTCGGCATTGTGCCGTTTGTATTAAATTCGGATGCAATTTCTGTGTTTCATCGTCAATAAGAAGGTCCAAGGGATACAGTAAACCTGAAGTGAAGCATCGGAATCTAAAACTGGACTCACAGAAGAGGTTCAAATCATAGAAAGTTAGAGTGTCTGTCCTCTTGTACTTAAGTCGGCATTGTGACGTTTTTATTAAATTCGGATGCAATTTCTGTGTTTCATCGTCAATAAGAAGGTCCAAGGGATACAGTAAACCTGAAGTGAAGCATCGGAATCTAAAACTGGACTCATAGGAGAGGTTCTAATCATGGAAAGTTAGAGTGTCAGTCCTCTTGTACTTAAGTCGACATTGTGCCTTTTGTATTAAATTCGTATGCAATTTCTGTGTTTCATCTTGAATGAGAAGGTCCAAGGGATACAGTAAACCTGAAGTGAAGCATCGGAATCTAAAACTGGTCTCACAGGAGACGTTCAAATCATAGAAAGTTAGAGTGTCAGTCCTCTTGTACTTAAGTCGGCATTGTGCCGTTTGTATTAAATTCGGATGCAATTTCTGTGTTTCGTCGTCAGTAAGTATGTCCAAGGGATACAGTAAACCTAAAGTGAAACATCCGAATCTAAAACTGGACTCACTGGACAGGTTCAAATCATATAGAGTTAGAGTGTCAGTCCGCTTGTACTTACTTCGGCATTGTCACTTTTGTATTAAATTCGGATGCAATTTTTGTGTTTCATCGACAATAAGAAGGTCCAAGGGATACAGTAAACCTGAAGTGAAGCATCGGAATCTAAAACTAGACTCACAGGAGAGGTTCTAATCATAGAGAGTTAGAGTGTCAGTCCTCTTTACTAAAGTCGCCATTGTGCCTTTTGTATTACATTCGTATGCAATTTCTGTATTTCATCGTCAATAAGAAGGTCCAACGGATACAGTAAACCTGAAGTGAAGCATCGGAATCTAAAACTAGACTCACAGGAGAGGTTCACATCATAGAGAGTTAGAGTGTCAGTCCTCTTGTACTTAAGACGGCATTGTGACTTTTGTATTAGATTCGGATGCAATTTCTGTGTTTCATCGTCAATAAGAAGGTCCAAGAGATACAGTAAACATGAAGTGAAGCATCAGAATCTAAAACTGGAATCACAGGAGAGTTTCAAATCATTGAGAGTTAGAGTGTCAGTCCTCTTGTACTTAAGTCGGCATTGTGCCTTTTGTATTAAATTCGGATGCAACTTTTAAGTTTCATCGTCAATAAGAAGGTCCAAGGGATACAGTAATCCTGAAGTGTAACATCGGAAGCTAAAACCGGACTCACAGGAGAGGTTCAAATCATAGAAAGTTAGAGTGTCAGTCCTCTTGAACTTAAGTCAGCATTGTGCCTTACTATTAAATTCGGATGCAATTTCTGTGTTTCATCGTCAATAAGAAGGTCCAAGGGATGCAGTAAACCAGAAGTGAAGCATCGGAATCTAAAACTGGACTCACAGGAGAGGTTCAAATCATAGAAAGTTAGAGTGTCAGTCCTCTTGCACTTAAGGCGGCATTGTGCCTTTTGTATTAAATTCGGATGCAATTTCTGTGTTTCATCGTCAATAAGAAGGTCCAAGGGATACAGTAAACCTGAAGTGAAGCATCGGAATCTAAAGCAGGACTCATAGGAGAGGTTCAAATCATGGAAAGTTAGAGTGTCAGTCCTCTTGTACTTAAGTCGGCATTGTGCCGTTTGTATTAAATTCGGATGCAATTTCTGAGTTTCATCGTCAATAAGAAGGTCCAAGGGATACAGTAAATCTGAAGTGAAGCATCGGAATCTAAAACTGGACTCACAGAAGAAGTTCAAATCATAGAAAGTTAGAGTGTCAGTCCTCTTGTACTTAAGTCGGCATTGTGCCGTTTTTTTAAATTCGGATGCAATTTCTGTGTTTCATCGTCAATAAGAAGGTCCAAGGGATACAGTAAACCTGAAGTGAAGCATCGGAATCTAAAACTAGACTCACAGGAGAGGTTCACATCATAGAGAGTTAGAGTGTCAGTCCTCTTGTACTTAAGACGGCATTGTACCTTTTGTATTAAATTCGGATGAGACTTTTAAGTTTCATCGTCAATAAGAAGGTCCAAAGATACAGTAAACCTGAAGTGAAGCATCGGAAGCTTAAGCCGGACTCACAGGAGAGCTTCAAATCATAGAAAGTTAGAGTGTCAGTCCTCTTGAACTTAAGTCAGCATTGTGCCTTACTATTAAATTCGGATGCAATTTCTGTGTTTCATCGTCAATAAGAAGGTCCAAGGGATGCAGTAAACCAGAAGTGAAGCATCGGAATCTAAAACTGGACTCACAGGAGAGGTTCAAATCATAGAAAGTTAGAGTATCAGTCCTCTTGTACTTAAGGTGGCATTGTGCCTTTTGTATTAAATTCGGATGCAATTTCTGTGTTTCATCGTCAATAAGAAGGTCCAAGGGATACAGTAAACCTGAAGTGAAGCATCGGAATCTAAAGCTGGACTCATAGGAGAGGTTCAAATCATGGAAAGTTAGAGTGTCAGTCCTCTTGTACTTAAGTCGGCATTGTGCCGTTTGTATTAAATTCGGATGCAATTTCTGTGTTTCATCGTCAATAAGAAGGTCCAAGGGATACAGTAAACCTGAAGTGAAGCATCGGAATCTAAAACTGGACTCACAGAAGAGGTTCAAATCATAGAAAGTTAGAGTGTCTGTCCTCTTGTACTTAAGTCGGCATTGTGACGTTTTTATTAAATTCGGATGCAATTTCTGTGTTTCATCGTCAATAAGAAGGTCCAAGGGATACAGTAAACCTGAAGTGAAGCATCGGAATCTAAAACTGGACTCATAGGAGAGGTTCTAATCATGGAAAGTTAGAGTGTCAGTCCTCTTGTACTTAAGTCGACATTGTGCCTTTTGTATTAAATTCGTATGCAATTTCTGTGTTTCATCTTGAATGAGAAGGTCCAAGGGATACAGTAAACCTGAAGTGAAGCATCGGAATCTAAAACTGGTCTCACAGGAGACGTTCAAATCATAGAAAGTTAGAGTGTCAGTCCTCTTGTACTTAAGTCGGCATTGTGCCGTTTGTATTAAATTCGGATGCAATTTCTGTGTTTCGTCGTCAGTAAGTATGTCCAAGGGATACAGTAAACCTAAAGTGAAACATCCGAATCTAAAACTGGACTCACTGGACAGGTTCAAATCATATAGAGTTAGAGTGTCAGTCCGCTTGTACTTACTTCGGCATTGTCACTTTTGTATTAAATTCGGATGCAATTTTTGTGTTTCATCGACAATAAGAAGGTCCAAGGGATACAGTAAACCTGAAGTGAAGCATCGGAATCTAAAACTAGACTCACAGGAGAGGTTCTAATCATAGAGAGTTAGAGTGTCAGTCCTCTTTACTAAAGTCGCCATTGTGCCTTTTGTATTACATTCGTATGCAATTTCTGTATTTCATCGTCAATAAGAAGGTCCAACGGATACAGTAAACCTGAAGTGAAGCATCGGAATCTAAAACTAGACTCACAGGAGAGGTTCACATCATAGAGAGTTAGAGTGTCAGTCCTCTTGTACTTAAGACGGCATTGTGACTTTTGTATTAGATTCGGATGCAATTTCTGTGTTTCATCGTCAATAAGAAGGTCCAAGAGATACAGTAAACATGAAGTGAAGCATCAGAATCTAAAACTGGAATCACAGGAGAGTTTCAAATCATTGAGAGTTAGAGTGTCAGTCCTCTTGTACTTAAGTCGGCATTGTGCCTTTTGTATTAAATTCGGATGCAACTTTTAAGTTTCATCGTCAATAAGAAGGTCCAAGGGATACAGTAATCCTGAAGTGTAACATCGGAAGCTAAAACCGGACTCACAGGAGAGGTTCAAATCATAGAAAGTTAGAGTGTCAGTCCTCTTGAACTTAAGTCAGCATTGTGCCTTACTATTAAATTCGGATGCAATTTCTGTGTTTCATCGTCAATAAGAAGGTCCAAGGGATGCAGTAAACCAGAAGTGAAGCATCGGAATCTAAAACTGGACTCACAGGAGAGGTTCAAATCATAGAAAGTTAGAGTGTCAGTCCTCTTGCACTTAAGGCGGCATTGTGCCTTTTGTATTAAATTCGGATGCAATTTCTGTGTTTCATCGTCAATAAGAAGGTCCAAGGGATACAGTAAACCTGAAGTGAAGCATCGGAATCTAAAGCAGGACTCATAGGAGAGGTTCAAATCATGGAAAGTTAGAGTGTCAGTCCTCTTGTACTTAAGTCGGCATTGTGCCGTTTGTATTAAATTCGGATGCAATTTCTGAGTTTCATCGTCAATAAGAAGGTCCAAGGGATACAGTAAATCTGAAGTGAAGCATCGGAATCTAAAACTGGACTCACAGAAGAAGTTCAAATCATAGAAAGTTAGAGTGTCAGTCCTCTTGTACTTAAGTCGGCATTGTGCCGTTTTTTTAAATTCGGATGCAATTTCTGTGTTTCATCGTCAATAAGAAGGTCCAAGGGATACAGTAAACCTGAAGTGAAGCATCGGAATCTAAAACTGGACTCACAGAAGAGGTTCAAATCATAGAGAGTTAGAGTGTCAGTCCTCTTGTACTTAAGTCGGCATTGTGCCGTTTTTAGTAAATTCGGATGCAATTTCTGTGTTTCATCGTCATTAAGAATGTCCAAGGGATACAGTAAACCTGAAGTGAAACATCGGAATCTAAAACTGGACTCACAGGAGAGGTTCTAATAATGGAAAGTTAGAGTGTCAGTCCTCTTGTACTTAAGTCGGCATTGTGCCTTTTGTATTAAATTCATATTCAATTTTTTTGTTTCATCGTGAATGAGAAGGTCCAAGGGATACAGTAAACCTGAAGTGAAGCATCGGAATCTAAAAATTGGACTCACATGAGAGGTTCAAACCATACAGAGTTAGAGTGTTAGTCCTCTATACTTAAGTCGGCATTGTGCCTTTTCTATTAAATTCGGATGCAATTTCTGTGTTTCATCGTCATTAAGAAGGTCCAAGGGATATAGCAAACCTGAAGTGAAGCATCGGAATCTATAACTGTTCTCACAGGAAAAGTTGAAAGCATAGTCAGTAAGAAGAGTCAATCTTCTTGTACTTAAGTCGGCATTGTGCCTCTTGTATTTAGTTCTGAAACAATGTCTGTGTTTAGTCGTCAATAAGAAGGTCCAAGTGATACAGTAAACCTGAAGTGAAGCATCGATATCTAAAACTGGTCTCAGAGGCAAGGCTCAAATTGTAGAATGAAAGAAGGGTCAGTCCTCTTGTACTTAAATTTGCGATGTGCAGTTTGCATTTAATTCCGACGCATTTTCTGTGTTTCATCGTCAAGAAGAGTGTCCAAGGGATACAGCAAACCAGAAGTGAAGCATCGGAATCTAAAACTGGACTCACAGGAAAGGTTCAAGACGTAGACAGTAAGAAGATTCAGTCTTCATGTACTTAAGTCTGCATTGTGCCTTTTGTATTTAATTCCGATGCAATTTCTGTGTTTCATCGTCAGTAAGATTGTCCTAGGGATACAGTAAACTTGAAGTGAAGCATCGGAATCTAAAACTGGTCTCACAATTGAGGTTCAAAACATAGACAGTAAGAATTGTCAGTCCTCTTGTACTTAAGTCGGCATTTTGCTTTTTGTATTAAATTCGGATGCAATTTTTGTGTTTCATCGTCAATAAGAGGGTCCCAGGGATACAGTAAACCTGAAGTGAAGCATCGGAATCTAAAACTGGACTCACAGGAGTGGTTCAAATCATAGATAGTTAGTCCTCTTGTACTTAAGTCGGCATTGTGCCTTTTGTATTAAATTCGGATGCAATTTCTGTGTTTCATCGTCAATAAGAAGGTCCAAGGGATACAGTAAACCTGAAGTGAAGCATCCTAATCTAAAACTCGACTCACAGGAGAGGTTCAATTCATAGAGAGTTAGAGTGTCAGTCCTCCTGCACTTAAGTCGGCATTGTGCATTTTGTATTAAATGCGGATGCAATTTCTGTGTTTCATCGTCAATAAGAAGGTCCAACGGATACAGTAAACCTGAAGTGAAGCATCGGAATCTAAAACTGGACTCACAGGAGAGGTTCAAATCATAGAGAGTTAGAGTGTCACTCCTCTTGTACTTAAGTCGGCATTGTGCCTTTTGTATTAAATTCGGATGCATTTTCTGTGTTTCATCGTCAATAAGAAGGTCCAAGGGAAACAGTAAACCCAAAGTGAAGCAACGGAATCTAAAACTGGACTCACAGGAGAGGTTCAAATCATAGAGAGTTAGAGTGTCAGTCCACTTGTAGTTAAGTGGGCATTGGGCTTTTCTATTAAATTCGGAGGCAATATCTGAGTTTCATCGTCAATAAAAGGTCCAAGCGATACAGTAAACCTGAAGTGAAATGGACTCACAGGAGAGGTTCAAATCATAGAGAGTTAGAGTGTCAGTCCTCTTGTACTTAAGTCGGTATTGTGCCTTTTGTATTAAATTCGAATGCTATTTCTGTGTTTCATCGTCTATAAGAAGGTCTAAGGGTTACAGTAAACCTGAAGTGAAGCATCGGAATCTAAAATTGCCTCACAGGAGAGGTTCAAATCATAGAGAGTTAGAGTGTCAGTCCTCTTTACTTAAGTCGGCATTGTTCCTTTTCTATTAAATTCGCATGTATTATCTGTGTTTCATCGTCAATAAGAAGGCCCAAGGGATACAGTAAACCTGAAGTGAAGCATCGGAATTTAAAACTGGACTCACTGGAGAGGTTCAAATCAAAGAATGTTGGAGTGTCTGTCGTCTTGTACTTAAGTCGGCGTTGTGCGTTTTGTATTAAATTCGTATGCAATTTCTGTGTTTCATCGTCAATAAGAAGGTCCAAGGGACACAGTAAACCTGAAGTGAAGCATCGGAATCTAAAACTGGACTCACAGGAGATGTTAAAATCACAGAAAGTTAGAGTGTTAGTCCCCTAGTACTTTATTCGGCATTGTGCCTTTTGTATTAAATTCGGATGCAATTTCTGTGTTTCATCGTCAATAATATGGTCCAAGGGATGCAGTAACCCTGAAGTGAAGCATCGGAATCTAAAACTGGATTCACAGGAGAGGAGCAAATCAAAGAGAGTTAGAGTGTCAGTCCGCTTGTACTTAAGTCGGCATTGTGCCTTTTGTATTAATTTCGGATGCAGTAACCCTGAAGTGAAGCATCGGAATCTAAAACTGGATTCACAGGAGAGGAGCAAATCAAAGAGAGTTAGAGTGTCAGTCCGCTTGTACTTAAGTCGGCATTGTGCCTTTTGTATTAATTTCGGATGCAATTTCTCTGTTTCATCGTCAACAAGAAGGACCAAGCGATACAGTAAACCAGAAGTGAATCATCGATATCTAAAACAGGAATCACAGGAAAGGCTAAAATCATAGAATGTAAGATGAGTCAATCCTCTTGACTTAAGTCGACTTTGTTTCTTTTGTATTTATTTCCGATGCAATTTCTGTATTTCATCGTTAATAAGAAGGCCCAAGGGATACAGTAAGCCTGAAGTGAAGCATCGGAATCTAAAACTGGTCTCACAGGAAGGGTTCAAATCATAGACAGTAAGAAGAGTCAGTATTCTTGTTCTTACGTCGGCATTGTGCTTTTTGTATTTAATTCCGATGCAATTTCTGTGTTTCATCGTCAATACGAATATCCAAGGAATACAGTAAACCTGAAGTGAGGCATTGGAATCTAAAACTGGTCTCAGAGGCAAGGCTCAAATTATAGAATGAAAGAAGGGTCAGTCCTCTTGTACTTAACTCTGCATTGTGCAGTTTGCATTTAATTCCGAAACATTTTCTGTCTTTCATCGTCAATAAGAATGTCCTAGGGATACAGTAAAGTTGAAGTGAAGCATCGGAATCTAAAACTCGTCTCACAATTGAGGTTCAAAAAATAGACAGTAAGAAGCGTCAGTCCTCTTGTACTCAAGTCGGCATTGTGCCTTTTGTATTAAATTCGGATGCAACGTTTGGGTTTCATCGTCAATAAGAAGGTCCAAGGGATACAGTAAACCTGAAGTGAAGCATCGGAAGCTAAAACCGGACTCGCAGGAGAGGTTCACATCATAGAAAGTTAGAGTGTCAGTCCTCTTGAACTTAAGTCAGCATTGTGCCTTTCTATTAAATTCGGATGCAATTTCTGTGTTTCATCGTCAATAAGAAGGTCCAAGGGATACAGTAAACCAGAAGTGAAGCATCGGAATCTAAAACTGGACTCACAGGAGAGGTTCAAATCATAGAAAGTTAGAGTGTCAGTCCTCTTGCACTTAAGGCGGCATTGTGCCTTTTGTATTAAATTTGGATGCAATTTCTGTGTTTCATCGTCAATAAGAAGGTCCAAGGGATACAGTAAACCTGAAGTGGAGCATCGGAATCTAAAGCTGGACTCATAGGAGAGGTTCAAATCATGGGAAGTTTGAGTGTCAGTCCTCTTGTACTTAAGACGGCATTGTGCCGTTTGTATTAAATTTGGATGCAATGTCTGTGTTTCATCGTCAATAAGAAAGTCCAAGGGATACAGTAAACCTGAAGTGAACCATCGGAATCTAAAAGTGGACTCACAGAAGAGGTTCAAATCATAGAAAGTTAGAGTGTCAGTCCTTTTCTACTTAAGTCGGCATTGTGCCGTTTTTATTAAATTCGGATGCAATTTCTGTGTTTCATCGTCAATAAGAAGGTCCAAGGGATACAGTAAACCTGAAGTGAAACATCGGAATCTAAAACTGGACTCACAGGAGAGGTTCTAATAATGGAAAGTTAGAGTGTCTGTCCTTTTGTACTTAAGTCGGCATTGTGAATTTTGTATTAAATTCGTATGCTATTTTTGTGTTTCATCGTGAATGAGAAGGTCCAAGGGATACAGTAAACCTGGAGTGAAGCATCGGAATCTAAAACTGGACTCACATGAGCGGTTCAAATCATAGAGAGTTAGAGTGTCAGTCCTCTATACTTAAGTCGGCATTGTGCCTTTTCTATTAAATTCGGATGCAATTTCTGTGTTTCATCGTCATTAAGAAGGTCCAAGGGATACAGCAAACCTGAAGTGAAGCATCGGAATCTATAACTGGTCTCACAGGACAAGTTCAAAGCATAGACAGTAAGTAGAGTCATTCTTCTTGTACTTAAGTCGGCATTGTGCCTTTTGTATTTATTTCCGAAACAATGTCTATGTTTAGTCGTCAACAAGAAGGTCCCGGTGATACAGTAAACCTGAAGTGAAGCATCGATATCTAAAACGGGTGTCAGAGGCAAGGCTCAAATTATAGAATGAAAGAAGGGACAGTCCTCTCGTACTTAAGTCTGCATTGTGCCGTTTGCGTTTAATTCCGACGCAATTTCTGTGTTTCATCGTCATTAAGAAGGTCCAAGGGATATAGCAAAACCTGAAGTGAAGCATCGGAATCTATAACTGTTCTCACAGGAAAAGTTCAAAGCATAGTCAGTAATAAGAGTCACTCTTCTTGTACTTAAGTCGGCATTGTGCCTTTTGTATTTAGTTCCGAAACAATGTCTGTGTTTAGTCGTCAAGAAGAAGGTCCAAGTGATACACTAAACCTGAAGTGAAGCATCGATATCTAAAACTGGTCTCAGAGGCAAGGCTCATATTATAGAATGAAACAAGGGTCAGTCCTCTTGTACTTAAGTTTGCATTGTGCAGTTTGCATTTAATTCCGACGCATTTTCTGTGTTTCATCGTCAAGAAGAGTGTCCAAGGGATACAGTAAACCAGAAGTGAAGCATCGGAATCTAAAACTGGACTCACAGGAAAGGTTCAAGACGTAGACAGTAAGAAGAGTCAGTCTTCATGTACTTTAGTCTGCATTGTGCCTTTTGTATTTAATTCCGATGCAATTTCTGTGTTTCATCGTCAGTAAGATTGTCCTAGGGATACAGTAAACTTGAAGTGAAGCATCGGAATCTAAAACTGGTCTCACAATTGAGATTCAAAACGTAGACAGTAAGAAGAGTCAGTCCTCTTGTACTTAAGTCGGCATTTTGCCTTTTGTATTAAAGTCGGATGCAATTTTTGTGTTTCATCGTCAATAAGAAGGTCCCAGGGATACAGTAAACCTGAAGTGAAGCATTGGAATCTAAAACTGGACTCACCGGAGTGGTTCAAGTCATAGATAGTTAGTCCTCTTGTGCTGAAGTCGGCATTGTGCCTTTTGTACTACATTCGGATGCAATTTCTGTGTTTCATCGTCAATAGGAAGGTCCAAGGGATACAGTAACCCTGAAATGAAGCATCGGAATCTAAAACTGAACTCACAGGAGAGGTTCAAATCATAGAAAGGTAGTGTGTCAGTCCTCATGTACTTAAATCGGCATTGTGCCTTTTGAATTAAATTCGCATGCAATTTCTGTGTTTCATCGTCAATAAGAAGGTCCAACGGATACAGTAAACCTGAAGTGAAGCATCGGAATCTAAAACTGGACTCACAGGAGAGGTTGAAATCATAGAGAGTTAGAGTGTCAGTCCACTTGTACTTAAGCGGGCATTGGGCTTTTCTATTAAATTCGGATGCAATATCTGAGTTTCATCGTCAATAAGAAGGTCCAAGGGATACAGTAAACCTGAAGTGTAGCATCGGAATCTAAAAATGGACTCACAGGAGAGGTTCAAATCATAGAGAGTTAGTGTCAGTCCTCTTGTACTTAAGTCGGCATTGTGCCTTTTGTATTAAATTCGGATGCAATTTCTGTGTTTCATCGTCAATAAGAAGGTCCAAGGGATACAGTAAACCTGAAGAGAAGCATCGGAATCTAAAACTGGACTCACAGGAGAGGTTCAAATCATAGAGAGTTAGAGTGTCAGTCCTCCTGTACTTAAGTCGGCATTGTGCCTTTTGTATTAAATGCGGATGCAATTTCTGTGTTTCATCGTCAATAAGAAGGTCCAACGGATACAGTAAACCTGAAGTGAACCATCGGAATCTAAAACTGGACTTACAGGAGAGGTTCAAATCATAGTGAGTTGGAGTGTCAGTCCTCTTGTACTTAACTCGGCATTGTGCCTTTTGTATTAAATTCGGATGCATTTTCTGTGTTTCATCGTCAATAAGAAGGACCAAGGGAAACAGTAAACCCAAAGTGAAGCAACGGAATCTAAAACTGGACTCAAAGGAGAGGTTCAAATCATAGAGAGTTAGAGTGTCAGTCCACTTGTACTTAAGTGGTCATTGGGCTTTTCTATTAAGTTCGGATGCAATATCTGTGTTTCATCGTCAATAAGAAGGTCCAAGCGATACAGTAAACCTGAAGTGAAATGGACTCAAAGGAGAGGTTCAAATCATAGAGAGTTAGAGTGTCAGTCCTCCTGTACTTAAGTCGGCATTGTGCCTTTTGTATTAAATTCGGATGCAATTTCTGTGTTTCATCGTCAATAAGATTTCCAAGGGTTACAGTAAAACTGAAGTGAAGCATCGGAATCTAAAATTGCCTCACAGAAGAGGTTCAAAACATAGAGAGTTAGAGTGTCAGTCCTCTTTACTTAAGTCGGCATTGCTCCTTTTCTATTAAATTCGCATGTAATTTCTGTGTTTCATCGTCAATAAGAAGGCCCAAGGGATACAGTAAACCTGAAGTGAAGCATCGTAATTTAAAACTGGACTCACTGGTGAGGTTCAAATCAAAGAATATTGGAGTGTCTGTCGTCTTGTACTTAAGTCGGCGTTGTGCGTTTTGTATTAAATTCGTATTCAATTTCTGTGTTTCATCGTCAATAAGATGGTCCAAGGGACACAGTAAACCTGAAGTGAAGCATCGGAATCTAAAACTGAACTCACAGGAGATGTTCAAATCACAGAAAGTTTGAGTGTTAGTCCTCTAGTACTTTATTCGGCATTGTGCCTTTTGTATTAAATTCGGATGCAATTTCTGTGTTTCATCGTCAATAATATGGTCCAAGGGATACAGTAACCCTGAAGTGAGGCATCGGAATCTAAAACTGGATTCACAGGAGAAGTTCAAATCATAGTGAGTTAGAGTGTCAGTCCTCTTGTACTTAACTCGGCATTGTGCCTTTTGTATTAAATTCGGATGCATTTTCTGTGTTTCATCGTCAATAAGAAGGACAAAGGGAAACAGTAAACCCAAAGTGAAGCAACGGAATCTAAAACTGGACTCAAAGGAGAGGTTCAAATCATAGAGAGCTAGAGTGTCAGTCCACTTGTACTTAAGTGGTCATTGGGCTTTTCTATAAAATTCGGATGCAATATCTGTGTTTCATCGTCAACAAGAAGGACCAAGGGATACAGTAAACCAGAAGTGAAGCATCGATATCTAAAACTGGAATCACAGGAAAGGCTAAAATCATAGAATGTAAGATGAGTCAAACCTCTTGTACTTAAGTCGGCTTTGTTTCTTTTGTATTTATTTCCGATGCAATTTCTGTATTTCATAGTTAATAAGAAGGCCCAAGGGATACAGTAAGCCTGAAGTGAAGCATCGGAATCTAAAACTGGTCTCACAGGAAGGGTTCAAATCATAGACAGTAAGAAGAGTCAGTCCTCTTGTACTCAAGTCGGCATTGTGCCTTTTGTATTAAATTCGGATGCAACTTATGGGTTTCATCGTCAATAAGAAGGTCCGAGGGATACAGTAAACCTGAAGTGAAGCATCGGAATCTAAAACTGGACTCATAGGAGAGGTTTTGATCATGGAAAGTTAGAGTGTCAGTCCTCTTGTTCTTAAGTCGGCATTGTGCCTTTTGTATTAAATTCGTATGCAATTTCTGTGTTTCATTGTGAATGAGAAGGTCCAAGGGATACAGTAAACCTGAAGTGAAGCATCGGAATCTAAAACTAGTCTCACAGGAGAGGTTCAAATCATAGAAAGTTAGAGTGTCAGTCCTCTTGTACTTAAGTCGGCATTGTGCCGTTTGTATTAAATTCGGATGCAATTTCTGGGTTTCGTCGTCAATAAGTATGTGCAAGGGATACAGTAAACCTGAAGTGAAGCATCCTAATCTAAATCTGGACTCACAGGAGAAGTCAAATCATAGAGAGTTAGAGTGTGAGTCCTCTTGTACTTAAGTCGGCATTGTGCCTTTTGTATTAAATTCGGATGCAATTTCTGTGTTTCATCGACAATAAGAAGGTCCAAGGGATACAGTAAACCTGAAGTGAAGCATCGAAATCTAAAACTAGACTCACAGGAGAGGTTCAAATTATAGAGAGTTAGAGTGTCAGTCCTCCTGTACTTAAGTCGGCATTGTGCATTTTGTATTAAATGCGGATGCAATTTCTGTGTTTCATCGTCAATAAGAAGGTCCAACGGATACAGTAAACCTAAAGTGAAGCATCGGAATCTAAAACTTGACTCACAGGAGAGGTTCAAATCATAGAGAGTTAGAGTGTCAGTCCTCTTTTACTTAAGTCGGCATTGTGCCTTTTGTATTAAATTCGGATGCAATTTCTGTGTTTCATCGTCAATAAGAAGGTCCAAGGGATACAGTAAACCTGAAGTGAAGCATCGGAATCTAAAACTGGACTCATAGGACAGGTTCTATTCATAGAAAGTTAGTGTGTCAGTCCTCTTGTACTTAAGTCGGCATTGTGCCTTTTGTATTAAATTCGGATGCAATTTCTGTGTTTCATCGTCAATAAAAAGGTCCAAATGATAAAGTAAACCTGAAGTGAAGCATCGGAATCTAAAACTGGACTCACAGGAGAGTTTCAAATCATAAAAAGTTAGAGTGTCGGTCCTCTTGTACTTAAGTCGGCATTGTGCCGTTTGTATTATATACGGATGCAATTTCTGTGTTTCGTCGTCAATAAGAAGGTCCAAGGGATACAGTAAACCTGAAGTGAAGCATCCGAATCTAAAACTGGACTCACAGGACAGGTTCAAATCATGTAGAGGTAGATTGTCGGTCCGCTTGTACTTACTTCGGCATTGTCACTTTTGTATTAAATTCGGATGCAATTTTTGTGTTTCATCGACAATAAGAAGGTCCAAGGGATACAGTAAACCTAAAGTGAAGCCTCGGAATCTAAAACTAGACTCACAGGAGAGGTTCAAACCATAGAGAGTTAGAGTGTCAGTCCTCTTTACTTAAGTCGCCATTGTGCCTTTTGTATTACATTCGTATGCAATTTCTGTATTTCATCGTCAATAAGAAGGTCCAACGGATACAGTAAACCTGAAGTGAAGCATCGGCATCTAAAACTAGACTCACAGGAGAGGTTCACATCATAGAGAGCTAGAGTGTCAGTCCTCTTGTACTTATGTCGGCATTGTGACTTTTGTATTAAATTCGGATGCAATTTCTGTGTTTCATCGTCAATAAGAAGATCCAAGGGATACAGTAAACATAAAGTGAAGCATCGGAATCTAAAACTGGACTCACAAGAGAGTTTCAAATCATTGAGAGTTAGAGTGTCAGTCCTCTTGCACTTAAGTCGGCATTGTGCTTTTTGTATTTAATTCGGATGCAACTTTTGGGTTTCATCGTCAATAAGAAAGTCCAAGGGGTACAGTAAACCTGAAGTGAAGCATCGGAAGCTAAAACCGGACTCACAGGAGAGGTTCAAATCATAGAAAGTTAGATTGTCAGTCCTCTTGTACTTAAGTCAGCATTGTGCCTTTGTATTAAATTCGGATGCAATTTCTGTGTTTCATCGTCAATTAGAAGGTCCAAGGGACACAGTAAACCATAAGTGTGGCATCGGAATCTAAAACTGGACTCACAGGAGAGGTTCAAATCATAGAATGTTAGAGTGTCAGTCCTCTTGTACTTAAGGCGGCATTGTGCCTTTTGTATTAAATCGGATGCAACTTTCGGGTTTCATCGTGAATAAGAAGGTCCAAGGGATACAGTAAACCTGAAGTGAAGCATCGGAAGCTAAAACCGGACTCACAGGAGAGGTTCAAATCATAGACAGTTAGACTGTCAGTCCTCTTGAACTTAAGTCAGCATTGTGCGTTTCTATTAAATTCGGATGCAATTTCTGTGTTTCATCGTCAATAAGAAGGTCCAAGGGATACAGTAAACAAGAAGTGAAGCATCGGAATCTAAAACTGGACTCACAGGAGAGGTTCAAATCATAGAGAGTTAGAGTGTCAGTCCTCCTGTACTTAAGTCGGCAATGTGCCTTTTGTGTTAAATGCGGATGCAATTTCTGTGTTTCATCGTCAATAAGAAGGTCCAACGGATACAGTAAACCTGAAGTGAAGCATCGGAATCTAAAACTGGACTCATAGAAGAGGTTCTAATCATAGAAAGTTAGAGTGTCAGTCCTCTTGTACTTAAGTCGGTATTGTGCCTTTTGTATTAAATTCGGATGAAATTTCTGTGTTTCATCGTCAATAAGAAGGTCCAAGGGATAAAGTAAACCTGAAGTGAAGCATCGGAATCTAAAACTGGACTCACAGGAGAGGTTCAAATAATAGAGAGTTAGAGTGTCAGTCCTCTTTACTTAAGTCGGCATTGTTCCTTTTCTATTAAATTCGCATGTAATATCTGTGTTTCATCGTCAATAAGAAGGCCCAAGGGATACAGTAAACCTGAAGTGAAGCATCGGGATTTAAAACTGGACTCACTGGTGAGGTTCAAATCAAAGAATGTTGGAGTGTCTGTCGTCTTGTACTTAAGTTGGCGTTGTGCGTTTTCTATTAAATTCGTATGCAATTTCTGTGTTTCATCGTCAATAAGATGGTCCAAGGGACACAGTAAACCTGAAGTGAAGCATCGGAATCTAAAACTGAACTCACAGGAGATGTTCAAATCACAGAAAGTTTGAGTGTTAGTCCTCTAGTACTTTATTCGGCATTGTGCCTTTTGTATTAAATTCGGATGCAATTTCTGTGTTTCATCGTCAATAATATGGTCCAAGGGATACAGTAACTCTGAAGTGTGGCATCGGAATCTAAAACTGGATTCACAGGAGAGGTTCAAATCAAAGAGAGTTAGAGTGTCAGTCCGCTTGTACTTAAGTCGGCATTGTGCCTTTTGTATTAATTAAGGATGCAATTTCTCTGTTTCATCGTCAACAAGAAGGACCAAGGGATACAGTAAACGAGAAGTGAAGCATCGATATCTAAAACTGGAATCACAGGAAAGGCTAAAATCATAGAATGTAAGATGAGTCAATCCTCTTGTACTTAAGTCGGCTTTGTTTCTTTTGTATTTATTTCCGATGCAATTTCTGTATTTCATAGTTAATAAGAAGGCCCAAGGGATACAGTACGCCTGAAGTGAAGCATCGGAATCTAAAACTGGTCTCACAGGAAGGGTTCAAATCATAGACAGTAAGAAGTCTCAGTATTCTTGTTCTTACGTCGGCATTGTGCTTTTTGTATTTAATTCCGATGCAATTTCTGTGTTTCATCTTCAATACGAATGTCCAAGGAATACAGTAAACCTGAATTGAGGCATTGGAATCTAAAACTGGTCTCAGAGGCAAGGCTCAAATTATAGAATGAAAGAAGGGACATTCCTCTTGTACTTAAGTCTGCATTGTGCCGTTTGCATTTAATTCCGACGCAATTTCTGTGTTTCATCGTCAACAAGAAGGTCCAAGGGATACAGTAAACCAGAAGTGAAGCATCGGAATCTAAAACTGGTCTCACAGGAAAGGTTCAAGCCGTAGACAGTAAGAAGAGTCAGTCTTCTTATGCTTAAGTGGGCATTGTGCCTTTTGTATTTAGTTCCTATGCGATTTCTGTGTTTCATCGTCAATAAGAAAGTCCAAGGGATACAGTAAACCTGAAGTGAAGCATCGGAATCTAAAACTGGTCTCACAGGAAAGGTTCAAAACATGGACAGTAAGAAGAGTCAGTCTTCGTGTACTTAAGTCGGCATTGTGCCTTTTCTATTTTGTTCCGAAACAATGTCTGTGTTTAGTCGTCAATAAGAAGGTCCAAGTGATACAGTAAACCTGAAGTGAAGCAACGAGATCTAATACTGGTCTCAGAGGCAAGGCTCAAATTGTAGAATGAAAGAAGGGTCAGTCCTCTTGTACTTAACTCTGCATTGTGCAGTTTGCATTTAATTCCGAAGCATTTTCTGTGTTTCATCGTCAATAAGAATGTCCTAGGGATACAGTAAACTTGAAGTGAAGCATCGGAATCTAAAACTGGACTCATAGAAGAGGTTCTAATCATAGAAAGTTAGAGTGTCAGTCCTCTTGTACTTAAGTCGGCATTGTGCCTTTTGTATTAAATTCGGATGCAATTTCTGTGTTTCATCGTCAATAAGAAGGTCCAAGGGATACAGTAAACCTGAAGTGAAGCATCAGAATCTAAAACTGGACTCATAGAAGAGGTTCTAATCATAGAAAGTTAGAGTGTCAGTCCTCTTGTACTTAAGTCGGCATTGTGCCTTTTGTATTAAATTCGGTTGCAATTTCTGTGTTTCATCGTCAATAAGAAGGTCCAAGGGATAAAGTAAACCTGAATTGAAGCATCGGAATCCAAAACTGGACTCACAGGAGAGGTTCAAATCATAGAGAGTTAGAGTGTCAGTCCTCTTTACTTAAGTCGGCATTGTTCCTTTTCTATTAAATTCGCATGTAATATCTGTGTTTCATCGTCAATAAGAAGGCCCAAGGGATACAGTAAACCTGAAGTGAAGCATCGGAATTTAAAACTGGACTCACTGGTGAGGTTCAAATCAAAGAATGTTGGAGTGTCTGTCGTCTTGTACTTAAGTCGGCGTTGTGCGTTTTGTATTAAATTCGTATGTAATTTCTGTGTTTCATGGTCAATAAGATGGTCCAAGGGACACAGTAAACCTGAAGTGAAGCATCGGAATCTAAAACTGAACTCACAGGAGATGTTCAAATCACAGAAAGTTTGAGTGTTAGTCCTCTAGTACTTTATTCGGCATTTTGCCTTTTGTATTAAATTCGGATGCAATTTCTGTGTTTCATCGTCAATAATAAGGTCCAAGGGATACAGTAACCCTGAAGTGAGGCATCGGAATCTAAAACTGGATTCACAGGAGAGGTTCAAATCAAATAGAGTTAGAGTGTCAGTCCGCTTGTACTTAAGTCGGCATTGTGCCTTTTGTATTAATTACGGATGCAATTTCTCTGTTTCATCGTCAACAAGAAGGACCAAGGGATACAGTAAACCAGAAGTGAAGCATCGATATCTAAAACTGGAATCACAGGAAAGGCTAAAATCATAGAATGTAAGATGAGTCAATCCACTTGTACTTAAGCCGGCTTTGTTTCTTTTGTATTTATTTCCGATGCAATTTCTGTATTTCATAGTTAATAAGAAGGCCCAAGGGATACAGTAAGCCTGAAGTGAAGCATCGGAATCTAAAACTGGTCTCACAGGAAGGGTTCAAATCATAGACAGTAAGAAGAGTCAGTATTCTTGTTCATACGTCGGCATTGTCCTTTTTGTATTTAATTCCGATTCAATTTCTGTGTTTCATCGTCAATACGAATGTCCAAGGAATACAGTAAACCTGAAGTGAGGCATTGGAATCTAAAACTGGTCTGAGAGGCAAGGCTCAAATTATAGAATGAAAGAAGGGACATTCCTCTTGTACTTAAGTCTGCATTGTGCCGTTTGCATTTCATTCCGACGCAATTTCTGTGTTCCATCGTCAACAAGAAGGTCCAAGGGATACAGTAAACCAGAAGTGAAGCATCGGAATCTAAAACTGGTCTCACAGGAAAGGTTCAAGCCGTAGACAGTAATAAGAGTCAGTCTTCTTATGCTTAAGTGGGCATTGTGCCTTTTGTATTTAGTTCCTATGCGATTTCTGTGTTTCATCGTCAATAAGAAAGTCCAAGGGATACAGTAAACCTGAAGTGAAGCATCGGAATCTAAGACTGGTCTCACAGGAAAGGTTCAAAACATGGACAGTAAGAAGAGTCTCTCTACATGTACTTAAGTCGGCAATGTGCCTTTTGTATTTATTTCCGATGCAATATCTGTGTTCCATCGTCATTAAGAAGGTCCAAGGGATACAGCAAACCTGAAATGAAGCATCGGATTCTATAACTGGTCTCACAGGAAAAGTTCAAAGCATAGACAGTAAGAAGAGTCAGTCTTCTTGTACTTAAGTCGGCATTGTGCCTTTTCTATTTTGTTCCGAAACAATGTCTGTGTTTAGTCGTCAATAAGAAGGTCCAAGTGATACAGTAAACCTGAAGTGAAGCAACGATATCTAATACTGGTCTCAGAGGCAAGGCTCAAATTGTAGAATGAAAGAAGGGTCAGTCCTCTTGTACTTAACTCTGCAATGTGCAGTTTGCATTTAATTCCGAAGCATTTTCTGTGTTTCATCGTCAATAAGAATGTCCTAGGGATACAGTAAACTTGAAGTGAAGCATCGGGATCTAAAACTCGTCTCACAATTGAGGTTCAAAGCATAGACAGTAAGAAGCGTCAGTCCTCTTGTACTCAAGTCGGCATTGTGCCTTTTGTATTAAATTCGGATGCAACTTATGGGTTTCATCGTCAATAAGAAGGTCCAAGGGATACAGTAAACCTGAAGTGAAGCATCGGAAGCTAAAACCGGACTCACAGGAGAGGTTCAAATCATAGAAAGTTAGACTGTCAGTCCTCTTGTACTTAAGGCGGCACTGTGCCTTTTGTATTAAATTCGGATGCAATTTCTGTGTTTCATCGTCAATAAGAAGGTCCAAGGGATACAGTAAACCTGAAGTGAAGCATCGGAATCTAAAACTGGACTCATAGGAGAGCTTCTGATCATGGATAGTTAGAGTGTCAGTCTTCTTGTACTTAAGTCGGCATTGTGCCTTTTCTATTAAATTCGTATGCAATTTCTGTGTTTCTTTGTGAATGAGGAGGTCCAAGGGATACAGTAAACCTGAAGTGAAGCATCGGAATCTAAAACTAGTCTCACAGGAGAGGTTCAAACCATAGAAAGTTAGAGTGTCAGTCCTCTTGTACTTAAGTCGGCATTGTGCCGTTTGTATTAATTTCGGATGCAATTTCTGGGTTTCGTCGTCAATAAGTATGTCCAAGGGATACAGTAAACCTGAAGTGAAGCATCGGAAGCTAAAACCGGACTCACAGGAGAGGTTCAAATCATAGAAAGTTAGAGTGTCAGTCCTCTTGAACTTAAGTCAGCATTGTGCCTTACTATTTAATTCGGATGCAATTTCTGTGTTTCATCGTCAATAAGAAGGTCCAAGGGATGCAGTAAACCAGAAGTGAGGCATCGGAATCTAAAACTGGACTCACAGGAGAGGTTCAAATCATAGAAAGTTAGAGTATCAGTCCTCTTGTACTTAAGGCGGCATTGTGCCTTTTGTATTAAATTCGGATGCAATTTCTGTGTTTCATCGTCAATAAGAAGGTCCAAGGGATACAGTAAACCTGAAGTGAAGCATCGGAATCTAAAGCTGGACTCATTGGAGAGGTTCAAATCATGGAAAGTTAGAGTGTCAGTCCTCTTGTACTTAAGTCGGCATTGTGCCGTTTGTATTAAATTCGGATGCAATTTCTGTGTTTCATCGTCAATAAGAAGGTCCAAGGGATACAGTAAACCTGAAGTGAAGCATCGGAATCTAAAACTGGACTCACAGAAGAGGTTCAAATCATAGAAAGTTAGAGTGTCTGTCCTATTGTACTTAAGTCGGCATTGTGACGTTTTTATTAATTTCGGATGCAATTTCTGTGTTTCATCGTCAATAAGAAGGTCCAAGGGATACAGTAAACCTGAAGTGAAGCATCGGAATCTAAAACTGGACTCATAGGAGAGGTTCTAATCATGGAAAGTTAGAGTGTCAGTCCTCTTGTACTTAAGTCGACATTGTGCCTTTTGTATTAAATTCGTATCCAATTTCTGTGTTTCATCTTGAATGAGAAGGTCCAAGGGATACAGTAAACCTGAAGTGAAGCATCGGAATCTAAAACTGGTCTCACAGGAGACGTTCAAATCATAGAAAGTTAGAGTGTCAGTCCTCTTGTACTTAAGTCGGCATATTGCCGTTTGTATTAAATTCGGATGCAATTTCTGTGTTTCGTCGTCAGTAAGTATGTCCAAGGGATACAGTAAACCTAAAGTGAAACATCCGAATCTAAAACTGGACTCACAGGACAGGTTCAAATCATATAGAGTTAGAGTGTCAGTCCGCTTGTACTTACTTCGGCATTGTCACTTTTGTATTAAATTCGGATGCAATTTTTGTGTTTCATCGACAATAAGAAGGTCCAAGGGATACAGTAAACCTGAAGTGAAGCATCGGAATCTAAAACTAGACTCACAGGAGAGGTTCAAATCATAGAGAGTTAGAGTGTCAGTCCTCTTTACTTAAGTCGCCATTGTGCCTTTTGTATTACATTCGTATGCAATTTCTATATTTCATCGTCAATAAGAAGGTCCAACGGATACAGTAAACCTGAAGTGAAGCATCGGAATCTAAAACTAGACTCACAGGAGAGGTTCACATCATAGAGAGTTAGAGTGTCAGTCCTCTTGTACTTAAGACGGCATTGTGACTTTTGTATTAGATTCGGATGCAATTTCTGTGTTTCATCGTCAATAAGAAGGTCCAAGAGATACAGTAAACATGAAGTGAAGCATCAGAATCTAAAACAGGACTCACAGGAGAGTTTCAAATCATTGAGAGTTAGAGTGTCAGTACTCTTGTACTTAAGTCGGCATTGTGCCTTTTGTATTAAATTCGGATGCAACTTTTAAGTTTCATCGTCAATAAGAAGGTCCAAGGGATACAGTAAACCTGAAGTGAAACATCGGAAGCTAAAACCGGACTCACAGGAGAGGTTCAAATCATAGAAAGTTAGAGTGTCAGTCCTCTTGCACTTAAGGCGGCATTGTGCCTTTTGTATAAAATTCGGATGCAATTTCTGTGTTTCATCGTCAATAAGAAAGTCCAAGGGATACAGTAAACCTGAAGTGAAGCATCGGAATCTAAAGCAGGACTCATAGGAGAGGTTCAAATCATGGAAAGTTAGAGTGTCAGTCCTCTTGTACTTAAGTCGGCATTGTGCCGTTTGTATTAAATTCGGATGCAATTTCTGAGTTTCATCGTCAATAAGAAGGTCCAAGGGATACAGTAAATCTGAAGTGAAGCATCGGAATCTAAAACTGGACTCACAGAAGAAGTTCAAATCATAGAAAGTTAGAGTGTCAGTCCTCTTGTACTTAAGTCGGCATTGTGCCGTTTTTTTAAATTCGGATGCAATTTCTGTGTTTCATCGTCAATAAGAAGGTCCAAGGGATACAGTAAACCTGAAGTGAAGCATCGGAATCTAAAACTGGACTCACAGAAGAGGTTCAAATCATAGAAAGTTAGAGTGTCAGTCCTCTTGTACTTAAGTCGGCATTGTGCCGTTTTCAGTAAATTCGGATGCAATTTCTGTGTTTCATCGTCATTAAGAATGTCCAAGGGATACAGTAAACCTGAAGTGAAACATCGGAATCTAAAACTGGACTCACAGGAGAGGTTATAATAATGGAAAGTTAGAGTGTCAGTCCTCTTGTACTTAAGTCGGCATTGTGCCTTTTGTATTAAATTCGTATGCAATTTTTTTGTTTCATCGTGAATGAGAAGGTCCAAGGGATACAGTAAACCGGAAGTGAAGCATCGGAATCTAAAACTGGACTCACATGAGAGGTTCAAACCATACAGAGTTAGAGTGTTAGTCCTCTATACTTAAGTCGGCATTGTGCCTTTTCTATTAAATTCGGATGCAATTTCTGTGTTTCATCGTCATTAAGAAGGTCCAAGGGATATAGCAAACCTGAAGTGAAGCATCGGAATCTATAACTGTTCTCACAGGAAAAGTTGAAAGCATAGTCAGTAAGAAGAGTCAATCTTCTTGTACTTAAGTCGGCATTGTGCCTCTTGTATTTAGTTCTGAAACAATGTCTGTGTTTAGTCGTCAATAAGAAGGTCCAAGTGATACAGTAAACCTGAAGTGAAGCATCGATATCTAAAACTGGTCTCAGAGGCAAGGCTCAAATTGTAGAATGAAAGAAGGGTCAGTCCTCTTGTACTTAAATTTGCATTGTGCAGTTTGCATTTAATTCCGACGCATTTTCTGTGTTTCATCGTCAAGAAGAGTGTCCAAGGGATACAGCAAACCAGAAGTGAAGCATCGGAATCTAAAACTGGACTCACAGGAAAGGTTCAAGACGTAGACAGTAAGAAGAGTCAGTCTTCATGTACTTAAGTCTGCATTGTGCCTTTTGTATTTAATTCCGATGCAATTTCTGTGTTTCATCGTCAGTAAGATTGTCCTAGGGATACAGTAAACTTGAAGTGAAGCATCGGAATCTAAAACTGGTCTCACGATTGAGGTTCAAAACATAGACAGTAAGAATTGTCAGTCCTCTTGTACTTAAGTCGGCATTTTGCCTTTTGTATTAAATTCGGATGCAATTTTTGTGTTTCATCGTCAATAAGAAGGTCCCAGGGATACAGTAAACCTGAAGTGAAGCATCGGAATCTAAAACTGGACTCACAGGAGTGGTTCAAATCATAGATAGTTAGTCCTCTTGTACTTAAGTCGGCATTGTGCCTTTTGTATTAAATTCGGATGCAATTTCTGTGTTTCATCGTCAATAAGAAGGTCCAAGGGATACAGTAAACCTGAGGGGAAGCATCCTAATCTAAAACTCGACTCACAGGAGAGGTTCAATTCATAGAGAGTTAGAGTGTCAGTCCTCCTGCACATAAGTCGGCATTGTGCCTTTTGTATTAAATGCGGATGCAATTTCTGTGTTTCATCGTCAATAAGAAGGTCCAACGGATACAGTAAACCTGAAGTGAAGCATCGGAATCTAAAACTGCACTCACAGGAGAGGTTCAAATCATAGAGAGTTAGAGTGTCACTCCTCTTGTACTTAAGTCGGCATTGTGCCTTTTGTATTAAATTCGGATGCATTTTCTGTGTTTCATCGTCAATAAGAAGGTCCAAGGGAAACAGTAAACCCAAAGTGAAGCAACGGAATCTAAAACTGGACTCACAGGAGAGGTTCAAATCATAGAGAGTTAGAGTGTCAGTCCACTTGTACTTAAGTGGGCAATGGGCTTTTCTATTAAATTCGGATGCAATATCTGAGTTTCATCGTCAATAAAAGGTCCAAGCAATACAGTAAACCTGAAGTGAAATGGACTCACAGGAGAGGTTCAAATCATAGAGAGTTAGAGTGTCAGTCCTCTTGTACTTAAGTCGGCATTGTGCCTTTTGTATTAAATTCGGATGCAATTTCTGTGTTTCATCGTCTATAAGAAGGTCTAAGGGTTACAGTAAACCTGAAGTGAAGCATCGGAATCTAAAATTGCCTCACAGGAGAGGTTCAAATCATAGAGAGTTAGAGTGTCAGTCCTCTTTACTTAAGTCGGCATTGTTCCTTTTCTATTAAATTCGCATGTAATATCTGTGTTTCATCGTCAATAAGAAGGCCCAAGGGATACAGTAAACCTGAAGTGAAGCATCGGAATTTAAAACTGGACTCACTGGAGAGGTTCAAATCAAAGATTGTTGGAGTGTCTGTCGTCTTGTACTTAAGTCGGCGTTGTGCGTTTTGTATTAAATTCGTATGCAATTTCTGTGTTTCATCGTCAATAAGAAGGTCCAAGGGACACAGTAAACCTGAAGTGAAGCATCGGAATCTAAAACTGGACTCACAGGAGATGTTAAAATCACAGAAAGTTAGAGTGTTAGTCCCCTAGTACTTTATTCGGCATTGTGCCTTTTGTATTAAATTCGGATGCAATTTCTGTGTTTCATCGTCAATAATATGGTCCAAGGGATGCAGTAACCCTGAAGTGAATCATCGATATCTAAAACAGGAATCACAGGAAAGGCTAAAATCATAGAATGTAATATGAGTCAATCCTCTTGACTTAAGTCGGCTTTGTTTCTTTTGTATTTATTTCCGATGCAATTTCTGTATTTCATCGTTAATAAGAAGGCCCAAGGGATACAGTAAGCCTGAAGTGAAGCATCGGAATCTAAAACTGGTCTCACAGGAAGGGTTCAAATCATAGACAGTAAGAAGAGTCAGTATTCTTGTTCTTACGTCGGCATTGTGCTTTTTGTATTTAATTCCGATGCAATTTCTGTGTTTCATCGTCAATACGAATGTCCAAGGAATACAGTAAACCTGAAGTGAGGCATTGGAATCTAAAACTGGTCTCAGAGGCAAGGCTCAAATTATAGAATGAAAGAAGGGTCAGTCCTCTTGTACTTAACTCTGCATTGTGCAGTTTGCATTTAATTCCGAAGCATTTTCTGTGTTTCATCGTCAATAAGAATGTCCTAGGGATACAGTAAAGTTGAAGTGAAGCATCGGAATCTAAAACTCGTCTCACAATTGAGGTTCAAAAAATAGACAGTTAGAAGCGTCAGTCCTCTTGTACTCAAGTCGGCATTGTGCCTTTTGTATTAAATTCGGATGCAACGTTTGGGTTTCATCGTCAATAAGAAGGTCCAAGGGATACAGTAAACCTGAAGTGAAGCATCGGAAGCTAAAACCGGACTCGCAGGAGAGGTTCACATCATAGAAAGTTAGAGTGTCAGTCCTCTTGAACTTAAGTCAGCATTGTGCCTTTCTATTAAATTCGGATGCAATTTCTGTGTTTCATCGTCAATAAGAAGGTCCAAGGGATACAGTAAACCAGAAGTGAAGAATCGGAATCTAAAACTGGACTCACAGGAGAGGTTCAAATCATAGAAAGTTAGAGTGTCAGTCCTCTTGCACTTAAGGCGGCATTGTGCCTTTTGTATTAAATTTGGATGCAATTTCTGTGTTTCATCGTCAATAAGAAGGTCCAAGGGATACAGTAAACCTGAAGTGGAGCATCGGAATCTGAAGCTGGACTCATAGGAGAGGTTCAAATCATGGGAAGTTAGAGTGTCAGTCCTCTTGTACTTAAGACGGCATTGTGCCGTTTGTATTAAATTCGGATGCAATGTCTGTGTTTCATCGTCAATAAGAAAGTCCAAGGGATACAGTAAACCTGAAGTGAACCATCGGAATCTAAAAGTGGAATCACAGAAGAGGTTCAAATCATAGAAAGTTAGAGTGTCAGTCCTTTTCTACTTAAGTCGGCATTGTGCCGTTTTTATTAAATTCGGATGCAATTTCTGTGTTTCATCGTCAATAAGAAGGTCCAAGGGATACAGTAAACATGAAGTGAAGCATCGGAATCTAAAACTGGACTCACAGGAGAGGTTCTAATAATGGAAAGTTAGAGTGTCTGTCCTTTTGTACTTAAGTCGGCATTGTGAATTTTGTATTAAATTCGTATGCTATTTTTGTGTTTCATCGTGAATGAGAAGGTCCAAGGGATACAGTAAACCTGGAGTGAAGCATCGGAATCTAAAACTGGACTCACATGAGCGGTTCAAATCATAGAGAGTTAGAGTGTCAGTCCTCTATACTTAAGTCGGCATTGTGCCTTTTCTATTAAATTCGGATGCAATTTCTGTGTTTCATCGTCATTAAGAAGGTCCAAGGGATACAGCAAACCTGAAGTGAAGCATCGGAATCTATAACTGGTCTCACAGGACAAGTTCAAAGCATAGACAGTAAGTAGAGTCATTCTTCTTGTACTTAAGTCGGCATTGTGCCTTTTGTATTTATTTCCGAAACAATGTCTATGTTTAGTCGTCAACAAGAAGGTCCCGGTGATACAGTAAACCTGAAGTGAAGCATCGATATCTAAAACGGGTGTCAGAGGCAAGCCTCAAATTATAGAATGTAAGAAGGGACAGTCCTCTTGTACTTAAGTCTGCATTGTGCCGTTTGCGTTTAATTCCGACGCAATTTCTGTGTTTCATCGTCATTAAGAAGGTCCAAGGGATATAGCAAAACCTGAAGTGAAGCATCGGAATCTATAACTGTTCTCACAGGAAAAGTTCAAAGCATAGTCAGTAATAAGAGTCACTCTTCTTGTACTTAAGTCGGCATTGTGCCTTTTGTATTTAGTTCCGAAACAATGTCTGTGTTTAGTCGTCAATAAGAAGGTCCAAGTGATACACTAAACCTGAAGTGAAGCATCGATATCTAAAACTGGTCTCAGAGGCCAGGCTCAAATTATAGAATGAAACAAGGGTCAGTCCTCTTGTACTTAAGTTTGCATTGTGCAGTTTGCATTTAATTCCGACGCATTTTCTGTGTTTCATCGTCAAGAAGAGTGTCCAAGGGATACAGTAAACCAGAAGTGAAGCATCGGAATCTAAAACTGGACTCACAGGAAAGGTTCAAGACGTAGACAGTAAGAAGAGTCAGTCTTCATGTACTTTAGTCTGCATTGTGCCTTTTGTATTTAATTCCGATGCAATTTCTGTGTTTCATCGTCAGTAAGATTGTCCTAAGGATACAGTAAACTTGAAGTGAAGCATCGGAATCTAAAACTGGTCTCACAATTGAGATTCAAAACGTAGACAGTAAGAAGAGTCAGTCCTCTTGTACTTAAGTCGGCATTTTGCCTTTTGTATTAAAGTCGGATGCAATTTTTGTGTTTCATCGTCAATAAGAAGGTCCCAGGGATACAGTAAACCTGAAGTGAAGCATTGGAATCTAAAACTGGACTCACCGGAGTGGTTCAAGTCATAGATAGTTAGTCCTCTTGTGCTTAAGTCGGCATTGTGCATTTTGTATTACATTCGGATGCAATTTCTGTTTTTCATCGTCAATAGGAAGGTCCAAGGGATACAGTAACCCTGAAATGAAGCATCGGAATCTAAAACTGAACTCACAGGAGAGGTTCAAATCATAGAAAGGTAGTGTGTCAGTCCTCATGTACTTAAATCGGCATTGTGCCTATTGAATTAAATTCGCATGCAATTTCTGTGTTTCATCGTCAATAAGAAGGTCCAACGGATACAGTAAACCTGAAGTGAAGCATCGGAATCTAAAACTGGACTCACAGGAGAGGTTCAAATCATAGAGAGTTAGAGTGTCAGTCCACTTGTACTTAAGCTGGCATTGGGCTTTTCTATTAAATTCGGATGCAATATCTGAGTTTCATCGTCAATAAGAAGGTCCAAGGGATACAGTAAACCTGAAGTGTAGCATCGGAATCTAAAAATGGACTCACAGGAGAGGTTCAAATCATAGAGAGTTAGTGTCAGTCCTCTTGTACTTAAGTCGGCATTGTGCCTTTTGTATTAAATTCGGATGCAATTTCTGTGTTTCATCGTCAATAAGAAGGTCCAAGGGATACAGTAAACCTGAAGAGAAGCATCGGAATCTAAAACTGGACTCACAGGAGAGATTCAAATCATAGTGAGTTAGAGTGTCAGTCCTCCTGTACTTAAGTCGGCATTGTGCCTTTTGTATTAAATGCGGATCCAATTTCTGTGTTTCATCGTCTATAAGAAGGTCCAACGGATACAGTAAACCTGAAGTGAACCATCGGAACCTAAAACTGGACTTACAGGAGAGGTTCAAATCATAGTGAGTTAGAGTGTCAGTCCTCTTGTACTTAACTCGGCATTGTGCCTTTTGTATTAAATTCGGATGCATTTTCTGTGTTTCATCGTCAATGAGAAGGACCAAGGGAAACAGTAAACCCAAAGTGAAGCAACGGAATCTAAAACTGGACTCAAAGGAGAGGTTCAAATCATAGAGAGTTAGAGTGTCAGTCCACTTGTACTTAAGTGGTCATTGGGCTTTTCTATTAAATTCGGATGCAATATCTGTGTTTCATCGTCAATAAGAAGGTCCAAGCGATACAGTAAACCTGAAGTGAAATGGACTCAAAGGAGAGGTTCAAATCATAGAGAGTTAGAGTGTCAGTCCTCCTGTACTTAAGTCGGCATTGTGCCTTTTGTATTAAATTCGGATGCAATTTCTGTGTTTCATCGTCAATAATATGGTCCAAGGGATAGAGTAAGCCTGAAGTGAAGCATCGGAATCTAAAACTGGTCTCACAGGAAGGGTTCAAATCATAGACAGTAAGAAGAGTCAGTAATCTTGTTCTTACGTCGGCATTGTGCTTTTTGTATTTAATTCCGATGCAATTTCTGTGTCTCATCGTCAATACGAATGTCCAAGGAATACAGTAAACCTGAAGTGAGGCATTGGAATCTAAAACTGGTCTCAGAGGCAAGGCTCAAATTATAGAATGAAAGAAGGGACATTCCTCTTGTACTTAAGTCTGCATTGTGCCCTTTGCATTTAATTCCGACGCAATTTCTGTGTTTCATCGTCAACAAGAAGGTCCAAGGGATACAGTAAACCAGAAGTGAAGCATCGGAATCTAAAACTGGTCTCACAGGAAAGGTTCAAGCCGTAGACAGTAAGAAGAGTCAGTCTTCTTATGCTTAAGTGGGCATTGTGCCTTTTGTATTTAGTTCCTATGCGATTTCTGTGTTTCATCGTCAATAAGAAAGTCCAAGGGATACAGTAAACCTGAAGTGAAGCATCGGAATCTAAAACTGGTCTCACAGGAAAGGTTCAAAACATGGACAGTAAGAAGAGTCTCTCTACATGTACTTATGTCGGCAATGTGCCTATTGTATTTATTTCCGATGCAATATCTGTGTTCCATCGTAATTAAGAAGGTCCAAGGGATACAGCAAACCTGAAGTGAAGCATCGGAATCTATAACTGGTCTCACAGGAAAAGTTCAAAGCATAGACAGTAAGAAGAGTCAGTCTTCTTGTACTTAAGTCGGCATTGTGCTTTTTCTATTTTGTTCCGAAACAATGTCTGTGTTTAGTCGTCAATAAGAAGGTCCAAGTGATACAGTAAACCTGAAGTGAAGCAACGATATCTAATACTGGTCTCAGAGGCAAGGCTCAAATTGTAGAATGAAAGAAGGGTCAGTCCTCTTGTACTTAACTCTGCATTGTGCAGTTTGCATTTAATTCCGAAGCATTTTCTTTGTTTCATCGTCAATAAGAATGTCCTAAGGATACAGTAAACTTGAAGTGAAGCATCGGAATCTAAAACTCGTCTCACAATTGAGGTTCAAAGCATAGACAGTAAGAAGCGTCAGTCCTCTTGTACTCAAGTCGGCATTGTGCCTTTTGTATTAAATTCGGATGCAACTTATGGGTTTCATCGTCAATAAAAAGGTCCAAGGGATACAGTAAACCTGAAGTGAAGCATCGGAATCTAAAACTGGACTCATAGGAGAGGTTCTGATCATGGAAAGTTAGAGTGTCAGTCCTCTTGTACATAAGTCGGCATTGTGCCTTTTGTATTAAATTCGTATGCAATTTCTGTGTTTCATTGTGAATGAGAAGGTCCAAGGGATACAGTAAACCTGTAGTGAAGCATCGGAATCTAAAACTAGTCTCACAGGAGAGGTTCAAATCATAGAAAGGTAGAGTGTCAGTCCTCTTGTACTTAAGTCGGCATTGTGCCGTTTGTATTAAATTCGGATGCAATTTCTGTGTTTCATCGACAATAAGAAGGTCCAAGGGATACAGTAAACCTGAAGTGAAGCATCGAAATCTAAAACTAGACTCACAGGAGAGGTTCAAATTATAGAGAGTTAGAGTGTCAGTCCTCCTGTACTTAAGTCGGCATTGTGCATTTTGTATTAAATGCGGATGCAATTTCTGTGTTTCATCGTCAATAAGAAGGTCCAACGGATACAGTAAACCTAAAGTGAAGCATCGGAATCTAAAACTTGACTCACAGAAGAGGTTCAAATCATATAGAGTTAGAGTGTCAGTCCTCTTGTACTTAAGTCGGCATTGTGCCTTTTGTATTAAATTCGGATGCAATTTCTGTGTTTCATCGACAATAAGAAGGTCCAAGGGATACAGTAAACCTGAAGTGAAGCATCGAAATCTAAAACTAGACTCACAGGAGAGGTTCAAATTATGGAGAGTTAGAGTGTCAGTCCTCCTGTACTTAAGTCGGCATTGTGCATTTTGTATTAAATGCGGATGCAATTTCTGTGTTTCATCGTCAATAAGAAGGTCCAACGGATACAGTAAACCTAAAGTGAAGCATCGGAATCTAAAACTTGACTCACAGAAGAGGTTCAAATCATATAGAGTTAGAGTGTCAGTCCTCTTGTACTTAAGTCGGCATTGTGCCTTTTGTATTAAATTCGGATGCAATTTCTGTGTTTCATCGTCAATAAGAAGGTCCAAGGGATACAGTAAGCCTGAAGTGAAGCATCGGAATCTAAAACTGGACTCATAGGACAGGTTCTATTCATAGAAAGTTAGAGTGTCAGTCCTCTTGTACTTAAGTCGGCATTGTGCCTTTTGTATTAAATTCGGATGCAATTTCTGTGTTTCATCGTCAATAAAAAGGTCCAAATGATAAAGTAAACCTGAAGTGAAGCATCGGAATCTAAAACTGGACTCACAGGAGAGGTTCAAATCATAAAAAGTTAGAGTGTCAGTCCTCTTGTACTTAAGTCGGCATTGTGCCGTTTGTATTATATACGGATGCAATTTCTGTGTTTCGTCGTCAATAAGAAGGTCCAAGGGATACAGTAAACCTGAAGTGAAGCATCCGAATTTAAAACTGGACTCACAGGACAGGTTCAAATCATGTAGAGGTAGATTGTCGGTCCGCTAGTACTTACTTCGGCATTGTCACTTTTGTATTAAATTCGGATGCAATTTTTGTGTTTCATCGACAATAAGAAGGTCCAAGGGATACAGTAAACCTGAAGTGAAGCATCGGAATCTAAAACTGGACTCACAGGAGAGGTTCAAATCATAAAAAGTTAGAGTGTCAGTCCTCTTGTACTTAAGTCGGCATTGTGCCGTTTGTATTATATACGGATGCAATTTCTGTGTTTCATCGACAATAAGAAGGTCCAAGGGATACAGTAAACCTGAAGTGAAGCATCGGCATCTAAAACTAGACTCACAGGAGAGGTTCACATCATAGAGAGCTAGAGTGTCAGTCCTCTTGTACTTAAGTCAGCATTGTGACTTTTGTATTAAATTCGGATGCAATTTCTGTGTTTCATCGTCAATAAGAAGATCCAAGGGATACAGTAAACATAAAGTGAAGCATCGGAATCTAAAACTGGACTCACAGGAGAGTTTCAAATCATTGAGCGTTAGAGTGTCAGTCCTCTTGCACTTAAGTGGGCATTGTGCTTTTTGTATTAAATTCGGATGCAACTTTTGGGTTTCATCGTCAATAAGAAAGTCCAAGGGGTACAGTAAACCTGAAGTGAAGCATCGGGAGCTAAAACCGGACTCACAGGAGAGGTTCAAATCATAGAAAGTTAGATTGTCAGTCCTCTTGTACTTAAGTCAGCATTGTGCCTTTGTATTAAATTCGGATGCAATTTCTGTGTTTCATCGTCAATTAGAAGGTCCAAGGGACACAGTAAACCATATGTGTGGCATCGGAATCTAAAACTGGACTCACAGGAGAGGTTCAAATCATAGAATGTTAGAGTGTCAGTCCTCTTGTACTTAAGTCGGCATTGTGCCGTTGGTATTAAATTCGGATGCAATTTCTGTGTTTTGTCGTCAATAAGTATGTCCAAGGGATACAGAAAACCTGAAGTGAAGCATCCTAATCTAAATCTGGACTCACAGGAGAGGTCAAATCATAGAGAGTTAGAGTGTCAGTCCTCTTGTACTTTAGTCGGCATTGTGCCTTTTGTATTAAATTCGGATGCAATTTCTGTGTTTCATCGACAACAAGAAGGTCCAAGGGATACAGTAAACCTGAAGTGAAGCATCGAAATCTAAAACTAGACTCACAGGACAGGTTCAAATCATAGAGAGTTAGAGTGTCAGTCCTCCTGTACTTAAGTCGGCAATGTGCCTTTTGTGTTAAATGCGGATGCAATTTCTGTGTTTCATCGTCAATAGGAAGGTCCAACGGATACAGTAAACCTGAAGTGAAGCATAGGTATCTAAAACTGGACTCACAGGAGAGGTTCTAATCATAGAAAGTTAGAGTGTCAGTCCTCTTGTACTTAAGTCGGTATTGTGCCTTTTGTATTAAATTCGGATGCAATTTCTGTGTTTCATCGTCAATAAGAGGGTCCAAGGGATACAGTAAACCTGAAGTGAAGCACCGGAATCTAAAACTGGACTCATAGGAGCGGTTATAATCATGGAAAGTTAGAGTGTCAGTCCTCTTGTACTTAAGTCTGCATTGTGCCTTTTGTATTAAATTCGTATGCAATTTCTGTGTTTCATCGTGAATGAGAAGGTCCAAGGGATACAGTAAACCTGAAGTGAAGTAACGGAATCTAAAACTGGACACACAGGAGAGGTTCAAATCATAGAAAGTTAGAGTGTCAGACCTCTTGTACTTAAGTCGGCATTGTGCCGTTGGTATTAAATTCGGATGCAATTTCTGTGTTTTGTCGTCAATAAGTATGTCCAAGGGATACAGAAAACCTGAAGTGAAGCATCCTAATCTAAATCTGGACTCACAGGAGAGGTCAAATCATAGAGAGTTAGAGTGTCAGTCCTCTTGTACTTTAGTCGGCATTGTGCCTTTTGTATTAAATTCGGATGCAATTTCTGTGTTTCATCGACAACAAGAAGGTCCAAGGGATACAGTAAACCTGAAGTGAAGCATCGAAATCTAAAACTAGACTCACAGGACAGGTTCAAATCATAGAGAGTTAGAGTGTCAGTCCTCCTGTACTTAAGTCGGCAATGTGCCTTTTGTGTTAAATGCGGATGCAATTTCTGTGTTTCATCGTCAATAGGAAGGTCCAACGGATACAGTAAACCTGAAGTGAAGCATAGGTATCTAAAACTGGACTCACAGGAGAGGTTCTAATCATAGAAAGTTAGAGTGTCAGTCCTCTTGTACTTAAGTCGGTATTGTGCCTTTTGTATTAAATTCGGATGCAATTTCTGTGTTTCATCGTCAATAAGAAGGTCCAAGGGATAAAGTAAACCTGAAGTGAAGCATCGGAATCTAAAACTGGACTCACAGGAGAGGTTCAAATCATAGAGAGTTGGAGTGTCAGTCCTCTTTACTTAAGTCGGCATTGTTCCTTTTCTATTAAATTCGCATGTAATATCTGTGTTTCATCGTCAATAAGAAGGCCCAAGGAATACAGTAAACCTGAAGTGAAGCATCGGAATTTAAAACTGGACTCACTGGTGAGGTTCAAATCGAAGAATGTTGGAGTGTCTGTCGTCTTGTACTTAAGTCGGCGTTGTGCGTTTTGTATTAAATTCGTATGCAATTTCTGTGTTTCATGGTCAATAAGATGGTCCAAGGGACACAGTAAACCTGAAGTGAAGCATCGGAATCTAAAACTGAACTCACAGGAGATGTTCAAATCACAGAAAGTTTGAGTGTTAGTCCTCTAGTACTTTATTCGGCATTTTGCCTTTTGTATTAAATTCGGATGCAATTTCTGTGTTTCATCGTCAATAATAAGGTCCAAGGGATACAGTAACCCTGAAGTGAGGCATCGGAATCTAAAACTGGATTCACAGGAGAGGTTCAAATCAAATAGAGTTAGAGTGTCAGTCACTTTGTACTTAAGTCGGCATTGTGCCTTTTGTATTAATTACGGGTGCAATTTCTCTGTTTCATCGTCAACAAGAAGGACCAAGGGACACAGTAAACCAGAAGTGAAGCATCGATATCTAAAACTGGAATCACAGGAAAGGCTAAAATCATAGAATGTAAGATGAGTCAATCCTCTTGTACTTAAGTCGGCTTTGTTTCTTTTGTATTTATTTCCGATGCAATTTCTGTATTTCATAGTTAATAAGAAGGCCCAAGGGATACAGTAAGCCTGAAGTGAAGCATCGGAATCTAAAACTGGTCTCACAGGAAGGGTTCAAATCATAGACAGTAAGAAGAGTCAGTATTCTTGTTCTTACGTCGGCATTGTGCTTTTTGTATTTAATTCCGATGCAATTTCTGTGTTTCATCGTCAATACGAATGTCCAAGGTATACAGTAAACCTGAAGTGAGGCATTGGAATCTAAAACTGGTCTCAGAGGCAAGGCTCAAATTATAGAATGAAAGAAGGGACATTCCTCTTGTACTTAAGTCTGCATTGTGCCGTTTGCATTTAATTCCGACGCAATTTCTGTGTTCCATCGTCAACAAGAAGGTCCAAGGGATACAGTAAACCAGAAGTGAAGCATCGGAATCTAAAACTGGTCTCACAGGAAAGGTTCAAGCCGTAGACAGTAAGAAGAGTCAGTCTTCTTATGCTTAAGTGGGCATTGTGCCTTTTGTATTTAGTTCCTATGCGATTTCTGTGTTTCATCGTCAATAAGAAAGTCCAAGGGATACAGTAAACCTGAAGTGAAGCATCGGAATCTAAAACTGGTCTCACAGGAAAGGTTCAAAACATGGACAGTAAGAAGAGTCTCTCTACATGTACTTAAGTCGGCAATGTGCCTTTTGTATTTATTTCCGATGCAATATCTGTGTTCCATCGTCATTAAGAAGGTCCAAGGGATACAGCAAACCTGAAGTGAAGCATCGGAATCTATAACTGGTCTCACAGGAAAAGTTCAAAGCATAGACAGTAAGAAGAGTCAGTCTTCTTGTACTTAAGTCGGCATTGTGCCTTTTCTATTTTGTTCCGAAACAATGTCTGTGTTTAGTCGTCAATAAGAAGGTCCAAGTGATACAGTAAACCTGAAGTGAAGCAACGATATCTAATACTGGTCTCAGAGGCAAGCCTCAAATTGTAGAATGAAAGAAGGGTCAGTCCTCTTGTACTTAACTCTGCATTGTGCAGTTTGCATTTAATTCCGAAGCATTTTCTGTGTTTCATCGTCAATAAGAATGTCCTAGGGATACAGTAAACTTGAAGTGAAGCATCGGAATCTAAAACTCGTCTCACAATTGAGGTTCAAAGCATAGACAGTAAGAAGCGTCAGTCCTCTTGTACTCAAGTCGGCATTGTGCCTTTTGTATTAAATTCGGATGCAACTTATGGGTTTCATCGTCAATAAGAAGGTCCAAGGGATACAGTAAACCTGAAGTGAAGCATCGGAAGCTAAAACCGGACTCACAGGAGAGGTTCAAATCATAGAAAGTTAGACTGTCAGTCCTCTTGTACTTAAATCGGCATTGTGCCTTTTGTATTAAATTCGGATGCAATTTCTGTGTTTCATCGTCAATAAGAAGGTCCAAGGGATACAGTAAACCTGAAGTGAAGCATCGGAATCTAAAACTGGACTCATAGGAGAGCTTCTGATCATGGAAAGTTAGAGTGTCAGTCCTCTTGTACTTAAGTCGGCATTGTGCCTTTTGTATTAAATTCGTATGCAATTTCTGTGTTTCATTGCGAATGAGAAGGTCCAAGGGATACAGTAAACCTGAAGTGAAGCATCGGAATCGAAAACTAGTCTCACAGGAGAGGTTCAAATCATAGAAAGTTAGAGTGTCAGTCCTCTTGTACTTAAGTCGGCATTGTGCCGTTTGTATTAATTTCGGATGCAATTTCTGGGTTTCGTCGTCAATAAGTATGTCCAAGGGATACAGTAAACCTGAAGTGAAGCATCCTAATCTAAATCTGGACACACAGGAGAAGTCAAATCATAGAGAGTTAGAGTGTCAGTCCTCTTGTACTTAAGTCGGCATTGTGCCTTTTGTATTAAATTCGGATGCAATTTCTGTGTTTCATCGACAATAAGAAGGTCCAAGGGATACAGTAAACCTGAAGTGAAGCATCGGAAGCTAAAACCGGACTCACAGGAGAGGTTCAAATCATAGAGAGTTAGAGTGTCAGTCCTCTTTACTTAAGTCGCCATTGTGCCTTTTGTATTATATTCGTATGCAATTTCTGTATTTCATCGTCAATAAGATGGTCCAACGGATACAGTAAACCTGAAGTGAAGCATCGGCATCTAAAATAGACTCACAGGAGAGGTTCACATCATAGAGAGCTAGAGTGTCAGTCCTCTTGTACTTAAGTCGGCATTGTGCCTTTTGTATTAAATTCGGATGCAATTTCTGTGTTTCATCGTCAATTAGAAGGTCCAAGGGTTACAGTAAACCTGAAGTGAAGCATCGGAAGCTAAAACCGGACTCACAGGAGAGGTTCAAATCATAGAAAGTTAGATTGTCAGTACTCTTGTACTTAAGTCAGCATTGTGCCTTTGCATTAAATTCGGATGCAATTTCTGTGTTTCATCGTCAATTAGAAGGTCCAAGGGATACAGTAAACCATAAGTGTGGCATCGGAATCTAAAACTGGACTCACAGGAGAGGTTCAAATCATAGAATGTTAGAGTGTGAGTCCTCTTGTACTTAAGGCGGCATTGTGCCTTTTGTATTAAATTCGGATGCAACTTTTGGGTTTCATCGTCAATAAGAAGGTCCAAGGGATACAGTAAACCTGAAGTGAAGCATCGGAAGCTAAAACCGGACTCACAGGAGAGGTTCAAATCATAGACAGTTAGACTGTCAGTCCTCTTGAACTTAAGTCAGCATTGTGCGTTTCTATTAAATTCGGATGCAATTTCTGTGTTTCATCGTCAATAAGAAGGTCCAAGGGATACAGTAAACCTGAAGTGAAGCATCGGAATCTAAAACTGGACTCATAGGTGCGGTTCTAATCATGGAAGGTTAGAGTGTCAGTCCTCTTGTACTTAAGTCTGCATTGTGCCTTTTGTATTAAATTCGTATGCAATTTCTGTGTTTCATCGTGAATGAGAAGGTCCAAGGGATACAGTAAACCTGAAGTGAAGTAACGGAATCTAAAACTGGACTCACAGGAGAGGTTCAAATCATAGAAAGTTAGAGTGTCAGACCTCTTGTACTTAAGTCGGCATTGTGCCGTTGGTATTAAATTCGGATGCAATTTCTGTGTTTTGCCGTCAATAAGTATGTCCAAGGGATACAGTAAACCTGAAGTGAAGCATCCTAATCTAAATCTGGACTCACAGGAGAGGTCAAATCATAGAGAGTTAGAGTGTCAGTCCTCTTGTACTTTAGTCGGCATTGTGCCTTTTGTATTAAATTCGGATGCAATTTCTGTGTTTCATCGACAACAAGAAGGTCCAAGGGATACAGTAAACCTGAAGTGAAGCATCGAAATCTAAAACTAGACTCACAGGAGAGGTTCAAATCATGGAAAGTTAGAGTGTCAGTCCTCTTGTACTTAAGTCGGCATTGTGCCTTTTGTATTAAATTCGTATGCAATTTCTGTGTTTCATCGTGAATCAGAAGGTCCAAGGGATACAGTAAACCTGAAGTGAAGCATCGGAATCTAAAACTGGACTCACAGGAGAGGTTCAAATCATAAAAGTTAGAGGGTCAGTCCTCTTGTACTTAAGTCGGCATTGTGCCGTTTGTATTATATTCGGATGCAATTTCTGTGTTTCGTCGTCAATAAGAAGGTCCAAGGGATACAGTAAACCTGAAGTGAAGCATCCGAATCTAAAACTGGACTCACAGGACCGGTTCAAATCATATAGAGGTAGAGTGTCAGTCCTCTTGTACTTAAGTCGGCATTGTGCTTTTTGTATTAAATTCGGATGTAACTTTTGGGTTTCATCGTCAATAATAAGGTGAAGGGATACAGTAAACCTGAAGTGAAGCATCGGAAGCTAAAACCAGACTCACAGGAGAGGTTCAAATCATAGATAGTTAGAGTGTCAGTCCTCTTGTACTTAAGTCAGCATTGTGCCTATGTATTAAATTCGGATGCAATTTCTGTGTTTCATCGTCAATAAGAAGGTCCAAGGGATAAAGTAAACCTGAAGTGAAGCATCGGAATCTAAAACTGGACTCACAGGAGAGGTTCAAATCATAGAAAGTTAGAGTGTCAGTCCTCTTGTACTTAAGGCGGCATTGTGCCTTTGTATTAATTTCGGATGCGATTTCTGTGTTTCATCGTCAATAAGAAGGTCCAAGGGATACAGTAAACCTGAAGTGAAGCATCGGAATCAAAAACCGGACTCATAGGAGAGGTTCTAATCATGGAAAGTTAGAGTGTCAGTCCTCTTGTACTTAAGTCGGCATTGTGCATTTTGTATTAAATTCGTATTCAATTTCTGTGTTTCATCGTGTATGAGAAGGTCCAAGGGATACAGTAAACCAGAAGTGAAGCATCGGAATCTAAAACTGGACTCACAGGAGAGGTTCAAATCATAGAAAGTTAGAGTGTCAGTCCTCTTGTACTTAAGTCTGCATTGTGCCGTTTGTATTAAATTCGGATGCAATTACTGTGTTTTGTCGTCACTAAGTATGTGCAAGGGATACAGTAAACCTGAAGTGAAGCATCCTAATCTAAATCTGGACTCACAGGAGAGGTCAAATCATAGAGAGTTAGTGTCAGTCCTCTTGTAATTAAGTCGGCATTGTGCCTTTTTTATAATATTCGGATGCAATTTCTGTGTTTCATCGACAACAAGAAGGTCCAAGGGATACAGTAAACCTCAAGTGAAGCATCGAAATCTAAAACTAGACTCACAAGAGAGGTTCAAATCATAGAGAGTTAGAGTGTAAGTCCTCTTTACTTAAGTCGGCATTGTTGTTTTCTATTTAATTCGGATGCAATTTCTGTGTATCACGTCAATAAGAAGGTCCAAGGGATACAGTAAACCTGAAGTGAAGCATCGCAATCTGAAACTGGACTCACTGGAGAGGTTCAAATCATAGAAAGTGAGAGTGTCAGTCGTCTTCTACTTAAGTCGGCATTATGCCTTTTGTATTACATTCGTATGCAATTTCTATATTTCATCGTCAATAAGAAGGTCCAACGGATAAAGTAAACCTGAAGTGAAGCATCGGAATCTATAACTAGATTCACAGGAGAGGTTTACATCATAAAGAGTTAGAGTGTCAGTCCTCTTGTACTAAAGTCGGGATTGCGCCTTTTGTATTAAATTCGGATGCAATTTCTGTGTTTCATCGTCAATAAGACGGTCCAAGGGATACAGTAAACCTGAAGTGAAGCATCGGAATCTAAAACTGGACTCACAGGAGATTTTCAAATCATAGAGAGTTAGAGTGTCAGTCCTCTTTACTTAAGTCGCCATTGTGCCTTTTGTATTACATTCGTATGCAATTTTTGTGTTTCATCGACAATAAGAAGGTCCAAGGGATACAGTAAACCTGAAGTCAAGCATCGGAATCTACAACTAGACTCACAGGAGAGGTTCAAATCATAGAGAGTTAGAGTGTCAGTCCTCTTTACTTAAGTCGCCTTTGTGCCTTTTGTTTTACATTCGTATGCAATTTCTATATTTCATCGTCAATAAGAAGGTCCAACGGATACAGTAAACCTGAAGTGAAGCATCGGAATCTAAAACTAGATTCACAGGAGAGGTTTACATCATAGAGAGTTAGAGTGTCAGTCCTTTTGTTCTTAAGTCGGCATTGTGACTTTTGTATTAAATTCGGATGCAATTTCTGTGTTTCATTGTGAATGAGAAGGTCCAAGGGATACCGTAAAACTGAAGTGAAGCATCGGAATCTAAATCTATACTCACAAGAGAGGTTCATATCATAGAAAGTTAGAGTGTCAGTCCTCTTGTACTTAAGAGGGTATTGTGCCGTTTGTATTAAATTCGGAAGCAATATCTGTGTTTCGTCGACAATAAGTATGTCCAAGGGATACAGTAAACCTGAAGTGAAGCATCGCAATCTGAAACTGGACTCACTGGAGAGGTTCAAATCATAGAAAGTGAGAGTGTCAGTCGTCTTCTACTTAAGTCGGCATTATGCCTTTTGTATTACATTCGTATGCAATTTCTATATTTCATCGTCAATAAGAAGGTGCAACGGATACAGTAAACCTGAAGTGAAGCATCGGAATCTATAACTAGATTCACAGGAGAGGTTTACATCATAGAGAGTTAGAGTGTCAGTCCTCTTTACTTAAGTCGGCATAGTTCTTTTCTATTAAATTCGGATGCAATTTCTGTGTTTCATCGTCAATAAGAAGGTCCAAGAGATACAGTAAAACTGAAGTGAAGCATCGGAATCTAAAACTGGACTCACAGGAGAGGTTCAAATCATAGAGAGTTAGAGTGTCAGTCCTGTTGTTGTTATGTCGGCATTGTGCCTTTTGTATTAAATTCGGATGCAATTTTTGTGTTTCATCGACTATAAGAAGGTCCAAGGGATACAGTAAACCTGAAGTGAAGCATCGGAATCTACAAATAGCCTCACAGGAGAGGTTCAAATCATAGAGAGTTAGAGTGTCAGTCCTCTTTACTTACGTCGCCATTGTACCTTTTGTATTACATTCGAATGCAATTTCTGTATTTCATCGTCAATAAGGAGGTCCAACGGATACAGTAAAACTGAAGTGAAGCATCGGAATCTAAAACTGGACTCACAGGAGAGGTTCACATCATAGTGAGTTAGAGTGTCAGTCATCTTGTACTTAAGTCGGCACTGTGCCTTTTCTATTAAATTCGAATGCAATTTCTGTGTTTCATCGTCAATGAGAAGTTCCAAGGGATACAGTAAACCTGAAGTGAAGCATCGGAATCTAAAACTGGACTCACAGGAGAGGTTCAAATCATAGAGAGTTTGAGTGTCAGTCCTATTGTACTTAAATCGGCATTGTGCCATTTGTATTACTTTCTGATGCAATTTCTGTGTTTAATCGGCAATAAGAAGGTCCAAGGGATACAGTAAACCTGAAGTGAAGCATCATAATCTAAAACTGGACTCACAGGAGAGGTTCAAATCATAAAGAGTTAGAGTGTCAGTCCTCATTACTTAAGACGCCATTGTGCCTTTTCTATTAAATTCGGATGCAATTTCTGTGTTTCATCGTCAATAAGAGGGCCCAAGGGATACAGTAAACCTGAAGTGAAGCATCGGAATTTTAAAACTGGACTCACTGGAGAGGTTCAAATCATAGAAAGTTAGAGTGTCAGTCGTCTTGTACTTATGTCGGCGTTGTGCGTTTTGTATTAAATTCGTATGCAATTTCTGTGTTTCGTCGTCAATAAGAAGGTCCATGGGATACAGTAAACCTGAAGTGAAGCATCGGAATCTAAAACTGGACTCACAGGAGAGGTTCAAATCATAGAGAGTTAGAGTGTCAGTCCTCTTGTACTTAAGTCGGCATTGTGCCTTTTGTATTAAATTCGGATGCAATTTCTGTGTTTCATCGTCAATAAGAAGGTCCAAGGGATACAGTAAAAATAAAGTGAAGCATCAGAATCTTAAAACTGGACTCACAGGAGAGGTTCAAATCACAGAAAGTTAGAGTGTCATTCCGCTAGTACTTAAATCGAAATTGTGCCCTTTGTATTAATTTCGGATGCAATTTCTGTGTTTCATCGTCAACAAGAAGGACCAAGGGATACAGTAAACCTGAAGTGAAGCATCGGAATCTAAAACTGGTCTCACAGGAAGGGTTCAAATCATTGACAGTAATAAGAGTCGGTATTCATGTACTTACGTCGGCATTGTGCTTTTTGTATTTAATTCCGATGCAATTTCTGTGTTTCATCGTCAATACTAATGTCCATGGAATACAGTAAACCTGACGTGAGGCATCGGAATCTAAAACTGTTCTCACAGGAATGGTTCTAAACATAGACAGTAAGAAGAGTCAGTCTTCTCGTACTTAAGTCGGCATTGTGCCTTTTGTATTAAATTCGGATACAATTTTTGTGTTTCATCGTCAATAAGATGGTCCAAGGGATACAGTAAACCTGATGTGAGGCATCGGAATCTAAAACTGGACTCACAGAAGAGGTTCAAATCATAGAAAGTAAGAGTGTCAGTCCACTTGTACTTAAGTCGGCATTGTGCCTTTTGTATTAAATTCGAATGCCATTTCTGTGTTTCATCCTCAATAAGAAGGTCCAAGGGTTACAGTAAACCTGAAGTGAAGCATCGGAATCAAAAATTGGACTCATAGGAGTGGTTCTAATCATAGAAAGTTAGAATATCAGTCCTCTTGTACTTATGTCGGCATTGTGCCTTTTGTATTACATTCGGATGCAATTTCTGTGTTTCATCGACAATAAGAAAGTCCAAGGGATACAGTAAACCTGAAGTGAAGCATTGGAATCTAATACTAGGCTCACAGGAGAGGTTCAAATCATAGAGAGTTAGAGTGTTAGTCCTCCTGTACTTAAGTCGGCATTGTGCCTTTTGTATCTAATTCGGATGCATTTTCTTATTTATTTATTTTTTTATTTATTTATTTATTGTTCCGTGGGACCACATTTAGGAGAAGTCTCCATGGTCATGGAACGAGTCAATACATGAAATTATAACACGATTGTAGAAACAGATAAAATGATATATAAGAAACATATTCAGGCGACAAGTCGTTAGTTTAAATAAAGAAAATCAAGAATGTAACACTAGAATTTGCTTAATTTTTTAGCTCTTCCAGGAGCTCCTCGACAGAATAGAAGGAGTGAGCCATGAGGAAACTCTTCAGTTTAGACTTAAAAGTGTTTGGGCTACTGCTAAGATTTTTGAGTTCTTGTGGTAGCTTATTGAAAATGGATGCAGCAGAATACTGCACTCCTTTCTGCACAAGAGTCAAGGAAGTGCATTCAACATGCAGATTTGATTTCTGCCTAGTATTAACTGAGTGAAAGCTGCTAACTCTTGGGAATAAGCTAATATTGCTAACAACAAACGACATTAAAGAAAATACATACTGTGAGGGCAATGTCAAAATTCCCAGACTATTGAATAGGGGTCGACAAGAGGTTTTCGAACTTACACCATACATAGCTCGAACAGCCCGTTTTTGAGCCAAAAATACCCATTTTGAATCAGAAGAATTACCCCAAAAAATAATACCATATGACATAAGCGTATGAAAATATGCGAAGTATACTACTTTTCGTGTTGAAATGTCACTTATTTCAGATACTGTTCTAATGGTAAATAAAGCGGCATTTAGTTTCTGAACAAGATCCTGAACATGGGCTTTCCACAACAGCTTACTATCTATCCGTACGCCTAGGAACTTGAACTGTTCCGTCTCGCTTATAACATGCCCATTCTGTCTGATTAAAATGTCAGTTCTTGTTGAATTGTGGGTTAGAAACTGTAAAAACTGAGTCTTACTGTGATTTAGCATCAAATTATTTTCCACAAGCCACGAACTACATTATTTGATAATGTTTCAATATTACACACAAGATCCTTCACTACCAAGGTGGTGTCATCAGCAAACAGAAATATTTTTGAATCACCTGTAATACTAGAAGGCATATCATTTACATAAACAAGAAACAGCAGTGGCCCCAGCACCGACCCTTGGGGAACGCCCCATTTAACAGTGCCCCATTGGGACTGAACATCATTACCACTCTCAATATTGCGGAGGAATACCTTCTGCTTTCTGTTCTTAAAGTAGGAGGCGAACCAATTGTAAGCTACTCCCCTTACTCCATAATGTTCCAACTTCTGCAGTAATATTTTGTGGTCAACACAGTCAAAAGCCTTCGTTAAATCAAAGAAAACACCTAACGTTCGCAACCTTTTATTTAATCCGTCCAAAACCTCACAGAGAAAAGAGACTATAGCATTTTCAGTTGTTAAGCCATTTCTAAAACCAAACTGTACATTTGACAGCAAATTATGTGAATTTAAATGCTGCAGTAACCTTGTATATACAACCCTCTCGATAACTTTAGCAAACACCGATGGCATAGAAATAGGTCTATAATTGTCAACATTATCCCTGTCTCCCTTTTTATAAAGTGGCTTCACTACCGAGTACTTTAATCGGTCAGGAAACCGACCACTCCTAAAGGAAAAGTTACAGATATGGCTAAGTACTGAGCTAACATACGTGGAACAATACTTCAGTATTCTGCTAGATACCCCGTCATATCCATGAGAGTTCTTGGTCTTTAGTGATTTAATTATTAACTCAATCTCCCTCTTGTCAGTATCATGGAGAAGCATTTCAGTTAACAGTCTCGGAACACTTTTTTCTAAGAGCGCTATATGATTCCCTGTTGGGACTAGGTTTCTATTTAGTTCACCTGCTATATTCAGAAAGTGATTATTAAGTACTGTGCATATTTGCGACTTATCAGTAACACGGACATCCCCACTACGCACTGATTCTATATTCTCGACCTGTCTCTCCAGACCAGCCACTTCCTTTACGACTGACCATATGGTTTTAATTTTATCCTGAGACTTAGCTATTCTATCTGCATACCACATACTTTTTGCCTTCCTAATAACTTTTTTAAGCACCTTACAATACAGTTTGTAATGGGCTGCTGCATTTAGATTTTGACTGTTTCTAACGTTTTGATATAATTGCCACTTTGTTCTACAAGATATTCTTATCCCTTTAGTCAGCCACCCAGGCTGCCTGTTTGTGCTAGTACCCTCTTTTGAACGTTCTAACGGAAAGCAACTTTCAAAGAGCACGAGAAAAGTCTTCAGGAAAGCGTTATATTTATCGTCTACTGTATCAGCACTATAAACATCTTGCCACTCTTGTTCCTTGATGAGGTTTACAAAAGTCTGTACAGCAACTGGATCAGCTTTCCTAAAAAGTTGGTAACTATATTTAACATGTGTTGCAGCACAAAAATCTTTTAGACTTAAAATTTGTGCATCATGATCTGAAAGGCCATTCACCTTTTTGCTAACAGAATGCCCTTCTAATAATGACGAATAAACAAAAATATTGTCTATGGTTGTTCTACTGTTCCCTTGCACTCTAGTTGGAAAGAATACGGTTTGCATAAGATTATATGAATTAAGGAGGTCTACCAGCATCCTTTTCCTTGCACAGTCACTTATACAATTAATATTGAAGTCACCACATATCACTAACTTTTTGTATTTCCTATAAAGTGAACCAAGAACCTCCTCTAGCTTTAGCAAAAATGTTGTGAAATCGGAGTCTGGGGATCTATAAATAACAACAGTAAGAAGTTTAGCTCCACTAATTTTAACCACACCTGCACAACATTCAAACACCTTTTCAGTGCAGTACTTTGAAACATCAATTGACTCAAATGGGATACCGTTTTTCACATACATGGCTACTCCCCCACACCGCAAAGAGCTCCTAGAAAAGCTGCCAGCCAACCTGTATCCTGGTAAAGGAAGCCTCTGAATTATCTCCTTATTTAAGAAGTGTTCAGATATACCAATAATTTCAGAGTCAACATCTATAAGCAGTTCACTAACTTTATCTCTAATACCTTGTATATTTTGATGAAATATACTAATTCCCTCATTAATCGGATACCCAAGCTTTGTAGAAAGTGGTTTCTTTGTTAGAGAGACTTCCCTTAAGCAGGAATACCTATCAGCTGACTTCAATCTAAAAAAGGTACAGCTCTAACACCCACAACTACCGGAATTTTCCCAAGGGTGATCCCACCACCCCCACCTATGCTGTCACCTATAAGTTTCGCCAACCTCCCCTTCCCCTTTCATCGTCAATAAGAAGGTCCAAGGGATACAGTAAACCCAAAGTGAAGCATCGGAATCTAAAACTGGACTCACAGGAGAGGTTCAAATCATAGAGAGTTAGAGTGTCAGTCCTCTTGTACTTAAGTCGGCATTGTGCCTTTTGTATTAAATTCGGATGCAATTTCTGTGTTTCATCGTCAATAAGAAGGTCCAAGGGATACAGTAAACGTGAAGTGAAGCATCGGAATCTAAAACTGGACTCATTGGAGAGGTTCTAATCATAGAAAGTTAGAGTGTCAGTCCTCTTGTACTTAAGTCGGCATTGTGCCTTTTGTATTAAATTCGGATGCAATTTCTGTGTTTCATCGTCAATAAGAATGTCCAAGGGATACAGTAAACGTGAAGTGAAGCATCGGAATCTAAAACTGGACTCATTGAAGAGTTTCTAATCATAGAAAGTTAGAGTGTCAGCCCTCTTGTACTTAAGTCTCCATTGTGCCTTTAGTATTAAATTCGGATGCAATTCCTATGTTTCATCGTCAAAAGAAGGTCCAAGGGATACAGCAAACCTGAAGTGAAGCATCGGAATCTAAAACTGGACTCATTGGAGAGGTTCGAATCATAGAAAGTTAGAGTGTCAGTCCTCTTGTACTTAAGTCGGCATTGTGCCTTTTGTATTAAATTCGGATGCAATTTCTGTGTTTCATCGTGAATGAGAAGGTCCAAGGGATACAGTAAACCTGAAGTGAACCGTCGGAATCTAAAACTGGTCTCACAGGAGAGGTTCAAATCATAGAAAGTTAGAGTGTTAGTCCACTTGTACTTAAGTCGGCATTGTGCCGTTTGTATCAAATTCGGATGCAATTTCTGTGTTTCGTCGTCAATAAGTAGGTCCAAGGGATGCAGTAAACCTGAAGTGAAGCATCCGAATCTAAAACTGGACTCACAGGAGAGGTTCAAATCATAGAGAGTTAGAGGGTCAGTCCTCTAGTACTTAAGTCAGCATTGTGCTTTTTGTATTAAATTCGGATACAATTTCTGTGTTTCATCGTCAATAAGAAGGTCCAAGGGATACAGTAAACCCAAAGGGAAGCATCGGAATCTAAAACTAGACTCACAGGAGAGGTTCAAATCATAGGGAGTTAGAGTGTCGGTCCTCCAGTACTTAAGTCGGCATTGTGCCTTTTGTATAAATTTCGGATGCAATTACTGTGTTCCATCGTCAACAAGAAGAACCAAGGGATACAGTAAACCTGAAGTGAAGCATCGATATCTAAAACTGGTATCACAGGCAAGGCTAAAATCACAGAATGTAAGAAGAGTCAATCCTCTTGAACTTAAGTCAGCTTTGTGTCTTTTGTATTTATTTCCGATGCAATTTCTGTGATTCATCGTTAATAAGATGGTCCATAGGATACAGTAAACCTGAAGTGAAACATCGGAATCTAATACTGGACCCACAGGAAGGGTTCCAATATAGACAGTAAGAAGAGTCAGTATTCTTGTTCTTACGTCGGCATTGTGCTTTTTGTATTTAATTCCGATGCAATTTCTGTGTTTCATCGTCAATACGAATGTCCAAGGAATACAGTAAACCTGAAGTGAGGCATCGTAATCTAAACCTGGCCTCACAGGAAAGGTTCTAATCATAGACAGTAAGAAGAGTCAGTCTTCTCGTACTCAAGTGGGCATTGAGCCTTTTGTATTTAGTTCCGATGCAATTTCTGTGTTTCATCGTCATTAAGAAGGTCCAAGGGATACAGCAAACCTGAAGTGAAGCATCGGAATCTATGACTGGTCTCACAGGTAAAGTTCAAAGCATAGACAGTAAGTAGAGTCAGTCTTCTTGTACTTAAGTCGGCATTGTGCCTTTAGTATTTAGTTCCGAAACAATGTCTGTGTATAGACGTCAACAAGAAGGTCCAGGTGATACAGTAAACCTGAAGTGAAGCATCGATATCTAAAACTGGTCTCAGAGGCAAGGCTCAAATTATAGAATGAAAGAAGGGACAGTCCTCTTGTACTTAAGTCTGCATTGTTCCGTTTGCATTTAGCTCCGACGCAATTTCTGTGTTTCATCGTCAACAAGAATGTCCAAGAGATACAGTAAACCAGAAGTGAAGCATCGGAATCTAAAACAGGTCTCACAGGAAAGGTTCAAGACGTAGACACTAAGTAGAGTCAGTCTTCTTAAACTTAAGTTGGCATTGTGCCTTTTGTATTTAGTTCCTATGCAATGTCTGTGTTTCATCGTCAATAAGAAAGTCCAAGGGATACAGTAAACCTGAAGTCAAGCATCGGAATCTAAAACTGGTCTCACAGGAAAGGTTCAAAACATAGACAGTAAGAACCGTCTGTCTACTTGTACTTAAGTCGGCATTGTGCCTTTTGTATTTAATTCCGATGCAATAACTTTGTCTCATCGTCATTAAGAAGGTCCAAGGGATACAGCAAACCTGAAGTTAAGCATCTGATTCTGTAACTGGTCTCACAGGAATAGTTCAAAGCATAGACAGTAATAAGAATCAGTCTTCTTGTACTTAAGTCGGCATTGTGCCTTTTGTATTTAGTTCCGAAACAATGTCTGTGTTTAGTCGTGAATAAGAAGGCCCAAGTGATACAGTATACCTGAAGTGAAGCATCGATATCTAAAACTGGTCTCAGAGGCAAGGCTCAAATTATAGAATGAACGGTGGGTCAGTCCTCTTGTACATAAGTCTGCATTGTGCAGTTTGCATTTAATTCCGGCGCATTTTCTGTGTTTCATCGTCAACAAGACTGTCCATGGGATACAATAAACCAGAAGTGAAGCATCGGAATCTAAAACTGGTCTCACAGGAAAGTTTCAAGACGTAGACAGTAAGAAGAGTCAGTCGTCATGTACTTAAGTCTGCATTGTGACTTCTGTATTAAATTCGGATGCAATTTTTGTGTTTCATCGTCAATAAGAAGGTCCAAGGGATGCAGAAAACCTGAAGTGAAGCATCGGAATCTAAAACTGGACTCACAGGAGAGTTTCAAATCACAGAAAGTTAGAGTGTCAGTCCTCTTGTACCTTAGTCGGCATTGTGCCTTTTGTATTAAATTCGGATGCAATTTCAGTGTTTCATCGTCAATAAGAAGGTCCAAGGGATACAGTAAACCTGAAGTGAAGCATCGGAATCTAAAACTTGACTCACAGAAGAGTTTCAAATCATGGAGTGTTAGAGGGTCAGTCCTTTTGTACTTAAGTCGGCATTGTGCCTTTTGTATTAGGTTCGGATGCAATTCTGTGTTTCATCGTCAATAACATGGTCCAAGGGATACAGTAAACCTGAAGTGAAGCATCGGAATCTAAAAATGCACTCACAGGAGGGAATCAAATCATAGAAAGTTAGTGTGTCTGTCGTGTTGTACTTAAGTCGGCATTGTGCCTTTTGTATTAATTTCGCATGCAATTTCTGTGCTTCATCGTCAACAAGAAGGTCCAAGAGATACAGTAAACCTGAAGTGAAGCATCGATATATAAAACTGGTATTACAGGAAATTTTCTAAACATAGACAGTAAGAAGAGTCAGTATTCTTGTCCCTATGTCGGCAGTATGCCTTTTGTATTTCATTCCGATGCAATTTCTGTGTTTCATCGTCAGTAACATGGTCCAATGGATACAGTACACCTGAAGTGTAGCATCGGAATCTGAAACTGGTTTCACAGGAAGGGCTCAAATTATAGAATGTGAGATGAGTCAGTCTTCTTGTACTTAAGTTTGCATCGTGCCCTTTGTATTTATTTCCGTTGCATATCCTGGGTTTCATCGTCTAAAATGAGGTCCAAGGGATAAAGTAAACCTGAAGTGAAGCATCGTAATCTAAAACTGGTATCACAGGAAAGAATACATTCATAGAATGTTAGAAGTGTCAATCCTTTTGTACTTAAGTTGGCATTGTGCCTTTTGTATTTAATTCTGATGGAAGTTCTGTCTTTCATCGTCAATAAGAAAGCCCAAGGGATACAGTAAACCTGAAGTGAAGCTTCAGAATCTAAAACTGAACTCACAGGAAAGGCTCATAACATAGACAGTGAGAAGAGTCAGAATTCTTGTACTTAAGTCGGCATTGTGCCTTTTGTATGTAATTCTGAAGCAATTTTTATGTATCATCGTCAATTACAAGGTCCAAGGAATACGGTAAGCCTGTAGTGAAGCATCGGAATCTAAAATTGGTCTCACAGGAGAGATTCAAGTCATAGAATGTAAGAAGAGTCAGTCCTCTTGTACTAAAGTCGGCGTTGATCCCTTTGTATTTAATTGCGATGCAATATCTGTGTTTCATCGTCAATAAGAAGGTCCATGGTATACAGTAAACCTGAAGTGAAGCATCGGAATCTAAAACTGGTCTCACAGGAAAGGCTCAAAGCATAGACAGTAAGAAGAGTCAGTCTTCAGGTACTTAAATCAGCATTGTGCATTTTGTTTTTAATTACGATGCAATTTCTGTGTTTCATCGACAATAAAAAGGTCCAAGGGATACAGTAAACCAGAAGTGAAGCATCGGAATCTAAGACTGGTCTCACAGGAAAACTTCAAATTACAGAATGTAAGAAGAGTCAGTCCTCTTGTACTTAAGTCCGCATTGTGCCTTTTGTATTTAATTCAGATGCACTTTCTGTGGTTAATCGTCAATAAGGAGGTCCAAGGGATACACTAAACCTGAAGTGAAGCATCGGAATCTAAAACTGGTGTCACAGGAAAGGTTCAAACCATAGACAGAAGAGGAGTCGGTCTTCTAGTACTTAAGTCGGCATGATGCCTTTTGTATTTAATTCCGATGAAATTTCTGTGTTTCATCGTCAAAAAGAAGGTCCAAGGGATACAGTAAAACTGAAGTGAAGCATCGTAACCTAAAACTGGTCTCACAGGAAGAGTTCAAATCACAGAATGTAAGAAGATTCAGTCCTCTCGTACTTAAGTCCGCATTGTGCCTTTTGTATTTAATTCAGATGCACTTTCTGTGGTTAATCGTCAATAAGGAGGTCCAAGGGATACACTAAACCTGAAGTGAAGTATCGAAACCTCAAACTGGTCCACAGGAAAGGATCAAATCATAGAATGTATGAAGACTCAGTCCCCTTGTACTTAAGTCAGCATTGTGCCCTTTGTATTTAATTCCGATGCAATTTCTTTGTTTCATCGTCAATAAGAAGGTCCAAGGGAAACAGTAAACCTGAAGTGAAGCATCGGAATCTAAAACTGGACTCACAGGAGAGGTTCAAATCATAGGGAGTTAGAGTGTCAGTCTTCCTGTACTTAAGTCGGCATTATGCCTTTTGTATTAATTTCGGATGCAATTTCTGTGTTTCATCGTCAATAAGAAGTTCCAACGGATACAGTCAACCTGAAGTGAAGTATCGGAATCTAAAACTGGACTCACAGGGGATGTTCAAATCATAGAGGGTTAGAGTGTCAGTCCTCTTGTACTTACGTCGGCATTGTGCCTTTTGAATTAAATTCGGATGCATTTTCTGTGTTTCATCGTCAATAAGAAGGTCCAAGGGATACAGTAAACCTGAAGTGAAGCATCGGAATCTAAAACTGGACTCACAGGAGAGGTTCAAATCATAGACAGTTAGAGTGTCAGTCCTCTTGTACTTAAGTCGGCATTGTGCCTTTTCTATTTAATTCGGATGCAATAACTGAGTTTCATCGTCAATAAGAAGGTCCAAGAGATACAGTTAACCTGAAGTGAAGCATCTGAATCCAAAACTGGACTCACAGGAGAGGTTCAAATCATAGAGAGTTAGAGTGTCAGTCCTCTTGTACTTATGTCGGCATTGTGCCTTTTGTATTAAATTCGGATGCAATTTGTGTGTTTCATCGTCAACAAGAATGTCCAAGGGATACAGTAAACCTGAAGTGAAGCATCGGAATCTAAAACTGGACTCAGAGGGGAGGTTCAAATCATAGAAATTTAGAGTGTCTGTCGTCTTGTACTTAAGTCGGCATTGTGCCTTTTGTATTAAATTCGGATGCAATTTCTGTGTTTCATCGTCAACAAGAAGGTCCAAGGGATACAGTAAACCTGAAGTGAAGCATCGATATATAAAACTGGTATTACAGGAAAGGTTGTAAACAAAGACAGTAATAAGAGTCAGTATTCTTGTTCTTATGTCGGCAGTGTGCCTTTAGTATTTAATTCCGATGCAATTTCTCTGTTTCATCGTCAATAACATGGTCCAATGGATACAGTACACCTGAAGTGAAGCATCGGAATCTGAAACTGGTTTCACAGGAAGGGCTCAAATTATAGAATGTGAGATGAGTCAGCCTTCTTGTACTTAAGTCGGCATCGTGCCCTTTGTATTTAATTCCGAAGCATTTTCTGTGTTTCATCGGCAAAAAGGAGGTCCAAGGGATAAAGTAAACCTGAAGTGAAGCATCCGAATCTAAAACTGGTTTCACAGGAAAGGCTACATTCAAAGAATGTTAGAAGTGTCAATCCTCTATACTTAAGTAGGCATTGTGCTTTTGTATTTAATTCTGATGCAAGTTCTGTCTTTCATCGTCAATAAGAAAGCCCAAGGGATACAGTAAACCTGAAGTGAAGCATCGGAATCTAAAACTGGACTCACAGGAGAGGTTCAAATCATAGGGAGTTAGAGTGTCAGTCTTCCTGTACTTAAGTCGGCATTATGCCTTTTGTATTAAATTCGGATGCAATTTCTGTGTTTCATCGTCAATAAGAAGTTCCAACGGATACAGTCAACCTGAAGATAAGTATCGGAATCTAAAACTGGACTCACAGGAGATGTTCAAATCATAGATGGTTAGAGTGTCAGTCCTCTTGTACTTAAGTCGGCATTGTGCCTTTAGTATTAAATTCGGATGCATTTTCAGTGTTTCATCGTCAATAGGAAGGTCAAAGGGATACAGTAAACCCGAAGTGAAGCATCGGAATCTAAAACTGGACTCACAGGAGAGGTTCAAATGATAGACAGTTAGAGTGTCAGTTCTCTTGCACTTAAGTCGGCATGGTGCCTTTTCTATTTAATTCGGATGCAATATCTGAGTTTCATCGTCAATAAGAAGGTCCAAGGGATACAGTAAACCTGAAGTGAAGCATAGGAATCTAAAACTGGACTCACAGGATAGGTTCAAATCATAGAGAGTTTGAGTGTCTGTCGTCTTGTACTTAAGTCGGCATTGTGCCTTTTGTATTAAATTCGGATGCAATTTCTGTGTTTCATCGTCAATAAGAAGGTCCCAGGGATACAGTAAACCTGAAGTGAAGCATCGATATATAAAACTGGTATTACAGGAAAGGTTCTAAACATAGACAGTAAGAAGAGTCAGTATTCTTGTTCTTATGTCGGCAGTGTGTCTTTTGTATTTAATTCCGATGCAATTTCTGTCTTTCATCGTCAATACGAAGGTGCAAGGGGGTACAGTAAACCTGAAGTGAAGCTTCAGAATCTAAAACTGGACTCACAGGAAAGGCTCAAAACATAGACAGTGAGAAGAGTCAGAATTCTTGTACTTAAGTCGGCATTGTGCCTTTTGTATGTAATTCAGAAGCAATTTTTATGTATCATCGTCAATTACAAGGTCCAAGGAATACGGTAAGCCTGTAGTGAAGCATTGGAATCTAAATTTGTTCTCACAGGAGAGATTCAAGTCATAGACTTTAAGAAGAGTCAGCCCTCTTGTACTAAATTCGGCGTTGTTCCCTTTGTATTTAATTCCGATGCAATTTCTGTGTTTCATCGTCAATACGAAGGTCCATGGTATACAGTAAACCTGAAGTGAAGCAGCGGAATCTAAAACTGGTCTCACAGAAAAGGCTCAAAGCATAGACAGTAAGAAGAGTCAGTCTTCAGGTACTTAACTCGGCATTGTGCCTTTTGTTTTTAATTACGATGCAATTTCTGTGTTTCATCGACAATAAAAAGGTCCAAGGGATACAGAAAACCTGAAGTGAAGCAACTGAATCTAAAACTGGTCTCACAGGAAAACTTCAAATCACATAATGTAAGAAGAGTCAGTCCTCTTGTACTTAAGTCGGCATTGTGCCTTTTGTATTTTATTCCGAAGCACTTTCTGTCGTTCATCATCAATAAGAAGGTCCAAGGGATACAATAAACGTGAAATGAAGCATCGGATTCTATAACTAGTCTCACAGGAAAGTTTCAAATCATAGACAGTAAAAAGAATCAGTATTCTTGTACTTAAGTCGGCATTGTGCCTTTTGTATTTAATTCCGATGCAATTTATGTCTTCCATCGTCAATAAGAAGGTGCAAGAGATACAGTAAACCTGAAGTGAAGCATCGGAATCTAAAACTGGTCTCACAGGAATGGTTCAAATCATAGACATCAAGAAGAATCAGTCTTCTTGTACGTAAGTCGGCATGGTGCAATTTGTATTTAATTCCGATGCAATTTCTGTGTTTCATCGTCAATAAGAAGGTCCAAGGGATACAGTAAACCTGAAGTGAAGCATCGGAATCAAAAACTGGTGTCACAGGAAAGGTTCAAACCATAGACAGAAGAGGAGTCGGTCTTCTAGTACTTACGTCGGCATGATGCCTTTTCTATTTAATTCCGATGAAATTTCTATGTTTCATCGTCAAAAAGAAGGTCCAAGGGATACAGTAAACCTGAAGTGAAGCATCGTAACCTAAAACTGATCTCACAGGAAAAGTTCAAATCACAGAATGTAAGAAGATTCAGTCCTTATGTACTTAAGTCCGCATTGTGCCTTTTGTATTTAATTCAGATGCACTTTCTGTGGGGAATCGTAAATAAGGAGGTCCAAGGGATACACTTACCTGAAGTGAAGTATCGAAACCTCAAACTGGTCTCACAGGAAAGGATCAAATCATAGAATGTAAGAAGACTCAGTCCTCTTGTACTTAAGTCAGCATTGTCCCCGTTGTATTTAATTCCGATGCAATTTCTTTGTTTCATCGTCAATAAGAAGGTGCAAGGGACACAGTAAACCTGAAGTGAAGCATCGGAATCTAAAACTGGTCTCACAGGAAAGGTTCAAATCATAGACAGTAAGAAGAATCAGTCATCTTGTACGTAAGTCGGCATGGTGCAATTTGTATTTAATTCCGATGCAATTTCTGTGTTTCATCGTCAATAAGAAGGTCCAAGGGATCCAGTAAACCTGAAGTGAAGCATCGGAACCTAAAACTGGTCTCACAGGAAAAGTTCAAATCACAGAATGTAAGAAGATTCAGTCCTCTTGTACTTAAGTCCGCATTGTGCCTGTTGTATTTAATTCCGATGCACTTTCTGTGGTTAATCGTCAATAAGGAGGTCCAAGGGATACACTAAACCTGAAGTGAAGTATCGAAATCTCAAACTGGTCTCACAGGAAAGGATCAAATCATAGAATGTAAGAAGACTCAGTCCTATTGTACTTAAGTCAGCATTGTTCCCTTTGTATTTTTTTCCGGTGCAATTTCTTTGTTTCATCGTCAATAAGAAGGTCCAAGGGATACAGTAAAACTGAAGTGAAGCATCGGAACCTAAATCTGGTCTCACAGGAAAGGTTCAAATCATAGACAGTAAGAAGAATCAGTTTTCTTGTACGTAAGTCGGCATATTGCCTTTTGTATTTAATTCCGATGCAATTTCTGTGCTTCATCGTCAAAAAGAAGGGACAAGGGATACAGTAAACCTGAAGTGCAGCATCGGAACGTAAAACTGTTCTCACAGGAAAGGCTCAAACCATAGAATGTAAGAATAGTCAGTCTTCTTGTACTTAAGTCGGCGTTGTGCCTTTTTTATTTAATTCCGATGTAATTTCTGTGTTTCATCGTCAATAAGAAGATCCAAGGGATACCAGTAAACTTGAATTGAAGCATCGGAATCGAAAACTGGTGTCACAGGAAACGTTCAAACCACAGACAGTGGGAGGAGTCGGTCTTCTTGTACTTAAGTTGGCATTATGCCCTTTGTATTTAATTCCGATGCAATTTTTGTGTTTCATCGTCAATAAGAAGGTCCAAGGCATACGGTAAAACTGAAGAGAACCATCGGAATCTAAAACTGGTCTCACAGGAAGGGTTCAAATCATAGACACTAATAAGAGTTTGTCTTCATGTACTGAAGTCGGCATTGTGCCATTTGTATTTAATTCCGATACAATATACGTGTTTCATCTTCAATAAGATGGTCCAAGGGATACAGTATACCTGAAGTGAAGCATCGGAATTAAAACCGGTCCCACAGGAAAGGCTAAAATCATTGAATGTAAGAAGAGTCAATCCTCTTGCACTTAAGTCGGCTTTGTGCCATTTGTATTTATTTCCGATGCAATTTCTGTGTCTCAACGTCAATAAGAAGGTCCAAGGGATACAGTAAACCTGAAGTGAAGCATCGATATCTAAAACTGGTCTCACAGGAAAGGTTCAAATCATATACAGTAAGATGAGGTAGTATTCTTGTACTTAAGTCGGCATTGTGCCTTAGGTATTTAATTCCGATGTAATTTCAGTGGTTCATCGTCAATAAGAAGGTCCTAGGGATACAGTAAAACTGACGTGAAGCATCGGAATCTAAAACTTGTCTCACAGGAAAGTTTCAAATCATAGAATGTAAGAAGAGTCAGTCCACTAGTACATAATTGGCATTGTGTTTTTTGTATTTAATTCCGATGCAATTTCTGTGTTTCATCGTCAATATGAAGGTCCAAGGGATACATTACACCTGAATGAGGCATCGGAATCTAAAACTGGTCTCACAGGAAAGGCTCAAATCATCGAATTAAGAAGAGTCAGTCTTATTTTACTTAAGTCGGCACTGTGCCTTTTGTATTTAATTCCGATGCAATTTCTGGGTTTCATCGTCAATAAGAAGGTAAAAGGGATACAGTAAACCTGAAGTGAACCATCGGAATCTAAAACTGGTCTCACAGGAAAGGTTCAAATCATAGAATGTAAGAAGGGTCATTCCTCTTGTTTTAAGTCGGCATTGTGCCTATTGTTTTTAATTCGGATGCAATTTCTTTGTTTCATTGTTAATATGAAGGTCCATGGGATACAGTAAAACTGAAGTGAAGCATCCGAATCTCAAACTGGTCTCACAGGAAAGGTTCAAAACATAGACAGTAAGAAGAGTCAGTCTTCTTATGCTTAAGTGGGCATTGTGCCTTTTGTATTCAGTTACTATGCAATTTCTGTGTTTCATCGTCAATAAGAAAGTCCAAGGGATACAGTACACCTGAAGTGAAGCATCGTAATCTAAAACTGGTCTCACAGGAAGGTTCAAATCATAGACAGTAAGAAGAGTCAGTATTCTTGCACTTACGTCGGCATTGTGCCTTTTGTATTTAATTCCGATGCAATTTCTGTGTTTCATCGTCAAAAAGAATGTCCAAGGAATACAGTAAACCTGAAGCGAGGCATCGGAATCTAAACCTGGTCCCACAGGAAAGGTTCTAAACATATACAGTAAGAAGAGTCAGTCTTCTTGTACTTAAATCGGCATTGTGACTTTTGTATTTACTTCCGATGCAATTTCTGTGTTTCATCGTCAATAAGAAGGTCCAAGGGATACAGTAGACCTGAAATGAAGCATCGATATCTAAAAGTGGTCTGAGAGGCAAGGCTCAAATTATAGAATGTAAGAAGAGTCAGTCCTCTTGTACTTAATTCTGCATTGTGCCGTTTGGATTTAATTCCGACGCAATATCTGTGTTTCATCGTCAATAAGAAGGTCCAAGGGATACAGTAAACCAGAAGTGAAGCATCGGAATCTAAAACTGGTCTCACAGGAATGGTTAAAGTCATAGACAGTAAGAAGAGTCAGTCTTCTTATGCTTAAGTGGGCATTGTGCCTTTTGTATTCAGTTCCAATGCAATTTCTGTGTTTCATCGTCAATAAGAAAGTCCAAGGGATACAGTAAACCTGAAGTGAAGCATCGGAATCTAAAACTGGTCTCGCAGGAAAGGTTACAATCATAGACTGTAAGAAGAGTCAGTCTTCATGTACTTAAGTCTGCATTGTGCCTTTTGTATTTAATTCCGTTGCAATCTCTGTGTTTCATCGTCATTAAGAATGTCCTAGGGATACAGTAAACTTGAAGTGAAGCATCAGAATCTAAAACTGGACTCATATTAAAGGTTCAAAACACAGACAGTAAGAAGAGTCAGTCCTCTTGTACTTAAGTCGGCATTGTGCCTTTTGTAATTAATTCCGAAGCAGTTTCTGTGTTTCATCGTCAATAGGAAAGTCCAAGGGATACAGTAAACCTGAATTGAAGCATCGGAATCTAAAACTGGTCTCACAGGAAAGGTCCAAATCATGGACATTTAGAAGAGTCAGTTTTTTGTACTTACGTCGGCATTGTGCCTTTTGTAATTAATTATGATGCAATTTCTGTGTTTCATCGTCAATAAGAAGGTCCAAGGGATACAGTAAACCTGAAGTGAAGCATCGGAATCCAAAATTTGTCTCACAGGAACGAATCAAGTCATAGAATGAAAGAAGAGTCTGTACTCCTGTACTTATGTGGGCATTGTGCCTTTTGTATTTAATTCCGATGCAATTTCTGTGTTTCATCGTCAATAAGAAGGTCCAAGGGATACAGTAAACTTGAAAAGAAACATCGGAATCTAAAACTGGTCTCACACGAATGCTTCAAAACATAGAGAGTAGGAACAGTCAGTCTTCTTGTACTTAAGTCGGCATTGTGCCTTTTGGATTTAGTTCCGATGCGATTTCTGTGTTTCATCGTCAATATGAAGGTCCAAGGCATACAGTAAATCTGAGGAGAAGCATCGGAATCTAAAACTGGTCTCACAGGAAAGGTTCAAATCATAGCCAGTAAAAAGAGTCTGTGTTCTTGTACTTAAGTCGGCATTGTGCCATTTGTATTTAATTCCGATACAGTTTCTGTGTTTCATCGTCAATAAGAAGGTCCAAGGGATACAGTACACCTGAAGTGAAGCATCGTAATCTAAAACTGGTCTCACAGGAAAGGTTCAAACATGGACATTTAGATGAGTCAGTTTTCTTGTACTTACGTCGGCATTGTGCCGTTTGTATTTAATTCCGATGCAATTTCTGTGTTTCATCGTCATTAAGAATGTCCTAGGGATACAGTAAACTTGAAGTGAAGCATCAGAATCTAAAACTGGACTCATAATAAAGGGTCAAAACACAGACAGTAAGAAGAGTCAGTCCTCTTGTACTTAAGTCGGCATTGTGCTTTTTGTAATTAATTCCGAAGCAATTTCAGTGTTTCATCGTCAATAGGAAAGTCCAAGCGATACAGTAAACCTGAAGTGAAGCATCGGAATCCAAAACTGGTCTCACAGGAAAGGTTCAAATCATTTACATTTAGAAGTGTCAGTTTTCTTGTACTTACGTCGGCATTGTGACTTTTGTATTTAATTATGATGCAATTTCTGTGTTTCATCGTCAATAAGAAGGTCCAAGGGATACAGTAAACCTGAAGTGAAGCATCGGAATCCAAAAATTGTCTCACAGGAACGACTCAAGTCATAGAATGTAAGAAGAGTCAGTACTCAGGTACTTAAGTAGGCATTGTGCATTTTGTATTTAATTCCGATGCAATTTCTGTGCTTCATCGTCAATAAGAAGGTCTAGGGGATACAGTAAACCTGAAGTGAAGCATCGGAATCTAAAACTCGTCTCACAGGAAAGGCTCAAAGCATTAACAGTAAGAAGAGTCAGTCTTCTAGTACTTAACTCGGCATTGTGCCTTTTGTATATAATTCCGATGCAATTTCTGTGTTTCATCGTCAATAAGAATGTCCAAGGAATACAGTAAACCTCAAGTGAGGCATCGGAATCTAAAACTGGTCCCACAGGAAATGTTCTCAACATATACAGTAAGAAGAGTCAGTTTTCTTGTACTTAAGTCGGCATTATGCCTTTTGTATTTACTTCCGATGCAATTTCTGTGTTTCATCGTCAATAAGAAGGTCCAACTGATACAGTAGAACTGAAGTGATGCATCGATATCTAAAACTGGTCTGAGAGGCAAGGCTCAAATTATAGAATGTAAGAAGGGTCAGTCCTCTTGTACTTGTCTCTGCATTGTGCCGTTTGCATTTAATTCTGACGCAATTTCTGTGTTTCATCGTCAATAAGAAGGTCCAAGGGATACAGTAAACCAGAAGGGAAACATCGGAATCTGAAACTGATCCCACAGGAGAGGTTAAAGTCATAGACAGTAAGAAGAGTCAGTCTTCTTAAACGTAAGTGGGCATTGTGCCTTTTGTATTTAGTTCCTATGCAATTTTGTGTTTCATCGTCAATAAGAAAGTCTCAGGAATACAGTAAACTTGAAAAGAAACATCGGAATCTAAAACTGGTCTCACAGGAAAGGTTCAAAACATAGACAGTAGGAAGAGTCAGTCTTCTTGTACTTAAGTCGGCATTGTGCTTTTTGTATTTAGTTCCGATGCGATTTCTGTGTTTCATCGTCAATATGAAGGTCCAAGGCATACAGTAAACCTGAAGTGAAGCATCGGAATCTAAAACTGGTCTCACAGGAAAGGTTCAAATCATAGGCATTAAGAAGAGTCAGTCTTCATGTACTAAAGTCAGCATAGTGCCTTTTGTATATAATTCCGATGCAATTTCTGTGGTTCATCGTCAATAAGAATGTCCTAGGGATACAGTAAACCTGACGAAAAGCATTGGAATCTAAAACTTGTCTCACAGGAAAGGTTCAAATCATAGAATGTAAGAAGAGTCAGTCCACTAGTACATAATCGGCATTGTGCTTTTTGTATTTAATTCCGATGCAATTTCTGTGTTTCATCGTCAGTAAGAATGTCCAAGGGATACTGTAAACCTGAAGTAAGCATCGGAATCTAAAACTGGTCTCACAGGAAAGGTTCAAATCATCGAATTTAAGAAGAGTCAGCCTTATTTTACTTAAGTCGGCTCTGTGCCTTTTGTATTTAGTTCCGATAAAATTTCTGGGTTTCATCGTTAATAAGAAGGTAAAAGGGATACTGTAAACCTGAAGTGAACCATCGGAATCTAAAACTGGTCTCACAGGAATGGTTAAAATCATAGAATGTAAGAAGGGTCATTCCTCTTGTACTTAAGACGGCATTGTGCCTATTGTATTTAATTCGGATGCAATTTCTTTGTTTCATTGTTAATATGAAGGTCCAAGGGATACAGTAAACCTGAAGTGAAGCATCGGCATCTCAAACTGGTCCCACAGGAGAGGTTCAAAACATGGACAGTAAGAAGAGTCAGTCTTCTTGTACTTAAGTCGGCATTGTGAATTTTGTATTTAATTCAGATGCAATTTCTGTGTTTCATCGTCAATAAGAAGGTCCAACTGATACACTAAACATGAAGTGAAGCATCGCAATCAAAAACTGGTCTTACAGGAAAGGTTCATATCATAGACAGTAAAAAGAGTCTGTCTTCTTGAACTTAAGTCGGCATTGTGCCATTTTTATTTAATTCCGATACAGTTTCTGTGTTACATCGTCAATAAGAAGGTCCAAGGTATACAGTAAACCTGAATGAAGCATCGGAATCTAAAACTGGTCTCACAGGAAAGGCTCAAATTATCGAATTTAAGAAGAAACAGTCTTCTTGTACTTATATCGGCATTGTGCGTTTTGTATTTAATTCCGATGCAATTTCTGTGTTTCATCGTCAACAATAAGGTCCAAGGGATACACTACACCTGAAGAGAAGCATCGTAATCTAAAACTGGTCTCACAGGAAAGTTTAAAATCATAGACAGTAAGAAGAATCAGTATTCTTGTTGTTACGTCGGCATTGTGCCTTTTGTATTTAATTCTGATGCAATTTCTGTGTTCCATCGTCAATAACAATGTCCAAGGAATACAGTAAACCTGAAGTGAGGCATCGGAATCTAAAACTGGTCCCACAGGAAAGGTTCTAAACATATACAGTAAGAAGAGTCTGTTTTCTTGTACTTAAGTCGGCATTGTGCCTTTTGAATTTACTTCCGATGCAATTTCTGTGTTTCATGGTCAATAAGAAGGTCCAAGGGATACAGTAAACCAGAAGTGAAGCATCGGAATCTAAAACTGGTCTCACAGGAAAGGTTAAAGTCACAGACAGTAAGAAGAGTCAGTCTTCTTATACTTAAGTGGGCATTGTGCCTTGTGTATTTAGTTCCAATGCAATTTCTGTGTTTCATCGTCAATAAGAAAGTCCAAGGGATACAGTAAACCTGAAGTGAAGCATCGGAATCTAAAACTGGTCTCACAGGAAAGGTTCAAATCATAGACAGTGAGAAGAGTCAGAATCCTTGTACTTAACTCGGCATTGTGCCTTTTGTATTTAATTCAGAAGCAATTTTTATGTATCATCGTCAATTACAAGGTCCAACGAATACGGTAAGTCTGTAGTGAAGCTTCGGAATCTAAAATTGGTCTCACAGGAGAGATTCAAGTCATAGAATGTAAGAAGAGTTAGTCCTCTTGTACTTAAGTCGCCGTTGTTCCCTTTGTATTTAATTCCGATGCAATTTCTGTGTTTCATCGTCAATAAGAAGGTCCAAGGTATACAGTAAACCGGAAGTGAAGCATCGGAATCTAAAACTGGTCTCACAGGAAAGGCTCAAAGCATAGACAGTAAGAAGAGTCAGTCTTCTGGTACTTAACTCGGCATTGAGCATTTTGTTTTTAATTCCGATGAAATTTCTGTGTTTCATCGACAATAATAAGGTCCAAGGGATACAGTAAACCTGAAGTGAAGCATCGGAATCTCAAACTGGTCTCACAGGAAAGGTTCAAATCATAGAATGTAAGAAGACTCAGTCCTCTTGTACTTAAGTCAGCATTGTGCTCTTTATATTTAATTCCGATGCAATTTCTTTGTTTCATCGTCAATAAGATGGTCCAAGGGATACAGTAAACCTGAAGTGAAGCACCGGAATCTAAAACTGGTCTCACAGGAAAGGCTCAAACCATAGAATGTAAGAATAGTCAGTCTTCTTGTACTTAAGTCGGCGTTGTGCAATTTGTATTTAATTCCGATGCAATTTCTGTGTTTCATCGTCAAAAAGAAGGTCCAAGGGATACAGTAAACCTGAAGTGAAGCTTCGGAACCTAAAACTGGTCTCACAGGAAAGGCTCCAACCATAGAATGTAAGAATAGTCAGTCTTCTTGTACTTAAGTCGGCGTTGTGCAATTTGTATTTAATTCCGATGCAATTTCTATGTTTCATCGTCAAAAAGAAGGTCCAAGGGATACAATAAACCTGAAATGAAGCATCGGAACCTAAAACTGGTCTCACAGGAAGAGTTCAAATCACAGAATGTAAGAAGAGTCAGTCTACTTGTACTTAAGTCCGCATTGTGCATTTTGGAATTAATTCCGATGCACTTTCTGTGGTGAATCGTCAATAAAGAGGTCCAAGGGATACACTAAACCTGAAGTGAAGTATCGAAATCTCAAACTGGTCTCACAGGAAAGGTTCAAATCATAGAATGTAAGAAGAGTCAGTCCTCTTGTACTTATGTCAGCATTGTGCACTTTGTATTTAATTCCGATGCAATTTCTTTGTTTCATCGTCAATAAGATGGTCTAAGGGATACAGTAAACCTGAAGTGAAGCATCGGAATCTAAAACTGGTCTCACAGGAAAGGTTCAAATCATAGACAGTATGAAGAATCAGTCTTCTTGTACGTAAGTCGGCATGGTACCTTTTGTATTTAATTCCGATGCAATTTCTGTGTTTCATCGTCAATAAGAAGGGACAAGGGACACAGTAAACCTGAAGTGAAGCATCGGAACCTAAAACTGGTCTCACAGGAAAGGCTCAAACCATAGAATGTAAGAATAGTCAGTCTTCTTGTACTTAAGTCGGCGTTGTTCCTTTTGTATTTAATTCCGATGCAATTTCTGTGTTTTATCGTCAATAAGAATATCCAAGGGATACCAGTATACCTGAAGTGAAGCATCGGAATCTAAAACTGGTGTCACAGGAAAGGTTCAAATCATAGACAGTGGGAGGAGTCGGTCTTCTTGTACTTAAGTCGGCATTATGCCTTTTGTATTTAATTCCGATGCAATTTCTGTGTTTCATCGTCAATAAGAAGGTCCAAGGGATGCAGTAAACCTGAAGTGAAGCATCGAAATTAAAACCGGTCCCACAGGAAAGGCTAAAATCATTAAATGTAAGAAGAGTCAATCCTCTTGTACTTAAGTCGGCGTTGTTCCCTTTGTATTTATTTCCGATGCAATTTCTGTGTTCCAACGTCAATAAGAAGGTCCAAGGTATACAGTAAACCGGAAGTGAAGCATCGGAATCTAAAACTGGTCTCACAGGAAAGGCTCAAAGCATAGACAGGAAGAAGAGTCAGTCGTCTGGTACTTAACTCGGCATTGTGCATTTTGTTTTTAATTCCGATGCAATTTCTGTGTTTCATCGACAATAAAAAGGTCCAAGAGATACAGTAAACCTGAAGTGAAGCATCGGAATCTAAAACTGGTCTCACAGGAAAGGTTCACATCATGGACATTTAGAAGAGTCAGAATTCTTGTACTTCAATCGGCATTGTGCCTTTTGTATTGAATTCAGAAGCAATTTTTATGTATCATCGTCAATTACAAGGTCCAAGGAATACGGTAAGCCTGTAGTGAAGCATCGGAATCTAAAATTGGTCTCACAGGAGAGATTCAAGTCATAGAATGTAAGAAGAGTCAGTCCTCTTGTACTTAAGTTGGCATTGTGCCTTTTGTATTTAATTCCGATGCACTTCCTGTGGTTCATCGCCAATAAGTAGATCCAAGGGATACAGTAAACCTGAAGTGAAGGATCGAAATCTCTAACCGGTCTCACAGGAAAGGTTCAAGTCATAGAATGTAAGAACACTCAGTCCTCTTGTACTTAAGTCAGCATTGTGCCCTTTGTATTTAATTCCGATGCGATTTCCGTGTTTCATCGTCAAAATGAGGGTCCAAGTTATACAGTAAATCTGAAGTGAAGCATCAGAATCTTTATTTGGTTTCACAGGAATGGTTCAAATCATAGAATGTAGGAAGAGTCAGTCCTGTTGTACTTAAGTGAGCCTTGCGCCTTTTGTATTTAATTCCGAACCACTTTCTGTGGTTCATCATCAATAAGAAGGTCCAAGGGATACAGTAAACGCGAAATGAAGCATCGGATTCTATAACTAGTCTCAAAGGAAATTGTTCAAATCATAGACAGTAAGAAGAATCGGTATTCTTGTACTTAAGTCGGCATTATGCCTTTTGTATTTAATTCCGATGAAATTTCTGTGTTTCATCGTCAAAAAGAAGGTCCAAGGGATTCAGTAAACCTTAAGTGAAGCATCAGAACCAAAAAATGGACTCACAGGAAAAGTTCAAATCACAGAATGTAAGAAGAGTCAGTCCTCTTGTACTTAAGTCCGCATTGTGCCTTTTGTATTTAATTCCGATGCACTTTCTGTGGTTAATTGTCAATAAAGAGGTCCAAGGGATACACTAAACCTGAAGTGAAGTATCGAAATCTCAAACTGGCCTCACAGAAAAGGTTCAAATCATAGACAGTAGGAAGAATCAGTCATCTTGTACGTGAGTCGGCATGGTGCAATTTGTATTTAATTCCGATGCAATTTCTGTGTTTCATGGTCAATAAGAAGGTCCAAGGGATACAGTAAACTTGAAGTGAAGCATCGGAATCTAAAACTGGTGTCACAGGAAAGGTTCAAACCATAGACAGTAAGAGGAGTCGGTCTTCTAATACTTAAGTCGGCATTATGCCTTTTGTATTTAATTCCAATGAAATTTCTGTGTTTCATCTTCAAAAAGAAGGTCCAAGGGATACAGTAAACCTGAAATGAAGCATCGGAAACTAAAACATGTCTCACAGGAAAAGTTCAAATCACATAATGTAAAAAGAGTTAGTCCTCTTGTACTTAAGTCCGCATGCTGCATTTTGTATTTAATTATGATGCACTTTCTGTAGTTAATCGTCAATAAAGAGGTCCAAGGGATACACTAAACCTGAAGTGAAGTATCGAAATCTCAAACTGGTCTCACAGGAAAGGTTCAAATCATAGAATGTAAGAAGACTCAGTCCTCTTGAACTTAAGTCAGCATTGTGCCCTTTGTATTTAATTCCGATGCAATTTCTTTGTTTCATCGTCAATAAGATGGTCCAAGGGAAACAGTAAACCTGAAGTGAAGCATCGGAATCTAAAACTGGTCTCACAGGAAAGGTTCAAATCATAGACAGTTAGAAGAATCAGTCTTGTTGTACGTAAGTCGGCATGGTGCCTTTTGTATTTAATTCCGATGCAATTTCTTTGTTTCATCGTCAATAAGAAGGGACAAGGGATACAGTAAACCTGAAGTGAAGCATCGGAACCTAAAACTGGTCTCACAGGAAACGCTCAAACCATAGAATGTAAGAAAAGTCAGTCTTCTTGTACTTAAGTCGGCGTTGTGCCTTTTGTATTTAATTCCGGTGCCATTTCTGTGTTTCATCGTCAATAAGAAGATCCAAGGGATACCAGTAAACCTGAAGTGAAGCATCGGAATCTAAAACTGGTGTCACAGGAAAGGTTCAAATCATAGACAGTTAGAAGAATCAGTCTTGTTGTACGTAAGTCGGCATGGTGCCTTTTGTATTTAATTCCGATGCAATTTCTTTGTTTCATCGTCAATAAGAAGCTCCAAGGGATACAGTAAACCAGAAGTGAAGCATCGGAATCTAAAACTGGTCTCACAGGAAAGGTTAAACTCATAGACAGTAAGAAGAGTCATTCTTCTTATACTTAAGTGGGCATTTTGCCTTTTGTATTTAGTTCCTATGCAATTTCTGTGTTTCATCGTCAATAAGGAAGTACAAGGGATACAGTAAACATGAAGTGAAGCATCGGAATCTAAAACTGGTCTCACGGGAAAATTTTCAAGTCATAGACAATAAGAAGAGTCAGTCTTCATGTACTTAAGTCTGCATTGTGCCTTTTGTAATTAATTCCGATGCAATTTCTGTGTTTCATCGTCAATAAGAAAGTCCAAGTGATACAGTAAACCTAAAGTGAAGCAATGGAATCAAAAACTGGTCTCACAGGAAAGTTTCAAATCATGGACATTTAGAAGAGTCAGAATTCTTGTCCTTAAGTCGGCATTGTGCCTTTTGTATTTAATTCAGAAGCAATTTTTATGTATCATCGTCAATTACAAGGTCCAAGGAATACGGTAAGCATGTAGTGAAGCATTGGAATCTAAAATTGGTCTCACAGGAGAGATTCAAGTCATAGAATGTAAGAAGAGTCAGTCCTCTTGTACTTAAGTCGGCGTTGTTCCGTTTGTATTTATTTCCGATGCAATTTCTGTGTTCCATCGTCAATAAGAAGGTCCAAGGTATACAGTAAACCGGAAGTGAAGCATCGGAATCTAAAACTGGTCTCACAGGAAAGGCTCAAAGCATAGACAGGAAGAAGAGTCAGTCTTCTGGTACTTAACTCGGCATTGTGCATTTTGTTTTTAATTCCGATGCAATTTCTGTGTTTCATCGACAATAAAAAGGTCCAAGAGATACAGTAAACCTGAAGTGAAGCATCGGAATCTAAAACTGGTCTCACAGGAAAGGTTCACATCATGGACATTTAGAAGAGTCAGAATTCTTGTACTTCAGTCGGCATTGTGCCTTTTGTATTGAATTCAGAAGCAATTTTTATGTATCATCGTCAATTACAAGGTCCAAGGAATACGGTAAGCCTGTAGTGAAGCATCGGAATCTAAAATTGGTCTCACAGGAGAGATTCAAGTCATAGAATGTAAGAAGAGTAAGTCCTCTTGTACTTAAGTCGGCATTGTGCCTTTTGTATTTAATTCCGATGCACTTCCGGTGGTTCATCGCCAATAAGTAGATCCAAGGGATACAGTAAACCTGAAGTGAAGGATCGAAATCTCTAACCGGTCTCACAGGAAAGGTTCAAGTCATAGAATGTAAGAACACTCAGTCCTCTTGTACTTAAGTCAGCATTGTGCCCTTTGTATTTAATTCCGATGCGATTTCCGTGTTTCATCGTCAAAATGAAGGTCCAAGTTATACAGTAAATCTGAACTGAAGCATCAGAATCTTAATTTGGTTTCACAGGAATGGTTCAATTCATAGAATGTAGGAAGAGTCAGTCCTGTTGTACTTAAGTGAGCCTTGCGCCTTTTGTATTTAATTCCGAACCACTTTCTGTGGTTCATCATCAATAAGAAGGTCCAAGGGATACAGTAAACGTGAAATGAAGCATCGGATTCTATAACTAGTCTGAAAGGAATGGTTCAAATCATAGACAGTAAGAAGAATCGGTATTCATGTACTTAAGTCGGCATTATGCCTTTTGTATTTAATTCCGATGAAATTTCTGTGTTTCATCGTCAAAAAGAAGGTCCAAGGGATTCAGTAAACCTTAAGTGAAGCATCGGAACCAAAAAATGGACTCACAGGAAAAGTTCAAATCACAGAATGTAAGAAGAGTCAGTCCTCTTGTACTTAAGACCGCATTGTGCCTTTTGTATTTAATTCCGATGCACTTTCTGTGGTTAATTGTCAATAAAGAGGTCCAAGGGATACACTAAACCTGAAGTGAAGTATCGAAATCTCAAACTGGCCTCACAGGAAAGGTTCAAATCATAGACAGTAAGAAGAATCAGTATTCTTGTACGTAAGTCGGCATGGTACCTTTTGTATTTAATTCCGATGAAATTTCTGTGTTTCATCGTCAATAAGGAGGGACAAGGGATACAGTTAAGCTGAAGTGAAGCTTCGGAACCTAAAACTGGTCTCACAGGAAAGGCTCAAACCATAGAATGTAAGAAGAGTCACTCTTCTTGTACTTAAGTCGGCGTTGTGCCTTTTGTTTTTGATTCCGATGCAATTACTGTCTTTCATCGTCAATAAGAAGGTGCAAGGGATACAGTAAACCCGAAATGAAGCATCTGAATCTAAAACTGGTCTCACAGGAAAGGTTCAAATCATAGACAGTAAGAAGAATCAGTCATCTTGTAAGTGAGTCGGCATGGTGCAATTTGTATTTAATTCCGATGCAATTTCTGTGTTTCATGGTCAATAAGAAGGTCCAAGGGATACAGTAAACTTGAAGTGAAGCATCGGAATCTAAAACTGATGTCACAGGAAAGGTTCAAACCATAGACAGTAAGAGGAGTCGGTCTTCTAATACTTAAGTCGGCATTATGCCTTTTGTATTTAATTCCGATGTAATTTCTGTGTTTCATCGTCAAAAAGAAGGTCCAAGGGATACAGTAAACCTGAAATGAAGCATCGGAAACTAAAACATGTCTCACAGGAAAAGTTCAAATCACATAATGTAAAAAGAGTTAGTCCTCTTGTACTTAAGTCCGCATGCTGCATTTTGTATTTAATTATGATGCACTTTCTGTGGTTAATCGTCAATAAAGAGGTCAAAGGGATACACTAAACCTGAAGTGAAGTATCGAAATCTCAAACTGGTCTCACAGGAAAGGTTCAAATCATAGAATGTAAGAAGACTCAGTCCTCTTGAACTTAAGTCAGCATTGTGCCCTTTGTATTTAATTCCGATGCAATTTCTTTGTTTCATCGTCAATTAGATGGTCCAAGGGATACAGTAAACCTGAAGTGAAGCATCGGAATCTAAAACTGGTCTCACAGGAAAGGTTCAAATCATAGACAGTTAGAAGAATCAGTCTTGTTGTACGTAAGTCGGCATGGTGCCTTTTGTATTTAATTCCGATGCAATTTCTTTGTTTCATCGTCAATAAGAAGGGACAAGGGATACAGTAAACCTGAAGTGAAGCATCGGAACCTAAAACTGGTCTCACAGGAAAGGCTCAAACCATAGAATGTAAGAAAAGTCAGTCTTCTTGTACTTAAGTCGGCGTTGTGCCTTTTGTATTTAATTCCGGTGCCATTTCTGTGTTTCATCGTCAATAAGAAGATCCAAGGGATACCAGTAAACCTGAAGTGAAGCATCGGAATCTAAAACTGGTGTCACAGGAAAGGTTCAAATCATAGACAGTTAGAAGAATCAGTCTTGTTGTACGTAAGTCGGCATGGTGCATTTTGTATTTAATTCCGATGCAATTTCTTTGTTTCATCGTCAATAAGAAGCTCCAAGGGATACAGTAAACCAGAAGTGAAGCATCGGAATCTAAAACTGGTCTCACAGGAAAGGTTAAACTCATAGACAGTAAGAAGAGTCAGTCTTCTTATACTTTAGTGGGCATTTTGCCTTTTGTATTTAGTTCCTATGCAATTTCTGTGTTTCATCGTCAATAAGGAAGTACAAGGGATACAGTAAACATGAAGTGAAGCATCGGAATCTAAAACTGGTCTCACGGGAAAATTTTCAAATCATAGACAATAAGAAGAGTCAGTCTTCATGTACTTAAGTCTGCATTGTGCCTTTTGTAATTAATTCCGATGCAATTTCTGTGTTTCATCGTCAATAAGAAAGTCCAAGTGATACAGTAAACCTAAAGTGAAGCAATGGAATCAAAAACTGGTCTCACAGGAAAGTTTCAAATCATGGACATTTAGAAGAGTCAGAATTCTTGTCCTTAAGTCGGCATTGTGCCTTTTGTATTGAATTCAGAAGCAATTTTTATGTATCATCGTCAATTACAAGGTCCAAGGAATACGGTAAGCATGTAGTGAAGCATTGGAATCTAAAATTGGTCTCACAGGAGAGATTCAAGTCATAGAATGTAAGAAGAGTCAGTCTTCATGTACTTAAGTCTGCATTGTGCCTTTTGTAATTAATTCCGATGCAATTTCTGTGTTTCATCGTCAATAAGAAAGTCCAAGGTATACAGTAAACCGGAAGTGAAGCATCGGAATCTAAAACTGGTCTCACAGGAAAGGCTCAAAGCATAGACAGGAAGAAGAGTCAGTCTTCTGGTACTTAACTCGGCATTGTGCATTTTGTTTTTAATTCCGATGCAATTTCTGTGTTTCATCGACAATAAAAAGGTCCAAGAGATACAGTAAACCTGAAGTGAAGCATCGGAATCTAAAACTGGTCTCACAGGAAAGGTTCACATCATGGACATTTAGAAGAGTCAGAATTCTTGTACTTCAGTCGGCATTGTGCCTTTTGTATTGAATTCAGAAGCAATTTTTATGTATCATCGTCAATTACAAGGTCCAAGGAATACGGTAAGCTTGTAGTGAAGCATCGGTATCTAAAATTGGTCTCACAGGAGAGATTCAAGCCATAGAATGTAAGAAGAGTCAGTCCTCTTGTACTTAAGTCGGCATTGTGCCTTTTGTATTTAATTCCGATGCACTTCCTGTGGTTCATCGCCAATAAGTAGATCCAAGGGATACAGTAAATCTGAAGTGAAGGATCGAAATCTCTAACCGGTCTCACAGGAAAGGTTCAAGTCATAGAATGTAAGAACACTCAGTCCTCTTGTACTTAAGTCAGCATTGTGCCCTTTGTATTTAATTCCGATGCGATTTCCGTGTTTCATCGTCAAAATGAAGGTCCAAGTTATACAGTAAATCTGAACTGAAGCATCAGAATCTTAATTTGGTTTCACAGGAATGGTTCAAATCATAGAATGTAGGAAGAGTCAGTCCTGTTGTACTTAAGTGAGCCTTGCGCCTTTTGTATTTAATTCCGAACCACTTTCTGTGGTTCATCATCAATAAGAAGGTCCAAGGGATACAGTAAACGTGAAATGAAGCATCGGATTCTATAACTAGTCTCAAAGGAATGGTTCAAATCATAGACAGTAAGAAGAATCGGTATTCTTGTACTTAAGTCGGCATTATGCCTTTTGTATTTAATTCCGATGAAATTTCTGTGTTTCATCGTCAAAAAGAAGGTCCAAGGGATTCAGTAAACCTTAAGTGAAGCATCGGAACCAAAAAATGGACTCACAGGAAAAGTTCAAATCACAGAATGTAAGAAGAGTCAGTCCTCTTGTACTTAAGTCCGCATTGTGCCTTTTGTATTTAATTCCGATGCACTTTCTGTGGTTAATTGTCAATAAAGAGGTCCAAGGGATACACTAAACCTGAAGTGAAGTATCGAAATCTCAAACTGGCCTCACAGGAAAGGTTCAAATCATAGACAGTAAGAAGAATCAGTATTCTTGTACGTAAGTCGGCATGGTACCTTTTGTATTTAATTCCGATGAAATTTCTGTGTTTCATCGTCAATAAGGAGGGACAAGGGATACAGTTAAGCTGAAGTGAAGCTTCGGAACCTAAAACTGGTCTCACAGGAAAGGCTCAAACCATAGAATGTAAGAATAGTCACTCTTCTTGTACTTAAGTCGGCGTTGTGCCTTTTGTTTTTAATTCCGATGCAATTACTGTCTTTCATCGTCAATAAGAAGGTGCAAGGGATATAGTAAACCCGAAATGAAGCATCTGAATCTAAAACTGGTCTCACAGGAAAGGTTCAAATCATAGACAGTAAGAAGAATCAGTCATCTTGTACGTGAGTCGGCATGGTGCAATTTGTATTTAATTCCGATGCAATTTCTGTGTTTCATGGTCAATAAGAAGGTCCAAGGGATACAGTAAACTTGAAGTGAAGCATCGGAATCTAAAACTGGTGTCACAGGAAAGGTTCAAACCATAGACAGTAAGAGGAGTCGGTCTTCTAATACTTAAGTCGGCATTATGCCTTTTGTATTTAATTCCGATGAAATTTCTGTGTTTCATCGTCAAAAAGAAGGTCCAAGGGATACAGTAAACCTGAAATGAAGCATCGGAAACTAAAACATGTCTCACAGGAAAAGTTCAAATCACAGAATGTAAAAAGAGTCAGTCCTCTTGTACTTAAGTCCGCATGCTGCATTTTGTATTTAATTATGATGCACTTTCTGTGGTTAATCGTCAATAAAGAGGTCCAAGGGATACACTAAACCTGAAGTGAAGTATCGAAATCTCAAACTGGTCTCACAGGAAAGGTTCAAATCATAGAATGTAAGAAGACTCAGTCCTCTTGAACTTAAGTCAGCATTGTGCCCTTTGTATTTAATTCCGATGCAATTTCTTTGTTTCATCGTCAATAAGATGGTCCAAGGGATACAGTAAACCTGAAGTGAAGCATCGGAATCTAAAACTGGTCTCACAGGAAAGGTTCAAATCATAGACAGTTAGAAGAATCAGTCTTGTTGTACGTAAGTCGGCATGGTGCCTTTTGTATTTAATTCCGATGCAATTTCTTTGTTTCATCGTCAATAAGAAGGGACAAGGGATACAGTAAACCTGAAGTGAAGCATCGGAACCTAAAACTGGTCTCACAGGAAAGGCTCAAACCATAGAATGTAAGAAAAGTCAGTCTTCTTGTACTTAAGTCGGCGTTGTGCCTTTTGTATTTAATTCCGGTGCCATTTCTGTGTTTCATCGTCAATAAGAAGATCCAAGGGATACCAGTAAACCTGAAGTGAAGCATCGGAATCTAAAACTGGTGTCACAGGAAAGGTTCAAACCATAGACAGTGGGAGGAGTCGGTCTTCTTGAACTTAAGTCGGCATTATGCCTATTGTATTTAATTCCGATGCAATTTCTGTGTTTCATCGTCAATAAGAAGGTCCTAGGGATACATTACACCTGAATGAAGCATCGGAATCTAAAACTGATCTCACAGGAAAGGCTCAAATCATCGAATTTAAGAAGAGACAGACTTATTTTACTTAAGTCGGCACTGTGCCTTTTGTTTTTAATTCCGATGCAATTTCTGGGTTTCATCGTCAATAAGAAGGTCCAAGGGATACAGTAGACCTGAAGTGAAGCATCGATATCTAAAAGTGGTCTGAGAGGCAAGGCTCAAATTATAGAATGTAAGGAGGATCAGTCCTCTTGTACTTAATTCTGCATTGTGCCGTTTGCATTTAATTCCGACGCAATTTCTGTGTTTCATCGTCAATAAGAAGGTCCAAGGGATACAGTAAACCAGAAGTTAGGCATCGTATCTAAAACTGGTCTCACAGGAAAGGTTAAAGTCATGGACAGTAGGAAGAGTCAATCTTCTTATACTTAAGTGGGCATTGTGCCTTTTGTATTTAATTGTGATGCAATTTTTTGTGTTTCATCGTCAAAAGGAGGTCCAAGGGATACAGTACACCTGAAGTGAAGCATCGGAATCTGAAACTGGTTTAACAGGAAAGGCACTAATCATAGAGTGGAAGATGAGTAAGTCTTCTTGTACTTAAGTTGTCATTGTGCTTTTTGTATTTCATTGCAATGCAATTTCTGTGTATCATCGTCAAAAAGACGGTCCAAGGGATGCACTAACCGTAAGTGACGCATCGATATCTAAAACTGGACTCAGAGGAAAGGCTCAAAACATTGACAGTAAGAAGAGTCAGTCTTCTTGTACTTAAATCGGCATTGTAACTTTTGTATTTAATTCCGATGCAATTTCTGTGGTTCATCGTCAATAAGTAGGTCCTAGGGATACAGTAAACCTGACGTGAAGCATCGGAATCTAATAATTTTCTCACAGGAAAGGTTCAAATCATAGAATGTAAGAAGAGTCAGTCCACTAGTACATAATCGGCATTGTGCTTTTTGTATTTAATTCCGATGCAATTTCTGTGTTTCGTCGTCAATATGAAGGTCCAAGGGAAACATTAAACCTGAATGAAGCATCGGAATCTAAAACTGGTCTCACAGGAAAGGCTCAAATCATCGAATTTAAGAAGAGTCAGTCTTATTTTACTTAAGTCGGCACAGTGCCTGTTGTATTTAATTCCGATGCAATTTCTGTGTTTCATCGTCAACAAGAAGGTCCAAGGTATACAGTACACCTGAAGTGTAGCATCGTAAGGTAAAACTGGTCTCACAGGAAACGTTCAATTCATAGACAGTAAACAAAGACCGTCTTCTTGTACTTAAGTCGGCATTGTGCCATTTGTATTTAATTCCGATACAGTTTCTGTGTTTCATCGTCAATAAGAAGGTCCAAGGTATACAGTAAACCTGAATGAAGCGTCGAAATCTAAAACTGGTCTCACAGGAAACGCTCAAATCATCTAATTTAAGAAGAAACAGTCTTCTTGGACTTAAATCGGCATTGTGCCTTTAGTATTTAATTATGATGCAATTTCTGTGTTTCATCGTTATAAGAAGGTCCAAGGGATACAGTAAACCGGAAGTGAAGCATCGGAATCCAAAATTTGTCTCACAGGAACGACTCAAGTCATAGAATGTAAGAAGAGTAAGTCCTCTTGTACTTAAGTGGGCATTGTGCCTTTTGAATTGAATTCCGATGTAATTTCCGTGTGTCATCGTCCATAAGAAGGTCCAAGGGATACAGTAAACCTGAAGTGAAGCATCGGAATCTAAAACTGGTCTCACAGGAAAGGCTCAAAGTGTTGACAGTAAGAAGAGTCAGTCTTCTTGTACTTAACTGGGCATTGTGCCTTTTGTATTTTATTATGATGCAATTTCTGTGTTTCATTGTCAATAAGAAGGTCCAAGGGATACAGTAAACTTGAAAAGAAATATCGGAATCTAAAACTGGTATCACAGGAAAGGTCAAAACATAGACAGTAGGAAGAGTCAGTCTTCTTGTACATAAGTCGGCATTGTTCCTTTTGTATTTAGTTCCGATGCGATTTCTGTGATTCATCGTCAATATGAAGGTCCAAGGCATACAGTAAACCTGAAGTGAAGCATCGGAATCTAAAACTGGTCTCACAGGAAAGGTTCAAATCATAGACAGTATGGAGAGTCAGTCTTCTTGTACTTAAGTCTGCATACTGCCTTTTGTATTTAATTCCGTTGCAATTTCTGTGTTTCATCGTCAATAATAAGGTCTACCTGATACAGTAAACCTGAAGAGAAGCATCGGAATTCAAATTTTGTCTCACAGGAAAGACTCAAGTCATAGAATGTAAGAAGAGTCAATCCTCTTGTACGTAAGTCGGCATTGTGCCTTTTGTATTTAATTCCGATGAAATTTCTGTGTTTCATCGTCAAAAAGAAGGTCCAAGGGATACAGTAAACCTGAAATGAAGCATCGGAAACTAAAACATGTCTCACAGGAAAAGTTCAAATCACAGAATGTAAAAAGAGTCAGTCCTCTTGTACTTAAGTCCGCATGCTGCATTTTGTATTTAATTATGATGCACTTTCTGTGGTTAATCGTCAATAAAGAGGTCCAAGGGATACACTAAACCTGAAGTGAAGTATCGAAATCTCAAACTGGTCTCACAGGAAAGGTTCAAATCATAGGATGTAAGAAGACTCAGTCCTCTTGAACTTAAGTCAGCATTGTGCCCTTTGTATTTAATTCCGATGCAATTTCTTTGTTTCATCGTCAATAAGATAGTCCAAGGGATACAGTAAACCTGAAGTGAAGCATCGGAATCTAAAACTGGTCTCACAGGAAAGGTTCAAATCATAGACAGTTAGAAGAATCAGTCTTGTTGTACGTAAGTCGGCATGGTGCCTTTTGTATTTAATTCCGATGCAATTTCTTTGTTTCATCGTCAATAAGAAGGGACAAGGGATACAGTAAACCTGAAGTGAAGCATCGGAACCTAAAACTGGTCTCACAGGAAAGGCTCAAACCATAGAATGTAAGAAAAGTCAGTCTTCTTGTACTTAAGTCGGCGTTGTGCCTTTTGTATTTAATTCCGGTGCCATTTCTGTGTTTCATCGTCAATAAGAAGATCCAAGGGATACCAGTAAACCGGAAGTGAAGCATCGGAATCTAAAACTGGTGTCACAGGAAAGGTTCAAACCATAGACAGTGGGAGGAGTCGGTCTTCTTGTACTTAAGTGGGCATTATGCCTATTGTATTTAATTCCGATGCAATTTCTGTGTTTCATCGTCAATAAGAAGGTCCTAGGGATACATTACACCTGAATGAAGCATCGGAATCTAAAACTGATCTCACAGGAAAGGCTCAAATCATCGAATTTAAGAAGAGACAGACTTATTTTACTTAAGTCGGCACTGTGCCTTTTGTTTTTAATTCCGATGCAATTTCTGGGTTTCATCGTCAATAAGAAGGTCCAAGGGATACAGTAGACCTGAAGTGAAGCATCGATATCTAAAAGTGGTCTGAGAGGCAAGGCTCAAATTATAGAATGTAAGAAGGATCAGTCCTCTTGTACTTAATTCTGCATTGTGCCGTTTGCATTTAATTCCGACGCAATTTCTGTGTTTCATCGTCAATAAGAAGGTCCAAGGGATACAGTAAACCAGAAGTTAGGCATCGGATCTAAAACTGGTCTCACAGGAAAGGTTAAAGTCATGGACAGTAGGAAGAGTCAATCTTCTTATACTTAAGTGGGCATTGTGCCTTTTGTATTTAATTGTGATGCAATTTTTTGTGTTTCATCGTCAAAAGGAGGTCCAAGGGATACAGTACACCTGAAGTGAAGCATCGGAATCTGAAACTGGTTTAACAGGAAAGGCTCTAATCATAGAGTGGAAGATGAGTAAGTCTTCTTGTACTTAAGTTGTCATTGTGCTTTTTGTATTTCATTGCAATGCAATTTCTGTGTATCATCGTCAAAAAGACGGTCTAAGGGATGCAGTAAACCGTAAGTGACGCATCGATATCTAAAACTGGACTCAGAGGAAAGGCTCAAAACATTGACAGTAAGAAGAGTCAGTCTTCTTGTACTTAAATCGGCATTGTAACTTTTGTATTTAATTCCGATGCAATTTCTGTGGTTCATCGTCAATAAGTAGGTCCTAGGGATACAGTAAACCTGACGTGAAGCATCGGAATCTAATAATTTTCTCACAGGAAAGGTTCAAATCATAGAATGTAAGAAGAGTCAGTCCACTAGTACATAATCGGCATTGTGCTTTTTGTATTTAATTCCGATGCAATTTCTGTGTTTCGTCGTCAATATGAAGGTCCAAGGGAAACATTAAACCTAAATGAAGCATCGGAATCTAAAACTGGTCTCACAGGAAAGGCTCAAATCATCGAATTTAAGAAGAGTCAGTCTTATTTTACTTAAGTCGGCACAGTGCCTGTTGTATTTAATTCCGATGCAATTTCTGTGTTTCATCGTCAACAAGAAGGTCCAAGGTATACAGTACACCTGAAGTGTAGCATCGTAAGGTAAAACTGGTCTCACAGGAAACGTTCAATTCATAGACAGTAAACAGAGACCGTCTTCTTGTACTTAAGTCGGCATTGTGCCATTTGTATTTAATTCCGATACAGTTTCTGTGTTTCATCGTCAATAAGAAGGTCCAAAGTATACAGTAAACCTGAATGAAGCGTCGAAATCTAAAACTGGTCTCACAGGAAACGCTCAAATCATCTAATTTAAGAAGAAACAGTCTTCTTGGACTTAAATCGGCATTGTGCCTTTAGTATTTAGTTATGATGCAATTTCTGTGTTTCATCGTTATAAGAAGGTCCAAGGGATACAGTAAACCGGAAGTGAAGCATCGGAATCCAAAATTTGTCTCACAGGAACGACTCAAGTCATAGAATGTAAGAAGAGTAAGTCCTCTTGTACTTAAGTGGGCATTGTGCCTTTTGAATTGAATTCCGATGTAATTTCCGTGTGTCATCGTCCATAAGAAGGTCCAAGGGATACAGTAAACCTGAAGTGAAGCATCGGAATCTAAAACTGGTCTCACAGGAAAGGCTCAAAGTGTTGACAGTAAGAAGAGTCAGTCTTCTTGTACTTAACTGGGCATTGTGCCTTTTGTATTTTATTATGATGCAATTTCTGTGTTTCATTGTCAATAAGAAGGTCCAAGGGATACAGTAAACTTGAAAAGAAATATCGGAATCTAAAACTGGTATCACAGGAAAGGTCAAAACATAGACAGTAGGAAGAGTCAGTCTTCTTGTACATAAGTCGGCATTGTTCCTTTTGTATTTAGTTCCGATGCGATTTCTGTGATTCATCGTCAATATGAAGGTCCAAGGCATACAGTAAACCTGAAGTGAAGCATCGGAATCTAAAACTGGTCTCACAGGAAAGGTTCAAATCATAGACAGTATGGAGAGTCAGTCTTCTTGTACTTAAGTCTGCATACTGCCTTTTGTATTTAATTCCGTTGCAATTTCTGTGTTTCATCGTCAATAATAAGGTCTACCTGATACAGTAAACCTGAAGAGAAGCATCGGAATTCAAATTTTGTCTCACAGGAAAGACTCAAGTCATAGAATGTAAGAAGAGTCAATCCTCTTGTACGTAAGTCGGCATTGTGCCTTTTGTATTTAATTCCTAGGCAATTTCTGTGTTTCATCGTCAATAAGAAGGTCCGAGGGATACAGTAAACCTAAAGTGAAGCATCGGAATCTAAAAGTGGTCTCACAGGAAAGGCACAAAGCATTGACAGTAAGAAGAGTCAGTCTTCTTGTACTTAAGTCGGCATTGTGCATTTTGTATTTAATTCCGATGCAATTTCTGTGTTTCATCGTCCATAAGAAGGTCCATGGGATACAGTAAACCTGATGTGAAGCATCGGATTCTAAAACTGGTATCAAAGGAAAGGTTCAAATCATAGACAGTAAGGAGAGTCAGTCTTCTTGTACTTAAGTCTGCATAGTGCCTTTTGAATTTAATTCCGTTGCAATTTCTGTGTTTCATCGTCAATAATAAGGTCCAACTGATACAGTAAACCTGAAGTGAAGCATCGGAATCCAAATTTTGTCTCACAGGAAAGACTCAAGTCATAGAATGTAAGAAGAGTCAGTTCTCTTGTACGTAAGTCGGCATTGTGCCTTTCGTATTTAATTCCTATGCAATTTCTGTGTTTCATCGTCAATAAGAAGGTCCGAGGGATACAGTAAACCTGAAGTGAAGCATCGCAATCTAAATCTGGTCTCACAGGAAACGCTCAAAGCATGACAGTAAGAAGAGTCAGTCTTCTTGTACTTAAGTCAGCATTGTGCCTTTTGTATTTAATTGTGATGCAATTTTTTGTGTTTCATCGTCAAAAGGAGGTCCAAGGGATACAGTACACCTGAAGTGAAGCATCGGAATCTGAAACTGGTTTAACAGGAAAGGCTCTAATCATAGAGTGGAAGATGAGTAAGTCTTCTTGTACTTAAGTTGGCATTGTGCTTTTTTTATTTCATTGCAATGCAATTTCTGTGTATCATCGTCAAAAAGACGGTCCAAGGGATGCAGTAAACCGTAAGTGAAGCATCGATATCTAAAACTGGACTCAGAGGAAAGGCTCAAATCATAGACAGTAAGAAGAGTCAGTCTTCTTGTACTTAAGTCGGCATTGTGACTTTTGTATTTAATTCCGATGCACTTTCTGTGGTTCAACATCAATAAGAAGGTCCAAGGGATACAGTAAACGTGAAATGAAGTATCGGATTCTATAACTAGTCTCAAAGGAATGGTTCAAATCATAGACAGTAAGAAGAATCGGTATTCTTGTACTTAAGTCGGCATTATGCCTTTTGTATTTAATTCCGATGAAATTTCTGTGTTTCATCGTCAAAAAGAAGGTCCAAGGGATTCAGTAAAACTTAAGTGAAGCATCGGAACCAAAAAATGGACTCACAGGAAAAGTTCAAATCACAGAATGTAATAAGAGTCAGTCCTCTTGTACTTAAGTCCGCATTGTGCCTTTTGTATTTAATTCCGATGCACTTTCTGTGGTTAATCGTCAATAAAGAGGTCCAAGGGATACACTAAACCTGAAGTGAAGTATCGAATTCTCAAACTGGCCTCACAGGAAAAGTTCAAATCATAGACAATAAGAAGAATCAGTATTCTTGTACGTAAGTCGGCATGGTACCTTTTGTATTTCATTCCGATCAAATTTCTGTGTTTCATCGTCAATAAGAAGGGACAAGGGATACAGTTAACCTGAAGTGAAGCTTCGGAACCTAAAACTGGTCTCACAGGAAAAGCTCAAACCATAGAATGTAAGAATAGTCACTCTTCTTGTACTTAAGTCGGCGTTGTGCCTTTTGTTTTTAATTCCGATGCAATTTCTGTCTTTCATCGTCAATAAGAAGGTGCAAGGGATACAGTAAACCCGAAATGAAGCATCTGAATCTAAAACTGGTCTCACAGGAAAGGTTCAAATCATAGACAGTAAGAAGAATCAGTCATCTTGTACGTGAGTCGGCATGGTGCAATTTGTATTTAATTCCGATGCAATTTCTGTGTTTCATCGTCAATAAGAAGGTCCAAGGGATACAGTAAACTTGAAGTGAAGCATCGGAATCTAAAACTGGTGTCACAGGAAAGGATCAAACCATAGACAGTAAGAGGAGTCGGTCTTCTAATACTTAAGTCGGCATTATGCCTTTTGTATTTAATTCCGATGAAATTTCTGTGTTTCATCGTCAAAAAGAAGGTCCAAGGGATACAGTAAACCTGAAATGAAGCATCGGAAACTAAAACATGTCTCACAGGAAAAGTTCAAATCACAGAATGTAAAAAGAGTCAGTCCTCTTGTACTTAAGTCCGCATGCTGCATTTTGTATTTAATTATGATGCACTTTCTGTGGTTAATCGTCAATAAAGAGGTCCAAGGGATACACTAAACCTGAAGTGAAGTATCGAAATCTCAAACTGGTCTCACAGGAAAGGTTCAAATCATATAATGTAAGAAGACTCAGTCCTCTTGAACTTAAGTCAGCATTGTGCCCTTTGTATTTAATTCCGATGCAATTTCTTTGTTTCATCGTCAATAAGATGGTCCAAGGGGTACAGTAAACCTGAAGGGAAGCATCGGAATCTAAAACTGGTCTCACAGGAAAGGTTCAAATCATAGACAGTTAGAAGAATCCGTCTTCTTGTACGTAAGTCGGCATGGTGCATTTTGTATTTAATTCCGATGCAATTTCTGTGTTTCATCGTCAATAAGAAGGGACAATGGATACAGTAAACCTGAAGTGAAGCATCGGAACCTAAAACTGGTCTCACAGGAAAGGCTCAAACCATAGAATGTAAGAAAAGTCAGTCTTCTTGTACTTAAGTCGGCGTTGTGCCTTTTGTATTTAATTCCGGTGCCATTTCTGTGTTTCATCGTCAATAAGAAGATCCAAGGGATACCAGTAAACCTGAAGTGAAGCATCGGAATCTAAAACTGGTGTCACAGGAAAGGTTCAAACCATAGACAGTGGGAGGAGTCGGTCTTCTTGTACTTAAGTCGGCATTATGCCTTTTGTAATTAATTCCGATGCAATTTCTGTGTTTCATCGTCAATAAGAAGGTCCTAGGGATACATTACACCTGAATGAAGCATCGGAATCTAAAACTGATCTCACAGGAAAGGCTCAAATCATCGAATTTAAGAAGAGTCAGACTTATTTTACTTAAGTCGGCACTGTGCCTTTTGTTTTTAATTCCGATGCAATATCTGGGTTTCATCGTCAATAAGAAGGTCCAAGGGATACAGTAGACCTGAAGTGAAGCATCGATATCTAAAAGTGGTCTGAGAGGCAAGGCTCAAATTATAGAATGTAAGAAGGATCAGTCCTCTTGTACTTAATTCTGCATTGTGCCGTTTGCATTTAATTACAACGCAATTTCTGTGTTTCATCGTCAATAAGAAGGTCCAAGGAATACAGTAAACCAGAAGTGAAGCATCGGAATCTAAAACTGGTCTCACAGGAAAGGTTAAAGCCATAGACAATAAGAAGAGTCAGCCTTCTTATACTTAAGTGGGCATTGTGCCTTTTGTATTTAATTCCGATGCAATTTCTGTGTTACATCGTCAATAAGAATGTCCTAGGGATACAGTAAACTTGAAGTGAAGCATCGGAATCTAAAACTGGTCTCACAGGAAAGATTCAAATCATAGAATGTAAGAGGAGTCAGCCCTCTTGTACTTAAGTCGGCATTGTGCCTTTTGTATTTAATTCTGATGCAATTTTTTGTGTTTCATCGGCAAAAGAAGGTCCAAGGGATACAGTACATCTACATCTATACTCCGCGAGCCACCTTACGGTGTGTGGCGGAGGGAACTTATTGTACCAGTATCTGATCCCCCCTTCCCTGTCCATTCACGAATTGTGCGTGGGAAGAACGACTGCTTGTAAGTCTCTGTATTTGCTCTAATTTCTCGGATCTTTTCGTTGTGATCATTACGCGAGATATATGTGGGCGGTAGTAATTGGTTGCCCATCTCTTCCCGGAATGTGCTGTCTCGTAATTTCGATAATAAACCTCTCCGTATTGCGTAACGCCTTTCTTGAAGTGTCCGCCACTGGAGCTTGTTCAGCATCTCCGTAACGCTCTCGCGCTGACTAAATGTCCCCATGACGAATCGCGCTGCTTTTCGCTGGATCATGTCTATCTCTTCTATTAATCCAACCTGGTAAGGGTCCCATACTGATGAGCATTACTCAAGAATCGGACGAACAAGCGTTTTGTAAGCTACTTCATCGTCGGTGAGTCACATTTTCTTAGAATTCTTCCTATGAATCTCAACCTGGCGCCTGCTTTTCCCACTATTTGTTTTATGTTATCATTCCACTTCAGATCGCTCCGGATAGTAACTCCTAAGTATTTTACGGTCGTTACCGCTTCCAATGATTTACCACCTATGGCATAATCGTACTGGAATGGATTTCTGCCCCTATGTATGCGGACTATATTACATTTATCTACGTTTAGGGAAAGCTGCCAGCTGTCGCACCATGCATTAATCCTCTGCAGGTCCTCCTGGAGTACGTACGAGTCTTCTGATGTTGCTACTTTCTTGTACACAACCGTGTCATCTGCAAATAGCCTCACGGAGCTACCGATGTTGTCAACTAAGTCATTTATGTATATTGTAAACAATAATGGTCCTATCACGCTTCCCTGCGGAACTCCCGAAATTACCTCTACACCTGCAGATTTTGAACCGTTAAGAATGACATGTTGTGTTCTTTCTTCTAGGAAATCCTGAATCCAATCACAAACCTGGTCCGATAATCCGTAAGCTCGTATTTTTTTCACTAATCGTAAGTGCGGAACCGTATCAAATGCCTTCCTGTAGTCCAGGAATACGGCAACAATCTGCTCGCCAGTGTCTAAAGCACTGTGAACTTCTTGGGCAAATAGGGCGAGCTGAGTTTCATATGATCTCTGTTTGCGGATTCCATGAAGTGAAGCATCGGAATCTGAATCTGGTTTCACAGGAAAGGCACAATTCATAGATTGTAAGAAGAGTCAGTATCCTTGTGCTTAGGTCAGCATTGTGTCTTTTGTGTTTAATTCCTTTGCAATTTCTGTGTTTCATCGTCAAAAAGAAGGTCCAAGGGATGCAGTAAACCTGAAGTGAAGCATCGATATCTAAAACTGGTCTAAGAGTAAAGGCACAAATCATAGAATGTAAGAAGAGTCAGTCCTGTTGTACTTAAGTCGGCATTGAGCGGTTGTATTTAATTCCGATGCAATTTCTGTGTTTCATCGTCAATAAGAAGGTCCAAGGGATACAGGACACCTAAAGTGAAGCATCGGAATCTGAAACTGGTTTAACAGGAAAGGCTCAAATCATAGAATGTAAGAAGAGTAAGTCTTCTTGTACTTAAGTCGGCATTGTGCTTTCTGTATTTCATTGCCATGCAATTTCTGTGTTTCATCGTCAAAAAGACGGTCCCAGGGATGCAGTAAACCTGAAGTGAAGCATCGATATCTGAAACTGGACTCAGAGGAAAGGATCAAAACATAGACAGTAAGAAGAGTCAGTCTTCTTGTACTTAAGTCGGCATTGTGACTTTTGTATTGAATTCCGAAGCAATTTCTGTGTTTCATCGTCAATAAGAAGGTCCAAGGGATACAGTAAACCTGAAGTGAAGCATCGGAATCAAAAACTGGTCTCACATGAAAGATTCAAATCATAGACAGTAAAAAGAGTCTGTCTACTTGTACTTAAGTCGACATTGTGCCATTTGTATTTCATTCCGATACGGTTTCTGTGTTTCATCGTCAATAAGAAGGTCCAAGGTATACAGTAAACCTGGATGAAGCATCGGAATCTAAAACTGGTCTCACAGGAAAGGCTCAAATCATCGAATTTAAGAAGAAACAGTCTTCTTGTACTTAAGTCGGCATAGTGCCTTTTGTATTTAATTCCGATGGAATTTCTGTGTCTCATCGTCAACAAGAAGGTCCCAGGGATACAGTACCCCTGAAGTGAAGCATCGTAATCTAAAAGTGGTCTCACAGGAAAGGTTCAAATCATAGATGGTACGAAGAGTCAGTATACTTGTACTTACGTGGACATTGTGCCTTTTGTATTTAATTCCGAAGCAATTTCTGTGTTTCATCGTCAATAAGAATGTCCAAGGAATACAGTAAACCTGAAGTGAGGCATCGTAATCTATAACTGGTCCCACAGGAAAGGTTCTAAACATATACAGTAAGAAGAGTCAGTCTTCTTGTCCTTAAGTCGGCATTGTGCCTTTTGTATTTACTTCCGATGCAATTTCTGTGTTTCATCGTCAATAAGAAGCACCAAGAGATACAGTAAACCTGAAGTGAAGCATCGATATCTAAAACTGGTCTGAGGGGCAAGGCTCAAATTATAGAACGTAAGAAGGGTCAGTCCTCTTGTACTTAATTCTGCATTGTGCCGTTTGCATTTAATTCCGACGCAATTTCTGTGTTTCATCGTCAATAAGAAGGTTAAAGGGATACAGTAAACCAGAAGTGTAGCATCGGAATCTAAAACTGGTCTCACAGGAAAGGTTAAAGTCATAGACAGCAAGAAGAGTCAGTCTTTTTATACTTAAGTGGGCATTGTGCCTTTTGTATTTAGTTCCTATGCAATTTCTGTGTTTCATCGTCAATAAGAAAGTCCAAGGGATAGAGTAAACCTTAAGTGAAGCATCGGAATCTAAAACTGGTCTCACAGGAACGGTTCAAATCATAGAGAGTAAGAAGAGTCAGTCTTCATGTACTTAAGTCGGTATTGGGCCTTTTGTATTTAATTCCGATGCAATTACTGTGTTTCATCGTCAATAAGAATGTCCTAGGGATACAGTAAACTTGAAGTGAAGCATCGGAATCTAAAACTGGACTCACAGTAATGGTTCAAAACACAGACAGTAAGAAGAGTCAGTCCTCTAGTACTTAATTCGGCATTGTGCCTTTTGTATTTAATTCCGATGCAATTTCTGTGTTTCATCGTCAATAAGAAGGTCCAAGGGATACAGTAAACCTTAAGTGAAGCATCGGAATCTGAAACTGCTCTCACAGGAAAGGCTCAAAGCATTGACAGTAAGAAGAGTTAGTCTTCTTGTACTTAACTCGGCATTGTGATTTTTGTATTTAATTATGATGCAATTTCTGTGTTTCATCGTCAATAAGAAGGTCCAAGGGATACAGTAAACTTGAAAAGAAACATCGGAATCTAAAACTGGTCTCACAGGAAAGGTTCAAAACATAGACTGTAGGAAGAGTCAGTCTTCTTGTACTTAAGTCGCCATTGCGCCTTTTGTATTTAATTATGATGCAATTTCTGTGTTTCATCGTTAATAAGAAGGTCCAAGAGTTGCAGTAAACCTGAAGTGAAGCATCGGAATCCAAAATTTGTCTCACAGGAAAGACTCAAGTCATAGAATGTAAGAAGAGTCAGTCCTCTTGTGCTTAAGTCGCCATTGTGCCTTTTGTATTTAATTCCTATGCAATTTCTGTGTTTCATCGTCAAAAGAAGGTCCAAGGGATACAGGACACCTGAAGTGAAGCATCGGAATCTGCAACTGGTTGAACAGGAAAGGCCCATTTCATAGAATGTAAGAAGAGAAAGTCTTCTTGTACTTGAGTCGGCATTGTGCTTTTTGTATTTCATTGCGATGCAATTTCTGTGTTTCATCGTCAAAAAGACGGTCCAAGGGATGCAGTAAACCTGAAGTGAAGCATCGATATCTAAAACAGGACTCAGAGGAATGGCTGAAAACATAGACAGTAAGAAGAGTCAGTCTTCTTGTACTTGAGTCGGCATTGTGACTTTTGTATTTATTCCGATGCAATTTCTGTGTTTCATCGTCAATAAGAAGGTCCAAGGGATACAGTAAACCTTAAGTGAAGCATCGGAATCAAAAACTGGTCTCACAGGAAAGGTTCAAATCATAGACAGTAAAAAGAGTCTGTCTTCTTGTACTTAAGTCGGCATTGTGCCATTTGTATTTAATTCCGATACAGTTTCTGTGTTTCATCGTCAATAAGAAGGTCCAAGGTATACAGTACACCTGAATGAAGCATCGGAATCTAAAACTGGTCTCACAGGAAAGGCTCAAATCATCGAATTTAAGAAGAAACAGCCTTCTTGTACTTAAGTCGGCATTGTGCCTTTTGTATTTAATTCCGATGCAATTTCTGTGTTTCATCGTCAACAAGAAAGTCCAAGGGATACAGTAAACCTGAAGTGAAGCATCGGAATCTAAAACTGGTCTCACAGGAAAGGTTCAAATCATAGACAGTAAGAAGAGTCAGTCTTCATGTACTTAAGTCTGCAATGTGCCCTTTGTTTTTAATTCCGATGCAATTTCTGTGTTTCATCGTCAATAAGACGGTCCAAGGGATACAGTAAACCTGAAGTGAAGCATTGGAATCTAAAATTTGTCCCACAGGAAAGACTCAAGTCATAGAATGTAAGAAGGGTCAGTCCTCTTGTACTTAAGTGGGCATTGTGCCTTATGTTTTAAATACCGATGCATTTTTGTGTTTCATCGTCAATTAGTAGGTCCAAGGGATACAGTAAACCTGAAGCGAAGTATCGGAATCTAAAACTGGTCTCACAGGAAAGGCTCAAAGCATTGACAGTAAGAAGAATCAGTCTTCTTGTACTTAACTCGGCATTTTGCATTTTGTATTCAATTACGATGCAATTTCTGTGTTTCATCGTCACTAAGAAGGTCCTAGGGATACAGTACACTCTAAAAGAAACATCGGAATTTAAAACTAGTCTCACACGATAGGTTCAAAACATAGAGAGTAGGAAGAGTCAGTCTTCTTGTACTTAAGTAGGCATTGTGCCTTTCGTATTTAATTGCGATGCAATTTCTGTGTTTCATCGTCAATATGAAGGTCCAAGGCATACAGTAAACCTGAAGTGAAGCATCAGAATCTAAAACTGGTCTCACAGGAAAGGTTCAAATCATAGACAGTAAGAAGAGTCAGTCTTCATGTACTTAAGTCTGCATAGTGCGTTTTGTATTTAATTCCGTTGCCATTTCTGTGTTTCATCGTCAAAAATAAGGTCTAACTGATACAGTAATCCTGAAGTGAAACATTAGAATCAAAAACTGGTCTCACAGGAAAGGTTCAAAACATAGACTGTAAGTGGAGTCAGTCTTCTTGTACTTAAGTCGGCATTGTGCCTTTTGTATTTAATTATGATGCAATTTCTGTGTTTCATCGTCAATAAGAAGGTCCAAGGGATACAGTAAACCTGAAGTGAAGCATCGGAATCCAAAATTTGTCTCACAGTAAAGACTCAAGTCATAGAATGTAAGAGGAGTAAGTCCTCTTGTACTTAAGTCGGCATTGTGGCTTTTGTACTTAATTTAATGCGATTTCTGTGTTTCATCGTCAATAAGAAGGTCCAAGCGATACAGTTCACCTGAAATGAAACATCGGATTGAGAAATTGTTTTCACAGGAAAGGCTCAAATCGCAGACAGTAAGAAGAGTCAGTCTTCTTATACTTATGTCGGCATTGTGCCTTTTGTATGTAATTCCGATGAAATATATGTGTTTCATCGTCAATATGAAGGTGCTAGGGATACAGTAAACCTGAAGTGAAGCATCGGAATCTAAAACTGGTCTCACAGGAAAGGTTCAAAACATAGACAGTAAGAAGAGTCAGTCTTCTTGTACTTAAGTCGGCATTGTGCCTTTTGTATTTAATTCCGATGCAATTTCTGTGTTTCATCGTCAATAAGAAGGTCCTAGGGATACAGTAAACCTGAAGTGAAGTATCGGACTCTAAAACTGGCCCCAGAGCAAAGGTTCAAAACATAGACAGTGAGAAGAGTCAGTCTTCTTGTACTTAAGTCGGCATTTCGCATTTTGTATTTCATTCCGATGCAATTTCTGTGTTTCATCGTCAATACGAACGTCCAAGGGATACAGTAAACCTGAAATAAAGCATCGGAATCTAAAACTGCTCTCACAACAGAAGATCAAACCATAGAATGTAAGAAGAGTCAGTCCACTTACACTTAAGTCGGCATTGTGCCTTTTGTATTTAATTGGGATGTAATTTCTTTGTTTCATCTTCAATAAGAAGGTCCTAGGGATACAGTAAACGTGAAGTGAAGCATCGGAATCTAAAACTTGCCTCACAGGAAAAGTCCAAATCATAGAATGTAAGAAGAGTCAGTCCTCTTGTACTTAAGTTGGCATTGTGCCTTTGGTATGTCTTTCCGATGGAATTTCTGTGTTTCATCGTCAATAAGAAGGTCCAAGGAATACAGTAAACCAGAAGTGAAGCATAGGAATCAAAACTGGTACCAGAGCAAAGGTTCAAAACATAGACAGTAAGAAGAGTCAGACTTCTTGTACTTAAGTCGTCATTTTGCCATTTGTATTTAATTCCGATTCAATTTCTGTGCTTCATCGTCAATAAGAAGGTCCAAGGGATTAAGTAAACCTGAAGTGAAGCATCGGAATCTAAAACTGGCCTCACAGGAAAAGTCCAAATCATAGAATGTAAGAAGAGTCAGTCCTCTTGTACTTAAGTCGGCATTGTGCCTTTGGTATGTCTTTCCGATGGAATTTCTGTGTTTCATCGTCAATAAGAAGGTCCAAGGGATACAGTAAACCTGAAGTGAAGCATGGGAATCTAAAACTGTTCTCACAGGAAAGGTTCAAAGCATAGACAGTAAAAAGAGTAAATCTTCTTGTACTTAAGTCGGCATTGTGCCTTTTGTATTTAATTCCGATGCAAATTCTGTGTTTCGTCGTCAATAAGAAGGTCCAAGGGATACAGTAGACCTGAAGTGAAGCATCGGAATCTAAAACTGGTCTCACATGAAACGCTCAAAGCATAGACAGTAAGAAGAGTCAGTCTTGTTGTACATAAGTCGGCATTGTTCCTCTTGTATTTAATTCCGATGCAATTTCTGTGTTTCTTCGTCAATATGAAGGTCGAAGGGATACAGTAAACCTGAAGTGAAGCATCGGAATCTAAAACTGGTCTCACAGGAAAGGCTCAATACACAGATGTAAGAAGAGGCAGTCTTCTTGAACTTAAGCCGGCAAAGTGATTTATGTATTAAATTCCAATAGAATTTCTGTGTTTCATCGTCAATACGAAGGCCCAAGGGATACAGTAAACCTGGAGTGAAGCATCGGAATCTAAAACTGGTCTCACAGGAAAGGTTCAAATATTAGAATATAAGAAGAGTCAGTCCTCTTGTACTTAATCGGCATTGTGACTTTTGTATTTAATCCCCATGCAATTTCTGTGTGTCATCGTCAGTATGAAGGTCCAAGGGATACAGTATACCTGAAGTGAAGCATCGGAATCAAAAACAGGTCTCACAGGAAAGGTTCAAAACATTGAATGTAAGAAGAGTCAGTCCTTTTGTACTTAGGTCGGCATTGGGGCTTTTGTATTTAATTCCGATGCAATTTCTGTGTTTCATCGTCAATAAGAAGGTCCAAGGGATACAGTAGACCTGACGTAAGGCATCGGAATCTAAAAATGGTCTCACAGGAAAGGTTTATAACATAGACAGCAAGAAGATTCAGTCTTCATGTACATAAGTCGGCATTGTGCCTTTTGTATTTATTTCCGATGCAATTTCGCTCTTTCATCGTCACTAAGAAGGACCAAGCGATACAGTACACCTGAAGTGAAACATCGGACTCTGAAACTGGTTTCACACGAAAGGCTCAAATTATAGACAGTAAGAAGAGTCAGTCTTCTTATACTTATGTCGGTATTGTGCCTTTTGTTTTTAATTCCAATGCAATTTCTTTGTTTCATCGTCAATAAGAAGGTCCAAGAGATACAGTAAACATGAAGTGAAGCTTCGGAAAGTAAAAATGGTCTTCCAGGAAACGCTCAAAGCATAGACAGTAAGAAGCGTCAGTCTTCTTGTACATTAGTCGGCATTGTGCGTTTTGTATTTAATTCAGATGCAATTTCTGTGTCTCATCGTCAATAAGAAGGTCCAAGGGATACCGTAAACATGATGTGAAGCATCGGAATCTAAAACTGGTCTCACTGGAAAGGTTAAAATCATAGACAGGAAGAAGAGTCAGCCTTCGTGTACTTAAGTCGGCATTGTGCCTTTTGTAATTAATTCCGATGCAATTTCTGTGTTTCATCGTCAATAAGAGGGTGCAAGCGATACAGTAAACCGGAAGTGAAGAATAGGAATCAAAACTGGTCCCAGCGCAAAGGATCAAATCATAGACAGTAAGAAGAGTCTGTCTTCTTGTACATAGGTCGGCATTTTGCCATTTTAATTTAATTCCGATGCAATTTCTGTGCTTCATCGTCAATAAGAAGGTCCAAGGGATACAGTAAACCTGAAGTGAATCATCGGAATCTGAAACTGTTCTCACAGGAAAGGTTCAAAACATAGACAGTAACAAGAGTCAGTCTTCTTGTACTAAAGTAAGCATTGTGCCTTTTGTATTTAATTCCGAAGCAATTTCTGTGTTTCATCGGCAATATGAAGGTCCAAGGGATACAGTAAACCTCAAGTGAAGCATCAGAATCTAAAACTGGTCTCACAGGAAAGGCTCAATTCACAGATGTAAGAAGAGGCAGTCTTCTTGAACTTATGCCGGCAATGTGATTTATGTATAAAATTCCAATAGAATTTCTGTGTTTCATCGTCAATACGAAGGCCCAAGGGATACAGTAAACCTGGAGTGAAGCATCGATATCTAAAACTGGTCTCAGAGGAAATGCTCAAAACATGGAATGTAAGAAGGGTCAGCCCTCTTGTACTTAAGTCGGCATTGTGCATTTGTATTTAATTCTGATGCAATTTCTGTGTTTCATCGTCAATAAGAAGGTCCAAGGGATACAGTAAACCTGAAGTGAAGCATCGGAATCTAAAACTGGTCTCGCAGGAAAGGCTCAATGCATAGACAGTAAGAAGCGTCAGTCTTCTTGTACATAAGTCGGCATTGTGCCTTTTGTATTTAACTCAGCTGCTATTTCAGTGTCTCATCGTCAATAAAAACCTCCAAGGGATTTAGTAAACCTGAAGTGAAGCATCGGAATCTAAAACTGGCCTCACAGGAAAAGTTCAAATCATAGAATGTAAGAAGAGACAGTCCTCTTGTACTTAAGTCGGCATTGTGCCTTTTGTATTTAATTCTGATGCAATTTCTGTGTTTAATCGTCAATAAGAAGGTCCAAGGGATACAGTAAACCTGAAGTGAAGAATCGGAATCTAAAACTGGTCTCACAGGAAAGGCTCAAAGCATAGACAGTAAGAAGCGTCAGTCTTCTTGTACATAAGTTGGCATTGTGCGTTTTGTATTTAATTCAGATGCTATTTCTGTGTCTCATCGTCAGTAAGAGGGTCCAAGGGATACAGTACACCTGAAGTGAAGCATCGGAATCTAAAACTGGTCTCACTGGAAAGGTTCAAATCATAGACAAGAAGAAGAGCCAGCCTTCGTGTACTTAAGTCGGCATTGTGCCTTTTGTAATTTATTCCGATGCAATTTCTGTGTTTCATCGTCAATAAGAGGGTCCAAGGGATACAGTACACCGGAAGTGAAGAATAGGAATCAAAACTGGTCCCAGAGCAAAGGTTCAAAACATAGACAGTAAGAAGAGTCAGTCTTCTTGTACATAAGTCGGCATTTTGCCATTTGTATTTAATTCCGATGCAATTTGTGTGCTTCATCGTGAATAAGAAGGTCCAAGGGATACAGTAAACCTCAAGTGAAGCATCGGAATCTTAAACTGGTCTCACAGTAAAAGTTCAAATCATAGAATGTAAGAAGAGTCAGTCCTGTTGTATTAAAGTCGACATTGTGCCTTTTGCATTTAATTCCGATAGAATTTCTGTGTTTCATCGTCAATAAGAAGGTCTAAGGGATACAGTAAACCTGAAGTGAAGCATCGGAATCTGAAACTGTTCTCACAGGAAAGGTTAAAAGCATATACAGTAACAAGAGTCAGTCTTCTTGTACTTAAGTCGGCATTGTGCCTTTCGTATTTAATTCCGATGCAATTTCTGTGTTTCATCGTCAATAAGAAGGTCCTAGGGATACAGTAAACCTGAAGTGAAGCATCGATATCTAAAACTGGTCTCAGAGGAAAGGCTCAAATCATAGAATATAAGAAGAGTCAGCCCTCTTGTACTTAAGTCGGCATTGTGCATTTGTATTTAATTCTGATGCAATTTCTGTGTTTCATCGTAGAATAAGAAGGTCCAAGGGATACAGTAAACCTGAAGTGAAGCATCGGAATGTAAAACTGGTCTTACAGGAAAGGCTCAAAGCATAGACAGTAAGAAGCGTCAGTCTTCTTGTACATAAGTCGGCATTGTGCGTTTTGTATTGAATTCAGATGCAATTTCTGTGTGTCATCGTCAGTATGAAGGTCCAAGGGATACAGTATACCTGAAGTGAAGCATCGGAATCAAAAACAGGTCTCACAGAAAAGGTTGAAAACATTGAGTGTAAGAGGAGTCAGTCCTTTTGTACTTAGGTAGGCATTGGGGCTTTTGTATTTAATTCCGATGCAATTTCTGTGTTTCATCGTCAATAAGAAGGTCCAAGGGATACAGTAGACCTGACGTAAGGCATTGGAATCTAAAACTGGTCTCACAGGAAAGGTTTATAACATAGACAGTAATGAGAGTCAGTCTTCTTGTACTTAAGTCGGCCTTGTGCATTTTGTTTTTAATTCCGATGCAATTTCTGTAAGTCATTGTCGATAAGAAGTTTCAAGGGACACAGTAAACCTTAAGTGAAGCATCGATATCTGAAACTGGTCCCACAGGAATGGCTAAAATTGTTGATTTTATGAAGAGCCAATCCTTTTGTACTTTAGTCGGCATTGTGCCTTTTGTCTTTAATTCCGATGCAATTTCTGTGTTTCATCGTCAATAAGAAGGTCCATGGGATACAGTAAACCTGAAGTGAAGCATCGGAATCTAAAACTGGTCTCAAAGGAAAGGCTCAATGTATAGACAGTAAGAAGTGTCAGTCTTCTTGTACATAAGTCGGCAATGTGCCTTATGTATTTAATTCAGATGCAATTTCGGTGTCTCATCGTCAATAAAAACCTCCAAGGGATACAGTAAGCCTGAAGTGAAGCATCGGAATCAAAACTGGTACCAGAGCAAAGGTTCAAAACATAGACAGTAAGAAGAGTCAGACTTCTTGTACTTAAGTCGGCATTGTGCCTTTTGTAATTAATTCCGATGCAATTTCTGTGTTTCATCGTCAATAAGAGGGTCCAAGCGATACAGTAAACCGGAAGTGAAGAATCGGAATCAAAACTGGTCCCAGCGCAAAGGATCAAAACATAGACAGTAAGAAGAGTCTGTCTTCTTGTACATAAGTCGGCATTTTTCCATTTGAATTTAATTCCGATGCAATTTCTGTGCTTCATCGTCAATAAGAAGGTCCAAGGGATACAGTAAACCTGAAGTGAATCATCGGAATCTGAAACTGTTCTCACAGGAAAGGTTCAAAGCATAGACAGTAACAAGAGTCAGTCTTCTTGTACTAAAGTCGGCATTGTGCCTTTTGTATTTAATTCCGAAGCAATTTCTGTGTTTCATCGTCAATATGAAGGTCCAAGGGATACAGTAAACCTGAAGTGAAGCATCAGAATCTAAAACTGGTCTCACAGGAAAGGCTCAATTCACAGATGTAAGAAGAGGCAGTCTTCTTGAACTTATGCCGGCAATGTGATTTATGTATAAAATTCCAATAGAATTTCTGTGTTTCATCGTCAATACGAAGGCCCAAGGGATACAGTAAACCTGGAGTGAAGCATCGGAATCTAAAACTGGTTTCACAGGAAAGGTTCAAATATTAGAATATAAGAAGAGTCAGTCCTCTTGTACTTAAACGGCATTGTGACCTTCGTATTTAATCCCCATGCAATTTCTGTGTGTCATCGTCAGTATGAAGGTCCAAGAGATACAGTAAACCTGAAGTGAAACATCGATATCTAAAACTGGTCTCAGAGGAAATGCTCAAAACATGGACTGTAAGAAGGGTAAGCCCTCTTGTACTTAAGTCGGCATTGTGCATTTGTATTTAATTCTGATGCAATATCTTTGTTTCATCGTCAATAAGAAGGTCCAAGGGATACAGTAAACCTGAAGTGAAGCATCGGAATCTAAAACTGGTCTCGCAGGAAAGGCTCAATGCATAGACAGTAAGAAGCGTCAGTCTTCTTGTACATAAGTCGGCATTGTGCCTTTTGTATTTAACTCAGATGCTATTTCAGTGTCTCATCGTCAATAAAAACCTCCAAGGGATTCAGTAAACCTGAAGTGAAGCATCGGAATCTAAAACTGGCCTCACAGGAAAAGTTCAAATCATAGAATGTAAGAAGAGACAGTCCTCTTGTACTTAAGTCGGCATTGTGACTTTTGTATTTAATTTCGATGCAATTTCTGTGTTTCATCGTCAATAAGAAGGTCCAAGGGATACAGTAAACCTGAAGTGAAGCATCGGAATCTAAAACTGGTCTCACAGGAAAGGCTCAAAGCATAGACAGTAAGAAGAGTCAGTCTTGTTGTACATAAGTCGGCATTGTGCCTCTTGTATTTAATTCCGATGTATTTTCTGTGTTTCTTCGTCAATAAGAAGATCCAAGGGTTAGAGTAAACTTGAAGTGAAGCATCGGAATATTAAACTGGTCTCACAGTAAAAGTTCAAATCATAGAATGTAAGAAGAGTCAGTCCTGTTGTATTAAAGTCGGCATTGTGCCTTTTGCATTTAATTCCGATAGAATTTCTGTGTTTCATCGTCAATAAGAAGGTCTAAGGGATACAGTAAACCTGAAGTGAAGCATCGGAATCTGAAACTGTTCTCACAGGAAAGGTTAGAAGCATATACAGTAACAAGAGTCAGTCTTCTTGTACTTAAGTCGGCATTGTGCCTTTCGTATTTAATTCCGATGCAATTTCTGTGTTTCATCGTCAAAAAGAAGGTCCAAGGGATACAGTAAACCTGAAGTGAAGCATCGATATCTAAAACTGGTCTCAGATGAAAGGCTCAAATCATAGAATATAAGAAGAGTCAGCCCTCTTGTACTTAAGTCGGCATTGTGCATTTGTATTTAATTCTGATGCAATTTCTGTGTTTCATCGTAGAATAAGAAGGTCCAAGGGATACAGTAAACCTGAAGTGAAGCATCGGAATGTAAAACTGGTCTTACAGGAAAGGCACAAAGCATAGACAGTAAGAAGCGTCAGTCTTCTTGTACATAAGTCGGCATTGTGCGTTTTGTATTGAATTCAGATGCAATTTCTGTGTGTCATTGTCAGTATGAAGGTCCAAGGGATACAGTAGGCCTGAAGTGAAGCATCGGAATCAAAAACAGGTCTCACAGGAAAGGTTGAAAACATTGAATGTAAGAGGAGTCAGTCCTTTTGTACCTAGGTAGGCATTGGGGCTTTTGTATATAATTCCGATGCCATTTCTGTGTTTCATCGTCAATAAGAAGGTCCAAGGGATACAGTAGACCTGACGTAAGGCATCGGAATCTAAAACTGGTCTCACAGGAAAGGTTTATAACATAGACAGTAATGAGAGTCAGTCTTCTTGTACTTAAGTCGGCCTTGTGCATTTTGTTTTTAATTCCGATGTAATTTCTGTAAGTCATTGTCAATAAGAAGATTCAAGGGACACAGTAAACCTTAAGTGAAGCATCGATATCTGAAACTGGTCCCACAGGAATGGCTAAAATTGTTGATTTTATGAAGAGCCAATCCTTTTGTACTTTAGTCGGCATTGTGCCTTTTGTCTTTAATTCCGATGCAATTTCTGTGTTTCATCGTCAATAAGAAGGTCCATGGGATACAGTAAACCTGAAGTGAAGCATCGGAATCTAAAACTGGTCTCACAGGAAAGGCTCAATGTATAGACAGTAAGAAGTGTCAGTCTTCTTGTACATAAGTCGGCAATGTGCCTTATGTATTTAATTCAGATGCAATTTCGGTGTCTCATCGTCAATAAAAACCTCCAAGGGATACAGTAGGCCTGAAGCGAAGCATCGGAATCAAAACTGGTACCAGAGCAAAGGTTCAAAACATAGACAGTAAGAAGAGTCAGACTTCTTGTACTTAAGTCGGCATTGTGCCTTTTGTAATTAATTCCGATGCAATTTCTGTGTTTCATCGTCAATAAGAGGGTCCAAGCGATACAGTAAACCGGAAGTGAAGAATCGGAATCAAAACTGGTCCCAGCGCAAAGGATCAAAACATAGACAGTAAGAAGAGTCTGTCTTCTTGTACATAAGTCGGCATTTTTCCATTTGAATTTAATTCCGATGCAATTTCTGTGCTTCATCGTCAATAAGAAGGTCCAAGGGATACAGTAAACCTGAAGTGAATCATCGGAATCTGAAACTGTTCTCACAGGAAAGGTTCAAAGCATAGACAGTAACAAGAGTCAGTCTTCTTGTACTAAAGTCGGCATTGTGCCTTTTGTATTTAATTCCGAAGCAATTTCTGTGTTTCATCGTCAATATGAAGGTCCAAGGGATACAGTAAACCTGAAGTGAAGCATCAGAATCTAAAACTGGTCTCACAGGAAAGGCTCAATTCACAGATGTAAGAAGAGGCAGTCTTCTTGAACTTATGCCGGCAATGTGATTTATGTATAAAATTCCAATAGAATTTCTGTGTTTCATCGTCAATACGAAGGCCCAAGGGATACAGTAAACCTGGAGTGAAGCATCGGAATCTAAAACTGGTTTCACAGGAAAGGTTCAAATATTAGAATATAAGAAGAGTCAGTCCTCTTGTACTTAAACGGCATTGTGACCTTCGTATTTAATCCCCATGCAATTTCTGTGTGTCATCGTCAGTATGAAGGTCCAAGAGATACAGTAAACCTGAAGTGAAACATCGATATCTAAAACTGGTCTCAGAGGAAATGCTCAAAACATGGACTGTAAGAAGGGTAAGCCCTCTTGTACTTAAGTCGGCATTGTGCATTTGTATTTAATTCTGATGCAATATCTTTGTTTCATCGTCAATAAGAAGGTCCAAGGGATACAGTAAACCTGAAGTGAAGCATCGGAATCTAAAACTGGTCTCGCAGGAAAGGCTCAATGCATAGACAGTAAGAAGCGTCAGTCTTCTTGTACATAAGTCGGCATTGTGCCTTTTGTATTTAACTCAGATGCTATTTCAGTGTCTCATCGTCAATAAAAACCTCCAAGGGATTCAGTAAACCTGAAGTGAAGCATCGGAATCTAAAACTGGCCTCACAGGAAAAGTTCAAATCATAGAATGTAAGAAGAGACAGTCCTCTTGTACTTAAGTCGGCATTGTGACTTTTGTATTTAATTTCGATGCAATTTCTGTGTTTCATCGTCAATAAGTAGGTCCAAGGGATACAGTAAACCTGAAGTGAAGCATCGGAATCTAAAACTGGTCTCACAGGAAAGGCTCAAAGCATAGACAGTAAGAAGAGTCAGTCTTGTTGTACATAAGTCGGCATTGTGCCTCTTGTATTTAATTCCGATGTATTTTCTGTGTTTCTTCGTCAATAAGAAGATCCAAGGGTTAGAGTAAACTTGAAGTGAAGCATCGGAATATTAAACTGGTCTCACAGTAAAAGTTCAAATCATAGAATGTAAGAAGAGTCAGTCCTGTTGTATTAAAGTCGGCATTGTGCCTTTTGCATTTAATTCCGATAGAATTTCTGTGTTTCATCGTCAATAAGATGGTCTAAGGGATACAGTAAACCTGAAGTGAAGCATCGGAATCTGAAACTGTTCTCACAGGAAAGGTTAGAAGCATATACAGTAACAAGAGTCAGTCTTCTTGTACTTAAGTCGGCATTGTGCCTTTCGTATTTAATTCCGATGCAATTTCTGTGTTTCATCGTCAAAAAGAAGGTCCAAGGGATACAGTAAACCTGAAGTGAAGCATCGATATCTAAAACTGGTCTCAGATGAAAGGCTCAAATCATAGAATATAAGAAGAGTCAGCCCTCTTGTACTTAAGTCGGCATTGTGCATTTGTATTTAATTCTGATGCAATTTCTGTGTTTCATCGTAGAATAAGAAGGTCCAAGGGATACAGTAAACCTGAAGTGAAGCATCGGAATGTAAAACTGGTCTTACAGGAAAGGCACAAAGCATAGACAGTAAGAAGCGTCAGTCTTCTTGTACATAAGTCGGCATTGTGCGTTTTGTATTGAATTCAGATGCAATTTCTGTGTGTCATTGTCAGTATGAAGGTCCAAGGGATACAGTAGGCCTGAAGTGAAGCATCGGAATCAAAAACAGGTCTCACAGGAAAGGTTGAAAACATTGAATGTAAGAGGAGTCAGTCCTTTTGTACCTAGGTAGGCATTGGGGCTTTTGTATATAATTCCGATGCCATTTCTGTGTTTCATCGTCAATAAGAAGGTCCAAGGGATACAGTAGACCTGACGTAAGGCATCGGAATCTAAAACTGGTCTCACAGGAAAGGTTTATAACATAGACAGTAATGAGAGTCAGTCTTCTTGTACTTAAGTCGGCCTTGTGCATTTTGTTTTTAATTCCGATGTAATTTCTGTAAGTCATTGTCAATAAGAAGATTCAAGGGACACAGTAAACCTTAAGTGAAGCATCGATATCTGAAACTGGTCCCACAGGAATGGCTAAAATTGTTGATTTTATGAAGAGCCAATCCTTTTGTACTTTAGTCGGCATTGTGCTTTTTGTCTTTAATTCCGATGCAATTTCTGTGTTTCATCGTCAATAAGAAGGTCCATGGGATACAGTAAACCTGAAGTGAAGCATCGGAATCTAAAACTGGTCTCACAGGAAAGGCTCAATGTATAGACAGTAAGAAGTGTCAGTCTTCTTGTACATAAGTCGGCATTGTGCCTTATGTATTTAATTCAGATGCAATTTCGGTGTCTCATCGTCAATAAAAACCTCCAAGGGATACAGTAGGCCTGAAGCGAAGCATCGGAATCAAAACTGGTACCAGAGCAAAGGTTCAAAACATAGACAGTAAGAAGAGTCAGACTTCTTGTACTTAAGTCGTCATTTTGCCATTTGTATTTAATTCCGATTCAATTTCTGTGCTTCATCATCAATAAGAAGGTCCAAGGGATTCAGTAAACCTGAAGAGAAGCATCGGAATCTAAAACTGGCCTCACAGGAAAAGTTCAAATCATAGAATGTAAGAAGAGACAGTCCTTTTGTACTTAAGTCGGCATTGTGCCTTTTGTATTTCATTCCGATGGAATTTCTGTGTTTCATCGTCAATAAGAAGGTCCAAGGGATACAGTAAACCTGAAGTGAAGCATGGGAAACTAAAACTGTTCTCACAGGAAAGGTTCAAATCATAGACAGTAAGAAGAGTAAGCCTTCTTGTACTTAAGTCGGCATTGTGCCTTTTGTATTTAATTCTGATGCAATTTCTGTGTTTAATCGTCAATAAGAAGGTCCAAGGGATACAGTAAACCTGAAGTGAAGAATCGGAATCTAAAACTGGTCTCACAGGAAAGGCTCAAAGCATAGACAGTAAGAAGAGTCAGTCTTGTTGTACATAAGTCGGCATTGTGCCTCTTGTATTTAATTCCGATGCAATTTCTATGTTTCTTCGTCAATACGAAGGTCCAAGGGTTACAGTAAACTTCAAATGAAACATCGAAATCTAAAACTGGTCTCACAGGTAAGATTCAAATCATAGACAGTAAGAAGAGTCAGTCTTCTTGTTTTTAAGTCGTCATTGTGCCATTTATATTAAAATCGGATGCAATTTTTGTGTTTCATCGTCAATGAGAAGGTCCAAGGGATACTATAAACCAGAAGTGAAGCATCAAATTCTAAAACTGGACTCACAGGAGAGGTTCAAATCATAGAAAGTTAGAGTGTCAGTTCTCTTGTACCTATGTCGGAATTGTGCCTTTTGTATTAAATTCGGATGCAATTTCTGTGTTTCATCGTCAATAAGAAGGTTCAAGGGATACAGTAAACCTGAAATGAAGCATCGGAATCTAAAACAGGTCTCACAGGAAAGGCTCAAAGCATAGACAGTAAGAAGCATCAGTCTTCTTGTACATAAGTGGGCATTGTGATTTTTGTATTTAATTCAGATGCAATATCTGTGTCTCATTGTCAATAAGAAGGTCCAAGGGATACAGTAAACTTGAAAAGAAACATCGGAATCTAGAACTGGTCTCACAGGAAAAATTCGAATCATAGGCTGTAAATGAGAGTCAGTCTTCTTGTACGTAAGTCGGCATTGTGACTTTGTATTTAATTCCGATGAAATTTCTGTGTTTCATCGTCAATATGAAGGTCCAAGGGATACAGTAAACCTGAAGTGAAGCATCGGAATCTAAAACTGGTCTCACAGGAAAGACTCAAATCATAGACAGTAGAAGAGTCAGACTTCTTGTACTTAAGTCGTCATTCTGCCTTATGTATTTCAATCCGATGCAATTTATGTGTTTCGTCGTCATTAAGAAGGTGCAAGGGATACACTAAACCTGAAGTGAAGCATTCGAAAATATATCTGGTCTCACAGGAAAGGTTCAAATCATAGAATGTATGAAGAGTCAGTCTTCCTGTACTTTAGTCGGCATTGTGCCTTTTGCATTTAATTCCGATGCAATTTCTGTGTTTCATCGATGATAAGAAAGTCCAAGGGATACAGTGAACTTGAAAAGAAACATCGGAATCTAGAACTGGTCTCACAGGAAAAATTCGAATCATAGCCAGTAAATGAGAGTCAGTCTTCTTGTATGTAAGTCTGCATTGTGATTTTGTATTTAATTCCGTTGGTATTTCTGTGTTTCATCGTCAATATGAAGGTTCAATGATACAGTAAAACTGAAGTGAAGCATCGGAATCTAAAACTGGTCTCACAGGAAAGGTTCAAAACATAGACAGTAAGAAGAGTCCGTCTTCTTGTACTTAAGTCGGCATTTTGCCTTTTGTATTTAATTCCGATGCAATTTCTGTGTATCATTGTCAATAAGAAGGTCCAAGGGATACAGTAAACCTGAAGTGAAGCATCGGAATCTAAAACTGCTCCCAGAACAAAAGTTCAAAACATAGACAGTAAGAAGAGTCAGTCTTCTTGTACTTAAATCGGCATTGTGCCTTTTGTATTTAATTCCGATGCAATTTCTGTGTTTCATCGTCAATAAGAAGGTCCAAGGGATTCAGTAAACCTGAAGTAAAGCATCGGAATCTAAAACTGGTCTCACATGAAAGGTTCAAAGCATAAACACTAAGAAGAGTCTGTCTTCTAGTACTTAATTCGGCATTGTGCCTTTTGTATTTAATTCCGATGCAATTTTTGTGTTTCGTCGTCAATATGATGGTCCAAGGGACACAGTAAACCTGAAGTGAAGCATCGATACCTAAAACTGGTCCCACTGCAAAGCCGAAAATTATAGAATCTAAGAAGAGCCAATCCACTTGTACTTAAGTCGGCATTGTGCCTTTTGTATTTAATTCCGATACAATTTCTGTGTTTCATCGTCAATAAGAGGGTCCTAGGGATACAGTAAACCTGAAGTGAAGCATCGGAATCTAAAACTGGTCTCACAGGAAAGCTTAAAAACATAGACAGTAAGAAGGGTCAGTCTTCTTGTACTTAGGTCGGTATTGTGCCTTTTGTATTTAATTCCGATGCCATTTCTGTGTTTTATCGTCAATAAGAATTCCAAGGGATACAGTAAACCTGAATTGAAGCACCGGAATCCAAACCTGGTCTCACAGGAAAGGCTCAAATCATAGAATGTCAGAAGGGTCAGTCTTCTTGAACTTAAGTCGGCATTGTGATTTTTGTATAAAATTCCAATTTAATTTCTGTGTTTCATCGTCAATACGAAGGTGCAAGGGATACAGTAAACCTGGAGTGAAGCATCGGAATCTAAAACTGGCCTCACAGGAAACGTTCCAATGACAGAATATAAGAAGAATCAGTCCTCTTGTACTTAATAGGCATTCTGCCTTTTGTATTTAATTCAGATGCAATTTCTGTGTGCCATCGTCGATATGAACGTCCAAGGGATACAGTAAACCTGAAGTGAAGCATCGGTATCAAAAAGTGGTCTCACAGGAAGGGTTCAAAACATTGAATTTAAGAAGAATCAGTCCTCTTGTACATAAGTCGGCTGTGTGGCTTTTGTATTTAATTCCGATGCTATTTCTGTGTTTCATCGTCAAAAAGATGGACCAAGGGATACAGTAAACCTGAAGTAAGGCATCGGAATCTAAAACTGGTCTCACAGGAAAGGTTTATAACATAGACAGTAAGAAGATTCAGTCTTCATGTACTTAAGTCTGCATTGTGCCTCTTTTATTTAATTCCGATGCAATTTCTGTGTTACATCGTCAATAAGAAGGTCCAAGGGATACAGTAAACCTGAAGTTAAGCATCGGAATCTAAAACTCGTCTCAGAGGAACGGTTCAGAACATAGACAGGAAGAAGAGTCAGTCTTCTAGTACTTAGGTCGGCATTTTTCCTTTTGTGTTTAATTCCGATCCAATTTCTGTGTTTCATCGTCAATAAGAAGGTCCAAGGGATACACTACACCTGAAGTGAAACATCGGAATCTGAAACTGGTCTCACAGGAAACGTTAAATACATAGACAGTAAGAAGAGTCAGTCATCTTGAACTGAAGTCGGCATTGTGCCTTTTGTATTTAATGCCGATGCGATTTCTGTGTTTCGTCGTCAATAAGAAGGCCCAAGGGATACAGTAATCCTAAAGTTAAGCATCGGAATCTAAAACTGGTCTCACAGGAAAGGTTCAAAACATAGACAGGAAGAAGAGTCAGTCTTCTTGTACTTATGTCGGCATTGTGCATTTTGTATTTAATTCCGATGCTATTTCTGTGTTTCATCGTCAGTAAGAAGGTCCAAGAGATACAGTAAACCTGAAGTTAAGCATCGGAATCTAAAACTCGTCTCAGAAGAATGGTTCAGAACATAGACAGGAAGAAGAGTCAGTCTTCTTGTACTTAAGTCGCCATTGTGCCTTTGTATTTAATTCCGATGCAATTTCTGTGTTTCATCGTCAATATGAAGGTCCAAGGGATACAGTAAACCTGAAGTGAAGCATCGGAATCTAAAACTGGTCCCACAGGAAAGGTTCAAAGCATAGACAGTAAGAAGAGTCAGTCTACTTGTACTTAAGTCGGCATTGTGCCTTTTGTATTTAATCCCGATGCTATTTCTGTGTTTCATCGTCAATTAGAAGGTCCAAGGGGTACACTAAACCTGAAGTGAAGCATCCGAATCTAAAACTGGTCTCACAGAGAGGTTCAAAACAAAGACGGTAAGAAGAGTCAGTCTTCTTGTACATAAGTCGGCATTGTGCCCTTTGTATTTAATTCCGATGCAATTTCTGTGTTTCATCGTCAAGAAGAAGGTCCAAGCGGTACAGTACACCTGAAGTGAAACTTCGGAATCTGAAACTGGTTTCACAGGAAAGGCTCAAATCATAGACCGTAAGAAGAGTCAGTCTACTTGTACTTCAGTTGGCATTTGGCCTTATGTATCTAATTCCGTGGGAATTTCTGTGTTTCATCGTCAATAGGAAGGTCTAACTGACACAGTAAACCTTAAGTGAAACATCGGAATCAGAAACTGGTCTCACAGGATAGGTTCATATCATAGAATGTAAGGAGCGTCAGTCCTCTTGTACTTAAGTCGGCATTGTGCCTTTTGTATTTCACGCCGATGCAGTTTCTGTGGTTCATCGTCAATAAGAAGGTCAAAGGGAAACAGTAAACCTGAAGTAAAGCATCGGAATTTAAAACTGGCCTCACAGGAAATGTTTATAACATAGACAGTAAGAAGAGTCAGTCCTCTTGTACTGAAGTCAGCATTGTGCCTTTTGTATCTAATTCCGATGCGATTTCTGTGTTTCGTCGTCAATAAGAAAGTCCAAGGGACACAGTAATCCTGAAGTTAAGCATCGGAATCTAAAACTGGTCTCACAGGAAAGGTTCAAAACATAGACAGGAAGAAGAGTCACTCTTCTTGTACTTAAGTCGGCTTTGTGCCTTTTGTATTTAATTCCGATGCAATTTCTGTGTTTCATGGTCAGTAAGAAGGTCCAAGGGATACAGTATACTTAAAGTGAAGCATTGGAATCTAAAACTGATCTCACTAGAAAGGTTCAAAACATAGTCAGTAAGAAGGGTCAGTCTTCTTGTACTAAAAACGGCATTGAGGCTTTTGTATCTAATTCCGATGCAATTTCTGTGTTTCATCGTCAATATGAAGGTCCAAGGGATATAGTAAACCGGAAATTAAGCATCGGAATCTAAAACTGAACTCACAGGAAAGGTTCAAAACATAGACAGGAAGAAGAGCCGTTCTTCTAGTACTTAAGACGGCATCGTGCCTTTTGTATTTAATTCCGATGCTATTTCTGTGTTTCATCGTCAATAAGAAGGTACAAGGGATTCAGTAAATCTGAAGTTAAGCATCGGAATCTAAAACTTGTCTCAAAGGAAAGTTTCAATACATAGACAGGAAGAAAGCCATTCTTCTAGTACTTAAGTCAGCATTGTGCCTTCTGTAATTAATTTCGATGCAATTTCTGTGTTTCATCGTCAATAAGAAGGTCCAAGCGATACAGTATACCTGAAGTGAAGCATTGGAATCTGAAAGTGGTTTCACAGGAAAGGCTCAAATCATAGACGTTAAGATGAGGCCGTCTTCTTGTACTTAAGTCAGCATTGTGCCTTATGTATTTAATTCCGTTTCAATTTCTGTGTTTCATAGTCAATAAGAAGGTCTAACTGAGACAGTAAACCTGAAGTGTAACATCGGAATCAAAAATCGGTCTCACAGAAAAGGTTCAAAACATAGACAGTAAGAAGAGTCAGACTTCTTGTACATAAGTCGGCATTGTGCCTATTGTAATTAATTCCGATGCAATTTATGTGTTTCGTCGTCATTAAGAAGGTGCAAGGGATACACTAAACCTGAAGTGAAGCATTCGAAAATATATCTGGTCTCACAGGAAAGGTTCAAATCATAGAATGTATGAAGAGTCAGTCTTCCTGTACTTTAGTCGGCATTGTGCCTTTTGCATTTAATTCCGATGCAATTTCTGTGTTTCATCGATGATAAGAAAGTCCAAGGGATACAGTGAACTTGAAAAGAAACATCGGAATCTAGAACTGGTCTCACAGGAAAAATTCGAATCATAGCCAGTAAATGAGAGTCAGTCTTCTTGTATGTAAGTCTGCATTGTGATTTTGTATTTAATTCCGTTGGTATTTCTGTGTTTCATCGTCAATATGAAGGTTCAATGATACAGTAAAACTGAAGTGAAGCATCGGAATCTAAAACTGGTCTCACAGGAAAGGTTCAAAACATAGACAGTAAGAAGAGTCCGTCTTCTTGTACTTAAGTCGGCATTTTGCCTTTTGTATTTAATTCCGATGCAATTTCTGTGTATCATTGTCAATAAGAAGGTCCAAGGGATACAGTAAACCTGAAGTGAAGCATCGGAATCTAAAACTGCTCCCAGAACAAAAGTTCAAAACATAGACAGTAAGAAGAGTCAGTCTTCTTGTACTTAAATCGGCATTGTGCCTTTTGTATTTAATTCCGATACAATTTCTGTGTTTCATCGTCAATAAGAAGGTCCAAGGGATTCAGTAAACCTGAAGTAAAGCATCGGAATCTAAAACTGGTCTCACATGAAAGGTTCAAAGCATAAACACTAAGAAGAGTCTGTCTTCTAGTACTTAATTCGGCATTGTGCCTTTTGTATTTAATTCCGATGCAATTTTTGTGTTTCGTCGTCAATATGATGGTCCAAGGGACACAGTAAACCTGAAGTGAAGCATCGATACCTAAAACTGGTCCCACTGCAAAGCCGAAAATTATAGAATCTAAGAAGAGCCAATCCACTTGTACTTAAGTCGGCATAGTGCCTTTTGTATTTAATTCCGATACAATTTCTGTGTTTCATCGTCAATAAGAGGGTCCTAGGGATACAGTAAACCTGAAGTGAAGCATCGGAATCTAAAACTGGTCTCACAGGAAAGCTTAAAAACATAGACAGTAAGAAGGGTCAGTCTTCTTGTACTTAGGTCGGTATTGTGCCTTTTGTATTTAATTCCGATGCCATTTCTGTGTTTTATCGTCAATAAGAATTCCAAGGGATACAGTAAACCTGAATTGAAGCACCGGAATCCAAAACTGGTCTCACAGGAAAGGCTCAAATCATAGAATGTAAGAAGGGTCAGTCTTCTTGAACTTAAGTCGGCATTGTGATTTTTGTATAAAATTCCAATTTAATTTCTGTGTTTCATCGTCAATACGAAGGTGCAAGGGATACAGTAAACCTGGAGTGAAGCATCGGAATCTAAAACTGGCCTCACAGGAAACGTTCCAATGACAGAATATAAGAAGAATCAGTCCTCTTGTACTTAATAGGCATTCTGCCTTTTGTATTTAATTCAGATGCAATTTCTGTGTGCCATCGTCGATATGAACGTCCAAGGGATACAGTAAACCTGAAGTGAAGCATCGGTATCAAAAAGTGGTCTCACAGGAAGGGTTCAAAACATTGAATTTAAGAAGAATCAGTCCTCTTGTACATAAGTCGGCTGTGTGGCTTTTGTATTTAATTCCGATGCTATTTCTGTGTTTCATCGTCAAAAAGATGGACCAAGGGATACAGTAAACCTGAAGTAAGGCATCGGAATCTAAAACTGGTCTCACAGGAAAGGTTTATAACATAGACAGTAAGAAGATTCAGTCTTCATGTACTTAAGTCTGCATTGTGCCTCTTTTATTTAATTCCGATGCAATTTCTGTGTTACATCGTCAATAAGAAGGTCCAAGGGATACAGTAAACCTGAAGTTAAGCATCGGAATCTAAAACTCGTCTCAGAGGAACGGTTCAGAACATAGACAGGAAGAAGAGTCAGTCTTCTAGTACTTAGGTCGGCATTTTTCCTTTTGTGTTTAATTCCGATCCAATTTCTGTGTTTCATCGTCAATAAGAAGGTCCAAGGGATACACTACACCTGAAGTGAAACATCGGAATCTGAAACTGGTCTCACAGGGAACGTTAAATACATAGACAGTAAGAAGAGTCAGTCATCTTGAACTGAAGTCGGCATTGTGCCTTTTGTATTTAATGCCGATGCGATTTCTGTGTTTCGTCGTCAATAAGAAGGCCCAAGGGATACAGTAATCCTAAAGTTAAGCATCGGAATCTAAAACTGGTCTCACAGGAAAGGTTCAAAACATAGACAGGAAGAAGAGTCAGTCTTCTTGTACTTATGTCGGCATTGTGCATTTTGTATTTAATTCCGATGCTATTTCTGTGTTTCATCGTCAGTAAGAAGGTCCAAGAGATACAGTAAACCTGAAGTTAAGCATCGGAATCTAAAACTCGTCTCAGAAGAATGGTTCAGAACATAGACAGGAAGAAGAGTCAGTCTTCTTGTACTTAAGTCGCCATTGTGCCTTTGTATTTAATTCCGATGCAATTTCTGTGTTTCATCGTCAATATGAAGGTCCAAGGGATACAGTAAACCTGAAGTGAAGCATCGGAATCTAAAACTGGTCCCACAGGAAAGGTTCAAAGCATAGACAGTAAGAAGAGTCAGTCTACTTGTACTTAAGTCGGCATTGTGCCTTTTGTATTTAATTCCGATGTAATTTCTGTGTTACATCGTCAATAAGAAGGTCCAAGGGATACAGTAAACCTGAAGTTAAGCATCGGAATCTAAAACTCGTCTCAGAGGAATGGTTCAGAACATGGACAGGAAGGAGAGTCAGTCTTCTAGTACTTAAGTCGGCATTGTGCCTTTTGTATTTAATCCCGATGCAATTTCTGTGTTTCATCGTCAATTAGAAGGTCCAAGGGATACACTAAACCTGAAGTGAAGCATCCGAATCTAAAACTGGTCTCACAGAGAGGTTCAAAACAAAGACGGTAAGAAGAGTCAGTCTACTTGTACTTCAGTTGGCATTTGGCCTTATGTATCTAATTCCGTGGGAATTTCTGTGTTTCATCGTCAATAGGAAGGTCTAACTGACACAGTAAACCTTAAGTGAAACATCGGAATCAGAAACTGGTCTCACAGGATAGGTTCATATCATAGAATGTAAGGAGAGTCAGTATTCTTGTACTTAAGTCGGCATTGTGCCTTTTGTATATCACGCCGATGCAGTTTCTGTGGTTCATCGTCAATAAGAAGGTCAAAGGGAAACAGTAAACCTGAAGTAAAGCATCGGAATTTAAAACTGGCCTCACAGGAAATGTTTATAACATAGACAGTAAGAAGAGTCAGTCTTCTTGTACTGAAGTCAGCATTGTGCCTTTTGTATCTAATTCCGATGCGATTTCTGTGTTTCGTCGTCAATAAGAAAGTCCAAGGGACACAGTAATCCTGAAGTTAAGCATCGGAATCTAAAACTGGTCTCACAGGAAAGGTTCAAAACATAGACAGGAAGAAGAGTCACTCTTCTTGTACTTAAGTCGGCATTGTGCCTTTTGTATTTAATTCCGATGCAATTTCTGTGTTTCATGGTCAGTAAGAAGGTCCAAGGGATACAGTATACTTAAAGTGAAGCATTGGAATCTAAAACTGATCTCACTAGAAAGGTTCAAAACATAGTCAGTAAGAAGGGTCAGTCTTCTTGTACTAAAAACGGCATTGAGGCTTTTGTATCTAATTCCGATGCAATTTCTGTGTTTCATCGTCAATATGAAGGTCCAAGGGATATAGTAAACCGGAAATTAAGCATCGGAATCTAAAACTGAACTCACAGGAAAGGTTCAAAACATAGACAGGAAGAAGAGCCGTTCTTCTAGTACTTAAGACGGCATCGTGCCTTTTGTATTTAATTCCGATGCTATTTCTGTGTTTCATCGTCAATAAGAAGGTACAAGGGATTCAGTAAATCTGAAGTTAAGCATCGGAATCTAAAACTTGTCTCAAAGGAAAGTTTCAATACATAGACAGGAAGAAAGCCATTCTTCTAGTACTTAAGTCAGCATTGTGCCTTCTGTAATTAATTTCGATGCAATTTCTGTGTTTCATCGTCAATAAGAAGGTCCAAGCGATAGAGTATACCTGAAGTGAAGCATTGGAATCTGAAAGTGGTTTCACAGGAAAGGCTCAAATCATAGACGTTAAGATGAGGCCGTCTTCTTGTACTTAAGTCAGCATTGTGCCTTATGTATTTAATTCCGTTTCAATTTCTGTGTTTCATAGTCAATAAGAAGGTCTAACTGAGACAGGAAACCTGAAGTGTAACATCGGAATCAAAAATTGGTCTCACAGAAAAGGTTCAAAACATAGACAGTAAGAAGAGTCAGACTTCTTGTACATAAGTCGGCATTGTGCCTATTGTAATTAATTCCGATGCAATTTCTGTGTTTCATCGTCAATAAGAAAGTCCAAGGGATACAATCAACCTGAAGGGAAGCATCGGAATCCAAAACCGGTCTCACAGGAAAGTTTCAATGTATAGACAGTAAAAAGAGGCAGTCTACTTTTATTTCAGTGGGCATTTTGCCTTTTCTATTTAATTCCGATGCAATTTCGGTGTTTCATCGTCAACAAGAAGGTTCAAGGGATATAGTAAAATTGAAGTGAAGCATCGGAATCTAAAACTGGTCCCAGAGGAATGTTCAAAACATAGACAGTAAGATGAGTCAGTCTTCTTGTACTTAAGTCGGCATTGTGCCTCTTGTATTTAATTCCGATGTATTTGATGAGTTTTGCGTCAATAAGAAGGTCTTAGGGATAAAGTAAACCGGAAGTGAAGCATCGGAATCTAAAACTAATTTCACAGGAAAGGTTCTAATCATAGATAGTAAGAAGTGTCAGTCTTCTTGCACTTATGTCGGCATTGTGCCTTTTGTATTTCATTCCGAAGCAATTTCTGTGTTTCATCGTCAATAAGAAGGTCCAAGGGATACAGTTAACCTGGAGTGAAGCATCGGAATCTAAAACTTATCTCACTGGAAAGGTTCAAATCATAGACAGTAAGAAGAGTCAGTCTTCTTGTACTTAAAACGGCATTGTGCCTTTTGTATTTAATTCCGATGCAATTTCTGTGTTTCATCTTCAATAAGAAGGTCCAAGGGATATAGTAAACCAGAAGTTAAGTATAGGAATCTAAAACTGGTCACACAGGAAAGGTTCAAAACATAGACAGGAAGAAGAGCCATTCTTCTAGTACTTAAGTCGGCATTGTGCCTTTTCCATTTTATTCCGATGCAATTTCTGTGTTTCATTGTCAATATGAAGGTCCAAGGGATACAGTAAACCTAAAGTGAAGCATCGGAATCTAAAACCGGTCTCACATGAAAGGTTCAAAGCATAGACAGTAAGAAGAGGCAGTCTACTTGTACTTAAGTCGGCATTGTGCATTTTGTATTTAATTCCGATGCAATTTCTATGTTACATCGTCAATAAGAAGGTCCAAATGATACAGTAAACCTGAAGTTAAGCATCGGAATCTAAAACTCGTCTCAGAAGTCTGGTTCACAACATAGACATGAAGAAGAGTCAGTCTTCTTGTACTTAAGTCGCCATTGTGCCTTTTGTATTTAATTCCGATGCAATTTCTGTGTTTCATCGTCAATATGAAGGTCCAAGGGATACAGTAAGCCTGATGTGAAGCATCGGAATCTAAAACTTGTCCCACAGGAAAGGCTCAAATCATAGAATGTCAGAAGAGTCAGTCTTCCTGTACTTAAGTGTTCATTGTGCCTTTTGTTTTTATTTCCAAAGCAATTTTTGTGTTTCATCGTCAATAATAAGGTCCAAGGGATTCAGTAAATCTGAAGTGAAGCCCCGGAATCGAAAACTGGTCTCACAGGAAAGGTTCAAAACATAGACAGTAAGAAGAGTCAGTCTACTTGCACTTATGTCGCCATTGTGCCTTTTGTATTTAATTCCGATGCAATTTCTGTGTTTCATCGTCAATATGAAGGTCCAAGGGATACAGTAAACCTGAAGTGATGCATCAGAATCTAAAACTGGTCTCACAGGGAAGGTTCAAAACATAGACAGTTAGTAGGGCCAGTCTTCTTGTACTTAAGTCGGCATTGTGCGTTTTGTATTTAATTCCGATGCAATTTCTATGTTTCATCGTAAATAAGAAGGTCCAAGGGATACAGTAAACCTGAAGTGAAGCATCGGAATCAAAAACTGGTCTCACAAGAGAGCCTGAAATCATAGGCAGTAAGAAGAGTCAGACTTCTTCTACTTAAGTCGGCATTGTACCTCTTGTATTTAATTCCGATGCATTTTATGTGTTTCATCGTCAATAAGAAGGTCTTAGGGAGAAAGTAAACCTGAAGTGAAGCATCGGAATCAAAAACTAGTTTCACAGGAAAGGTTCAAAACATAGACAGTTAGAAGAGTCAGTCCTCTTGTACTTAAGTCGGCATTGTGCCTTTTGTATTTAATATTGATGAAATTTCAGTGTTTCATCGTCTATAAGAAGGTCCAAAGGATACAGTAAACCGGAAGTGAAGCATTGGATCCATAAAACTGGTCTCACAGGAAAGGTTCAAATTATAGACCGTAAGAAGAGTCAGTCTTCATGTACTTAAGTCGGCATTGTGCCTTTTGTATTTAATTCCGATGCAATTTCTGTGTTTCATCTTCAATAAGATGGTCCAAGAGATACAGTAAACCTGAAGTGAAGCATCGGAATCTAAAACTGGTCTCACAATAACGGTTGAAATCATGGACAGTAAGAAGAGTCAGTCTTCTTGTACTTAAGTCTGCATTGTGCCTTTTGTATTTAATTATGTTGCAATTTGTGTGTTACATCGTCAATAAGAAGGTCCAAGTGATACAGTACACCTCAAGTGCAGCATCGGAAGCTGAAACTGGTTTCACAGGAAAGGGTCAAGTCATGGAACGTAATAAGAGTCAGTCTTCGTTTATTTATGTCGTCATTGTGCATTTTGTATTTAATTCCGATGCAATTTCTTTGTTTCATCATCAATAAGAATGTCCAAGGGATACAGTAAACCTGAAGTGAATCATCGGAATCTAAAACCAGTCTCATAGGAAAGTCTGATATCATTGACAGTAAGCAGAGACAGACTTCTTCTACTTAAGTCGGCATTGTGTCTTTTGTATTGATTTCCGATGCAATTTATGTGTTTCATCGTCAATAAGAAGGTCTTAGGGATAAAGTAAACCTGAAGTGATGCAACGAAATCTAAAACTAATTTCACAGGAAAGGTTCAAAACATAGACAGTAAGAAGAGTCAGTCTTCTAGTACTTAAGTCGTCATTGTGCCTTTCGCATTTAATTCCGATGCAATTTCTGTGTTTCATCGTCAATACGAATGTCCAAGGGATACAGTAAACCTGAAGTGAAGCATCGGAGTCTAAAACTGGTCCCACAGGAAAGGCTCAAAGCATAGTCAGTAAGAAGAGTCAGTCTTCTTGTACTTAGGTCAGCATTGTGCCTTTTGTATTTAATTCCGATGCAATTTCTGTGTTTCATCGTCAATAAGAAGGCCCAAGGGATAGAGTTAACTTGAAATGAAACATCGGAATCTAAAACTGGTCCCAGAGGAAAGGTTCATAACATAGATAGTAAGAAGAGTCAGTCTTCTTGTACTTAAGTCGGAATATTGCCTTTTGTATTTAATTCCGATACAATTTCTGTGTTTCCTCACCAGTATGAAGGTCCAAGGGAAACAGTAAACCTGAAGTGAGCCATCGGAATCTAAAACTGGTCTCACAGGAAAGGGTCAAACCATAGACGGTAAGAAGAGTCAGTCTTCTTGTACTTAAGTCGGCATAATGCCTTTTGTATTTACTTCCGATGCAATATCTGTGTTTCTTCGTCAATAAGGAGGTCCAAGGGATACATTAATCCCGAATTGAAGCATCGGAATCTAAAACTGGTCCCACAGGAAAAGTTCAAATTATAGAATGTAAGAAGAGTCAGTCGACGTGTACATAAGTCGGCATTCTGCATTTTGTATTTAATTCCGATGCAATTTCTGTGTTTCATCGTCAATAAGAAGGTCCAAGGGATACAGTAAACCTGAAGTGAAGCATCGGAATATATATCTGGTCTCACAGGAAAGGTTCAAATCATAGAATGTAAGAGGAGTGTGTTCTCTTCTACTTAAGTCGGCATTGTGCCTTTGGTATTTAATTCCGATGCAATATCTGTGTTTCATCGTCATCAAGAAAGTCCAAGGGGAACAGTAAACCTGAAGTGAAGCATCGGAATCTAACACCAGTCTCACAGGAAAGTATGGAATCATTGTCAGTAAAAAGAGTCAGACTTCTTCTACTTATGTCGCCATTGTGCCTTTTGTATTTAATTCCGATGGAATTTCTGTGTTTCATCGTCAATAAGAAGGTCCAAGGGATACAGTAAACCTGAAGTGAAGCCTCGGAATCTAAAACTGGTCCCACAGGAAAGGCTCAAAGCATAGACAGTAAGAAGAGTCAGTCTTCTTGTACTTAGGTCCGCATTGTGCCTTTTGTATTTAATTCCGATGCAATTTCTGTGTTTAATCGGCAATAAGAAGGTCCAAGGGATACAGTTAACTTGAAATGAAACATCGGAATCGAAAACTGGTCTCACAGGAAAGGTTGAAATCATATACAGCAAGAAGAGTCAATCTTCTTGCACTTAAGTCGGCATATTGCCTTTTGTATTTAATTCCGATGCAATTTCTGTGTTTCATCGTCAATAAGAATGTCCAAGGGATACATTATTCCCGAATTGAAGCATCGGAATCTAAAACTGGTCTAACAGGAAAACTTCAAATCATAGAAAGTTAGAAGAGTCTGTCCAATTGTACTTAAGTCGGCATTGTGCCTTTTGTATTTAATTCCGATGCAATTTCTGTGTTTCATAGTCAATGTGAGGGTCCAAGGGTTACACTAAACCTGAAGTGTAGCATCGGAATCTAAAACTTGTCTCACAGGAAATGTTCAAATCATAGAAAGTAGGAAGAGTCAGTCTTCTTGTACTTAAGACGTCATTGTGCCCTTTGTATTTAATTCCGATGCAATTTCTGTGTTTCATCGTCAATAAGAAGGTGCAAGTGATACTGGAAACCTGAAGTCAATCACCGGAATCTAAAACTTTTCTCACAGGAAAGGCTCAAATCATTGATTGTAAAAGAGTCACTCTTAGTGTACTTAAATCGGCATTGTGCGTTTTGTATTTCATTCCGATGCATTTTCTGTGTTCCAACGTCAATTTGATGGTCCAAGGGATACAGTATACCAGAAGTGAAGCATCGGAATCTAAGACTAGTCTCACAGGAATGGTTCAAAACATAGACAGTATGAAGAGTCAGTCTTCTTGCAATTAAGTCAGCATTGTGCCTTTTGTTTTTAATTCCGATGCAATTTCTGTGTTTCATCGTCAATAAGAAGGTCCAACGGATGTAGTAAACCTAAAGTGAAGGATCGGAATCTTAAACTAGTCTCTAAGGAAAGGTTCAAAACATAGACAGAAAGAAGTCAGTCTTCTTGTACTTAATTCGATATTGTGCCTTTTGTATTTAATTCCGATGCACATTCTGTGTTTCATCGTCAATAAGAAGGTCCTAGGGATACAGTAAAAATGAAGTGAAGCATCGGAATCAAAACTGGTCCCAGAGGAAAGGTTCAAAACATATATAGTAAGAAGAGTCAGTCTTCTTGTACTTAAGTCGCCATTATACCTTTTGTATTTAATTCCGTTGCAATTTCTGTGTTCCGTCGTCAATATGAATGTCCAAGGGATACAGTAATCGTGATGTGAAGCATCGGAATCTAAAACTGGTCTCACAGGAAAACTTCAAATCATAGAATGGAAAAAGAGTCAGTCCGCTTGTACCTGAGTCGGCATTGTGCCTTTTGTATTTAATTCCGCTTAAATTTCTGTGTTTCATTGTCAATAAGAAGGTCCAAGGGATACAGTAAACCAGAAGTGAAGCATCGGAATCTAAAACTGGTCTCACAGGAAAGGCTGAAAGCATAGACAGTAAGAAGAGTCAGACTTAATGCACCTAAGTCGGCATTGTGCCTTATGTATTTAATTCCGATGTAATTTATGTGTTGCATCGGCAATATGAAGATCCTTGGGATAATGTGAACCTGAAGTGAAGCATCGGAATCTAAAACTAGTTTCACGGGAAAAGTTCAAAACATAAACAGTAAGAAGAATCAGTCTTCTTGTACTTATGTCGGCATTGTGCCTATTGTATTTAAGTCCGATGCATTTTCTGTGTTTCATCGTCAATAAGAAGCTCCAAGTGATACAATAAACCTGAAGTGAAGCATCGGAATCTGAAACTGGTATCACGGGAATGGTTCAAATCATTGAATGTAAGAAGAGTCGTTCCTTTTGCACTTAAGTCGGCAATGTGCCTTTTGTATTTAATTCCGATGCAATATATGTGTTTCATCGTCAATAAGATGGTCCAAGGGATACAGTAAAAATGAAGTGAAGCATCGGAAACTGAAACTGGTCACAGAGGGAAGGTTCAAAACATAGACAGTAAGAAGAGTTAGTCTTCTTGTACTTAAGTCGGCATTTTGCATTTGTATTTAATTCCGATGCAATTTCTGTGTTTCATCGTCAATAAGAATGTCCAAGAGATACAGTAATCCTGATGTGAAGCATCGGAATCTAAAACTGGTCTCACAGGAAAAGTTCAAATCATAGAATGGAAGAAGAGTCAGTCCTCTTGTTCTTGAGTCGGCACTGTGCCTTTTATATTTCATTCCGATTAAATTTCTGTGTTTCATCGTGAATAAGAAGGTTTAAGGGTTACAGTAAACCTGAAGTGAAGCATCGGAATCTGAATCTGGTCTCACATGTAAGGTTCAAATCATAGAATGTAAGAAGAGTCAGACCTCTCGTACTTAAGTCGGCATTGTGCCTTTTGTATTTAATTCCGATGCAATTTCTGTGTTTCATCGTCCTTGTGAGGGTCCTAGGGATAAACTAAACCTGAAGTGAAGCATTTGAATCTAAAACTAGTCTCACAGGAAAGGTTCAAAATATAGACTGTATGTAGAGTCAGTCTTCTAGGACTAAAGTCACCATTGTACCATTTGTATTTATTTCCAATGCGATTTCTGTGTGTCATTGTCAGTAAGACGGTCCAAGTGATACAGAAAAAATGAAGTGAAGCATCGGAATGTAAAACTGGTCTCACAGGAAAGGCTGAAAACATAGACAGTAGGAAGAGTCAGACTTCCTGCACTTAAGTCGGCATTGTGCCGATTGTATTTAATTACGATGCAGTTTATGTGTTTCATCATCAATACAAAGATCCTTGGGATACAGTGAACCTGAAGTGAAGCATCGGAATCTAAAAGTAGTTTCACGGGAAAGGTTCAATACATAGACAGTAAGGAAAATCAGTCTTCTTGTACTTAAGTCGGCATAGTGTAAGAAGGGACAGTCCTCTTGTACTTAATCGGCATTGTGAATTTTGTATTAAATTCCGATGCATTAACTGTGTTTCATCGTCAATAATATGGTTCAAGGGATACAATAAACCTGTAGTGAAGCATCGGAATCTGAAACTGGTCTCACAGGAGAGGTTCAAATCCTAGAATATAAGAAGAGTCAGTCCTCTTGCTCCTAGTCGGCATTGTGTCTTTTGTATTTAATTCCGATGCAATATCTGTGTTCCATCGACAATATGAAGGTCCAAGGGCTACAGTAAACCTGAAGTGAAGAATCGGAATCTTAAACTGGGCTCACAGGAAAGGTTCAAATCATAGAATGTAAGAAGAGTCAGCCCTTTTGTACTTATGTCAGAATTGTGCCTTTTGTATTTAATTCCGATGAAATTTTTGTGTTTTATCGTCAATAAGAAGGATCAAGGGAAACAGTAAAAATGAAGTGAATCACCGGAATCTAAAACTGGTCTCACAGGAAAGGCTCAAATCATAGAATGTAAGAAGAGTCAATGTTCTTGTATTTAAGTCGGCATTGTGCATTTTGAATTTACTTCGGATGCTATTTCTGTGTTTCATCGTCAATACGAAGGTCCAAGGGATACAGAAAAAGTGAAGTGATGCAATTATAGCTATAACTGTTGTCACAGGAAAGGCTCAAAACATAGACAGTAAGAACAGTCATTCTTGTACTTGAGTCGGCATTGTGCCTCTTGCATTTAATTCCGATGCAATTTCTGTGTTTCAACGTCAATACGAGGGTCCAAGGGATACAGTTAACCTGGAGTGAAGCAGGGGAATCTATAACTGGTCTCACAGGAAAGGTTCAAACCCTAGAATACAGGAAGAGTCAGTCCTCTTGCACCTAGTCAGCATTGTGTCTTTTGTATTTAGTTCCGATGCAATTTCTGTGTTCCATCGACGTTATGTAGGTCCAAGGGATACAGTAAACCTGAAGTGAAGCATCGGAATCTTAAACTGGGCTCACAGGAAAGGTTCAAATCATAGAATGTAAGAAGAGTCAGCCCTCGTGTACTTATGTCAGAATTGTGCCTTTTGTATTTAATTCCGATGCAATTTTTGTGTTTTATCGTCAATAAGAAGGATCAAGGGAAACAGTAAACATGAAGTGAATCACCGGAATCTAAAAATGGTCTCACAGGAAAGGCTCAAATCATAGAATGTAAGAAGAGTCAATCTTCTTGTACTTAAGTCGGCATTGTGCCTTTTGTATTTAACTCCGATGCAATTTCTGTGTTTCAACGTCAATATGAGGGTCCAAGGGATACAGTTAACCTGGAGTGAAGCAGCGGAATTTATAACTGGTCTCACAGGAAAGGTTCAAATCCTAGAATATAAGAAAAGTCAGTCCTCTTGCACCTAGTAGGCATTGTGTCCTTTGTATTTAATTCCGATACAATTTCTGTGTTCCATCGACGATATGATGGTCCAAGGGAGACAGTAAACCTGAAGTGAAGTCTCGGAATCATAAACTGGGCTCACAGGAAAGGTTCAAATCATAGAATGTAAGAAGAGTCAGCCCTCTTGTACTTATGTCAGCTTGTGCCTTTTGTATATAATTCCGATGCAATTTCTGTGTTCTATCGTCAATAAGAATGACCAAGGGAAACAGTAAACATGAAGTGAATCACCGGAATCTAAAACTGGTATCACAGGAAAGGCTCAAATCATAGAATGTAAGAAGAGTCAATCTTCTTGTACTTAAGTCGGCATTGTGCCTTTTGTATTTAATTCTGATGCAATTTCTGTGTTTCATCGTCATAAAGAAGGTCCAAGGAATACAGTAAACCTGAAGTTAAGTAACGGAATCTAAAACTGGTCGCACAGGAATGTTTCAAACCGTGGACATGATGAAGAGTCAGTCTTCTTGTACATAAGTCGTCGTTGTGCCTTTTATATTTACTTCTGATGCATTTTCTCTGTTTCATCGTCAATAAGAAGGCCCAAGCGATACAGTAAACCTGAAGTGAAGCATCGGAATCTAAAACTGGTTTCACAGGAAAGGTTCAAATCATAGAATGTAAGAAGAGTCAGCCCTCGTGTACTTATGTCAGAATTGTGCCTTTTGTATTTAATTCCGATGCAATTTTTGTGTTTTATCGTCAATAAGAAGGATCAAGGGAAACAGTAAACATGAAGTGAATCACCGGAATCTAAAAATGGTCTCACAGGAAAGGCTCAAATCATAGAATGTAAGAAGAGTCAATCTTCTTGTACTTAAGTCGGCATTGTGCCTTTTGTATTTAATTCCGATGCAATCTCTGTGTTTCAACGTCAATATGAGGGTCGAAGGGATACAGTTAACCTGCAGAGAGGCAGCGGAATCTATTACTGGTCTCACAGGAAAGGTTCAAATCCTAGAATATAAGAAAAGTCAGTCCTCTTGCACCTAGTAGGCATTGTGTCCTTTGTATTTAATTCCGATGCAATTTCTGTGTTCAATCGACGATATGAAGGTCCAAGAGAGACAGTAAACATGAAGTGAAGTATCGGAATCTTAAACTGGTCTCACAGGAAAGGTTCAAATCATAGAATGTAAGAAGAGTCAGCCCTCTTGTACTTATGTCAGCATTGTGTCTTTTGTATTTAATCCATTTGCAACTTCTGTGTTTTATCGTCAATAAGAATGACCAAGGGAAACAGTAAACATGAAGTGAATCACCGGAATCTAAAACTGGTCTCACAGGAAAGCCTCAAATCCTAGAATATAAGAAAAGTCAGTCCTCTTGCACCTAGTAGGCATTGTGTCCTTTGTATTTAATTCCGATGCAATTTCTGTGTTCAATCGACGATATGAAGGTCCAAGGAATACAGTAAACCTGAAGTGAAGCATCGGAATCTTAAACTGGGCTCACAGGAAAGGTTCAAATCATAGAATGTAAGAAGAGTCAGCCCTCTTGTACTTATGTCAGAATTGTGCCTTCTGTATTTAATTCCGATGCAATTTTTGTGTTTTATCGTCAATAAGAAGGATCAAGTGAAACAGTAAACATGAAGTGAATCACCAGAATCTAAAACTGGTCTCACAGGAGAGGCTCAAAACATAGAATGTAAGAAGAGTCAATCTTCTTGAACTTAAGTCGGCATTGTGCCATTTGTATTTAACTCCGATGCAATTTCTGTGTTTCAACGTCAATATGAGGGTCCAAGGGATACAGTTAACCTGGAGTGAAGCAGCAGAATCTATAACCGGTCTCACAGGAAAGGTTCAAATCCTAGAATATAAGAAAAGTCAGTCCTCTTGCACCTAGTAGGCATTGTGTCCTTTGTATTTAATTCCGATGCAATTTCTGTGTTCAATCGACGATATGAAGGTCCAAGGGAGACAGTAAACATGAAGTGAAGTATCGGAATCTTAAACTGGTCTCACAGGAAAGGTTCAAATCAAAGAATGTAAGAAGAGTCAGCCCTCTTGTACTTATGTCAGCATTGTGTCTTTTGTATTTAATCCATTTGCAACTTCTGTGTTTTATCGTCAATAAGAATGACCAAGGGAAACAGTAAACATGAAGTGAATCACCGGAATCTAAAACTGGTCTCACAGGAAAGCCTCAAATCCTAGAATATAAGAAAAGTCAGTCCTCTTGCACCTAGTAGGCATTGTGTCCTTTGTATTTAATTCCGATGCAATTTCTGTGTTCAATCGACGATATGAAGGTCCAAGGAATACAGTAAACCTGAAGTGAAGTATCGGAATCTTAAAGTGGGCTCACTGGAAAGGTTCAAATCATAGAATGTAAGAAGAGTTAACCCTCTTGTACTTATGTCAGCTTGTGCCTTTTGTATATAATTCCGATGCAATTTCTGTGTTTTATCGTCAATAAGAATGACCAAGGGAAACAGTAAACATGAAGTGAATCTCTGGAATCTAAAACTGGCCTCACAGGAAAGGCTCAAATCATAGAATGTAAGAAGAGTCAATCTTCTTGTACTGAAGTCGGCATTGTGCCTTTTGTATTTAATTCTGATGCAATTTCTGTGTTTCATCGTCATAAAGAAGGTCCAAGGAATACAGTAAACCTGAAGATAAGCAACGGAATCTAAAACTGCTCACACAGGAATGTTTCAAACCGTTGACAGGATGAAGAGTCAGTCTTCTTGTACATTAGTCGTCGTTGTGCCTTTTATATTTACTTCTGATGCAATTTCTGTGTTTCATCGTCAATAAGAAGGTCCAAGAGATACAGTAAACCAGAAGTGGAGCATCGGAATCTAAAACTGGTCTCCCAGGAAAGGTTCAAATCTTAGACAGAAAGAAGAGTCAGTCTTCTTGTACTTAAGTCGGCATTGCGCCTTTTGCATTTTATTCCGATGCAATTTCTGTGTTTCTTCGTCAATAAGGTGGTCCAAGCGTTACTGTACACCTGAAGTGAAGCATCGGAATCTGATACTAGTTTCAGAGGAAAGGCTCAAATCATAGACAGTAAGAAGAGACAGTCTTCTTGTACTTAAGTCGGCATTGTGCATTTTGAATTTGATTCCGATGCAATTTATGTGATTCATAGTCAATAAGAAGATCCAAGGGATAAGGTAAACTTGAAATAAAACATCGGAATCTAAAACTGGTCTCACAGGAATGGTTCAAAAACATAGACAGTAAGAAGAGTCAGTCTTCTGGAATTTAAGTCGGCATTGTGCCTTTTGTATTTAATTCCAATGCAATTTCTGTGTTTCATCGTCGTTAAGAAGGTCGAAGGGATACAGTAAACCTGAAGTGAGCATCGTATTGTAAGACTGGTCTCACAGGAAAGTAACAAAACATAGACAGTAAGAAGAGTCAGTCTTCTTGTATTTAAGTCGGCAATGTGCCTTTTGTACTTAATTCCGATGCAATTTCTGTGTTTCATCGTCAATAAGAAGGTCCAAGCGATACAGTAAACCTGAAATGAAGTGTGGGAATCTAAAACTGGTCTCACAGGAAAGGTTCATAAAATAGACAGTAAGAAGAGTCAGTCTTCTGGTACTTAAGTCGGCATTTTGCCTGTTGTATTTTATTCGGACGTAATCTCTATGTTTCATCGTCAATAAGAAGGGCCAACGGATACAGTAAACATTATGTGAAACATCGGAATCTAAAACAGGTCACACAGGAAAGGTTCAAATCATAGAACATAAGAACGGTCAGTCCTCTTGTACTTAAGTCGGCATTGTGCCTTTTCTATTTAATTACGATGTAATCTCTGTGTTTCATCGTCAACAAGAAGGGCCAAGGTACACAGTCAACCGGAAGTGAAGCTTCAGAATCTAAAACTGGTCTCACAAGAAAGGTTGAAAACATAGACATTAAGAAGAGTCAGTCTTCTTGTACTTAAGTCGCCATTGTGCATTTTGTATTTAATTCCGATGCAATTTATGTGTTTCATCGTCATTAAGAAGGTCCTAGGTATACAGTAAACCTGAAGTGAAGCATCAGAATCTAAAACTAGTTTCATAGGAAAGGTTCAAAGCAAAGAGAGTAAGAAGAGTCAGTCTTCTTGTACTTAAGTCGGCATTCTAGCTTTTGTATTTAATTCCGATGCATTTTCTGTGTTTCATCGTCAATAAGAAGGTCCAAGGGATACAGTAAACCTGAAGTGAAGCATCGGAATCTGAAACTGGTATCACGGGAAGGGTTCAAACGTAGAATGTAAGAAGAGTCAGTCTTCTTGTACATAAGTCGGCATTGTGCCTTTTGTACTTAATTCTGGTGCAATTTCTGTGTTTCATCGTCAATAAGAAGGTCCATGCGATGCAGTACACCTGAAGTGAAGCATCGGAATCTGAAACTCGTTTCACAGGAAATGCTCAAATCATACACAGTAAGAAGAGGCAGTGTTCTTGTACTTCTGTCGGCTTTTGCATTATGTATTTAATTCCGTTGCAATTTCTGTGTTTCATATCTAATCAGAAGGTCTAACTGACACAGTAAATCAGAAGTGACACATCGTAATCAAAAACTGGTCTCACAGGAAAGGTTCAAAACATAGACAGTAAGAAGAGTCAGTCTTCTGGTATTTAAGTATGCATTGTGCCTCTTGTATTTAACTCCGATGCAAGTTCTGTGTTTCATGGTCAGTATGAAGGTCCAAGGGATACAGTAAACCTGAAGTGAAGCATCGGAATCTAAAACTGGTATCACGGGAATGGTACAAACATAGAATGTAAGAAGAGTCAGTCTTCTTGTACATAAGTCGGCATTGTTTCTTTTGTACTTAATTCCGATGCATTTTCTGTGTTCCTTCGTCAACAAGAAGGTCCAAGGGATACGGTATACCTGAAGGGAAGCATCGGAATTTCAAACAGGTCTCACAGGAAAAGCTCAAATCATAGAATGTAAGAAGTGTCAGTCTTCTTGTACTTAAATCGGCATCGTGCCTTTTGTATTTAATTCCAAAGCAATTTCTGTGTTTCATCGTCAATAAGAAATTCCAAGTGATACAGTACACCTGGAGTGAAGCATCAGAATCTGAAACTGGTATCACAGGAAAGGCTCAATTCATAGAATGTAAGAAGAGTCAGTCTTCTATTACTTATGTCGGCATTCTGCCTTTCGTATTTAATTCCGATGCAATTTCCGTATTTCATCGTCATCACGAAGGTCGAAGGGATACAGAAAACCTGAAGTAAATCATCGGAATCTTAAACTGGTCTCACAGGAAAGGTTCAAAACGTAGCCAGTTAGAAGAGTCAGTCTTCTGGTATTTAAGTCGGCATTGTGCCTTTTGTATTTAACTCCGATGCAATTTCTGTGTTTCATAGTCTGTATGAAGGTCCAAGGGATGCAGTAAACCTGAAGTTAAGCATCGGAATCCAAAACTGGTCTCACAGGAAAGGTTCAAATCATAGTATGTAACAAGAGTCAGTCCTCTTGTACTTAAGTCGGCATTGTGCCTTTTGTATTTAATTCCGATCAATTCCTGTGTTTCATCGTTAATAAGAAGGTCCAAGGCATACAGTAATCCTGAAGTAAAGCATCGGGATCTAATACTGGTCTCACAGTAAAGGTTTATAACATAGGCAGTAAGAAGAGTCAGTCTCCTTGTACTTAAGTCGGCTTTGTGCCTTTTGTATTTAATTCTGATGCAATTTCTGTGCTTCATCGTCATAAAGAAGGTCCAAGGAATACAGTAAACCTGAAGTTAAGCAAGGGAATCTAAAACTGGTCACACATGATTGTTTCAAACCGTAGACAGGATGAAGAGTCAGTCTTCGTGTACTTAAGTCGGCGTTGTGACGTTTGTATTTAATTCTGATGCAATTGCTGTGTTTCACCGTCAATAAGAAGGTCCAAGCGATGATGTACACCTGAAGTGAAGCATCGGAATCTGATACTAGTTTCACAGGAAAGGCTCAAATCATAGTCGGTAAGAAGAGACAGTCTTCTTGTACTTAAATCGGTATTGTTCCTTTTCTATTTAATTCCGAAGTAATTTCTGTGTTTCATCGTCAATAAGAAGGTCCAAGGATACAGTAACCTGAAGAGAAGCATCGGAATCAAAAACTGGCATCACAGGAAAAGTTCATAACATAGACAGTAAGAAGAGTCAGTCTTCTTGTACTTTATTCGGCATATTGCCTTTTGTATTACATTCCGATGTAATTTCTGTGTTTCTTCATCAACAAGAAGGGCCAAGGGATACAGTAAACCTGAAGTGAAGCATCGGAATCTAAAACAGGTCTCACAGGAAAGGTTCAAAACATGGACAGTAAGAAGAGTCAATCTTCTTGTACTTAAGTCGGCATTGTGCATTATGTATTTAATTCCGTTGCAAATTCTGTGTTTCATCGGCAATAAGAAGGTCCAAGGGATACAGTATACCTGATGGGAAGCATCGGGATCTAAAACTGGTCTCACAGGAAAGGCTCAAATCATAGAATGTACGAAGTGTCAGTCTTCTTGTACTTAAATCTGCATTGTGACTTTTGTATTTAATTCCAAAGCAATTACTGTGTTTCATCGTAATTAAGAAGGTCCAAGTGATGCAGTACACCTGGATTGAAGCATCAGACACTGAAACTGGTATCACAGGAAAGGCTCAAATCATAGAATGTAAGAAGAGTCAGTCTTCTTTTACTTAAGTCGGCATTGTTCCTTTTGTATTTAATTCCGATGCAATTTTTGTGTATCATCGTCATCAAGAAGGTCCAAGGGACACAGTAAACCTGAAGTAAAGCATCGGAATCTTAAACTGGTCTCACAGGAAAGGGTGAAATCATAGAATGTAAGAAGAGTCAGTCCTCTTGTACTTAAGTCGGCATTGTGCCTTTTGTATTTCATTCCGATGCTATTTCTGTATTTCATCGTCATTAAGAAGTTCCAAGGGATACAGTCAACCTGAAGTGAAGCATCGGCGTCTAAATCTGGTATCACAGGAAAGGCTCAAAGCAAAGACTGTAAGAAGAGTCAGTCTTCTTGTACTTAAGTCGGAATTGTGCATTTTGTATTTAATTCCGATGCAATTTCTGTGTTTCATCGTCAATGAGAATGTCCATCGGAATCAAAAACTGGTCTCACAGGTAAAGTTCAAACATAGAATGTAAGATGAATCAGTCCTCCTGTACTTAAGTCGGCATTGTGCCTTTTGTATTTAATTCCGATGAAATTTCTGTGTTTCATCGTCAATACGTAGTTCCAAGGGATACAGTAAGCCTGAAGTGAAGCATCGGAATCGAAAACTGGTCTCACAGGAAAGGCCCAAATAATAGACAGTAAGAAGAGGCAGTCTTCTTGTACTTAAGGCGGCATTGTGCATTATGTATTTAATTCCGATGCAATTTCTGTGTTTCATAGCCAATAAGAAGGTCTAACTGACACAGTAAACCTGAAATGAAACATCGGAATTAAAAACTGGTATCACAGGAATGGTTTAAAACATAGACAGTAAGAAGAGACAGTCTTCTTGTACTTAAGTCGGCATTGTGCCTTTTATAGTTAATTCCGATGCTGTTTCTGTGTTTCATCTTCAATAAGAAGGTCCAAGGGATACAGTATACCTGAAGAGAAGCATCGGAACCTAAAACTGGTCTAACAGGAAAGGCTTAAATCATAGAATGTAAGTAGAGTCAGTCTTCTTGTACTTAAATCGGCATTGTGCCTTTTGAATTTGATTCCAAAGCAACTTCTGTGTTTTGTCGTCAATAATAAGGTCCAAGGGATACCGTAACCCTGAAGTTAAGCATCGGAATCTAAAACTGGTACCAGAGGAAAGGTTCAAAACACAGACAGTAGGAAGAGTCAGTCTTCTTGCACTTAAGTCGGCATATTGATTTTTGTATTTAATTCCGATGCAATTTCTGTGTTTCATCGTCAATACGAAGGTCCAAGGCATACAGTAAACCGGAAGTGAAGCATCGGATTCTAAAACTGTTCTCACAGGAAAAGTTCAAGTCATAGAATGTAAGAAGAGTCAGTCCTCTTCTAGTTAAGTCGGCATTGTGCTTTTGTATTAAATTCCGATGCAATTTCTGTGTTTCATCGTCAATGTGAGGGTCCAATTGATACAGTACACCTGAAGTGAAGCATCGGAACCTAAAACTGGTCTCACAGGAAAGGTTCAAACCATAGACAGTAAGAAGAGTGAGTCTTCTTGTTCTTACGACGGCATTGTGCCTTTTGTATTTAGTTCCGATGCAATTTCTGTGTTTCGTCGTCAATAAGAAGGTCCAAGGGATACAGTAACCCTGAAGAGAAGCATCGGAATTTGAAACTGTTCTCACAGGAAAGGCTGAAAACATAGACAGTAAGAAGACTCAGACTTCTTGTACTTAAGAGGGCATTGTGCCTTTTGTATTTAACTCCGATGCAATTTATGTGTTTCATCGTCATTAAGAAGGTCCAAGGGATACAGTATACCTGAAGGGAAGCATCGGAATCTAAAACAGGTCTCACAGGAAAGGCTCAAATCATAGAATGAAAGAAGTGTCAGTCTTCTTGTACTGAAATCGGCATTGTGCCTTTTGTATTTAATTCCAAAGCAATTTCTGTGTTTCATCGTCAATAAGAAGGTCCACGTGATACAGTACACCTGTAGTGAAGCATCAGAAACTGAAACTCGTTTCACAGGAAAAGGCACAAATCATAGACTGTAAGAAGAGTCAGTCTTCTTTTACTTATGCCGGCATTCTGCCTTTTATATTTAATTCCGATGTAATTTCTGTGTTTCATGGTCAGTATGAAGGTCCAAGGGATACCGTAAACCTGAAGATAAGCATCGGAATGTAAAACTGGTTTCACAGGAATGGCTCAAATCATAGAAAGTAAGAAGAGTCAGTCTTCTTGTACTTAAATCGGCATTCTGCCTTTTGTATTTAATTCCGTTGCAATATATGTGTTTCATCGTCAATAAGAATGTCCAAGGGATACAGTAAACCTGAAGTGAAGCATCGGAATCAAAAACTGGTCTCACAGGAAAAGTACAAAGCATACAATGTAAGAAGAATCAGTCCTCTTGTACATAAGTCGTCATTGTGCCTTTTGTATTTAATTCCGATGCAATTTCTGTGTTTCATCGTCAATACGTAGGTCCAAGGGATATAGTAAGCCTGAAGTGAAGCATCGGAATCAAAAACTGGTCTCACAGGAAAGGTTCAATTCATAGAATGTAAGAAGTGTCAGTCCTCTTGTACTGAAGTCGGCATTGCGCATTATGTATTTAATTCCGATGCAATTTCTGTGTTTCATAGCCAATAAGAAGGTCTAACTGACACAGTAAACCTGAAATGAAACATCGGAATCAAAAACTGGTATCAAAGGAATGGTTTAAAACATAGACAGTAAGAAGAGTCAGTCTTCTTGTACTGAAGTCGGCATAGTGTCTTTTATAGTTAATTCCGATGCTGTTTCTGTGTTTCATCTTCAATAAGAAGGTCCAAGGATACAGTATACCTGAAGGGAAGCATCGGAACCGAAAACTGGTCTCACAGGAAAGGCTTAAATCATAGAATGTAAGAAGAGTCAGTCTTCTTGTACTTAAATCCTCATTGTGCCTTTTGAATTTGATTCCAAAGCAACTTCTGTGTTTCCTCGTCAATAATAAGGTCCAAGGGATACAGTAAATCTGAGGTGAAGCATCGGAATCGAAAACTGGTCTCACAGGATAGGTTTATAAGATAGACAGTAAGAAGAGTCAGTCTTCTTGTACATAAGTCAGCATTGTGTCATTTGTATTTAATTCCGATGCCATTTTTGTGTTTCATCGTCAATAAGAAGAACCAAGGGATACAGTAAACTTGAAATGAAGCATCGGAATCTAAAACTGGTCTCAGAGGAAAGGTTGAAAACATAGAGAGTAACAAGAGTCAGTCTTCTTGATGTAAGTCGGCATTGTGCCTTTTGTATTTAATTCCGATGCAATTTCTGTGTTTCATCGTCAGTATGAACGTCCAAGGGATACAGTTATACTGAAGTGAAGCTTCGGAATGTAACACTGGTCTCACAGGAAAGGTTCAAAACATTGCGAGTGAGAAGTGTTAGTCTTCTTGTACTTAAGTCGGCATTGTGCCTTTTGTATTTACTTCCGATGCAATTTCCGTGTATCATCGTCAATAAGAAGGTGCAAGGGATACAGTAATAATGAAGTGAAGCATCGGAATCTAAAACTGGTACCAGAGGAAAGGTTCAAAACACAGACAGTAGGAGGAGTCAGTCTTCTTGCACTTAAGTCGGCATATTGCCTTTTGTAATTAATTCCGATGCTATTTCTGTGTTTCATCGTCAATAAAAAGGTCCAAGGGATACTGTACACCTGAAGTGAAGCATCGGAATCAAAAACTGGTTTCACAGGAAAGGTTCAAAACATAGAGAGTAAGGAGAATCAGTCTTCTTGTACTTAAGTCGACATTGTGCCTTTTGTATTTAATTCTGATGCAGTTTCTGTGTTTTTTCGTCAATATGAAGAACCAAGGGATACAGTAAGCTTGAAATAAGACATCGGAATCTTAAACTGGACTCACAGGAAAAGTTCAAAACATAGAATGTAAGAAGAGTCAGTCCTCTTGTACTTAAGTAGGCATTGTGCTTTTGTATTTATTTCGGATGCAATTTCTGTGTTTTATCGTTAATAAGTAGGTCCAAGGGATACAGTAAAGCTGAAGTGATGCACCGGAATCTAAAACTGGTGTCACAGGAACGGTTCAAATCATAGACAATAAGAAGAGTCAGTCATCTTGTACTTAAGTCGGCATTGTGCCTTTTGTACTTATTTCCGATGCAATTTTAGTGATTCATCGTCATAATGAATGTCCAAGGGATACAGTAAACCTGAATGAAGCATCTGAGTCTAAAACTGGTCTCACAGGAAAGGTTCAAATCAAAGACAGAAAGAAGAGTGAGTCTTTTTGTACTTACGTCGGCACTGTGCCTTTGCTATTCAATTCCGATGCAGTTTCTGTGTTTCATCGTCAATACGAAGGTCCAAGAGATACAGTAAATCTGAAGTGAAGAATCGGAATCAAAAACTAGGCCCACAGGAATGGTTCAAATCATAGAATTTAAGAAGGGTCAGTCCTCTTGCACTTAATTCGGCATTGTTCCTTTTGTATGTAATTCCGATCAATTCCTGTGTTTCATCGTTAATAAGAAGGTCCAAGGCATACAGTAATCCTGAAGTAAAGCATCGGGATCTAATACTGGTCTCACAGGAAAGGTTTATAACATAGACAGTAAGAAGAGTCAGTCTTCTTGTAATTAAGTCGGCATTGTGCCTTTTGTATTTAATTCTGATGCAATTTCTGTGTTTCATCGTCATAAAGAAGGTCCAAGGAATACAGTAAACCTGAAGTTAAGCAACGGAATCTAAAACTGGTCACACAGGATTGTTTCAAACCGTAGACATGATGAAGAGTCAATCTTCTTGTACTTAAGTCGGCATTGTGCATTATCTATTTAATTCCGTTGCAAATTATGTGTTTCATCGTCAATAAGAAGGTCCAAGGGATACAGTATACCTGATGGGAAGCATCGGAATCTAAAACTGGTCTCACAGGAAAGACTCAAATCATAGAATGTACGAAGGGTCAGTCTTCTTGTACTTAAGTCGGCATTGTGCCTTTTCCATTTAATTCCGATGTAATCTCTGTGTTTCATCGTCAATAAGAAGGTCCATGGGATACAGTCAACGTGAAGTGAAGCATCGGCGTCTAAAACTTGTATCACAGGAAAGGCTCAAATCAAAGATAGTAAGAAGAGTCAGTCTTCTTGTACTTAAGTCGGAATTGTGCATTTTGTATTAATTTCCGATACAATTTCTGTATATCATCGTCAATAAGAAGAACCAAGGGATACAGTTAACTTGAAATAAAACATCGGATTCTAAAACTGGTCTCACAGGAAAGGTTCAAAACATAGACAGTAAGAAGAGTCACTCTTTTTGTACTTAGGTCGGCTTTGTGCATTTTGTATTTATTTCTGATGCAATTTCAGTGTTTCATCGTCAATAAGAAGGTCCATGGGATACAGTCAACCTGAAGTGAAGCATCGGCGTCTAAAACTTGTATCACAGGAAAGGCTCAAATCAAAGATAGTAAGAAGAGTCAGTCTTCTTGTACTTAAGTCGGCATTGTGCCTATTGTATTTAATTCCGAAGCAATTTCTGTGTTTCGTCGTCAATAAGAAGGTCCAAAGGATACAGTAACCCTGAAATGAAGCATCGGAATCCAAAACTCGTCTCACAGGAAAGGCTAAAAACATCGACAGTAAGAAGAGTCAGTCTTCTTGTACTTAAGTCGGCATTGTGCCTTTTCTATTTAATTCCGATGTAATCTCTGTGTTTCATCGTCAATAAGAAGGTCCAAAGGATACAGTAAACCTGAAGTGAAGCATCGGAATCTAAAACTGGTCTCACAGGAACGGTTCAAAACATAGACAGTGAGAAGAGTCAGTCCTCTTGTACTTAAGTCGGCATTTTGTCTTTTGTATTTAATTCCGATGAAATTTCTGTGATTCACCGTCAACAAGAAGGGCCAAGGTATACAGTCAACCTGATGTGAAGCATCGGAATGTAAAACTGGTGTCACAGGTAGTGTTGAAAACATAGACAGTAAGAAGAGTCAGTCTTCTTGTACTTAAGTCGGCATTGTGCCTTTTGTATTTAATTCCGATGCAATTTCTGTGTTTCATCGTCAATAAGAAGAACCAAGGAATACAGTTATCCTTAAGTGAAGCATCGGAATCTAACACTGGTCTCACAGGAAAGGTTCAAAGCATTGAGAGTAAGAAGTGTCAGACTTCTTGTACTTAAGTCGGCATTGTGCCTTTTGTATTTACTTCCGATGCAATTTCCGTGTTACATCGTCAATAAGAAGGTGCAAGGGATACAGTAAAAATTAAGTGATGCATCGGAATCTAAAACCGTTCCCAGAGGAAAGGTTCAAAACACAGACAGTAAGAAGAGACAGTCTTCTTGTATGTATGTCGGCATTGTGCCTTTTGTATTTAATTCCGATGCAATTTCTGTGTTTCATCGTCAATATGAAAGTGCAAGGGATACAGTAAAAATTAAGTGAAACATCGGAATCTAAAACCGTTCCCAGAGGAAAGGTTCAAAACACAGACAGTAGGATGAGTCAGTCCTCTTATACTTAAGTCGGCATTGTGCTTTTGTATTTAATTCGGATGCAATTTCTGTGATTCATCGACAATAAGAAGGTCCAAAGCATACAGTGAACCTGAAGTGAAGGATCGGAATCTAAAACTGGTCTCACAGGAAATGTTCAATTCATAGACAGTAAGAAGTGTCAGTCTTCTTGTACTTAAGTCGACATTGTGCCTTTTGTACTTATTTCCAATGCAATTTCAGTGATTCATCGTCAATATGAATGTCCAAGGCATAATTTAAACCTGAAGTGAAGCATCTGAGTCTAAAACTGGTCTCACAGGAAAGGTTCAAAGCAAACACAGTTAAAAGAGTCAGTCTTCTTGTACTTAAGTCGGCATTGTGCCTTTTGTATTTAATTCCGATGCAATTTCTCTGTTTCATTGTCAATAAGAAGGCCCAAGAGATACAGTAAACCTGATGTGAAGCATCGGAATTTAATACTGGTTTCACAGGAAAGGTTCAAAACATAGACAGGAAGAAGAGTCAGTCTTCTTGTACTTAAGTCGGCATTGTGCTTTTTGTAGTTAATTCCGATGCAATTTCTGTGTTTCATCGTCAATAAGATGGTGCAAGCGATACAGTACGCCTGAAGTGAAGCATCGGAATCTGAAACTGGTTTCACAGGAAAGGCTCAAATCATAGGCAGTTAGAAGAGTCAGTCTTCTTGTACTTAAGTCGGCATTGTGCCTTATGTATTTAATTCCGTTGCAATTTCTGTGTTTCATCGTCAATTACAAGGTCTGACTGACACAGTAAAAATGAAGTGAAGGATCGGAATCAAAAACTGGTCTCTCAGGAAAGGTGCAAAGCATAGACAGGGAGAAGAGTCTGTCTTCTTGTACTTAAGTCGGCATTGTGCCTTTTGTATTTACGAGGGCAGTTCAATAAGTAATGCAACACATTTTTTTTCTCGGCCAATTTTGGTTGAAAAAACCGGAAATTTCTTTTGGAATATTTTCAAACATTCCCATCTTCGTCTCGTATAGTTTCATTGACTTCCGACAGGTGGCAGCGCTGTACGGAGCTGTTAAAGTGGCGTCTGTAACGGATGTGGGTTGCAAACAACGGGCAGTGATCGAGGTTTTTTTGGCGGAAACCAAGTGCATCTCAGATATTCATAGGCGCTTGCAGAAGTCAACGGTGATCTGGCAGTGGACAAAAGCACGGTGAGTCGTTGATCAAAGCGTGTGTCATCATTGCCGCAAGGTCAAACAAGTCTTTCTGATCTCCTGCGTGCGAGCCGGCCGTGCACAGCTGTGACTCCTCCAATGACGGAGCGTGCGAACACACTCGTACGAGACGATCGACGGATCACCATCAAACAACTCAGTGCTCAACTTGACATCTCTGTTGGTAATGCTGTCACAATTGTTCACCAGTTGGGATATTCAAAGGTTTGTTCCCGCTGGGTCCCTCGTTGTCCAACCGAACACCATAAAGAGCAAAGGAGAACCATCTGTGCGGAAATGCTTTCTCGTCATGTGGCTGAGGGTGACAATTTCTTGTCAAAAATTGTTACAGGCGATGAAACATGGGTTCATCACTTCGAACCTAAATCAAAACGGCAATCAATGGAGTGGCGCCACACCCACTCCCCTACCAAGCAAAAGTTTAAAGCCATACCTCAGCCAGTAAACTCATGGTTACAGTCTTCTGGGACGCTGAAGGGGTTATTCTGTTCGATGTCCTTCCCCATGGTCAAACGATCAACTCTGAAGCGTATTGTGCTACTCTTCAGAAATTGAAGAAACGACTTCAGCGTGTTCGTAGGCACAAAAATCAGAACGATTTTCTCCTTCTTCATGACAACGCAAGACCTCACACAGGTCTTCGCACCCGAGAGGAGCTCACAAAACTTCAGTGGACTGTTCTTCCTCATGCACCATACAGCCCCGATCTCGCACCGTCTGATTTCCATATGTTTGGCCCAATGAAGGACACAACCCGTGGGAGGCATTACACGGATGAAGTAGAAGTTATTGATGCAGTACGACGTTGGCTCCGACATTGACCAGTGGAATGGTACCGTGCAGGCATACAAGCCCTCATTTCAAGGTGGCATAGGGCCGTAGCATTGAATGGAGAATACGTTGAAAAATAGTGTTGTGTAGCTAGAAGGTTGGGGAATAACCTGGTGTATTTCAATGCTGAATAAAACAACCCCTGTTTCAGAAAAAAAAAGTGTTGCATTACTTATTGAACTGCCCTCGTAATTCCGTGCACTTTCTGTGTTTCATCGTCAATAAGAAGGTCCAAGCGTTACAGTACACCTGAAGTGAAGCATGGGAATATGAAACTGGTTTCACAGGAAAGGCTCAAATCATAGACAGTAAGAAGAGGCAGTCTTCTTGTACTTAAGTTGGCATTGTGCCTTATGTATTTCATTCCGTTTCAATTTCTGTGTTTCATAGTCAATAATAAGGTCTGAGAGAAACAGTAAACCTGATGTGAAACGTCGGAGTCAAAAACTGGTCTCACAGGAACGGTTCAAATCATAGACAGTAAGAAAAGTCAGTCTTCTTGTACCTAAGTCGGCATATTGCATTTTGTATTTAATTCCCATGCAATTTCTGTGTTTCATCGTCAATACGAAGGTCCAAGGGATACAGTAAACCTGAAGTGAGGCATCAGAATCTAAAACTGGTCTCACAGGAAAAGTTCAAAACATGGACAGTAAGAAGAGTAAGTCGTCTTGTACTTAAGTCGACATTGTGCCTTTTGTATTTAATTCCGATGCAATTTCTGTGTTTCATCGTCAATAAGAAGATCCAAGGGATACAGTAAATCTGAAGTGAAGTATCGGAATCTAAAACTGGTCCAAGAGTAAAGGTTCAAAACATAGACAGTAAGAAGAGTCAGTCTTCTTGTACTTAAGTCGGCATTGCGCCCTATGTATTTAATTCCGATGCAATGTCTGTGTTTCATCGTCAATAAGAAGGTGCAAGTGATACAGCACAACTGAAGTGAAGCATCAGAATCTGAAACTGGTTTCACAGGAAAGGCTCAAATCATAGACAGTAGGAAGAGTCAGTCTGCTTGCACTCAAGTCGGCATTGTGCCTTATGTATTTTATTCCGTAGCAATTTCTGTGTTTCATCGTCAATAAGAAGGTCTTACGGACACAGTAAACCAGAAGTGAAGGATCGGTATCAAAAACTGGTCTCACAGGAAAGGTTCAAAACATAGTCAGTAAGAAGAGTCAGTCTTCTTGTACTTAAGTCGGCATTGTGCCTTTTGTATTTAATTCCGATGCAATTTCTGTGTTTCATGGTCAATAAGAAGGTCCAAGGGATTCTGTAAACATGAAGTGAAGCATCGATGTCTAAAACTGGTATCAGTGTAAAGGCTCAAATTATGGAATGTAAGAGGAGTCAGTCCTCTTGTACTTAAGTCGGCATTGTGCCTTTGTATTTAATCCCGATGCTATTTCTGTGTTTCTTCGTCAATAAGAAATTCCTTTGGATACAGTAAACGTGAAGTGAAGCATCGGAATCTAAAACAGGTCTCACAGGAAAAGTTCAAATCATAGATTGTAAGTTGTACTTAAGTCGGCATGTGCCTTTTGCATTTCATTCCGACGCCATTTCTGTGTTTCATCGTTAATAAGAAGGTCCAAGGGATACAGTAAATCCGAAGTGAAGCATCGGAATCTAAAATTGGACTCAGAGGGAAGGTTCAAAACATAGACAGTAAGAAGGGTCAGTCTTCTTGTACTTAAGTCGGTATTGTGTCTTTTTTATTTAATTCCGATGCAATTTCTGTGATGCATCGTCAATAAGATGGTCCAAAGGAAACAGTAAACCTGTAATGAAGCATTGAAATGTAAAACTGGTTTCACAGGAAAGGTTCAAAACATAAAAAAATTAGAAGAGTCAGTCTTCTTGTACTTAAGTGGCATTAGGCTTTTTTATTTAATTCCGATGGAATATCTGTGTTTCATCGACAATAAGAAGGGCCAAGGGATACAGTAAACCTGAAGTGGAGCATCGGATTCTAAAACTGGTCTCACAGGAAAGGTTCAAATCATAGGCAGTAAGAAGAGTCAGTCTTCTTGTACTTAAGTCGACATTGTGCCGTTTGTACTTAATTCCGATGCAATTTCAGTGATTCATCGTCAATATGAATGTCCAAGGGATACAGTAAACCTGAAGTGAAGCATCTGAGTCAAAAACTAGTCTCACAGGAAAGGTTTAAAACAAAGACAGTAAGAAGGGTCAGTCTCCTTGTACTTAAGTCGGCATTGTGCCTTTTGTATTAAATTCCGATACAATTTCTGTGTTTCATTGTCAATAAGAAGGTCCAAGCGATACAGTAAACCTGATGTGAAGCATTGGAATTTAACACTGGTTTCACAGGAAAGGTTCAAAACCTAGTATGTAATCAGGGTCGGTTTTCTTGGACCTAAGTCGGCATTGTGCCTTTTGTATTTACTTCCGATGCAATTTCTGTATTTCATCGTCAATAATAAAGTCCAACGGATACAGTAAATCTGAAGTGAAGCATCGGAATCGAAATCTGGTCTCACATTAAAGGTTTATAACATAGACAGTAAGTTGAGTCAGTCTTTTTGTACTTAGGTCGGCATTGTGGCTTCTGTAGTTAATTCCGATGCAAATTCTGTGTTTCATCTTCAATAAGAAGGTCCAAGAGATACAGTATACCTGAAGGGATGCATCGGAATCTAAAACTGGTCTCACAGGAAAGGCTCAAATCATAGAATGTAAGAAGAGTCATTCATCTTGTACTTAAATCGGCATTGTGCCTTCTGAATTTAATTCCAAAGCAATTTATGCGTTTCATCGTCAATAAGGAGGTCCTAGGGATACAGTAAATCTGAAGTGAAGCATCAGAATAGAAAACTGGTCTCAAAGGAAAGGTTTATAACATAGACATTAAGATGAGTCAGTCTTCTTGTACTTAAGTCGGCATTGTGACTTTTATATTTATTTCGATACAATTTCTGTGTTTAATTGTCAATAAGAAGGTCCAAGGGATACAGTAAACCTGAAGTAAAGCATCGGAATCTTAAACTGGTCTCACAGGAAAGGTTCAAAACATAGACAGGATAAAGAGACAGTCCACGTGTACTTAAGTCGGCATTGTGCCATTTGAATTTAATTCCGATGATATCTCTGTGTTTCATCGTCAATAAAAAGGTCCAACGGATACAGTAAACCTGAAGTGAAGCATCGGAATCAAAAACTGGTCCCACAGGAAGGGCTCAAATCATAGACAGTAAGGAGAGTCAGTCTTCTTGAACTTAAGTCGGCATTGTGCCTCTCGTATTTATTTCCGATGCAATCTCTGTGTTTCATCGGCAATAAGAAGAAACAAGGGATACAGTTAACTTGAAATAAAACATCGGAATCTAAAACTGGGCTAACAGGAAAGGTTCAAAACATAGACAGTAGGAATAGTCGATCTTCTTGTATGTAAGTCGGCATTGTGCCTTTTGTATTTAATTCCGATGCAATTTCTGTGTTTCATCGTCAGTATGAAGGTCCAAGGGATACAGTAAACCTGAAGTGAACCATCGGAATCGAAAACTAGTCTCACAGAAAAGTTTCAATACATAGACAGGAAGAAGAGTCAGTCTTCTTGTACTTAAGTCGGCAATGTGCCTTTGTATTTAATTCCGATGCAATTTCTGTGTTTCATCGTCAATAAGACTGTCCAAGGGATACAGAATACCTGAAGTGATGCATCGGAATCTAAAACTGGTCTTACAGGAAAGGTTCAAATCATAGAATGTAAGAAGAGTCAGCCATCTTGTACTAACTCGGCAATGTGCCTCTTGTATTTAATTCCGATGCAATATCTGTGTTTCCTCGTCAATGTGAGAGTCCAAGGGATTCAGTAAACCTAAAGTGAAGCATCGGAATCTAAAACTGGTCTCACAGGAAAGGTTTTAAATCATAGAATGTAAGAAGTGTCAGTCCTCTTGTACTTAAGTCGGCATTGTGCCATTTGTAATTAATTCCGATTCAATTTCTGTGTTTCATCGTCAATAAGAAGGTCCAAGGGATACAGTAAACCTGAAATGGAGCATCGGAATCTAATTCTTGTTTCACAGGAAAGGTTCAAAACATAGACAGTAAGAAGAGTCAGTCTTCTTGTACCTAAGTCAGCATTGTGCCTTTTGTATTTAATTCCGATGCAATTTCTGTGTTTCTTCGCCAATACGAAGGTCCAAGGGATACAGTAAACCTGGAGTGAAGAATCGGAATCTAAAACTGGCCTCACAGGAAAGGTACAAATCCTAGAATATATGAAAAGTCAGTCCTCTTGCACTTAATCGGCATTGTGCTTTTGTAATTAATTCCGATGCAATATCTGTGTTCCATCGTCAATATGAAGGTCCAAGGGATACAGTGAACCTGAAGTGAAGCATCGGAATCAAAAACTGGTCTCACAGAAAAGGTCAAAACATAGACAGGAAGAAGAGGTAGTCTTCTTGTACTTAAGTCGGCATTGTGCCTTTTGTATTTAATTAAAATTGAATTTCTGTGTTTCATCGTCAATAAGAAGGTCCAAGGGTTACAGTAAACCTGAAGTGAAGCATCGGAATCTAAAACTGGTCTCACAGGAAAGGTTCAAACCATAGACAGTAAGAAGAGGCAGTCTTCTTGTACTTAAGTCGGCATTGCGCCTTTTGTAGTTAATTCCGATGCAATTTCTGTGTTTCATCGTCAATAAGAAGGTGCAAGCGATACAGTACACCTGAAGTGAAGCATCGGAATCTGAAACTGGTTTCACAGGAAAGGCTCAAATCACAGACAGTTAGAAGAGTCAGTCTTCTTGTACTTAAGTCGGCATTGTGCCTTATCTATTTAATTCCGTTGCATTTCTGTGTTTCATCGTCAATTAGAAGGTCTGACTGACAGTAAAAATGAAGTGAAGGATCGGAATCAAAAACTGGTCTCTCAGGAAAGGTGCAAAGCATAGACAGGGAGAAGAGTCTGTCTTCTTGTACTTAAGTCGGCATTGTGCCTTTTGTATTTACGAGGGCAGTTCAATAAGTAATGCAACACATTTTTTTTCTCGGCCAATTTTCGTTGAAAAAACCGGAAATTTTTTTTGGAATATTTTCAAACATTCCCATCTTCGTCTCGTATAGTTTCATTGACTTCCGACAGGTAGCAGCGCTGTACGGAGCTGTTAAATTGGCGTCTGTAACGGATGTGGGTGGCAAACAACGGGCAGTGATCGAGGTTTTTTTGGCGGAAACCAAGTGCATCCCAGATATTCATAGGCGCTTGCAGAAGTCAACGGTGATCTGGCAGTGGACAAAAGCACGATGAGTCGTTGGGCAAAGCGTGTGTCATCATCGCCGCAAGGTCAAGCAAGACTTTCTAATCTCCCGCGTGCAGGCCGGCCGTGCACAGCTGTGACTCCTCCGATGGCGGAGCGTGCGAACACACTCGTTCGAGATGATCGACGGATCACCATCAAACAACTCAGTGCTCAACTTGACATCTCTGTTGGTAATGCTGTCACAATTGTTCACCAGTTGGGATATTCAAAGGTTTGTTCCCGCTGGGTCCCTCGTTGTCCAACCGAACACCATAAAGAGCAAAGGAGAACCATCTGTGCGGAATTGCTTGCTCGTCATGTGGCTGAGGGTGACACTTTCTTGTCAAAGATTGTTACAGGCGATGAAACATGGGTTCATCACTTCGAACCTGAAACAAAACGGCAATCAATGGAGTGGCGCCACACCCACTCCCCTACCAAGAAAAAGTTTAAAGCCATACCTCAGCCGGTAAAGTCATGGTTACAATCTTCTGGGACGCTGAGGGGTTATTCTGTTCGATGTCCTTCCCCATGGTCAAACGATCAAATCTGAAGCGTATTGTGCTACTCTTCAGAAATTGAAGAAACGACTTCAGCGTGTTCGTAGACACAAAAATCAGAACGATTTTCTCCTTCTTCATGACAACGCAAGACCTCACACAGGTCTTCGCACCCGAGAGGAGCTCACAAAACTTCAGTGGACTGTTCTTCCTCATGCACCGTACAGCCCCGATCTCGCACCGTCTGATTTCCATAAGTTTGGCCCAATGAAGGACGCAATCCGTGGGAGGCATTACACGGATGAAGTAGAAGTTATTGATGCAGTACGACGTTGGCTCCGACATTGACCAGTGGAATGGTACCGTGCAGGCATACAGGACCTCATTTCAAGGTGGCAAAAGGCCGTAGCATTGAATGGAGATTACGTTGAAAAATAGTGTTGTGTAGCTAAAAGGTTGGGGAATAACCTGGTGTATTTCAATGCTGAATAAAACAACCCCTGTTTCAGAAAAAAAATGTGTTGCATTACTTATCGAACTGCCCTCGTAATTCCGATGCACTTTCTGTGTTTCATCGTCAATAAGAAGGTCCAAGCGTTACAGTACACGTGAAGTGAAGCATCGGAATCTGAAACTGGTTTCACAGGAAAGGCTCAAATCATAGACAGTAAGAAGAGGCAGTCTTCTTGTACTTAAGTTGGCATTGTGCCTTATGTATTAAATTCCGTTTCAATTTCTGTGTTTCATCGTCAATAAGAAGGTCCAAGGGTTACAGTAAACCTGAAGTGTAGCATCGGAATCTAAAACTGGTCTCACAGTAAAGGTTCAAAGCATAGACAGCAAGGAGAGTCAGTTTTCTAGTACTAAAGTCGGCATTGTGTCATTTGTATTTAATTCCGATGCAATTTCTGTTTTTCATCGTCAACAGGAGGATCTAAGGGATACAGTAAACCTGAAGTGAAGCATCGAAATCTAAAACTGGTCTCACTGGAAAGGTTCAGAACATAGATAAGAGAAGAGTCAGACTTCTTGTATTTAAGTCGGCATTGTGCCCTTTGTATTTAATTCCGATGCAATTTCTGTGATTCATCGTCATACTGAAGGTCCAAGAGATACAGTAAACATGATGTGAAACATCGATATCTAAAACTGGTCTGACAGGAAAGGCTAATATCATAGAATGTAAGAAGAGTCAATCCTCTTGTACTTAAGTTGGTATAATGCTTTTTTGTATTTAATTCCCATGCAATTTCTGTGTTTCATCGTCAATAACATGGTCCAAGGGATACAGTAAACCTGAAGTGAAGCATCGGAATCTAAAACTGGTCTCACAGGAAAGGCTCAAACATAGACAGTAAGAAGAGTCTGAGTTCTTGTACTTACGTCGGCATTCTGCCTTTTCTATTTCATTCCGATGCAATTTATGTGTCTCATCGTCAATAAGAAGGCCCAAGGGATACAGTAAACCTGAAGTGAAGCATCGTAATCTAAAACTGGTCTCACAGCAACGGTTCAAATCATAGACAGAAGGAAGAATCAGTCTTCTTGTACTTAAGTCGTCATTGTTCCTTTTGCATTTAATTCCGATGCAATTTATGTGTTTCATCGTCAACAAGAAGGTCCAAGGTATACAGTAATCCTGAAGTGAAGGATCGGAATCTAACACTGGCACAGGAAAGGTTCAAATCATAGAATGTAAGAAGAGTCAGTCCTCTTGTACTTAATCGGCATTGTGCCTTTTGTATCTAATTCCGACGCAATGTATGTGTTTCATCGTCAATAAGAAGGTCTAAGGGATACAGTGAATATGATGTGAAGCATCGGAATCTAATACTGGTCTCACAGGAATGGTTCAAATTATAGAATGTAAGAAGAGTCTGTCCTCTTGTACTTAAGTCGGCATTGTGCCTTTCGTATTTAATTCCGATGCAATTTCTGTGTTTCATCGTCAATGAGAAGGTCCAAGGGATACAGTAATACTGACGTAAAACATCGGAATCTAAAACTGGTCTCAAAGGAAAGGTTGAATACATAGACTGTAAGAAGAGTCATTCATCTTGTGCTTAAGTCGTTATTGCGCTTTTTTAATTTAATTCCGATGCAAGTTCTGTGTTTCATCGTCTATAAGAAGGTCCAAGTTATACAGTAAACCTGAAGTGAAGCATCGAAATCTAAAACTGGTCTCACTGGAAAGGTTCAGAACATAGATAAGAGAAGAGTCAGACTTCATGTACTTAAGTCGGCATTGTGCCTTTTGTATTTAATTCCGATGCAATTTCTGTGATTCATCGTCATACTGAAGGTCCAAGAGATACAGTAAACATGATGTGAAACATCGATATCTAAAACTGGTCTCACAGGAAAGGCTAATATCATAGAATGTAAGAAGAGTCAATCCTCTTGTACTTAAATTGGCATTATGCTTTTTTGTATTTAATTCCCATGCAATTTCTTTGTTTCATCGTCAATAACATGGTTCAAGGGATACAGTAAACCTGAAGTGAAGCATCGGAATCTAAAACTGGTCTCACAGGAAAGGCTCAAAACATAGACAGTAAGAAGAGTCTGACTTCTTGTACTTACGTCGGCATTCTGCCTTTTCTATTTCATTCCGATGCAATTTATGTGTTTAATCGTCAATAAGAAGGTCCAAGGGATACAGTAAACCTGAAGTGAAGCATCGTAATCTAAAACTGGTCTCACAGCAACGGTTCAAATCATAGACAGAAGGAAGAATCAGTCTTCTTGTACTTAAGTCGTCATTGTTCCTTTTGTATTTAATTCCGATGCAATTTATGTGTTTCATCGTCAATAAGAAGGTCAAAGGTATACAGTAATCCTGAAGTGAAGCATCGGAATCTAAAACTGGCACAGGAAAGGTTCAAATCATAGAATGTAAGAAGAGTCAGTCCTCTTGTACTTAATCGGCATTGTGCCTTTTGTACCTAATTCCGACGCAATGTATGTGTTTGATCGTCAATAAGAAGGTCTAAGGGATACAGTGAATATGATGTGAAGCACCGGAACCTAATACTGGTCTCACAGGAATGGTTCATATTATAGAATGTAAGAAGAGTCTGTCCTCTTGTACTTAAGTCGGCATTGAGCCTTTCGTATTTAATTCCGATGCAATTTCTGTGTTTCATCGTCAATGAGAAAATCCAAGGGATACAGAAAAACTGACATAAAACATCGGAATCTAAAACTGGTCTCAAAGGAAAGGTTGAAAACATAGACTGTAAGATGAGTCATTCATCTTGTGCTTAAGTCGTTATTGTGCTTTTTTAATTTAATTCCGATGCAAGTTCTGTGTTTCATCGTCAATGAGAAGGTCCAAGGAATACAGTAAACCTGAAGTGAAGCATTGGAATCTAAAACTGTTCACACAGGAAAGGCTCAAAGCATAGAAGTAAGAAGAGTCAGTCTTCTTGTACTTAAGTCGGCATTGTGCCTTTTGTATTTAATTACGATGCAAATTCTGTGTTTCATCGTCTATAAGAAGGTCCAAGGGATACAGTAAACCTGAAGTGAAGCATCGTAATCTAAAACTGGTCTCACAGCAACGGTTCAAATCATAGACAGAAGGAAGAATCAGTCTTCTTGTACTTAAGTAGTCATTGTTCCTTTTGTATTTAATTCCGATGCAATTTATGTGTTTCATCGTCAATAAGAAGGTCCAAGGGATACAGTAATCCTGAAGTGAAGCATCGGAATCTAAAACTGGCACAGGAAAGGTTAAAATCATAGAATGTAAGAAGAGTCAGTCCTCTTGTACTTAATCGGCATTGTGCCTTTTGTACCTAATTCCGACGCAATGTATGTGTTTCATCGTCAATAAGAAGGTCTAAGGGATACAGTGAATATGATGTGAAGCATCGGAATCTAATACTGGTCTCACAGGAATGGTTCAAATTATAGAATGTAAGAAGACTCTGTCCTCTTGTACTTAACTCGGCATTGTGCCTTTCGTATTTAATACCGATGCAATTTCTGTGTTTCATCGTCAATGCGAAGGTCCAAGGGATACAGTAAAACTGACGTAAAACATCGGAATCTAAATCTGGTCTCAAAGGAAAGGTTGAAAACATAGACTGTAAGAAGAGTCATTCATCTTGTGCTTAAGTCGGTATTGTGCTTTTTTAATTTAATTCCTATGCAAGTTCTTTGTTTCATCGTCAATGAGAAGGTCCAAGGAATAAGGTAAACCTGAAGTGAAGCGTTGGAATCTAAAACTGTTCACACAGGAAAGGCTCAAAGCAAAGACAGTAAGAAGAGTCAATCTTCTTGTACTTAAGTCGGCATTGTGCCTTTTGTATTTAATTCCGATGCAATTTCTGTGTTTCATCGTCAGTAGGAAAATCCAAGGGATTCATTAAACCTGAAATGAAGCATCGGAATCTAAAACTGGTCTCACAGGAAAGGTTCAAAACATAGACAGTAAGAAGAGTCAGTTATCTTGTACTTAAGTCTGCATTTGGCCTTTTGTATTTAATTTCCAATGCAATTTCTGTGTTTCATCGTCAATAGGAAGTTCCAAGGGATACAGTAAACCTGTAGTGAAGCATCGGAAACTAAAACTGGTCTCACAGGAAAGGTTCAAAACATAGACTGTAAGAAGAGTCAGTCCTGAGGAATTTAAGTCGGCATTTTGCCTTTTGTATTTAATTCCGATGCAATTTCTGTGTTTCATCGTCAATAACAATGTCAAAGTGATACAGTAAACTTGAAGTGAAGCAACGGAATCTAAAACTGGTCTCAGTGGAAAGGTCAAAACATAGGCAGTAAGAAGAGTCAGTCTTCTTGTACTTAAGTCGCCATTGTGCCTTGTGTATTTAATTCCGATGCAATTTCTGTGTTTCATCGTCATTAAGACGGTCCAAGGGATACAGTAAACTTGAAGTGAGGAATTGATATCTAAAACTGGTCTCACAAGAATGACTAAAATCATAGAATATAAAAGGAGTCAATCCTATTGTATTTAAGTCGGCATTGTGCCTTTTGTATTTAATTCCCATGCATCTTCTGTGCTTCATCGTCAATAAGAAGGTCCAAGGAATACAGTAAAACTGAAGTGAAGCATCGGAATCTAAAACTATTCTCACAGGAAAGGCTTAAAGATAGACAGTAAGAAGAGTCAGACTTCTTGTACTTAAGTCGGCATTGTGCCTTTTGTAATTGAATCCGATGCAATTTATGTGTTTCATTGTCAAAAAAAAGGTCCAAGGGATACAGTAAACCTGAAGTGAAGCATCGGAATGTAAAACTGGTCTCACAGGAAAGGCTCAAAACGGAGACAATAAGAAGAGTCAGTCTTCTTGTACTTAAGTCGGCATTGTGCCTTTTGTATTTAACCCTGCTGTTCTGTTCGGGTCTATATGACCCGAAACGAATATGAACGTTATTTTACATTATGTAAATACCAATATATATTTATGAAACTTTGTGACTTTGTCTGAAAATGGATGAGCAGCATGTGTTTTAAAAGGTTTTAAAAAAGTTTAAGAAGTTTGGGCTTCAACTGTAATAGTTGCATATGTAATGTTCGGGTCATAATGACCCGACACAAATATGTTTAGTGTAACTCGTATTTATTTCTAAAATCTGGAAATGGCGAAAATTATTTTTGTTGTGTTGTGTGGGAATAGTGACTGCATCATTCCAACTTACTCTCAACAATCACCTAAAGCTCCATGCGTTCACAACAATGGGCTTGTTTGTTGCTTTCCCCAGGAAATAATAATTGGCAGTTCTCAATAATTGGAATGCTTTGTTTCTGCCCAGTTTGACTTGTGACACCATGGCGATGAGACCATTGAATGATCGTGAGTTGGAAGAAATAGTAAATGCCTCACCAGATGAAGGATCACTTTCTGAGTTTGAAGATCACATCAGCAATGCATCTGAAAGCGAGTGTTCCGATGACAGTTACGACAGTCCACAGCCCATACAAAATAGTGTAGAGACTTTTCTTTCTAAAAATGGGAATATAGAATGGCAGTTGCATCCACCAGCACAACATGGTCGCCTACCAGCTTCGAACATCATCAAGAGTACCCCAGGAGTTACCAGGTATGCAGTCAGCAGAATATCTGATGTAAAATGTTCATTTGAAGCAGTATTTCACACAGCGCTTCAAAATGAAATAATAGAGATGACAAATATTGAAGGGCAGCGAGTTTATGGTGAACAGTGGACAGATATTGATGGTTCTGTTTTCCATGCATACTTAGGACTCTTACTCCTAGCGGGTGTATATCGATCTCATGGGGAGTCTACAAAAAGTTTGTGGGATAAAGATACTGGGCGAAACATATTTCGAGCAACCATGTCTCATGAAACATTCTGTAAGATATCACGTGTCCTGCGATTTGACAAGAAATCTACTAGAGAGGAAAGACGACGTACTGACAAACTTGCCGCAATTCGTAGTATTTGGGAGAAGTGGGTAGAGGTCCTTCCTAAACTGTATAATCCAGGAGAAAATGTTACTGTTGACGAGCAGTTAGTAGCATTTAGAGGTCGCTGTCCATTCAAGCAGTATATCCCAAGTAAACCGGCAAAATATGGGATCAAAATATGGACCATGTGTGACAGCAAAACTTCATACGTACTGAAAGCCCAAATTTATACAGGAAAGGTGAGTGGAGCGGCACCAGAAAGAAATCAGGGAATGAGGGTGGTATCTGATCTCACTTCTGAGTTACGTGGTCAGAATATCACGTGTGACAACTTTTTTACGTCGTACAATTTGGGGCAGCTGCTTCTGAAAAGGAAATTGACTATGTTGGGAACTATACGGAAAAATAAGCCGGAGCTTCCACACAAAATGACCAACAAGGAGGTACACAGCTCTTCATTTTACTTCACAAATGACACTACTGTGGTTAATTATATTCCTAAGAGACACAAGAATGTTGTACTTATGAGCACTCTCCACCATGATGCGGAAATCAGTGACAGGGCTGATAAGAAGCCAAAAATGATTTTGGACTATAATTCAACCAAAGGTGCTGTAGACACGCTTGATCAGTTATTAGGTACATATACATGCAAACGAAAAAGTAATAGGTGGCCAATGATAGTTTTCTACAATATTCTTGATGTTTCTGCTTATAATGCATACGTTTTGTGGATTTCGGTTGACCCTAATTGGAATGCAAGCAAATTGACTAGAAGGAGAATATTCTTGGAGGAACTTGGAAAGTCACTGATAAAAGAACATATTGCATCAAGAACGCATTTCCCAAGAACAGAAGATTCTTTGAGAATGGTCACAAGCATCCAAAACCCGAATGATGTGGGTGGTGTGTCAGAATCGGTAACAACAAGAAAATCTACAAAACGTGCACGCTGTAAGTTCTGTCCATCAAGTAATGACAATAAAACAAACATGGTGTGTGGAAAATGTAGTAAACATATTTGCAAGAAACATGTAACCTACTTGTGTCCACAGTGCAAGCAGTAAGAAAAGAACTGTAGTATTTTATAAGATGATTGTATTGAAAATTCTGTTGTTTCAAATTTATGTGAATACTTGTGCCTAAACTACAATCAGTAAGAAGAGAGGATTCTAAAGTTGTAGTGCTTTCTATGTTGGAATGTAATAAAAAAACTGTAGTGTGTTCTGTACTGTAGTGTGCTCTAAGATGAATATCTGTAATGACAACTGTCTGTTGTTAGAAAATGTCAATACTTACGTCTAAACTGTCAACAATAAGAATAGAAGTATGGAAAAACTGTAGTGCTTTCTAAGTTGAATGCCTGTAATGGAAACTGTCTGTTGTTTCAAATTTATGTGCATATTTAAATGAAAAATATCCCTCAATAAAGTTGTATGCATTGTTATTATTATTATTATTACCATTATTATTATTATTATTATTATTATTATTATTACTAACAAGGTACTGGAATAGAACAACAATGTCGATAGCTAAAACTGTACCAAAATTTATGTTTCTAAAGCATTTTGATATGTCGGGTCATATTGACCCGAACAGTATATATGTCAAGTAAAAGTGAACAGAACAGCAGGGTTAATTCCGACGCAATTTCTGTGTTTCATCGTCATTAAGAAGATCCAAGGGATACAGTATACCTGAAGTTAAGCATCGGAATCCAAATCTGGTCTCACAGAAAAGGTTCAATTCATAGACTGTAAGAAGAGTCAGTCTTCTTGTACTTAAGTCTTCATTGTGCCTTTTATATTTAATTTCGATGCAATTTCTGCGTTTCATCGTCAATAAGAAGGTCCAAGGGATACAGTAAACCTGAAGTGAAGCATCGACATCTAAAACTGGTTTCACTGGAAAGGTTCAAAACATAGACAATAAGAAGAGTCAGACTTCTTGTACTTAAGTCGGCATTGTGCATTTTGTATTTAGTTCCGATGCAATTTGTGTTTCATCGTCAATAAGAAGGTCCAAGGCATACAGTTAACCTGAAGTGAAGCATCGGAACCTAAAACTGGACTCACAGGAACGGTTCAAATCATAGACAGAAGGAAGAATCAGTCTCCATGTCCTTAAGGCGGCATTGTGCCTTTTGTATTTGATTCCAATGCAATTTATGTGTTTCAGCGTCAATAAGAAGGTCCAAGGGATACAGTAATCCTGAAGTGAACCATCGGAATCTAAAACTGGTACACAGGAAAGGTTCAAATTATAGAATGTAAGAAGAGTCAGTCCCCTTGTACTTAATCGGCATTGTGCCTTTCGTATCTAATTCCGAAGCAATGTCTTTGTTTCATCATCAATAAGATGGTCTAAGGGGTACAGTGAATATGATGTGAAGCATCGGAATCTAATACTGGTCGCACAGGAAAGATTCAAATTAAAGAATGTAAGAAGAGTCTGTCCTCTTGTACTTAAGTCGGCATTGAGGCTTTTCTATTTAATTCCGATGCAATATCTGTGTTTCATCGTAAATGAGAAGGTCCAAGGGATACAGTAAACCTGACGTAAAACATCGGAATCTAAAACTGGTCTCACAAGAAAGTTTCAAATCATAGACAGTAAGAAGACTCATTCTTCTTGTACGTAAGTCGGTTTTGTGCCTTTTGAATTTATTTCCGATGCAAGTTCTGTGTTTCATCGTCAATGAGAAGATCCAAGGAATACAGTAAACCTGAAGTGACGCATTGGTATCGAAAACACGTCTCACAGGAAAGGCTCAAAACATAGACAGAAAGAAGAGTCAGTCTTCTTGTACTTAAGTCTTCATTGTGCCTTTTGTATTTAATTCCGACACAATTTCTGTGATTCATCGTCAGTAAGAAGATCCAAGGGATACAGTAAACCTGAAGAGAAGCATCGGAATCAAAAATTAGTCTCACAGGAAAGTTTCAAATCATATAATATGAGAAGAGTCAGTCCTCATGTACTAAAGTCGGCATTGTGCCATTTGTATTAATTCCGATGCAATTTCTGTGTTTCGTCGTCAATAAGAAGTTCCAAGTGATTCAGTAAACCTGAAGTGAAGCATCGGAATCTAAAACTGGTCTCACAGGAAAGGTATAAAACATAGACAGCATGAAGAATCAGTCTCCTTTTACTTAAGTCTGCATTTGCTTTTTGTATTTAATTCCGATGCAATTTCTGTGTTTCATCGTCAAAGAGAAGGTCCAAGGGATAGAGTAAACCTGACGTAAAACATCGGAATCTAAAACTGGTCTCACAGGAAAGGTTCAAAACATAGACAGTAAGAAGAGTCATTCATCTGGTACTTAAGTCGGCATTGTGCCTTTTGTATTTAATTCCTACGCAATTTCTGTGATTCATCGTCAGTAAGAAGATCCAAGGGATACAGTAAACCTGAAGAGAAGCATCGGAATCAAAAATTAGTCTCACAGGAAAGTTTCAAATCATATAATATGAGAAGAGTCAGTCCTCATGTACTAAAGTCGGCATTGTGCCATTTGTATTAATTCCGATGCAATTTCTGTGTTTCGTCGTCAATAAGAAGTTCCAAGTGATTCAGTAAACCTGAAGTGAAGCATCGGAATCTAAAACTGGTCTCACAGGAAAGGTATAAAACATAGACAGCATGAAGAATCAGTCTCCTTTTACTTAAGTCTGCATTTGCTTTTTGTATTTAATTCCGATGCAAATTCCGTGTTTCATCGTCAGTAAGAAGGTCCAAGGGAAACAGTAAACCTGAAGAGAAGCATCGGAATCAAAAACTAGTCTCACAGGAAAGGTTCAAATCGTACAATATGAGAAGAGTCAGTCCTCTTATACTAAAGTCGGCATTGTGCCTTTTGTATTTAATTCGGATGCAATTACTGTGTTTCATCGTCAATAAGGAAGACCAAAGGATACAGTAAACCGGAAGTGAAGCGTCGGAATCTGATACTGGTTTCACGGGAAAGACTCATATCATAGAATGTAAGAAGAGTCAGTCCTCTTATACTAAAGTCGGCATTGTGCCATTTGTATTAATTCCGATGCAATTTCTGTGTTTCATCGTCAGTAAGAAGGTCCAAGGGAAACAGTAAACCAGAAGTGATGCATCGGAATCTAATACTGGTCTCACAAGAATGGTTCAAAACATAGACAGTAAGAAGAGTCAGACTTCTTGGACTTAAGACGGCATTGGGCCTATTGTATTTTATTCCGATGCAATTTCTATGTTTCATCGTCAATAAGAGTGTCCAAGGGATACAGTAAACGTGAAGTGAAGCATCGGAATCAAAAACTGATCTCACGGGAAAGGTTAAAACATAGACAGTAAGAAGAGTCAGTCTTCTTGTACTTAAGTCGGCATTTTGAATTTTGTATTTAATTCCGATGCAATTTCTGTGTTTTCATCATCAATAAGAAGGTCTAAGGGATCCAGTAAACCTGAAGTGAAGCATCGGAATCAAAAACTGGTCTCACAGGAAAGGATCAAATCATATAATGTAAGAAGAGTCAGTCCTTTTGTACATAAGTCGGCATTGCGACTGTTGTATTTAATTCCGATGCAATTTCTGTGTTTCATCGTCAATAAGAAGGTCTATGGGATACAGTAAACCTGAGGTGAAGCTAAGATATCTGAAACTGGTTTCACAGGAAAGGCTCAAACGTAGACAGTAAGAAGAGTCAGACTTCTTGTACTTAGGTCGACATTGAGCCTTTTGTATTCAATTTCGATGCAATTTATGTGTTTCATCGTCAATAAGTACGTCCAAGGGATACAGTAAACCTGAAGTGAAGCATCGGAATCTAAAACTGGTCTCACAGGAAGGGTTCGAAACATAGACAGTAAGAAGAGTCAGTCTTCTTGTACATAAGTCGGCACTGTGCCTTTTGTATTTAATTCCGATGCTACTTTTGTGTTTCATCGTCAATAAGGAGGTCCAAGGGATACAGTAAAACTGAAGTGAAGCATCGGAATCCAAAACTGGTACACAGGAAAGGAACAAATCATAGAATGTAAGAAGAGTCAGTCCTCTTGTAGTTAATCGGCATTGTACCTTTTGTATCTAATTCCGACGCAATTTCTGTGTTTCATCGTCAATAAGAAGGTCCAACGGGTACAGTGAACCTGAAGTGACGCATCGGAGTCTGAAACTGGTACACAGGAAAGGTTCAAATCGTAGAATGTTAGAAGAGTCAGTCCTCTTGTACTTTAGTCGGCATTGTGCTTTTTGTATTTAATTTCGATGCAATTTCGGTGTTTCATCGTCAATAAGAAGGTCCAAGGGATAGAGTGAATCCGAAGTGAAGCATCGGAAACTAAAACTGGTCTCACAGGAAAGGTGCGAATCATAGAATGTAAGAAGAGTCAGTCCTCTTGTACTTTAGTCGGCATTGTGCCTTTTGTATTTAATTCCGATGTAATTTCTGTGTTTCATCGTCAATAAGAAGGTCCAAAGGAAACAGTAATCATGATATGAAGCATCGGAATCGAAGACTGGTCTCACAGGAAAGGTTCAAACATAAACAGTAAGAAGAGTCAGTCTTCTTGTACTTAAGTCGGCATTGTGCCTTTTGTATTTAATTCCGATGCAATTTCTGTGTTTCATCGTCAATAAGTAGGTCCTGGGATACAGTAAAACTGAAGTGAAGCATCGGAAAATAAAACTGGTACACAGGAAAGGTTCAAATTATAGTATGTAAGAAGAGTCAGTCCTCTTGTACTTAATCGGCATTGTGCCGTTCGTATCTAATTCCGAAGCAATGTCTGTGTTTCATCGTGAATAAGACGGTCTAAGAGATACAGTGAATATGATGTGAAGCATCGGAATCTAATACTGGTCGCAAAGGAAAGGTTCAAATTAAAGAATGTAAGATGAGTCTGTCCTCTTGTACTTAAGTCGGCATTGTGCCTTTTCTATTTAATTCCGATGCAATATCTGTGTTTCATCGTAAATGAGAATGTCCAAGGGATACAGTAAACCTGACGTAAAACATCGGAATCTAAAACTGGTCTCACAGGAAAGGTTCAAATCAAAGACAGTAAGAAGACTCATTCTTCTTGTACTTAAATCGGTATTGTGCCTTTTGAATTTAATTCCCATGCAAGTTCTGTGTTTCATAGTCAATGAGAAGATCCAAGGAATACAGTAAACCTGAAGTGACGCATCGGAATCTAAAACAGGTCTCACAGGAAAGGCTCCAAACATAGACAGTAAGAAGTGTCAGTCTTCTTGTACTTAAGTCTTCATTGTGCCTTTTGTATTTTATTCCGACACAATTTCTGTGTTTCATCGTCAGTAAGAAGGTCCAAGGGATACAGTAAACCTGAAGAGAAGCATCGGAAGCAAAAATTAGTCTCACAGGAAAGGTTCAAATCATATAATATGAGAAGAGTCAGTCCTCATGTACTAAAGTCGGCATTGTGCCATTTGCTTTTAATTCCGATGCAATTTCTATGTTTCATCGTCAATGAGAAGGTCCAAGGGATACAGTATACCTGATGTGAAGCACCGGATCCTCTAAAACTAGTCTCACAGGAAGGGCTCAAAACATAGACAGTAAGAAGAGTCAGTCTTCTTGTACTGAAGTCGGCATTTGCCTTTTGTATTTAATTCCGATGCAGCTTTTGTGTTTCAATCTTCAGTAAGAAGGTCCATGGGATACAGTAAACTTGAAATGAAGCATCGGAATTTAAAACTGGTCTCACAGGAAAGGCTCAAAAAATAGACAGTAAGAAGAGTCAGTCTTCCTGTACTTAAGTCGGATTTGTGCCTTTTGTATTTAATATCGATGCAAATTCCGTGTTTCATCGTCAGTAAGAATGTCCAAGGGATACAGTGAACCTGAAGAGAAGCATCGGAATCAAAAACTAGTCTCACAGGAAAGGTTCAAATCGTACAATATGAGAAGAGTCAGTCCTCTTGTACTTAAGTCTGCATTGTGCCTTTTGTATTTAATTCGATGCAATTACTGTGTTTCATCGTCAATAAGGACGACCAAAGGATACAGTAAACCGGAAGTGAAGCGTCGGAATCTGAAACTGTTTTCACAGGAAAGACACATATCATAGAATGTAAGAAGAGTCAATCTTCTTGTACTTAAGTCGGCATTGTGCCGTTTGTATTTAATTCCGACGCAATTTCTGTGTTTCATCGTCAATAAGAAGGTCCAACGGGTACAGTGAACCTGAAGTGAAGCATCGGAGTCTGAAACTGGTACACAGGAAAGGTTCAAATCTTATAATGTAAGAAGAGTCAGTCCTCTTGTACTTTAGTCGGCATTGTGCCTTTAGTATTTAATTTCGATGCAATTTTTGTGTTTCATCGTCAATAAGAAGGTCCAAGGGATAGAGTGAATCCGAAGTGAAGCATCGGAAACTAAAACTGGTCTCACAGGAAAGGTGCGAATCATAGAATGTAAGAAGAGTCAGTCCTCTTGTACTTAAGTCGGCATTGTGCCTTTTGTATTTAATTCCGATGTAATTTCTGTGTTTCATCGTCAATAAGAAGGTCCAAAGGAAACAGTAAGCATGATATGAAGCATCGGAGTCGAAGACTGGTCTCCCAGGAAAGGTTCAAACATATACAGTAAGAATAGTCAGTCTTCTTGTACTTAAGTCGGCATTGTGCCTTTTGTATTTAATTCCGATGCAATTTCTGTGTTTCATCGTCAATAAGGAGGTCCAAGGGATACAGTAAAACTGAAGTGAACCATCGGAAAATAAAACTGGTACGCAGGAAAGGTTCAAATTATTGTATGTAAGAAGAGTCAGTCCTCTTCTACTTAATTGGCATTGTGCCGTTCGTATCTAATTCCGAAGCAATGTCTGTGTTTCATCGTCAATAAGACGGTCAAAGGGATACAGTGAATTTGATGTGAAGCATCGGAATCTAATACTGGTCGCAAAGGAAAGGTTCATATTAAAGAATGTAAGATGAGTCTGTCCTCTTGTACTTAAGTCGGCATTGTGCCTTTTCTATTTAATTCCGATGCAATATCTGTGTTTCATCGTAAATGAGAAGGTCCAAGGGATACAGTAAACCTGACGTAAAACATCGGAATCTAAAACTGGTCTCACAGGAAAGGTTCAAATCAAAGACAGTAAGAAGACTCATTCTTCTTGTACTTAAGTCGGTATTGTGCCTTTTGAATTTAATTCCCATGCAAGTTCTGTGTTTCATAGTCAATGAGAAGATCCAAGGAATACAGTAAACCTGAAGTGACGCATCGGAATCTAAAACAGGTCTCACAGGAAAGGCTCCAAACATAGACAGTAAGAAGGGTCAGTCTTCTTGTACTTAAGTCTTCATTGTGCCTTTTGTATTTTATTCCAACACAATTTCTGTGTTTCATCGTCAGTAAGAAGGTCCAAGGGATACAGTAAACCTGAAGAGAAGCATCGGAAGCAAAAATTAGTCTCACAGGAAAGGTTCAAATCATATCATATGAGAAGAGTCAGTCCTCATGTACTAAAGTCGGCATTGTGCCTTTTGTATTTAATTCCGATGCAATTTCTGTGTTTCGTCGTCAATAAGAAGGTCCAAGTGATACAGTATACCTGAAGTGAAGCATCGGAATCTAAAACTGGTCTCACAGGAAAGGTATAAAACATAGACAGCAAGAAGAGTCAGTCTCCTTTTACTTAAGTCTGCATTTGCCTTTTGTATTTAATTCCGATGCAATTTCTGTGTTTCATCGACAATGAGAAGGTCCAAGGGATAGAGTAAACCTGACGTAAAACATCGGAATCTAAAACTGGTCTCACAGGAAAGGTTCAAAACATAGACAGTAAGAAGAGTCATTCATCTGGTACTTAAGTCGGCATTGTGCCTTTTGTATTAGTTCCTACACAATTTCTGTATTTCATCGTCAGTAAAAAGGTCGAAGGGATTCAGTAAACCTGAAATGAAGCATCGGAATCTAAAACAGGTCTCACAGGAACGGCTCAAAACATAGACACTAAGAAGAGTCAGTTATCTTGTACTTAAGTCGGCATTGTGCCATTTGCTTTTAATTCCGATGCAATTTCTGTGTTTCATCGTCAATGAGAAGGTCCAAGGGATACAGTAAACCTGAAGTGAAGCACCGGATCCTCTAAAACTATTCTCACAGGAAGGGCTCAAATCATAGACAGTAAGAAGAGTCAGTCTTCTTGTACTGAAGTCGGCATTTGCCTTTTGTATTTAATTCCGATGCAGGTTCTGTGTTTCAATCTTCAGTAAGAAGGTCCATGGGATACAGTAAACTTGAAATGAAGCATCGGAATCTAAAACTGGTCTCACAGGAAAGGCTCAAAACATAGACAGTAAGAAGAGTCAGTCTTCTTGTACTTAAGTCGGATTTGTGCCTTTTGTATTTAATATCGATGCAAATTCCGTGTTTCATCGTCAGTAAGAAGGTCCAAGAGATACAGTGAACCTGAAGAGAAGCATCGGAATCAAAAACTAGTCTCACAGGAAAGGTTCAAATCGTGCAATATGAGAAGAGTCAGTCCTCTTGTACTTAAGACGGCATTGTGCCTTTTGTATTTAATTCGGATGCAATTACTGGGTTTCATCGTCAATAAGGACGACCAAAGGATACAGTAAACCGGAAGTGAAGTGTCCGAATCTGAAACTGGTTTCACAGGAAAGACTCATATCATAGAATATAAGAAGAGTCAATCTTCTTGTACTTAAGTCGGCATTGTGCCGTTTGTATTTAATTCCGATGCAATTTCTGTGTATCATCGTCAAAAATTAGGTCCAAGGGTTACAGTAAACCATAAGTGAAGCATCGGAATCTAATACTGGTCTCACAAGAATGGTTCAAAACATAGACAGTAAGAAGAGTCAGTCTTCTTGTACATAAGTCGGCATTGTGCCTTTTGTATTTAATTCCGATGCTACTTCTGTGTTTCATCGTCAATAAGGAGGTCCAAGGGATACAGTAAAACTGAAGTGAAGCATCGGAATCCAAAACTGGTACACAGGAAAGGTACAAATCATAGAATGTAAGAAGAGTCAGTCCTCTTGTAGTTAATCGGCATTGTACCTTTTGTATCTAATTCCGACGCAATTTCTGTGTTTCATCGTCAATAAGAAGGTCCAACGGGTACAGTGAACCTGAAGTGAAGCATCGGAGTCTGAAACTGGTCTCACAGGAAAGGCCCAAACGTAGACAGTAAGAAGAGTCAGATTTTCTGTACTTAAGTCGGCATTTTGCTTTTGTATTTAATTCCGATGCAATTTATGTGTTTAATCGTCAATAAGAAAGTCCAAGGAATACAGTAAACCTGAAGTGGAGCATCGGAATTTAAAACTGGTCTCACAGAAAAGGTTCAAATCATAGATGTAAGAGGAGTCAGCCCTGTTGTACTTAAGTCGGCATTGTACCTTTTGTATTTAATACCGATCCAATTTCTGTGTTTCATCGTCAATATGAAGGTCCAATGGATACAGTAAACTTCAAGTGAAGCATCGGAATCTAAAACTGGTCTCACAGGAAACGATCAAATCGTAGATTGTCAGAGGAGTCAGTCCTCTTGTACTTAGGTCGGCATTGTGCCTTTTGTATGTCATTCCGATGCAATTTCTGTGTTTCATCGACAGTAAGAAGGTCCAAGGGATACATTAAACCTGAAATGAAGCATCGGAATCTAAACCTGGTCTCACAGGAAGGGTTCACAACATAGACAGTAAGAAGAGTCAGTCTTGTTGTACTTAAGTCGGCATTGTACCGTTTGTATTTAATTCCGGTGCAATTTCTGTGTTTTATCGTCAATAAGATGGTCCAAGAGATACAGTAATCCTAAAGTGAAGCATCGTAATCTAAAACTGGTCTCAAAGGAAAGGTTCAAATCATAGATTGTTAGAGGAGTCAGTCTTCTTGTATTTAAGTCGGCATTTTGTCTTTTGTATTTAATTCCCATGCAATTTCTGTGTTTCATCGTCAAAAAGATAGTCCAAGGAATACAGTAAACCTGAAGTGGAGCGTCGGAATCTAAAACTGATCTCACAGGAAAGGTTAAAATCATAGAAAGTAAGAAGAGTCAGTCCCTTTTGTACCTAAGTCGGCATTGTGCCTTTTGTATTTAATTCCGATGAAATTTCTGTGTTTCATCGTCAAAAAAATGGTCCAAGGCATACAGTAAACCTGAAGTGAAACATCGGAATCTTAAACTGGTCTCACAGGAAAGGTTCAAATCATAGATTGTAAGAGGAATCAGTCCTCTTCTACTTAAGTCGGCATTGTGCCTTTTGTATTTAATACCGATCCAATTTCTGTGTTTCATCGTCAATATGAAGGTACAAGGGATACAGTAAACCTCAGGTGTTGCATCGGAATCTAAAACTGGTCTCACAGGAAACGATCAAATCGTAGAATGTAAGAAGAGTCAGTCCTCTTGCCCTTAAGTCGGCATTGTGCCTGTTGTATATAATTCCGATTTAATTTCTGTGATTCATCGTCGATAAGAAGGTCCAAGCTATACAGTAAACCTGAAGTGAAGCACTGGAATCTTAAACTTGTCTCACAGGAAAGGTTCAAATCATAGAATGTAAGAAGAGTCAGTCCTCTTGTACTTCAGTCGGCATTGTGCCTTTTGAATTTAATTCCGATGCAATGTCTGTGTTTCATCGTCTGTATGAAGGTCCAAGGGATACAGTAAAACTCAAGTGAAGCAACTGAATCTAAAACTGCTCTCACAGGAGACGATCAAATCGTAGAATGTAAGAAGAGTCAGTCCTCTTGCACTTAAGTCGGAATTGTGCCTATTGTATATAATTCCGATTTAATATCTGTGTCTCATCGTCAATAAGAAGGTCCAAGGCATACAGTAAATATGAAGTGAAGCATCGGAAACTAAAATTGGGCTTACAGGAAAGGTTCAAATCATAGAATGTAAGTAGAGTCAGTCCTCTAGTACTTAAGTCGGCATCGTGCCTTTTAAATTTAATTCCGATGCAATTTCTGTGTTTCTTCGCCAATAAGAAAGTCCAAGGGATACAGAAAACCTGAAGTGAAGCATCGGAATTAAAAACGGGTCTCACAGGAGAGGTTCAAAACATAGACAGTAAGAAGAGTCAGTCTTGTTGTACTTAAGTCGGCATTGTGCCGTTTGTATTTAATTCCGATGCAATTTCTGTGTTTCATCGTCAATAAGAAGGTGCAAGGGATACAGTAAACCCGAAATGAAGCAGCGGAATCTAAAACTGGTCTGACTGGAAAGGTTCAAAACATAGACAGTAACAAGAGTCATTCTTCCTGTTCTTAAGCCGGCATTGTACCTTTTGTATTTCATTGCGATGCGATTTCTGTGTTTCATCGTCAATATGAAGGCCAGAAAGATACACTAAACCTGAAGTTGAAGCATCTTAATGTAAAACTGGACTTATAGGATAGGTTCAAAACATAGACAGTAAGAAGAGTCAGTCTTCTTGTACTTAAGTCAAAATTGTGCCTTTTGTATTTAAATCCGATACAATTTCTGTGTTTCAGCGATAGAGAGAAGGTCCAAAGGATACACTAAACCTCAGTTGAAGCATCGGAATCTAAAACTGGTCTCACAGGAAAGGCTCATAACATAGACAGTAAGAAGAGTCAGTTTTCTTGTACTTAAATCCGCATTGTGCCTTTTGTATTTAATTCCGATGCAAATTCTGTGTTTCATCGCTAATCAGAAGGTCTAAGGGATACAGTAAACCTGAAATGAAGCGTCGATATCTAAAACTGGTCTCACAGGGGAAGGCTAAAATCATAGAATGTAAGAAGAGTGAATCCGCTTGTACTTAAGCCGGCATTGTGCCTTTTGTATATAATTCCCATGCAATTACTGTGTTTCATCGTCAATAAGAAGGTCTAAGGGATACAGTAAACCTGAAGTGAAGCATCGGAATCTAAAACCGGTACACAGGAAAGGTTCAAAAGATAGACAGTAAGAAGAGAAAGCCTTCTTGTACTTAAGTCGGCATTGTGCCTTTTGTATTTATTTCCGATGCAATTTCTGTGTTTCATCGTCAATATGGAGGTCCACGGGATAAAGGAAACCTGATGTGAAGCATCGGAATCTAATACTGGTCTAACTGGAAAGATTCAAATCATAGACAGTAAGAGGAGTCAGTCTTCTTCTACTTAAGACGGCATTGTGCCTTTTGTATTTCATTCCGATGCAATTCCTGTGTTTCATAGTCAGTAAGAAGGTCCAAGGGATACAGTAAACCTGAAGTGAAGCATCGGAATCTAAAAATAGTCTCACAGGTAAGGTTCAAATCATAGACAGTAAGAAGAGTAGGTCTTCTTGTACTTAAGTCGGCAATTTGCCTTATGTGTTTAATTCCGATGCAATTTCTGTGTTTCATCGTCAGTGAGGTGGTCCGAGGGATACAGTAAACTTAAAGTGAATCATCGGATTCTAAATCTGGTCTCACAGGAAAGGTTCACATCATAGATTGTAAGAAGAGTCAGTCCTCCTGTACTTCAGTCGGCATTGTGCCTTTTGTATTTAATTTCGATGCAATTCCTGTGTTTCATCGGCAATATGTAGGTCCAAGGAATACAGTGAACCTGAAGTGAAGATTCGGAATCAAAAACTGGTACATAGGAAAGGTTCAAATCATAGATTGTAAGAAGAGTCAGTTCTCTTGTACTTAATCGGAATTCTGCATTTTGTATATAATTCCGATGCAATTTCAGTGTTTCATCGTCAATAAGAAGGTCCAAAGGATACAATGAACCTGAGGTGAAGCATCGGAATCTAAAACTGATCTCACAGGAAAGATTCAAAACATAGAGTGTACGATGAGTCAGTCCTCGTGTTCTTAAGTCGGCATTGTGCCTTTTGTATTTAATTCCAATGCAATTTCTGTGATTCACCGTCAATAAGAAGGTCCAAGGGATACAGTAAATCTGAAGAAAAGCATCGGAATCCAAAACATGTCTCACATGTAAGGTTCAAAGCATAGACAGTAAGAAGAGTCTGTCTTCTTGTGCTTAAGTCGGTATTGTGCCTTTTGTATTTAATTCCAATGCAATTTCTGTGTTTCATCGTCAATGAGAATGTCCTAAAGATAGAGTAAACCTGATGTGAAGCATCGGAATCTATAACTGGTCTCACAGGAAAGGCTCAAAACGTAGACAGTAATTAGAGTCAGTCTTCTTGTACTTAAGTTGGCATTGTGCCTTTTGTATTTAATTCCGATGCAATTTCTGTGTTTCATCGTTAATTAGAACGTCCAACGGATACAGTAAACCTGAAATGAAGCATCGGAATCTAAAACCGGTACACAGGAAAGGTTCAAATCATAGAATGTAAGAAGAGTCAGTTCTCTTGTACTTAATCGGCATTGTGCCTGTTGTATCTAATTCCGATGCAATTTCTGTGTTTCATCGTCAATAAGAAGGTCAAGGGATACAGTGAACCTGAAGTCAAGCATCGGAATCTAAAACTGGTCTCACAGAAATGGTTCAAAGCATAGAATGTAGGAAGAGTCAGTTCTCTTTTTCTTATGTCGGCATTGTGCCTTTTGTATTTAAATCCGATGCAATTTCTGTGTTTCATTGTCATTAAGAAAGTCCAATGGATACAGTAAATCTGAAGGAAAGCATCGGAATCGAAAACATGCCTCACAGGAAAGGTTCAAAACATAGACAGTAAGAAGAGTCTGTCTTCATGTGCTTAAGTCGGTATTGTGCCTCTTGTATTTAATTCCGATGCAATTTCTGTGTTTCATCGTCAATGAGAAGGTCCAAGGGATACAGTAAACCTGAAATGAAACATCGGAATCTAAAACTGGACCACAGGAAAGGTTCAAAACATAGACAGTAAGAAGAGAAAGTCTTCTTGTACTTAAGTCGGCATTGTGCCTTTTGTATTTATTCCCGATGCAATTTCTGAGTTTCATCGTCAATATGGAGGTCCACGGGATAAAGCAAATCTGAATTGAAGCATCGGAATCTAATACTGGTCTAACTGGAATGATTCAAATCATAGACAGTAAGAGGGGTCAGTCTTCTTCTACTTAAGACGGCATTGTGCCTTTTGTATTTAATTCCGATGCAATTCCTGTGTTTCATAGTCAGTAAGAAGGTCCAAGGGATACAGTAAACCTGATGTGAAGCATCGGAATCTAAAAATAGTCTCACAGGTAAGGTTCAAAAGATAGACAGTAAGAAGAGTCAGTCCTCTTGTACTTAAGTCTGCATTTTGCCTTCTGTATTTATTTCCGATGCAATTTCTGTGTTTCTTCGTCAGTAAGGCGGTCCAAGGCATACAGTAAACCTGAAGTGAAGCACTGGAATCTAAAACTGGTCTTACAGGCAAGGTTCAAATCATATAATGTAAGTAGAGTCAGTCCTCTTGTACTTAAGTCGGCATTGTGCCTTTTGAATTTAATACCGATCCAATTTCTGTGTTTCATCGTCAATATGAAGGTCCAAGGGATACAGTAAACCTGAAGTGAAGGATCGGAATCTAAAACTGGTCTTACAGGAGTGGTTCAGAACATAGACAGTAAGAAGAGTCAGTCTTCTTGTACTTAAGTCGGCATTGTGCTTTTGTATTTAATTCCGATGCAATTTCTGTGTTTCATCGGCAATGAGAAGGTCCAAGGGATACAGTAAACCTGAAATTAAACATAGGAATCTAAAACTGGACCACAGGAATGGTTCTAAACATAGACAGTTAGAAGAGTCAGTCTTCTTGTACTTAAGTCGGCATTGTGCCTTTTGTATTTAATTCCGATGCAATTTCTGTGTTTCATCGTCAGTAACAAGGTCCAAAGGATACAGTAAACCTGAAATGAAGCATCGGAATTTAAACTAGTCTCATAGGAAAGGTTCAAAGGATAGACAGTAAGACGAGTCAGTCTTCTTCTACTTAAGTCGGCATTTTGCATTTTGTATTTAATTCAGATGCAATTTCTGTGTTCCATCGTCAATTAGAAGGTCCAAGGGATACAGTAAACCTGAAGTAAAGCATCGGAATCTAAAACTGGTCTCACTGGAGAGGTTCAAATCATAGAATGTAAGAAGAGTCAGTCCGCTTGTACTTAAGTCGGCAATGTGCCTTTTGTATTTAATTCCGACGCAATTTCTGTGATTCATCGTTAAAGAGAAGGTCCAAGGGATACAGTAAATCTGAAGTGAAGCATGAGAATCTAAAACTGGTCCCACAGGAAAGGCTCAAAACATAGACAGTAAGAAGAGTCACTCTTCTTGTACTTAAGTCGGCATTGAGCATTTTGTATTTAATTCCAATGCAAATTCTGTGTTTCATCGTCAATACGAAAGTCTAAGGGATACAGTAAACCTGAAGTCAAACATCGATATCTAAAACTGGTCTCACAGGAGCGGCTAAAATCATAGAATATAAGAAGAGTGAATCTTCTTGTACTTAAGTCGGCATTGTGCCTTTTGTATTTAATTCCCATGCAATTTCAGTGTTTCAAGGTCAATAAGAATGTCCAAGGGATACAGTTAACCAGAAGTGACGCATCGGAATCTAAAACTGGTCTCACAGGGAAGGCTCAAAACACAGACAGTTAGAAGTGTCAGACTTCTTGTACTTCAGTTGGCATTGTGCCTTTTGTATTTAATTCCGTTGCAGTAATGTGTCTCATCGTCAAATTGAAGGTCCATGGGATACAGTAAACCTGAAGTAAAGCATCGGAATCCAAAACGTGTCTCACAGGAAAGGTTCAAATCATAGACAGTAAGAAGAGTCTGTCTTCTTGTGCTTAAGTCGGTATTGTGCCTTATATATTTAATTCCGATGCAATTTCTGTGTTTCATCGTCAATGAGAATGTCCAAAAGATACAGTAAACCTGATGTGAAGGATCGGAATCTAAAACTGGTCTCACAGGAAAGGCTCAAAACGTAGACAGTAAGTAGAGTCAGTCTTCTTGTACTTAAGTTGGCATTGTGCCTTTTGTATTTAATTCCGATGCAATTTCTGTGTTTCATCGTTAATTAGAAGGTCCAAGGGATACAGTAAACCTGAAATGAAGCATCGGAATCTAATATTGGACTCACAGGAAAGGTTCAAAACATAGACAGTAAGAAGAGTCAGTCTTCTTGTACTTAAGTTGTCATTGTGCCTTTTGTATTTATTTCCGACGCAATTTCTGTGTTGCATCGTCAATACGAACGTCCAAGGGATACAGTGATTCTGAAGTGAAGCATCGGAATCTAAAACTGGTCTAACTGGAAAGTTTCAAAGCATAGACAGTAAGAGGAGTCAGTCTTCTTCTACTTAAGACGCCATTGTGCCTTTTGTATTTAATTCCGATGCAATTGCTGTGTTTCATAGTCAGTAAGAAGGTCCAAGGGATACAGTAAACCTGAAGTGAAGTATCGGAATCTAAAAATAGTCTCACAGGTATGGTTCAAAACATAGACAGTAAGAAGAGTAGGTCTTCTTGTACTTAAGTCGGCAATTTGCCTTTTGTCTTTAATTCCGATGCAATTTCTGTGTTTCATCGTCAATAAGATGGTCCGAGGGATACAGTAAATTTGAAGTGAAGCATCGGAATCTAAAACTGGTCTCACAGGAAAGGTTCACATCATAGAATGTAATAAGAGTCAGTCCTCCTGTACTTAAGTCGGCATTGTGCATTTTGTATTTAATTTCGATGCAATTTCTGAGTTTCATCGGCAATATGAAGGCCCAAGGGATACAGTAAACATAAAGTGAAGTATCGGAATGTAAAACTCGTCTCACAGGAAAGGTTCAAAACATAGAAAGTAAGAAGAGTCAGTCCTCTTGTACTTTAGTCGTCATTGTTGCTTTTGTATTTCATTCCGATGCAAATTCTGTGTTTCATCGTCAATACGAAGGTCCAAGGGATACAGTGAACCTGAAGTGAAGCTTCGGAATCTAAAACTGGACACACAGGAAAGGTTCAAAACATAAAATGAATTAAGAGTCAGTCCTCTTGTACTTAAGTCGGCATTGTGTACTTCGTATTTAAAGGTGATGCAATTTCTGTGTTTCATCGTCAATAAGAAGGTCCAAGGGATACAGCAAACCTGAAGTGAAGCATCGGAATGTAAAACTGGTACACAGGACAGGTTCAAATCATAGATTGTAAGAAGAGACAGTTCTCTTGTACTTAATCGGAATTGTGCATTTTGTATATAATTCCGATGCAATTTCAGTGTTTCATCGTCAATAAGAAGGTCCAAGGGATACAGTGAACCTGAGGTGAAGCATCGGAATCTAAAACTGGTCTCACAGGAAAGATTCAAAACATAGAGTGTAGGAAGAGTCAGTCCTCGTGTTCTTAAGTCGGCATTGTGCCTTTTGTATTTCATTCCAATGCAATTTCTGTGATTCATCGTCAATAAGAAGGTCCAAGGGATACAGTAAATCTGAAGTAAAGCATCGGAATCCAAAACATGTCTCACAGGAAAGGTTCAAAACATAGACAGTAAGATGAGTCAGTCTTCTTGTACTTAAGTCAGCAATGAGCCTTTTGTATTTAATTCTGATGCAATTTCTGTGTTTAATCGTCAATAAGAAGGTCCAAGAGATACAGTAAACCAGAAGTGAAGCATCGGAATCTAAAACTGGTCTCACTGGAAAGGTTCAAAACGTAGACAGTAAGATGAGTCAGTCTTCTTGTACTTAAGTCAGCATTGTGCCTTTTGTATTTAATTCCGATGCAATTTCTGTGTCTCATCGTCAATAAGGTGGTCCGAGGGATACAGTAAACCTGAAGTGAAGCACCGGAATCTAAAACTGGTCTCACAGGAACGGCTCAAAACATAGACAGAAAGAGGAGCCAGTCTTCTTGTACTTAAGTCGGCATTGTGCCTTTTGTATTTAATTCTGATGAAATTACTGTAATTTATCGTCAATAAGAAGTTCCAAGGGATACAGTAAACCTGAAGTAAAGCATCGGAATCTAAAACGGGTCTCACAGGAAAGGTTCAAAACATAGACAGTAAGAAGAGTCAGTCTTCTTGTACTTAAGTCGGCTTTGTGCCTCTTGCGTTTAATTCCGATGCAATATCTGTGTTTTATCGTCAATAAGATGGTCCAAGGGATACAGTGAACCTGAAGTGAAGCATCGGAATCTAATACTGGTCTCACAGGAAGCGTTCAAATCATAGAATGTAAGAAGAGTTAGTCCTCTTGTACGTAAGTTGGCATTGTGCCATTTGTAATTAATTCCGATGCAATTTCTGTGTTACATCGTCAATACGAAGATCCAAGGGATACAGAAAACTTGAAGTAAAGCTTCGAAATTCAAAACTTTTTCCAGGGAAAGGTTCAAAATATAAACAGTAAGACGAGTCAGTCTTCTTGTACTTAAGTCGTAATTGTGCCTTTTGTATTTAATTCCGATGCAATTTCAGTATTTCATCGTTAATGAGAATGTCCAAAGGATACAGTAAACTTGAAATCAAGCATCGGAATCTAACACTGGACTCACAGGGGAGGTTCAGAACGTAGACAGTAAGATGAGTCAGTCTTCTTGTACTTAAGTCAGCATTGTGCCTTTTGTATTTAATTCCGATGCAATTTCTGTGTCTCATCGTCAATAAGATGGTCCGAGGGATACAGTAAACCTGAAGTGAAGCACCGGAATCTAAAACTGGTCTCACAGGAACGGCTCAAAACATAGACAGAAAGAGGAGCCAGTCTTCTTGTACTTAAGTCGGCATTGTGCCTTTTGTATTTAATTCCGATGCAATTTCTGTGTTTCATCGTCAATAAGAAGGTCCAAGGGATACAGCAAACCTGAAGTGAAGCATCGGAATGTAAAACTGGTACACAGGACAGGTTCAAATCATAGATTGTAAGAAGAGGCAGTTCTCTTGTACTTAATCGGAATTGTGCATTTTGTATATAATTCCGATGCAATTTCAGTGTTTCATCGTCAATAAGAAGGTCCAAGGGATACAGTGAACCTGAGGTGAAGCATCGGAATCTAAAACTGGTCTCACAGGAAAGATTCAAAACATAGAGTGTAGGAAGAGTCAGTCCTCGTGTTCTTAAGTCGGCATTGTGCCTTTTGTATTTAATTCCAATGCAATTTCTGTTATTCATCGTCAATAAGATGGTCCAAGGGATACAGTAAACCTGAAGTGAAGCATCGGAATCTAGAACTGGTCAAACTGGAAAGTCTGAAAGCACAGACAGTAAGAGGAGTCAGACTTCTTCTACTTAAGACGGCATTGTGCCTTTTGTATTTAATTCCGATGCAATTTCTGTGTTTCATCGTCAATAAGAAGGTCCAAGGGATACAGTAAACCTGAAATGAAGCAGCGCAATCTGAAACTGGACTCACAGTTAAGGTTCAAAATATAAACAGTAAGAAGAGTCAGTCTTCTTGTACTTAAGTCGGCATTCTGCCTTTTGTATATAATTTCCGATGCAATTTCTGTGTTTCATCGCTATATGAAGGTCCAAGGGATACAGTTACCTGAAGTAAAGCATCGGAATCTAAAACTGGTCTCACAGGAAAGGTTCAAATCATAGAATGTGAGAAGATTAAGTTCTCCTGTACTTAAGTCGGCATTGTGCCTTTTGTATTTAATTCTGATGCAAATTCTATGTTTCATCGTCAATATGAAGGTAGAAGGGATACAGTAAACCTGAAGTGAAGAATCGGAATCTAAAAGCGGTCTCACAGGAAAGGTTCAAAACATAGACAGTAATATGAGTCAGTCTTCTTGTACTTAAGTCGGCATTACATCTTTTGTATTTAATTCCGATGCAATTTCTGTGTTTCATCGTCAATAAGATGGTCCATGGGATACATTAAACCTAAAGTGAACCATCGGAATCTAAAACTGATCTCACAGGAAAGGTTCAAAACATAGAATGTAAGAAGATTAAGTCCTCTTGTACTTAAGTCGGCATTGTGCCTTTTGTATTTAATTCCGATGCAATTTCTGTGTTTCATCGTCAATAAGATGGTCCAAGGGATACAGTAAACCTGAAGGGAAGCATCGGAAACTATAAGTGGTCCCACAGGAAAGATTCAAAGCATAGACAGTAAGATGAGTCAGTCTCCTTGTGCTTAAGTCGGAATTGTGCCTTTTGTACTTAATTCCGATGCAATTAATGTGTTTCATCGTCAATAAGATGGTCCAAGGGTTACAGTAAAACTGAAGTGAAGAATCGGAATCTAAAAGTGGTCTCACAGGAAAGGTTCAAGCATAGACAGTAAGAAGAGTCAGTCTACTTGTACTTAAGTCGGTATTGTGACTTCTGTATTTAATTCCGATGCTATTTCTGTGTTTCGTCGTCAATAAGATGGTCCAAGGGATACATTAAACCTGAAGAGAACCATCGGAATCTGAAACTGGTCTCACAGGAAAGGTTCAAAACATAGAATGAAGGAAGAGTCAGTCCTCTTGTTCCTAAGTCGGCATTGTGCATTTTGTATTTACTTCCAATGCAAAATTCTGTGTTTCATCGTCAATACGAAGGTCCAAGGGATACAGTAAACCTGAAGTAAAGCATCGGAATCCAAAACTTGTCTCACAGGAAAGGTTCAAAGCATAGACAGTAAGAAGATTTAATCTTCTTGTACTTAAGACGGTATTGTGCCAGTTGTATTTAATTCCGATGCAATTTCTGTGTTTCATCGTCAATGAGAATGTCCAAGGAATACAGTAAACCTGAAAAGAAGCATCGTAATCTAAAACTGGTCTCACAGGACAGGCTCAAAACATAGACAGTAAGAAGAGTCTGTCTTCTTGTACTTGAGTCGGTATTGTGCCTTTTGTATTTAAATCCGATGCAATTTCTGTGTTTCATCGTCAATAAGAAGGTACAAGGGATACAGTAAACCTGAAATGAAGCATCGGAATCTAAAGCTCGACGCACAGGAAAGGTGCAAAACTTAGACACTAAGAAGAGTCAGTCTTCTTGTACTTAAGTCGGCATTGTGACTTTTGTATTTAATTCCGATGCAATATCTGTGTTTCATCGTCAATACGAAAGTCCAAGGGATACAGTAAACCTGAAGTAAAGCTTCGGAATTCAAAACTTCTTCCACGGAAAGGTTCAAAATATAGACAGTAAGAAGAGTCAGTCTTGTTGTACTTAAATCGGTATTGTGCCTTTTGTATTTAATTCCGATGCAATATCTGTGTTTAATCGTCAATAAGAAGTTCCAAGGGATACAATAAACCTGAAGTAAAGCATCGGAATCCAAAACGGGTCTCACAGGAAAGGTTCAAAACATAGACAGTAAGAAGAGTCAGTCTTCTTGTACTTAAGACGGCTTTGTGCCTCTTGCGTTTAATTCCGATGCAATATCTGTGTTTTATCGTCAATAAGATGCTCCAAGGGATACAGTTATCCTGAAGTGAAGCATCGGAATCTAATACTGGTCTCACAGGAAACGTTCAAATCATAGAATGTAAGAAGAGTCAGTCCTCTTGTACTTTAGTCGGCATTGTGCCATTTGTATTTAATTCCGATGCAATTTCTGTGTTTCATCGTCAATACGAAGTTCCAAGGGATACAGTAAACTTTAAGTAAAGCTTCGAAATTCAAAACTTTTTCCAGGGAAAGGTTCAAAATATAAACAGTAAGAAGAGTCAGTCTTCTTGTACTTAAGTCGTAATTGTGCCTTTTCTATTTAATTCCGATGCAATTTCTGTATTTCATCGTCAATGAGAATGTCCAAGGTATACAGTAAACTTGAAATCAAGCATCAGAATCTAACACTGGACTCACAGGGGAGGTTCAAAACGTAGACAGTAAGAAGAGTCAGTCTTCTAGTACTTACGTCGGCATTGTGCCTTTTGTATTTAATTCCGATGCAATATCTGTGTTTCATCGTCAATATGAAGGTCCAAGGGTTACAGTAAACCTGAAGTGAAGCATAGGAATCTAAAACTGGTCTCACAGGAAAAGTTCGAAACATAGACAGTAAGATGAGTCAGTCTTCTTGTACTTAAGTTGGCATTGTGCCTTTTGTATTTAATTTCCGATGCAATATCTGTGTTTCATCGCTATATGAAGGTCCAAGGGATACAGTAACCTGAGGTAAAGCATCGGAATCTAAAACTGGTCTCACAGGAAAGGTTCAAATCATAGAATGTGAGAAGATTAAGTTCTCCTGTACTTAAGTCTGCATTGTACCTTTTGTATTTAATTCTGATGCAAATTCTATGTTTCATCGTCAATATGAAGGTAGAAGGGATACAGTAAACCTAAAGTGAACCATCGGAATCTGAAACTGATCTCACAGGAAAGGTTCAAAACATAGAGTGTAAGAAGATTAAGTCCTCTTGTACTTAAGTCGGCATTGTGCCTCTTGTATTTAATTCCGATGCAATTTCTGTGTTATATCGTCAATAAGAAGGTCCAAGGGATACAGTAAACCTGAAGGGAAGCATCGGAATCTATAAGTGGTCCCACAGGAAAGATTCAAAGCATAGACAGTAAGATGAGTCAGTCTTCTTGTACTTAAGTCGGCATTATATAGTTTGTATTTAATTCCGATGCAATTTCTGTGTTTCACCTTCAATAAGATGGTCCAAGTGATACATTAAACCTAAAGTGAACCATCGGAATCTAAAACTGGTCTCACAGGAAAGGTTCAAAACATAGAATGTAAGAAGATTAAGTCCTCTTGTACTTAAGTCGGCATTGTGCCTTTTGTATTCAATTCCGATGCAATTTCTGTGTTTCATCGTCAATAAGAAGGTCCAAGGGATACAGTAAACCTGAAGGGAAGCATCGGAATCTAAAAGTGGTCTCACAGGAAAGGTTCAAGCATAGACAGTAAGAAGAGTCAGTCTACTTGTACTTAAGTCGGTATTGTGACTTTTGTATTTAATTCCGATGCTATTTCTGTGTTTCGTCGTCAATAAGATGGTCCAAGGGATACATTAAACCTGAAGAGAACCATCGGAATCTGAAACTGGTCTCACAGGAAAGGTTCAAAACATAGAATATAAGAAGAGTCAGTCCTCCTGTACTTAAGTCGGCAATGTGCCTTTTGTATTTAATTCTGATGCATTTTCTGTGTTTCATCCTCAATAAGAAGGTCCAAGTGATACAGTAAACCTGAAGGGAAGCTTCGGAATATATAAGTGGTCTCACAGGAAAGGTTAAAAGCATTGACAGTAAGAAGAGTCAGTCTTCATTTACTTAAGACGGCATTGTGCCTTTTGTATTTAATTCCGATGCAATTTCTGTGTTTCATCGTCAGTAAGAAAGTCAAAGGGATACAGTAAACCTGAAGTGAAGCATCGGAATCTAAAACTAGACTCACAGGAATGGTCCAAAACATACAGAGTAAGAAGAGTCAGTCTTCTTGCACTTATGTCGGAATTGTGCTTTTGTATTTAATTCCGAAGCAATTTCTGTGTTTCATCGTCAATAAGAAGGTCCAAGGGATACAGTAAACCTGAAGTAAAGCATCGGAATTCAAAACTTGTCTCACAGGAAAGGTTCAAAGCATAGAGTGTAAGAAGATTTAATCTTCTTGTACTTAAGACGGTATTGTGCCAGTTGTATTTAATTCCGATGCAATTTCTGTGTTTCATCGTCAATGAGAATGTCCAAGGAATACAGTAAACCTGAAAAGAAGCATCGGAATCTAAAACTGGTCTCACAGGAAAAGCTCAAAACATAGACAGTAAGAAGAGTCTGTCTTCTTGTACTTGAGTCGGCATTGTGTCTTTTGTATTTAATTCCGATGCAATTTCTGTGTCTCATCGTCAATAAGAAGGTACAAGGGATACAGTAAACCTGAAATGAAGCATCGGAATCTAAAGCTGGACTCACAGGAATGGTGCAAAACTTAGACACTAAGAAGAGTCAGTCTTCTTGTACTTAAGTCGGCATTGTGACTTTTGTATTTAATTCCGATGCAATATCTGTGTTTCATCGTCAATACGAAAGTCCAAGGGATACAGTAAACCTGAAGTAAGGCTTCGGAATTCAAAACTTTTTCCACGGAAAGGTTCAAAATATAGACAGTAAGAAGAGTCAGTCTTGTTGTACTTAAATCGGTATTGTGCCTTTTGTATTTAATTCCGATGCAATATCTGTGTTTAATCGTCAATAAGAAGTTCCAAGGGATACAGTAAACCTGAAGTAAAGCATCGGAATCTAAAACGGGTCTCACAGGAAAGGTTCAAAACATAGACAGTAAGAAGAGTCAGTCTTCTTGTACTTAAGTCGGCTTTGTGCCTCTTGCGTTTAATTCCGATGCAATATCTGTGTTTTATCGTCAATAAGATGGTCCAAGGGATACAGTGAACCTGAAGTGAAGCATCGGATTCTAATACTGGTCTCACAGGGACCGTTCAAATCATAGAATGTAAGAAGAGTCAGTCCTCTTGTACTTAAGTCGGCATTGTGCCATTTGTATTTAATTCCGATCCAATTTCTGTGTTTCATCGTCAATACGAAGGTCAAAGGGATACAGTAAACTTGAAGTAAAGCTTCGAAATTCAAAACTTTTTCCAGGGAAAGGTTCAAAATATAAACAGTAAGAAGAGTCAGTCTGCTTGTACTTAAGTCGTAATTGTGCCTTTTGTATTTAATTCCGATGCAATTTCTGTATTTCATCGTCAATGAGAATGTCCAAGGGATACAGTAAACTTGAAATCAAGCATCAGAACCTAACACTGGACTCACAGGGGAGGTTCAAAACGTAGACAGTAAGAAGAGTCAGTCTTCTAGTACTTAAGTCGGCATTGTGCCTTTTGTATTTAATTCCGATGCAATTTCTGTGTTTCATCGTCAATATGAAGGTCCAAGGGTTACAGTAAACCTGAAGTGAAGCATCGGAATCTGAAACTGCTCTAACTGGAAAGTTTGAAAGCACAGACAGTAAGAGGAGTCAGTCTTCTTCTACTTAAGACGTCATTGTGCCTTTTGTATTTATTTCTGATTCAATTTCTGTGTTTCATCGTCAATAAGAAGGTCCAAGGGATACAGTAAACTTGAAGTGAAGAATAGGAATCTAAAACTGGTCTCACAGGAAAAGTTCGAAACATAGACAGTAAGATGAGTCAGTCTTCTTGTACTTAAGTCGGCATTGTGCCTTTTGTATTTAATTTCCGATGCAATTTCTGTGTTTCATCGCTATATGAAAGGTCCAATTGATACAGTAACCTGAAGTAAAGCATCGGAATCTAAAACTGGTCTCACAATAAACGTTCAAATCATAGAATGTGAGAAGATTAAGGTCTCCTGTACTTAAGTCTACATTGTGCCTTTTGTATTTAATTCTGATGCAAATTCTATGTTTCATCGTCAATATGAAGGTAGAAGGGATACAGTAAACCTAAAGTGAACCATCGGAATCTAAAACTGATCTCACAGGAAAGGTTCAAACATAGAATGTAAGAAGATTAAGTCCTCTTGTACTTAAGTCGGCATTGTGCCTTTTGTATTTAATTCCGATGCAATTTCTGTGTCTCATCGTCAATAAGAAGGTCCAAGGGATACAGTAAACCTGAAGGGAAGCATCGGAATCTATAAGTGGTCCCACAGGAAAGATTCAAAGCATAGACAGTAAGATGAGTCAGTCTTCTTGTGCTTAAGTCGGAATTGTGCCTTTTGTACTTAATTCCGATGCAATTTCTGCATCGTCAATAAGATGGTTCAAGGGATACAGTAAACCTGAAGTGAACCATCGGGATCTAAAACTGGTCTCACAGGAAAGGTTCAAAACATAGAATGTAAGAAGATTAAGTCCTCTTGTACTTAAGTCGGCATTGCGCCTTTTGTATTTAATTCCGATGCAATTTCTGTGTTTCATCGTCAATAAGAAGGTCCAAGGGATACAGTAAACCTGAAGGGAAGCATCGGAATCTAAAAGTGGTCTCACAGGAAAGGTTCAAGCATAGACAGTAAGAAGAGTCAGTCTACTTGAACTTAAGTCGGTATTGTGACTTTTGTATTTAATTCCGATGCTATTTCTGTGTTTCGTCGTCAATAAGATGGTCCAAGGGATACATTAAACCTGAAGAGAACCATCGGAATCTGAAACTGGTCTCACAGGAAAGGTTCAAAACATAGAATGAAGGAAGAGTCAGTCCTCTTGTTCCTATGTCGGCATTGTGCATTTTGTATTTACTTCCGATGCAATATTCTGTGTTTCATCGTCAATATGAAGGTCCAAGGGATACAGTAAACCTGAAGTGAAGCATCGGAATCCAAATCTTGTCTCACAGGAAAGGTTCAAAGCATAGACAGTAAGAAGATTTAATCTTCTTGTACTTAAGACGGTATTGTGCCAGTTGTATTTAATTCCGATGCAATTTCTGTGTTTCATCGTCAATGAGAATGTCCAAGGAATACAGTAAACCTGAAAAGAAGCATTGTAATCTAAAACTGGTCTCACAGGAAAGACTCAAAACATAGACAGTAAGAAGAGTCTGTCTTCTTGTACTTGAGTCGGCATTGTGCCTTTTGTATTTCATTCCGATGCAATTTCTGTATTTCATCGTCAATGAGAATGTCCAAGGGATACAGTAAACTTGAAATCAAGCATCAGAATCTAACAATGGACTCACAGGGGAGGTTCAAATCGTAGACAGTAAGAGGAGTCAGTCTTCTAGTACTTATGTCGGCATTGTGCCTTTTGTATTTAATTCCGATGCAATTTCTGTGTTTCATCGTCAATATGAAGGTCCAAGGGTTACAGTAAACCTGAAGTGAAGCATCGGAATCTAAAACTGGTCTAACTGGAAAGTTTGAAAGCACAGACAGTAAGAGGAGCCAGTCTTCTTCTACTTAAGACGGCATTGTGCCTTTTGTATTTAATTCTGATTCAATTTCTGTGTTTCATCGTCAATAAGAAGGTCCAAGGGATACAGTAAACTTGAAGTGAAGCATAGGAATCTAAAACTGGTCTCACAGGAAAAGTTCGAAACATAGACAGTAAGATGAGTCAGTCTTCTTGTACTTAAGTCGGCATTGTGCCTTTTGTAATTAATTTCCGATGCAATTTCTGTGTTTCATCGCTATATGAAGGTCCAAGGGATACAGTAACCTGAAGTAAAGCATCGGAATCTAAAACTGGTCTCACAGGAAAGGTTCAAATCATAGAATGTGAGAAGATTAAGTTCTCCTGTACTTAAGTCGGCATTGTGCCTTTTGTATTTAATTCTGATGCAAATTCTATGTTTCATCGTCAATATGAAGGTAGAAGGGATACAGTAAACCTGAAGTGAAGCAATGCAATCTAAAAGTCGTCTCACAGGAATGGTTCAAAACATAGACAGTAAGAAGAGTCAGTCTTCCTGTACTTAAGTCGGAATTGTGCTTTTGTATTTAATTTCGAAGCAATTTCTGTGTTTCATCGTCAATAAGATGGTCCAAGGGATACATTAAACCTAAAGTGAACCATCGGAATCTAAAACTGGTCTCACAGGAAAGGTTCAAAACATAGAATGTAAGAAGATTAAGTCCTCTTGTACTTAAGTCGGCATTGTGCCTTTTGTATTTAATTCCGATGCAATTTCTGTGTTTCATCATCAATAAGATGGTCCAAGGGATACAGTGAACCTGAAGTGAAGCATTGGAACCTAAGACTGGTCTCATAGGTAAGGTTCAAATCGTTCAATGTAAGAAGAGTCAGTTCCGCTTATGCTTAAGTCGTCTTTGTGCATTTGGATTTAATTCCGATGCAATTTCTGTGTTTCATCGTCAATACAAAGGTCCAAGGGATACAGTAACTCTGAAGTGTAGCATCGGAATCTAAAACTTGTCTCACAGGAAAGGTTCAAAACACAGACGGTAAGAAGAGTCAGTTCTCTTGTACTTAAGTCAGTATTGTGCCTGTTGTATTTAATTCCGATGCAATTTCTGTATTTCATCGTCAATGGGAAGGTCCAAGGGATACAGTAAACCTGAAGTAAAGCATCGGAATCTAAAACTGGATTAACTGGAACGTTTGAAAGCAAAGACAGTAAGAGGAGTCAGTCTTCTTCTACTTAAGACGGCATTGTGCATTTTGTATTTAATACAGATGCAATTTCTGTGTTTCATAGTCAGTAAGAAGGTCCAAGGGACACAGTTAACCTGATGTAAAGCGTCGGATTCTAAAACTGGTCTCACAGGAGAGTTTCAAATCATAGAATGTAAGAAGAGTCAGTCCTCCTGTACTTAAGTCGGCAATGTGCCTTTTGTATTTAATTCTGATGCAATTTCTGTGTTTCATCGTCAATACGAAGGTCCAAGGGATACAGTAAACCTGAAGTAAAGCTTCGGAATTCAAAACTTTTTCCAGGGAAAGGTTCAAAATATAAACAGTAAGAAGAGTCAGTCTTCTACTACTTAAGTCGGCATTGTGCCTTTTGTATTTAATTCCGATGCAATTTCTGTGTTTCATCGTCAATATAAAGGTCCAAAGGTTACAGTAAATCTGAAGTGAAGCATCGGAATCTAAAACTGGTCTAACTGGAAAGTTTGAAAGCGTAGACAGTAAGAGGAGTCAGTCTTCTTGTACTTGAGTAGGCATTGAGCCTTTTGTATTAAATTCCGATGCAATTTCTGTGTTTCATCGTCAATAAGAAGCTCCAAGGGATACAGTAAACCGGAAGTGAAGCATCGGAATCTAAAACTTGTCTCACAGGTAAGGTTCAAAGCATAGATGGTAAGAAGAGTCAGTCTTCTTGTACTTAAGTCGGCATTATGCCTATTGTATTTAATTCCGATGCAATTTCCGTGTTTCATCGTCAATACGAAGGTCCAAGGGATACAGTAAACCTGAAGTAAAGCTTCGGAATTCAAAACTTTTTCCAGGGAAAGGTTCAAAATATAAACAGTAAGAAGAGTCAGTCTTCTACTACTTAAGTCGGCATTGTGCCTTTTGTATTTAATTCCGATGCAATTTCTGTGTTTCATCGTCAATATAAAGGTCCAAAGGTTACAGTAAATCTGAAGTGAAGCATCGGAATCTAAAACTGGTCTAACTGGAAAGTTTGAAAGCGTAGACAGTAAGAGGAGTCAGTCTTCTTTTACTTAAGACGGCATTGTGCCTTTTGTACTTAATTCAGATGCGATTCCTGTGTTTCATAGTCAGTAAGAAGGTCCAAGGGATACAGTAAACCTGAAGTGAAGCATCTGAATCTAAAACTAGTCTCACAGATAAGGTTCAATACATAGACAGTAAGAAGAATCAGTCATCTTATACTTAAGTCGGCATTTTGCCTCTGTATTTAATTCCGATGTAATTTCTGTGTTTCTTCGTCAATAAGACGGTCCAAGGGATACAGTAAACCTGAAGGGAAGCATAGGAATCTAAAACTGGTCTCACAGGAAAGGTTTAAATCATAGAATGTAAGTAGAGTCAGTCCTCCTGTACTTAAGTCGGCAATGTGCCTTTTGTATTTAATTCTGATGCAATTTCTGTGTTTCATCGTCAATAAGAAGGTCCAAGGGATACAGTAAACCTGAAGTGAAGCATAGGAATCTAAAACTGGTCTCACAGGAGTGGGTCAAATGATAGACAGTAAGAAGAGTCAGTCTTCCTGTACTTAAGTCGGAATTATGCTTTTGTATTTTTATCCGAAGTAATTTCTGTGTTTCATCGTCAATAAGAAGGTCCAACGGATACAGTAAACCTGAATTAAAGCGTCGGATTCTAAAACTGGTCTCACAGGAGAGGTTCAAATCATAGAATGTAAGAAGAGTCAGTACTCCTGTACTTAAGTCGGAAATGTGCCTTTTGTATGTAATTCTGATGCATTTTCTGTGTTTCATCGTCAATAAGATGGTCCAAGGGATACAGTAAACCTGAAGGGAAGCATCGGAATCTAAAAGTGGTCTCACAGGAAAGGTTCAAAATATAGACAGTAAAATGAGTCAGTCTTCTTGTGCTTAAGTCGGAATTGTGCCTTTTGTATTTAATTCCGATGCAATTTCTGTGTTTCATCGCTATATGAAGGTCCAAGGGATACAGTAAACCTGAAGTAAAGCACCGGAATCTAAAACTGGTCTCACAGGAAAGGTTCAAATCATAGAATGTAAGAAGATTCAGTTCTCCTTTTCTTAAGTCGGCATTGTGCCTTCTGTATTTAATTCTGATGCAAATTCTATGTTTCCTCGTCAATATGAAGGTAGAAGGGATACAGGAAACCTGAAGTGAAGCATCGCAATCTATAAGTGGTCTCACAGGAGTGGTTCAAAACATAGACAGTAAGAAGAGTCAGTCTTCCTGTACTTAAGTCGGAATTGTGCTTTTGTATTTATTTCCGAAGCAATTTCTGGGTTTCATCGTCAATAAGAAGGTCCAACGGATACAGTAAACCTGAAGTAAAGCGTCGGAATCTAAAACTGGTCTCACAGGAGAGGTTCATATCATAGAATTTAAAAAGAGTCAGTCCTCCTGTACTTAAGTCGGCAATGTGGCTTTTTTATTTAATTCTGATGCATTTTCTGTGTTTCATCGTCAATAAGAAGGTCCAAGGGATACAGTAAACCTGAAGGGAAGCATCGGAATATATAAGTGGTCTCACAGGAAAGGTTCAAAGCATTGACAGTAAGAAGAGTCAGTCTTCATTTACTTAAGACGGCATTGTGCCTTTTGTATTTATTTCCGAAGCAATTTCTGGGTTTCATCGTCAATAAGAAGGTCCAAGGGATACAGTAAACCTGAAGTAAAGCATCGGAATTCAAAACTTGTTTCACAGGAAAGGTTCAAAACATAGACAGTAAGAAGATTAAATCTTCTTGTACTTAAGACGGTATTGTGCCAGTTGTATTTAATTCCGATGCAATTTCTGTGTTTCATCGTCAATGAGAATGTCCAAGGAATACAGTACCCCGAAAAGAAGCATCGGAATCTAAAACTGGTCTCACAGGAAAAGCTTAAAACATAGACAGTAAGAAGAGTCTGTCTTCTTGTACTTGAGTCGGCATTGTGTCTTTTGTATTTAATTCCGATGCAATTTTTGTGCCTCATCGTCAATAAGAAGGTACAAGGGATACAGTAAACCTGAAATGAAGCATCGGAATGTAAAGCTGGACTCACAGGAAAGGTGCAAAACTTAGACACTAAGAAGGGTCAGTCTTCTTGTACTTATGTCGGCATTGTGACTTTTGTATTTAATTCCGATGCAATATCTGTGTTTCATCGTCAATACGAAAGTCCAAGGGGTACAGTAAACCTGGAGTAAAGCTTCGGAATTCTAAACTTTTTCCACGGAAAGGTTCAAAATATAGACAGTAAGAAGAGTCAGTCTTGTTGTACTTAAATCGGTATTGTGCCTTTTGTATTTAATTCCGATGCAATATCTGTGTTTAATCGTCAATAAGAAGTTCCAAGGGATACAGTAAACCTGAAGTAAAGCATCGGTATCTAAAACGGGTCTCACAGGAAAGGTTCAAAACATAGACAGTAAGAAGAGTCAGTCTTCTTGTACTTAAGTCGGCCTTGTGCCTCTTGCGTTTAATTCCGATGCAATATCTGTGTTTTATCGTCAATAAGATGGTCCAAGGGATACAGTGAACCTGAAGTGAAGCATCGGAATCTAATACTGGTCTCACAGGGACCGTTCAAATCATAGAATGTAAGAAGAGTCAGTCCTCTTGTACTTAAGTCGGCATTGTGCCATTTGTATTTAATTCCGATGCAATTTCTGTGTTTCATCGTCAATACGAAGGTCCAAGGGATACAGTAAACTTGAAGTAAAGCTTCGAAATTCAAAACTTTTTCCAGGGAAAAGTTCAAAATATAAACAGTAAGAAGAGTCAGTCTTCTAGTACTTAAGTCGGCATTGTGCCTTTTGTATTTAATTCCGATGCAATTTCTGTGTTTCGTCGTCAATATGAAGGTCCAAGGGTTACAGTAAACCTGAAGTGAAGCATCGGAATCTAGAACTGGTCTAACTGGAAAGTTTGAAAGCACAGACAGTAAGAGGAGTCAGTCTTCTTCTACTTAGGACGGCAATGTGCCTTTTGTATTTAATTCAGATGCAATTTCTGTGTTTCATAGTCAGTAAGAAGGTCCAAGGGATACAGTAAACCTGAAGTGAAGCATCAGAATCTAAAACTGGTCTCACAGGAATGGTTTAAATCGTAGAATGTAAGAAGAATCAGTCCTCCTGTACTTATGTCGGCAATGTGCCTTTTGTATTTAATTCTGATTCAATTTCTGTGTTTCATCGTCAATAAGAAGGTCCAAGGGATACAGTAAACTTGAAGTGAAGCATAGGAATCGATAACTGGTCTCACAGGAAAAGTTCGAAACATAGACAGTAAGATGAGTCAGTCTTCTTGTACTTAGGTCGGCATTGTGCCTTTTGTATTTAATTTCCGATGCAATTTCTGTGTTTGATCGCTATATGAAGGTCCAAGGGATACAGTAACCTGAAGTAAAGCATCGGAATCTAAAACTGGTCTCACAGGAAAGGTTCAAATCATAGAATGTGAGAAGATTAAGTTCTCCTGTACTTAAGTCGGCATTGTGCCTTTTGTATTTAATTCTGATGCAAATTCTATGTTTCATCGTCAATATGAAGGTAGAAGGGATACAGTAAACCTGAAGTGAAGCATCGCAATCTAAAAGTGGTCTCACAGGAATGGTTCAAAACATAGACAGTAAGAGGAGTCAGTCTTCCTGTACTTAAGTCGGAATTGTGCTTTTGTATTTAATTCCGAAGCAATTTCTGTGTTTCATCGTCAATAAGATGGTCCAAGGGATACACTAAACCTAAAGTGAACCATCGGAATCTAAAACTGGTCTAACAGGAAAGGTTCAAAACATAGAATGTAAGAAGATTAAGTCCTCTTGTACTTAAGTCGGAATTGTGCATTTGTATTTATTTCCGAAGCAATTTCTGTGTTTCATCGTCAATAAGAAGGTTCAACGGATACAGTAAACCTGAAGTAAAGCGTCGGATTCTAAAACTGGTCTCACAGGAGAGGTTCAAATCATAGAATGTAAGAAGAGTCAGTCCTCCTGTACTTAAGTCGGCAATGTGCCTTTTGTATTTAATTCTGATGCATTTTCTGTGTTTCATCGTCAATAAGAAGGTCCAAGGGATACAGTAAACCTGAAGGGAAGCATCGGAATCTAAAAGTGGTCTCACAGGAAAGGTTCAAAGCATAGACAGTAAGATGAGTCAGTCTTCTTGTGCTTAAGTCGGAATTGTGCCTTTCGTATTTAATTCCGATGCAATTTCTGTGTTTCATCGTCAAAAAGATGGTCCAAGGGATACAGTAAACCTGAAGTGAAGCATCGGAATCTAAAACTGGTCTCACTGGAAAGGCTTAAAACATAGACAGTAAGATGAGTCAGTCTTCTTGGACTTGAGTAGGCATTGAGCCTTTTGTATTAAATTCCGAAGCATTTTCTGTGTTTCATCGTCAATAAGAAGGTCCAAGGGATACAGTAAACCGGAAGTGAAGCATCGCAATCTAAAACTTGTCTCACAGGATAGGTTCAAAGCATAGATGGTAAGAAGAGTCAGTCTTCTTGTACTTAAGTCGGCATTGTGCCTATTGTATTTAATTCCGATGCAATTTCCGTGTTTCATCGTCAATACGAAGGTCCAAGGGATACAGTAAACCTGAAGTAAAGCTTCGGAATTCAAAACTTTTTCCAGGGAAAGGTTCAAAATATAAACAGTAAGAAGAGTCAGTCTTCTACTACTTAAGTCAGCATTGTGCCTTTTGTATTTAATTCCGATGCAATTTCTGTGTTTCATCGTCAATATAAAGGTCCAAGGGTTACAGTAAATCTGAAGTGAAGCATCGGAATCTAAAACTGGTCTAACTGGAAAGTTTGAAAGCGTAGACAGTAAGAGGAGTCAGTCTTCTTTTACTTAAGACGGCATTGTGCCTTTTGTACTTAATTCAGATGCGATTCCTGTGTTTCATAGTCAGTAAGAAGGTCCAAGGGATACAGTAAACCTGATGTGAAGCATCTGAATCTAAAACTAGTCTCACAGATAAGGTTCAAAACATAGACAGTGAGAAGAATCAGTCATCTTATACTTAAGTCGGCATTTTGCCTCTGTATTTAATTCCGATGTAATTTCTGTGTTTCTTCGTCAATAAGACGGTCCAAGGGAAACAGTAAACCTGAAGGGAAGCATAGGAATCTAAAACTGGTCTCACAGGAAAGGTTTAAATCATAGAATGTAAGTAGAGTCAGTCCTCCTGTACTTAAGTCGGCAATGTGCCTTTTGTATTTAATTCTGATGCAATTTCTGTGTTTCATCGTCAATAAGAAGGTCCAAGGGATACAGTAAACCAGAAGTGAAGCATAGGAATCTAAAACTGGTCTCACAGGAGTGGTTCAAATGATAGACAGTAAGAAGAGTCAGTCTTCCTGTACTTAAGTCGGAATTATGCTTTTGTATTTTTATCCGAAGTAATTTCTGTGTTTCATCGTCAATAAGAAGGTCCATCGGATACAGTAAACCTGAATTAAAGCGTCGGATTGTAAAACTGGTCTCACAGGAGAGGTTCAAATCATAGAATGTAAGAAGAGTCAGTCCTCCTGTACTTAAGTCGGCAATGTGCCTTTTGTATTTAATTCTGATGCATTTTCTGTGTTTCATCGTCAATAAGAAGGTCCAAGGGATACAGTAAACCTGAAGGGAAGCATCGGCATTTAAAAGTGGTCTCACAGGAAAGGTTCAAAACATAGACAGTAAAATGAGTCAGTCTTCTTGTGCTTAAGTCGGAATTGTGCCTTTTGTATTTAATTCCGATGCAATTTCTGTATTTCATTGTCAATGAGAAGGTCCAAGGGATACTTAAACCTGAAGTGAAGCATCGGAATCTAAATCTGGTCTCACAGGAAAGGTTCAAATCGTTGATTGTAAGAAGAGTCAGTCCTCTAGTACTTAAGTCGGCATTGTGCCTATTGTATTTAATTCCGATGCAATTTCTGTGTTTCATCGTCAATACGAAGGTCCAAGAGATACAGTAAACTTGAAGTAAAGCCTCGGATTTCAAAACTTTTTCCAGGGAAAGGTTCAAAATATATACAGTAAGAAGAGTCAGTCTTCTTGTACTTAGGTCGGAATTGTGCTTTTGTATTTATTTCCGAAGCAATTTCTGTGTTTCATCGTCAATAAGAAGGTCCAACGGATACAGTAAACCTGAAGTAAAGCGTCGGAATCTAAAACTGGTCTCACAGGAGAGGTTCAAATCATAGAATGTAAGAAGAGTCAGTCCTCCTGTACTTAAGTCGGCAATGTGCTTTTTGTATTTAATTCTGATGCATTTTCTGTGTTTCATCGTCAATAAGAAGGTCCAAGGGATACAGTAAAACTGAAGGGAAGCATCGGAATCTATAAGTGGTCTCACAGGAAAGGTTTAAAGCATAGACAGTAAGATGAGTCAGTCTTCTTGTGCTTAAGTCGGAATTTTGCATTTTTTATTTAATTCCGATGCAATTTCTGTGTTCCATCGTCAATAAGAAGGTCCAACGGAAACAGTAAACCTGAAGTAATGCGACGGAGTGTAAAACTGGTCTCACAGGAGAGGTTCAAATCATAGCATGTAAGAAGAGTCAGTCCTCCTGTACTTAAGTCGGCAATGTGCCTTTTGTATTTAATTCTGATGCATTTTCTGTGTTTCATCGTCAATAAGAAGGTCCAAGGGATACAGTAAACCTGAAGTGAAGCATAGGAATCTAAAACTGGTCTCACAGGAGTGGTTCGAAACGTAGACAGTAAGAAGAGTCAGTCTTCCTGTACTTAAGTCGGAATTGTACTTTTGTATTTATTTCCGAAGCAATTTCTGTTTTTCATCGTCAATGAGAAGGTCCAAGGGATACTTAAAACCTGAAGTGAAGCATCGGAATCTAAAACTGGTCTCACAGGAAAGGCTCAGAACAGAGACTGTAAGAAGAGTCAGTCTTTTAGTACTTAAGTCGGCATTGTGCATTTTGTATTAAATTCCGATGCAATTTCTGTGTTTTATCGTCAATAAGATGGTCCAAGGGATACAGTAAACCTGAAATGAAGCATCGGTATCTAAAACTAGACTCACAGGAAAGGTTCAAACATAGACAGTAAGAAGAGTCAGTCTTCTTGTACTTAAGTCGGCATTGTGCCTTTTGTATTTAATTCCGATGCACTTTCTGTGTTTCGTCGTCAATAAGAAGGTACAAAGGATACAGTAAACCTGAAATGAAGCATCGGAATCTAAAGCTGGACTCACAGGAAAGGTTAAAAACCTAGACACTAAGAAGAGTCAGTCTTCTTGTACTTAAGTCGGCATTGTGATTATTGTATTTAATTCCGATGCAATTTCTGTGTTTCATCGTCAATACGAAGGTCCAAGGGATACAGTAAACCTGAAGTAAAGCTTCGGAATTCAAAGCGTTCTCCAGGGAAATGTTCAAAATATAGAAAGTAAGAAGAGTCAGTCTTCTTGTACTTAAATCGGAATTGTGCCTTTTGTATTTACTTCCGATGCAATATCTGTGTTTAATCGTCAATAAGAAGGTCCAAGGGAAACAGTAAACCTGAAGTAAAGCATCGGAATCTAAAACGGGTCTCACAGGAAAGGTTCAACACATAGACAGTAAGTAGAGTCAGTCTTCTTGTACTTAAGTCGGCTTTGTGCCTCTTCCATTTAATTCCGATGCAATTTCTGTGTTTTATCGTCAATAAGATGGTCCAAGGGATACAGTGAACCTGAAGTGAAGCATTGGAATCTAATACTGGTCTCACAGGAAACGTTCAAATCATAGAATGTAAGAAGAGTCAGTCCTCTTGTACTTAAGTCTGCATTGTGCCATTTGTATTTAATTTCGATGCAATTTCTGTGTTTCATCGTCAATCTGAAGGTCCAAGGGATACAGTAAACCTTAAGTAAAGCATCGGAGTCTAATACTGGTCTCACAGGAAAGGTTCAAATCATAGAATGTAAGAAGATTCAGTTCTCCTGTACTTAAGTCGGCATTGTGCCTTTTGTATTCAATTCTGATGCAATTCTATGTTTCATCGTCAATATGAAGGTAGAAGGGATACAGTAAACTTGAAGTGAAGCATCGCAATCTAAAACTGGTCTCAAAGGAATGGTTCAAAACATAGACAGTAAGATGAGTCAGTCTTCTTGTGGTTAAGTCGGAATTGTGCCTTTTGTATTTAATTCCGATGCAATTTCCGTGTTTCATCGTCAATAAGATGGTCCAAGGGATACAGTAAACCTGAAGTGAAGCATCGGAATCTAAAAAAGGTCTCACAGGAAAGGTTCAAAACATAGACAGTAATATGAGTCAGTCTTCTTGTACTTAAGTCGGCATTATGTCTTTTGTATGTAATTCCGATGCAATTTCTGTGTTTCATCGGCAATAAGATGGTCCAAGGGATACATTTAACCTGAAGTGAACCATCGGAATCTAAAACTGGTCTCACAGGAAAGGTTCAAAACATAGAATGTAAGAAGATTATGTCCTCTTGTACTTAAGTCGGCATTGTGCCTTTTGTATTTAATTCCGATGCAATTTCTGTGTTTCATCGTCAATAAGATGGTCCAAGGGATACAGTGAACCTGAAGTGAAGCATTGGAATCCTAAACTTGTCTCACAGGTAAGGTTCAAATCGTTGAATGTAAGAAGAGTCAGTCCTCTTATACTTAAGTCGGCATTGTGCATTTGTATTTAATTCCGATGCAATTTCTGTGTTTCATCGTCAATACAAAGGTCCAACGGATAGAGTAAACCTGAAGTGAAGCATCGGAATCTAAAACTTGTCTCACAGGAAATGTCCAATACATAGACGGTAAGAAGAGTCAGTCTTCTTGTACTTAAGTCAGTATTGTGCCTTTTGTATTTAATTCCGATGCAATTTCAGTATTTCATCGTCAATGAGAAGGTCCAAGGGATACTTAAACCTGAAGTGAAGCATCGGAATCTAAAACTGGTCTCACAGGAAAGGCTCAAAACAGAGACTGTAAGAAGAGTCAGTCTTCTTGTACTTAAGTCGGCATTGTGCCTATTGTATTTAATTCCGATGCAATTTCCGTGTTTCATCGTCAATACGAAGGTCCAAGGGATACAGTAAACCTGAAGTAAAGCTTCGGAATTCAAAACTTTTTCCAGGGAAAAGTTCAAAATATAAACAGTAAGAAGAGTCAGTCTTCTACTACTTAAGTCAGCATTGTGCCTTTTGTATTTAATTCCGATGCAATTTCTGTGTTTCATCGTCAATATAAAGGTCCAAGGGTTACAGTAAATCTGAAGTGAAGCATCGGAATCTAAAACTGGTCTAACTGGAAAGTTTGAAAGCGTAGACAGTAAGAGGAGTCAGTCTTCTTTTACTTAAGACGGCATTGTGCCTTTTGTACTTAATTCAGATGTGATTCCTGTGTTTCATAGTCAGTAATAAGGTCCAAGGGATACAGTAAACCTGATGTGAAGCATCTGAATCTAAAACTAGTCTCACAGATAAGGTTCAAAACATAGACAGTAAGAAGAATCAGTCATCTTATACTTAAGTCGGCATTTTGCCTCTGTATTTAATTCCGATGTAATTTCTGTGTTTCTTCGTCAATAAGACGGTCCAAGGGATACAGTAAACCTGAAGGGAAGCATAGGAATCTAAAACTGGTCTCACAGGAAAGGTTTAAATCATAGAATGTAAGTAGAGTCAGTCCTCCTGTACTTAAGTCGGCAATGTGCCTTTTGTATTTAATTCTGATGCAATTTCTGTGTTTCATCGTCAATAAGAAGGTCCAAGTGATACAGTAAACCTGAAGTGAAGCATAGGAATCTAAAACTGGTCTCACAGGAGTGGTTCAAATGATAGACAGTAAGAAGAGTCAGTCTTCCTGTACTTAAGTCGGAATTATGCTTTTGTATTTTTATCCGAAGTAATTTCTGTGTTTCATCGTCAATAAGAAGGTCCAACGGATACAGTAAACCTGAATTAAAGCGTCGGATTCTAAAAATGGTCTCACAGGAGAGGTTCAAATCATAGAATGTAAGAAGAGTCAGTCCTCCTGTACTTAAGTCGGCAATGTGCCTTTTGTATTTCATTCTGATGCATTTTCTGTGTTTCATCGTCAATAAGAAGGTCCAAGGGATACAGTAAACCTGAAGGGAAGCATCGGAATCTAAAAGTGGTCTCACAGGAAAGGTTCAAAACATAGACAGTAAAATGAGTCAGTCTTCTTGTGCTTAAGTCGGAATTGTGCCTTTTGTATTTAATTCCGATGCAATTTCTGTGTTTCATCGTCAATAAGAAGGTCCAAGGGATACAGTAAACCTGAAATGAAGCAGCGCAATCTACAACTGGACCCCCAGGAAAGGTTCAAAACATAAACAGTAAGAAGAGTCAGTCTTCTTGTACTTAAGTCGGCATTGTGCCTTTTGTATTTAATTTCCGATCCAATTTCTGTGTTTCATCGCTATATGAAGGTATAAGGGATACAGTAAACCTGAAGTAAAGCACCGGAATCTAAAACTGGTCTTACAGGAAAGGTTCAAAACATAGAATGTAAGAAGATGAAGTTCTCCTGTACTTAAGTCGGCATTGTGCCTTTTATATTTAATTCTGATGCAAATTCTATGTTTCATCGTCAATTTGAAGGTAGAAGGGATACAGTAAACCTGAAGTGAAGCATCGCAATCTAAAATTGGTCTCACAGGAATGGTTCAAAACATAGACAGTAAGAAGAGTCAGTCTTCCTGTACTTAAGCCGGAATTGTGCTTTTGTATTTCATTCCGAAGCAATTTCTGTGTTTCATCGTTAATAAGAAGGTCCAACGGATACAGTAAACCTGAAGTAAAGCATCGGAATCTAAAACTGGTCTCACAGGAGAGGTTCAAATCATAGAATGTAAGAAGAGTCAGTCCTCCTGTACTTAAGTCGGCAATGTGCCTTTTGTATTTAATTCCGATGCAATTTCTGTGTTTCATCGTCAAAAAGATAGTCCATGGGATACAGTAAACCTGAAGTGAAGCATCGGAATCTAAAACTGGTCTCACTGGAAAGGCTCAAAACATAGACAGTAAGAAGAGTCAGTCTTCTTGTACTTAAGTCAGTATTGTGCCTTTTGTATTTAATTCCGATGCAATTTCTGTATTTCATTGTCAATGAGAAGGTCCAAGGGATACTTAAACCTGAAGTGAAGCATCGGAATCTAAATCTGGTCTCACAGGAAAGGTTCAAATCGTTGATTGTAAGAAGTGTCAGTCCTCTAGTACTTAAGTCGGCATTGTGCCTATTGTATTTAATTCCGATGCAATTTCTGTGTTTCATCGTCAATACGAAGGTCCAAGAGATACAGTAAACTTGAAGTAAAGCCTCGGATTTCAAAACTTTTTCCAGGGAAAGGTTCAAAATATATACAGTAAGAAGAGTCAGTCTTCTTGTACTTAGGTCGGTATTGTGCCTTTTGTATTTAATTCCGATGCAATTTCTGTATTTCATCGTCTATGAGGATGTCCAAGGGATACTGTAAACTTGAAATCAAGCATCGGAATCTAACACCGGACTCACAGGGGAGTTTCAAAACGTAGACAGTAAGAAGAGTCAGTCTTCTAGTACTTCAGTCGGCATTGTGCCTTTTGTATTTAATTCCGATGCAATTTCTGTGTTTCATCGTCAATATGAAGGTCCAAGGGTTACGTAAATCTGAAGTGAAGAATCGGAATCGAAAACTGGTCTAACTGGAAAGTTTGAAAGCGTAGACAGTAAGAGGAGTCAGTCTTATTCTACTTAAGACGGCATTGTGCCTTTTGTATTTAATTCAGATGCGATTTCTGTGTTTCATCGTCAATAAGAAGGTCCAAGGGATACAGTAAACCTGAAGTGAAGCATCGGAATCTAAAACTGGTCTAACTGGAAAGTTTGAAAGCGTAGACAGTAAGAGGAGTCAGTCTTCTTTTACTTAAGACGGCATTGTGCCTTTTGTACTTAATTCAGATGTGATTCCTGTGTTTCATAGTCAGTAAGAAGGTCCAAGGGATACAGTAAACCTGATGTGAAGCATCTGAATCTAAAACTAGTCTCACAGATAAGGTTCAAAACATAGACAGTAAGAAGAATCAGTCATCTAATACTTAAGTCGGCATTTTGCCTCTGTATTTAATTCCGATGTAATTTCTGTGTTTCTTCGTCAATAAGACGGTCCAAGGGATACAGTAAACCTGAAGGGAAGCATAGGAATCTAAAACTGGTCTCACAGGAAAGGTTTAAATCATAGAATGTAAGTAGAGTCAGTCCTCCTGTACTTAAGTCGGCAATGTGCCTTTTGTATTTAATTCTGATGCAATTTCTGTGTTTCATCGTCAATAAGAAGGTCCAAGTGATACAGTAAACCTGAAGTGAAGCATAGGAATCTAAAACTGGTCTCACAGGAGTGGTTCAAATGATAGACAGTAAGAAGAGTCAGTCTTCCTGTACTTAAGTCGGAATTATGCTTTTGTATTTTTATCCGAAGTAATTTCTGTGTTTCATCGTCAATAAGAAGGTCCAACGGATACAGTAAACCTGAATTAAAGCGTCGGATTCTAAAAATGGTCTCACAGGAGAGGTTCAAATCATAGAATGTAAGAAGAGTCAGTCCTCCTGTACTTAAGTCGGCAATGTGCCTTTTGTATTTAATTCTGATGCATTTTCTGTGTTTCATCGTCAATAAGAAGGTCCAAGGGATACAGTAAACCTGAAGGGAAGCATCGGAATCTAAAAGTGGTCTCACAGGAAAGGTTCAAAACATAGACAGTAAAATGAGTCAGTCTTCTTGTGCTTAAGTCGGAATTGTGCCTTTTGTATTTAATTCCGATGCAATTTCTGTGTTTCATCGTCAATAAGAAGGTCCAAGGGATACAGTAAACCTGAAATGAAGCAGCGCAATCTACAACTGGACCCCCAGGAAAGGTTCAAAACATAAACAGTAAGAAGAGTCAGTCTTCTTGTACTTAAGTCGGCATTGTGCCTTTTGTATTTAATTTCCGATCCAATTTCTGTGTTTCATCGCTATATGAAGGTATAAGGGATACAGTAAACCTGAAGTAAAGCACCGGAATCTAAAACTGGTCTTACAGGAAAGGTTCAAAACATAGAATGTAAGAAGATGAAGTTCTCCTGTACTTAAGTCGGCATTGTGCCTTTTATATTTAATTCTGATGCAAATTCTATGTTTCATCGTCAATTTGAAGGTAGAAGGGATACAGTAAACCTGAAGTGAAGCATCGCAATCTAAAATTGGTCTCACAGGAATGGTTCAAAACATAGACAGTAAGAAGAGTCAGTGGTCCTGTACTTAAGCCGGAATTGTGCTTTTGTATTTCATTCCGAAGCAATTTCTGTGTTTCATCGTTAATAAGAAGGTCCAACGGATACAGTAAACCTGAAGTAAAGCATCGGAATCTAAAACTGGTCTCACAGGAGAGGTTCAAATCATAGAATGTAAGAAGAGTCAGTCCTCCTGTACTTAAGTCGGCAATGTGCCTTTTGTATTTAATTCCGATGCAATTTCTGTGTTTCATCGTCAAAAAGATAGTCCATGGGATACAGTAAACCTGAAGTGAAGCATCGGAATCTAAAACTGGTCTCACTGGAAAGGCTCAAAACATAGACAGTAAGAAGAGTCAGTCTTCTTGTACTTAAGTCAGTATTGTGCCTTTTGTATTTAATTCCGATGCAATTTCTGTATTTCATTGTCAATGAGAAGGTCCAAGGGATACTTAAACCTGAAGTGAAGCATCGGAATCTAAATCTGGTCTCACAGGAAAGGTTCAAATCGTTGATTGTAAGAAGAGTCAGTCCTCTAGTACTTAAGTCGGCATTGTGCCTATTGTATTTAATTCCGATGCAATTTCTGTGTTTCATCGTCAATACGAAGGTCCAAGAGATACAGTAAACTTGAAGTAAAGCCTCGGATTTCAAAACTTTTTCCAGGGAAAGGTTCAAAATATATACAGTAAGAAGAGTCAGTCTTCTTGTACTTAGGTCGGTATTGTGCCTTTTGTATTTAATTCCGATGCAATTTCTGTATTTCATCGTCTATGAGGATGTCCAAGGGATACTGTAAACATGAAATCAAGCATCGGAATCTAACACCGGACTCACAGGGGAGTTTCAAAACGTAGACAGTAAGAAGAGTCAGTCTTCTAGTACTTCAGTCGGCATTGTGCCTTTTGTATTTAATTCCGATGCAATTTCTGTGTTTCATCGTCAATATGAAGGTCCAAGGGTTACGTAAATCTGAAGTGAAGAATCGGAATCGAAAACTGGTCTAACTGGAAAGTTTGAAAGCGTAGACAGTAAGAGGAGTCAGTCTTATTCTACTTAAGACGGCATTGTGCCTTTTGTATTTAATTCAGATGCGATTTCTGTGTTTCATCGTCAATAAGAAGGTCCAAGGGATACAGTAAACCTGAAGTGAAGCCTAGGAATCTAAAACTGGTCTCACAGGAGTGGTTCGAAACGTAGACAGTAAGAAGAGTCAGTCTTCCTGTACTTAAGTCGGAATTGTGCTTTTGTATTTATTTCCGAAGCAATTTCTGTGTTTCATCGTCAATAAGAAGGTCCAACGGATACAGTAAACCTGAAGTAAAGCGTCGGAATCTGAAACTGGTCTCACAGGAGAGGTTCAAATCATAGAATGTAAGAAGAGTCAGTCCTCCTGTACTTAAGTCGGCAATGTGCTTTTTGTATTTAATTCTGATGCATTTTCTGTGTTTCATCGTCAATAAGAAGGTCCAAGGGATACAGTAAAACTGAAGGGAAGCATCGGAATCTATAAGTGGTCTCACAGGAAAGGTTTAAAGCATAGACAGTAAGATGAGTCAGTCTTCTTGTGCTTAAGTCGGAATTTTGCATTTTTTATTTAATTCCGATGCAATTTCTGTGTTCCATCGTCAATAAGAAGGTCCAACGGAAACAGTAAACCTGAAGTAATGCGTCGGAGTGTAAAACTGGTCTCACAGGAGAGGTTCAAATCATAGCATGTAAGAAGAGTCACTCCTCCTGTACTTAAGTCGGCAATGTGCCTTTTGTATTTAATTCTGATGCATTTTCTGTGTTTCATCGTCAATAAGAAGGTCCAAGGGATACAGTAAACCTGAAGTGAAGCATAGGAATCTAAAACTGGTCTCACAGGAGTGGTTCGAAACGTAGACAGTAAGAAGAGTCAGTCTTCCTGTACTTAAGTCGGAATTGTGCTTTTGTATTTATTTCCGAAGCAATTTCTGTTTTTCATCGTCAATGAGAAGGTCCAAGGGATACTTAAAACCTGAAGTGAAGCATCGGAATCTAAAACTGGTCTCACAGGAAAGGCTCAGAACAGAGACTGTAAGAAGAGTCAGTCTTTTAGTACTTAAGTCGGCATTGTGCATTTTGTATTAAATTCCGATGCAATTTCTGTGTTTTATCGTCAATAAGATGGTCCAAGGGATACAGTAAACCTGAAATGAAGCATCGGTATCTAAAACTAGACTCACAGGAAAGGTTCAAACATAGACAGTAAGAAGAGTCAGTCTTCTTGTACTTAAGTCGGCATTGTGCCTTTTGTATTTAATTCCGATGCACTTTCTGTGTTTCATCGTCAATAAGAAGGTACAAAGGATACAGTAAACCTGAAATGAAGCATCGGAATCTAAAGCTGGACTCACAGGAAAGGTTAAAAACCTAGACACTAAGAAGAGTCAGTCTACTTGTACTTAAGTCGGCATTGTGATTTTTGTATTTAATTCCGATGCAATTTCTGTGTTTCATCGTCAATACGAAGGTCCAAGGGATACAGTAAACCTGAAGTAAAGCTTCGGAATTCAAAACGTTCTCCAGGGAAATGTTCAAAATATAGAAAGTAAGAAGAGTCAGTCTTCTTGTACTTAAATCGGAATTGTGCCTTTTGTATTTACTTCCGATGCAATATCTGTGTTTAATCGTCAATAAGAAGGTCCAAGGGAAACAGTAAATCTGAAGTAAAGCATCGGAATCTAAAACGGGTCTCACAGGAAAGGTTCAACACATAGACAGTAAGTAGAGTCAGTCTTCTTGTACTTAAGTCGGCTTTGTGCCTCTTCCATTTAATTCCGATGCAATTTCTGTGTTTTATCGTCAATAAGATGGTCCAAGGGATACAGTGAACCTGAAGTGAAGCATTGGAATCTAATACTGGTCTCACAGGAAACGTTCAAATCATAGAATGTAAGAAGAGTCAGTCCTCTTGTACTTAAGTCTGCATTGTGCCATTTGTATTTAATTTCGATGCAATTTCTGTGTTTCATCGTCAATCTGAAGGTCCAAGGGATACAGTAAACCTTAAGTAAAGCATCGGAGTCTAATACTGGTCTCACAGGAAAGGTTCAAATCATAGAATGTAAGAAGATTCAGTTCTCCTGTACTTAAGTCGGCATTGTGCCTTTTGTATTTAATTCTGATGCAATTCTATGTTTCATCGTCAATATGAAGGTAGAAGGGATACAGTAAACTTGAAGTGAAGCATCGCAATCTAAAACTGGTCTCAAAGGAATGGTTCAAAACATAGACAGTAAGATGAGTCAGTCTTCTTGTGGTTAAGTCGGAATTGTGCCTTTTGTATTTAATTCCGATGCAATTTCTGTGTTTCATCGTCAATAAGATGGTCCAAGGGATACAGTAAACCTGAAGTGAAGCATCGGAATCTAAAAAAGGTCTCACAGGAAAGGTTCAAAACATAGACAGTAATATGAGTCAGTCTTCTTGTACTTAAGTCGGCATTATGTCTTTTGTATGTAATTCCGATGCAATTTCTGTGTTTCATCGGCAATAAGATGGTCCAAGGGATACATTTAACCTGAAGTGAACCATCGGAATCTAAAACTGGTCTCACAGGAAAGGTTCAAAACATAGAATGTAAGAAGATTATGTCCTCTTGTACTTAAGTCGGCATTGTGCCTTTTGTATTTAATTCCGATGCAATTTCTGTGTTTCATCGTCAATAAGATGGTCCAAGGGATACAGTGAACCTGAAGTGAAGCATTGGAATCCTAAACTTGTCTCACAGGTAAGGTTCAAATCGTTGAATGTAAGAAGAGTCAGTCCTCTTATACTTAAGTCGGCATTGTGCATTTGTATTTAATTCCGATGCAATATCTGTGTTTTATCGTCAATACAAAGGTCCAACGGATAGAGTAAACCTGAAGTGAAGCATCGGAATCTAAAACTTGTCTCACAGGAAATGTTCAATACATAGACGGTAAAAAGAGTCAGTCTTCTTGTACTTAAGTCAGTATTGTGCCTTTTGTATTTAATTCCGATGCAATTTCAGTATTTCATCGTCAATGAGAAGGTCCAAGGGATACTTAAACCTGAAGTGAAGCATCGGAATCTAAAACTGGTCTCACAGGAAAGGCTCAAAACAGAGACTGTAAGAAGAGTCAGTCTTCTTGTACTTAAGTCGACATTGTGCCTTTTGTATTTAGTTCCGATGCAATTTCTGTGTTTTATCGTCAATAAGAAGGTCCAAGGGATACAGTAATGTGGTGTCACCGCCAGACACCACACTTGCTAGGTGGTAGATTAAAACGGGAGCGGTCCATTTAGTACATGTCGGACCCGCGTGTCGCCGCTGTGTAATCGCAGACCTAGCGCCACCACAAAGCAGGTCTCGTGATACGGCCAAGCACTCGTCCCAGTTGGACGGACGACCTAGCTAGTGACTAGATGTACGAAGCCTTTCTCTCTCATTAGCCGAGAGACAGAATAGCCTTCAGCTAAGTTAATGGCTACGAACTAGCAAGTCGCCATTTGCCTTACAGTGATTGTAATTACAGTCTCCTGTGTATAGTCAAGAGCGATGTGCCACAATGATTGATTAAAGATAAGTATTAATCCAGCTACGTACTTTTCTTCATAGCATTAATTACGTAGCCTGTTCCAGTACTTCACGCCCGTCTGCGTTAGTCTAGCGTGCATTTTCTACCATCTCGAACTACGAGGTGTTATTGGACACCCTTGGACAGCTCGTCCAGGGTCAACAAGCAATTCAAACCGATGCGGCCGCCGCCGCTTCACCGGTACCGCAGCCACAATCTGCCGTTGCACCACCATTTCGAAGTTTTGGCCAAACCCACGAGACTTGGCGGGAATGGTCCCGCCAGTTTGCCTTCCACCTCGCCGTCTACAGAATTCAAGGTAATGAGCGGCAGCCGTTTTTGCTTTCTTGTGTCGGTGTGTCCACCTACCGTGTGAGAGTGAAATTGTTTCCCCGACGCGACGTAGCAACTCTGTCCTACGAGGAAATTTTGTCTGCTTTAGATGCCTATTTCAAAGAAACAGTTAATGTGGTCGCAAAACGGTATACGTTTTTTCGTACAAAACGTACGGCCGGTCAAACTAATAGGGAGTGGGTAGCAACATTGCAAGGACTTACTAGGGAGTGTTCTTTTGACTGTGACTGTGGTCTTTCTTATTCAGATACAATGGTACGTGATGTAATTGCACAGAACGTTTCTGATGTTCGCATACGGGAGCAAATATTGAAACTAGTTAATCCCTCCCTTCAACAAGTGATAGACATATTGGATAGACAAGACACACTTGACTGTGCTCAGGAATCTTTTGAAACTTCGCCAGCAGTGTGTAACATTAACCGGCCCGCCGGGCGAGCTGCGCGGCCCGGTCAACTGCCATCGCACAAACCAACGCAGCTGCCGCCGCGCTCTAAGCCACGTGTGCCGCGCCAGCCCACAAATGCAGTGAAATCATGCCCGCGGTGTGCTACTAGACATTCGCGTGAACATTGCCCGTCACGCCAAGCTATTTGCTTTTTCTGTAATAGGAAAGGACATGTTCAAAGTGTTTGCCAGGAAAAGCTCAGATCAGACACTCTCAATCATTCCAGGCCCTTTGCTTCGCGCCGGCATCGAACCAAGGACACTCAGGCTCGTGGACTTTCGCCCATGGACATTCATGTCGTTAATTCCGATTTGTCCAGTGCCACTCTTTCTAACAGTGACTGTGTTCGTCCCACAAAAACTGTGCGTCGACGTCGCCGGAAATCACGTCAATTAGCAAGTAATTCTGTACCAGTGTCTGTTCCAATTGCACAAAACAGTCGCTCTTGTCGTCAGCAGAACAATAAACTTTTTGTGGACTTAGACTTTGAAGGCAAAGTGATACCATTCCAGCTCGATACCGGAGCTGCAGTTTCATTGCTCAATCACGACACGTACAAACAACTGGGCAAACCTCCGTTGCGTGCCGCAAATGTTAAGCTAACCACATATTCCGGACAGAAAATTCCTGTGTTAGGACAGTGCAGCCTTCTTGCGACATACAGGGTGTAATTGAACGTGTGCAAGCTTCTCTCTGGGCCTCACCTTTAGTAATTTTGCCAAAACCTTCCGGCAAATTGAGACTTTGCGTGGACTTCAAGGCCACAGTGGATCCACAACTAGTGACTGCCACTTTTCCTTTGCCCCGCCCGGAAGATCTTTTTGCTCAACTGTGCCCGGGAAAATATTTTTCGAAGCTGGACCTAGCCGATGCGTACTTCCAAATACCGGTGGACGACGAATCCCAGCGTGTATTGGTGGTTAACACGCATCTTGGATTGTACAGGTTCAAAAGACTGCCATTCGGGTGTGCATCTGCCCCTGCATTGTTTCAGCAATATTTACAAACTATTTGTGCGTCGGTTCCTACTGCCGCAAACTATTAGGACGATATAGTGATCTCTGGACAGACGGAAGAAGATCATCTTGCCAACCTACGAACATTGTTTCAGGTCTTGCGACAAAATGGTCTTCGCTTGAGGAAGGACAAATGTGTGTTTTTTGCTCGTGAGTTACCATACCTGGCCCATGTCATCAATGCCCAAGGCATACATCCGAGTCCAGAGCACCTCCGTGCCATACAAGATTTACCTTTCCCTCGCAATGTGAAACAGCTACAGAGTGTGTTGGGTAAAATTAACTATTACCACAAATATATGCGCAATGCCTCTTCCATTTCAGCTCCGCTTCATCGCTTACGCCGTAAAGGTGTTCCGTTCGTCTGGACGGCGGAATGCGAACGCGCCTTTCGCCAGTTGAAATCGCCGTTGCTTTCTAATACTTGCCTCACGCCTTTCGATCCCCAGAAACCCCTTTTGTTGATGGTAGATGCATCGGATTTCGGGATCGGTGCTGTCCTTGCGCACAAAGTTGGCTCGCATGATCGCCCTATTGCCTTTGCGTCCAAATTGCTCTCGTCTGCGCAAAGAAATTACTCACAAATAGAGAAAGAAGCTTTGGCTCTCGTGTTTGGTGTTACTAAGTTCCATGATTTCTTGTATGGTCGTCATTTTACCATCATCACAGACCACAAACCTTTGACATCGCTTTTTCATCCGAACAAGCCTGTACCTCCGCGTACAGCGCAGAAATTCATTTGCTGGTCTATTTTCCTCTCGCAGTACCGCTACGACATCTTGTATCGGTCCACTGCTAAGCACGGAAACGCCAATGCGTTGTCCCGTTTGCCGGTTGCTGAGGATAAAGCATTCGATTCTTCCGAACTTGCTTGCCTGTTCATTGATTCGGAAACCGATGAAGTGGTCGAATCGTTTCCGATTGATTTTCGTCGTGTAGCTACAGCCACCGCTGCTGACCCTGTCCTTGCTACTGTTTTGCGTTTTGTTGCTACGCAATGGCCTTTGTCAAAGTCTCGGATCGAGGATCCGTTGGTTCGCAGATTTTTTGCTCACAAGGAGAGACTTTTTGTTCGACGTGGTGTTTTGTTGTTGCGTTCTGATAATGATCAGTCCCGAGTCGTGGTCCCACGTTCGTTACAGTCCTCTCTCTTACGGCTTCTTCACCAAGGACATTGGGGTATAGTGCGAACGAAACAACTTGCTCGTCAGCACTGTACTTGGTTCGGAATAGATGCTGCGATTACGAATATGTGTTCTTCTTGCATGGCGTGTGCCGAACAACACTCCGCACCGCCGCGGAAAGTCTTTGCATGGCCGAAAGCCACTTCCCCTTGACAACGCTTGCACATTGATTTTGCTGGTCCATTCTGGAATGCTCGATGGTTGGTTCTGGTCGATGCCTTCAGTAATTTTCCTTTTGTTGTCCGGATGTCTTCCACGACATCCTCCGCCACCATCCAAGCGTTGTCTGCTATCTTTTGCATTGAAAGTCTTCCGCAGACTATTGTTTCCGACAATGGCCCACAATTCATGTCCGCAGAATTTCAGTCATTCTGCCAGGCCAATGGTATTCAACATCTGACATCCTCGCCGTTTTCGCCTCAGTCAAACGGTGCCGCTGAACGATTGGTCCGGACTTTCAAGTCACAGATGTTGAAATTGAAAGAGTCGCATTCTCGGGAGGACGCATTGTTGCTCTTTTTGTCTTCGTATCGCTCTGAGCCCCGAGATGGTCGCTCGCCGGCTGAGTTGCGCCACGGTCGTCCTCATCGCACCTTGATGTCTTTGCTGCATCCGCCGCATCAGGTTCCTGTGCAGCTGCAGACTCCTGCTTTTGCTCCAGGCGACGTTGTATTTTATCGCAACTATCGCGGTTCACGGCGTTGGCTCGCAGGGAGCATTCTTCGCTGCCTCGACCGCGCGATGTATTTGGTTTTGGGGGCCTCTGGTGAGGTGCGTCGGCATCTCAATCAGCTGCGCCTCGGTCGTCGCACGGGTTCTGCCGCTCCCCGTCTGCTTTCAGCGACGGTGCCGTCCGGTCAGCGCCCTGGGGACCCATCTACTGGCTCGCCTCATCCCCAGGTGTTACCGACGATGCCTTCCATTTTACCCCATGGCGACGCGCCGCCGCAGCAGCCGCCGCCGCCATCGCCGCCGCAGCCGCCGGTACTCCGGCCGGCGCCGCCCGCATTCGACGCTTCGATGCAGCCGCCAAGCGCCTCCCTGGCTCACGCGCCACCGATCGCTTCCCGTGACCAGCTGTCCTCCGCCATGGAACTCCCGCCCGCTCCGGGCCACATGACGTCATCGCGCGTCGGCTACCCCGACGCAATGGAGGTCGACCCTTCGGCACCTCCTGTTTCTTTACGGGCGCATACACCGCATGTTGACGTGCACCCTGGACTAGGTTTTCAGGCGTTTCCTAGCTCCCCTCGGACCGAATGGCCGGGTGCCAGTGGCACAGACTCGCCTGTTGTTAGGCTCCCCACCTCATCGCATACGTCAACATGGGGTCCTCCCCACGGCGGGCGGAAGCCTTATCTCACGACCGTTCGCCGATTTGCGGCGGAGGAATGTGGTGTCACCGCCAGACACCACACTTGCTAGGTGGTAGATTAAATCGGCCGCGGTCCATTTAGTACATGTCGGACCAGCGTGACGCCACTGTGTAATCGCAGACCTAGCGCCACCACAAGGCAGGTCTCGTGATACGAACACGCACTCGCCCCAGTTGGACGGACGAACTAGCTAGCGACTAGATGTACGAAGCCTTTCTCTCTCATTAGCCGAGAGACAGAATAGCCTTCAGCTAAGTTAATGGCTACGAACTAGCAAGGCGCCATTAGCCTTACAATAATTGTAATTACAGTCTCCTGTGTATAGTCAAAAGCGATGTACCACAATGATTGATTAAAGATAAGTATTAATCCAGCTACGTACATTTCTTCATAGCATTAATTACGTAGCCTGATCCAGTACTTCACGCCCATCTGCGTTAGTCTAGCGTGCATTTTCAGCAATCTCGAACTACAAGGTGTTGGCCCAGCTGCCGACAAATCGAGTAAACCTGAAATGAAGCATCGGAATCTAAAACTGGACTCACAGGAAAGGTTCAAACATAGACAGTAAGAAGATTCAGTCTTCTTGTACTTAAGTCGGCATTGTGCCTTTTGTATTTAATTCCGATGCACTTTCTGTGTTTCATCGTCAATAAGAAGGTACAAGGGATACAGTAAACCTGAAATGAAGCATCGGAATCTAAAGCTGGACTCACAGGAAAGGTTCAAAACTTAGACACTGAGAAGAGTCAGTCTTCTTGTACTTAAGTCGGCATTGTGACTTTTGTATTTAATTCCGATGCAATTACTGTGTTTCATCGTCAATACGAAGGTCCAAGGGATACAGTAAACCTGAAGTAAAGCTTCGGAATTCAAAACGTTTTCCAGGGAAAGGTTCAAAATATAGACAGTAAGAAGAGTCAGTCTTCTTGTACTTAAGTCGGAATTGTACCTTTTGTATTTAATTCCGATGCAATATCTGTGTATAATCGTCAATAAGAAGGTCCAAGGGATACAGTAAACCTGAAGTAAAGCATCGGAATCTAAAACGGGTCTCACAGGAAAGGTTCAAAACATAGACAGTAAGAAGAGCCAGTCTTCTTGTACTTAAGTCGGCTTTGTGCCTCTTGCATTTAATTCCGATGCAATTTCTGTGTTTTATCGTCAATAAGATAGTCCAAGGGATACAGTGAACCTGAAGTGAAGCATCGGAATCTAATACTGGTCTCACAGGAAACGTTCAAATCATAGAATGTAAGAAGAGTCAGTCCTCTTGTACTTAAGTCAGCATTGTGCGATTTGTATTTAATTTCGATGCAATTTCTGTGTTTCATCGTCAATATGAAGGTAGAAGGGATACAGTAAACCTGAAGTGAAGCATCGCAATCTAAAAGTGGTCTCACAGGAATGGTTCAAAACATAGACAGTAAGAAGAATCAGTCTCCTGTACTTAAGTCGGAATTGTGCTCTCGTATTTAATTCCGAAGCAATTTCTGAGTTTCAACGTCAATAAGAAGGTCCAACGGATACAGTAAACCTGAAGTAGAGCATCGGAATCTAAAACTGGTCTCACAGGAGAAGTTCAAATAAAAGAATGTAAGAAGACTCAATCCTCCTGCACTTAAGTCGGCAATGTGCCTGCTCTATTTAATTCTGATCCATTGTCTGTGTTTCATCGTCAATAAGAAGGTCCAAGGGATGCAGTAAACCTGAAGGGAAGCATCGGAATATAAAGGTGGTCTCACAGGAAAGGTTCAAAGCATAGACAGTAAGATGAGTCAGTCTTCTTGTACTGAAGTCGGAGTTGTGCCTTTTGTATTTAATTCCGAAGCAATTTCTGTGTTTCATCGTCAATACGATGGTGCAAGGGATACAGTAAACCTGAAGTGAAGCATGGGAATCTAAAAGTGGTCTCACAGGAAAGGTTCAAAACATAGACAGTACTATGAGTCAGTCTTCTTGTACTTAAGTCGGCATTATGTCTTTTGTATTTAATTCTGATGCAATTTCTGTGTTTCATCGTCAATAAGATGGTCCAAGGGATACATTAAACCCGAAGTGAACCACCAGAATCTAAAAGTGGTCTCACAGGAAAGGTTCAAAACATAGAATGTAAGAAGATTAAGTCCTCTTGTACATAAGTCGGCATTGTGCCTTTTGTGTTTAATTCCGATGCAATTTCTGTGTTTCATCGTCAGTAAGATGGTCCAAGGGATACAGTGAACCTGAAGTGAAGCATCGGAATCTAAAACTAGTCTCACAGGTAAGGTTCAAATCGTTCAATGTAAGAAGAGTCAGTCCTCTTATACTTAAGACCGCATTGTGCATTTGTATTTAACTCCGATGCAATTTCTGTGTTTCATCGTCAATACAAAGGTCCAAGGGATACAGTAAACCTGAAGTGAAGCATCGGAATCTAAAACTTGTCTCACAGGAAAGGCTCAAAACAGAGACTGTAAGAAGAGTCAGTCTTCTTGTACTTAAGTAGGCATTGTGCCTTTTGTATTTATTTCCGATGCAATTTCTGTGTTTTATCGTCAATAAGATGGTCCAAGGGATACAGTAAACCTGAAATGAAGCATCGGAATCTAAAACTGCACTCACAGGAAAGGTTCAAACATAGACAGTAAGAAGAATCAGTCTTATTGCACTTAAGTCGGCATTGTGCCTTTTGTATTTAATTCCGATGCAATTTCTGTATTTCATCGTCTATATGAAGGTCCAAGGTATACAGTAAACCTGAAGTGAATCATCAGAATTTAAAACTGGTCTTACAGGAAAGTTTCAAAACATAGACAGCAAGAAGAGTCAGTCTTCTTTTACTTAAGACGGCGTTGTGCCTATTGTATTTAATTGGGATGCAATTTCTGTGTTTCATCGTCAGTAAGAAAGTCCATGGGATACAGTAAACCGGAAGTGAAGCATCGGAATCTGAAACTAGTCTCAGAGGAAAGGTTCATAACATAGACAGTAACAAGTGTCAGTCTTCTTGTACTAATTCGGCATTTTCCCTTTTGTACTTAAATCCGATGCAATCTCTGTGTTTCATCATCAAGAAGAATGTCAAAGGGGTACAGTTAACCTGAAGTAAAGCATTGGAATCTAAAACTGGTCTCACAGGAAAGGTTCAAATCATAGAATGTAAGCAGAGTCAGTCCTCCTGTACTTAAGTCGGCATTGTGTCTTTTGTATTTAATTCTGATGCAATCTCTGTGTTTCATCGTCAACAAGAATGTCCAAGGGATACAGTAAACCTGAAGTGAAGCATAGGAATATAAAAGTAGTCTCACACGAAAGGTTCAAAACATAGACAGTAATATGAGTCAGTCTTCTTGTACTTAAGTCGGCAGTGTGCCTTTTGTATTTAATTCCGATGCAATTTCTGTGTTTCATTGTCAATAAGAATGTCCAAGGGATACAGCACATCTGAAATGAAGTATCGCAATCTAAAACTGGACTCACTGGAAAGGTTCAAAACATAAACAGTAAGAAGAGTCAGTCTTCTTGTACTTAAGTCGGCATTGTGCCTCTTGTATTTAATTCCGATGCAATTTCTGTGTTTCATCGTCTATATGAAGGTCCAAGGGATACAGTAAACCTGAAGTGAAGCATCTGAATCTAAAACAGGACTTGCAGGAAAGTTTCAAAAGATAGACACTAAGAAGAGACAGTCTTCATTTAATTAAGACGGCATTGTGCCTTTTGTACTTAATTCCGATGCAATTTCTGTGTTATTTCGTCAGTCAGAAGGTCCAAGGGATACAGTAAACCTGAAGTGAAGTATCGGAATCTAAAACTAGTCTCACAGGAAAGGTTCAAAAGAATGACATTAAGAAGAGTCAGTCTTCTTATACTTAAGTTGGCATTTTGCTTTTTGTATTTACTTCCGAAACAATTTCTGTGTTTCATCGTCAATAAGAAGGTCCAAGGGAAACAGTCAACCTGAAGTAAAGCATCGGAATCTAAATCTGGTCTCACACGAGAAGTTCGAATCATAGAATGTAAGAAGAGTAAGTCACCTTGTACTTAAGTCGGCATTGTGCGTTTTGTATTTAATTCCGATGCAATTTCTGTGTTTCATCGTCAATACGAAGGTCACAGGGATACAGTAAACCTGAACTAAAGCATCGGAATCTAAAACTGGACTCACAGGAAAGGTTCAAAATAGACAGTAAGAAGAATCAGTCTGCTTGTACTTAAGTCGCCATTGTGCCTTTTGTATTTAATTCCGATGCAATTTCTGTATTTCATCGTCTATATGACGGTCCAAGGTATACAGTAAACCTGAAGTGAATCATCAGAATTTAAAACTGGTCTTACAGGAAAGTTTCAAAACATAGAAGCAAGAAGAGTCAGTCTTCTTTTACTTAAGACGGCATTGTGCCTTTTGTATTTAATTCCGATGCAATTTCTGTGTTTTATCGTCAGTAAGAAGGTCCAAGGGATACAGTAAACCTGAAGTGAAGCATTGGAATCTAAAACTAGTCTCAGAGGATAAGTTCAAAACATAGACAGTAATAAGAGTCGGTCTTCTTGTACTAAAGTCGGCATTTTGCCTTTTGTAATTAATACCGATGCAATTTCTGTGTTTCATCGTAAATAAGAAGGTCCAAGAGATACAGTAAACCTGAAGTAAAGCATCGTAATCTGAAACTGGTCTCACAGGAAATTTTCAAATCGTAGAATGTAAGAAGAGTCAGTGTTCCTGTACTTAAGTCGGCATTGTGCCTTTTGTATTATTTCTGATGCAATTTCTGTGTTTCATCGTCAATAAGAAGGTCCAAGGGATACAGTAAACCTGAAGTGAAGCATCGGAATCTAAAAGTGGTCTCACAGGAAAGGTTCAAAACATAGACAGTAATATGTGTCAGTCTTCTTGTACTTAAGTCAGCATTGAGTCTTTTTTATTTCATTCCGATGCAATTTCTGTGTTTCATCGTCAATAAGATGGTCCAAAGGATACAGTAAACCTGAAGTGAACCATCGGATTCTAAAACTGGTGTCACAGGAAAGGTTCCAATCAAAGAATGTAAGTAGAGTCAGTCCTCCTTTACTGAAGTCGGCATTGTGCCTTTTGTATTTAATTTCGATGCAATTTTGTGTTTCATCGTCAATATGAAGGTACAAGGGATACAGTAAACCTGAAGTGGAGCATCACAATCTAAAACTGGTCTCAAAGGAAAGGTTCAAAACATAGAGTGTATGAAGATTATGTCCTCTTGTACTTACATCGGCATTGTGCCTTTTGTATTTAATTCCGATGCAATTTCTGTGTTTCATCGTCAATAAGATGGTCCAAGGGATACAGTGAACCTGAAGTGAAGCATCGGAATCTAAAAGTGGTCTCACAGGAAAGGTTCAAAACATAGACAGTAATATGTGTCAGTCTTCTTGTACTTAAGTCGGCATTGAGTCTTTTTTATTTCATTCCGATGCAATTTCTGTGTTTCATCGTCAATAAGATGGTCCAAAGGATACAGTAAACCTGAAGTGATCTATCGGAATCTAAAACTGGTCTCATACGAAAGGTTCCAATCATAGAATGTAAGAAGAGTCAGTCCTCTTGTACTCAAGTCGGCATTGTGCCTTTTGTATTTAATTTCAATTCAATTTCTGTGTTTCTTCGTCAATATGAAGGTCCAAGGGTTACAGTAAACCTGAAGTGAAGCATCGGAATCTAAAACTGGTTTTACAGGAAAGGTTCAAACAGAGAATGTAAGAAGATTAATCCCTCTTGTACTTAAGTCGGTATTGTGCCTTTTGTATTTAATTCCGATGCAATTTCTGTGTTTCATCGTCAATACGAAAGTCCAAGAGATACAGTAAACCTGAAGTAAAGAATCGGAATCCAATAATTTTTTCACTGGAAAGGTTCAAAATATAGAAAGTAAGAAGAGCCAGTCTTCTTGCACTTAAGTCGGTACTGTGCCTTTTGTATTTAATTCCGATGCAATTTCTGTGTTTCATCGTCAATAAGAAGGTCCAAGGGATACAGTAAATCAGAATCATCGGAATCTTGAACTGGTCTCACAGGAAAGGTTCAATTCGTTGAATGTAAGAAGAGTCAGTCCTCTTGTACTTAAGTCGGCATTGTACCTTTTGTATCTATTTTCGATGCGATTTCTGTGGTTCATCGTCAATAAGAAGGTCCAAGGGATACAGTAAACCTGAAGTGAATCATTGGAATCTGAACTAGTTTCACAGGAAAGGGTCAAATCATAGAATGTACGAATAGTAAGTCTTCTTGTACTTATGTCGGCATTGTCCCTTTTGTATTTAATTCCGATGCTATTTCTGTGTTTCATCGTCAATAAGATGGTCCAAGGGATACAGTGAACCTGAAGTGAAGCATCGGAATCTAAAGTTGGTCTCACAGGAAACGTTCAAATCATAGAATGTAAGAAGAGTCAGTCCTCTTGTACTTAAGTCGGCATGTGCCTTCTGTATTTAATTCCGATGCAATTTTTGTTGTACATCGTCAATACGAAGGGCCAAGCGGTACAGTACACCTGAAGAGAAGCATCGGACTCTGAATCTGTTTTCACAGGAAAGGCTCAATTCATAGAATGTAAGAAGAGTCTGTCTTCTTGGACTTAAGTCGGCATTGCGCCTTTTCTATCTAATTCCGATACAGTTTCTGTGTTTCATCGTCAATAAGAAGGTCCAAGGGATACAGTAAACCTGAAGTGAAGCATCGGAATCTAAAACTGGTCTTACAGGAAACGTTCAAAGCAAAGACAGTAAGAAGAGTCAGTCTTCTTCTTCTGAAGTCGGCATTGTGCCTTTTGTAATTAATTCCGATGCAATTTCTGTGTTTCATCGTCAATAAGAAGGTCCAAGGGATACAGTAAACCTGAAGTGAAGCATCGGAATCTAAAACTGGTCTTACAGGAAACGTTCAAAGCAAAGACAGTATGAAGAGTCAGTCTTCTTCTACTTAAGTCGGCATCGTGCCTTTTGTATTTAATTCCGATGCAATTTCTGTTTTTCATCCTCAGTAGGAAGGTCAAAGGGATACAGTAAACCTGAAGTGAAGCATCCGAATCTAAAACTGGTCTCACAGGAAATGTTCAAAACATAGGGAGTAAAAAAAGTCAGTCTTCTTGTACTTAAGTCGGCATTGTGCGTTGTGTATTTAATTTCGGGGCAATATCTGTGCTTCATCGTCATTAAGAAGGTCCAAAGGATACAGTACACTTGAAGTGAAGCATCGGAATCTGAATCTGGTTTCACAGGAAAGGCTGAAATCATAGAATGTAAGAGGAGTCAGTCTTCTTGGACTTAAGTCGGCATGGTGCCTTTTGTATTTAATTCCGATTCAGTTTCTGTGTTTCATCGCCTATATGAAGATCCACGGGATACAGTAAACCTGAAGTGAAGCATCGGAATGTAAAACTGGCCTCACAGGAAATGTTCAAATCATAGACAGTAAGAAGAGTCAGTTTTCTTGTACTTAAGTCGGCATTGTGCCTTTTCTATTTAATTCCGATGCATTTTCTGTGTTTCACCGTCAATAAGAAGGTCCAAGGGATACAGTACACCTGAAGTGAAGCATCGGAATCTGAAACAGTTTTCACTGGAAAGGGTCAATTCATAGCATGTAAGAAGAGTCAGTCTTCTTGTACTTAAGTCGGCATTGTGCCTTTTGTATTTAATTCCGTTACAGTTTCTGTGTTTCAACGTCAATATGAAGGTCCAAGGGATACAGTAAACCTGAAGTGAAGCATCGGAATCCAATACTTTTCTCACAGGAATGTTACTAAATATAGAAAGTAAGAAGAGCCAGTCTTCTTGCTCTTAAGTCGGTATTGTGCCTCTTGTATTTAATTCCGATGCAATTTCTGTGTTTCATCGTCAATAAGAAAGTCCAAGGGATACAGTAAACCTGAAGTAAAGCATCGGAATCTAAAACTGGTCTCACAGGAAAGGTTCAAAACATAGACAGTAAGAAGAGTCAGTCTTCTTGTACTTAAGTCTTCATTGTGCCTTTTGCATTCAATTCCGATGCAATTTCTGTGTTTGATCGTCAATAAGATTGTCCAAGGGATACAGTGAACATGAAGTGAAGCATCGGAATCTAAAGTTGGTCTCACAGGAAACGTTCAAATCATAGAGTGTAAGAAGAGTCAGTCCTTTTGTACTTAAGTCGGCATTGTGCGTTTTGAATTTAATTCCGAAGCAATTTCTGTTGTTCATCGTCAATAAAAAGGGCCAAGGGGTACAGTACACCTGAAGTGAAGCATCGGAATCTGAATCTGGTTTCACAGGAAAGGCTCAAATCATAGAATGTAAGAAGAGTCAGTCTTCTTGGTCTTAAGTCGGCATTGCGCCTTTTGTATCTAATTCCGATACAGTATCTGTGTTTCATCGTCAATTGAAGGTCCAAGGGATACAGTACACCTGAAGTGAAGCATTGGAATCTAAAACTGGTCGTACAGGAAACGTTCAAAGCAAAGACAGTAAGAAGAGTCAGTCTTCTTCTTCTTAAGTCGGCATTGTGTCTTTTGTAATTAATTCCGATGCAATTTCTGTGTTTCATCGTCAAAAAGAAGGTCCAAGGGATACAGTACACCTGAAGTGAAGCATCGGAATCTTAAACTGGTTTCACATGAAAGGCCCAAATAATAGAATGTAAGAAGAGTCAGCCTTCTTGTAGTTAAGTCGGCATTGTGCCGTTTGTATTTCATTCCGATGCAATATCTGTGATTCACCGTCAATATGAAGGTCCAAGCGATACAGTAAACCCAAAGTGAAGCTTCGCAATCTAAAACTGGTCGTACAGGGGAGGATCAAACAATGGCAGTATGAAGAGTCAGTCTTCTTCTACTTAAGTCGGCATCGTGCCTTTTGTATTTAATTCCGATGCAATTTCTGTTTTTCATCCTCAGTAAGTAGGTCAAAGGGATACAGTAAACCTGAAGTGAAGCATCGGAATCTAAAACTGGTCTCACAGGAAAGGTTCTAAACATAGGGAGTAACAAAAGTCAGTCTTCTTGTACTTAAGTCGGCATTGTGCGTCGTGTATTTAATTTCGGGGCAATATCTGTGTTTCATCGTCATTAAGAAGGTCCAAAAGATACAGTACACTTGAAGTCAAGGATCGGTATCTGAATCTGGTTTCACAGGAAAGGCTCAAATCATAGAATGTAAGAAGAGTCAGTCTTCTTGGACTTAAGTCGGCGTGGTGCCTTTTGTATTTAATTCCGATTCAGTTTCTGTGTTTCATCGCCTATATGAAGATCCACGGGATACAGTAAACCTGAAGTGAAGCATCGGAATGTAAAACTGGCCTCACAGGAAATGTTCAAATCATAGACAGCAAGAAAGGTCAGTTTTCTTTTACTTAAATCGTCATTATGCCTATTGTATTTCATTCCGTTTCAATTTCTGTGTTTCATCGTCAACAAGAATGTCCAAGGGATACAGTAAATCTGAAGCATCGGAAACTAGAACTGGTCTCACAGGAAAGGTTCAAATCATAGAATGTAAGAAGAGCCAGTCCTCTTGTACTTTAGTCGGCATTGTGTCTTTTGTATTTAATTCCGATGCAATTTCTGTGTTTCATCGTCAATAAAACGGTCCAAGGGATACAGTAAACCTGAAGTGAAGCATCGGAATCTAAAACTGGTCTCACAGGAAAGGTTCAAAGCATAGACAGTAAGAAGAGTCAGTCTTCGTGTACTTAAGTCGGCATTGTGCCTTTTGTATTAAATTCCGATTAATTTTCTGTGTTTCATCGTCAATAAGAAAGTCCAAGGGATACTGCACACCTGAAGTGAAGCATCGAAATCTGAAACTGGTTTCACAGGAAAGGCTCAAATCATAGAATGTAAGAAGAGTCAGTCTTCTTGTACTTAAGTCAGAATTGTGACTTTTGTATTTAATTCCGATGCAATTTCTGCGTTTCATCGTCAATATGAAGGTCCAAGGGATACAGTAAATCTGTAGGGAAGCATTGGAAACTAAAACTGATCTCACAAGAAAGGTTCAAAACATCGACAGTGAGAGGAGGCAGTCTTGTTGTACTTATGTCGGCATTGTGACTTTTGTATTTAATTCCGATGCAATTTCTGTGTTTCGTCGTCAATAAGAAGGTCCAAGGGATACAGTAAAAATGAAGTGAAGCATCGTAATCTAAAACTGGTCTCACAGGAATGGTTCAAAACATAGACAGTAAGAAGAGTCAGTCTTCGTGTACTTAAGTCGGCATTGTGCCTTTTGTATTAAATTCCGATTCAATTTCTGTGTTTCATCGTCAATAAGAAGGTCCAAGGGATACAGTAAACCTGAAGTGAAGCATCGGTATCTAAAACGGGTCTTACAGGAAAGGTTCAAATCATCGAATGTAAGAAGAGTCTGTCCTCCTGTACTTAAGTCGGCATTGTGCCTTTTGTATTTAATTCCGATGCCGTGTCTTTGTTTAATCGTCAATATGAATTTCCAAGGGATACAGTAATCCTGAAGTGAGGCATCGGAATCTAAAACTGGTCTTACAGGAAAGGTTCAAAGCATAGACAGTAAGAAGAGTCAGTCTTCTTCTTCTTAAGTCGGCATTGTGCCATTTGTATTTAATTCCGATATAATTTCTCTGCTTGATCGTCAATGAGAAGGTCCAAGGGATACAGTACACCTGAAGTGAAGCGTCGGAATCTGAATCTGGTTTCACACGAAAGGCTCAAATCATAGAATGTAAGAAGAGTCAGTCTTCATTAACTTAAGTCGGCATTGTGCCGTTTGAATTTCATTCCAATGCAATTTCTGTGATTCACCGTCAATATGAAGGTCCACGGGATACAGTAAACCTGAAGTGAAGCTTCGGAATCTAAAATTGGTCTTACAGGAAAGGTTCAAAGCAATGGCAGTATGAAGAGTCAGTCTTCGTCTACTTAAGTCGGCATCGTGACTTTTGTATTTCATTCCGATGCAATTTTTGTGTTTCAACGTCAATAACAAAGTCCAAGGGAAACAGTAAACCTGAAGTGAAGCATCGGAATCTAAAACTAGTCTCACAGGAAAGGTTTAAAGCATAGACAGTAACAAGAGTCAGTCTTCTTGTACTTAATTCGTCATTTTGCCTTTTGTATATAATTCCATTGCAATTTCTGTGTTTCATCGTCAATAAGAAGGTCCGAGGGATACAGTAAGTCTGAAGCATCATAAACTAGAACTGGTCTCACAGGAAAGGTTCAAATCATAGAATGTAAGAAGAGTCAGTCCTCCTCTACTTACGTCGGCATTGTGCCTTTTGTATTTAATTCCGATGCAAATTCTGTGTTTCATCGTCAATAAGACGGCCCAAGGGATACAGTACCCCTGAAGTGGAGCATCGGAATCTAAAACTGGTCTCACTGGAAAGGTTCAAAACATAGACAGTACGAAGAGTCAGTCTTCTTGTACTTAAGCCGGCATTGTGCCTTTTGTATTTAATTTCGATGCAATTTCTGTGTTTCACGGTCAATATGAAGGTCCAAGGGATGCAGTAAACCTGAAGTGAAGATTTGGAATATAAAATTGGTCTCACAGAAAAGGTTCAAAACATAGACAGTAAGAAGAGTCAGTCCTCTTGTACTTATGTCGGCATTATGCCGTTTGTATTTAATTCCGATGCAATTTCTGGCTATCATCGTCAATATGAAGGTCCAAGGGATACAGTAAAACTTAAGTGAAGCACCGGTATCTAGAACTGGTATCACATGAAAGGTTCAAAACATAGACAGTAAGAAGAGTCAGACTTCTTGTACTTAAGTCGGCATTGTGCCTTTTGTGTTTAATTCCGATGCAATCTGTGTTTCATCGTCAATAAGAAGGTCCAAGGCATACAGTACACCTGAAGTGAAGCGTCGATATCTAAAACAGGTCTCAGAGGAATGGCTAAAATCACAGAATGTAAGAAGTGTCAATCCTCTTGTAGTTAAGACGGCATTGTGACTTTTGTATGTAATTCCTATGCAATTTATGGGTTTCATCGTCAATAAGAAAGTCCAAGGGGTTAAGTAAACCTGAAGTGAAGCATTGGAAACTAAAACTGGTCTCACAGGAAAGGTTCAAAACATAGACAGTAAGAAGAGTCAGTCTTGTTGTACTTAAGTCGGCATTGTGCCTTTTGTATTTAATTCCGATGCAATCTCTGTGTTTCATCGTCAATAAGAAGGTCCAAGGGATACAGTAAACCTGACGTGAAGCATCGGAATCTAAAACTGGTCTCATAGGAAAGGTTCAAAACATAGAGAGTAAGAAGAGTCAGTCTTCTTGTACTTAAGTCGGCATTGTGCGTTTTGTATTTAATTGCGGGGCAATATCTGTGTTTCATCGTCATTAAGAAGGTCCAAGGGATACAGTACACCTGAAGTGACGCATCGTAATGTGAATCTGGTTTTACAGGAAAGGCTCAAGTCATAGAATGTAAGAAGAGTCATTCTTCTTGGACTTAAGTCGGCATTGTGCCTTTTGTATTTAATTCCGATGCAGTTTCTTTGTTTCATCGTCAATATGAAGGTCCAAGGGATACGGTAATCCTGAAGTGAAGCATCGGAATCTAAAACTGGTCTCACAGGAAAGGTTCAAAGCATAGACAGTAAGAAGAGTCAGTTTTCTTCTTCTTAAGTCTGCATTGTGCCTATTGTATTTAATTTCGATACAATTTCTGTGTTTCATCGTCAATAAGAAGGTCCAAGGGATACAGTACACCAGAAGTGAAGCATCGGAATCTGAATCTGGTTTCAGAGGAAAGGCTCAAATCATAGAATGTAAGTAGAGTCAGTCTTCATTAACTTAAGTCGTCATTGTGCCGTTTGTATTTCATTCCGATGCAATTTCTGTGATTCACCGTCAATATGAAGGTCCAAGGGATACAGTAAACCTGAAGTGAAGCTTCGGAGTCGAAATCTGCTCTTACAGGAAAGGTTCAAAGCAATGGCAGTATGAAGAGTCAGTCTTCTTCTACTTAAGTCTGCATCGTGTCTTTTGTATCTAATTCCGATGCTATTTCTGTGTTTTATAGTCAATAAGAAGGTTCAAGGGATACATTAAATCTGAAGTGAAGCACCGGAATCTAGAACGGGTCTCACAGGAAAGGTTCAAATCATAGAATGTAAGAAGAGTCAGTCTTCCTGTACTTAAGTCGGCATTGTGGCTCTTGTAATTAATTCCGGTGCAATTTCTGTGTTTCATCGTCAATAAGAAGGTCGAGGGATACAGTAAAACTGAGGTGAAGCATCGATATCTAAAGCTGGTCTCACAGGAAAGGCTAAAGCCATAGAATGTAAGAAGAGTCAATCCTCTTGTACTTAAGTCGGCATTGTACCTTTTGTATTTAATTCCGATGCAATTTCTGTGTTTCATCCTCAATAAGAATGTCCAAGGGATACAGTAAACCTGATGTGTAGCATCGGAATCTAATACTAGTCTCACAGGAAAGGTTCAAAACATAGACAGTAAGAATAGTCAGTCTTCATGTACTTAAATCGTCATTTTGCCTATTGTATTTCATTCCGTTTCAATTTGTGTGTTTCATCGTCAATAAGAATTTCGAAGGGATACAGTAAATCTGAAGCATCGGAAACTAGAACTGGTCTCACAGGAACGGTTCAAATCATAGACAGTAAGAAGAGTCAGTCTTCGTGTACCTAAGTCGGTATTGTGGCTCTTGAATTTATTCCGGTGCAATTTCTGTGTTTCATCGTCAATAAGAAAGTCCAAGGGATACAGTAAACCTGAAGTGAAACATCGGAATCTAAAACTGGTATCACAGGAATGGTTCAAATCATATAATGTAAGAAGAGTTAGTCCTCTTGTACTTAATCGGCATTGTGATTTTTGTATTCAATTCCGATGCAATTTCTCTGTTTCATCGTCAATAAGAAGGTCGAGGGATACAGAAACACTGAAGTGAAGCATCGATATCTAAAAGTGGTCTCACAGGAAAGGCTAAAGCCATAGAATGTAAGAAGAGTCAATCCTCTTGTACTTAAGTCGGCATTGTGACTTTTGTATTTCATTTCGATGCAATTTCTGTGTTTCATCGTCAATAAGAATGTCCAAGGGATAAACTAATCCTGAAGTGGAGCACCGGAATCTAAAACTAGTCTCACAGGAAAGGTTCGAAACATAGACAGTAAGAATAGTCAGTCATCTAGTACTTAATACGGCATTTCGCCTTTTGTATTATATTCCGATGCAGTTTCTGTGTTTCATCGTCAATAAGAAGGTCCTAGGGATACAGTAAATCTGAAGTGAAGCATCGGAATCTAGAACTGGTCTCACAGGAAAGGTTCAAATCATTGAATAAAGGAAGAGTCAGTCCTCCTGTACTTAAGTCGGCATTGTGCCTTTTGTATTTAATTCCGATGCAATTTCTGTGTTTCATCGTCAATAAGAAGATCCAAGGGATACAGTAAATCTGAAGTGAAGCATCGGAATCTAAAACTGGTCTCACAGGAAATGTTCAAAACATAGACAGTAGGAAGAGTCGGTCTTCTTGTACTTAAGTCGGCTTTGTGCCTATTGTATTTAATTCCGATGCTATTCCTGTGTTTCATCGTCAATAAGAAGGTCCAAGGGATACAGTACACCTGAAGTGAAGCATCGGAATCTGAAACTGGTTTCACAGGAACGGCTCAAATCATAGAATGTAAGAAGAGTCGGTCTTCTTGTACTTAAGTCGGCATTGTGCCTTTTGTATTTAATTCCGATGCAATATCTGTGTTTCATCGTCAATAAGAAGGTCCAAGGGATACAGTAAACCTGAAGTGAAGCATCGGAATTTAAAACTGGTAACCCAGGAATGGTTCAAATCATATAATGTACGAAGAGTTAGTCCTCTTGTACTTAATCGGCATTGTGATTTTTGTATCTAATTCCGGTGCAATTTCAGAGTTTCATCGTCAATAAGAAGGTCAAGGGACACAGTAAAACTGAAGTGAAGCATCGATATCTATAACCGGTCTCACTGGAAAGGCTAACGCCATAGAATGTAAGAAGAGTCAATCCTCTTGTACTTAAGTCGGCACTGTACCTTTTGTATTTAATTCCGATGCAATTTCTGTGTTTCATCCTCAATAAGAAGGTCCAAGGGATACAGTAAACCTGAAGTATAGCGTCGGATTCTAAAACTAGTCTCACAGCAAAGGTTCAAAACATAGACAGTAAGAATAGTCAGTCTTCTTATACTTAAATCGTCATTTTGCCTATTGTATTTCATTACGTTTCAGTTTCTGTGTTTCATCGTCAATAAGAATGTCGAAGGGATACAGTAAATCTGAAGCATCGGAAACTAGAACTGCTCTCACAGGAAAGGTTCAAATCATAGAATGTAAGAAGAGCCAGTCCTCTTGCACTTAAGTCGGCATTGTGTCTTTTGTATTTAATTCCGATGCAATTTCTGTGTTTCATCGTCAATAAAACGGTCCAAGGGATACAGTAAACCTGAAATGAAGCATCGGAATCTAAAACTGGTCTCACAGGAAAGGTTCAAAACATAGACAGTAAGAAGAGTCAGTCTTCGTGTACTTAAGTCGGCATTGTGCCTTTTGTATTAAATTCCGATTCAATTTCTGTGTTGCATCGTCAATAGGAAGGTCCAAGGGATACAGTACACCTGAAGTGAAGCATCGAAATCTGAAACTGGTTTCACAGGATAGGCTCAAATCATAGAATGTAATAAGAGTCAGTCTTCTTGTACTTAAGTCGGCATTGTGCCTTTTGTATTTAATTCCGATGCAATTTCTGGATATCATCGTCAATATGAAGGTCCAAGGGATACAATAATCCTGAAGTGAGGCATCGGAATCTAAAACTGGTCTTACAAGAAAGGTTCAAAGCATAGACAGTAAGAAGAGTCAGTCTTCTTCTTCTTAAGTCGGCATTGTGCCTTTTGTATTTAATTCCGATACAATTTCTGTGCTTCATTGTCAATAAGACTGCCCAAGGGATACAGTACACCTGAAGTGAAGCATTGGAATCTAAAACTGGTCTCACTGGAAAGGTTCAAAACATAGACAGTACGAAGAGTCAGTCTTCTTGTACTTAAGCCGGCATTGTGCCTTTTGTATTAATTCCGATGCAATATCTGTGTTTCGTCGTCAATAAGAAGGTCCAAGGGATACAGTACGCCTGAAGTGACGCATCGGAATCTGAATGTGGTTTCACAGGAAAGGCTCAAATCATAGAATGTAAGAAGAGTCAGTCTTCTTGTACTTAAGTCGGCATTTTGCCTTTTGTATTTAATTCCGATACAATTTCTGTGTTTCATCGTCAATAAGAAGGTCCAAGGTATACAGTACACCAGAAGTGAAGCATCGGAAACTGAATCTGGTTTCACAGGAAAGGCTCTATTCATAGAATGTAAGAAGAGTCAGTCTTCATTAACTTAAGTCGGCATTGTGCCGTTTGTATTTCATTCCTATGCAATTTCTGTGATTCACCGTCAATATGAAGGTCCAAGGGATACAGTAAACCTGAGGAAAGGTTCAAAGCAATGGCAGTATGAAGAGTCAGTCTTCTTCTACTTAAGTCTGCATCGTGCCTTTTGTATCTAATTCCGATGCTATTTCTGTGTTTCATCGTCAGTAACAAGGTTGAAGGGATACAGGAAACCTGAAGTGAAGCATCGGAATCTAAAACTCGTCTCAAAGGAAAGGTTCAAAACATAGACAGTACGAAGAGTCAGTCTTCTTGTACTTAAGTCGGCATTGTGCCTTTTGTTTTTAATTCCGGGGCAATATCTGTGTTTCATCGTCATTAAGAAGGTCCAAGGGATACAGTACACCTGAAGTGAAGCATCGGAAACTGAATCTGGTTTCACAGGAAAGGCTCAAATCATAGAATGTAAGAAGAGTCAGTCTTCTTAGACTTAAGTCGGCAGTGTGCCTTTTGTATTTAATTCCGATGCAGTCTCTTTGTTTCATCGTCAATATGAAGTTCCAAGGGATACAGTAAAAGTGAAGTGAAGCATCGGAATCTAAAACTGGTCTTACAGGAAAGGTTCGAATCATAGAATGTAAGAAGAGTAAGTCCACCTGTACTTAAGTCGGCATTGTGCCCTTTGTAATTAATTCCGATGCAATTTCTGTGTTTCATCGTCAATAAGAAGGTCCAAGGTATACAGTAAACCTGAAATGAAGCATTGGAATCTAAAACTGGGCTTACAGGGGAGGTTCAAATCATAGAAAGTTAGAGTGTAAGTCCTCTTCTACTTAAGTCGGCATTGTGCCATTTGAATTAAATTCGGATGCAATTTCTGTGTTTCTTCGTCAATAAGAAGGTCCAAGGTATACAATAAACCTGTAGTGAAGCAACGGAATCTAAATCAGGACTCACAGGAGAGGTTCAAATCATAGAAAGTTAGTGTGTCAGTCCTCTTGTACTTAAGTCGGCATTGTGACTTTTGTACTACATTCGGATGCAATATCTGTGTTTCATCGTCAATAAGAAGGTCCAAGGGATACAGTAAACCTGAAGTGAAGCATCGGAATCTAAAACTGGACTCACAGGAGAGGTTCAAATCATAGATATTTAGAGTGTCAGTCCTCTTGTCCTTAAGTCGGCATTGTGCCTTTTGTTTTAAATTCGGATGCAATTTCTGTGTTTCATCGTCAATAAGAAGGTCCAAGGTATACAGTAAAACTGAAGTGAAGCATCAGAATCTAAAACTGGACTCACAGGAGATGTTCAAATCATTGAAACTTAGAGTGTCAGTCCTCTTGTACTTAAGTCGGCATTGTGCATTTTGTATTAAATTCGGATGCAATTTCTGTGCTTCGTCGTCAATAAGAAAGTCCGAGGTATACAGTAAACCTGAAGTGAAGCATCAGAATGTAAAACTGGACTCACAGGAGAGGTTCAAATCATATAAAGTTAGAGTGTAAGTCCTCTTGTACTTAATTCGGCATTGTGCCATTTGTATTAAATTCGGATGCAATTTCTGTGTTTCATCGTCAATAAGAAGGTGTAAGGGATACAGTAAACCAGAAGTGAAGCATCGGAATCTAAAACTGGACTCACAGGAGATTTTCAAATCATTGAAAGTTAGAATGTCAGTCCTCTTGTACTTAAGTCGGCATTGTGACTTTTCTATTAAATTCGGAAGCAATTTCTGTGTTTCATCACCAATAACAAAGTCCAAGAGGTACAGTAAACCGAAAGTGACGCATCGGAATCTAAAACTGGACTCTCAGGAGAAGTTTAAATCATAGAAAGTTAGAGGGTCAGTCCTCTTGTACTTAAGTCGGCATTGTGCCTTTTGTATTAAACTCGGAAACAATATCTGTGTTTCATCGTCAATAAGAAGGTCCAAGGGATACACTAAACCTGAAGTGAAGCATCGGAATCTAAAACTGGACTCACAGGAGGGGTTCAATTCATAGATAGTTAGAGTGTCAGTCCTCTTGTACTCAAGTCGGCATTGTGTCTTTTGTATTAAATTCAAATGCAATTTCTGTGTTTCATCGTCAATAAGAAGGTCCAAGGTTTACAGTAAAGCTGAAGTGAAGCATCGGAACCTAAAACTGGACTCACAGGAGAGGTTCAAATCACAGAAAGTTAGAGTGTCAGTCCTCTTGTACTTAAGTCGGCATTGTGACTTTTGGATTAAATTCGGATGCAATTTCTGTGTTTCATCGTCAATAAGAAGGTCCAAGGTATACAGTAAACCTGAAGTGAAACATCGGAATCTAAAACTGGACTCACAGGAGAGGTTCAAATCATAGAAAATTAGAGTGTCAGTCCTCTTGTCCTTAAGTCGGCATTGAGCCTTTTGTATTAAATTCGGATGCAATTTCTGGGTTTCATCGTCAATAAGACGGTCCAAGGGATACAGTAAACCTGAAGTCAAGCATCGGAATCTAAAACTGAACTCACAGGAGATTTTCAAATGATTGAAAGTTAGAGTGTCAATCCTCTTGTACTTAAGTCGGCAATGTGCCTTTTCAATTAAATTCGGAAGCAATTTCTGTGTTTCATCATCAATAAGAAGGTCCACGGGAAACAGTAAACCTGAAGTGAAGCATCGGGATCTAAAACTGGACTCACAGGAGAGATACAAATCATAGAAAGTTAGAGTGTCAGTCCTCTTGTTCTTAAGTCGGTATTGTGCCTTTTGTATTAAATTCGGATGAAATATCTGTGTTTCATCGTCAATAAGAAGGTCCAAGGAATACAGTAAACCTGAAGTGAAGCATCGGAATCTATAACTGGACTCACAGGAGCAGTTCAAATCATAGAAAGTTAGAGTGTCAGTCCTCTTGTACTTAAGTCGGCATTGTGACTTTTTTATTAAATACGTAAGCAATTTCTGTTTCTCATCGTCAATAAGAAGGTCCAAGGTATACAGTAAACCTGAAGTGAAGCATCGGAATCTAAAACTGGACTCACAGGAGAGGTTCAAATCATTGAAAGTTAGAGTGTCTGTCCTCTTGTACTTAAGTCGGCATTGTGCCATTTGTATTAAATTCGGATGCAATTTCTGTGTTTCTTCGTCAATAAGAAGGTCCAAGGTATACAATAAACCTGTAGTGAAGCATCGGAATCTAAATCTGGACTCACAGGAGAAGTTCAAAACATAGAAAGTTAGAGTGTCAGTCCTCTTGTACTTAAGTCGGCATTGTGAGTTTTGTACTACATTCGGATGCAATATCTGTGTTTCATCGTCAATAAGAAGGTCCAAGGGATACAGTAAACCTGAAGTGAAGCATCGGAATCTAAAACTGGACTCACAGGAGAGGTTCAAATCATAGATATTTAGGGTGTCAGACCTCTTGTCCTTAAGCCGGCATTGTGCCTTTTGTTTTAAATTCGGATGCAATTTCTGTGTTTCATCGTCAATAATAAGGTCCAAAGTATACAGTAAAACTGAAGTGAAACATCGCAATCTAAAACTGGACTCACAGGAGAGGTTCAAATCATAGAAAATTAGAGTGTCAGTCCTCTTGTACTTAAGTCAGCATTGTGCCTTTTGTATTATATTCGGATGCAATTTCTGTGTTTCATCCTCAATAAGAAGGTCCAATGGATACAGTAAACCTGAAGTGTAGCATCGGAATCTAAAACTAGTCTCACAGGAAAGGTTCAAAACATAGACAGTAAGAATAGTCAGTCTTCTTGTACTTAAATCGTCATTTTGCCTATTGTATTTCATTCCGTTTCAGTTTCTGTGTTTCATCGTCAATAAGAATGTCGAAGGGATACAGTAAATCTGAAGCATCGGAAACTAGAACTGGTCTCACAGGAAAGGTTCAAATCATAGGTTGTAAGAAGAGCCAGTCCTCTTGTACTTACGTTGGCATTGTGTCGTTTGTATTTAATTCCGATGCAATTTCTGTGTTTCATCGTCAATAAAACGGTCCAAGGGATACAGTAAACCTGAAGTGAAGCATCGGAATCTAAAACTGGTCTCACAGGAAAGGTTCAAAACATAGACAGTAAAAAGAGTCAGTCTTCGTGTACTTAAGTCGGCATTGTGCCTTTTGTATTAAATTCCGATTCAATTTCTGTGTTTCATCGTCAATGGGAAGGTCCAAAGGATACAGTACACCTGAAGTGAAGCATCGAAATCTGAAACTGGTTCCACAGGAAAGGCTCTAATCATAGAATGTAAGAAGAGTCAGTCTTCTTGTACTTAAGTCGGTATTGTGCCTTTTGTATTTAATTCTGATGCAATTTCTGTGTTTCATCGTCAGTAACAATTTCCAAGGGATACAGTAAACCTGAAGTGAAGCATCGGAATCTAAAACTAGTCTCACAGGAATGGTTTACATCATAGACAGTAACAAGAGTCAGTCTTCTTCTTCTTAAGTCGGCATTGTGCCTTTTGTATTTAATTCCGATACAATTTCTGTGCTTCATCGTCAATAAGAAGGTCCAAGGGCTAGAGTACACCTGAAGTGAAGCATCGGAATCTGAATCTGGTTTCACAGGAAAGGCTCAAATCATAGAATGTAAGAAGAGTCAGTCTTCATTAACTTAAGTTGGCATTGTGCCGTTTGTACTTCATTTCGATGCAATTTCTGTGATTCACCGTCAATATGAAGGTCCAAGGGATACAGTAAACCTGAAGTGAAGCTTCGGAATCTAAAATTGGTCTTACAGAAAAGGTTCAAAGCAATGGCAGTATGAAGAGTCAGTCTTCTTCTACTTAAGTCGGCATCGTGCCATTTGTATTTAATTCCGATGCAATTTCTGTGTTTCATCGTCAGTAACAATTTCCAAGGGATACAGTAAACCTGAAGTGAAGCATCGGAATCTAAAACTAGTCTCACAGGAAAGGTTTAAATCATAGACAGTAACAAGAGTCAGTCTTCTTGTACTTAATTCGTCATTTTGCCTATTGCATTTAATTCCGTTGCAATTTCTGTGTTTCATCGTCAATAAGAAGGTCCGAGGGATACAGTAAATCTGAAGCATCGGAAGCTAGAACTGGTCACACAGGAAAGGTTCAAATCATAGAATGTAAGTAGAGTCAGTCCTCCTCTACTTACGTAGGTTCAAAGCAATGGCAGTATGAAGAGTCAGTCTTCTTCTACTTAAGTCTGCATCGTGCCTTTTGTATCTAATTCCGATGCTATTTCAGTGTTTCTTCGTCAGTAACAAGGTCCAAGGGATACAGTAAACCTGAAGTGAAGCATCGGAATCTAAAACTCGTCTCAAAGGAAAGGTTCAAAACATAGGCAGTACAAAGAGTCAGTCTTCTTGTACTTAAGTCGGCATTGTGCCTTTTGTTTTTAATTCCGGGGCAATATCTGTGTGTCATCGTCATTAAGAAGGTCCAAGGGATACAGTGCACCTGAAGTAAGGCATCGGAATCAGAATCTGGTTTCACAGGAAAGGCTCAAATCAGAGAATGTAAGAAGAGTCAGTCTTCTTGGACTTAAGTCGGCAGTGTGCCTTTTGTATTTAATTCCGGTGCAATTTCTGTGTTTCATCTTCCATAAGAAGGTCCAAGGGATACAGTAAACCTGAAGTGAAGCATCGGAATTTAAAACTAGTATCACAGGAATGGTTCAAATCATATAATGTAAGACGAGTTAGTCCTCTTGTCCTTAATCGGCATTGTGATTTTTGTATCTAATTCCGATGCAATTTCTGTGTTTCATCGTCAATAAGAAGGTCAAGAACAAAGTAAAACTGAAGTGAAGCATCGATATCTAAAACTGGTCTCACAGGAAAGGCTAACGACATAGAATGTATGAAGAGTGAATCCTCTTGTACTTAAGTCGGCATTGTACCTTTTGTATTTAATTCCGATGCAATTTCTGTGTTTCATCCTCAATAAGAATGTCCAAGGGATACAGGAAACCTGAAGTGAAGCATCGAAATATAAAACTGGTCTCACAGGAAAGGTTCAAAAACATAGACAGTAGGAAGAGTCGGTCTCCTTGTACTTAAGTCACCATTGTGCCTTCTGTAATTAATTCCGATGCAATTTCTCTGTCTCATCATCAATAATAAGGTCCAAGGGATACAGTGAACCTGAAGTGAAGCTTCGGAATCTAAAACTCGTCTCACAGGAAAGGTTCAATTCATAGAATGTAGGAAGAGTCAGTCCTCTTGTACTTAAGTCGGCATTGTGCCTTTTCCATTTAATTCCGATGCTATTTCTGTGTTTCATCGTCAATAAGAAGGACCAAGGGATACAGTAAACCTGAAGTAAAGCATCGGAATCCAAAACTTGTCTCACCGGAAAGGTTCAATCTTAAACAGTAAGAGGAGCCGATCTTCTTGTACTTAAATCGGCATTGGGCCTTTTGAATTTAATGCCGATGTAATTTCGGTGTTTCATCGTCAATAAGAAGGTCCAAGGGATAAAGTAAACCTGAAGTGAAGCATTAGAATCTAAAACTGGTCCCACAAGAAAGGCTCTAAACATAGACAGTAAGAAGAGTCAGTCTTGTAGTACTTAAGTCAGCATTGTGCCTTTTGTATTTAATTAGGATACAAATTCTGTGTTTCATCGTCAAAATGTAGGTCCAAGTTAAATAGGAAACCTGAAGTGCAACATCGGAATCGAAAACTGGTCTCACAGGAAACGTTCAAATGATAGAATGTAAGAAGAGTCAGTCCTCTTCTACTGATGTCAGCATTGTGACTTTTGCATTTAATTCCGATGCAATTTCTGTGTGTCATCGTCAATACGAAGGTCCAAAGGATACAGTAAACCTAATATGAAACTTCTGAATCTAAGACTGGTCTCACAGGAAAGGTTCAAAACATAGACAGTAAGAAGGGTCAGTCTTCTTGTACTTAAGTCAGCAATGTGCCTTTTGTATTTAATTCCGATGCAATTTCTGTGTTTCATCGTCAATAAGAAGATCCAAGGGATACAGTAAACCTGAAGTGTAGCATCGTAATCTAAAGCTGGTCTAAGACGAAAGATTCAAAACGTAGACAGTAAGAAGAGCCAGTGTTCTTGTACTTAAGACGGCATTGTGTCTTTTGTATTTCAATCCGAACCAATTTCTGAGCTTCATTGACAATACGAATGTGCAAGAGATACAGTAAACCTGAAGTAAAGCATCGGAACCTATATCTGGTCTCACTGGAAAGGATCGAAACATTGACAGTATGAAGAGTCAGTCCCCTTGTCATTAAGTCGGCAATGTGCCTTTTGAACTTAATTCCGATGCAATTTCCGTGTTTCTTCGCCAATAAGAAGGTCCACGGTATATAGTAAAAATGAAGTGAAGCATCGGAATCTAAAAATGGTCTCACAGGAAATGTAAAGAACATAGACATTAAGAAGAGTCACTCTTGTTGTACTTAAGTCGGCATTGTGTCTTTTGTATTTAGTTTCGATGCAATATCTGTGTTTCATCGTCAATAAGTTGCTCTAAGGGATACAGTAAACCTGAAGTGAAGCATCGGAATCTAAAACTGGTCTCACAGGAAAGGTTCAAAACGTAGACAGTAAGAAGAGTCGGTCTTCTTGATCTTTAGTCGGCATTGTGCCTTTTGTATTTAATTCCGATGCAATTTCTGTGTTTCATCGTCAATAAGAAGGTCCAAGGGATACAGTAAACCTGAAGTAAATCATCGACATCTAAAACTGGTCATACAGGAAGGGTTCAAAACATAGACAGAAAGAAGAGTCAGTCTTCTTGTACTTAAGTCGGCATTGTGCCTATTGTATTTAGTTCCGATTCAATTTCTCTGCTTCATATTCAGTAAGAAGTTCCAATGGATACAGTAAACCTGAAATGAAGCATCGGAATCTAAAACTGGTCTCACGGAAAAGGTTCAAAACATAGACAGTAAGAAGAGTCAGTCATCTTGTACTTAAGTCGGCTTTGTGCCATTTTTATTTAATTCCGATGCAATTTCTGTGTTTCATCGTCAATGAGAAGGTCCAAGGGATAAAGTACACCTGAAGTGAAGCATGGGAATCTAAAACTGGTCTCTAGGGAAAGGTTCAAATCGTAGACAGTAATTAGAGTTAGTCTTCTTGTACTTAAGTCGGCATTGTGCCTTTTGTATTTATTTCCGATGCAATTACTGTGTTTCATCGTCAAAAAGAAGGTCCAAGGGATACAGCAAACCCAAAGTGAAGAATCGATATCAAAAACTTGTCACAGAGGAGAGCTCAAATCATAGAATGTAAGAAGAGACAGTCCTGTTGTACTTAAGTCGTCATGTGCCTTTTGTATTTAATTCCGATGCAATTTCTGTGTTTCATCGTCAGTCAGAAGGTCCAAGGGATACAGTAAACCTGAAAAGAAGCATCGGAATCTAAAACTGGTCTCACAGGAAAGGTTCAAAACATAGACAGTAAGAAGAGTCAGTCCCCTAGTAATTGAGTCGGCAATGTGCCTTTTGTATTTAATTCCGATGCAATTTCCGTGTTTCTTAGTCAATAAGAAGGTTTAGGGTATATAGTAAAAATGAAGTGAAGCATCGGAATCTAAAACTCGTCTCACAGGAAATGTAAAAAACATAGACAGTAAGAAGACTCAGTCTTGTTGTACTTAAGTCGGAATTGTGTCATTTGTATTTAGTTTCGATGCAATATCTGTGTTTCATCGTCAATAAGTAGCTCTAAGGGATACAGTAAACCTGAAGTGAAGCATCGGAATCTAAAACTGGTCTCACAGGAGAAGTTCAAAACATAGACAGTAAGAAGAGTCGGTCTTCTTGAACTTTAGTCGGCATTGTGCCTTTTGTATTTATTACCGGTGCAATATCTGTGTTTCATCGTTAATATGATGGCCCGAGGGATACAGTAAACCTGAAGCGAAGCATCTGATTCTAAAACTGGTCTCACAGGAAAGTTTCAAATCATAGAATGTAAGAAGAGTCAGTCCTCTTGTACTTAAGTCGGCATTGTGCCATTTGTATTTAATTCCGATTCAATTTGTGTGTTTCATCGTCAGTAAGATGGTCCAAGGGATACAGTTAACCTGAAGTGAAGCATCGGAATATAAAACTAGTCTCACAGGAATGGTTCAAAACATAGACAGTAAGAAGAGTCAGACTTCTTGTACTTTTGCTTTTTGTATTTAATTTCAATGAAATTTCTGTTTTTCATCGTCAATAAGAAAGTCTGAGGGATACAGTAAACCTGAAGTGAAGCATCAGAATCTAAAACTGGTCTCACAGGAAAGGTTCTAATCCTAGACGGTACGATGAGTCAGTCTTCTTGTACTTAAGTCGGCATTGTGCCTTTTGTATTTCATTCCGATGCATTTTCTGTGTGTCATCGTCAATATGAAGGTCGAGGGATACAGTACACCTGAAGGGAAGCATCGGAATCTAAAACAGGTCTTACAGGAAAGGTTCAAAACATAGACAGTAAGAAGAGTCAGTCTTCTGGTACTTAAGTCGGCATTGTGCCTTTTGTATTTAATTCCGATGCCATTTCTGTGTTTCATCGTCAATGAGAAGGTCCAAGGGATACAGTAAACCTGAAGTGAAGCATCGGAATCTAAAACAGGTCTCAAGGGACAGGCTCAAATTATAGAGAGTAATAAGAGTCAGTCTTCTTGTACTTAAGTCGGTATTGTGCCTTTCGTATTTAGTTCCGATGCAATTTCTGTGATTCATATTCAGTAAGAAGGTCCAATGGATACAGTAAACCTGAAATGAAGCTTTGGAATTTAAAACTGGTCTCACGGAAAAGGTTCAAAACATAGACAGTAAGAAGAGTCAGTCATCTTGTACTTAAGTCGGCATTGTTCCATTTGTATTTAATTCCGATGCAATTTCTGTGTTTCATCATCAATGAGAAGGTCCAAGGGATACAGTAAACCTGAAGTGAAGCATCGGAAACTAAAACAGGTCTCAAGGGAAAGGCTCGAATCATAGACGGTTATAAGAGTCAGTCTTCTTGTACTTAAGTCGGCATTGTGCTTTTTGTATTTAATTCCGATGCAATTTCTGTGTTTCATCGTTAGTAAGAAGGTCCAAGGGATACAGTAAACCTGAAAAGAAGCATCGGAATCTAAAACTGGTCTCACAGGAGAGGTTAAATTCATAGAAAGTAAGAAGAGTAAGTCATCCTGTACTTAAGTCAGCATTATGCCATTTGTCTTTAATTCCGATGCAATTTCTGTGTTTCATCGTCAATAAGAAAGTCCAAGGGATACAGTAAACCTTAAGTGAAGCATCGGAATCTAAAACTGGTCTTACAGCAAAGGTTCAAAACGTAGACAGTAAGAGGAGCTAGTCTTCTTGTACTTAGGTCGGCATTGTCCCGTTTGTATTTAATTCCGAACCAAATCCTGTGTTTCATCGTCAGTAAGATGTTCCAAGGGATACCGTAAACCGGAAGTGAAGCATCGGAATCGAAACTAGTCTCACAGGAAAGGTTCAAAACATAGACCGTAAGAAGAATCAGTCTTCTTGTACTTGAGTCGACATTTTGCCTTTTGTATTTTATTCCGATGCAATTTCTGTGTTTCATCGTCAATAAGAAGGTCCAAGGGATACAGTAAACCTGAAGTGAAGCATCGGAATCTAAAACTGGACTCACAGGAGAGGTTCAAATCATAGAAAATTAGAGTGTCAGTCCTCTTGTACTTAAGTCAGCATTGTGCCTTTTGTATTATATTCGGATGCAATTTCTGTGTTTCATCCTCAATAAGAAGGTCCAATGGATACAGTAAACCTGAAGTGTAGCATCGGAATCTAAAACTAGTCTCACAGGAAAGGTTCAAAACATAGACAGTAAGAATAGTCAGTCTTCTTGTACTTAAATCGTCATTTTGCCTATTGTATTTCATTCCGTTTCAGTTTCTGTGTTTCATCGTCAATAAGAATGTCGAAGGGATACAGTAAATCTGAAGCATCGGAAACTAGAACTGGTCTCACAGGAAAGGTTCAAATCATAGGTTGTAAGAAGAGCCAGTCCTCTTGTACTTACGTTGGCATTGTGTCGTTTGTATTTAATTCCGATGCAATTTCTGTGTTTCATCGTCAATAAAACGGTCCAAGGGATACAGTAAACCTGAAGTGAAGCATCGGAATCTAAAACTGGTCTCACAGGAAAGGTTCAAAACATAGACAGTAAGAAGAGTCAGTCTTCGTGTACTTAAGTCGGCATTGTGCCTTTTGTATTAAATTCCGATTCAATTTCTGTGTTTCATCGTCAATGGGAAGGTCCAAAGGATACAGTACACCTGAAGTGAAGCATCGAAATCTGAAACTGGTTCCACAGAAAAGGCTCTAATCATAGAATGTAAGAAGAGTCAGTCTTCTTGTACTTAAGTCGGTATTGTGCCTTTTGTATTTAATTCCGATGCAATTTCTGTGTTTCATCGTCAGTAACAATTTCCAAGGGATACAGTAAACCTGAAGTGAAGCATCGGAATCTAAAACTAGTCTCACAGGAAAGGTTTATATCATAGACAGTAACAAGAGTCAGTCTTCTTCTTCTTAAGTCGGCATTGTGCCTTTTGTATTTAATTCCGATACAATTTCTGTGCTTCATCGTCAATAAGAAGGTCCAAGGGCTAGAGTACACCTGAAGTGAAGCATCGGAATCTGAATCTGGTTTCACAGGAAAGGCTCAAATCATAGAATGTAAGAAGAGTCAGTCTACATTAACTTAAGTTGGCATTGTGCCGTTTGTACTTCATTTCGATGCAATTTCTGTGATTCACCGTCAATATGAAGGTCCAAGGGATACAGTAAACCTGAAGTGAAGCTTCGGAATCTAAAATTGGTCTTACAGAAAAGGTTCAAAGCAATGGCAGTATGAAGAGTCAGTCTTCTTCTACTTAAGTCGGCATCGTGCCATTTGTATTTAATTCCGATGCAATTTCTGTGTTTCATCGTCAGTAACAATTTCCAAGGGATACAGTAAACCTGAAGTGAAGCATCGGAATCTAAAACTAGTCTCACAGGAAAGGTTTAAATCATAGACAGTAACAAGAGTCAGTCTTCTTGTACTTAATTCGTCATTTTGCCTATTGCATTTAATTCCGTTGCAATTTCTGTGTTTCATCGTCAATATGAAGGTCCGAGGGATACAGTAAATCTGAAGCATCGGAAGCTAGAACTGGTCACACAGGAAAGGTTCAAATCATAGAATGTAAGTAGAGTCAGTCCTCCTCTACTTACGTAGGTTCAAAGCAATGGCAGTATGAAGAGTCAGTCTTCTTCTACTTAAGTCTGCATCGTGCCTTTTGTATCTAATTCCGATGCTATTTCAGTGTTTCATCGTCAGTAACAAGGTCCAAGGGATACAGTAAACCTGAAGTGAAGCATCGGAATCTAAAACTCGTCTCAAAGGAAAGGTTCAAAACATAGGCAGTACGAAGAGTCAGTCTTCTTGTACTTAAGTCGGCATTGTGCCTTTTGTATTTAATTCCGATGCTATTCCTGTGTTTCATCGTCCATAAGAAGGTCCAAGGGATACAGTAAACCTGAAGTGAAGCATCGGAATTTAAAACTAGTATCACGGGAAAGGTTCAAATCATAGAAAGTAAGACGAGTCAGTCCTCCTGTACTTAAGTCGGAATTGTGCCTTTTGTATTTAATTCCGAAAGCCATTTCTGTGTTTCATCATCAACAAGAAGGTCCAAGGGATACAGTAAACCTGAAGTGAAGCATCGAAATATAAAACTGGTCTCACAGGAAAGGTTCAAAAACATAGACAGTAGGAAGAGTCGGTCTCCTTGTACTTAAGTCACCATTGTGCCTTTCGTAATTAATTCCGATGCAATTTCTCTGTCTCATCATCAATAATAAGGTCCAAGGGATACAGCGAACCTGAAGTGAAGCTTCGGAATCTAAAACTCGTCTCACAGGAAAGGTTCAATTCATAGAATGTAGGAAGAGTCAGTCCTCTTGTACTTAAGTCGGCATTGTGCCTTTTCCATTTAATTCCGATGCTATTTCTGTGTTTCATCGTCAATAAGAAGGACCAAGGGATACAGTAAACCTGAAGTAAAGCATCGGAATCCAAAACTTGTCTCACCGGAAAGGTTCAATCTTAAACAGTAAGAGGAGCCGATCTTCTTGTACTTAAATCGGCATTGGGGCTTTTGAATTTAATGCCGATGTAATTTCGGTGTTTCATCGTCAATAAGAAGGTCCAAGGGATAAAGTAAACCTGAAGTGAAGCATTAGAATCTAAAACTGGTCCCACAAGAAAGGCTCTAAACATAGACAGTAAGAAGAGTCAGTCTTGTAGTACTTAAGTCAGCATTGTGCCTTTTGTATTTAATTAGGATACAATTTCTGTGTTTCATCGTCAAAATGTAGGTCCAAGGTAAATAGGAAACCTGAAGTGCAACATCGGAATCGAAAACTGGTCTCACAGGAAACGTTCAAATGATAGAATGTAAGAAGAGTCAGTCCTCTTCTACTGATGTCAGCATTGTGACTTTTGCATTTAATTCCGATGCAATTTCTGTGTGTCATCGTCAATACGAAGGTCCAAAGGATACAGTAAACCTGATATGAAACTTCTGAATCTAAGACTGGTCTCACAGGAAAGGTTCAAAACATAGACAGTAAGAAGGGTCAGTCTTCTTGTACTTAAGTCAGCAATGTGCCTTTTGTATTTAATTCCGATGCAATTTCTGTGTTTCATCGTCAATAAGAAGATCCAAGGGATACAGTAAACCTGAAGTGTAGCATCGTAATCTAAAGCTGGTCTAAGACGAAAGATTCAAAACGTAGACAGTAAGAAGAGCCAGTGTTCTTGTACTTAAGACGGCATTGTGTCTTTTGTATTTCAATCCGAACCAATTTCTGAGCTTCATTGACAATACGAATGTGCAAGAGATACAGTAAACCTGAAGTAAAGCATCGGAACCTATATCTGGTCTCACTGGAAAGGATCGAAACATTGACAGTATGAAGAGTCAGTCCCCTTCTCATTAAGTCGGCAATGTGCCTTTTGAACTTAATTCCGATGCAATTTCCGTGTTTCTTCGCCAATAAGAAGGTCCACGGTATATAGTAAAAATGAAGTGAAGCATCGGAATCTAAAACTGGTCTCACAGGAAATGTAAAGAACATAGACATTAAGAAGAGTCACTCTTGTTGTACTTAAGTCGGCATTGTGTCTTTTGTATTTAGTTTCGATGCAATATCTGTGTTTCATCGTCAAATAGTTGCTCTAAGGGATACAGTAAACCTGAAGTGAAGCATCGGAATCTAAAACTGGTCTCACAGGAAAGGTTCAAAACGTAGACAGTAAGAAGAGTCGGTCTTCTTGATCTTTAGTCGGCATTGTGCCTTTTGTATTTAATTCCGATGCAATTTCTGTGTTTCATCGTCAATAAGAAGGTCCAAGGGATACAGTAAACCTGATGTAAATCATCGACATCTAAAACTGGTCACACAGGAAGGGTTCAAAACATAGACAGAAAGAAGAGTCAGTCTTCTTGTACTTAAGTCGGCATTGTGCCTATTGTATTTAGTTCCGATTCAATTTCTGTGCTTCATATTCAGTAAGAAGTTCCAATGGATACAGTAAACCTGAAATGAAGCATCGGAATCTAAAACTGGTCTCACGGAAAAGGTTCAAAACATAGACAGTAAGAAGAGTCAGTCATCTTGTACTTAAGTCGGCTTTGTGCCATTTTTATTTAATTCCGATGCAATTTCTGTGTTTCATCGTCAATGAGAAGGTCCAAGGGATAAAGTACACCTGAAGTGAAGCATGGGAATCTAAAACTGGTCTCTAGGGAAAGGTTCAAATCATAGACAGTAATTAGAGTTAGTCTTCTTGTACTTAAGTCGGCATTGTGCCTTTTGTATTTATTTCCGATGCAATTACTGTGTTTCATCGTCAAAAAGAAGGTCCAAGGGATACAGCAAACCCAAAGTGAAGAATCGATATCAAAAACTTGTCACAGAGGAGAGCTCAAATCATAGAATGTAAGAAGAGACAGTCCTGTTGTACTTAAGTCGTCATGTGCCTTTTGTATTTAATTCCGATGCAATTTCTGTGTTTCATCGTCAGTCAGAAGGTCCAAGGGATACAGTAAACCTGAAAAGAAGCATCGGAATCTAAAACTGGTCTCACAGGAAAGGTTCAAAACATAGACAGTAAGAAGAGTCAGTCCCCTAGTAATTGAGTCGGCAATGTGCCTTTTGTATTTAATTCCGATGCAATTTCCGTGTTTCTTAGTCAATAAGAAGGTTTAGGGTATATAGTAAAAATGAAGTCAAGCATCGGAATCTAAAACTCGTCTCACAGGAAATGTAAAAAACATAGACAGTAAGAAGCCTCAGTCTTGTTGTACTTAAGTCGGAATTGTGTCATTTGGATTTAGTTTCGATGCAATATCTTTGTTTCATCGTCAATAAGTAGCTCTAAGGGATACAGTAAACCTGAAGTGAAGCATCGGAATCTAAAACTGGTCTCACAGGAGAGGTTCAAAGCATAGACAGAAAGAAGAGTCGGTCTTCTTGAACTTTAGTCGGCATTGTGCCTTTTGTATTTATTACCGGTGCAATATCTGTGTTTCATCGTTAATATGATGGCCCAAGGGATACAGTAAACCTGAAGCGAAGCATCTGATTCTAAAACTGGTCTCACAGGAAAGTTTCAAATCATAGAATGTAAGAAGAGTCAGTCCTCTTGTACTTAAGTCGGCATTGTGCCATTTGTATTTAATTCCGATTCAATTTGTGTGTTTCATCGTCAGTAAGATGGTCCAAGGGATACAGTTAACCTGAAGTGAAGCATCGGAATATAAAACTAGTCTCACAGGAATGGTTCAAAACATAGACAGTAAGAAGAGTCAGACTTCTTGTACTTTTGCTTTTTGTATTTAATTTCAATGAAATTTCTGTTTTTCATCGTCAATAAGAAAGTCTGAGGGATACAGTAAACCTGAAGTGAAGCATCAGAATCTAAAACTGGTCTCACAGGAAAGGTTCTAAACCTAGACGGTACGATGAGTCAGTCTTCTTGTACTTAAGTCGGCATTGTGACTTTTGTATTTCATTCCGATGCATTTTCTGTGTGTCATCGTCAATATGAAGGTCGAGGGATACAGTACACCTGAAGGGAAGCATCGGAATCTAAAACAGGTCTTACAGGAAAGGTTCAAAACATAGACAGTAAGAAGAGTCAGTCTTCTTGTACTTAAGTCGGCATTGTGCCTTTTGTAATTAATTCCGATGCCATTTCTGTGTTTCATCGTCAATGAGAAGGTCCAAGGGATACAGTAAACCTGAAGTGAAGCATCGGAATCTAAAACAGGTCTCAAGGGAAAGGCTCAAATTATAGAGAGTAATAAGAGTCAGTCTTCTTGTACTTAAGTCGGTATTGTGCCTTTCGTATTTAGTTCCGATGCAATTTCTGTGATTCATATTCAGTAAGAAGGTCCAATGGATACAGTAAACCTGAAATGAAGCTTTGGAATTTAAAACTGGTCTCACGGAAAAGGTTCAAAACATAGACAGTAAGAAGAGTCAGTCATCTTGTACTTAAGTCGGCATTGTTCCATTTGTATTTAATTCCGATGCAATTTCTGTGTTTCATCATCAATGAGAAGGTCCAAGGGATACAGTAAACCTGAAGTGAAGCATCGGAAACTAAAACTGGTCTCAAGGGAAAGGCTCGAATCATAGACAGTTACAAGAGTCAGTCTTCTTGTACTTAAGTCGGCATTGTGCTTTTTGTATTTAATTCCGATGCAATTTCTGTGTTTCATCGTTAGTAAGAAGGTCCAAGGGATACAGTAAACCTGAAAAGAAGCATCGGAATCTAAAACTGGTCTCACAGGAGAGGTTCAATTCATAGAAAGTAAGAAGAGTAAGTCATCCTGTACTTAAGTCAGCATAATGCCATTTGTCTTTAATTCCGATGCAATTTCTGTGTTTCATCGTCAATAAGAAAGTCCAAGGGATACAGTAAACCTTAAGTGAAGCATCGGAATCTAAAACTGGTCTTACAGCAAAGGTTCAAAACGTAGACAGTAAGAGGAGCTAGTCTTCTTGTACTTAGGTCGGCATTGTCCCGTTTGTATTTAATTCCGAACCAAATCCTGTGTTTCATCGTCAGTAAGAAGTTCCAAGGGATACCGTAAACCGGAAGTGAAGCATCGGAATCGAAACTAGTCTCACAGGAAAGGTTCAAAACATAGACCGTAAGAAGAATCAGTCTTCTTGTACTTGAGTCGACATTTTGCCTTTTGTATTTTATTCCGATGCAATTTCTGTGTTTCATCGTCAATAAGACAGTCCAAGGGATACAGCAAACCTGAAGAGAGCATCGGAATCAAAACTAGTACACAGGAAAGGTTCAAATCATAGAATGTACGAAGAGTCAGTCTTCTTCTACTTAAATCGGCATTGAGCCTTTTGTAATTAATTTCGATGCCATTTCTGTGTTTCATCGTCAATAAGAAGGTCCAAGGGATAAGGTAACCCTGAAGTAAAGAATCGGAATCCAAAACTTGTCTCACAGGAAAGGTTCAAACATAGACAGTAACAAGAGTCAGTCTTCTTGTACTTATTTCGGTATTGTGCCTTTTGTATTTAATTCCAATGCAATTTCTGTGTTTCATCGTCAATGAGTAGGTCCAAGGGATACAGTAAACCTGAAGTGAAGCATCGGAATCTAAAACTGGTCGCACAGGAAAGGGTCAAATTATAGTATGTAAGAAGAGTCATTACTCCTGTACTTAAGTCAGCATTCTGCCTTTAGTATTCAATTCCGATGCAATTTCTGTATTTCATCGTCAATAAGAAGGTCCAAGGTATACAGTAAACCTGAAGTGAAGATTCGGAATCTAAAACTGGTCTTACAGGAAAGATTCAATACATAGACAGTACGAAGAGTCAGTCTTCTTATACTTAAGTCGGCATTGTTCCTTTTGAATTTAATTCCGATGCAATTTCTGTGTTTCATCGTCAAAAAGAAGGTCCAAGGGATACAGAAAACCTGAAGTGATGCATCGATATCAAAAACTGGTCTCAGAGGATCGGCTCAAATCATAGAATGTAAGAAGAGTTAGTCCTCTTGTACTTAAGTCGGCATTGTGCCTTTTGTATTAAATTCTGATTCAATTTCTGTGATTCATCGTCAATAAGAAGGTCCAATGGATACAGAAAACCGGAAGTGAAGCATCGGAATCTGAAAATGGTCTCAGAGGAAATGATCAAAACATAGTCAGTAAGAAGAGTCAGTCATCTTGTACTTAAGTCGGCATTTTTAATTTTGTATTTAATTCCGATGCAATTTCTGTGTTTCATCGTCAATACGAAGGTCCAAGTGATACTGTAAACCTGAAGTGAAGCATCGGAATCCAAAACCGGCCTCACAGGAAAGGTTCAAAACACAGACAGTAAGAATAGACAGTCTTCTTGTACTTAAGTCGGCATTGTGCCTTTTGTCATTAATTCCGATGCAATTTCTGTGCTTCATCGTCAATAAGAAGGTCCAAGGTATACAGTACACCTGAAGTGAAGCATCGGAATCTGAAATTGGTTTCTCAGGAAAGGCTCAAATCATAGATTGTAAGAAGAGTCAGTCTTCTTGTACTTAGATCGCGCATTGTGCCTTTTGTATTTAATTCCGTTGCAATTTCTGTGTTTCATCGTGAATGAGAAGGCCCAAGGTATACAGTAAACCTGAAGTGATGCATTGGAATCTAAAACTGTTCTCACAGGAAAGGTTCGAATCATAGACAGTAGGAACAGTCAGACTTCTTGTACTTAAGTCGGCATTGTGCATTTTGTATTTAATTCCGATGCAATTTCTGTGTTATATCGTCAATGAGAGGGTCCAAGTGATACAGTTAACCTGAAGTGAAGCATCGGAATCTAAAACTGGTCTCACAGGAAAGGTAAAAACATAGACAGGAAGACGAGGCAGTCTTCTTGTATTTAAGTCGGCATTTTGAATTTTGTATTTAGTTCCGATGCAATTTCTGTGTTTCATCGTCAATAAGAAGGGCAAAGGGATACACTAAACCTGAAGTGAAGCACTGGAATCTAAAACTGGTTTCACAGGAACGGCTCAAATCATAGATTGTAAGAAGAGTCAGTCTTCTTGTACTTATGTCGACATCGTGCCTTTTGCATTTAATTCCGATGCAATTTCTGTGTTTTATCGTCAATAAGAAAGTCCAAGGGATACAGTAAACCTGAAGTGAAGCATCGGAATCTAAACTTGTCTCAGAGGAAATGTTCGAAACAAAGAAAGTAAGAATTGTCAGTCTTCTTGTACTTATTTCGGCATTGTGCCTTTTGTATTTAATTTCGATGCAATTTCTGTGTTTCATTGTCAATAAGAAGGTCCAAGGTATACAGTACACCTGAAGTGATGCAATGGAATCTAAAACTGTTCTCACAGGAAAGGTTCAAATCGTAGACAGTAAGAAGAGTCAGACTTCTTGTACTGAAGTCGGCATTGTGCCATTTGTATTTCATTTACATGCAATTTCAGTGTTCATCGTCAATAAGAAGGTCCAAGGGATACAGTAAACCTGAAGTGAAGCATCGGAATCTAAAACTGGTCTCACAGGAAAGGTTAAAATCATAGATGGTAAGAAGAGTCAGTCTTCTTGTACTTATGTCGACATTGTGCCTTTTGCATTTAATTCCGATGCAATTTCTGTGTTTTATCGTCAATAAGAAGGTCCAAGGGATACAGTAAACCTGAAGTGAAGCTTAGGAATCTAAAACTGGCCTTACAGGGAAGGTTCAAAGCATAGACAGTAAGAAGAGTCGGTCTTCTTGTGCTTAAGTCGGCATTGTGCCTTTTGTATTTGATTCCGATGCAATTTCTGTGTTTCATCGTCAATAAGAAGGTCCATGGTATACAGTAAACCTGAAGTGAAGCATCGGAATCTAAAACTGGTCTCACAGGAAAGGTGAAAATCATAGACAGTAAGAAGAGTCAATCTCCTTGTACTTATGTCGGCATTGTGCCTTTTGCATTTAATTCCGATGCAAATTCTGTGTTACATCGTCAAAAAGAAGGTCCAAAGAATAAGGTCTACCTGAAGTGAAGCATCGATATCTAAAACTGGTCTCTGAGGAAAGGCTCAAAACAAAGAATGTGAGAAGAGTCAGTCCTCTTGTACTTAAGTAGGCATATTGCCTTTTGTATTTAATTCCGATGCAATTTCTGTGTTTCATCGTCAATAAGACGGTCCAAGAGATAAAGAAATCCTGAAACGAAACATCGGAAATTAAAACTGGTCTCACAGGAAAGGGTCAAACATAGATAGTAAGAAGAGTCAGTCTTCTTGTACTTAAGTCGGCAATGGGCCTTTTCTATTTCATTTACATGCAATTTCAGTGTTCATCGTCAATAAGAAGGTCCAAGGGATACAGTAAACCTGAAGTGAAGCATCGGAATCTAAAACTAGTCTCACAGGAAAGGTTCAAAACATTGACAGTAAGAAGAGTCAGTCTTCTTGTACTTACGTCGGCATTGTGCCTTTTGCATTTAATTCCGATGCATTTTCTGTGTTTCATCGTCAATAAGAAGGTCAAAGAAATACAGTAAACCTGAAGGGCAGCATCGGAATCTAAAACTGGTCTCACAGGAAAGGTTCAAATCATAGAATGTAAGAAGAGTCAGTCCTCCTGTACTTATGTCGGCATTGTGCCTTTTGTATTTAATTCCGATGCAATTTCTGTGTTTCATCGTCAATAAGAAGGTCCAAGTTATACAGTAAACCTGAAGTGAAGCTTCCGAATCTAAAACTAGTCTTACGGGAAAGGTCCAAAACATAGACAGTAAGAAGAGTCAGTCTTCTTGTACTTAAGTCGGCATTGGTCCTTTTGTATTTAACTCCGATGCAATTTCTGTGTTTTATTGTCAATAAGAAGGTCCAATGTATACAGAAACCTGAAGAGAAGCATCGGAATCTAAAACTAGTCTCACAGGAAAGGTTCAAAACATAGAATGTAAGAAGAGTCAGTCCTCCTGTACTTATGTCGGCATTGTGCGTTTTGTATTTAATTCCGATGCAATTTCTGTGTTTGATCGTCAATAAGAAGGTCCAAGGTATACAGTAAACCTGAAGTGAAGCATCGGAATCTAAAACTGGTCTCACGCGATAGGTTAAAACATAGACAGTAAGAAGAGTTAGTCTTCTTGGACTTAAGTCGGCATTTTGAATTTTCTATTTAATTCCGCTGTAATTTCCGTGTTTCATCGTCAATAAGAAGGTCCAAGGGATGTTGTAAACCTGAAGTGAAGCACCGGGATGGAAAACTGGTCTCACACTAAAGTTTCAAAACATGGACAGTAAGAAGAGTCAGTCTTCTTATGCTTACGTCGGCATTGTGCCTTTTGCATTTAATTCCGATGCATTTTCTGTGTTTCATCGTCAATAAGAAGGTCAAAGAAATACAGTAAACCTGAAGTGCAGCATCGGAATCTAAAACTGGTCTCACAGGAAAGGTTCAAATCATTGAATGTAAGAAGAGTCAGTCCTCCTGTACTTATGTCGGCATTGTGCCTTTTGTAATTAATTCCGATGCAATTTCTGTGTTTCATCGTCAATAAGAAGGTCCAAGTTATACAGTAAACCTGAAGTGAAGCTTCGGAATCTAAAACTAATCTTATGGGAAAGGTCCAAAACATAGACAGTAAGAAGAGTCAGTCTTCTTGTACTTAAGTCGGCATTGTTCCTATTGTTCCTTTTGTATTTAATTCCGATGCAATTTCTGTGTTTTATTGTCAATAATAAGGTCCAAGGTATACAGAAACCTGACGTGAAGCATCGTAATCTAAAACTGGTCTCACGCGATAGGTTAAAACATAGCAGTAACAAGAGTTAGTCTTCTTGTACTTAAGTCGGCATTTGGAATTTTCTATTTCATTTCGCTGCAATTTCCGTGTTTCATTGTCAATAAGAAGGTCGAAGGGATGTTGTAAACCTGAAGTGAAGCATCGGGATGGAAAACTGGTCTCACACTAAAGTTTCAAAACATAGACAGTAAGAAGAGTCAGTCTTCTTGTACTTAAGTCGGCATTGTGCCTTTTGCAATTAATCCTGATGCAATATCTGTTCCATCATCAATAAGAAGGTCCAAGGGATACAGTACATATGAAGTGAAGCATAGGAATCAGAAACTGGTTTCACAGGAAAGGCTTAAATCATAGATTGTAAGAAGAGTCAGTCTTCCTTTTACTAAAGTCGGCATTGTGCCTTTCGTATTTAATTCCGATGCAATATCTGTGTTTCATCGTCAAAAAGAACGTCCAAGGAATACAGTAAACCTGAAGTGAAGCATCGATACCTAAAACTGGTCCCAGAGGAAAGGCTCAACTCATAGAATATAAGAAGATTCAGTCCTCTTGTACTTAAGTCCGCATTGTGCCTTTTGTATTTAATTCAGATGCAAAATCTGTGTTTCATCGTCAATTAGAAGGTCCAAAGGATACAGTAAACCTGAATTGAGGCATTGGAATCTAAAACTGGTTTCAGAGGAAATGATCAAAGCATAGTCAGTAAGAAGAGTCCGTCTTCTTTTACTTAAGTCTGCATTGTGCGTTTTGTATTTAATTCCGATGCAAATTCTGTGTTTCATCGTCAATAAGAAGGTTCAAGGGATACAGTAACCATGAAGAGAAGCATCGATACCTAAAACTGGTCTCACAGGAAAGGCTAAAATCATAGAATGTAAGAAGAGTCAATCCTCTTTTACTTAAGTCGGCATTGTGCCTTTTGTATTTAATTTACATGCAATATCTGTGTTTCATCGTCAATAAGAAGGTCCAAGTGATACAGTTAACCTGAAGTGAAGCATCGGAATCTATAACTGGTCTCACAGGAAAGTTTTAAATCATAGACAGTAAGAAGAGTCAGTCACCTTGTACTTAAGTCGGCATTGTGCTTTTTGCATTTAATTCCGATGCAATTTCTGTGTTTTATCGTCAATAAGTAGGTCCAAGGGGTACAGTAAACCTGAAGTAAAGCTTCGAAATCTAAAACAGGTCTTACAGGAAAGGTTCAAAACATAGACAGTATGAAGAGTCAGTCTTCTTGTGCTTAAGTCGGCATTGTGCCTTTTGTATTTAATTCCGATGCAATTTCTGTGTTTTATCGACAATAAGAAGGTCCAAGGGATACAGTAAACCTGAAGTGAAGCATCGGAATCTAAAACTGGTCTCACGGGAAACGTTAAAACATAGACAGTAAGAAGAGGCAGTCTTCTTGTACTTAAGTCGGCATTTTGAATTTTGTATTTAATTCCGATGCAATTTCTGTGTTTCATCGTCAATAAGAAGGGCCAAGAGGTAATGTAATCCCGAATAGAAGCATCGGATATTGAAACTGGTCTCACAGGAAAAGGTCCAAACATAGATAGTAAGAAGAGTCTGTCTTCTTGTACTTAAGTCGGCATTGTGCCTTTTGTATTTAATTCCGAAGCAATTTCTGTGTTTCATCGTCAATATGAAGGTCCATGGGATACAGTAAATATGAAGTGAAGCATCAGAATCTATGAATGGTCTTGCAGCAAAGGTTCAAATCATACACAGTAAGAAGAGTCAGTCTTCTTGCGTTTAAGTCGGCATTGTGAATTTTGTAAGTAAGTCCGTTGCAATTTCTGTGTTTTATCGTCAATAAGAAGGTCCAAAGGATACAGTAAACCTGAAGTGAAGCATCGGAATCTAAAACTGGTCTCAGAGGAAATGTTCGAAACATAGAAAGTAGGAATTGTCAGTCTTCTTGTACTTAAGTCGGCATTGTGCCTTTTGTATTTAATTCCGATGCAATTTCTGTGTTTCATCGTCAATAAGAAGGTCCAAGGTATACAGTACACCTGAAGCGATGCAATGGAATCTAAAACTTTTTTCACCGGAAAGCTTCAATTCGTAGACAGTAAGAAGTGTCAGACTTCTTGTACTTTAATCGGCATTGTGCCGTTTGTATTTAATTTACATGCAATTTCTGTATATCATCGTCAATAAGGAGGACCAAGGGATACAGTAAAACTGAAGTGAAGCATCGGAATCTAAAACTGGTCTCACGGGATAGGTTAAAACATAGACAGTAAGAAGAAGTAGTCTTCTTGTACTTAAGTCGGCATTTTGAATTTTCAATTTCATTCCGCTGCAAATTCTGTGTTTCATCGTCAATAAGAAGGTCCAAGGTATAAAGAACACCTGGAGTGATGCAATGGAATCTAAAACTGTTCTCACAGGAAAGGTTCGAATCATAGAGATTAAGAAGATTCAGTCTCCTTGTACTTAAGTCGGCATTGTGCCTTTTGTATTTAATTCCAATGCAATTTCTGTGTTTCATCGCCAACAAGAAGGTCCAAGGGATACAGTAAACCTGAAGTGAAGCATCGGAATCTAATACTGGTCTCAGAGGAAATGATCAAATCATAGTAATAAGAAGAGTCAGTCTTCTTGTACTTAAGTCGGCATTGTGACTTTTGTATTAATTCCTATGCATATTCTGTGTTTCATCGTCAATAAGAAGGAGCAAGGGATACAGTGAACCTGAAGTGAAGCATCTGAATCTGAAACTGGTCTCACAGGAAAGGTTCAAAACATAGAATGTAGGAAGACTCAGTCCTCTTGTACGTAAGTCGGCATTGTGCCTTTTGTATTTAATTCCGATGCAATTTCTGTGTTTCATCGTCAATAAGAATGTCCAAGGGATACAGTAAACCCGAAGTGTAGCATCGGAATCTAAAACTGGTCTCATGGGAAAGGTTAAAACATAGACAGTAAGAAGAGTCAGTCTTCTTGTACTTAAGTCGGCATTGTTCCTATTGTTCCTTTTGTATTTAATTCCGATGGTATTTCTGTGTTTTATTGTCAATAATATGGTCCAAGGTATACAGAAACCTGACGTGAAGCATCGTAATCTAAAACTGGTCTCACGCGATAGGTTAAAACATAGCAGTAACAAGAGTTAGTCTTCTTGTACTTAAGTCGGCATTTGGAATTTTCTATTTCATTTCGCTGCAATTTCCGTGTTTCATTGTCAATAAGAAGGTCCAAGGGATGTTGTAAACCTGAAGTGAAGCATCGGGATGGAAAACTGGTCTCACCCTAAAGTTTCAAAACATAGACAGTAAGAAGAGTCAGTCTTCTTGTACTTAAGTCGGCAATGTGCCTTTTGCAATTAATCCTGATGCAATATCTGTTTCATCATCAATAAGAAGGTCCAAGGGATACAGTACATATGAAGTGAAGCATAGGAATCAGAAACTGGTTTCACAGGAAAGGCTTAAATCATAGATTGTAAGAAGAGTCAGTCTTCCTTTTACTAAAGTCGGCATTGTGCCTTTCGTATTTAATTCCGATGCAATATCTGTGTTTCATCGTCAAAAAGAACGTCCAAGGAATACAGTAAACCTGAAGTGAAGCATCGATACCTAAAACTGGTCCCAGAGGAAAGGCTCAACTCATAGAATATAAGAAGATTCAGTCCTCTTGTACTTAAGTCCGCATTGTGCCTTTTGTATTTAATTCAGATGCAAAATCTGTGTTTCATCGTCAATTAGAAGGTCCAAAGGATACAGTAAACCTGAATTAAGGCATTGGAATCTAAAACTGGTTTCAGAGGAAATGATCAAAGCATAGTCAGTAAGAAGAGTCTGTCTTCTTTTACTTAAGTCTGCATTGTGCGTTTTGTATTTAATTCCGATGCAAATTCTGTGTTTCATCGTCAATAAGAAGGTCCAAGGGATACAGTAACCATGAAGAGAAGCATCGATACCTAAAACTGGTCTCACAGGAAAGGCTAAAATCATAGAATGTAAGAAGAGTCAATCCTCTTGTACTTAAGTCGGCATTGTGCCTTTTGTATTTAATTTACATGCAATATCTGTGTTTCATCGTCAATAAGAAGGTCCAAGTGATACAGTTAACCTGAAGTGAAGCATCGGAATCTATAACTGGTCTCACAGGAAAGTTTTAAATCATAGACAGTAAGAAGAGTCAGTCACCTTGTACTTAAGTCGGCATTGTGCTTTTTGCATTTAATTCCGATGCAATTTCTGTGTTTTATCGTCAATAAGTAGGTCCAAGGGGTACAGTAAACCTGAAGTAAAGCTTCGAAATCTAAAACAGGTCTTACAGGAAAGGTTCAAAACATAGACAGTATGAAGAGTCAGTCTTCTTGTGCTTAAGTCGGCATTGTGCTGTTTGTATTTAAGGGGAGTTGGAATGCCCTATCTCGCCAATGTTAAATTTGCTAACTTTGTGTACCTTTTTCTTTGGAACTATTATCTTCAGAACTTTGAAATTCTGGCAGAGGTTTTCAGCATATATTGTGAGCCCACTGAACTAGAACCAATGTTTTCTTTTTGTTGGTATAGTATTTATGAATTTTTTACCATTAAGCCATTTTTTATTGGAAAAAGTATAACATAAACTTCCCTAGTTCAGAGAATAAGCCAGTTCTTGTCATGATTCTAGTTCAGTGGCCTCTTTGAACTGTTTTGCAGCATTTCTGAAAATTTGAATGTTGTTGGTTGAGTGGTTTATGAGATAAAGGTACATGTAACACTAAAAATGTCAAATGCCAGAAAATGCGATTAAAGTAATTTATTATGAAAATTCACAAATACCTTTTATTCTATTATCAAAAGTGTCCAGCAGAGTAATCAGGGTCATCTTCTAGTTCTTCTTCTTCACCTAGAAGCTTTCTTCTCCTTGCTGCCCTTGCTTTTTTTGTATTAAATTCAGCTGCATACTGAGCCTTCCTTACTCGCACGCTGTCCAGAAGCTGAAGACCTCTGATGGTGTTGATACCAGGAGCAATGCCGAGCCTTGCCATGACCTTTAGCCTACCCATATGACCATCATTGAATGAAATAACAGCATCACTGACTCCCCATTTCAATGTTTTTATCCCAACAAATACATTCTTAGGTACACGAGTCCAAATGAGGTTGTTGAACGACTCGTTTTGATTCTGGGTACAACCATGAAGACATTTTCGCAGAAGATCAGGATGCCCCAAGTCTCTATATATTGGTTTAATTACTTCCATAACAGCCAATGGAATATAATTTTTATGGTGATAAGGATCCCCAGTAGCTTGAGATTTTCTATAATTGCACCATGACTGAGGACCATCTGGACAAGCAAAATGTTGAGGATTATCATCAGTTGATGATCGATGTAAATATGTGGCCCATACAGCTTGTCTCATTTCCTGCAAATTATTTGCATTATTTCTTATTGCCATACCATAGTATTGTTGTAATTCATTTATAATTTTATCTGACAGGCGACCTCTAATGGTTTTACCATCTGACAAAATTTTGTCCTTCAGATTCTGTTTCAGTTTCCTTAGACGAGTGCCCATTCGTTTCTGAACATGACCGACACATTCTAGTTTAGTTATTGTCTTATTGACATATGGCATGGATTCTGTAACACTTTTGTATGCCTTGGAGTCCCCATCTCCAAGGAATTTTGTGTAAAATACTCCCCGTTCTTTTTCTGATCTGCTAAACATTTTCACAGCAGCGGCAGCCTCCATGCCTCCACTCGTACCTTCATAATTCTTGCTACATATGTGAGCTGCTTCTATCTTACCAGATGCACAATGGTAATAATGTTTAGTGAGCACTTCATAGTCCAAAACTTTACCGCTGTCCACACTAGTAACAGTAGCAACAGCATTTTTGGATGTGTGACCCCTTTTCTGCCAGGTTCCATCAAAAGCAACAGGGATATCTGGGTTTCCTTCATTTATATATTTTGCTTCACTGGCAGCAGCTTTCATTGATAAATCTGCTACAGACTGAACAGCATCTCCTATCACTTCAGTGTAATTGTCAATTTTAGCAGGTGGAGGTGGAAGATTCATTATGGCACAAAATGTTTGAGCAGCAGTATGTCCTTTACCAATTGCTCTCATTGCATACATTAGCCTGATATTACTCTCAAACAAATTGCTACTGCATGTTTTAGAGCTCCAAAAACAGGTCTCATTTTCACAACTGGCACAAACTATAGCAATTTTGCAGGAAAGTCCTATAGATTTTGTTATGTTCATATCAAAAGAACCTCCACAAAGATTACAACACAAACATTTCTTCATAAACTCAGTAAAAACAGGAAAGTCGACTAAAACATATTGTTCATTAGAAGCTTCATCTGTAATTTCACTTGCACAGTTTGATAACTTCTTTTTTGATGCACTGGTGGGCGTGTCTCCTTCACACATCTCAGCTGTACAAACGTCAGAACTTTCACCAGCATCAACAGGTGCTGAAGCAGAATCACTTGAACAAACGTTATTTGTAAATCTATTACCGCGAAACTTTCGCTTTTTAAATAATGATGCACTCCTAGGCATCGTAGAAACTACGCACTCACCACTGAAAGTCAAAACAAGACAGATAACAAACTCCAAATGAGCGACAAACTAAACTCGAGGCTCAAAACAAACACTCACAGATCAAAAACTGAACAATAAACACAGCTAGTCGTAAAAACAATGGTACCTATGGAAGGATCAAAGATTCTACAACTGAAGAGTGAAATCCACAGCCTTCTATATGTAATGTTTTCGGAAATGCGAAGATTTAAATGTGTACAAATCACAAGATGGGTAACTTTGCTGGGCGCACATGTAATTTTGAAAAATTAAATAAAAATACTTCCAATTGGAATTTCTTAACAAATTTTGCACCATTTTAAGCAGAAAATTTCAAATTAAGTTATAAGGTTAAAAACTGAAAATGTGAATTTTTTCCATTTTCCGGCATTCCAACTCCCCTTAATTCCGATGCAATTTCTGTGTTTTATCGACAATAAGAAGGTCCAAGGGATACAGTAAACCTGAAGTGAAGCATCGGAATCTAAAACTGGTCTCACGGGAAACGTTAAAACATAGACAGTAAGAAGAGGCAGTCTTCTTGTACTTAAGTCGGCATTTTGAATTTTGTATTTAATTCCGATGCAATTTCTGTGTTTCATCGTCAATAAGAAGGGCCAAGAGGTAATGTAATCCCGAAAAGAAGCATCGGATATTGAAACTGGTCTCACAGGAAAAGGTCCAAACATAGATAGTAAGAAGAGTCTGTCTTCTTGTACTTAAGTCGGCATTGTGCCTTTTGTATTTAATTCCGATGCAATTTCTGTGTTTCATCGTCAATATGAAGGTCCATGGGATACAGTAAATATGAAGTGAAGCATCAGAATCTATGAATGGTCTTGCAGCAAAGGTCCAAATCATACACAGTAAGAAGAGTCAGTCCTCTTGCGTTTAAGTCGGCATTGTGAATTTTGTAATTAAGTCCGTTGCAATTTCTGTGTTTTATCGTCAATAAGAAGGTCCAAAGGATACAGTAAACCTGAAGTGAAGCATCGGAATCTAAAACTGGTCTCAGAGGAAATGTTCGAAACATAGAAAGTAGGAATTGTCAGTCTTCTTGTACTTAAGTCGGCATTGTGCCTTTTGTATTTAATTCCGATGCAATTTCTGTGTTTCATCGTCAATAAGAAGGTCCAAGGTATACAGTACACCTGAAGCGATGCAATGGAATCTAAAACTTTTTTCACCGGAAAGCTTCAATTCGTAGACAGTAAGAAGTGTCAGACTTCTTGTACTTTAATCGGCATTGTGCCGTTTGTATTTAATTTACATGCAATTTCTGTATATCATCGTCAATAAGGAGGACCAAGGGATACAGTAAAACTGAAGTGAAGCATCGGAATCTAAAACTGGTCTCACGGGATAGGTTAAAACATAGACAGTAAGAAGAAGTAGTCTTCTTGTACTTAAGTCGGCATTTTGAATTTTCAATTTCATTCCGCTGCAAATTCTGTGTTTCATCGTCAATAAGAAGGTCCAAGGTATAAAGAACACCTGGAGTGATGCAATGGAATCTAAAACTGTTCTCACAGGAAAGGTTCGAATCATAGAGATTAAGAAGATTCAGTCTCCTTGTACTTAAGTCGGCATTGTGCCTTTTGTATTTAATTCCAATGCAATTTCTGTGTTTCATCGCCAATAAGAAGGTCCAAGGGATACAGTAAACCTGAAGTGAAGCATCGGAATCTAATACTGGTCTCAGAGGAAATGATCAAATCATAGTAATAAGAAGAGTCAGTCTTCTTGTACTTAAGTCGGCATTGTGACTTTTGTATTAATTCCTATGCATATTCTGTGTTTCATCGTCAATAAGAAGGTGCAAGGGATACAGTGAACCTGAAGTGAAGCATCTGAATCTGAAACTGGTCTCACAGGAAAGGTTCAAAACATAGAATGTAGGAAGACTCAGTCCTCTTGTACGTAAGTCGGCATTGTGCCTTTTGTATGTAATTCCGATGCAATTTCTGTGTTTCATCGTCAATAAGAATGTCCAAGGGATACAGTAAACCCGAAGTGAAGCATCGGAATCTAAAACTGGTCTCATGGGAAAGGTTAAAACATAGACAGTAAGAAGAGTCAGTCCTCTTTTACTTAAGTCGGCATTTTGAATATTGTATTTACTTCCGATGCAATTTCTGTATTTCATCGTCAATAAGAAGGTCCAAGTGATACAGTAAACCTGATGTGAAGTTTCGGAATCTAAAACTGGTCTTACAGGAAAGGTTCAACATATAGACAGTAAGAAGAGTCAGGCTTCTTGTGCTTAAGTCGGCATTGTGCCTTTTGTATTTAATTCCGATGCCATTTCTGTGTTTTATCGTCAATAAGAAGGTCCAAGGGATACAGTAAATCTGAAGTGAAGCATCGGAATCTAAAACTGGTCTCACGGGAAAGGTTAAAACATAGACAGTAAGAAGAGGAAGTCTTCTTGTACTTAAGTCGGCATTTTGAATTTTGTATTTAATTCCGATGCAATTTCTGTGTTTCATCGTCAGTAAGAAGGTCCAAGTGATGCAGTAAACCTGAAGTGATGCATCGGAATCTAAAACTGGTTTCACAGGAACGGCTCAAATCATAGATTGTTAGAAGATTCAGTATCCTTGTACTTAAGTAGGCACTGTGCCTTTTGTATTTAATTACGATGCAAATTCTGTGTTACATCGTCAAAAAGAAGGGCTAAGGGATAAGGTAAACCTGAAGTGAAGCATCGTTATCTAAAAATGGTCTCAGAGGAAAGGCTCAAAACATAGAATGTGAGAAGAGTCTGTCCTCATGTAATTAAGTAGGCATATTGCCTTTTGTATTTAATTCCGATGCAATTTCTGTGTTTCATCGTCAATAAGAAGGTCCAAGAGATAAAGTAATCCTGTAAAGAAGGATCGGAAATTAAAACTGGTCGCACAGGAAAGGGCCAAAGCATAGTTAGTATGAAGAGTCTGTCTTCTTGTACTTACGTCGGCATTGTGCCTTTTGTATTTAATTTCGATGCAATTTCTGTGTTTCATCGTCAATATGAAGGTCCATGGGATACAATAAACCTGAAGTGAAGCATCAGAATCTATGACTGGTCTTGCAGCAGAGGTTCAAAACATAGACAGTAAGAAGAGTCAGTCTTCTTGTGTTTAAGTCGGCATTGTGCCTTTTGTATTAAAGTCCGTTGCAATTTCTGTGTTTCATCGTCAATAAGAAGGTCCAAGGGATACAGTAAACCTGAAGTGAAGCATCGGAATCTATAACTGGTCTCAGAGGAAATGTTTGAAACGTAGAAAGTAAGAATTGTCAGTATTCTTGTACCTATTCGGCATTGTGCCTTTTGTATTTAATTCCGATGCAATTTCTGTGTTTCATCGTCAATAAGAAGGTCCAAGGTATAAAGTACACCTGGAGTGATGCAATGGAATCTAAAACTTTTCTCACAGGAAAGGTTCAAATCATAGGCAGTAAGACGAGTCGGATTTCTTGTACTTAAGTCGGCATTGTGCCTTTTGTATTTAATTCCAACGAAATTTCTGTGTTTCATCGTCAATAAGAAGGTCCAAGGGATACAGTAACACTGAAGTGAAGCATCGGAACCTAAAACTGGTCTCACAGGAAAGGTTCAAAACATAGACAGCAAGAAGAGTCAGTCTTCCAGTACTTAAGCCTGCATTGTGACTTTTGTAATTAATTCCGATGCAATTTCTGTGTTTCATCGTCAATAAGAAGGTCCATGATATGTGGTACACCTTAAGTGAAGCAACAGAATCAAAACTGGTACACAGAAAAGGTTCAAATCATCGAATGTAAGAAGAGTCAGTCCTCTTGTACTTAATTGGCATTGTGCCATTTGTATCTAATTCCGATGCAATTTCTGTGTTTCATCGTCAATAAGAAGGTGCAATGGATACAGTGAACCTGAAGTGAAGCATCTGAATCAGTTTCTGGTCTCACAGGAAAGGTTCAAAACATAGAATGTAGGAAGACTCAGTCCTCTTGTACGTAAGTCGGCATTGTGCCTTTTGTATTTAATTCCGATGCAATTTCTGTGTTTCATCGTCAATAAGGATGTCCAAGGGATACAGTAAACCCGAAGTGAAGCATCGGAATCTAAAACTGGTCTCATGGGAAAGGTTAAAACATAGACAGTAAGAAGAGTCAGTCTACTTTTACTTAAGTCGGCATTTTGAATATTGTATTTACTTCCGATGCAATTTCTGTATTTCATCGTCAATAAGAAGGTCCAAGTGATACAGTAAACCTGATGTGAAGTTTCGGAATCTAAAACTGGTCTTACAGGAAAGGTTCAAAACATAGACAGTAAGAAGAGTCAGGCTTCTTGTGCTTAAGTCGGCATTGTGCCTTTTGTATATAATTCCGATGCCATTTCTGTGTTTTATCGTCAATAAGAAGGTCCAAGGGATACAGTAAATCTGAAGTGAAGCATCGGAATCTAAAACTGGTCTCACGGGAAAGGTTAAAACATAGACAGTAAGAAGAGGAAGTCTTCTTGTACTTAAGTTGGCATTTTGAATTTTGTATTTAATTCCGATGCAATTTCTGTGTTTCATCGTCAGTAAGAAGGTCCAAGTGATGCAGTAAACCTGAAGTGATGCATCGGAATCTAAAACTGGTTTCACAGGAACGGCTCAAATCATAGATTGTTAGAAGAGTCAGTATGCTTGTACTTAAGTAGGCACTGTGCCTTTTGTATTTAATTACGATGCAAATTCTGTGTTACATCGTCAAAAAGAAGGGCTAAGGGATAAGGTAAACCTGAAGTGAAGCATCGTTATCTAAAAATGGTCTCAGAGGAAAGGCTCAAAACATAGAATGTGAGAAGAGTCTGTCCTCATGTAATTAAGTAGGCATATTGCCTTTTGTATTTAATTCCGATGCGATTTCTGTGTTTCATCGTCAATAAGAAGGTCCAAGAGATAAAGTAATCCTGAAAAGAAGCATCGGAAATTAAAACTGGTCTCACAGGAAAGGGTCAAATCATAGATTGTAAGAAGAGTCAGTCTTCTTGTACTTAAGTCGGCATTGTGCCTTTTGTATTTAATTCCGATGCCATTTCTGTGTTTTATCGTCAATAAGAAGGTCCAAGGGGTACAGTAAACCTGAAGTGAAGCATCGGAATCTAAAACTGGTCTCAGAGGAAACGTTCGAAACATTGAAAGTAAAAATTGTGAGTCTTCTTGTACTTAAGTCGGCTTTGAGCATTTTGTATTTAATTCCGATGCAATTTCTGTGTTTCATCGTCAATAAGAAGGTCCAAGGTATACAGTACACCTGAAGTGATGCATCGGAATCAAAAACTGGTCTCACAGGAAAGGTTAAAATCATAGACAATAAGAAGAGTCAGTTTCTTTGTACTTATGTCGGCATTGTGGTTTTTGCATTTAATTCCGATGCAATTTCTGTGTTTTATCGTCAATAAGAAGGTCCAAGGGATACAGTAAACCTGAATTGAAACATCAGAATCTAAATCTGGTCTTACAGGAAAGGTTCGTAACATAGACAGTAAGAAGAGTCAGTCTCCTTGTGCTTAAGTCGGCATTGTGCCTTTTGTATTTAATTCCGATGCAATTTCTGTGTTTCATCGTCAATACGAAGGTCCAAGAGATAAAGTAATCCTGTAGAGAAGCTTCGGAAATTAAAACTGGTCTCACAGGAAAGGGCCAAAACATAGTTAGTAAGAAGAGTCTGTCTTTTTGTACTTAAGTCGGCATTGTGCCTTTTGTATTTAATTCCGATGCAATTTCTGTGTTTCATCGTCAATATGAAGGTCCATGGGATACAGTAAACCTGAAGTGAAGCATCAGAATCTATGACTGGTGTTGCAGGAAAGGATCAAAACATAGACAGTAAAAAAATCAGTCTTCTTGTACTTATTCGGCATTGTGCCTTTTGTATTTAATTCCGATGCAATTTCTGTGTTTCATCGTCAATAACAAGGTCCAAGGTATACAGTACACCTGAAGTGATGCAATGGAATCCAAAACATTTCTCACAGGAAAGGTTCAAATCATAGGTTGTAAGAAGAGTCAGACTTCTTGTACTTAAGTCGGCATTGTGCCTTTTGTATTTAATTTACATGCAATTTCTGTGTTTCATCGTCAATAAGAAGGTCCAAAGGATACAGTAAACCTGAAGTGAAGCATTGGAATCTAAAACTGGTCTCACGGGATAGGTTAAAACATAGACAGTAAGAAGAGTTAGTCTTCCTGTACTTAAGTCGGCATTTTGAATTTTCTATTTAATTCCGCAGCAATTTCTGTGTTTCATCGTCAATAAGATGGTCCAAGGGATAGTGTAAACCTGAAGTGAAGCATCGGGATGTATAACTGGTCTCACACTATAGGTTCATAACATAGACAGTAAGAAGAGTCAGTCTTCTTGTACTTAAGTCGGCATTGTGCCTTATGCAATTAATCCCGTGCAATTTCTGTTTCATCGTCAATAAGAAGGTCCAAGGGGTACAATAAACCTGAAGTGAAGCATCGGAATCTATAACTGATCTCACAGGAAAGGTTCAAATCATAGACAGTAAGAAGAGTCAGTCTCCTTGTACTTAAGTCGGCAATGGGCCTCTTGTATTTAATTCCAATGCAATTTCTGTGTTTCATCGCCAATAAGAAGGTCCAAGGGATACAGTAAACCTGAAGTGAAGCATCGGAATTTAATACTGGTCTCAGAGGAAATGATCAAATCATAGTCAATAAGAAGAGTCAGTCTTCTTCTACTTAAGTCGGCATTGTGCCTTTTGTATTTAATTCCTATGCATATTCTGTGTTTCATCGTCAATAAGATGGTCCAAGGGATACAGTATACCTGAAGTGATGGATTGGAATCTAAAACTGTTCTCACAGGAAAGGTTCGAATCATAGAGATTAAGAAGATTCAGTCTCCTTGTACTTAAGTCGGCATTGTGCCTTTTGTATTTAATTCCAATGAAATTTCTGTGTTTCATTGTCAATAAGAAGGTCCAACGGATACAGTAACCCTGAAGTGAGGCATCGGAAACTAAAACTGGTCTCACAGGAAAGGTTCAAAACATAGACAGTAAGAAGAGTCAGTCTTCCAGTACTTAAGCCTGCATTGTGCCTTTTGTAATTAATTCCGATGCAATTTCTGTGTTTCATCGTCAATAAGAAGGTCCATGATATATAGTACACCTTAAGTGAAGCAACAGAATCAAAACTGGTACACTGGAAATGTTCAAATCATAGAATGTAAGAAGAGTCAGTCCTCTTATACTTAATTGGCATTGTGCCATTTGTATCTAATTCTGATGTAATTTCTGTGTTTCATCGTCAATAAGAATGTCCAAGGGATACAGTAAACCCGAAGTGAAGCATCGGAATCTAAAACTGGTCTCACGGGAAAGGTTAAAACATAGACAGTAAGAAGAGTCAGTCTTCTTTTACTTAAGTCGGCATTTTGAATATTGTATTTACTTCCGATGCAATTTCTGTATTTCATCGTCAATAAGAAGGTCCAAGTGATACAGTAAACCTGAAGTGAAGTTTCGGAATCTGAAACTGGTCTTACAGGAAAGGTTCAAAACATAGACAGTAAGAAGAGTCAGGCTTCTTGTGCTTAAGTCGGCATTGTGCCTTTTGTATTTAATTCCGATGCCATTTCTGTGTTTTATCGTCAGTAAGAAGGTCCAAGGGATACAGTAAAACTGAAGTGAAGCATCGGAATCTAAAACTGGTCTCACGGGAAAGGTTAAAACATAGACAGTATGTAGAGGAAGTCTTCTTGTACTTAAGTCGGCATTTTGAATTTTGTATTTAATTCCGATGCAATTTCTGTGTTTCATCGTCAATAAGAAGGTCCAATGGATACAGTAAACCTGAAGTGAAGCATCGGAATCTAAAACTGGATTCACAGGAACGTCTCAAATCATAGAATGTTAGAAGAGTCAGTTTTCTTGTACTTAAGTAGGCACTGTGCCTTTTGTATTTAATTCCGATGCAAATTCTGTGTTACATCGTCAAAAAGAAGGTCCAAGGGATAAGGTAAACCTGAAGTGAAGCATCGTTATCTAAAAATGGTCTCAGAGGAAAGGCTCAAAACATAGAATGTGAGAAGAGTCTGTCCTCATGTAATTAAGTTGGCATATTGCCTTTTGTAATTAATTCCGAAGCAATTTCTGTGTTTCATCGTCAATAATAAGGTCCAAGAGATGAAGTAATCCTGTAAAGAAGCATCGGAAATTAAAACTGGTCTCACAGGAAAGGTTCAAAACATAGACAGTAAGAAGAGTCAGGCTTCTTGTACTTATTCGGCATTGTGCCTTTTGTATTTAATTCCGATGCAATTTCTGTGTTTCACTGTCAATAAGAAGGTCCAAGGTATACAGTACACCTGAAGTGATGCAATGGAATCCAAAACTTTTCTCACAGGAAAGGTTCAAATCATAGGCAGTAAGAAGAGTCAGGCTTCTTGTACTTAAGTCGGCATTGTGCCCTTTGTATTTAATTTACATGCAATTTCTGTGTTTCATCGTCAATAAGAAGGTCCAAAGGATACAGTAAACCTGAAGTGAAGCATCGGAATCTAAAACTGGTCTCACGGGATAGGTTAAAACATAGACAGTAAGAAGAGTTAGTCTTCCTGTACTTAAGTCGGCATTTTGAATTTTCTATTTAATTCCGCAGCAATTTCTGTGTTTCATCGTCAACAAGAAGGTCCAAGGGATACTGTAAACCTGAAGTGAAGCATCGGGATGTAAAACTGGTCTCACACTAAAGGTTCATAACATAGACAGTACGAAGAGTCAGTCTTCTTGTACTTAAGTCGGCATTGTGCCTTTTGCAATTAATCCCGATGCATTTTCTGTTTCATCGTCAATAAGAAGGTCCAAGGGATACAGTACACATGAAGTGAAGCATAGGAATCAGAAACTGGTTTCACAGGAAAGGCACAAATCATAGATTGTAAGAAGATGCAGTCTTCTTGTACTAAAGTCGGCATTGTGCCTTTTGTATTTAATTCCGCTGCAATTACTGTTTTTCATCGTCAAAAAGAAGGTCCAAGGGATACATTAAACCTGAAGTAAAGCATCTAAATCTAAAACTGGTCTCAGAGGAAATGTTCAAAATATTGTCAGTAAGAAGAGTCAGTCTTCTTTTACTTAAGTCGGCATTGTGCGTTTTGTATTTAATTTCGATGCAAATTCTATGTTTCATCGTCAATAAGAAGGTCCAAGGGACACAGTAACCATGAAGAGAAGCATCGATACCTAAAACTGGTCTCACAGGAAAGGCAAAAATCATAGAATGTAAGAAGAGTCAATCCTCATGTACTTAAGTTGGCATTGTGCCTTTTGTATTTAATTTACACGCAATTTCTGTCTTTCATCGTCAATAAGATGATTCATGTGATACAGTAAGCCTGAAGTGAAGCATCGGAATCTATAACTGGTCTCACAGGAAAGGTTCAAATCATAGACAGTAAGAAGAGTCAGTCTCCTTGTACTTCAGTCGGCATTGGGCCTTTTGTATTTAATTCCAATGCAATTTCTGTGTTTCATCGTCAATAAGAAGGTCCAAGGGAAACAGTAAACCTGAAGTGAAGCATCGGGTTCTAAAACTGCTCTCAGAGGAAATGATCAAATCATAGGCAATAAGAAGAGTCAGTCTTCTTGTACTAAAGTCGGCATTGTGCCTTTTGTATTTAATTCCTATGCATATTCTGTGTTACATCGTGAATAAGATGGTCCCAGGGATACAGTACACCTGAAGTGCTGCATTGGAATCTAAAACTGTTCTCACAGGAAAGGTTCGAATCATAGAGAGTAAGAAGATTCAGCCTCCTTGTACTTAGGTCGGCATTGTGCCTTTCGTATTTAATTCCAATGAAAATTCTGTGTTTCATCGTCAATAAGAAGGTGCAAGGGATACAGTTAACCAGAAGTGAAGCATCTGAATCTGAAACTGGTCTCACAGGATAGGTTCAAAACATAGAATGTAGGAAGACTCAGCCCTCTTGTACGTAAGTCGGCATTGTGCCTTTTGTATTTTATTACGATGCAATTTCTGTGTTTCATCGTCAATAACAATGTCCAAGGGATACAGTAAAAGCCGAAGTGAAGCATCGGAATCTAAAACTGGTCTCACGGGAAAGGTTAAAACATAGACAGTAAGAAGAGTCAGTCTTCATTTACTTAAGTCGGCATTTCGAATATTGTATTTACTTCCGATGCAATCTCTGTGTTTCATCGTCAATAAGAAGGTCAATGTGATACAGTAAACCTGAAGTGAAGCATCAGAATCTATGACTGGTCTTGCAGGAAAGGTTCAAAACATAGACAGTAAGAAGAGTCAGGCTTCTTGTGTTTAAGTCGGCATTGTGCCTTTTGTATTTAAGTCCGTTGCCATTTCTGTGTTTTATCGTCAATAAGAAGGTCCAAAGGATACAGTAAACCTGAAGTGAAGTATCGGAATCTATAACTGGTCTCAGAGGAAATGTTCGAAACATAGAAAGTAAGAATTGTCAGTCTTCTTGTACTTATTCGGCATTGTGCCTTTTGTATTTAATTCCGATGCAATTTCTGTGTTTCATCGTCAATAAGAAGGTCCAAAGGATACAGTAAACCTGAAGTGAAGCATCGGAATCTAAAACTGGTCTCACGGGGTAGGTTAGAACATAGACAGTAAGAAGAGTTAGTGTTCTTGTACTTAAGTCGGCATTATGAATTTTCTACTTAATTCCGCTGCAATTTCTGTGTTTCATCGTCAATAAGAAGGTCCAAGGGATACTGTAAACCTGAAGTGAAGCATCGGAATCTAAAACTGGTCTTACAGGAAAGGTTCAAAACATAGACAGTAAGAACAGTCAGTCTTCTGGTGCTTAAGTCGGCATTGTGCCTTTTGTATTTAATTCCGATGCAATTTCTGTTTTTCATCGTCAATGAGAAGGTCCAAGGAGTACAGTAAACCTGAAGTGAAGTATCGGAATCCAAAACTGGTCTCACAGGAAAGGCTCATAGCATTGACAGTAAGAACAGTCTGTCTTCTTGTATTTAAGGGGGCATTGTGCTTTTTGTATTTAATACCGATGCGATTTCTGTGTTACATCGTCAATAAGAAGATCCAAGGGATACAGTAAACCTGAAGTGAAGCACCGGAATCTAAAACTGGTCTCACAGGAAAGGTTCAAAGCATGGAGAGTGAGAAGAGTCATTCTTCTTGTCCTTAAGTCGGCATTGTGCATTTTGTATTTAATTCCGATGCAATTTCTGTGTTTCATCGTCAATACGAACGTCCACTGGATACAGTAAACCCGAAGTAAAGCATCGGATTCAAGAGCTGGTCTCACAGGAATGGTTCGAAGCATGGACAGGAAGAATAGTCAGTCTTCTTGTACTTAAGTCGGCATTGTGCCTTTTGTATTTAATTCCGATGCAATTTCTGTGTTTCATCGTCAATGAGAAGGTCCAAGGAGTACAGTAAACCTGAGTGAAGCATCGGAATCCAAAACTGGTCTCACAGGAACGACTCATAGCATTGACAGTAAGAAAAGTCAGTCTTCATATACTTAAGTCGGCATTGTGCCTTTTGTATTTAACTCCAATGCAATTTCTGTGTTACATCGTCAATAAGAAGGTCCAAGGAATATAGGAAACCTTAAATGAAGCATCGGAATCTATAACTGGACTCACTGGAAATGTTCAAAACTTAGACAGTGAGAAGAGTCGGTCTTAGTGTACTTAAGTCGGCATTGTGCCTTTTGTATTTAATTCCGATGCAATTTCTGTGTTTCGTCGTCAATAAGAAGGTCCAAGGGATACAGTAAACCTGACGTGAAACATCGGAATCTAAAACAGGTCACACAGGGAAGGTTCGAACCATAGTGAGTAAGAAGAGTCAGTCTTCTTGTACTTAAGGCTACATTTTGAATTTTGTATTTAATTCCGATGCAATTTCAGATCTACATCGTCAACAATAAGGTCCAAGGGATACAGTAAACCTGAAGTGAAGCATCGTAATCTAATACTGGTTTCACAGGAAATTCTCAAATGCATAGACAGTATGAAGAGTCTGTCGTCTTGTACAGAAGTCGGCATTGTGCATTTTGTAGTTTTTTCAGATGCATTTTATGTGTTTCATCGTCAATAAAAAGGTCCAAAGTATACAGTAAACCTGAAGTGAAGCATCGGAATCTAAATCTGGTCCCACAGCAAAGGATCAAAACATAGACAATAAGAAGAGTCAGTCTTCTTATACCTAAGTCAGCATTGAGCTTTTTGTATTTAATTCCGATGCAATTTCTGTATTTCATCGTCAATAGGAGGTCCAAGGGATACACTAAATCTGAAGTGAAGCACCGGAATCTAAAACTGGTCAACAGGAAAGGTTCAAATCATAGAATGTAAGAAGTTGTCAGACCTCTTGTACTTAAGTCGGCATTGTGCTTTGGTATTTAATTCCGATGCAATGTCTGTGTCTCATCGTCAATAAGAAGGTCCACAGGATGCAGTAAACCCGAAGTAAAGCATCGGATTCTAAAACTGGTCTCACAGGAATGGTTCGAAGCATGGACAGTACGAATACTCAGTCCTCTTGTACTTAAGTCGGCATTGTGCCTTTTGTATTTAATTCCGATGCAAAGTCTGTGTCTCATCGTCAATAAGAAGGTCCAAGGAATACAGTAAACCTGAAGTAAAGCAACGGAATCTAAAACTGGTCTCTCAGGAAAGGTTCAAAACATGGACAGTAAGAAGAGTGAGTCTTCTTGTACTTATGTCGGCATTGTGCCTTTTGTATTTAATTCCGATGCAATTTCTGTGTTTCATCGTCAATAAGAGGGTCCAAGAGATACAGTAAACCTGAAGCGAAGCATCGAAATCTAAAACTGGTACCACAGGGAAGGTTCAAAACATAGACAGTATGAGGAGTCAGTCTTCTTGTACTGAAGTCGGTATGTGCCTTTTGTATTTTTTTCAAATGCAATTTATGTGTTTCATCGTAAATAAGAAGGTCCAAGGTATACAGTAAACCTGAAGTGAAGCATCGGAATCTAAAACTGGTCTCACAGGAAATGTTAAAAACATAGACAGTAAGAAGAGTCAGTCTTCTTGTACTTAAGTCGGCATTGTGCTTTATGTATTTAATTCCGATGCAATTTCTGTGTTTCATCGTCAATAAGAAGGTACAATGGATACACTAAACCTGAAGTGAAGCACCGGAATCTAAACCTGCTCTCACAGGAAAAATTCAAATCATAGAATGAAAGAAGTTGTCAGACCTCTTGTACTTAAGTCGGCATTGTGCTTTTGTATTTAATTCCGATGCAATGTCCGTGTTTCATTGTCAATAAGAAGGTCCAAGGAATACAGTAATCCTGAAGTAAAGTAACGGAATCTAAAACTGGTCTCACAGGAAAGGTTCAAAACATGGACAGTAAAAAGAGTCAGTCTTCTTGTAATTAAGTCTACATTTAGCATTTCGCATTTAATTCCGATTCAATTTCTGTGTTTCATCGTCAATGAGAATGTCCAAAGGGATACAGTAAACCTGAAGTGAAGCACTGGAATCTAAAAGTGGTCTCACAGGAAAGGCTCCAAACATAAACAGTAAGAAGTGTCAGACATCTTGCACTTAAGGCGGCATTGTGCATTTTGTATTTAATTCCGATGCAATTTCTGTGTTTCATCGTCAATAAGAAGGTCCATGGGATACAGTAAAACTGAAGTGAAGCATCGATATCTGAAACTGGTCACACAGGAAGGGCTAAAATCATAGAATGTAAGAAGAGTGAATCCTCTTGTACTTAAGTCGGCAGTGTGCCTGTTGTATTTAATTCCGATGCAATTTCTGTGTTTCATCGTCAATAAGAGGGTCCAAGAGATACAGTAAACCTGAAGCGAAGCATCGAAATCTAAAACTGGTACCACAGGGAAGGTTCAAAACATAGAGAGTAAGAAGATATAGTCTTCTTGTACTTAAGTCAACATTTTGCATTTTGTATTTAATTCCGATGCAATTTCTGTGTGTCATCGTCAATGAGAAGGTCCAAGGGATACAGTAAACCTGAAGTGAAGCATCGGAATCTAAAACACGTCTCACAGGGAAAGTTCAAACCATAGAGAGTAAGAAGAGTCAGTCTTCTTGTACTTAAGGCGACATTTTGAATTTTGTATTTAATTCCGATGCAATTTCAGATCTACATCGTCAATAATAAGGTCCAAGGGATACAGTAAACATAAAGTGAAGCAACAGAATGTATAACTGGTCTCACAGGAAAGGTTCAAATCATAGAATGTAAGAAGTGTCAGTCCTCTTGTACTTAAGTCGGCATTGTGCCTTTTGAATTTAATTCCGATGCAATTTCTGTGTTTCATCGTCAATAAGAAGGTCCAAGGGATACAGTAAAGCTGAAGTGAAGCATCGTAATCTAAAACCGGTCTCACAGGAAATGCTCAAAACATTGACAGTATGAAGAGTCAGTCTTCTTGTACTGCAGTCGGCATTGTGAATTTTGAATTTCTTTCAGATGCAATTTATGTGTTTCATCGTCAATAAGAAGGACCAAGGGATACAATAAACCTGAAGTGAAGCATCGGAATCTAAAACTGGTCTCACAGGAAAGGCTCAAAACATAAACAGTAAGAAGTGTCAGACTTCTTGTACTTAAGTCGGCATTGTGCATTTTGTATTTAATTCCGATGCAAATTCTGTGTTTCATCGTCAATAAGAAGGTCCAAGAGATATAGTACACCTGAAGTGAAGCATCGGAATGTATAACTGGTCTCACAGGAAATGTTGAAAAGTTATACAGTAAGAAGGGTCGGTCTTCTTGTACTTAAGTCGGCATTGTGCCATTTGTATTTATTTCCCATGCAATTTCTGTGTTTCATCGTCAATAAAAAGGTCCAAGAGATACAGTAAACCTGAAGTGAAACATCGGAATCTAAAACTGGTCTCACAGGAAAGGCTCAAATCATAAACTGTAAGAAGTGTCAGACTTCTTGTACTTAAGTCGGCATTGTGCATTTTGTATATAATTCCGATGCAATTTCTGTGTTTCATCGTCAATAAGAAGGTCTAAGGGATACAGTAAACCTGAAGAGAAGCATCGGAGTCTAAAACTGGTCAGACAGGAAAGGCTCATAGCAATGACAGTAAGAGGAGTCAGTCTTCTTGTACTTAAGTCGGCATTGTGCCTTTTGTATTTAATTCCGATGCAATTTCTATGTTTCATCGTCAATAAGAAGGTCCAAGGGATACAGTAAACCTGATGTAAGGCATCTGAATCTAAAACTGGTTTCACAGGAAAGGTTCAAAACATAGACAGTATGAAGAGTCAGTCTTCTTGTACTGAAGTCGGTATGTGCCTTTTGTATTTTTTTCAAATGCAATTTATGTGTTTCATCGTAAATAAGAAGGTCCAAGGTATACAGTAAACCTGAAGTGAAGCATCGGAATCTAAAACTGGTCTCACAGGAAATGTTAAAAACATAGACAGTAAGAAGAGTCAGTCTTCTTGTACTTAAGTCGGCATTGTGCTTTATGTATTTAATTCCGATGCAATTTCTGTGTTTCATCGTCAATAAGAAGGTACAAGGGATACACTAAACCTGAAGTGAAGCACCGGAATCTAAACCTGCTCTCACAGGAAAAGTTCAAACCATAGAATGAAAGAAGTTGTCAGACCTCTTGTACTTAAGTCGGCATTGTGCTTTTGTATTTAATTCCGATGCAATGTCCGTGTTTCATTGTCAATAAGAAGGTCCAAGGAATTCAGTAATCCTGAAGTAAAGTAACGGAATCTAAAACTGGTCTCACAGGAAAGGTTCAAAACATGGACAGTAAAAAGAGTCAGTCTTCTTGTAATTAAGTCTACATTTAGCATTTCGCATTTAATTCCGATTCAATTTCTGTGCTTCATCGTCAATGAGAATGTCCAAAGGGATACAGTAAACCTGAAGTGAAGCACTGGAATCTAAAAGTGGTCTCACAGGAAAGGCTCCAAACATAAACAGTAAGAAGTGTCAGACATCTTGCACTTAAGGCGGCATTGTGCATTTTGTATTTAATTCCGATGCAATTTCTGTGTTTCATCGTCAATAAGAAGGTCCATGGGATACAGTAAAACTGAAGTGAAGCATCGATATCTGAAACTGGTCACACAGGAAGGGCTAAAATCATAGAATGTAAGAAGAGTGAATCCTCTTGTACTTAAGTCGGCAGTGTGCCTGTTGTATGTAGTACCGATGCGATTTCTGTGTTTCATCGTCAATAAGAACGTCCAAGGGATTCACTAAACCGGAAGTGAAGCACCGGAATCAAAAACTGGTCTCACAGGAGAGGTTAAAATCATAGAATGTAAGAAGAGTCGGTCTTCTCGCACTTAAGTCTGCATTGTGCCTTTTGTATTTAATTCCTATGCAATTTCTGTGTTTCATCGTCAATAAGAACTTCCAAGGGATACAGTAAACCTGAAGTGAAGCATCGGAGTCTAAAACTGGTCTCACAGGAAAGGCTCAAAACAATGATAGTAAGAAGAGTTACCCTCCTTGTACTTAATTCGGCATGGTGCCTTTTGTATTTAATTCCGATGCAATTACTGTGTTTCGTCGTCAATAATAAGGTCCAAGGGATACAGTAAACCTGAAGTGAAGCAACAGAATGTAGAACTGGTCTCACAGGAAAGGTTCAAGTCATAGAATGTAAGAAGTGTCAGTCCTCTTGTACTTAAGTCGGCATTGTGCCTTTTGTATTTAATTCCGATGCAATTTCTGTGTTTCATCGTCAATAAGAAGGTCCAAGGGATACAGTAAAGCTGAAGTGAAGCATCGTAATCTAAAACTGGTCTCACAGGAAAGGCTCAAAACATAGACAGTATGAAGAGTCAGTCTTCTTGTACTGAAGTCGGCATTGTGAATTTTGAATTTCTTTCAGATGCAATTTATGTGTTTCATCGTCAATAAGAAGGACCAAGGGATACAATAAACCTGAAGTGAAGCATCGGAATCTAAAACTGGTCTCACAGGAAAGGCTCAAAACATAAACAGTAAGAAGTGTCAGACTTCTTGTACTTAAGTCGGCATTGTGCATTTTGTATTTAATTCCGATGCAAATTCTGTGTTTCATCGTCAATTAGAAGGTCCAAGAGATATAGTACACCTGAAGTGAGGCATCGGAATGTATAACTGGTCTCACAGGAAAGGTTCAAAAGTTATACAGTAAGAAGAGTCGGTCTTCTTGTACTTAAGTCGGCACTGTGCCATTTGTATTTATTTCCCATGCAATTTCTGTGTTTCATCGTCAATAAAAAGGTCCAAGAGATACAGTAAACCTGAAGTGAAACATCGGAATCTAAAACTGGTCTCAGAGGAAAGGCTCAAATCATAAACTGTAAGAGGTGTCAGACTTCTTGTACTTAAGTCGGCATTGTGCATTTTGTATTTAATTCCGATGCAATTTCTGTGTTTCATCGTCAATAAGAAGGTCTAAGGGATACAGTAAACCTGAAGAGAAGCATCGGAGTCTAAAACTGGTCAGACAGGAAAGGCTCAAAGCAATGACAGTAAGAGGAGTCAGTCTTCTTGTACTTAAGTCGGCATTGTGCCTTTTGTATTTTATTCCGATGCAATTTCTATGTTTCATCGTCAATAAGAAGGTCCAAGGGATACAGTAAACCTGATGTAAAGCATCTGAATCTAAAACTGGTCTCACAGGAAAGGTTCAAAACATAGACAGTATGAAGAGTCAGTCTTCTTGTACTGAAGTCGGTATGTGCCTTTTGTATTTTTTTCAAATGCAATTTATGTGTTTCATCGTAAATAAGGAGGTCCAAGGTATACAGTAAACCTGATGTGAAGCATCGGAATCTAAAACTGGTCTCACAGGAAATGTTAAAAACATAGACAGTAAGAAGAGTCAGTCTTCTTGTACTTAAGTCGGCATTGTGCTTTATGTATTTAATTCCGATGCAATTTCTGTGTTTCATCGTCAATAAGAAGGTACAAGGGATACACTAAACCTGAAGTGAAGCACCGGAATCTAAACCTGCTCTCACAGGAAAGGTTCAAATCATAGAATGAAAGAAGTTGTCAGACCTCTTGTACTTAAGTCGGCATTGTGCTTTTGTATTTAATTCCGATGCAATGTCTGTGTTTCATTGTCAATAAGAAGGTCCAAGGAATACAGTAATCCTGAAGTAAAGTAACGGAATCTAAAACTGGTCTCACAGGAAAGGTTCAAAACATGGACAGTAAAAAGAGTCAGTCTTCTTGTAATTAAGTCTACTTTTAGCATTTCGCATTTAATTCCGATTCAATTTCTGTGTTTCATCGTCAATGAGAATGTCCAAAGGGATACAGTAAACCTGAAGTGAAGCATTGGAATCTAAAAGTGGTCTCACAGGAAAGGTTCAAAACATAAACAGTAAGAAGTGTCAGACATCTTGCACTTAAGGCGGCATTGTGCATTTTGTATTTAATTCCGATGCAATTTCTGTGTTTCATCGTCAATAAGAAGGTCCATGGGATACAGTAAAACTGAAGTGAAGCATCGATATCTGAAACTGGTCTCACAGGAAGGGCTAAAATCATAGAATGTAAGAAGAGTGAATCCTCTTGTACTTAAGTCGGCAGTGTGCCTGTTGTATGTAATACCGATGCGATTTCTGTGTTTCATCGTCAATAAGAACGTCCAAGGGATTCACTAAACCGGAAGTGAAGCACCGGAATCTAAAACTGGTCTCACAGGAGAGGTTAAAATCATAGAATATAAGAAGAGTCGGTCTTCTCGCACTTAAGTCTGCATTGTGCCTTTTGTATTTAATTCCGATGCAATTTCTGTGTTTCATCGTCAATAAGAACTTCCAAGGGATACAGTAAACCTGAAGTGAAGCATCGGAGTCTAAAACTGGTCTCACAGGAAAGGCTCAAAACAATGATAGTAAGAAGAGTTACTCTTCTTGTACTTAATTCGGCATGGTGACTTTTGTATTTAATTCCGATGCAATTACTGTGTTTCGTCGTCAATAAGAAGGTCCAAGGGAGACAGTAAACCTGAGTTGAAGCATCGAAATCTAAAACAGGTCTCACAGGGAAGGTTCAAAACATAAGCAGTAAGAAGAGTCAGTCATCTTGTACTGAAGTCGGCAATATGCCTTTTATATTTTTTTCAAATGCAATTTATGTGTTTCATCATCAATAAGAAAGTCCAAGATATACAGTAAACCTGAAGTGAAGCACCTGAATCTAAAACTGGTCACAAAGGAAAGGTTCAAATCATAGAATGAAAGAAGTTGTCAGACCTCTTGTACTTAAGTCACCATTGCGCTTTTGTACTTAATTCCGATGCAATGTCCGTGTTTCATCGTCAATAAGAAGATCCAAGAATTACAATAATCCTAAAGTAAAGCAACGGAATCTAAAACTGGTCTCACAGGAGAGGTTCAAAACATGGACAGTAAGAAGAGTCAGTCTTCTTGTACTTATGTCGGCATTGTGGCTTTGGTATTTAATTCCGATGCAATTTCTGTGTTCCATCGTCAATAAGAAGGTCCAAGGGATACAGTAAACCTGAAGTAAAACATCGGAATCTAAAACAGGTCTCACAGAGAAGGATCAGAACATAGACAGTAAGAAGAGTCAGTCTTCTTGTACTTAAGTCTATATTTTGTATTTTGTATTTAATTCCGATGCAATTTCTGTGTTTCGTCTTCAATAAGAATGTCCAAGGGATACATTAAACCTAAAGTGAAGCATCGGAATCTAAAAGTGGTCTCACTGGAAAGGCTAAAAACTTAAACAGTAAGAAGTGTCTGACTTCTTGTACTTAAGTCGGCATTGTGCATTTTGTATTTAATTCTGATGCAATTTCTGTGTTTCATCGTCAATAAGAAGGTCCATGGGATACAGTAAGCCTCAAGTGAAGCATCGATATCTAAAACTGGTCTCACAGGAAACGCTAAAATCATAGAATGTAAGAAGAGTGAATCCTCTTGTACTTAAGTCGGCATTATGCTTTTGTATGTAATTCCGATGCGATTTCTGTGTTCCATCGTCAATAAGAATGTCCAAATGATACAGTAAACCTGAAGTGAAGCATCGGAATCTAAAACTGTTCTCACAGGAAAGGCTCAATACATAGACAGTATGAAGAATCAGTCTTCTTGTACTGAAGTCGACATTGTGCCTTTTGTATTTTTTTCAAATGCAATTTATGTGTTTCATCGTTAATAAGAAGGTCCAAGATATACAGTAAACCTGAAGTGAAGCATCGGAATCTAAAACTGGTCTCACTGGAAAGGTTCAAAACATAGACAATAAGAAGAGTCAGTCTTCTTGTACTTAAGTCGGCATTGTGCCTTTTGTATTTAATTCCGATGCAATTTCTATGTTTCATCGTCAATAAGAAGGTCCAAGGGATACAGTAAACCTGATGTAAGGCATCTGAATCTAAAACTGGTCTCACAGGAAAGGTTCAAAACATAGACAGTATGAAGAGTCAGTCTTCTTGTACTGAAGTCGGTATGTGCCTTTTGTATTTTTTTCAAATGCAATTTATGTGTTTCATCGTAAATAAGAAGGTCCAAGGTATACAGTAAACCTGAAGGGAAGCATCGGAATCTAAAACTGGTCTCACAGGAAATGTTAAAAACATAGACAGTAAGAAGAGTCAGACCTCTTGTACTTAAGTCGGCATTGTGCTTTTGTATTTCATTCCGATGCAATGTCCGTGTTTCATTGTCAATAAGAAGGTCCAAGGAATACAGTAATCCTGAAGTAAAGTAACGGAATCCAAAACTGGTCTCACAGAAAAGGTTCAAAACATGGACAGTAAAAAGAGTCAGTCTTCTTGTAATTAAGTCTACATTTAGCATTTCGCATTTATTCCGATTCAATTTCTGTGTTTCATCGTCAATGAGAATGTCCAAAGGGATACAGTAAACCTGAAGTGAAGCACTGGAATCTAAAAGTGGTCTCACAGGAAAGGCTCCAAACATAAACAGAAAGAAGTGTCAGACATCTTGCACTTAAGGCGGCATTGTGCATTTTGTATTTAATTCCGATGCAATTTCTGTGTTTCATCGTCAATAAGAAGGTCCATGGGATACAGTAAAACTGAAGTGAAGCATCGATATCTGAAACTGGTCACACAGGAAGGGCTAAAATCATAGAATGTAAGAAGAGTGAATCCTCTTGTACTTAAGTCGGCAGTGTGCCTGTTGTATGTAGTACCGATGCGATTTCTGTGTTTCATCGTCAATAAGAACGTCCAAGGGATTCACTAAACCGGAAGTGAAGCACCGGAATCAAAAACTGGTCTCACAGGAGAGGTTAAAATCATAGAATGTAAGAAGAGTCGGTCTTCTCGCACTTAAGTCTGCATTGTGCCTTTTGTATTTAATTCCTATGCAATTTCTGTGTTTCATCGTCAATAAGAACTTCCAAGGGATACAGTAAACCTGAAGTGAAGCATCGGAGTCTAAAACTGGTCTCACAGGAAAGGCTCAAAACAATGATAGTAAGAAGAGTTACCCTCCTTGTACTTAATTCGGCATGGTGCCTTTTGTATTTAATTCCGATGCAATTACTGTGTTTCGTCGTCAATAATAAGGTCCAAGGGATAGAGTAAACCTGAAGTGAAGCAACAGAATGTAGAACTGGTCTCACAGGAAAGGTTCAAGTCATAGAATGTAAGAAGTGTCAGTCCTCTTGTACTTAAGTCGGCATTGTGCCTTTTGTGTTTAATTCCGATGCAATTTCTGTGTTTCATCGTCAATAAGAAGGTCCAAGGGATACAGTAAAGCTGAAGTGAAGCATCGTAATCTAAAACTGGTCTCACAGGAAAGGCTCAAAACATAGACAGTATGAAGAGTCAGTCTTCTTGTACTGAAGTCGGCATTGTGAATTTTGAATTTTTTTCAGATGCAATTTATGTGTTTCATCGTCAATAAGAAGGACCAAGGGATACAATAAACCTGAAGTGAAGCATCGGAATCTAAAACTGGTCTCACAGGAAAGGCTCAAAACATAAACAGTAAGAAGTGTCAGACTTCTTGTACTTAAGTCGGCATTGTGCATTTTGTATTTAATTCCGATGCAAATTCTGTGTTTCATCGTCAATAAGAAGGTCCAAGAGATATAGTACACCTGAAGTGAGGCATCGGAATGTATAACTGGTCTCACAGGAAAGGTTCAAAAGTTATACAGTAAGAAGAGTCGGTCTTCTTGTACTTAAGTCGGCACTGTGCCATTTGTATTTATTTCCCATGCAATTTCTGTGTTTCATCGTCAATAAAAAGGTCCAAGAGATACAGTAAACCTGAAGTGAAACATCGGAATCTAAAACTGGTCTCAGAGGAAAGGCTCAAATCATAAACTGTAAGAAGTGTCAGACTTCTTGTACTTAAGTCGGCATTGTGCATTTTGTATTTAATTCCGATGCAATTTCTGTGTTTCATCGTCAATAAGAAGGTCTAAGGGATACAGTAAACCTGAAGAGAAGCATCGGAGTCTAAAACTGGTCAGACAGGAAAGGCTCAAAGCAATGACAGTAAGAGGAGTCAGTCTTCTTGTACTTAAGTCGGCATTGTGCCTTTTGTATTTAATTCCGATGCAATTTCTATGTTTCATCGTCAATAAGAAGGTCCAAGGGATACAGTAAACCTGATGTAAAGCATCTGAATCTAAAACTGGTCTCACAGGAAAGGTTCAAAACATAGACAGTATGAAGAGTCAGTCTTCTTGTACTGAAGTCGGTATGTGCCTTTTGTATTTTTTTCAAATGCAATTTATGTGTTTCATCGTAAATAAGGAGGTCCAAGGTATACAGTAAACCTGATGGGAAGCATCGGAATCTAAAACTGGTCTCACAGGAAATGTTAAAAACATAGACAGTAAGAAGAGTCAGTCTTCTTGTACTTAAGTCGGCATTGTGCTTTATGTATTTAATTCCGATGCAATTTCTGTGTTTCATCGTCAATAAGAAGGTACAAGGGATACACTAAACCTGAAGTGAAGCACCGGAATCTAAACCTGCTCTCACAGGAAAGGTTCAAATCATAGAATGAAAGAAGTTGTCAGACCTCTTGTACTTAAGTCGGCATTGTGCTTTTGTATTTAATTCCGATGCAATGTCCGTGTTTCATTGTCAATAAGAAGGTCCAAGGAATACAGTAATCCTGAAGTAAAGTAACGGAATCTAAAACTGGTCTCACAGGAAAGGTTCAAAACATGGACAGTAAAAAGAGTCAGTCTTCTTGTAATTAAGTCTACATTTAGCATTTCGCATTTAATTCCGATTCAATTTCTGTGTTTCATCGTCAATGAGAATGTCCAAAGGGATACAGTAAACCTGAAGTGAAGCATTGGAATCTAAAAGTGGTCTCACAGGAAAGGCCCAAAACATAAACAGTAAGAAGTGTCAGACATCTTGCACTTAAGGCGGTATTGTGCATTTTGTATTTAATTCCGATGCAATTTCTGTGTTTCATCGTCAATAAGAAGGTCCATGGGATACAGTAAAAATGAAGTGAAGCATCGATATCTGAAACTGGTCTCACAGGACGGGCTAAAATCATAGAATGTAAGAAGAGTGAATCCTCTTGTACTTAAGTCGGCAGTGTGCCTGTTAAATGTAATACCGATGCGATTTCTGTGTTTCATCGTCAATAAGAACGTCCAAGGGATTCACTAAACCGGAAGTGAAGCACCAGAATCTAAAACTGGTCTCACAGGAGAGGTTAAAATCATAGAATGTAAGAAGAGTCGGTCTTCTCGCACTTAAGTCTGCATTGTGCCTTTTGTATTTAATTCCGATGCAATTTCTGTGTTTCATCGTCAATAAGAACTTCCAAGGGATACAGTAAACCTGAAGTGAAGCATCGGAGTCTAAAACTGGTCTCACAGGAAAGGCTCAAAACAATGATAGTAAGAAGAGTTACTCTTCTTGTACTTAATTCGGCATGGTGACTTTTGTATTTAATTCCGATGCAATTACTGTGTTTCGTCGTCAATAAGAAGGTCCAAGGGAGACAGTAAACCTGAGTTGAGGCATCGAAATCTAAAACAGGGCTCACAGGGAAGGTTCAAAACATAAGCAGTAAGAAGAGTCAGTCTTCTTGTACTGAAGTCGGCTATATGCCTTTTATATTTTTTTCAAATGCAATTTATGTGTTTCATCATCAATAAGAAAGTCCAAGATATACAGTAAACCTGAAGTGAAGCACCTGAATCTAAAACTGGTCACAAAGGAAAGGTTCAAATCATAGAATGAAAGAAGTTGTCAGACCTCTTGTACTTAAGTCGCCATTGCGCTTTTGTACTTAATTCCGATGCAATGTCCGTGTTTCATCGTCAATAAGAAGATCCAAGAATTACAATAATCCTAAAGTAAAGCAACGGAATCTAAAACTGGTCTCACAGGAGAGGTTCAAAACATGGACAGTAAGAAGAGTCAGTCTTCTTGTACTTATGTCGGCATTGTGGCTTTTGTATTTAATTCCGATGCAATTTCTGTGTTCCATCGTCAATAAGAAGGTCCAAGGGATACAGTAAACCTGAAGTAAAACATCGGAATCTAAAACAGGTCTCACAGAGAAGGATCAAAACATAGACAGTAAGAAGAGTCAGTCTTCTTGTACTTAAGTCTATAAATTGTATTTTGTATTTAATTCCGATGCAATTTCTGTGTTTCGTCTTCAATAAGAATGTCCAAGGGATACATTAAACCTAAAGTGAAGCATCGGAATCTAAAAGTGGTCTCACAGGAAAGGCTAAAAACTTAAACAGTAAGAAGTGTCTGACTTCTTGTACTTAAGTCGGCATTGTGCATTTTGTATTTAATTCTGATGCAATTTCTGTGTTTCATCGTCAATAAGAAGGTCCATGGGATACAGTAAGCCTCAAGTGAAGCATCGATATCTAAAACTGGTCTCACAGGAAACGCTAAAATCATAGAATGTAAGAAGAGTGAATCCTCTTGTACTTAAGTCGGCATTATGCTTTTGTATGTAATTCCGATGCGATTTCTGTGTTCCATCGTCAATAAGAATGTCCAAATGATACAGTAAACCTGAAGTGAAGCATCGGAATCTAAAACTGTTCTCACAGGAAAGGCTCAATACATAGACAGTATGAAGAATCAGTCTTCTTGTTCTGAAGTCGGCATCGTGGGTTTCGTATTTTTGTCAGATGCAGTTTATGTGTTACATCGTCAATAAGAAAGTCCAAGATATACTGTAAACCTGACGTGAAGCATCGGAATCTAAAACTGGTCTCACTGGAAACGTTCAAAACATAGACAATAAGAAGAGTCAGTCTTCTTGTACTTAAGTCGGCATTGTGCTATTTGTATTTAATTCCGATGCGATTTCTGTGTTTCATCGTCAATAAGAAGATCCAAGGGATACAGAAAACCTGAAGTGAAGCACCGGAATCTAAAACTGGTCTCACAGGAAAGGGTCAAATCATAGAATGTAATAAGTTGTCAGACCTCGGCATTCTGCTTTTGTATTTAATTCCGATGCAATTTCTGTGTTTCATCGTCAATGAGAAGGTCCAAGGGATACAGTAAACCTGAAGTGAAGCATCGGAATCTAAAACTGGTCTCACAGGAAAGGCTCAAAACATAGACAGTAAGAAGAGTCAGTCTTCTTGTACTGAAGTCGACATTGTGCCTTTTGTATTTTTTTCAAATGCAATTTATGTGTTTCATCGTTAATAAGAAGGTCCAAGATATACAGTAAACCTGAAGTGAAGCATCGGAATCTAAAACTGGTCTCACTGGAAAGGTTCAAAACATAGACAATAAGAAGAGTCAGTCTTCTTGTACTTAAGACGGCATTGTGCTATTTGTATTTAATTCCGATGCGATTTCTGTGTTTCATCGTCAATAAGAAGATCCAAGGGATACAGTAAACCTGAAGTGAAGCTTCGGAATCTATAACTGGTATCACTGGTAAGCAGCACATCATAGAATGTAAGAAGAGTAAGTCCACTTGTACTTAATGGGCATTGTGCTTTTTGTATTAAATTAAGATGCAATTTCTGTGTTTCATTGTCAATAACAAGGTGCAAGGGATTCACTAAACCTGAAGTGAAGCACCGGAATCTAAAACTGGTCTCACTGGAAAGGGTCAAATCATAGAATGTAAGTAGTTGTCCGACCTCGGCATTCTGCTTTTGTACTTAATTCCGATGCAATTTCTGTGTTTCATCGTCAATAAGAAGGTACAAGGTATACAGTAAACCTGAAGTAAAGCTTCGGAATCTAAAACTGGTCTCACAGGAAAGGTTCAAAACATGGACAGTAAGAAGAGTCAGTCTTCTTTTCCTTAAGTCGGCATTGTGCCTTTTGTATTTAATTCCGATGCAATTTCTGTGTTTCATCGTCAATGAGAATGTCCAAGGGATACAGTAAACCTGAAGTGAAGCATCGGCATCTAAGACTGGTCTCACAGGAAAGGTTCAAAACAATGACAGTAAGAAGAGTCAGTCTTCTTGTACTTAAGTCGGCATAGTGCTTTTTTATTTAATTCCGATGCAATTTCTGTGTTTCATCATCAATAAGAAGGTCCAAGGGCTATAGTAAACCTGAAATGAAGCAACTGAAACTATAACTGGTCTCACAGCAAAAAGTTGAAAACTTAGACAGTAAGAAAAGTCGGTCTTCTTGTACTTAAGTTGGCATTGTGCCTTTTGTATTTACTTCCGATGCTATTTCTGTGTTTCGTCGTCAATAAGAAGTTGCAAGAGATTCACTAAACCTGAAGTGAAGCACCGGAATCTAAGACTGGTCTCACAGGAAAGGGTCAAATCATAGAATGTAAGAAGTTGTCAGACCTCGGCATTGTGCTTTTGTATTTAATTCCGAAGCAATTTCTGTGTTTCATCGTCAATAAGAAGGTCCAAGGGATACAGTGAACCTGAAGTAAAGCATCGGAATCTACAACTGGTCTCACATGAAGGGTTCAAAACATGAAAAGTAAGAAGAGTCAGTCTTCTTTTCCTTATGACGGCATTGTGCCTTTTGTATTTAATTCCGATGCAATTTCTGTGTTTCATAGTCAATAAGAACGTCCAAGGGACGTAGAAAACCTGAAGCGAAGCATCGATATCTAAAACTGGTCTCCCAGGAGAGGCTAAAATCATATAATGTAAGAAGAGTCAATCTTTTGTACTTAAGCGGCATTGTGACTTTTGTATTTAATTCCGATGCAATTTCTGTGTTTCATCGTCAATATGAAAGTCCAAGGGATACAGTAAACCTGAAGTGAAGCATCGGAATCTAAAACTGGTCTCACAGGGAAGGTTCAAAACGTAGACAGTTGGAAGAGTCAGTCTTCTTGTACTTAAGTCTGCATTGTGCCTTTTGTATTTAATTCCGATGCAATCTCTGTGTTTCGTCGTCAATAAGGAGTTCCAAGGGATACAGTAAACCTGAAGTGAAGCATCGGATTCTAAAACAGGTCTCACAGGGTGGATTCAAATATAGACAGTAAGCAGAGCGAGTCTCCTTGTACTTAAGTCGGCATTGTGCCTTATGTATTTAATTCCGATGCAATTTTTGTGTTTCATTGTCAATAAGAAGGTCCAAGAGATATAGTAAACCGGAAGTGAAGCATCGGAATCTATAACTGGTCTCAAAGGAAAGGCTCAAAACATAGAGAGTAAGTAGAGTCAGTCTTCTTGTGCTTAAGTCGGCATTGTCCCTTTTGTATTAAATTCCGATTCAATTTATGTGTTTCATCGTCAATAAGAATGTCAAAGGGATAGAGTAAACCTGAAGTGAGGCATCGGTATCTAAAACTGGTCTCACATAAAAGATTCAAAGCATAGACAGTACTAAGAGTCATTCTTCTTGTACTTAAGTGGGCATTGTGCCTTTTGTATTTAATTGCGACGCAATTTCTCTGTTTTATCGTCAGTAAGAAGGTCGAAGGGATGCAGTAAACCTGAAGTGAAGCATCGGAGTCTAAAACTGGTCTCACATTAAAGGTTCAATCCTAGACAGTAAGATGAGTCAGTCTTCTTGTACTTAAGTCGGCATTGCGCCTTTTGTATTTAATTCCGATACAATTTCTGTGATTCATCGTCAATAAGATGTTCCAAGGGATACAATAAACAGAAAGTGAAGCATCGGAATCTAAAACTGGTCTCACAGAAAAGATTCAAAACATAAACTGTAAGAAGGGTCAGTCATCTTGTACTTAAGTTGGCATTGTGCCCTTTGTATTTAATTCCGTTGCAATTTCTGTGTTTCATCGTGAATAAGAAGGTCAAAGATATATAGTAAACCTGAAGTGAAGCATCGGAATCTAAAACTGGTCTCAATGGAAAGGTTCAAAACATAGACAGTAAGAAGATTCAGTCTTCTTTTCCTTAAGTCGGCATTGTGCCTTATCTATTTAATTCCGATGCAATTTCTGTGTTTCATCGTCAATGAGAAGGTCCAAGGGATACAGTAAACCTGAAGTGAAGCATCGGAGTCTAAAACTGGTCTCACATGAAAGGTTCAAAGCATAGACAGTACTAAGAGTCAGTCTTCTTGTACTTAAGTAGGCATTGTGCCTTTTCTATTTAATTCCGATGCAATTTGTCATTTTCATCGTCAAAAAGAAAGTCGAAGGTGCAGTCAACCTGAAGTGAAGCATCGGAGTCTAAAACTGGTCTCTCATCAAAGGTTCGAAACATAGACAGTAAGAAGAGTCAGTCTTCTTGTACTTAAGTCGGCATTGTGCCTTTTGTACTTAATTCCGATGCAATTTCTGTGTCTCATCGTCAATAAGAATGTCCAAGGGGTACAATAAACCTGAAGTGAAGCATCGGAATCTAAAACTGGTCTCACACGAAACTTTCAAATCATAGGATTTAAGAAGAATCAAATTTCTTGTACTTAAGCCAGCATTGTGCCTTTTGCATTTAATTCCGATTCAATTTCTGTCTTTCATCGTCAATACGAAGTTCCAAGTGATACAGTAAACCTGGAGTGAAGCATAGGAATCTAAAAGGGTCTCACAGGAAACTCTCAAATCGTAGAATGTAATAAGAGTCAGTCTTCATGTACTTAAGTCGGCATTGTGCTTTTTTATTTAATTCCGTTGCAATTTCTGTGTTTCATCGTCAATATGAAGGCCCAAGATATAAAGTAAACCTGAAGTGAAACATCGGATCCTATATCTGGTCTCACAGGAGATGTTCAAATAATAGAATTCAGGAAGAGTCAGTCCTCTTCTACTTATGTCGGCATTGTGCCTTTTGTGTTTCATTCCAAAGCACTTTCTGTGTTTCATCGTCAATAAGAGGGTCCAAGGCATACAGTTAACCTGAAGTGAAACATTGAAATCTATAACTGGTCTCACAGGAAAGGTTCAAAACATAGACAGTAAGAAGAGTCAGTCTTCTTGTACTTAAGTCTTCATTGTGCTTTTTGTATTTAATTCCGATGCAATTTCTGTGTTTCATCGTCAATAAGAAGGTCCAAGAGATACAGCAAACCTGAAGTGAAGCATCGGAATCTAAAATTGCTCTCACAGCAAAGGTTCTAAACATAGACAATAGGAAGAGTCATTCGTCTTGAACTTAAGTCGGCATTGTGCCTTTTGTATTTAATCCCGATGCAATTTCTGTGTTTCATCGTCAATAAGAAGGTCCAAGGGATACAGAAACCTGAAGTGAGGCATCGGAATCTAAAATTGGTCTTACAGGAAAGGTTCCAATTATAGACAGTAAGAAGAGTCAGTCTACTTGAACTCAAGTGGGCATTGTGCCTTTAGTATTTAATTCCGATGCAATTTCTGTGTTTCATCGTCAATAAGAAGGTCCAAGGGATACAGTAAACCTGAAGTGAAGCTTCGCAGTCTAAAATTGGTCTCACAGGAAAATTTCAAATCATAGACAGTAAGGAGAGTCGGTCTTCCTGTACTTAAGTTGGCTTTGTGCTTTTGTATTCAATTCCGATGCAATTTCTGTGTTTCATCGTCACCAAGAAGGTCCAAGGGATGCAGTAAACCTGAAGTGAAGCATCGGAATCTAAAACTGGTCTCACAGGAAAGGTTCGAAACATAGACAGTAAGAAGAGTCAGTCTTCTTTTACTTAAGTCGGCAATGTGCGTTTGTATTTAATTCCCATGCAATTTCTGTGTTTCATCGTCAATAAGAAGATCCAAGGGATACAGTAACCCTGAAAAGAAAATCGAAATCTGAAACTGGTGTCACAGGAATGATTCAAAACATAGACAGTATGAAGAGTCAGAGTTCTTGTACTTAAGTCGGCATTGTGCCTTTAGTATTTAATTCCGATGGAATTTCTGTGTTTCATCCTCAATAAGAAGGTCCAAGGTATACAGTAAACCTGAAGTGAAGCATTGGAGTCTAAAACTGGTCTCACAGAAAAGGTTCAATCATAGACAGTAAGAAGCGTCTTTCTCCTTGTACTTAAGTCGGCATTGTGCCTTTTGTATTTCATTGCGATGCAATTTCTGTGTTTCCTCGTCAATAAGTAGGTCGAAGGGATGCAGTAAACCTGAATTGAAGCATCGGAATCTAAAACTGGTCTCACAGGTATGGTTCAAAACATACATAGTACGAAGAGTCAGTCTTCTTGTTCTAAAGTCGGCATTGTTCCTTTTGTATTTAATTCCCATGTAATTTCTGTGTTTCATCGTCAGTAAGAAGGTCCAAGGGATACAATAAACCTGAAGTGATGCATCGGAATGTAAAACTGGTTTCACACGAATGGTTCTAATCATAGAATGTAAGAAGAATCAGTCCTCTTGTATTTAAGTCAGCTTTGTCTCCTTTGTATTTAATTCCGATGCATTTTCTGTGTTTCATCGTCAATATGAAGATCCAAGAGATACAGTGAACCTGAAATGAGGCTTCGGAATTTAAAACTGGTCTTACAGGAAAGGTTCTATTCATAGACAGTAAGAAGAGTCAGTCTACTTGTACTTAAGTGGGTATTGTGCGTTTTGTACTTAATTCCGATGCAATTTCTGTGTTTCATCGTCAATAAGATGGTCCAACGGATACGGTAAACTAGAAGTGAAGTATCGGAGTCTAAAACTGGTCTCAGAGGAAAGGTACAAAACATAGACAGTAAGAAGAGTCAGTCTTCTTGTACTTAAGTCGGCATTGTCCCTTTTGTATTTAATTCCGAGACAATATCTGTGTCTCATCGTCAACAAGAAGGTCCAAGGGATACAGTAAGCCTGAAGTGAAGCATCGGAATCTAAATCTGGTCTCACTGGAAAGGTTAAAATCATAGACAGTAAGAAGAGTCAGTCTTCTTGACCTTAAGTCGGCATTGTGCCTTTTGTGTTTAATTCCGATGCAATTTCTGTGTTTCATTGTCAATACGAAGGTCCATGGGATACAGTAAACCGGAAGTGAAGCATCGGAATCTTTAACTGAACTCACAGGAAAGGCTCAAGACATAGACAGTAAGAAGAGTCAGTCTTATTGTGCTTAAGTCGGCATTGTTCTTTTTGTATTAAATTCCGATGCAATTTCTGTGTTTCACCGTCAATAAGAAAGTCAAAGGAATAGAGTAAACCTGAAGTGAAGCATCGGAATCTAAAACTGTGCTCACAGGAAAGGTTCAAAACATAGACAGTAAGAAGAGTCAGTCTTCGTGTACTTAAGTCGGCAATGTGCCTTTGTATTTAATTCCCATGCAATTTCTGTGTTTCATCGTCAATAAGAAGATCCAAGAGATACAGTAACCCTGAAAAGAAATTCGAAATCTGAAACTGGTGTCATAGGAATGATTCAAAACATAGACAGTATGAAGAGTCAGAGTTCTTGTACTTAAGTCGGCATTGTGCCTTTAGTATTTAATTCCGATGGAATTTCTGTGTTTCATCCTCAATAAGAAGGTCCAAGGTATACAGTAAACCTGAAGTGAAGCATCGGAGTTTAAAATTGGTCTCACATGAAAGTTTCAAAGCATAGACAGTACGAAGAGTCAGCCTTCTTGTACTTAAGTTGGCATTGTGCCCTTTGTATTTAATTCCGTTGCAATTTCTGTGTTTCATCGTGAATAAGAAGGTCAAAGATATACAGTAAACCTGAAGTGAAGCATCGGAATCTAAAACTGGTCTCACTGGAAAGGTTCAAAACATAGACAGTAAGAAGATTCAGTCTTCTTTTCCTTAAGTCGGCATTGTGCCTTTTCTATTTAATTCCGATGCATTTTCTGTGTTTCATCGTCAATGAGAAGGTCCAAGGGATACAGTAAACCTGAAGTGAAGCATAGGAATCTAAAACAGGTCTCACAGGAGAGGCTCAAATCGTAGAATGTAAGAAGAGTCAGACTTCATGTACTTAAGTCGGCATTGTGCTTTTTGTATTTAATTCCGATGCAATTTCTGTGTTTCATCGTCTATATGAAGGCCCAAAATATAAAGTAAACCTGAAGTGAAACATCGGAACCTAAAACTGGTCTCACAGGAGAGGTTCAAATAATAGAATTTAAGAAGAGTCAGTCCTCTTCTACTTATGTCGGCATTGTGCCTTTTGTATTTAATTCCAAAGCACTTTCTGTGTTTCATCGTCAATAAGAAGGTCCATGGGATAAAGTTAACCTGAAGTGAAACATTGAAATCTATAACTGGACTCACAGGAATGGTTCAAATCATAGACAGTAAGAAGAGTCAGTCTTCTTGTACTTAAGTCGGCATTGTGCCTTTAGTATTTCATTCCAATGGAATTTCTGTGTTTCATCGTCAATAAGAAGGTCCAAGGGATACAGTAAACCTGAAGTGAAGCATCGGAGTCTAAAACTGGTCTCACATGAAAGGTTCAAAGCATAGACAGTACTAAGAGTCAGTCTTCTTGTATTTAAGTAGGCATTGCGCCTTTTCTATTTAATTCCGATGCAATTTGTCATTTTCATCGTCAAAAAGAAAGTCGAAGGTGCAGTCAACCTGAAGTGAAGCATCGGAGTCTAAAACTGGTCTCTCAGGAAAGGTTCAGTCATAGACAGTAAGATGAGTCAGTCTTCTTGTACTTAAGTCGCCATGGTGCCTTTTATATTTCATTCCCGAGCAATTTCTGTGTTTCCTCGTCAATAAGAAGGGCCAAGGGTTGCAGTAAACCTGAAGTGAAGCATCGGAATCAAGAACTAGTCTCACAGGAAAGGTTCAAAACATAGACAGTCGGAAGAGCCATTTTCTTGTACTTAAGTCGGCATTGTTCCATTTGTATTAAATTCCGATTCTCTTTCTGTGTTTCATCGTCAATAACAAGGTCCAAGGGATACAGTAAACCTGAAGTGAAGCATCGGAATCTAAAACTGGTCTCACAGAAAAGGTTCGAAACATAGACAGTAAGAAGAGTCAGTCTTCTTGTACTTAAGTCGGCATTGTGCCTTTAGTATTTAATTCCGATGCAATTTCTGTGTCTCATCGTCAATAAGAATATCCAAGGGGTACAATAAACCTGAAGTGAAGCATCGGAGTCTAAAACTGGTCTCACAGGAAAGGTTCTAATTATAGACAGTAAGAAGAGTCAGTCTACTTGAACTCAAGTGGGCATTGTGCCTTTAGTATTTAATTCCGATGCAATTTCTGTGTTTCATCGTCAATAAGAAGGTGCAACGGATACAGTAGACCTGAAGTGAAGCTTCGCAGTCTAAAATTGGTCTCACAGGAAAATTTCAAATCATAGACAGTAAGGAGAGTCGGTCTTCTTGTACTTTTCTTGTGCTTTTGTATATAATTCCGGTGCAATATTTGTGTTTCATCGTCAATAAGAAGGTCCAAGGGATACAGTAAACCTGAAGTGAAGCATCGGAGTCTAAAACTGGTCTCACAGAAAAGGTTCAATCATAGACAGTAAGAAGCGTCATTCTCCTTGTACTTAAGTCGGCATTGTGCCTTTTGTATTTCATTGCGATGCAATTTCTGTGTTTCCTCGTCAATAAGTAGGTCGAAGGGATGCAGTAAACCTGAATTGAAGCATCGGAATCTAAAACTGGTCTCACAGGTATGGTTCAAAACATACATTGTACGAAGAGTCAGTCTTCTTGTTCTAAAGTCGGCATTGTTACTTTTGTATTTAATTCCCATGCAATTTCTGTGTTTCATCGTCAGTAAGAAGGTCCTAGGGATACAATAAACCTGAAGTGATGCATCGGAATGTAAAACTGGTTTCACACGAATGGTTCTAATCATAGAATGTAAGAAGAATCAGTCCTCTTGTATTTAAGTCAGGTTTGTCTCCTTTGTATTTAATTCCGATGCATTTTCTGTGTTTCATCGTCAATATTAAGATCCAAGAGATACAGGGAACCTGAAGTGAGGCTTCGGAATTTAAAACTGGTCTTACAGGAAAGGTTCTAATCATAGACAGTAAGAAGAGTCAGACTACTTGTACTTAAGTGGGAATTGTGCCTTTTGTACTTAATTCCGATGCAATTTCTGTGTTTCATCGTCAATAAGGTGGTCCAAGGGATACGGTAAACTAGAAGTGAAGTATCGGAGTCTAAAACTGGTCTCAGAGGATAGGTACAAAACATAGACAGTAAGAAGAGTCAGTCTTCTTGTACTTAAGTCGGCATTGTCCCTTTTGTATTTAATTCCGAGACAATATCTGTGTCTCATCGTCAATAAGAAGGTCTAAGGGATACAGTAAGCCTGAAGTGAAGCATCGGAATCTAAATCTGGTCTCACTGGAAAGGTTAAAATCATAGACAGTAAGAAGAGTCAGTCTTCTTGACCTTAAGTCGGCATTGTGCCTTTTGTGTTTAATTCCAATGCAATTTCTGTGTTTCATTGTCAATACGAAGGTCCATGGGATACAGTAAACCGGAAGTGAAGCATCGGAATCTTTAACTGAACTCACAGGAAAGGCTCAAGACATAGACAGTAAGAAGAGTCAGTCTTATTGTGCTTAAGTCAGCATTGTTCTTTTTGTATTAAATTCCGATGCAATTTCTGTGTTTGACCGTCAATAGGAAAGTCAAAGGATTAGAGTAAACCTGAAGTGAAGCATCGGAATCTAAAACTGGGCTCACAGGAAAGGTTCAAAACATAGACAGTAAGAAGAGTCAGTCTTCTTGTACTTAAGTCGGCATTGTGCCTTTGTATTTAATTCCCATGCAATTTCTGTGTTTCATCGTCAATAAGAAGATCCAAGGGATACAGTAACCCTGAAAAGAAAATCGAAATCTGAAACTGGTGTCATACGAATGATTCAAAACATAGACAGTATGAAGAGTCAGTGTTCTTGTACTTAAGTCGGCATTGTGCCTTTAGTATTTAATTCCGATGGAATTTCTGTGTTTCATCCTCAATAAGAAGGTCCAAGGTATACAGTAAACCTGAAGTGAAGCATCGGAGTTTAAAATTGGTCTCACATGAAAGGTTCAAAGCATAGACGGTACGAAGAGTCAGCCTTCTTGTACTAAGTCGGCATTGAGCCTTTTGCATTTAATTACGTTGCAATTTGTCTGTTTCATCGTCAATAAGAAGGTCGAAGGGATGCAGTAAAAATGACGTGAAGCATCGGAGTCTAAAAATGGTCTCACAGGAATCGTTTAATCATAGCAAGTAAGAAGAGTCAGTCTTCTTGTACTTAAGTGGGCATTGTGCCTTTTGTATTTAATTCCGATGCAATTTCTGTGTTTCATCGTCAATAAGAATGTCCAAGGGATACAATAAACCTGAAGTGAAGCATCGGAATCTAAAACTGGTCTCACACGAAAGTTTCAAATCATAGGATTTAAGAAGAATCAGTTTTCTTGTACTTAAGTCAGCATTGTGCCTTTTGTATTTAATTCCGATTCAATTTCTGTCTTTCATCGTCAATATGAAGTTGCAAGGGATACAGTAAACCTGGAGTGAAGCATAGGAATCTAAAACAGGTCTCACAGGAAAGGCTCAAATCGTAGAATGTAAGAAGAGTCAGTCTTCATGTACTTAAGCCGGCATTGTGATTTTGTATTTAATTCCGATGCAATTTCTGTGTTTCACAGTCAATATGAAGGCCCAAGATATAAAGTAAACCTGAAGTGAAACATCGGAACCTAAAACTGGTCTCACAGGAGATGTTGAAATAATAGAATTTAAGAAGAGTCAGTGATCTTCTACTTATGTCGGCATTGTGCCTTTTGTATTTAGTTCCAAAGCACTTCTGTGTTTCATCGTCAATAAGAAGGTCCAAGGGATACAGAAACCTGAAGTGAGGCCTCGGAATCTAAAATTGGTCTTACAGGAAAGGTTCTAATTATAGTCAGTAAGAAGAGTCAGTCTTCTTCTACTTAAGTCGGCTTTGTGCTTTTGTATTTAATTCCGATGCAATTTCTGTGTTTCATCGTCAATAAGAAGGTCCAAGAGATGCAGGAAACCTGAAGTGAAGCATCGGAATCTAAAACTTGTCTCACAGGAAAGGTTCGGAACATAGACAGTAAGAAGAGTCAGTCTTCTTTTACTTAAGTCGGCATTGTGCCTTTTGTATATAATTCCGATGCAATATTTGTGTTTCATCGTCAATAAGAAGGTCCAAGGGATACAGTAAACCTGAAGTGAAGCATCGGAGTCTAAAACTGGTCTCACAGGAAAAGTTCAATCATAGACAGTAAGAAGCGTCTTTCTCCTTGTACTTAAGTCGGCATTGTGCCTTTTGTATTTCATTGCGATGCAATTTCTGTGTTTCCTCGTCAATAAGTAGGTCGAAGGGATGCAGTAAACCTGAATTTAAGCATCGGAATTTAAAACTGGTCTCACAGGAATGGCTCAAGACATAGACAGTAAAGAGAGTCAGTCTTCTTGTACTTAAGTCGGCATTGTGCCTTTTGTATTTAATTCCGATGCAATTTCTGTGTTTCATTGTCTATACGAAGGTCCAAGGGATACAGTAAACCGGAAGTGAAGCATCGGAATCTTTAACTGGTCTCACAGGAAAGGCTCAAGACATAGACAGTAAGAAGAGTCAGTCTTCTTGTGCTGAAGTCGGCATTGTTCCTATTGTATTAAATTCCGATGCAATTTCTGTGTTTCACCGTCAATAAGAAACACAAAGGGATAGAGTAAACCTGAAGTGAAGCATCGGAATCCAAGCTGGTCTCACAGGAAAGGTTCAAAACATAGACAGTAATAAGAGTCAGTCTTCTTGTACTTAAGTCGGCATTGTGACTTTGTATTTAATTCCGATGCAATTTCTGTGTTTCATCGTCAATAAGAAGATCCAAGGGATAAAGTAACCCTGAAAAGAAAATCGAAATCTGAAACTGGTGTCATAGGAATGATTCAAAACATAGACAGTAAGAACAGTCAGTGTTCTTGTACTTAAGTCGGCATTGTGCCTTTAGTATTTAATTCCGATGCAATTTCTGTGTTTCATCGTCATTAAGAAGGACCATGAGATACAGTAAACCATAAGTGAAGCATCGGAATCTAAAAGTGGTATCACAGGAAAGGTTCTAAACATAGACAGTAAGAAGAGTCATTCTTCTTGTACTTAAGTCGGCATTGTGCCTTTTGTATTTAATCCCGATGCAATTTCTGTGTTTCATCGTCAATAAGGAGGTCCAAGGGATACAGTAAACCCGAAGTGAAGCATCGGAATCTAAAACTGGTCTCACAGGAATGGCTCACATCATAGACAGTAAGAAGAGTCAGTCCTCTTGTACTTAAGTCGGCAATATGCCTTTTGTATTTAATTCCGATGCAATTTCTGTGTTTCATCGTCATTAAGAAGGTCCATGGGATAAAGTAAACCTGAAATGAACATCGAAAGCTAAAACTGGTGTCATAGGAATGATTCAAAACATAGACAGTAAGAAGAGTCAGTGTTCTTGTATTTACGTCGGCATTGTGCCTTTTGGATTTAATTCCGATGGAATTTCTGTGTTTCATCGTCAATAGCAAGGTCCAAGGGATACAGTAAACCTGAAGTGAAGCATCGGAGTCTAAATCTGGTCTCACACTAAAGGATCAAAGCATAGACAGTACTAAGAGTCTTTCTTCTTGCACTTAAGTCGGCATTGTGCCTTTTGTATTCAATCCCGATGCAATTTCTGTGTTTCATCGTCAACAAGAAGATCCAAGGGATACAGTAAACCTGAAGTGAGGCATCGGAACCTAAAACTGGTCTTACAGGAAAGGTTCTAATCATAGACAGTAAGAAGAGTCAGTCTACTTGTACTTAAGTGGGCATTGTGCCTTTTGTATTTAATTCCGATGCAATTTCTGTGTTTCATCGTCAATAAGAAGGTCCAAGGGATATAGTAAACCTGAAGTGAAGAATCGGAGTCTAAAACTGGTCTCAGAGGAAAGTTTCAAACATAGACAGTAAGAAGAGTAAGTCTTCTAGTACTTAAGTCGGCATTGTTGCTTTTGTATTTAGCGCCGATGCAATTTCTGTGTTACATCGTCAATAAGAAGATCCAAGGGATACAGTAAGCCTGAAAAGAAAATCGAAATCTGAAACTGGTGTCATAGGAATGATTCAAAACATAGACAGTAAGAAGAGTCAGTGTTCTTGTACTTAAGTCGGCATTGTGCCTTTAGTATTTAATTCCGATGGAATTTCTGTGTTTCATCGTCAATAACAAGGTCCGAGGGATACAGTAAACCTGAAGAGAAGCATCGGAGTCTAAATCTGGTCTCACACGAAAGGTTCAAAGCATAGACAGTACTAAGAGTCATTCTTCTTGCACTTAAGTCGGCATTGAGCCTTTTGCATTTAATTACGTTGCAATTTGTCTGTTTCATCGTCAATAAGAAGGTCGAAGGGATGCAGTAAAAATGACGTGAAGCATCGGAGTCTAAAAATGGTCTCACAGGAAACGTTTAATCATAGACAGTAAGAAGAGTCAGTCTTCTTGTACTTAAGTGGGCATTGTGCCTTTTGTATTTAATTCCGATGCAATTTCTGTGTTTCATCGTCAATAAGAATGTCCAAGGGATACAATAAACCTGAAGTGAAGCATCGGAATCTAAAACTGGTCTCACACGAAAGTTTCAAATCATAGGATTTAAGAAGAATCAGTTTTCTTTTACTTAAGTCAGCATTGTGCCTTTTGTATTTAATTCCGTTTCAATTTCTGTCTTTCATCGTCAATATGAAGTTGCAAGGGATACAGTAAACCTGGAGTGAAGCATAGGAATCTAAAACGGGTCTCACAGGAAAGGCTCAAATCGTAGAATGTAAGAAGAGTCAGTCATCATGTACTTAAGCCGGCATTGTGCTTTTTGTATTTAATTCCGATGCAATTTCTGTGTTTCACAGTCAATATGAAGGCCCAAGATATAAAGTAAACCTGAAGTGATACATCAGAACCTAAAACTGGTCTCACAGGAGATGTTCAAATAATAGAATTTAAGAAGAGTCAGTCCTCTTCTACTTATGTCGGCATTGTGCCTTTTGTATTTAGTTCCAAAGCACTTTCTGTGTTTCATCGTCAATAAGAAGGTCCAAGGGATACAGAAACCTGAAGTGAGGCCTCGGAATCTAAAATTGGTCTTACAGGAAAGGTTCTAATTATAGACAGTAAGAAGAGTCAGTCTACTTGTACTTAAGTCGGCATTGTGCCTTTTGTATATAATTCCGATGCAATATTTGTGTTTCATCGTCAATAAGAAGGTCCAAGGGATACAGAAAACCTGAAGTGAAGCATCGGAGTCTAAAACTGGTCTCACAGGAAAGGTTCAATCATAGACAGTAAGAAGCGTCTTTCTCCTTGTACTTAAGTCGGCATTGTGCCTTTTGTATTTCATTGCGATGCAATTTCTGTGTTTCCTCGTCAATAAGTAGGTCGAAGGGATGCAGTAAACCTGAATTTAAGCATCGGAATTTAAAACTGGTCTCACAGGAATGGCTCAAAACATAGACAGTAAGGAGAGTCAGTCTTCTTGTACTTAAGTCGGCATTGTGCCTTTTGTATTTAATTCCGATGCAATTTCTGTGTTTCATCGTCAATAAGAAGGTCCAAGGGATACAGTAACCTTGAAATGAACATCGAAATCTAAAACTGGTCCCATAGGAAAGGTACAACACATTGACAGTAAGAAGAGTCAGTCTTCTTGTACCTAAGTTCGCATTGTGCAGTTTGTATATGATTTCGATGCAATCTCTGTGTTTCATCGTCAATAACAAGGTCCAAGAGATACTGTAAACCGGAAGTGAGTCACCGGAATCTAAAACTGGTCTTACAGGAAAGGTTCTAATCATAGACAGTAAGAAGAGTCAGTCCAATTGTACTTAAGTGGGCATTGTGCCTTTTGTATTTAATTCCGATGCAATTTCAGCGTTTCATCGTCAATATGAAAGTCCAAGGGATACAGTAAACCTGAAGTGAAGCATCGGAGTCTAAAACTGGTCTCAGAGGAAAGGTTCAAAACATAGACAGTAAGAAGAGTTAGTCTTCTTGTACTTAAGTCGGCATTGTTCCTTTTGTATTTAATTCCGATGCAATTTCTGTGTTTCATCGTCAATAAGAAAGTCCAAGGGATACAGTAAACCTGAAGTGAAGCATCGGAATCTAAAACTGGTCTCACACGAATGGCTCAAAACATAGACAGTAAGAAGAATTAGTCTTCTTGTACTTAAGTCGGCATTATGCCTTTTGTATTTAATTCCGATGCAATTTCTGTGTTTCATCGTCATTAAGATGGCCCATGGGATAAAGTAAACCTGAAATGAACATCGAAATGTAAAACTGGTGTCATAGGAATGATCAAAACATAGACAGTAAGAAGAGTCAGTGTTCTTGTACTTAAGTCGGCATTGTGCCTTTAGTATTTAATTCCGATGGAATTACTGTGTTTCATCGTCAATAAGAAGGTCCAAGGGATACAGTAAACCTGAAGTGAAACATCGGAGTCTAAATCTGGTCTCACACGAAAGGTTCAAAACATAGACAGTACTAAGAGTCATTCTTCTTGTACTTAAGTCGGCATTGTGCCTTTTGTATTTAATCCCGATGGAATTTCTGTGTTTCATCGTCAACAAGAAGGTCCAAGGGATACAATAAACCTGAAGTGAGTCATCGGAATCTAAAACTGGTCTTACAGCAAAGGTTCTAATCATAGACAGTAAGAAGAGTCAGTCTACTTGTACTTAAGTGGGCATTGTGCCTTTTGTATTTAATTCCGATGCAATTTCTGTGATTCATCGTCAATATGAAGGTCCAAGGGATACAGTAAACCTTAAGTGAAGCATCGGAGTCTAAAACTGGTCTCAGAGGAAAGGTTCAAAACATAGACAGTAAGAAGAGTCAGTCGTCTTGCACTTAAGTCGGCATTGTTCCTTTTGTATTTAATTCCGATGCAATTTCTGTGTTTCATCGTCAATAAGAAGGTCCAAGGGATACAGTTAACCTGCAGTGAAGCATAGGAATCTAAAACTGGTCTCACAGGAAAGATTCAAAACATAGACAGTAAGAAGAGTCAGTCTTCTTGTACTTAAGCCGGCATTGTGCCTTTTGTATTTAATTCCGATGCAATTTCTGTGTTTCATCGTCAATATGAAGGGCCAAGATGTACAGTAAACCTGAAGTGAAACATCGGAACCTAAAACTGGTCTCACAGGAGAGGTTCAAATCATAGAATTTAAGAAGAGTCAGTCCGCTTCTACTTAGGTCGTCATTGTGCCTTTAGTATTTAATTCCAAAGCACTTTCTGTGTTTCATCGTCAATAAGAAGGTCCAAGGAATACCGTAAACCTGAAGTGAAACATTGGAATCCATAACTGGTCTCACATTAAAGGTTGAAATCATAGACAGTAAGAAGATTCAGTCTTCTTGTACTTAAGCAGGCATTGTGCTTTTTGTATTTAATTCCAACGCCACTTCTGTGTTTCATCGTCAATAAGTAGGTCCAAGAGGTACAGTAAACCTGAAGTGAAGCATCGGAATGTAAAACTGCTCTCACAGAATAGGTTCTAAACATAGACAGTAGGAAGAGTCATTCGTCGTGTACTTAAGTCGGCTTTGTGCTTTTGTATTTAATTCTGAAGCAATTTCTGTGTTTCATCGTCAATAAGAAGGTCCAAGGGATGCAGTCAACATGAACTGAAGGATCGGAATTTAAAACTGGTCCCACAGGAAGGGTTAAAATCATAGACAGTAAGAACAGTCAGTCTTCTTGTACTTAAGTCGGCATTGTGCCTTTAGTATTTAATTCCGATGAAATTTCTGTGTTTCGTCGTCAATAAGAACGTCCTTGGGATACAGGAAACCTGAAGTGAAGCGTCGGAATCTATAACTGGTCTCACAGGAAAGGTTCAAAACATAGACAGTAAGAAGAGTCATTGTTCTTGTACTTAATCGGCATTGTTCCTTTTGTATATGATTCCGATGTAATTTCTGTGTTTCATCGTCGATAAGAAGGTCCAAGTGATACAGTCAACATGAACTGAAGGATCGGAATTTAAAACTGGTCCCACAGGAAGGGTTAAAATCATAGACAGTAAGAACAGTCAGTCTTCTTGTACTTAAGTCGGCATTGTGCCTTTAGTATTTAATTCCGATGGAATTTCAGTGTTTCATCGTCAATAAGAAGGTCCAAGTGATACAGTAAACCGGAAGTGTGGCATCGGTATCTATAACTGGTCTCACAGATATTGTTCAAAGCATAGACTTAAGAAAAATCAGTCTTCTTGTACTTAAGTCGGTATTGTGCATTTTGTATTTAATTCCGATGAAATTTCTGTGTTTCGTCGTCAATAAGAACGTCCTTGGGATACAGGAAACCTGAAGTGAAGCATCGGAATCTAAAACTGGTCTCACAGGAAAGGTTAAAATCATAGACAGTAAGAAGAGTCTCACTTCTTGTACTTATGTCGGCATTGTGCCTTTTGTATTTAATTCTGATGCTATTTCTGTGATTTATCGTCAATAAGAAGGTCCAAGGGATACAGTAAACCTGAAGTGAAGCATCGGAATTTAAAACTGGTCTCAGAAGAATGGCTCAAAACATAGACAGTAAGAAGAGTCAGTCTTCTTGTACTTAAATCGGCACTGTGCCTTTTGAATTTAATTCCGATGGAATTTCTGTGTTTCATCGTCAATAAGAAAGTCCAAGGGATGCAGTAAATCGGAAATGAACACCGAAATCTAAAACTGGTCTCACAGGAAAGGTTCAAAACATAGACGGTATGAAGAGTCAGTCTTCTGGTCCTTCAGTCGGCATTGTGCTGTTTGTATTTCATTCCGATGCGATTTCTGTGTATCATCGTCAATAAGAAGGTCCAAGGGATACAGTAACCTTGAAATGAACATCGAAATCTAAAACTGGTCTCATAGGAAAGGTTCAAAACATTGACAGTAAGAAGAGCCACTCTCCTTGTACTTATGTCGGCATTGTGCTTTTTGTATTTAATTCTGATGCAATTTCTGTGTTTCATCGGCAATAAGGAGGTCCAAGGGATACAGTAAACCTGAAGCGAAGCATCGGAATCTGATACTGGTGTCATAGGAATGATTCAAAAATAGTCAGTAAGAAGATTCAGTGTTCTTGTACTTAAGTCGGCATTGTGCTTTTAGTATTTAATTCCGATGGAATTTCTGTGTTTCATCGTCAATAAGAAGGTTCAAGGTATATAGTACACCTGAAGTGAAGCATCGGAGTCTAAAACTGGTCTCACATGAAAGGTTCAAAGCATAGACAGTGCGAAGAGTCAGTCCTCTTGTACTTAAGTTGGCATTGTGCCTTTTGTATTTAATTCCGTTGCAATTTGTCTGTTTCATCGTCAATAAGAAGGTCGAAGGGATGCACAAAACCTGAAGTGAAGCATCGGAGTCTAAAACTGGTCTCACAGGAGAGGTTCAAATCATAGACAGTAAGAAGAGTCAGTCTTCTTGTACTTAATTTGGCAATGTGCCTTTTCTATTTAATTCCGATGCAATTTCTGTGTTTCATCGTCAATAAGAATGTCCAAGGGATACAATTAACCTGTAGTGAAGCATCGGAATCTAAAACTGGACTCACACGAAAGTTTCAAATCATAGGATGTAAAAAGAATCAGTCCTCTTGTACTTAAGTCAGCATTGTGCCTTTTGTATTTAATGCCGATGCAATTTCTGTCTTTCATCGTCAATATGAAGTTCCAAGGGATACAGTAAACCTGAAGTGAAGCATAGGAATCTAAAACTGGTCTCACAGGAAAGGCTCAAATCGTAGAATGTAAGAAGAGTCAGTCTTCTTCTACATAAGTCGGCATTGTGCCTTTTGTATTTAATTCTGATGCAATTTCTGTGTTTGATCGTCAATATGAAGGCCCAAGATATACAGTAAACCTGAAGTGAAATATCGGAACTTAAAACTGGTCTCACAGGAAAGGTTCAAATCATAGAATTTAAGAAGAGTCAGTCCTCTTCTACTTATGTCGGCATTGTTTCATTTGTATTTAATTCCAAAGAACTTTCTGTGTTTCATCGTCAATAAGAAGGTCCAAGGGATACAATGAACCTGAAGTGAAACATTGGAATCTATAACTGGTCTCACAGGAAAGGTTCAAAACATACACAGTAAGAAGAGTAAGTCTTCTTATACTTAAGTCGGCATTGTGCCTTTTGCATTTAATTCCGATGCAATTTCTGTGTTTCATCGTCAATAAGAAGGTCCAAGAGATACAGTAAACCAGAAGTGAAGCATCGGAATCTAAAACTGGTCTCACAAGAAAGGTTCTAAACATAGACAGTAAGTAGAGTCATTCTTCTTGTACTTAAGTCGGCATTGTGCCTTTTGGATTTAATCCCGATGCAAGTTCTGTGTTTCATCGTCAACAAGAAGGGCCAAGGGATACCGTAAATCTGAAGTGAGGCATCGGAATCTAAAACTGCTCTTACAGGAAAGGTTCTAATCATAGACAGTAAGAAGAATCAGTCTACTTGTACTTAAGTGGGCATTGTGCCTTTTGTATTTAATTCCGATGCAATTTCTGTGTTTCATCGTCAAATAGAAGGTCCAAGGGATACAGTAAACCTGAAGTGAAGCATCGGAATCTAAAACTGCTCTCACAGGAAAGGTTCTAAACATAGACAGTAGGAAGAGTCATTCGTCTTGTACTTAAGTCGGCATACAGCCATTTGTATTTAATCCCGATGCAATTTCTGTGTTTCATCGCCAATAAGAAGGTCCAAGGGATACAGTAAACCAGAAGTGAAGCATCGGAATCTAAAACTGGTCTCACAGGAATGGTTCAAATCATAGAATGTAAGAAGAGTCAGTCTTCTTGAACTTAAGTCGGTATTGTGCTTTTGTATTTAATTGTGATGCAATTTCAGTGTTTAATCGTCAATAACAAGGTCCAAGGGCTACATTAAACCTGAAGTGAAGCATCGGAATCTAAAACTGGTCTCACAGGACTGGCTCAAAACATATACATTAAGAAGAGTCAGTCTTCTTGTACTTAAGTCGGCATTGTGCCTTTTGTATTTTATTCCGCTGCAATTTCTGTGTTTCATCGTCAATAAGAAGGTCCAAGGGATACAGTAAACCTGAAGTGAAGCATCGGAATCGAAAACTGGTCTCACAGGAATGGTTCAAATCATAGAATGTAAGAAGAGTCCGTCTTCTTGTACTTAAGTCGGCATTGTGCCTTTAGTATTTTATTCCGATGGCATTTCTGTGTTTCATCGTCAATAAGAAGGTCCAAGGGATACAGTAAACCTGAAGTGAAGCATCGGAATCTGTAACTGGTCTCACAGGAAAGTTTCAAAACATAGACATAAGAAGAGTCAGTCTTCTTGTACTTAAGTCGGCATTGTGCATTTTGTATTAAATTCCGATGCTAATTCTGTGTTTTGTCGTCAATATGAAGGTCCAAGGTATACAGTAAAACAGAAGTGAAGCATCGTAATCTAAAATTGGTCCCACAGGAAAGGTTCAAAAGATAGACAGTAAGAAGAGTCAGTCATCCTGTACTTAAGTCGGCAATGTTCCTTTTGTATTTAATTCGAATGAAATTTCTGTGTTTCATCGTCAATAAGAATGTCCAAGGGATGCAGTAAATCTGAAATGAACACCGAAAGCTGAAACTGGTCTCACTGGAAAGGTCTAAAACATAGACGGTACGAAGAGTCAGTCTTCTTGTACTTAAGTCGGCATTGTGCTGTTTGTATATAATTCCGGTGCGATTTCTGTGTTTCATCGTCAATAAGAAGGTCCAAGGGATACTGTAAACAGGAAGTGAAGCATCGGAATCTACAACTGGTCTCAGAGGAAAGGTTCAAAACATTGACAGTAAGAAGAGTCAGTCTTCCTGTACTTAAGTCGGCATTGTACCTTTTGTATTTAATTCCGATGCAATTTCTGTGTTTCATCGTCAATATGAAGGTCCAAGGGGTACAGTAAGCTTGAAATGAAGATCGAAATCTAATACAGGTCTCATAGGAATGTGTCAAACATAGTCATTAAGATGAGTCAGTCTTCTTGTACTTAAGTCGGCATTGTGCCTTTTGTATTTATTTCCGATGCAATTTCTGTGTTTCATCGTAAATAAGTAGGTCCAAGGGATACAGTAACCTTGAAATGAACATCGAAATCTAAAACTGGTCTCATAGGAAAGGTTCAAAACATTGACAGTAAGAAGAGTCAGTCTACTTGTACTTAAGTCCGCATTGTGCCATTAGTATTTAATTCCGATTGAATTTCTGTGTTTCATCGTCAATAAGAAGGTCCAACTGATACAGTAAACCGGAGGTGAGGCATCGGAATCTATAACGGGTCTCACAGGAAAGGTTCAAAACATAGACAGTAAGAAGAGTCAGTCTTCTTGTACTTAAATCGGCATTGTGCCTTTTGTATTTAATTCCGAAGAAATTTTTGTGTTTCGTCATCAATAAGAAGGTCCAAGGGATACTGTAAACAGGAAGTGAAGCATAGGCATCTAAAACTGGTCTCATAGGAAAGGTTCAAAACATTGACAGTAAGAAGAGTCGGTCTTCTTGTACTTAAGTCGGCATTGTGCCTTTAGTTTTTAATTCCGATGGAATATCTGTGTTGCATCGTCAATAAGAAGGTCCAAGTTATACAGTAACCTCGAAATGAACATCGAAATCTAAAACTGGTTTCACAGGAATGGTTCAAAGCATAGACATAAGAAGAATCACGCTTCTTGTACTTAAGTCGGTATTGTGCATTTTGTATTTAATTCCGATGGAATTTCTGTGTTTCATCGTCAATAAGAATATACAGGGGATACAGTAAACCTGAAGTGATGCATCGGAAACTATAACAGATCTCACAGGAAAGGTTCAAAACATAACCATTAGAAGAATCAGTCTTCTTGTACCTAAGTCGGTATTGTGCATTTTGTATTTAATTCCGGTGCATTTTCTGTGTTTCGTCGTCAATAAGAAGGTCCAACGGATACTGTAAACCGGAAGTGAAGCATCGGAATCTATAACTGGTCTCACAGGAAAGGTTCGAAACATAGACAGTAAGAAGAATCAGACTTCTTGTACTTTAGTCGAAATAGTTCCTTTTTTATTTAATTCCGATGCAATTTCTGTGTTTCATCGTCAATAAGAAGGTCCAAGGGATACAGTCGACCTGAAGTGAAGCATCGTAATCTAAAACTGGTCTCTCAGGAAAGTTGAAATTATAGACAGTAAGAAGAGTGAGTCTTCTTGTACTTATGTCGGCATTGTGCCTTTTGTATTTAATTCCGATTCATTTTCTGTGTTTTATCGTCAATAAGAAGGTCCAAGGGATACAGTAAACCTGAAGTGAAGCATCGGAATTTAAAACTGGTCTCACGGGAAAGGCTCAAAACGTAGACAGTAAGAAGAGTTAGTCTTCTTGTACTTAAGTCGGCATTTTGCCTTTTGTATTGAATTCCGATGCAATTACTGTTTTTCAACGTCAATAAGAAAGTCCGAGGGATACAGTAAACCTGAAGTGAAGCATCGGAGTCTAAAACCGGTCTCACAAGAAAGTTCAATCATAGACAGTTAGAAGCGTCAGTCTCCTTGTACTTAAGTAGGAATTGTGCCTTTTGTATTTCATTCCGATGCTATTTCTGTGTTTCATCGTCATTACGAAGGTCGAAGGGATGCAGTAAACCTGAGCGAAGCGTAGGAATCTAAAACTGATCTCACAGGAAAGGCTCAAATCGTAGAATGTAAGAAGAGTCAGTCTTCTTGTACTTATGTGGGCATTGTGCCTTTTGTATTTAATTCCGATGCAATATCTGTGTTTCATCGTCAATAAGAAGGTCCAAGGGATTCTGTAAACCGGAAGTGAAGCATCGGAAACTAAACTTGTCTCACAGGAAAGGTTCAAAACATAGACAGTAAAATGGCTCAGTCTTCCTGTACTTAAGTTTGCATTGTTCCTTTTGTATTTAATTCGGATACAATTTTTCTGTTTCATCGTCAATAACAAGGTCCAAGGGATACAAAAAATCTGAAATGAACACCGAAAGCTGAAACTGGTCTCACAGGAAAGGTCTAAAACATAGACGGTATGAAGAGTCAGTCTTCTTGTACTTCAGTCGGCATTGTGCTGTTTGTATTTAATTGTGATGCAATTTCAGTGTTTTATCGTCAATAACAAGGTCCAAGGGCTACAGTAAACCTGATGTGAAGCATAGGAATCTAAAACTGGTCTCACAGGAATTGCTCAAAACATATGCATTAAGAAGAGTCAGTCTTCTTGTACTAAAGTCGGCATTGTGCCTTTTGTATTTTATTCCTATGCAATTTCTGTGTTTCATCGTCAATAAGAAGGTCCAAGGGATACAGTAAACCTGAAGTGAAGCATCGGAATCTAAAACTGGTCTCACAGGAATGGTTCAAATCATAGAGTGTAAGAAGAGTCAGTCTTCTTGTACTTAAGTCGGCATTGTGCCTTTAGTATTTTATTCCGATGGAATTTCTGTGTTTCATCGTCAATAAGAAGGTCCAAGGGATACAGTAACCTGAAATGAAGCATCGGAATCTGTAACTGGTCTCACAGGAAAGTTTCAAAACATAGACATAAGAAAAGTCAGTCTTCTTGTACTTAAGTCGGCATTGTGCATTTTGTATTAAATTCCGATGCTATTTCTGTGTTTTGTCGTCAATATGAAGTCCAAGGTATACAGTAAAACAGAAGTCAAGCATCGTAATCTAAAACTGGTCCCACAGGAAAGGTTCAAAACATAGACAGTAAGAAGAGTCAGTCATCCTGTACTTAAGTCGGCAATGTTCCTTTTGTATTTAATTCGAATGAAATTACTGTGTTTCATCGTCAATAAGAATGTCCAAGGGATGCAGTAAATCTGAAATGAACACCGAAAGCTGAAACTGGTCTCACAGGAAAGGTCTAAAACATAGACGGTATGAAGAGTCAGTCTTCTTGTACTTAAGACGGCATTGTGCTGTTTGTATTTAATTCCGATGCGATTTCTGTGTTTCATCGTCAATAAGAAGGTCCAAGGGATACTGTAAACAGGAAGTGAAGCATCGGAATCTACAACTGGTCTCAGAGGAAAGGTTCAAAACATTGACAGTAAGAAGAGTCAGTCTTCCTGTACTTAAGTCGGCATTGTACCTTTTGTATTTAATTCCGATGCAATTTATGTGTTTCATCGTCAATATGAAGGTCCAAGGGATACAGTAACCTTGAAATGAACATCGAACTCTAATACTGGTCTCATAGGATTGGGTCAAACATAGACATTAAGAAGAGCCAGTCTTCTTGTACTTAAGTCGGCATTGTGCCTTTTGTATTTATTTCCGATGCAATTTCTGTGTTTCATCGTAAATAAGTAGGTCCAAGGGATACAGTAACCTTGAAATGAACATCGAAATCTAAAACTGGTCTCATAGGAAAGGTTAAAAACATTGACAGTAAGAAGAGTCAGTCTTCTTGTACTTAAGTCTGCATTGTGCCATTAGTATTTAATTCCGATTGAATTTCTGTGTTTCATCGTCAATAAGAAGGTCCAACTGACACAGTAAACCGGAGGTGAGGCATCGGAATCTATAACTGGTCTCACAGGAAAGGTTCAAAACATAGACAGTAAGAAGAGTCAGTCTTCTTGTACTTAAATCGGCATTGTGCCTTTTGTATTTAATTCCGAAGAAATTTCTGTGTTTCGTCGTCAATAAGAAGGTCCAAGGGATACTGTAAACAGGAAGTGAAGCATCGGCATCTAAAACTGGTCTCATAGGAAAGGTTCAAAACATTGACAGTAAGAAGAGTCGGTCTTCTTGTACTTATGTCGGCATTGTGCCTTTAGTTTTTAATTCCGATGGAATATCTGTGTTGCATCGTCAATAAGAAGGTCCAAGTTATACAGTAACCTCGAAATGAACATCGAAATCTAAAACTGGTTTCAGAGGAATGGTTCAAAGCATAGACATAAGAAGAATCAGGCTTCTTGTACTTAAGTCGGTATTGTGCATTTTGTATTTAATTCCGATGGAATTTCTGTGTTTCACCGTCAATAAGAATATACAGGGGATACAGTCAACCTGAAGTGATGCATCGGAAACTATAACTGATCTCACAGGAAAGGTTCAAAACATAACCATAAGAAGAATCAGTCTTCTTGTACCTAAGTCGGTATTGTGCATTTTGTATTTAATTCCGGTGCATTTTCTGTGTTTCGTCGTCAATAAGAAGGTCCAACGGATACTGTAAACCGGAAGTGAAGCATCGGAATCTATAACTGGTCTCACAGGAAAGGTTCGAAACATAGACAGTAAGAAGAATCAGACTTCTTGTACTTTAGTCGAAATAGTTCCTTTTGTATTTAATTCCGATGCAATTTCTGTGTTTCATCGTCAATAAGAAGGTCCAAGGGATACAGTCAACCTGAAGTGAAGCATCGTAATCTAAAACTGGTCTCTCAGGAAAGTTGAATATATAGACAGTAAGAAGAGTGAGTCTTCTAGTACTTATGTCGGCATTGTGCCTTTTGTATTTAATTCCGATTCTTTTTCTGTGTTTTATCGTCAATAAGAAGGTCCAAGGGATACAGTAAACCTGAAGTGAAGCATCGGAATTTAAAACTGGTCTCACGGGAAAGGTTCAAAACGTAGACAGTAAGAAGAGTTAGTCTTCTTTTACTTAAGTCGGCATTTTGCCTTTTGTATTGAATTCCGATGCAATTACTGTGTTTCAACGTCAATAATAAAGTCCGAGGGATACAGTAAACCTGAAGTGAAGCATCGGAGTCTAAAACTGGTCTCACAGGAAAGATCAATCATAGACAGTTAGAAGCGTCAGTCTCCTTGTACTTAAGTAGGACATGTGCCTTTTGTATTTCATTCCGATGCTATTTCTGTGTTTCATCGTCAATACGAAGGTCGAAGGGATGCAGTAAACCTGAAGCGAAGCGTAGGAATCTAAAACTGATCTCACAGGAAAGGCTCAAATCGTAGAATGTACGAAGAGTCAGTCTTCTTGTACTTATGTGGGCATTGTGCCTTTTGTATTTAATTCCGATGCAATTTCTGTGCTTCATCGTCAATAAGAAGGTCCAAGGGATACTGTAAACCGGAAGTGAAGCATCGGAAACTATAACTTGTCTCACAGGAAAGGTTCAAAACATAGACAGTAAAATGACTCAGTCTTCCTGTACTTAAGTTTGCGTTGTTCCTTTTGTATTTAATTCGGATACAATTTTTCTGTTTCATCGTCAATAACAAGGTCCAAGGGATACAAAAAATCAGAAATGAATACCGAAATATAAAACTGGTCTCACAGGAAAGGTTCAAAACATAGATGGTATGAAAAGACAGTCTTCTTGTACTTCAGTCGGCATTGTGCTGTTTGTATTTAATTCCGATGCGATTTCTGTGTTTCATCGTCAATAAGAAGGTCCAAGGGATACTGTAAACAGGAAGTGAAGCATCGGGACTATAACTGGTCTCACAGGAAAGGTTCAAAACATAGACAGTAAGAAGAGTCAGTCATCATGTACTTATGTCGGCATTGTTCCTTTTGTATTTAATTCCGATTCAATTTCTGTGATTCATCGTCAATAAGAAGGTCCAAGTGATACAATAAACCAAAAGTGAGGCATAGGAATCTATAACTGGTCTCACAGGAAAGGTTCAAAACATAGACAGTAAGAAGAGTCAGTCTTCTTGTACTTATGACGGCTATGTTCCTTTCGTATTTCATTCCGATGCTATTTCTGTGTTTCATCGTCATTAAGAAGGTCTAAGGGATACAGTAAACCTGAAGTGAAGCATCGGAATCTATAACTGGTCTCACAGGAATGGTTCAAAGCATAGACATAAGAAGAATCAGTCTTCTAGTACTTAAGTCAGCATTGTGCATTTTGTATTTAATTCCAATGAAATTTCTGTGTTTCGTCGCCAATAAGAAGGTCCAAGGGATACAGGAAACCTGAAGTGAAGCATCGGAATCTAAAACTGGTCTCACATGAAAGGTTAAAATCATAGACAGTAAGAAGAGTCTCTCTTCTTGTACTTAAGTCGGCATTGCGCCTTTTGTATATAATTCTGATGCTAGTTCTGTGATTTAGTGTCAATAAGAAGGTCCAAGGGATACAGTAAACCTGAAGTGAAGCACCAGAATCTAAAACAGGTCTCACAGGAATGGTTCAAAACATAGACAGTAAGAAGTGTCAGTCTTTTTGTACTTAAATCGGCATTGTGCCTTTTGTATTTAATTCCGATGCAATTTCTGTGTTTCGTCGTCAATAAGAAGGTCCAAGGGATACTGTAAACTGGAAGTGAAGCATCGGAAACTATAACTTGTCTCATAGGAAAGGTTCAAAACATAGACAGTAAGAAGAGTCAGTCTTGCTGTACTTAAGTCAGCATTGTTCCTTTTGTATTTAACTGGGATGCAATTTCTGTGTTTCATCGTCAATAAGAAGGTCCAAGGGATACAGTAATGCTGAAGTGAAGCATCAGAATCTAAAACTGGTCTCAGAGGATAGGGTCAAATCTTAGACAGTAAGAAGAGTCAGTCTTCTTGTACATAAGTCAGCATTGTGCCTTTTGTATTTAATTCCGATGCAATTTCTGTCTTTTATCGTCAATAAGAAAGTCCAAGGGATGCAGTAAATCTGAAATGAACACCGAAATCTAAAACTGGTCTCACAAGAAAGGTTCAAAACATAGACGGTTTGAAGAGACAGTCTTTTTGTACTTCAGTCGGCATTGTGCTGTTTGTATTTAATTCCGATTCGATTTCTGTGTTTCATCGTCAATAAGAAGGCCCAAGGGATACAGTCAACCTGAAGTGAATCATGGGAATCTAAAATTGGTCTCACAGGAAAGGTTAAAATCATAGACAGTAAGATGAATCAGTCTTCTAGTACTTAGGTCGGTATTGTGCCTCTTGTACTCAATTTTGATGCAATTTCTGTGTTTTATCGTCAACAACAAGGTCCAAGGGATACAGTAAACCTGAAGTGAAGCAACGGAATCTAAAACTGGTCTCATAGGAATGGCTCAAACGTAGACAGTAATTAGAGTCAGTCTTCTTGTACTTAAGTCGGCTTTGTGCCTTTTGTATTTAATTCCGATGCAATTTCTGCGTTTCATCGTCAATAAGAAGGTCCAAGGGATACAGTAAACTTGAAATGAACATCGAAATCTAAAAATGGTCTCATAGGAAAGGTTCAAAACATTGACAGTAAGAAGAGCCTGCCTTCTTGTTCTTAAGTCGGCATTGTGCCTTTAGTAATTTATTCCGATGGAATTGCTGTGTTTCATCGTCAATAAGAAGGTCTAAGTGATACAGTAAACCGGAAGTGAGGCATCGGAATCTATAACTGGTCTCACAGGAATGGTTCAAAGCATAGACATACGAAGAATCAGTCTTCTTTTACTTAAGTCGGCATTGTGCATTTTGTATTTAATTCCGACGAAATTTCTGTGTTTCGTCGTCATTAAGAAGGTCCAAGGGATAAAGGAACCTGAAGTGAAGCATCAGAATCTAAAACTGGTGTCACAGGAAAGGTTAAAATCATAGACAGTAAGAAGAGTCAGTCTTTCTGTACTTAAGTCGGCATTGTTCCTTTTGTATTTAATTCGGATGCAATATCTGTGTTTCATCGTCAATAAGAAGGTCCAAGGGATACAGTGAACCTGAAGTGAAGCATCAGAATCAAAAACTGGTCTCAAAGGATACGGTCAAATCATAGACTGAAAGAGGAGTCAGCCTTCTTGTACCTAAGTCAGCATTGTGCCTTTTGTATTTAATTCCGATGCAATTTCTGTGTTTCATCGTCAATAAGAAAGTCCAAGGCATGCAGTAAATCTGAAATGAACACCGAAATCTAAAACAGATCTCACAGGAAAGGTTCAAAACATAGACGGTATGAAGAGTCAGTCTTCTAGTACTTCAGTCGGCATTGTGCTGTTTGTATTTAATTCCGATACGATTTCTGTGTTTCATCGTCAATAAGAAGGTCCAAGGGATACTGTAAACAGGAAGTGATGCATCGGAATCTATAACTGGTCTCACAGGAAAGGTTCAAAACATAGACAGTAAGAAGAGTCAGTCTTCCTGTACTTAAGTCGGCATTGTTAATTCTGTATTTAATTCCGATGCAATTTCTGTGTTTCATCGTCAATAAGAAGGTCCAAGGGATACAGTCAACCTGAAGTGAAGCATGGGAATCTAAAACTGGACTCACAGGAAAGGTTAAAATCATAGACAGTAAGAAGAGTCAGTCTTCTTGTAGTTAAGTCGGCTTTGTTCCTTTTGTATTTAATTCCGATGCTATTTCTGTGTTTCATCGTCAATAAGAAGGTCTAAGGGATTCAGTAAACCTGAAGTGATGCATCGGAATCTATAAGTGGTCTCACAGGAATGGTTCAAAGCATAGACATAAGAAGAATCAGTCTTCTTGTACTTAAGTCGGCATTGTGCATTTTGTATTTAATTCCGATGAAATTTCTATGTTTCGTCGTCAATAAGAAAGTCCAAGGGATACAGGAAACCTGAAGTGAAGCATCGGAATCTAAAACTGGTCTCACAGGAGAGGTTAAAATCATAGACAGTAAGAAGAGTCTCTCTTCTTGTACCGAAGTGGGCATTGTGCCTTTTGTATTTAATTTCGATGGAAATTCTGTGATTCATCGTCAATAAGAATATACAAGGGACACTGTAAACCTGAAGTGAACCATCGGAGCCTAAAACTGGTCTCAGAGGAATGGTTCAATCATAGACAGTAAGATGAGTCAGTCTCCTTGTACTTAAGTCGGCATTGTGCCTTTTGTATTTCATTCCGTTGCAATTTCTGTGTTTCCTCGTCATTAAGAATGTCCAAGGGATGCATTAAACCTGAAGTGAAGCAACGGAATCTAAAACTGGTCTTACAGGAAAGGTTCAAAACATAGACAGTACAAAGAGTCAGTCTTCTTGTTCTCAAGTCGGCATTGTTCCTTTTGTATTTAATTCCGATGCAATTTCTGTGTTTCGTCGTCAATAAGAAGGTCCAAGGGATACAGTAAACCAGAAGTGAGCATCGGAATCTAAAAATGGTCTCACTGGATAGGTTCTGAACATAGAAAATAAGAATAGTCAGTCTTCTTGTTCTTAAGTCGGCATAGTGCCTTTTGTATTTAATTCCGATGCAATTTCTGTGTTTCATCGTCAATAAGAAGGTCCAAGGGATACAGTAAACCTGAAGTGAAGCATCGGAATCTATAACTGGTCTCACAGGAAAGGTTCAAAACATAGACATAAGAAGAATCAATCTTCTTGTACCTAAGTCGGCATTGTGCATTTTGTATTTAATTCCGGTGCAATTTCTGTGTTTTATCGTCAATAAGAAGGTCCAAGGGATACAGGAAACCTGAAGTGAAGCATCAGAATCTAAAACTGGTCTCACAGGAAAGGTTCAAATCGTAGACAGTAAGAAGGGTCAGTCTTCTTGTGCTTAAGTCAGCATTGTTCCTTTTGTATTTAACTCGGATGCAATTTCTGTGTTTCATCGTCAATAAGAAGGTCCAAGGGATACAGTAATGCTGAAGTGAAGCATCAGAATCTAAAACTGGTCTCACAGGAAATGTTAAAATCATAGACAGTAAGAAGAGTTAGTCCTCTTGTACTTAAGTCGGTATTGTGCCTTTTGTATTCAATTTTGATGCAATTTCTGTGTTTTATCGTCAATAACAAGGTCCAAGCGATACAGTAAACCTGAAGTGAAGCATCGGAATCCAAAACTGGTCTCATGGGAATGGTTCAAACATAGATAGTAAGAAGAATCAGTCTTCTTGTACTTAAATCGAAATTGTTCCTTTTGTATTTAATTCCGATGCAATTGCTGTGTTTCATCGTCAATAAGAAGGTCCAAGGGATACAGTAACCTTGAAATGAACATCGAAATCTAAAACTGGTCTCATAGGAAAGGTTCAAAACATTGACAGTAAGAAGAGTCAGTCTTCTTGTACTTAAATCGGCATTGTGCCTTTTGTATTTAATTCCGATGCAATTTCTATGTTTGATCGTCAATAAGAAGGTCCAAGGGATACAGTAACCCTGAAATGAACATCGAAATCTAAAACTGGTCTCATAGGAAAGATTCAAAACATAGTCAGTAATAAGAGTCAGTGTTCTTGTACTTAAGTGGGCATTGTGCCTTTTGTATTTAATTCCGATGGAATTTCTGTGTTTCATCGTCAATAAGAATATACAAGGGATACAGTAAACCTGAAGTGAAGCATCGGAATCTAAAACTGGTCTCACAGGAAAGGTTAAAATTATAGACGCTAAGAAGAGTGAGTCTTCTTGTACTTAAGTCGGCATTGTGCCTTTTGTATGTAGTTCTGATGCTATTTCTACGTTTTATTGTCAATAAGAAAGTCCAAGGGATACAGTAAACCTGAAGTGAAGCGTCGGAATCTAAAACTGGTCTCAAAGGAATGGCTCAAATCATAGACAGTAAAAGAGTCAGGCTTCTTGTACTTAAGTCGGCATTTTGCCTTTTGGATTTAATTCCGATGCAATTTCTGTGTTTCATCGTCAATAAGGAGGTGCGAGGGATACAGTAAACCTGAAGAGAGGCATCGGAATCTAAAACTGGTCTCACAGGAAAGGTTCCAAGCATAGATAGTACGAAGAGTCAGTATTCTTGTACTTAAGAGGGCATTGTGCCTTTTGTATTTAATTCCGATGCAATTTCTCTGTTTCATCGTCAATAAGAAGGTCCAAGGCATTCCGTAAACCGGAAGTGAAGCTTCGGAATCTATAACTGGTCTCACAGGAAAGGTTCAAAGCATAGACATTACGAAGAGTAAGTCCTCTTGTACTTAAGTCGGCATTGTGCCTTTTGTATTTCATTCCGATGCAATTTCTGAGTTTCATCGTCAATAAGATGGTCTAAGGGATACAGTAAACCTGACGTGAACCATCGGAATCTAAAACTGGTCTCACAGGAATGGCTCAAAACATAGACAGTACGAAGAGTCAGTCTTCTTGTACTTAAATCGGCATTGTGCCTTTCGTATGTAATTCCAATGCAATTTCTGTGTTTCATCGTCAATAAGAATGTAGAACTGAGACAGTAAACCTGAAGTGAAGCATCGGAGTCTAATACTGGTCTCACAGGAAAGGTTCGTACATCAACAGTAAGAAGAGTCAATCTCCTTGTACTTATGTCGGCATTGAGCCATTTGTATTTCATTCCGATGCAAGTCCTGTGTTTCCTCGGCAATAAGAAGGTCCAAGGGATGCAGTAAACCTGAAGTGAAGCATCGGAATCTAAAACTGGTCTCATAGGAAAATTTCAAAACATAGACAATTCGAAGAGTCAGTCTTCTTGTTCTTAAGTCGGCATTGTTCCTTTTGTATTTAATTCCGATGCAATTTCCCTGTTTCATCGTCAATAAGTAGGTCCAAGGGATTCAGGAAACCTGAAATGAAGCATCGGAGTCTAAAACTGGTCTCACTGGAAAGGTTCAAAACATAGACAGTAAGAAGAGTCAGTCTTCTTGTACTTAAAAAGGCATTTTCATTTTGTATTTAATTCCGGTGCAATTTCGGTGTTTCTTCGTCAATAAGAAGGTCCAAGCGTTACAATAAATCTGAAGTGAAGCATCGGAATCTATAACTGGTCTCACACGAAAGGTTCAAATCATAGAATGTAAGAAGAATCAGTCCTCTTGTCCTTAAGTCAGCATTCTGCCTTTTGTATTTAATTCCGATGCAATTTCTGTGTTTCATCGTCAATATGAAGATCCAAGGGATACGGTAAACCTCAAGTGAATCATCGGAATCTAAAACTGGTCTCATAGGAAAGATTCAAAACATAGACAGTAAGAAGAGTCAGTATTCTTGTTTTTAAGTGGGCATTGTGCCTTTTGTATTTAATTCCGATGCAATTTCTCTGTTTCATCGTCAATAAGTAGGTCCAAGGGATTCAGGAAACCTGAACTGAAGCATCGGAATCTAAAACTGGTCTCACAGGAAAGGTTCAAAACATTGACAGTAAGAAGAGTCACTCATTTTGTACTTATGTCGGCATTTTGCCTTTTGTATTGAATTCCGGTGCAAATTCTGAGTTTCATCGTCAATAAGATGGTCCAAGGGTTACAGTAAACCTGAAGTGAGGCTTTGGAATCTAAAACTAGTCTCACAGGAAAGGTTCAAAGCATAGACAGTACGAAGAGTCAGTCTTCTTCTACTTAAGTGGGCATTGTTCCTTTTGTAATTAATTCCGATGCAATTTCTGAGTTTCATCGTCAATAAGATGGTCTAAGGGATACAGTAAACCTGACGTGAACCATCGGAATCTAAAACTGGTCTCACAGGAATGGCTCAAAACATAGACAGTACGAAGAGTCAGTCTTCTTGTACTTAAATCGGCATTGTGCCTTTCGTATGTAATTCCAATGCAATTTCTGTGTTTCATCGTCAATAAGAATGTAGAACTGAGACAGTAAACCTGAAGTGAAGCATCGGAGTCTAATACTGGTCTCACAGGAAAGGTTCGTACATCAACAGTAAGAAGAGTCAATCTCCTTGTACTTATGTCGGCATTGAGCCATTTGTATTTCATTCCGATGCAAGTCCTGTGTTTCCTCGGCAATAAGAAGGTCCAAGGGATGCAGTAAACCTGAAGTGAAGCATCGGAATCTAAAACTGGTCTCATAGGAAAATTTCAAAACATAGACAATTCGAAGAGTCAGTCTTCTTGTTCTTAAGTCGGCATTGTTCCTTTTGTATTTAATTCCGATGCAATTTCCCTGTTTCATCGTCAATAAGTAGGTCCAAGGGATTCAGGAAACCTGAAATGAAGCATCGGAGTCTAAAACTGGTCTCACTGGAAAGGTTCAAAACATAGACAGTAAGAAGCGTCAGTCTTCTTGTACTTAAGTCGGCACTGTGCATTTTGTTTCTAATTCCGATGCAATTTCTGTGTGTCATCGTCAATAAGAAGGTCCAAGGGATACAGTCAACCTGAAGTGACGCATCGGAATCTAAAACTGGTCTCACAGGAAAGGTTAAAGTCATAGACAGTAAGAAGAGTCTGTTTTCTTGTACATAAGTCGTCATTCTGCCTTTTGTATTTAATTCTGGTGCAAAAATCTGTTTTTTATCGTCAATATGAAGGTCCAAGTTATACAGTAAACCTGAAGTGAGGCATCGGAATCTAAAACTGGTCTCACAGAATGGCTCAAAACATAGACAGTAGGAAGAGTCAGTCTTGTTGTACTTAAATCGGCATTGTGCCTTTTGTATGTAATTCTGATGCAATTTCTGTGTTTCATCGTCAATAAGAAGGCCCAAGGGATACAGCAACCATGAAATGAACTTCGAAATCTAAAACTGGTCTCACAGGATAGATTCAAAACATAGACAGTAAGAAGAGTTAGTATTCTTGTTTTTAAGTGGGCATTGTGCCTTTTGTATTTAATTCCGATGCAATTTCTCTGTTTCATCGTCAATACGTAGGTCCAAGGGATTCAGGAAACCTGAACTGAAGCATCGGAAACTAAAACTGGTCTCACAGGAAAGGTTCAAAACATAGACAGTAAGAAGAGTCAGTCTTCTTGTACTTAAAAATCATTTTCATTTGGTATATAATTCCGATGCAATTCCAGTGTTTCATCGTCAATAAGCAGGTCCAAGGGATACAATAAACCTGAAGTGAAACATCGGAATCTAAAACTGGTCTCACAGGAAAGGTTCAAATGGTAGAATTTAAGAGGAGTCAGTCCTCTTTTACTTATGTCAGCATTGAGCCTTTTGTTTTAATTCCGATGCACTTTCAGTGTTTCATCGTCAATAAGAATGTCCAAGGAATACAGAAAACCTGAAGTGAAACATTGGAATCAATAACTTGACTCACAGGAAAGGTTCAAACATAGACTGGAAGAAGATTCAGTCTTCTTGTACTTGAGTCGGCATTGTGCCTTTTGTTTTTAATTCCGATGCAATATCTGTGTTTCGTCGTCAATAAGAAGGTCCAAGAGATACAGTAACCCTTAAGTGAAGCATCGGAATCTAAAACTGCTCTCACTGGAAAGGTTCAAAACATAGAAAATAAGAAGGGTCAGTCTTCTTGTACCTAAGTCGGCATTGTGCGTTTTGTATTTAATTCCGATACAATTTCTGTGTTTCATCGTCAATAAGAAGGTCTAAGGGATACAGTAACCCTGAAATGAACATCGAAATCTAAAACTGGTCTCATAGGAAAGATTCAAAACATTGACAGTAAGAAGAATCAGTCTTATTGTACTTAAGTCGGCATTATGCCTTTAGTATTTAATTCCGATGGAATTTCTGTGTTTCATCGTCAATAAGAAGTTCCAAGGGATACAGTAAACCTGAAGTATTACATCGGAATCAAAAACTGGTCTCACAGGAAAGGTTCAAATCATAGAATTTAAGAAGAGTCGGTCCTCTTTTAGTTAAGTCGGCATTGAGCATTTTGTTTTAATTCCGATTCAATTTCTGTGTTTCATCGTCAATAAGAGTGGCCAAGGGATACAGTAAACCTGAAGTGAAATGTTGGAATCCATAACTTGACTCACAGGAACGGTTGAAACATAGACTGTAAGAAGAGTGAGTCTTCTTGTACTTAAACCGGCATTGTGCCTTTTGTATTTAATTCCGATGCAATATCTGTGTTTCGTCGTAAATAAGATGGTCCAATAAATACAGTAACTCTTACGTGAAGCATCGGAATCTAAAGCTGGTCTCACTGGAAAGATTCAAATCATAGAAAATAAGAAGGGTCAGTTTTCTTGTACTTAAGCCGGCATTGTGCCTTTTGTATTTAATTCCGATGCAATTTCTGTGTTTCATCGTCAATATGAAGACTCAAGGGATACAGTAAACCTGAAGTGAAACATAGGAATCTAAGCTGTTCTAACAGGAAAGGCTCAAATCGGAGAATGTAAGAAGAGTCAGTCTTCCTGTACTTAAGTCGGCTTTGTTCCTTTTGTATTTATTTCCGATGCAATTTCTGTGTTTCATCGTCAATAAGAAGGACCAAGGCATACTGTAAACCGGAAGTGAAGCATCTGAATCTATAACTGGTCTCATAGGTTAGGTTCAAAGCATAGACAGTATGAAGAGTCAGTCTTCTTGTACATAAGTCGGCATTGTGCCTTTTGTATTTCATGTCGATACAATTTATATGTTTCCTCATCAATAAGAAGGTCCAAGGCATACTGTAAACCGGAAGTGAATCATCGGAATCTACAACTGGTCTCACAGGATACGTTCAAAACATTTTCAGTAAGAAGAGTCAGTCTTCTTGTACTTAAGTCGGCATTTTGCCTTTTGTATAGATTTGCGATGCAATTTCTGTGTTTCATCGTCAATACGATTGCCCACGGGATACGGTAAACCTGAAGTGAGGCATTGGAATCTAAAAGTAGTCTCACAGGAAAGGTTCAAAGCATAGACAGTACGAAGAGTCAGTCTTCTTTTATTTAAGTGGGCATTGTTCCTTTTGTATTTAATTCCGATGCAATATCTGTGTGTCATCGTCAATAAGAAGGTAAAAGGGATACAGTCAACCTGAAGTGAAGCATCAAAATCTAAAACTGGTCTCACAGGAAAGTTTAAAATCATAGACAGTAAGAAGAGTCTGTCTTCTTGTACTTAATTCGGCATTGTGCCTTTTGTATTTAATTCTGATTCAATTTCTGTGTTTCATCGTCAATAAGATTGTCCAAGGGATACAGTAAACATGAAGTGAGGTATTGGAATCTAAAAGTAGTCTCACAGGAAAGGTTCAAAGCATAGACAGTACGAAGAGTCAGTCTTCTTGTATTTAAGTGGGCTTTGTTCCTTTTGTATTTAATTCCGATGCAATATCTGTGTGTCATCGTCAATAAGAAGGTAAAAGGGATACAGTAAACCTGAAGTGAAACATCGTAGTCTAATACTGGACTCACAGGAAAGGTCCGAACATAGACAGTAAGAAGAGTCAGCCTCCTTGTACGTCAGTCGGCGTTGTGCCATTTATATTTCATTCAGATGCAAATCCTGTGCTTCCTCGTCAATAAGAAGGTCCAAGGGATACAGTAAACCTGAAGAGAAACAACGGAATCTAAAACTGGTCTCACAGGAAGGGTTCAAATCATAGAATTTAAGAAGAGTCAGTCCTCTTTTACTTATGTCGCCATTGAAACTTTTGTTTTAATTCCGATGCAATTTCTGTGTTCCATCGTCAATAAGAATGTACAACTGATACAGTAAACCTGAAGTGAAGCATCGCAGTCAAAAACTGGTCTCACAGGAAAGGTACGAAGATAGACAGTAAGAAGAGTCAGTCTTCTTGCACTTAAGTCGGCATTGTTCCTTTTGTATTTAATGTAGTTACAATTTTTGCGTTTCACCGTCAATAAGAAGGTCAATGGGAAACAATAAACCAGAAGTGAAGCATCGGAATCTAAAACTGGTCTCACACGAAACGTTCAAATCATAGAATGTAAGAAGTATCAGTTGTCATGTACTTAAGTCAGCATTGTGCCTTTTGTATTTGATTCCGATGCAATATCTGTGTTTCGTCGTCAATATGAAGGTCCAAGAGCTACAGTAACCCTTAAGTGAAGCATCGGAATCTAAAACTGGTCTCACTGGAATGGTTCAAAACATAGAAAATAAGAAGAGTCAGTCTTCTTGTACTTAAATCGGCATTGTGCGTCTTGTATTTAAATCCGATGCAATTTATGTGTTTCATCGTCAATAAGAAGGTCCAAGGGATACAGTCATCCTGAAGTGAAGCATCGGAATCTAAAACTGTTCTCACAGGAAAGGTTAGAATCATAGACACTAAGAAGAGTCAGTCTTCTTGTACTTATGTCGGCATTGTGCGTTTTGTATTTAATTCCGATGCAATTTCTGTGTTTAATCGTCAATAAGAAGGTCCAAGGGATACAGTAAACCTGAAGTATAGCATCGGAATCTATAACTGGTCTCACAGAAAAGGTTCAAAACATAGACATAAGAAGAATCAGTCTTCTTGTACTTTAGTCGGCATTGTGCATTTTGTATTTAATTCCGATGCAATTTCTGTGTTTGATCGTCAATAAGAAGGTCCAAGGGATACAGTAAACATGAAGTAAAACATTGTAATCCATAACTTGACTCAGAGGAATAGTTCAAACATAGACTGTAAGAAGAGTCAGTCCACTTTTATTTATGTCGGCATTGAGCTTTTTGTTTTAATTGCGATGTAATTTCTGTGTTTCATCGTCAATAAGAAGGTCTAAGGGATACAGTAAACATGAAGTGAAACATTGGAATCCATAACTTGACTCAAAGGAAAGGTTCAAACATAGACTGTAAGAAGAGCCAGTCTTCTTCTACTTATGTCGGCTTTGTGATTTTTGTATTTAATTCCGATGCAATATCTGTGTTTCGTCGTCAATAAGATGGCCCAAGAGATACAGTAACCCTTAAGTGAAGCATCGGAATCTAAAACTGGTCAAACTGGAAAGGCTCAAAACATAGAAAATAAGAAGAGTCAGTCTTCTTGTACTTAAGTCGGCATTGTGCGTTTTGTATTTAATTCCGATGCAATTTATGTGGTTCATCGTCAATAAGAAGGTCCAAGGGATACTGTAAACCTTAAGTGATGCATCGGACTCTATAACTGGTCTCGCAGGAAAGGTTCAAATCATAGACCGTAAGAAGAGTCAGTCCTCCTGTACTTAAGTCGGCATAGTTCCTTTTCTATTTAATTCCGATGCAATTTCTGTGTTTCATCGTCAATAAGAAGGACCAAGGGATACAGTATCCCTGAAATGAACATCGAAATCTGAAACTGGTCTCATACGAAAGATTCAAAACATAGACAGTAAGAAGAGTCAGTCTTCTTGTATCTAAGTCGGCATTGTGTCTTTAGTATATAATACCGATGGAATTTCTGTGTTTCATCGTCAATAAGAAGTTCCAAGGGATACAGTAAACCGCAAGTGAAGCATCGGAATCTAAAACTGGTCTCACAGGAAAGGTTCAAAACATTGACAGTAGGAAGAGTCAGTACTCTTGTACTTAAGTCGGCATTTTGCCTTTTGTATTGAATTCCGATGCAATTTCTGTGTTTCATCGCAATAAGAAGGTCCAAGGGATACAGCAAACCTGAAGTGAAGCATCGGTATCTAAAACTGGTCTCACAGGAATGGCTCAAAACATACACCGTAGGAAGAGTCAGTTTTCTTGTACTTAAATCGGCATTGTGCCTTTTGAATTTAATTCCGATGCAATTTCTGTGTTTCATCGTCAATAAGAAGGTCCAAGGGATACAGCAACCCTGAAATGAACATCGAAATCTAAAACCGGTCTCATAGGAGAGATTCAAAACATAGACAGTAAGAACAGTCAGTATACTTGTACTTAAGTGGGCATTGTGCCTTTTGTTTTTAATTCAGATGCAATTTCTGTGTTTCATCGTCAATAAGAATGTACAGCGGATACAGTAAACCTGAAGTGAAGTATCGGAGTCAAAAACTGGTCTCACAGGAAAGGTACGAACTTAGACCGTAAGAAGAGTCAGTCTTCTTGTACTTAAGTCGGCATTGTTCCTTTTGTATTTAATTCAGATGCAGTTTCTGCGTATCATCGTCAATAAGAAGGTCCTAGGGAAACAATGAACCTGAAGTGAAGCATCGGAATCTAAAACTGGTCTCAGACGAAAGGTTCATATCATAGAATGTACGAAGTATCAGTTCTCTTGCACTTAAGTCAGCATTGTGCCTTTTGTATTTGAATCCGATGCAATTTCTGTGTTTCATCGTCGATAATAAGGTCCAAGGGATACAGTAAACATGAAGTAAAACATTGTAATCCATAACTTGACTCAGAGGAAACGTTCAAACATAGACTGTAAGAAGAGTCAGTCTTCTTGTACTTAAGTCGGCTTTGTGATTTTTGTACCTAATTCCGATGCAATAACTGTGTTTCGTCGTCAATACGAAGGTCTAAGAGATACAGTAACCCTTAAGTGAAGCATCGGAATCTAGAACTGGTCTCACTGGAAAGGTTCAAAACATAGAAAATAAGAAGAGTCAGTCTTCTTGTACTTAAGTCGGCATTGTGCCCTTTGTATTTAATTCCGATGCAATATCTGTGTTTCATCGTCAATAAGATGGTCCAAGGGATACCAGAAACCTGAAGTGAAGCATCGGAATCTAAAACTGGTCTCACACGGAAGGTTCAAATCATAGAAAGTAAGAAGAATCAGTCCTCTTCCTGAAGTCAGCATTGTGCCTTTTGTATTTAATTCCGATGCAATTTCTGTGTTTCATCGTCAATATGAAGATCCAAGGGATACATTAAACCTGAAATGAACATCGAAATCTAAAACTGGTCTCATAGGAATGATTCAAAACATAGACAGTAAGAAGAGTCAGTCCTCTTGTACTTAAGTCGGCTTTGTTCCATTTGTATTTAATTCCGATGCATATTCTGTGTTTCATCGTCAATAAGAAGGTGGAAGGGATACAGTAAACCTGAAGTAAAGCATCGGAATCTATAACTGGTCTCACAGGAAAGGTTCAAAACATAGACATAAGAAGAATCGGTATTCTTGTACTTAAGTTGTCATTGTGCATTTTGTATTTAATTCCAATGCAATTTCTGTGTTTGATCGTCAATGAAAAGGTCAAAGGATACAGTAAACCTGAAGAGAAGCATCGAGGTCTAAAACTTGTCTCACAGGAATGGCTCAAACCATAGACATTAAGAAGAGTCAGTCTTCTTGTGCTTAAATCGGCATTGTGCCTTTTGTATCTATTTCCGATGTAATTTCTGTGTGTCATGGTCAATAAGAAGGTCCAAGGGATACAGTCAATCTAAAGTGACGCATCGGAACCTAAAACTGGTCTCACAGGTAAGGTTATATCATAAACAGTAAGAAGAGTCTATCCTATTGTACTTAAGTCGGCATTGTGCCTTTGGTATTTAATTCTGACGCTATTTCTGTGTTTTATCGTCAGTAAGAAGGTCCAAGGGATACAGTCAACCTGAAGTGAAGCATCGGAATCTAAAACTGGTCTCACAGGAAAGGTTAAAATCATAGACAGTAAGAAGAGTCAGTCTTCTTGTATTTAAGTCGGCGTTGTACCTTTTGTATTTAATTCCGATGCAATTTCTGTGTTTCATCGTCAATAAGTAGGTCCAAGGGATACAGTAAACCTGAAGTGAGGCATTGGAATCTAAAACTAGTCTGAGAGAAAAGGTTCAAAGCATAGACAGTACGAAGAAACAGTCTCCTTGTACTTAAGTGGGCATTGTACCTTTTGTATTATTTTCCGATGCAAATTCTGTGTTTCATTGTCAATAAGAATGTACAAGGGCTACAGTAAACCTGAAGTGTAGCATCGGACTCTAAAACTTGTCTCACAGGAATGACTCAAAACATAGACAGTAAGAAGAGTCAGTCTTCTTGTACTTAAATCGGCATTGTGCCTTTTGTATGTAATTCCGATGCAATTTCTGTGTGTCATCGTCAATAAGAAGGTCCAAGGGATACAGTCAACCTAAAGTGAAGCATCGGAATCTAAAACTGGTCGCACAGGAAAGGTTATATCATAGACAGTAAGAAGAGTCTATCCTCTTGTACTTAAGTCGGCATTGTGCCTTTCGTATTTAATTCTGATGCAATTTCTGTGTTTTATAGTCAATTACAAGGTCCAAGGGATACAGTAAACATGAAGTGAAGCATCGGAATCCAAAACTGGTCTCAAAGGAATGGCTCAAAACATAGACAGTAAGAAGAGTCAGTCGTCTTGTACTTAAATCGCCATTGTGCCTTTTGTATTTAATTCCGATGCAATTTCTGAGTTTCATCGTCAATAAGATGGTCCAAGGGATACAGTAACACTGAAATGAACATCGAAATCTAAAACTGGTCTCATAGGAAAGATTCAAAACATAGACAGTAAGAAGAGTCAGTATTCTTGTTCTTAAGTGGGCTTTGTGCCTTTTGTATTTAATTCCGATGCAAATTCTGTGTTTCATCGTCAATAAGAATGTACAACGGATACAGTAAACCTGAAGTGAAGCATCGGAGTCTAAAACAGGTCTCACAGGAAAGGTTCAAATCATAGAATTTAAGAAGAGTCAGTCCTCTTCTACTTATGTCGGCATTGAGCCTTTTGTTTTAATTCGGATGCCAATTCTGTGTTTCGTCGTCAATAAGAAGTTCCAAGGGATACAGTAAACGTGAAGTGAAACATAGGAATCTATAACTTGACTCACAGGAAAGGTTCAAACATAGATTTTAAGAAGAGTCAGTCTTCTTGTACTTAAGTCAGCATTGTGCCTTTTGTATTTAATTCCGATGCAATTTCTGTGTTTCGTCGACAACAAGAATGTCCAAGAGATACAGAAAACCTCAATTGAAACATCGGAATCTAAAACTGGTCTCACTGGAAGGGTTCAAAATATAGAAAATAAGAAGAGTCATTCTCCTTGTACTTAAGTCGGCATTGTGCGTTTTGTATTTAATTCCGATGCAATTTCTGTGTTTCGTCGTCAATAAGAAGTTCCAAGGGATACAGTAAACCTGAAGTGAAGCATCGGAATCTAAAACTGGTCTCACAGGAGAGGTTCCTAACATTGACAGTAAGAAGAGTCAGCCTTATTGTAGTTAAGTCGGCATTATGCTTTTTGTATTGAATTCCGATGCAATTTCTGTGTTTCATCGTCAATAAGAATGTCCAAGGGATACAGTAAACCTGAAGTGAAGCAAGGGAATCTAAACTGGTCTCACAGGAAAGGTACAATCATAGACAGTAAGAAGAGTCAGTCTCCATGTACTAAAGTCGGCATTGTGCCTTTTGTATTTCATTCCGATGCAATCTCTGTGTTTCCTCGTCAATAAGAAGTTCAAAGGGATACAGTAAACCTGAAGTGAAACATCGGAATCTAAAACTGGTCTCACAGGAAAGGTTCAAATCATAGAATTTAAAAAGAGTCAGTCATCTTGTACTTAAGTCGGCATTGTTCCTTTTGTATTTCATTCCGATGCAATTTGTGAGTTTCATCGTCAATACGAAGGTCAAAGGGATACAGTAAACCCGAAGTGAAGCATCGTAATCTAAAACTTGTTTCACAGGAAATGTTTAAATCATAGAATGTAGGAAGAGTCAGTCCTCTTGTACTTAAGTCGACATTGGGCCTTTTGTATTTAATTCCTACGCAATTTCTTTGTTTCACCGTCAATACGAAGGTTCAAGGGATTCAGTAAACCTGAGGTGAAGCATCGGAATTTGAAACTGGTCTCACAGGAAAGGTTGGAAACATAGACAGTTAGAAGAGTCAGACTTCTTTTACATAAGTCGACATTGTTCATTTTGTATTTAATTCCGATGCAATTTCTGTGTTTCATCGGCAATAAGAAGCTCCATGGGCTACAGTAAACCTGAAGTGAAGCATAGGAGTCTAAAACTGGTCTCTCAGGATAGGTTCAAAACAAGGACAGTAAGAAGAGTCAGTCTTCTTGACCTTAAGTCGGCTATGTGCCCTTTGTATTTAATTCCGATGCAAGTTCTGTGTTTCATCGTCAATAACTAGGTCCAAGGGATGCAGTTAACCTGAAGTGAAGCATCGGAATCTAAACCTGGTCTCACAGTAAAGATTCAAAACATATACCATAAGAAGAGCCGGTCTTCTAGTACTTAGGTCGGCATTGTGCCATTTGTATTGAATTCCGATGCAATTTCTGTGCTTCGTCGTCAATAAGAAGGTCCAAAAGATACAGTAAACCTGAAGTGAAGCATCGGAATCTATAACTGGTCTCACAGGAAAAGTTCAAAACATAGACATAAGAAGAATCGGTCTTATTGTACTTAAGACAGAATTGTGCATTTTGTATGTAATTCCGGTGCAATTTCTGTGTTTCGTCGTCAATAAGAAGTTCCAAGGGATACAGTAAACCTTAAGTGAAGCATTGGAATCTAACACAGGTCTCACAAGAAAGGTTCAAATCATAGAATTTAAAAAGAGTCAGTCTTCTTGTACTTAAGTCGGCATTGTGCGTTTTGCATTTAATTCCGATGCAATTTCTGTGTTTCATCGTCTATAAGAAGGTCCAAGGGATACTGTAAACCGGGAGAGATGCATCGGAATCTATAACTGGTCTCACAGGAAAGGTTCAAAACATAGACTGTGAGAAGAGTCAGCCTTCCTGTACTTAAGTCGGCATTGTTCCTTTTCAATTTAATTCCGATGCAATTTCTGTGTTTCATCGACAATAAGAAGGTGCAAGGGATACGGTCAACCTGAAGTGAAGCATCGGAATCTAAAACTGGTCTCACAGGAAAGGTTAAAATCATAGGCAGAAAGAAGAGTCAGTCTTCTTGTACTTAAGGCGGCATTGTGCCTTTTGTATTTAATTCTGATGCAATTTTTATATTTTATCGTCAATTAGAAGGTCCAAGGGATAAAGTACACCTGAAGTGAAGCATCGGAATCTAAAACTGGTCTCACAGGATTGTTTCAAAGCGTAGACTTTAGAAGAATCAGTCTTATTGTACTTAAGTCGGCATTGTGCATTTTGTATTTAAATCCGATGCAATTTCTGTGTTTCATCGTCAATAAGAAGGTCCAAGGGATACAGTAACCCTGAAATGAACATCGAAATCTAAACCTGGTCTCATAGGAATGATTCAAAACATAGACAGTAATTAGAGTCAGTCTTCTTGCACTTAAGTCGGAATTGTGCCTTTACTATTTAATTCCGATGGAATTTCTGTGCTTCATCGTCAATAACAAGGTTCAAGGGATACAGTAAACCGTAAGTGAGGCATAGGAATCTTTAACTGTTCTCACAGGCAAGGCTCAACACATAGACAGTAAGAAGAGTCAGTCTTCTTGTACTTAAGTCAGCTTTGTTCCTTTTGTATTTAATTCCAATGCAATTTCTGTGTATTATCGTCAATATCAAGGTCCAAGGGATACAGTAAACCTCAAGTGAAGCATCGGAATCTATAACTGGTCTTACAGGGAAGGTTCAAAACATAAACATAAGAAGAATCAGTCTTATTGTACTTATGTCGGAATTGTCCATTTTGTATTTAATTCCGATGGAATTTCAGTGTTTCATCGGCAATATGAAGCTCCAAGGGATACAGTAAACCTGAAGTGAAGCATAGGAGTCGAAAACTGGTCTCTCAGGATAGGTTCAAAACAAGGACAGTAAGAAGAGTCAGTCTTCTTGATCTTAATTCGGCATTGTGCCCTTTGTATTTAATTCCGGTGCACGTTCTGTGTTTCATCGTCAATAAGAAGGTCCAAGGGATGGAGTTAACCTGAAGTGAAACATCGGAATCTAAATCTGGTCTCACAGGAAAGATTCAAAGCATAGACAGTACGAAGAGGCAGTCTTCTTGTACTTAAGTGGGCATTATGCCTTTTGTATTGAATTCCGATGCAATTTCTGTGTTTCATCGTCATGAGGAATGTCCAAGGGATACAGTAAACCTGAAGTGAAGCAAGGGAGTCTAAAACTGGTCTCACAGGAAAGGCTCAAATCATAGAACGTAAGAAGAGTCAGTCTTCTTGTACTTAAGCCGGCATTATGCGTTTTGTATTTAATTCCGATGCAATTTCTGTGTTTCATCGTCAATAAGAAGGTCCAAGGGATACACTAAACATGAAATGAACGTCGAAATCTAAAACTGGTCTCACAGGAAAGGTTAGAAACATAGTTAGAAGAGTTGGTCTTCTTGTACTTAAGTCGGCTTTGTTCCTTTTGTATTTAATTCCAATGCAATTTCTGTGTAATATCGTCAATAAGAAGGTCCAAGGGATACAGTACACCTGAAGTGAAGCATCGGAATCTATAACTGGTCTCACAGGAAAGGTTCAAAGCATAGACAGTACGAAGAGGCAGTCTTCTTGTACTTAAGTGGGCATTATGCCTTTTGTATTGAATTCCGATGCAATTTCTGTGTTTCATCGTCATGAGGAATGTCCAAGGGATACAGTAAACCTGAAGTGAAGCAAGGGAGTCTAAAACTGGTCTCACAGGAAAGGTACAATCGTAGACAGTAAGAGGAGTCAGTCCCCTTGTACTTAAGTCGGCATTGTGCCTTTTGTATTTCATTCCGATGCAATTTCTGTGTTTCATCGTTAATACAGAGGTCCAAGGGATACAATAAACCTGAAGTGAGGCATCGGAATCTTAAACTGGTCTCACACGAAAGATTCAAATCATACAATGTGAGAAGAATCTGTCCTCTCGTACTTAAGTCAGCATTGTGCCTTTTGTAATTAATTAGGATGCAATTTCTCTGTTTCATTGTCAATATGAAGATCCAAGGGATACAGTAAATCTGAAGTGAAGCATATGAATCCAAAACTGGTCTCACAGGAAAGTCTCAAATCGTAGAATGTAAGAAGAGTCAGTCGTCTTGTACTTATGTCGGCATTGTGCCTTTTGTATTTAATTACGATGCAATTTCTGTGTTTCATCGTCAATATGAATGTCCATGGGATACAGTAAACATGAAGTGAAACATCGGGATCTATAACTGGTCTCACAGGAAAGGTTCAAATCATAGAATTTAAGAAGAGTCAGTCATCTTGTATTTGAGTCGGCATTGTGCCTTTTTTTTAATTCCGATGCAATTTCTGTGTTTCGTCGTCAATAAGAAGGTCCAAAAGATACAGCAGACCTGAAGTGAAGCATCGGAATCTATAACTGGTCTCACAGGAATGGTTCAAAACATTGACAGTAAGAAGAGTCATTCTTCTTGTACTTAAAACGGCATTGTCACTTGTGTATGTAATTCTGACACAATTTCGCTGTTTCATCGTCAACAAGAAGGTCCTAGAGATACAATAAACTTGAAGTGAAGCATCGGAATCTAAAACTTGTCTCACAGGAACGGTTCAAAACATAGACAGTAAAAAGAATCAGTCTTCTTGTACTAAAGTCGGCATTGTTCCTTTTGTATTTCATTCCGATGCAAATTCTGAGTTTCATCGTCAATACGAAGGTCAAAGTGATACAGTAAACCCGAAGTGAAGCATCGGAATCTAAAACTGGTCTCACAGGAAAGGTTCAAATCATAGAATGTAGGAAGAGTCAGTCCTCTTGTACATAAGTCGGCTTTGTTCCATTTGTATTTAATTCCGATGTAATCTCTGTGTTTCATCGTCAAGATGAAGGTCCAAGGGATACAGTAAATCTGCAGTGAAGCATCGGAATCTAAAACTGGTCTCACAGGAGAGGTTCAAATCATATTATGTAAGAAGAGTCAGTCCTCTTGCACTTAAGTCGGCATTGTGCCTTTTTTATTTAATTCCGATGCAATTTCTGTGTTCCGTCGTGAATAAGAAAGTCCAAGGGATACAGTAAGCCTTACAAGAACGTCGAAATCTAATACTGGTCTCACAGGAAAGGTTCGAAAAATAGACATTTAGAAGAGTCAGTCTTCTTGTACTTAGGTCGGCATTGTTCCTCTTGTATTTAATTCCAATGCAATTTCTGTTTTCATCGTCAATAAGAAGGTCCAAGAGATACAGTAAACCTGAAGTGAAGCATCAGAATCAATAACTGGTCCAACAGGAACGGTTCACAACATAGACAGTAAGAAGAGTCAGTCTTCTTGTACTTAAGTTGGCATTATGCATTTTGTATTTAATTCTGATGCAATTTCTGTGTTTCGTCGTCAATAAGAAAGTCCAAGGGATACAGCAAATATGAACTGAGGCATCAGAATCTAAAACTGGTCACACAGGAAAGTTTCATATCATAGACAGTGAGAAGAGTCTGTCTTCTTGTACTTAATTCGGCATTTTCCCTTTTGTATTGAATTCCGATGCAATTTCTGTGTTTCATCGGCAATAAGAAGCTCTAAGGGATACAGTAAACCTGAAGCGAAGCATAGGAGTCTAAAACTGGTCTCTCAGGATAGGTTCAAAACAAGGACAGTAAGAAGAGTCAGTCTACTTGAACTTAAGTCGGCATTGTGCCCTTTGTATTTAATTCCGATGCACGTTTTGTGTATCATCGTCAATAAGAAGGTCCAAGGTAAGCAGTTAACCTGAAGTGAAGCATCGGAATCTAAAACTGGTCTCACAGGAAAGATTCAAAACATAGACCGTGAGAAGAGTCGGTCTTCTTGTACTTAAGTTGGCACTGTTCTTTTGTATTTAATTCCGATACAATTTCTGTGTTCCATCAACAATAATAAGGTCCAAGGGATACCGAAGACCTGAAATGAAGCAACGGAATCTAAAACTGGTATCACAGGAAAGGCTCAAATCGCAAACAGTAAGAAGAGTCAGTCTTCTTCTACTTAAGTTGCATTGTGCTTTTTGTATTTAATTCCGACGCAATTTCTGTGTTTCATCGTCAATAAGATGGTCCAAGGGATACAGTAAACCTGAAATGAACATCGGAATCTAAAACTAAAACAGGAAAGGTTCGAAGCATAGACAGTAAGAAGAGTCAGTCATCTTGTACTTAAGTCGGCATTGTGCTTTTGTATTTAATTCCGATGCAATTTCTGTGTTTCATCGTCAATAAGAAGGTCCAAAGGATACAGTAAACCGGAAGTGAGGCATCGGAATCTAAAACTGGTCGCACAGGAAAGGTTCAAATCATAGACAGTAAGAAGAGTCAGTCTACATGTTTTAAAGACGACATTGTGCCTTTGTAATTTAATTGCGATGCAATTTCTGTGTCTCATCGTCTATAAAATGGACCAAGGGATACAGTTAACCGGAAGTGAGCATCGGAATCTATAACTGGTCTCACAGGAAAGGTTCGAAACATAGACAGTAAGAAGAGTCAGTCTTCTTGTACTTAAGTCAGCTTTGATCCATTTGTAGTTAATTCCGATGCAATTTCTGTGTGTCATCGTCAATATGAAGGTCCAAGGGATACAGTAAAACTGCAGTGAAGCATCGGAATCTCAAACTGGTCTCACAGGAGAGGTTCAAATCATAGAATGTAAGAAGAGTCAGTCCTCTTGTATTTAAGTCGGCATTGTGCCTTTTGTATTTAATTCTGACGCAATGTCTGTGTTTCATCGTCAATAAGAAGGTCCAAGGGATACAGTAAACCTCAAGTGAAGCATACGAGTCTAAAACTGGTCTCTCAGGATAGGTTCAAAACAAGGACAGTAAGAAGAGTCAGTTTTCTTGAACTTAAGTCGGCATTGTGCCCTTTGTATTTAATTCCGGTGCGAGTTCTGTTTTTCATCGTCAATAAGAAGGGCCAAGGGATGCAGTTAACCTGAAGTGACGCATCGGAATCTAAAACTGGTCTCACAGGAAAGATTCAATACATAGACCTTAAGAAGAGTCGGTCTTCTTGTGCTTAAGTCGGCATTGTGCCTTTTTTTTTTAATTCCGATGCAATTTCTGTGTTTCGTCGTCAATAAGAAGGTCCAAAAGATACAGTAAACCTGAAGTGAAGCATCGGAATCTAAAACTGGTCTCACTGGAAAGGCTCAAATCATAGAACGTAAGAAGAGTCAGTCTTCTTGTACTTAAGACGGCATTGTGCCTTTTGTATTTAATTCCGATGCAATTTCTGTGTTTCATCGTCAATAAGAAGGTCCAAGGGATACAGTAAATCTGAAATGAACGTCGAAATCTTAAACTGGTCTCACAGGAAAGGTTCGAAACATAGACAGTTGGAAGAGTCAGTCTGCTTGTACTTAAGTCGCCATTGTTCCTTTTGTATTTAATTCCGATGCAATTTCTGTGTTTCATCGGCAATAAGAAGTTCCAAGGGATACAGAAAACCATAAGTGATGCATACGAGTCTAAAACTGGTCTCTCAGGATAGGTTAAAAACAAGGACAGTAAGAAGAGTCAGTTTTCTTGAACTTAAGTCGGCATTGTGCCCTTTGTATTTAATTCCGACGCGAGTTCTGTTTTTCATCGTCAATAAGAAAGTCCAAGGGATGCAGTTAACCTGAAGTGAAGCATCGGAATCTAAAACTGGTCTCACAGGTCAGATTCAATACGTAGACCGTAAGAAGAGTCGGTCTTCTAGTACTTAAGTCGGCATTGTGCGTTTTTTTTAAATTCCGATGCAATTTCTGTGTTTCGTCGTCAATAAGAAGGTCCAAAAGATATTGTAAACCTGAAGTGAAGCATCGGAATCTATAACTGGTGTCACAGGAAAGGTTCAAATCATAGAATGTAGGAAGAGTCATTCCTCTTGTACTTAAGTCCGCATTGGGCCTTTTGTATTTAATTCTTACGCAATTTCTGTGTTTCATCGTCAATACGAAGGTCCAAGGGATACTGTAAACCTGAAAAAACATCGAAATCTTAAACTGGTCTCACAGGAAAGGTTCGAAACATATACAGTTGGAAGAGTCAGTCTTTTTGTAATTAAGTCGGCATCGTTCTTTTTGTATTTAATTCCGATGCAATTTCTGTGTTTCATCGGCAATAAGAAGGTCCAAGGGATACAGTAAACCAGAAGTGAAGCATCGGAATCTAATACTGGTCTCACAGGAAAGGCTCAAATCATAGAATGTAAGAAGAGTCAGTCTTCTTGTACTTAAGTCGGCATAGTGCCTTTTGTATTTAATTCCGATGCAATTTCTGTGTTTCATCGTGAATAAGAAGGTCCAAGGGATACAGTAAACCTGAAATGAACGTCGAAATCTAAAACTTGTCTCACAGGAAAGGTTCGAAACATAGATATTTAGAAGAGTCAGTCTTCTTGTACTTAAGTCGGCATTGTTCCTTTTGTATTTAATTCCGATGCAATTTCTGTTTTCATCGTCAATAAGAAGGTCCAAGGGATGCAGTAAACCTGAAGTGAAGCATCGGAATCAATAACTGGTCCAACAGCAACGGTTCAAAACATAGACAGTAAGAAGAGTCAGTCTTCTTGTACTTAAGTTGGCATTTTGCATTTTGTATTTAATTCTGATGCAATTTCTGTGTTTCGTCGTCAACAAGAAAGTCTAAGGGATACAGTAAACATGAACTGAAGCATCAGAATCTAAAACTGGTCTCACAGGAAAGTTTCATACCATAGACAGTGAGAAGAGTCTGTCTTCTTGTACTTAACTCGGCATTTTGCCTTTTGTATTGAATTCCGATGCAATTTCTGTGTTTCATCGGCAATAAGAAGCTCCAAGGGATACAGTATACCTGAAGTGAAGCATAGGTTTCTAAAACTGGTCTCTCAGGATAGGTTCAAAACAAGGACAGTAAGAAGAGTCAGTCTTCTTCTACTTAAGTTGCATTGTGCTTTTTCTATTTAATTCCGACCCAATTTCTGTGTTTCATCGTCAATAAGAAGGTCCAAGGGATACAGTAATCCTGAAATGAACATCGGAACCTATAACTAATTTCACGGGAATAGTTCAAAGCTTAGACAATAAGAAGAGTCAGTCATCTTGTACTTAAGTCGGCATTGTGCTTTTGTATTTAATTCCGATGCAATTTCTGTGTTTCATCGTCAATAAGAAGCTCCAAGGTATACAGTAATCCTGATGTGAAGCATCGGAAACTATAACTGGTCTCACAGGAAAGGTTCGAAACATAGACAGTAAGAAGAGTCAGTCTTCTTGTACTTAAGTCAGCTTTGTTCCATTTGTAGTTAATTCCGATGTAATTTCTGTGTCTCATCGTCAATATGAGGGTCCAAGGGATACAGTAAATCTGCAGTGAAGCATCGGAATCTAAAACTGGTCTCACAGGAGAGGTTCAAATCATAGAATGTAAAAAGAGTCAGTCCTCTTGTACTTAAGTTGCATTGTACCTTCTGTATTTAATTCTGACGCAATTTCTGTGTTTCATCGTCAATAAGAATGTCTGAGGGATACAGTAAACCTGAAATGAACATCGAAATCTAAAACTGGTCTCAAAGGAAAGGTTCAAAACATAGACAGTAAGAAGAGTCAGTCTTCTTGTACTTAAGTCGGGATTGTGCCTTTTGTATTTAATTCCGATGCAATTTCTGTGTTCCATCGTCAATAAGAAGGTACAAGGGATACAGTAAACCTGAAGGAGAGCATCGGAATCAAAAAGTGGTTTCACAGGAAAGGTTCAAATCGTAGAATGTGAGAAGAGTCAGTCCTCTTCTACTTATGTTGGCATTGTACATTTTGTATTTAATTCCGATGCAATTTCTGTGTTTCATCGTCAATAGGAAGGTCCAAGGGATACAGTTAACCTGAAGAGAAGTATTGGAATCTAAAACTGGTCTCACAGGAAAGGTTCAAAACATAGACAGTAAGAAGAGTCAGTCTTCTTGTACTTAAGTCGGCATTGTGCCTTTTGTATTTAATTCAGATGCAATTTCAGTGACTCATCCTCAGTAAGAACGTCCAAGGGATACTGCAAGCCTGAAGGGAAGCATCGGAATCTAAAAGTGGTCTCACAGGAGAGGTTCAAATCATAGAATGTAAGAAGAGTCGGTCCTCTTGTACTTAAGTCGGCATTGTGCCTTTTGTATTTAATTCCGATGCAATTTCTGTATTTCATCGTCAATAAGAAGGTCCAAGGGATACAGTAAACCTGATGTGAAGTATCGGAATCTAAAAATGGTCTCACAGGAAAGGTTCAAAACATAGACAGTACGAAGAGTCAGTCTACATGTTTTTAAGTCGACATTGTGCCTTTTGTATTTAATTGCGATGCAATTTTATGTGTCTCAACGTCTATAAGATGGACCAAGGGATACAGTAAACCGGAAGGGAAGCATCGTAATCTATCTCTGGTCTCACAGGAAAGGTTCAAAACATAGAGAGTAAGAAGAGTCAGTCTTCTTGTACTTAAGTCGGCATTGTGCCTTTTGTATTTAATTCCGACGCAATTTCTGTGTTTCACCGTCAATAAGAAGGTGCAAGGGATACAGTATACCTGAAGTGAAGCATCGGAAACTAAAACTGGTCTCACAGGAAAGGTTCAAAACATAGACAGTAAGAAGAGTCAGTCTTCTTGTACTTAAGTCGGCATTGTGCCTTTTGTATTTAATTCCGATGCAATTTCTGTTTTTCATCGTCAATAATGAGGTCCAAGGGATACAGAAAACCTGAAGTGAAGAATCGGAATCTAAAACTGGTCTCACAGGAAAGGTTCAAAACATAGACAGTAAGAAAAGTCAGTCTTCTTGTACTTAAGTCTGCATTTTGCTTTTGTATCTTATTCCGATGCAATTTCTGTGTTTCATCGTCAATCAGAAGGTACAAGGGATACAGTCAACCTGAAGGAGAGCATCGGAATCAAAAACTGGTTTCACAGGAAAGGTTCAAATCGTAGAATGTAAGAAGAGTCATTTCTCTTGTACTTAAGTCGGCATTGTGCCTTTTGTATTTATTTCCGACGCAATTTCTGTGTTTCATCGTCAATAAGATGGTCCAAGGGATACAATAAACCTGAAATGAAGCATCAGAATCTAAAACTGGTCGCACAAGAAAGGTTCAAAACATAGACAGTAAGAAGAGTCAGTCTACATGTTTTTAAGTCGACAATGTGCCCTTTGTATTTAATTGCGATGCAATTTCTGTGTCTCATCGTCTATAAGATGGACCGAGGGATACAATAAACCGGAAGTGAAGCATCTTAATCTATAACGGGTCTCACAGGAACGGTTCGAAACATAGACAGTAAGAAGAGTCAGTCTTCTTGTACTTAAGTCAGCTTTGTTCCATTTGTATTTGATTCCGATGCAAATTCTGTGAATCATCGTCAATAAGAAGGTCCAAGGGATACTGTAAACCTGATGTGAAGTATCGGAATCTGAAACTGGTCTCACAGGAAAGGTTCAAAACATAGACAGTACGAAGAGTCAGTCTACATGTTTTTAGGTCGACATTGTGCCTTTTGTATTTAATTGCGATGCAATTTCTGTGTCTCATCGTCTATAAGATGGACCAAGGGATACAGTAAACCGGAAGTGAAGCATCGGAATCTAACTCTGGTCTCACAGGAATGGTTCAAAACATAGACAGTAAGAAGAATCAGTGCCCTTGTACTTAAGTCTGTATTGTGCTTTTGTATTTTATTCCGATGCAATTTCTGTGTTTCATCGTCCATAAGAAGGTGCAAGGGATACAGTAAACCTGAAGAAGAGCATCGGAATGAAAAACTGGTTTCACAGGAAAGGTTCAAGTCCTAGAATGTAAGAAGAGTTAGTCCTCTTCTACTTATGTTCGCATTGTACCTTTTGTATTTAATTCCGATGCAATTTCTGTTTTTCATCGTCAATAGGAAGGTCCAAGGGATACAGCAAACCTTAAGTGAACATTGGATTCTATAACTGGTCTCACAGGAGAGGTTCAAATCATAGACAGTAAGAAGAGTCAGTCATCTTGTACTTAAGTCGGCGTTGTGCCTTATGTATTTAATACCAATGCAATTTCTGTGTTTCATCATATATAAGAAGGTCCAAGGAATACAGTTAACCTGAAGTGAAGCATCGGAATCTAAAACTGGTCTCACAAGAAAGGTTCAAAACTTAGACAGTAAGAAGAGTCTGTCTTCTTGTACTTAAGTCGGCATTGTGCCTTTTTGTATTTAATTCAGATGCAATTTCTGTGACTCATCCTCAGTAAGAAGGTCCAAGGGATACTGTAAACCTGAAGTGAAGCATCGGAATCTAAAACTGAACTCACAGGAAAACTTCAAAACACAGACAGTAAGAAGATTCAGTCTTCTTGTACTTAAGTCGGCATTCTGCTTTTGTATGTAATTGCGATGTAATTTCTGTGTTTCATCGTCAATAAGAAGCTGCATGGATACAGTAAAATTGAATCGAAGCATCGGACTCTAAAACTGGTCTCACCGGAAAGGTTCAAAACATAGAAAGTAACAAGAGTCAGTCTCCTTGTATTTTATCGGCATTGTGCCTTTTGTATTTAATTCCGATGCAATTCCTGTGTATCATCGTCAATAAGAAGGTGCAACGGATACGGAATACCTGAAGTGAAGCATCAGAATCTATAACTGGTCTCACAAAATAGGTTAAAAATATAGACAGTAAGAAGAGGCAGTCTTCTTGTACTTATGTCGGCATTTTGCCTTTTGTATTTTATTCCGATGCAATTTCTGCGTTTCATCGTCAATAAGAACGACCAAAGGATACAGTAGACCTTAAGTGAAGCATCGGAATCTAAAACTGGTCTCACAGGAAAGTTTCAAATCATACATTGTAAGAAGAGTCAGTCTTCTTGTACTTAAGTCGGCATTGTGCATTTTGTATTTAACTCCGAAGCAATTTCTGTGTTTCATCGTCAATAATAAGGTCCAAGGAATACAGAATACCTGAAGTGAATCATCGGAATCTAAATCTGGTCTCGCAGGAAAGGTTCTAATCATAAAATGTAACAAGAATTAGTCCTCTTGTACATTAGTCTGCATTGTGCTTTTGTATTTAATTCCGATGCAATTTCTGTGATTCATCGTGAATAAGAGGGTCCAAGGGATACAGTAGTCCTGAAGTGAAACATCGGATTCTGTATCCGGTCTCACAGGAAAGGTTCAAAACATAGACAGTAAGAATAGTCAGTCTTTTTGTACGTAAGTCGGCATTGTGCTTTTTGTATTTAATTCAGATTCTATTTCTGTGTCTCATCGTCAATAAGAAGGTACTACGGATACAGTAAACCTGAAAGGAAGCATCGGAATCAAATACTGCTCTCACAGGTAAGGCTCAAATCATCGATTGTATGAAGAGTCAACCTTCTTGTATTTAAGTCGGCATTGTTCATTTTGTATTGATTTCCGATGCATTTTCTGTTTTCCATCGTCTGTAAGAGATTCCAAGGGATACAGTAAACCTGAAGTGAAGCATCGGAATCTAAACCTGGTCTCACAGGAAAGGCTCAAATCGTAGAATGTAAGAATAGTCAGTCTTCTTGTACTTATATCGGCATTGTAACTTCTGTATTTAATTCCGATGCAATTTCTGTGTTTCATCGTAATAAGAAGGTCCAAGGGTTACAGTAAACCTGATGTGAAGCATCAGAATCTAAAACTGGTCTCACAGGAAAGGTTCAAATCATAGACAGTAAGAAGAGTCAGTCTTCTTGTACTTAAGTCAGCATTGTGCCTTTTTTTTTTGAATTCCGATGCAAATCCTGTGCTTCATCGTCAATAAGATGGTCCACGGTATACAGTAAACCTGAAGTGAAGCATCGGAATGTAAAAATGGTCTCACAGGAAAGGTTCAAATCATAGACAGTAAGATGAGTTAGTCTTCTTGAACTTAAGTCGAAATTGTGACTTTTGTATTTTATTCCGATGCAATTTCTGTGCTTCAATGGCAATAAGAAGGTCCAAGGGATACAGTAAACCGGAAGTGAAGCATCGGAATCTAAAACAGGTCTCACAGGAAAGGTTCAAATCATAGAATGTAAGAAGAGACAGTCCTCTTCTACTTATGTTGGGATTGTAACTTTCGTATTTAATTCCAATGCAGTTTCTGTGTTTCATCGTCAATAAGAGGGTCCAAGGTATACAGTAAACCTGAAGTGAAACATCGGAATCTGTAACCCGTTTCACAGGAAAGGTTCAAAACGTTGACATTAAGAATAGTCACTCTTTTTGTACTTAAGTCTTCATTGTGCCCTTTGTATTTAATTCCGATGCTAATTCTGGGTTTTATCGTCAATAAGAAGGTCCTAGGGATACAGTAAACCTGAAGGGAAGCATCGGAATGAAAAACTGCTCTCACAAGGTAGGCTCAAATCATAGATTGTAAGAAGAGTCAGCCTTCTTGTACTTAAGTCGGCATTGTGCCGTCTGTATATAATTCCGATGCAATTTCTGTGTTTCATCGTCTATACGAAGGTCCAAGGGATACAGTTAACCTGAAGTGAAGCATCTTAATCTAAAACTGGTCTCACAGGAAAAACTGAATTCGTTGAATGTAAGAAGAGTCAGTCTTCTTGTACTAAAGTCGGCATTGTGCCTTTTGTATTTAATTCCGATGCAGTTTCTGTGTTTCATCGTCAATAAGTAGGTCCAAGGGATTCAGTAAACCTGAAGTGAAGCATCGGAATCTCAAACTGGTCTCACAGGAATGGTTCAAATCATAGACAGTAAGATGAGTCAGTTTTCTTGTACTTAGGTCGGTATTGTGCCTTTTGTATTTAATTCAGATGCAATATCTGTGTTTCATCGTCAAAAAGAACGTCCAAAAATACAGTATACCAGAAGTGAGGCATAGGAATCTAAAACTGGTCTCACAGGAAAGGTTCAAAACATGGATAGTATGAAGAGTCAGTCTTCTTGTACTTAAGTCGGCATTGTGCCTTTTGTATTTAATTCCGATGCAGTTTCTGTGTTTCATCGTCAATAAGTAGGTCCAAGGGATTCAGTAAACCTGAAGTGAAGCATCGGAATTCAAAACTGGCCTCACAGGAAAGGTTCAAAGCATAGACAGTAAGAAGAATCAGTCATCTTGTACTTAAGTCGGCATTGTGGCTTTTGTATTTAATTCCGATGCAATATCTGTGTTTCATCGTCAATAAGAAGGTCCAAGGGGTACAGTATACCTGAAGTGAAGCATCGGAATGTAAAACTGCTCTCACAGGAAAGGTTGAAAACATGGATAGTATGAAGAGTCAGTCTTCTTGTACTTAAGTCGGCATTGTGCCTTTTGTATTTAATTCCGATGGAGTTTCTGTGTTTCATCGTCAATAAGTAGGTCCAAGGGATTCAGTAAACCTGAAGTGAAGCATCGGCATTCAAAACTGGCCTCACAGGAAAGGTTCAAAGCATAGACAGTAAGAAGAATCAGTCATCTTGTACTTAAGTCGGCATTGTGGCTTTTGTATTTAATTCCGATGCAATATCTGTGTTTCATCGTCAATAAGAAGGTCCAAGGGGTACAGTATACCTGAAGTGAAGCATCGGAATGTAAAACTGCCCTCACAGGAAAGACTCAAAACATAGACAGTAAGAAGAGTCAGTCTTCTTGTACTTAGGTCGGCTTTGAGGCTTTTGTATGTAATTCTGGTGCAATTTCTGTGTTTCATCGTCAAAAAGAAGAACCAAGGGATACAGTAAACCGGAAGTTAAACATCGGAATCTAAAACTGGTCTCACAGGATAGGTTCAAATCTTAGACAGTGAGAAGAGTCTGTCATCTAGTACGTAAGTCGGCATTGTGCCTTTTGTATTTAATTCCGATGATATTTCTGTGTTTCATCGTCAACTAGAGGGTCCAAGGGATACAGTAAACCTGAAGTGAAGGATCGGAATCTGAAACTGGTCTCACAGGAAAGTTCAAATCATAGAATGTCGGAAGAGTCAGTTACCATGTACTTAAGTCGGCATTGTGGGTTTTGTATTTAATTCCGATACAATTTCTGTGTTTCATCGTCAATATGAAGGTCCAAGGGATACAGTAAACCGGAAGTGAAGCATCGGAAACTAAAACTGGTCTCACAGGAAAGGTTCAAAACATAGACAGTAAGAAGAGTCAGTCTTCTTGTACTTATGTCGGCATTGTGCCGTTTGTATTTAATTCCGATGGAATTTCTGTTTTTCATCGTCAATATGAAAGTCAAAGGGATACTGTAAACCTAAAGTGAAACACCAGAATCTAAAACTGGTCTCACAGGAAAGGCTCAAATCATAGAATGTAGAAAAGAGTCAGTCTTCTTGTACTTATGTCGGCATTGTGCCTTTTGTATTTAATTCCGCTGCAATTTCTGTGTTTCATCGTCAATAGGCAGGTCCCAGGTATACAGTAAATCTGATGTGAAGCATCGGAATCTAAAACTGGTCTCTCAGGATAGGTTCAAAACATAGACAGTAAGAAGAGCCAGTCTTCTTGAACTTAAGTCAGTATTGTGCCTTTTGTATTTAATTCAGATGCAATATCTGTGTTTCATCGTCAAAAAGAACGTCCAAAAATACAGTATACCAGAAGTGAGGCATAGGAATCTAAAACTGGTCTCACAGGAAAGGTTCAAAACATGGATAGTATGAAGAGTCAGTCTTCTTGTGCTTAAGTCGGCATTGTGCCTTTTGTATTTAATTCCGATGCAATTTCTGTGTTTCATCGTCAATAAGAAGGTCCAAGGGGTACAGTAAACCTGAAGTGAAGCACCGGAATGTCAAACTGCTCTCACAGGAAAGACTAAAAACATAGACAGTAAGAAGAGTCAGTCTTCTTGTACTTAAGTCGGCATTGTGCTTTTGTATTTAATTCCGATGCAATATCTGTGTTTCATCGTCAATAAGAAGATCCAAGGGATTCAGTAAACCTGAAATGAAGCATCGGAATCTAAAACTGATCTCACAGGAATGCTTCAAAACATAGACAGTAAGAAGAGTTAGTCTACATGTTTTTAAGTCGACATTGTGCCTTTTGTATTAAGTGCGATGCAATTTCTGTGTCTCATCGTCTATAAGATGGACCAAGGGATACAGTAAACCGGAAGTGAAGCATCGGAATCTAACTCTGATCTCACAGGGAAGGTTCAAAACGTAAGAAGAGTCAGTATTCTTGTACTGAAGTCGGCATTGTGCCTTTTGTATTTAATTCCGATGCAATTTCTGTATATCATCGACGATAAGAAGGTGCAAGGGATACAGAATTCCTGAAGTGAAGCATCGGAACCTATAACTGGTCTCACAAAAAAGGTTGAAAACATAGACAGTAAGAAGAGGCTGTCTTCTTGTACTTATGTCGGCATTGTCCCTTTTGTATTTTATTCCGATGCAATTTCTGCGCTTCATCGTCAATAAGAACGACCAAGGGATACAGTAAACCTTAAGTGAAGCATCGGAATATAAAACTGGTCTCACAGGAAATATTCAAATCATACAATGTAAGAAGAGTCAGTCTTCTTGTACTTAAGTCGGCATTCTGCTTTTGTATGTAATTGCGATGTAATTTCTGTGTTTCATCGTCAATAAGAAGCTGCATGGATACAGTAAAATTGAATCGAAGCATCGGACTCTAAAACTGGTCTCACCGGAAAGGTTCAAAACATAGAAAGTAACAAGAGTCAGTCTCCTTGTATTTTATCGGCATTGTGCCTTTTGTTTTTAATTCCGATGCAATTTCTGTGTTTCGTCGTCAATAAGAAGGTCCAAGGGATACAGTAAATCTGCAGTGAAGCATCGGAATATAAAACTGGTCGTACAGGAAAGGTTCAAAACATAGACAGTAAGAAGAGTCAGTCTACATGATTTTAAGTCGACATTGTTGCTTTTGTACTTAATTGCAATGCAATTTCTGTGTCTCATCGTCTATAAGATGGACCAAGGGATACAGTAAACTGGAAGTGAAGCATCGGCATCTAACTCTGGTCTCACAGGAAAGGTTCAAAACATAGACAGTAAGAAGAGTCAGTCTTCTTGTACTAAAGTCGGCATTGTGCCTTTTGTATTTAATTCCGATGCAATTCCTGTGTATCATCGTCAATAAGAAGGTGCAACGGATACGGAATACCTGAAGTGAAGCATCAGAATCTATAACTGGTCTCACAAAATAGGTTAAAAATATAGACAGTAAGAAGAGGCAGTCTTCTTGTACTTATGTCGGCATTTTGCCTTTTGTATTTTATTCCGATGCAATTTCTGCGTTTCATCGTCAATAAGAACGACCAAAGGATACAGTAGACCTTAAGTGAAGCATCGGAATCTAAAACTGGTCTCACAGGAAAGTTTCAAATCATACATTGTAAGAAGAGTCAGACTTCTTGTACTTAAGTCGGCATTGTGCATTTTGTATTTAACTCCGAAGCAATTTCTGTGTTTCATCGTCAATAATAAGGTCCAAGGAATACAGAATACCTGAAGTGAATCATCGGAATCTAAATCTGGTCTCGCAGGAAAGGTTCTAATCATAAAATGTAACAAGAATTAGTCCTCTTGTACATTAGTCTGCATTGTGCTTTTGTATTTAATTCCGATGCAATTTCTGTGATTCATCGTGAATAAGAGGGTCCAAGGGATACAGTAGTCCTGAAGTGAAACATCGGATTCTGTATCCGGTCTCACAGGAAAGGTTCAAAACATAGACAGTAAGAATAGTCAGTCTTTTTGTACGTAAGTCGGCATTGTGCCTTTTGTATTTAATTCAGATTCTATTTCTGTGTCTCATCGTCAATAAGAAGGTACTACGGATACAGTAAACCTGAAAGGAAGCATCGGAATCAAATACTGCTCTCACAGGTAAGGCTCAAATCATCGATTGTATGAAGAGTCAACCTTCTTGTATTTAAGTCGGCATTGTTCATTTTGTATTGATTTCCGATGCATTTTCTGTTTTCCATCGTCTGTAAGAGATTCCAAGGGATACAGTAAACCTGAAGTGAAGCATCGGAATCTAAACCTGGTCTAACAGGAAAGGCTCAAATCGTAGAATGTAAGAATAGTCAGTCTTCTTGTACTTATATCGGCATTGTAACTTCTGTATTTAATTCCGATGCAATTTCTGTGTTTCATCGTAATAAGAAGGTCCAAGGGTTACAGTAAACCTGATGTGAAGCATCAGAATCTAAAACTGGTCTCACAGGAAAGGTTCAAATCATAGACAGTAAGAAGAGTCAGTCTTCTTGTACTTAAGTCAGCATTGTGCCTTTTTTTTTGAATTCCGATGCAAATCCTGTGCTTCATCGTCAATAAGAAGGTCCACAGTATACAGTAAACCTGAAGTGAAGCATCGGAATGTAAAAATGGTCTCACAGGAAAGGTTCAAATCATAGACAGTAAGATGAGTTAGTCTTCTTGAACTTAAGTCGAAATTGTGACTTTTGTATTTTATTCCGATGCAATTTCTGTGCTTCAATGGCAATAAGAAGGTCCAAGGGATACAGTAAACCGGAAGTGAAGCATCGGAATCTAAAACAGGTCTCACAGGAAAGGTTCAAATCATAGAATGTAAGAAGAGACAGTCCTCTTCTACTTATGTTGGGATTGTACCTTTCGTATTTAATTCCAATGCAGTTTCTGTGTTTCATCGTCAATAAGAGGGTCCAAGGTATACAGTAAACCTGAAGTGAAACATCGGAATCTGTAACCCGTTTCACAGGAAAGGTTCAAAACGTTGACATTAAGAATAGTCACTCTTTTTGTACTTAAGTCTTCATTGTGCCCTTTGTATTTAATTCCGATGCTAATTCTGGGTTTTATCGTCAATAAGAAGGTCCTAGGGATACAGTGAACCTGAAGGGAAGCATCGGAATGAAAAACTGCTCTCACAAGGTAGGCTCAAATCATAGATTGTAAGAAGAGTCAGCCTTCTTGTACTTAAGTCGGCATTGTGCCGTCTGTATATAATTCCGATGCAATTTCTGTGTTTCATCGTCTATACGAAGGTCCAAGGGATACAGTTAACCTGAAGTGAAGCATCTTAATCTAAAACTGGTCTCACAGGAAAGACTGAATTCGTTGAATGTAAGAAGAGTCAGTCTTCTTGTACTAAAGTCGGCATTGTGCCTTTTGTATTTAATTCCGATGCAGTTTCTGTGTTTCATCGTCAATAAGTAGGTCCAAGGGATTCAGTAAACCTGAAGTGAAGCATCGGAATCTCAAACTGGTCTCACAGGAATGGTTCAAATCATAGACAGTAAGATGAGTCAGTCTTCTTGTACTTAGGTCGGTATTGTGCCTTTTGTATTTAATTCAGATGCAATATCTGTGTTTCATCGTCAAAAAGAACGTCCAAAAATACAGTATACCAGAAGTGAGGCATAGGAATCTAAAACTGGTCTCACAGGAAAGGTTCAAAACATGGATAGTATGAAGAGTCAGTCTTCTTGTACTTAAGTCGGCATTGTGCCTTTTGTATTTAATTCCGATGCAGTTTCTGTGTTTCATCGTCAATAAGTAGGTCCAAGGGATTCAGTAAACCTGAAGTGAAGCATCGGAATTCAAAACTGGCCTCACAGGAAAGGTTCAAAGCATAGACAGTAAGAAGAATCAGTCATCTTGTACTTAAGTCGGCATTGTGGCTTTTGTATTTAATTCCGATGCAATATCTGTGTTTCATCGTCAATAAGAAGGTCCAAGGGGTACAGTATACCTGAAGTGAAGCATCGGAATGTAAAACTGCTCTCACAGGAAAGGTTCAAAACATGGATAGTATGAAGAGTCAGTCTTCTTGTACTTAAGTCGGCATTGTGCCTTTTGTATTTAATTCCGATGGAGTTTCTGTGTTTCATCGTCAATAAGTAGGTCCAAGGGATTCAGTAAACCTGAAGTGAAGCATCGGCATTCAAAACTGGCCTCACAGGAAAGGTTCAAAGCATAGACAGTAAGAAGAATCAGTCATCTTGTACTTAAGTCGGCATTGTGGCTTTTGTATTTAATTCCGATGCAATATCTGTGTTTCATCGTCAATAAGAAGGTCCAAGGGGTACAGTATACCTGAAGTGAAGCATCGGAATCTAAAACTGCCCTCACAGGAAAGACTCAAAACATAGACAGTAAGAAGAGTCAGTCTTCTTGTACTTAGGTCGGCTTTGAGCCTTTTGTATGTAATTCTGGTGCAATTTCTGTGTTTCATCGTCAAAAAGAAGAACCAAGGGATACAGTAAACCGGAAGTTAAACATCGGAATCTAAAACTGGTCTCACAGGATAGGTTCAAATCTTAGACAGTGAGAAGAGTCTGTCATCTAGTACGTAAGTCGGCATTGTGCCTTTTGTATTTAATTCCGATGCAATTTCTGTGTTTCATCGTCAACTAGAGGGTCCAAGGGATACAGTAAACCTGAAGTGAAGGATCGGAATCTGAAACTGGTCTCACAGGAAAGTTCAAATCATAGAATGTCGGAAGAGTCAGTTACCATGTACTTAAGTCGGCATTGTGGGTTTTGTATTTAATTCCGATACAATTTCTGTGTTTCATCGTCAATATGAAGGTCCAAGGGATACAGTAAACCGGAAGTGAAGCATCGGAAACTAAAACTGGTCTCACAGGAAAGGTTCAAAACATAGACAGTAAGAAGAGTCAGTCTTCTTGTACTTATGTCGGCATTGTGCCGTTTGTATTTAATTCCGATGGAATTTCTGTTTTTCATCGTCAATATGAAAGTCAAAGGGATACTGTAAACCTAAAGTGAAACACCAGAATCTAAAACTGGTCTCACAGGAAAGGCTCAAATCATAGAATGTAGAAAAGAGTCAGTCTTCTTGTACTTATGTCGGCATTGTGCCTTTTGTATTTAATTCCGCTGCAATTTCTGTGTTTCATCGTCAATAGGCAGGTCCCAGGTATACAGTAAATCTGATGTGAAGCATCGGAATCTAAAACTGGTCTCTCAGGATAGGTTCAAAACATAGACAGTAAGAAGAGCCAGTCTTCTTGAACTTAAGTCAGTATTGTGCCTTTTGTATTTAATTCAGATGCAATATCTGTGTTTCATCGTCAAAAAGAACGTCCAAAAATACAGTATACCAGAAGTGAGGCATAGGAATCTAAAACTGGTCTCACAGGAAAGGTTCAAAACATGGATAGTATGAAGAGTCAGTCTTCTTGTGCTTAAGTCGGCATTGTGCCTTTTGTATTTAATTCCGATGCAATTTCTGTGTTTCATCGTCAATAAGAAGGTCCAAGGGGTACAGTAAACCTGAAGTGAAGCACCGGAATGTCAAACTGCTCTCACAGGAAAGACTAAAAACATAGACAGTAAGAAGAGTCAGTCTTCTTGTACTTAAGTCGGCATTGTGCTTTTGTATATAATTCCGATGCAATATCTGTGTTTCATCGTCAATAAGAAGATCCAAGGGATTCAGTAAACCTGAAATGAAGCATCGGAATCTAAAACTGATCTCACAGGAATGCTTCAAAACATAGACAGTAAGAAGAGTTAGTATACATGTTTTTAAGTCGACATTGTGCCTTTTGTATTAAGTGCGATGCAATTTCTGTGTCTCATCGTCTATAAGATGGACCAAGGGATACAGTAAACCGGAAGTGAAGCATCGGAATCTAACTCTGATCTCACAGGGAAGGTTCAAAACGTAAGAAGAGTCAGTATTCTTGTACTGAAGTCGGCATTGTGCCTTTTGTATTTAATTCCGACGCAATTTCTGTATATCATCGACGATAAGAAGGTGCAAGGGATACAGAATTCCTGAAGTGAAGCATCGGAACCTATAACTGGTCTCACAAAAAAGGTTGAAAACATAGACAGTAAGAAGAGGCTGTCTTCTTGTACTTATGTCGGCATTGTCCCTTTTGTATTTTATTCCGATGCAATTTCTGCGCTTCATCGTCAATAAGAACGACCAAGGGATACAGTAAACCTTAAGTGAAGCATCGGAATATAAAACTGGTCTCACAGGAAATATTCAAATCATACAATGTAAGAAGAGTCAGTCTTCTTGTACTTAAGTCGGCATTGTGCCTTTTGTATTTAATTCCGATGCTATTTCTGTGTTGCATCGTCAACAAGAAGGTCCAAGTGATACAGTAAACCTGAATTGCGGCATCGGAAACTAAAACTGGCCTCACACGAAAGGTTCAAAAGCATAGACAGAAAGAAGAGTCAGTCATCTTGTACTTTAGTCGGCATTGTGCCTTTTGTATTTAACTCCGAAGCAATTTCTGTGTTTCATCGTCAATAATAAGGTCCAAGGGTTACAAAAAACCTGAAGTGAAGCATCGGAATCTAACACTGGTCTCACAAGAAAGGCTCTTATCACAGACAGTAAGAAGAGTCAGTCTTCTTGTACTTAAGTCGGCATTGTGCCTTTTGTATTGAATTCCGATGCAATTTCTGTGCTTCATCGTCAATAAGAAGGTCCAAGGGATGCAGTAAACCTGAAGTGAAGCATCGGAAACTAAAACTGGTCTCACAGGAAAGGTTCAAATTATAGAATGTAAGAAGAATCAGTCCTCTTGTACTTAAGTCGACATTGTGCCTTTTGTATTTTATTCCGAAGCAATTTCTGTGTTTCATCGTCAATAAGAAGGTCCAAGGGATACAGTAAACCTCAAGTGAAGCATCTCAATCTAAAACTGGTCTCACAGGAGTGGTTAAAATCATAGAATGTAAGAAGAGACATTCCTCTTCTACTTATGTTGGGATTGTACTTTTCGTATTTAATTCCGATTCAAGTTCTGTGTTTCGTTCTCAATAAGAGGGTCCAAGGTATACAGTAAACCTGAAGTGAAACATCGGAATCTGTAACCGGTCTCACAGGAAAGGTTGGAAACATAATCAGTAAGAATAGTCAGTCTTTTTGTACTTAAGTCGGCATTGTGCCTTTTGTATTTAATTCCGATGCCAATTCTGTGTTTCATCGTCAATTAGAAGGTCCGAGGGATACAGTAAAACCTGAGGAGAAGCATCGGAATCAAAAACTTCTCTAACAGGGAAGGCTCAAATCATAGATTGTAAGAAGAGTCGGCCTTCTTGTACTTAAGTCGGCATTGTGCCTTCTGTATTTAATTCCGATGCAATTTATGTGTTTCATCGTCTATAAGAAGGTCCAAGGGATACAGTAAACCTGAAGTGAAGCATCGGAATCTAAAACTGGTCTCACAGGAAAGACTCAATTCGTTGAATGTAAGAAGAGTCAGTCTTCTTGTACTAAAGTCCTCATTATGCAGTTTGTATTTAATTCCGATGCAGTTTCTGTGTTTCTTCGTCAATAAGTAGGTCCAAGGGATACAGTAAACCTGAAGTGAAGCATCGGAATCTAAAACTGGTCTCACAGGAAAGGTTCAAATCATTGACAGTATGAAGAGTCAGTCTTCTTGTACTTAGGTCGTCATTGTGCCTTTTGTATTTAATTCCGATGGAATTTCTGTGTTTCATCGCCAATAAGAAATTCCAAGGGATACTGTAAACCAGAACTGAAGCACCAGAATCTAAAACTGGTCTGACAGGAAAGGCTCAAATCATAGAATGTAAAAAAGAGTCAGTCTTCTTGTACTTAAGTCGGCAATTTGTCTTTTGTATTTAATTCCGATGCAATTTCTGTGTTTCATCGTCAATAGGCAGGTCCAAGGTATACAGTAAACCTGAAGTGAAGCATCGGAAAACAAAACTGGTCACACAGGAAAGGTTCAAAACATAGACAGTAAGAGGAGTAACTCATCTTGTACTTAAGTCAGCATTGTGGCTTTTGTATTTAATTCCGATGCAATATCTGTGTTTCATCGTCAATAAGAAGGTCCAAGGGATACAGTAAACCTGAAATGAAGCATCGGAATGTAAAACTGCTCTCACAGGAAAGACTCAAAACATAGACAGTAAGAAGAGTCATTCTTCTTGTAATATAAGTCGGCATTGTGCCTTTTGTATTTAATTCTGATGCAATTTCTGTGTTTCATCGTAAAAAAGAAGAACCAAGGGATACAGTAAACCTGAAGTTAAACATCGGAATCTAAAACTGGTCTCACAGGAAAGGTTCAAGGCATAGACAGTAAGAAGAGTCTGTCATCTAGTACTTCAGTCGGCATTGAGCCTTTTGTATTTAATTCCGATGTAATTTCTGTGTTTCATCGTCAACTAGTGGGTCCAAGGGATACAGTAAACCTGAAGTGAAGCATCGGAATCTATAACTGGTCTCGCAGGAAAGGTTCAAAACATTGACTGTTAGAAGAGTGAGTCTTCTAGTACTTAAATTCGCATTGTTCCTCTTGTACTTATATCCGATGCAAATTCTGTGTTTCATCGTCAATAAGAAGGTCCAAGGGATACAGTGACTCTGAAGTGAAGCATCGGAATCGGAAACTGGTTTCACAGGAAAGTTCAAATCATAGAATGTCGGAAGAGTCAGTCATCATTTACTTAAGTCGGCATTGTTCCTTTTGTATTTAATTCCAATTCAATGTCTGTGTTTCATCGTCAAAATGAAGGTCCAAGGGATACAGTAAACCTGAAGTGAAGCATCGGACCCAAAAGTGGCCTAACAGGAAAGGTTCAAAACATAGACAGTGAGAAGAGTCAGTCATCTTGTACTTAAGTCGGCATTGTGGCTTTTGTATTTAATTCCGATGCAATATCTGTGTTTCATCGTCAATAAGAAGGTCCAAGGGATACAGTAAACCTGAAGTGAAGCATCGGAATGTAAAACTGCTCTCACAGGAAAGACTCAAAACATAGACAGTAAGAAGAGTCAGTCTTCTTGTACTTAAGTCGGCATTGTGCCTTTTGTATTTAATTCTGATGCAATTTCTGTGTTTCATCGTCAAAAAGATGAGCCAAGGGATACAGTAAACCGGAAGTTAAACATCGGAATCTAAAACTGGTCTCACAGGAAAGGCTCAAAGCTTAGACAGTAAGAAGAGTCTGTCATCTATGTACGTAAGTCGGCATTGTGCCTTTTGTATTTAATTCCGATGCAATTTCTGTGTTTCATTGTCAACTAGAGGGTCCAAGGGTTACAGTAAACCTGAAGTGAAGCATCGGAATACATAACTGGTCTCACAGGAAAGGTTCTAATCATAGAAAGTTAGAGTGTCAGTCCTCTTGTACTTAAGTTGGCATTGTGCCTTTTGTATTAAATTCGGATGCAATTTCTGTGTGTCATCGTCAATAAGAAGGACCAAGGAATACAGTAAACCTAAAGTAAAGCATCGGAATCTGATACTGGAATCACAGGAGAGGTTCAAATCATAGAGAGATAGAGTGTCAGTCCTCTTGTACTCAAGTCGGCATTGTGCCTTTTGAATTTAATTCAGATCTAATTTCTGCGTTTCATCGTCAATAAGAAGGTCCAAGGTAAACAGTAAACCTGAAGTGAAGCATCGGAATCTAAAACGGGACTCACAGGAGGGGTTCAAATTATAGAAAGTTAGAGTGTCAATCCTCTTATACTTAAGTCGGCATTGTTCCTTTTGTATTAAATTCGGATGCAATTTCTGTACTTCATCGTCAATATGAAGGTCCGATGGATACAGTAAAACTGAAGTGAAGCATCGGAATCTAAAACTGGACTCACAGGAGAGGTTCTAAACATCGACAGTAAGAAGAGTCAGTCCACTTGTACTTAAGTCGGCATTGTGCCTTTTGTATTAAATTGGGATGCAATATCTGTGTTTCATCGTCAATAAAAAGGTCCAAGGGATACAAGAAACCTGAAGTGCAGAATGGGAATCTAAAACCGGTCTCACTGGAGAGGTTCAAATCATAGATTGTAAGAAGTGTCGGTCCTCAAGTACTTAAGTCGGCATTGTGCCTTTTAAATTTAATTACGATGCAATTTCTCTGTTTCATCGTCAATAAGAAGGTTCAACGGATACATTAAACCTGAAGTGAAGCATCGGAATCTAAAAATGGACTCACAGGATAGGTTCTAGACATAGACAGTAAGAAGAGTCAGTCCTCTTGTACTTAAGTCGGCATTGTGCCTTTTGTATTAAATTGGGATGCAATTTCTGTGCTTTATCGTCAATAAGAAGTTCCAAGGAATACAGTAAACGTGAAGTGAAGCATGGGAATCTAAAACCGGTCTCACAGGGGAGGTTTCATCATAGAATGTAGGAAGTGTCAGTCCTCTTGTACTTAAGTTGGCATTATGCCTTTTGTAATTAATTCCGAAGCAAATTCTGTGTTTCATCGTCAACAAGAAGGTCCAAGGTATACAGTAAACCTGAAGTGAAGCATCGGAATCTAAAACTGGACTCACAGGAGAGTTCAAATCGTAGAAAGTTAGAGTGTCAGTACTCTTGTACTTAAGTCGGCATTGTGCTTTTTGTATTACATTCGGATGCAATTTCTGTGTTTTATCGTCAAGCAGAAGATCCAAGGGATACAGTAAACCTGAAGTGAAGCATCGGAATCTAAAAGTGGACTCACAGGAGAAGTTCTAAACAGAGACAGTAAGAAGAGTCAGTCCGCTTGTACTTAAGTCGGCATTGTGCCTTTTGTATTAAATTGGGATGCAATTTCTGTGTTTCATCGTCAATAAAAAGGTCCAAGGGATACAGGAAACCTGAAGTGCAGAATGGGAATCTAAAACCGGTCTCACAGGAGAGGTTCAAATCATAGAATGTAAGAAGTGTCAGTCCTCTTGTACTTAAGTTGGCATTGTGCTTTTGTATTTAATTCCGATGAAATTTCTTTGTCTCATCGTCAGCAAGAAGGTACAAGGTATACAGTAAACCTGAAGTGAAGCATTTTAATCTAAAACTAGACTTACAGGAGAGGTTCCAATCTTAGAAAGTTAGAGCGTTAGTCCTCTTGTACTTATGTCGGCATTGTGCCTTTTGTATAAAATTCGGATGCAATTTCTGTATTTCATCGTTACTAAGAAGGTCCAAGGAATACAGTAAACCTGAAGTGAAGCATCTGAATCTAAAACGGGACTCACAGGGGAGGTTCAAATCGCAGAAAGTTAGAGTGTCAGTCCTCTTGTACTTAAGTCGGCATTGTGCCTTTTCTATTACATTCGGATGCAATTTCTGTGTTTTATCGTCAAGAGGAAGGTCCAAGGTATACAGTAAACCTGAAGTGAAGCATTGGATTTGGATTGTTTGGGGGGAAGAGACCAAACCGTGAGGTCATTGGTCTCATCAGATTAGGGAAGGATGGGGAAGGAAGTCGGCCGTGCCCTTTCAAAGGAACCATCCCAGCATTTGCCTGGAGCGATTTAGGGAAATCACGGAAAACCTAAATCAGGATGGCCCGACGCGGGATTGAACCGTCGTCCTCTCGAATGCGAGTCCAGTGTGCTACCACTGCGCCACCTCGCTCGGTGTGAAGCATTGGAATCTAAAACTGGACTCACAGGACAGGATCAAATCATAGAAAGTTAGAGTGTCAGTCCTCTTGTACTTATGTCAGCATTGTGCCTTTTGTATTAAATTCGGAAGCAATTTCTGTGTCTTATCATCAAGAAGAAGGTCCAAGGCATACAGTAAACCTGAAGTGAAGCATTGGAATCTGAAACCGGACTCACAGGACAGGATCAAATCATGGAAAGTTAGAGTGTCAGTCCTCTTGCCCTTATGTCGGAATTGTACCTTTGGAATTTAATTCCGGTGCAATTTCTGTGTTCCATCGTCAATAAGAAGGTCCAAGGTATACAGTAAACCTGAAGTGAAGCATTGGAATCTAAAACTGGACTCACAGGAGAGGTTCAAATCGTAGAAAGTTTGAGTGTCAGTCCTCTTGCACTTAAGTCGGCATTGTGCCTTTTGATGTTAATTACGATGCAATTTCTCTGTTTCATCGTCAGTAAGAAGGTCCAACAGATACATTAAACCTGAAGTGAAGCATCGGAATCTAAAGATGGACTCACAAGATAGGTTCTAAACATAGACAGTAAGAAGAGTCAGTCCTCTTGTACTTAAGTTGGCATTGTGCTTTTGTATTAAATTGGGATGCAATTTCTGTGCTTCATCGTCAATAAGAAGGTCCAAGGGATACAGTAAACCTGAAGTGAAGCATGGGAATCTGAAACCGGTCTCACAGGGGAGGTTTAAATCATAGAAAGTAGGAAGTGTCAGTCCTCTTGTACTTAAGTCGGCATTGTGCCTTTGTATTTAATTCCGATGCAATTTCTGTATTTCATCGTCAATAAGAAGGTCCAAGGGATACAGTAAACCTGAAGTGAAGCATCGGAACCTAATCTGGACTCACAGGAGAGGTTCAAATAATAGAAAGATAGAGTGTCAGTCCTCTTGTACATAAGTCGGCATTGTGCCTTTTCAATTTACTTCCGATAAAATTTCTGTGCTTCATCGTCAATAAGAAGGTCCAAGGTACACAGTAATCCAGAAGTGAAGCATCGGAATCTAAAACGGGACTCACAGGAGAGGTTCAAATCATAGAAAGTTAGAGTGTCAGTCCTCTTGTACTTAAGTCGGCATTGTACCTTTTGTATTCAATTCGGATGCAATTTCTGTGTTTCATCGTCAATAAGAAGGTCCAAGGAATACAGTAAACCTAAAGTGAAGCATCGGAATCTAAAACTGGACTCACAGGAGAGGTTCAAATCATAGAGAGAAAGAGTGTCAGTCCACTTGTACTTAAGTCGGCATTGTGCCTTTTGAATTTAATTCGGATGCAATTTCTGCGTTTCATCGTCAATAAGAAGGTCCAAGGTATACAGTAAACCAGAAGTGAAGCATCGGAATCTAAAACGGGACTCACAGGAGAGATTCAAATCATAGAAAGTTAGAGTGTCAGTCCCCTTGTACTTAAGTCGGTATTGTGCCTTTTGTATTACATTCGGATGCAATTTCTGTACTTCGTCGTCAATAAGAAGGTCCAAGGGATACAGTAAACCTGAAGTGAAACATCGGAATCTAAGACTGGACTCACAGGAGAGATTCTAAACATCGACAGTAAGAAGAGTCTGTCCTCTTGTACTTAAGTCGGCATTGTGCCTTTTGTATTAACTTGGGACGCAATTTCTGTGTTTCATCGTCACTAAGAAGGTCCAAGGTATACAGTAAACCTGAAGTGAAATATCGGAATCTAAAACTGGACTCACAGGTGAGGTTCGAATCGTAGAAAGTTAGAGTGTAAGTCCTCTTGTACTTAAGTGAGCATTGTGCCTTTTGAATTTAAGTGCGATGCAATTTCTTAGTTTCATCGTCAATAAGAAGGTCCAAGGGATACAGTAAAACTGAAGTGAAGCATGGGAATCGAAAACCGTTCTCACAGGAGAGGCTTAAGTCATAAAATGAAAAAGTGTCAGTCCTCTTGTACTTAAGTCGGCCATGAGCCTTTGTATTTAATTCCGATGCAATTTCTGTGTTTCATCGTCAATAAGAAGGTCCAAGTGATACAGTAAACCTGAAGTGAAGCATCGGAATCTAAAATTGGACTCACAGGAGAAGTTCAAATCATATAAAGTGAAGGTGTCAGTCCTCTTGTACTTAAGTCGGGATTGTGCCTTTTAAATTTAATTCCGATGCAATTCCTGTGTTTCATCGTAAATAAGAAGGTCCAAGGAATACAGTAAACCAGATGTGAAGCATCGGAATATAAAACTGGACTCACAGGAGAGGTTCAAATCTTAGAAAGTTAGTGTGACAGTCCCCTTGTACTTAAGTCGGCATTGTGCCTTTTGTATTAACTTTGGATGCAATTTCTGTGCTTCATCGTCAATAAGAAAGTCCAAGGTATTCAGTAAACCTAAAGTGAAGCATCGGAATCTAAAACTGGACTCACAGGAGGGGTTCAAATCTTAGAGAGATAGAGTGTCAGTCCTCCTGTACTTATGTCGGCATTGTGCCTTTTCTATTACATTCGGATGCAATTTCTGTGATTTATCGTCAAGAGGAAGGTCCAAGGTATACAGTAAACCTGAAGTGAAGCATTGGATTTGGATTGTTTGGGAGGAAGAGACCAAACTGCGAGATCATTGGTCTCATCGGATTAGGGATGGATGGGGAAGGAAGTCGGCCGTGCCCTTTCAAAGGAACCATCCCAGCATTTGCCTGGAGCGATTTAGGGAAAACACGGAAAACCTAAATCAGGATGGCCATACGCGGGATTGAACTGTCGTCCTCCCGAATGCGAGTCCAGTGTGCTACCACTGCGCCACCTCGCTCGGTGTGAAGCATTGGAATCTAAAACTGGACTCACAGGACAGGATCAAATCATAGAAAGTTAGAGTGTCAGTCCTCTTGTACTTATGTCGGCATTGTGCCTTTTGTATTAAATTCGGAAGCAATTTCTGTGTCTTATCATCAAGAAGAAGGTCCAAGGCATACAGTAAACCTGAAGTGAAGCATTGGAATCTGAAACCGGACTCACAGGACAGGATCAAATCATGGAAAGTTAGAGTGTCTGTCCTCTTGCACTTATGCCGGAATTGTGCCTTTGGAATTTAATTCCGGTGCAATTTCTGTTTTCCATCGTCAATAAGAAGGTCCAAGGTATACAGTAAACCTGAAGTGAAGCATAGGAATCTAAAACTGGACCCACTGGAGGGGTTCAAATCGTAGAAACTTTGAGTTTCAATCCTCTTGTACTTAAGTCGGCATTGTGCCTTTTGAATTTAATTACGATGCAATTTCTCTGTTTCATCGTCAATAAGAAGGTCCAACGGATACATTAAACGTGAAGTGAAGCATCGGAATCTAAAAATGGACGCACAGGATAGGTTCTAAACATAGACAGTAAGAAGAGTCAGTCCTCTTGTACTTAAGTCGGCATTGTGCATTTTGTATTAAATTGGGATGCAATTTCTGTGCTTCATCGTCAATAAGAAGGTCCAAGGGATACAGTAAACCTGAAGTGAAGCATGGGAATCTGAAACCGGTTTCACAGGGGAGGTTTAAATCATGGAATGTAGGAAGTGTCAGTCCTCTTGTACTTAATTCGGCATTGTGCCATTTGTATTAAATTCGGATGCAATTTCTGTGTTTCATCTTTAATAAGAAGGTCCAAGGGATGCAGTTAACCTGAAGTGAAGCATCGGAATCTAAAAGTGGACTTACAGGAGAAGTTCTAAACAGAGACAGTAAGAAGAGTCAGTCCGCTTGTACTTAAGTCGGCATTGTGCCTTTTGTATTAAATTCGGATGCAATTTCCGTGTTTCATCGTCTATAAGAAGGTACAAGGGATACAGTAAACCTGAAGTGAAGCATCGGAATCTAAAACTGGACTCACAGGAGAGGTTCAAATCGTAGAAAGTTAGAGTGTCAGTACTCTTGTACTTAAGTCGGCATTGTGCTTTTTGTATTACATTCGGATGCAATTTCTGTGTTTTATCGTCAAGAAGAAGATCCAAGGGATACAGTAAACCTGAAGTGAAGCATCGGAATCTAAAAGTGGACTTACAGGAGAAGTTCTAAACAGAGACAGTAAGAAGAGTCAGTCCGCTTGTACTTAAGTCGGCATTGTGCCTTTTGTATTAAATTGGGATGCAATTTCTGTGTTTCATCGTCAATAAAAAGGTCCAAGGGCTACAGGGAACCTGAAGTGCAGAATGGGAATCTAAAACCGGTCTCACAGGAGAGGTTCAAATCATAGAATGTAAGAAGTGTCAGTCCTCTTGTACTTAAGTTGGCATTGTGCCTTTTGTATTTAATTCCGATGCAATTTCTTTGTCTCATCGTCACCAAGAAGGTACAAGGGATACAGTAAACCTGAAGTGAAGCATCGGAATCTAAAACTGGACTCACAGGAGAGGTTCAAATCTTAGAAAGTTAGAGCGTTAGTCCTCTTGTACTTATGTCGGCATTGTGCCTTTTGTATAAAATCCGGATGCAATTTCTGTGTTTCATCGTTACTAAGAGGGTCCAAGGAATACAGTAAACCTGAAGTGAAGCATCTGAATCTAAAACGGGACTCACAGGGAAGGTTCAAATCGTAGAAAGTTTGAGTGTCAGTCCTCATGTACTTAAGTCGGCATTGTGCCTTTTCAAGTTAATTACGATGCAATTTCTCTATTTCATCGTCAGTAAGAAGGTCCAACAGATACATTAAACCTGAAGTGAAGCATCGGAATCTAGAAATGGACTCACAGGATAGGTTCTAAACATAGACAGTAAAAAGAGTCAGTCCTCTTGTACTTAAGTTGGCATTGTGCCTTTGTATTAAATTGGGATGCAATTTCTGTGCTTCATCGTCAATAAGAAGGTTCAAGGGATACAGTAAACCTGAAGTGAAGCATGGGAATCTGAAACCGGTCTCACAGGGGAGGTTTAAATCATAGAATGTAGGAAGTGTCAGTCCTCTTGTACTTAAGTCGGCATTGTGCCTTTGTATTTAATTCCGATGCAATTTCTGTGTTTCATCGTCAATAAGAAGGTCCAAGGGATACAGTAAACCTGAAGTGAAGCATCGGAACCTAATTTGGACTCAAAGGAGAGGTTCAAATAATAGAAAGATAGAGTGTCATTCCTCTTGTACATAAGTCGGCATTGTGCCTTTTCAATTTACTTCCGATAAAATTTCTGTGCTTCATCGTCAATAAGAAGGTCCAAGGTACACAGTAATCCAGAAGTGAAGCATCGGAATCTAAAACGGGACTCACAGGAGAGGTTCAAATCATAGAAAGTTAGAGTGTCAGTCCTCTTGTACTTAAGTCGGCATTGTGCCTTTTGTATTTAATTCGGATGCAATTTCTGTGTTTCATCGTCAATAAGAAGGTCCAAGGAATACAGTAAACCTAAAGTGAAGCATCGGAATCTAAAACTGGACTCACAGGAGAGGTTCATATCATAGAGATAAAGAGTGTCAGTCCACTTGTACTTAAGTCGGCATTGTGCCTTTTGAATTTAATTCGGATGCAATTTCTGCGTTTCATCGTCAATAAGAAGGTCCAAGGTATACAGTAAACCAGAAGTGAAGCATCGGAATCTAAACCTGGACTCACAGCAGAGGTTCTAAACATAGACAGTAAAAGAGTCAGTCCTCTTGTACTTAAGTCGGCATTGTGCCTTTTTTATTAAATTGGGATGCAATTTCTGTGTTTCATCGTCAATAAGAAGGTCCAAGGGATACAGTAAAACTGAAGTGAAGCATGGGAATCGAAAACCGATCTCACAGGAGAGGCTTAAGTCATAAAATGAAAAAGTGTCAGTCCTCTTGTACTTAAGTCGGCATTGTGCCTTTGTATTTAATTCCGATGCAATTTCTGTGTTTCATCGTCAATAAGAAGGTCCAAGTGATACAGTAAACCTGAAGTGAACCATCGGAATCTAAAATTGGACTCACAGGAGAAGTTCAAATCATATAAAGTGAAGGTGTCAGTCCTCTTGTACTTAAGTCGGGATTGTGCCTTTTAAATTTAATTCCAATGCAATTTCTGTGTTTCATCGTAAATAAGAAGGTCCAAGGAATACAGTAAACCAGATGTGAAGCATCGGAATATAAAACTGGACTCACAGGAGAGGTTCAAATCATAGAACGTTAGTGTGTCAGTCCCCTTGTACTTAAGTCGGCAATGTGCCTTTTGTATTAACTTTGGATGCAATTTCTGTGCTTCATTGTCAATAATAAAGTCCAAGGAATACAGTAAACCTGAATTGAAGCATCGGAATCTAAAACTGGACTCACAGGACAGGATCAAATCATAATAAGTTAGGGTGTCAGTCCTCTTGTACTTAAGTCGGCATTGTGCCTTTTGTATTAAATTCGGATGCAATTTCTGTGTTTTATCGTCAAGAGGAAGGTGCAAGGTATACAGTAAACCTGAAGTGAAGCATTGGATTTGGATTGTTTGGGAGGAAGAGACCAAACTGCGAGGTCATTGGTCTCATCGGAATAGGGAAGGATGGGGAAGGAAGTCGGCCGTGCCCTTTCAAAGGAACCATCCCTGCATTTGCCTGGAGCGATTTAGGGAAAACACGGAAAACCTAAATCAGGATGGCCGGACGCGGGATTGAAACGTCGTCCTCCCGAATGCGAGTCCAGTGAGTTACCACTGCGCCACCTCGCTCGGTGTGAAGCATTGGAATCTAAAGCTGGACTCACAGGACAGGATCAAATCATAGAAAGTTAGAGTGTCAGTCCTCTTGTACTTATGTCGGCATTGTGCCTTTTGTATTAAATTCGGAAGCAATTTCTGTGTCTTATCATCAAGAAGAAGGTCCAAGGCATACAGTATACCTGAAGTGAAGCATTGGAATCTGAAACCGGACTCACAGGACAGGATCAAATCATGGAAAGTTAGAGTGTCAGTCCTCTTGCACTTATGTCGGAATTGTGCCTTTGGAATTTAATTCCGGTGCTATTTCTGTGTTCCATCGTCAATAAGAAGGTCCAAGGTATACAGTAAACCTGAAGTGAAGCATAGGAATCTAAAACTGGAATCACAGGAGGGGTTCAAATCGTAGAAAGTTTGAATGTCAGTCCTCTTGTACTTAAGTCGGCATTGTGCCTTTTGAATTTAATTACGATGCTATTTCTCTGTTTCATCGTCAATAAGAAGGTCCAACGGATACATTAAACGTGAAGTGAAGCATCGGAATCTAAAAATGGACTCACAGGATAGGTTCTAAACATAGACAGTAAGTAGAGTCAGTCCTCTTGTACTTAAGTCGGCATTGTGCATTTTGTATTAAATTGGGATGCAATTTCTGTGCTTCATCGTCAATAAGAAGGTCCAAGGGATACAGTAAACCTGGAGTGAAGCATGGGAATCTGAAACCGGTCTCACAGGGGAGGTTTAAATCATAGAATGTAGGAAGTGTCAGTCCTCTTGTACTTAAGTCGGCATTGTGCCTTTGTATTTAATTCCGATGCAATTTCTGTGTTTCATCGTCAATAAGAAGGTCCAAGGTATAGAGTAAACCTGAAGTGAAGCATCGGAACCTAATCTGGACTCACACGAGAGGTTCAAATAATAGAAAGATAGACTGTCAGTCCTCTTGTACATAAGTCGGCATTGTGCCTTTTCAATTTACTTCCGATAAAATTTCTGTGCTTCATCGTCAATAAGAAGGTCCAAGGTACACAGTAATCCTGAAGTGAAGCATCGGAATCTAAAATGGGACTCACAGGAGAGGTTCAAATCATAGAGAGTTAGAGTGTCAGTGTCAGTGTACTTAAGTCGGCATTGTGCTTTTGTATTAAATTCGGATGCAATTTCTGTGTTTCATCGTCAATAAGAATGTCCAAGGAATACAGTAAACCTAAAGTGAAGCATCGGAATCTAAAACTGGACTCACAGGAGAGGTTCAAATCATAGAGAGAAAGAGTGTCAGTATTCTTGTACTTAAGTCGGCATTGTGCCTTTTGAATTTAATTCGGATGCAATTTCTGCGTTCCATCGTCAATAAGAAGATCCAAGGTATACAGTAAACCTGAAGTGAAGCATCGGAATCTAAAACGGGACTCACAGGAGAGATTCAAATCATAGAAAGTTAGAGTGTCAGTCCCCTTGTACTTAAGTCGGTATTGTGCCTTTTGTATTAAATTCGGATGCAATTTCTTTACTTCGTCGTCAATAAGAAGGTCCAAGGGATACAGTAAACCCTTAAGTGAAACATCGGAATCTAAGACTGGACTCACAGGACAGGTTGTAAACATCGACAGTAAGAAGAGTCTGTCCTCTTGTACTTAAGTCGGCATTGTGCCTTTTGCATTATATTGGGATGCAATTTCTGTGTTTCATCGTCAATAAGAAGGTGCAAGGGATACAGTAAACCTGAAGTGCAGCATGGGAATCTAAAACCGGTCTCACAGGAGAGGTTCAAATCATAGAATGTAAGAAGTGTCAGTCCTCTTGTACCTAAGTTGGCATTGTGCCTTATGTATTTAATTCCGAAGCAAATTCTGTGTTTCATCGTCAACAAGAAGGTCCAAGGTATACAGTAAACCTGAAGTGAAGCATCGGAATCTAAAACTGGACACACAGGAGACTTCAAATCGTAGAATGTTAGAGTGTCAGTCCTCTTGTACTTAATTCGGCATTGCGCCTTTTGAATTAAATTCGAATGCAATTTCTGTGTTTCATCTTTAATAAGAAGGTCCAAGGGATGCAGTTAACCTGAATTAAAGCTTCGGAATCTAAAACTGGACTCACAGGACAGGATCAAATCATAGAAAGATAGGGTGTTAGTCCTCTTGTACTTATGTCGGAATTGTGCTTTTGGAATTTAATTCCGATGCAATTCCTGTGTTTCATCGTCAATAAGAAGGTCCAAGGTATACAGTAAACCTGAAGTGAAATATCGGAATCTAAAACTGGACTCACTGGAGAGGCTCGAATCGTAGAAAGTTAGAGTGTCAGTCATCTTGTACTTAAGTCGCCATTGTGCCTTTTGAATTCAAGTGCGATGCAATTTCTGTGTTTCATCGTCAATAAGAAGGTCCAACGGATACAATAACCTGAAGTGAAGCATCGGAATCTAAACCTGAACTCACAGCAGAGGTTCTAAGCATAGACAGTAAGAAGAGTCAGTCCTCTTGTACTTAAGTCGGCATTGAGCCTTTGTATTTAATTCCGATGCAATTTCTGTGTTTCATCGTAAATAAGAAGGTCCAAGTGATACAGTAAACCTGAAGTGAAGCATCGGAATCTAAAATTGGACTCACAGGAGAAGTTCAAATCATATAAAGTGAAGGTGTCAGTCCTCTTGTGCTTAAGTCGGGATTGTGCCTTTTGAATTTAATTCCGATGCAATTTCTGTGTTTCATCGTAAATAAGAAGGTCCAAGGAATACAGTAAACCAGATGTGAAGCATCGGAATATAAAACTGGACTCACAGGAGAGGTTCAAATCATAGAAAGTTAGTGTGTCAGTCCCCTTGTACTTAAGTCGGCATTGTGCCTTTTGTATTAACTTTGGATGCAATTTCTGTGCTTCATCGTCAATAAGAAGGTCCAAGGAATACTGTAAACCTGAAGTGAAGCATCGGAATCTAAAACGGGGCTCATAGGAGAACTTCAAATCATAGAAAGTTAGAGTGTCAGTCCTCTTGTACTTAAGTCGGCATTGTTCCTTTTGTATTAAATTGGGATGCAATTTCTGTGTTTCATCGTCAATAAGATTGTCCAAGGGATACAGTAAACCTGAAGTGCAGCATGCGAATCTAAAACCGGCCTCACAGGAGAGGTTCAAATCATAGAATGTAAGAAGTGTCAGTCCTCTTGTACTTAAGTCGGCATTATGCCTTTGTATTTAATTCCGATGCAATTTCTGTGTTTCATCGTCAATAAGAAGGTCCAAGGGATACAGTAAACCTGAAGTGCAGCATGGGAATCTAAGACCGGTCTCACAGGAGAGGTTCAAATCATAGTATGTAAGAAGTGTCAGTCCTCTTGTAGTTAAGTTGTCATTGTGCCTTTTGTATTTAATTCCGAAGCAATTTCTGTATTTCATCGTCAACAAGAAGGTCCAAAGTATACAGTGAACCTGAAGTGAAGCATCGGAATCCTAAACTGGACTCACAGAAGAGTTCAAATCGTAGAAGGTTAGAGTGTCAGTCCTCTTGTACTTAAGTCGGCATTGTGCCTTTTGTATTAAATTCGGATGCAATTTCTGTGTTTCATCGTAAATAAGAAGGTCCAAGGGATACAGTAATCCTGAACTGAAGCATCGGAATCTGTAATTGGACTCACAGGAGAGGTTCGAATCATATAAAGTTAGAGTGTCAGTCCTCTTGTACTTAAGTCGGCATTGTGCCTTTTGAATTTAATTCCGATGCAATTTCTGTGTTACATCGTTAACAAGAAGGTGCAAGGTATACAGAAAACCTGATGTAAAGCATCGGAATATAAAACTGGACTCACAGGAGAGGTTCAAATTGTAGAAAGTTGAGTGTCAGTCCTCTTGTACTTAAGTCGGCATTGTGCCTTTTGTATTAAATTCGGATGCAATTTCTGTGTTTCATCGTCATTAAGAAGGTCCAAGTGATACAGTAAACCTTAAGTGAAGCATCGGAATCTAAAACTGGACTCACAGGAGAGGTTCAAAACATAAAGAGTTAGTGTTTCAGTCCTCTTGTACTTAAGTCGGCATTGTGCCTTTTGAATTTAAATTGGATGCAATTTCTGCGTTTCATCGTCAATAAGAAGGTCCAAGGTATACAGTAAACCTGAAGTGAAGCATCGGAATCTAAAACTGGACTCACAGGAGAGGTTCAAAACATAGAAAGTTAGAGTGTCAGTCCTCTTGTACTTAAGTCGGCATTGTGCCTTTTGAATTTAATTCGGATGCAATTTCTGCGTCTCATCGTCAACAAGAAGGTCCAACGGATACAGTAAACCTGAAGTGAAGCATCGGAATTTAAAACTGGACTCACAGGAGAGGTTCAAATCATAGCAAGTCAGAGTGTCAGTCCTCTTGTACTTAAGTCGGCACTGTGTATTTTGTATTAAATACGGATGCAATTTCTGTGCTTCATCGTCAATAAGAAGGTCTAAGGTATACAGTAAACCTGAAGTGAAGCATTGGAATCTAAAACTGGACTCACAGGAGATATTCTAAACATAGACAGTAAGAAAAGACAGTCCTCTTGTACTTAAGTCGGCATTGTGCCTTTTGATTTTAATTCCGAAGCAATTTCTGTGCTTCATCGTCAATAAGAAGGTCCAAGGTATAGAGTAAACCTGAAGTGAAGAATCGGAATCTAAACTGGACTCACAGGAGAGGTTCAAATCTTAGAAAGTTAGAATGTCAGTACTTTTGTACTTAAGTCGGCTTTGTGCCTTTTGTTTTAAATTCGGATGCAATTTCTGTACTTCATCGTCAATAAGAAGGTCCAAGGTATACAGTAAACCTGAAGTGAAGCATCGGAATCTAAAACTGGACTCACAGGAGAGGTTCAAATCGTCGAAAGTTAGAGTGTCAGTCCTCTTGTACTTAAGTCGGCATTGTGCCTTTTGAATTTAAGTGCGAAGCAATTTCTGTGTTTCTTCGTCAATAAGAAGGTCCAACGGATACAGTAAACCTGAAGTGAAGCATCGGAATCTAAACCTGGACTCACATGAGAGGTTCTAAACATAGACAGTAAGAAGAGTCTGTCCTCTTGCACTTAAGTCGGCATTGTGCCTTTTGTATTAAATTGGGATGCAATTTCTGTGTTTCATCGTCAATAAGAAGGTCCAAGGGATATAGTAAACCTGAAGTGAAGCATGGGAATCTAAAACCGGTCTCACAGGAGAGGTTTAAATCATTGAATGTAAGAAGTGTCAGTCCTCTTGTACTTAAGTCGGCATTGTGCCTTTGTCTTTAATTCCGATGCCATTTCTGTGTTTCATCGTCAATAAGAAGGTCCAAGGGATACAGTATACCTGAAGTGAAGCAACGGAATCTAAAACTGGACTCACAGGAGAGGTTCAAATCATAGAAAGTTAGAGTGCCAGTCCTCTTGTACTTAAGTCGGCATAGTGCCTTTTCAATTTACTTCCGATAAAATTTCAGTGCATCATCGTCAATAAGAAGGTCCAAGGTATACAGTAATCCTGAACTGAAGCATCGGAATCTGCAATTGGACTCACAGGAGAGGTTCAAATCATATAAAGTTAGAGTGTCAGTCCTCTTGTAATTAAGTCGGCATTGTGCCTTTTGAATTTAATTTCGATACTATTTCTGTGTTTCGTCGGCAATAAGAAGGTCCATGGGATACAGTAAACCTGAAGTGCAGCATCGGAATCTAAAACCTGTCTGACAGGAGACGTTCAAATCGTATAATGTAAAATGTGTCAGACCTTTTGTACTTAAGTCGGCATTGTGCCTTTTGTATTTAATTCCGATGCAAATTCTGTGTTTCATCGTCAATAAGAAGGTCCATGGGATACAGTAAACCTGAAGTGAAGAATCGGAATCTAAACCGGTCTCACAGGAAAGGTTCAAATCATAGAATGTAAGAAGTGTCAGTCCTCTTGCACTTAACTTGGCATAGTGCCGTTTGTATTTAATTCCGTTGCAATTTCTGTGTTTCATCGTCAAAAGGAAGGTCCAAGGTGTACAGTAAACCTGAAGTGAAGCATCGAAATCTAAAACTGGTCTCACACTAAAGGTTTGAAACATAGATAGTAAGAAGAGTCAGTCTTCTTGTACTGAAGTCGGCATTGTGCCTTTTGTATTTAATTACCATGCAATTTGTGTGATTCATAGTCAATTAGAAGGTGCAAGGGATACAGTAAACCTGAAGTGAAGCATTGGAATCTAAAACTGGTCTCACAGGAAAGGTTCAAAACATAGACAGTAAGAAGAGTCAGTCCTCTTGTACTTAAGTCTTCATTGAGCTTTTTTTTAAAATTACGATGCAATTTCTGTGTTTAATCGTCAATAAGATGGTCCAAGGTCTACAGTAAACCTGAAGTGAAGCATCGGAATCTAAAAGTGGACTCACAGGAGAGGTTCAAATCATAGAAAGTTAGAATGTCTGTCCTCTTGTAATTAAGTCGGCATTGTGCCTTTTGTATTAAATTCGGATGCAATTTCTGTACTTGATCGTCAATAAGAAGATCCAATGGATACAGTAAACCTGAAGTGAAGCATCGGAATCTAAAACTGGTCTCACACTAAAGGTTCATAACATAGATAGTTAGAAGATTCAGTCTTCTTGTACTGAAGTCGGCATTGTGCCTTTTGTATTTAATTACCATGCAATTTGTGTGTTTCACAGTCAATTAGAAGGTGCAAGGGATACAGAAAACCTGAAGTGAAGCATTGGAATCTAAATCTGGTCTCACAGGAAAGGTTCTAAACATAGACAGTAAGAAGTGTCAATCCTCATGTACTTAAGTCCTCATTGTAGTTTTTTTTAAATTACGATCCAATTTGTGTGTTTAATCGTCAATAAGAAGGTCCAAGGTATACAGTAAACCTAAAGTGAAGCATCGTAATCTAAAACTGGTCTCACAGGAGATGTTCAAATCATGGAAAGTTAGAATGTCTGTCCTCTTGTAATTAAGTCGGCATTGTGCATTTTGAATTTAATTCCGATACTATTTCTGTGTTTCGTCGGCAATAAGAAGGTCCAAGGGATACAGTAAACCTGAAGTGAAGCATCGGAATCTAAAATCGGTCTCACAGGAGAGGTTCAAATCATAGCAAGTCAGCGTGTCAGTCCTCTTGTACCTAAGTCGGCATTGCGTATTTTGTATTATATTTGGATGCAATATCTGTGCTTCATCGTCAATAAGAAGGTCCATGGTATACAGTACACCTGAACAGAAGCATAGGAATCTAAAACTGGACTCACAGGAGAGGTTCTAAACATAGGCAGTAAGAAGAGTCAGTTCTCTTGTACTTATGTCGGCATTGTGTCATTTGAATTTAATTCCGATGCAATTTTTGTGCTTCATCGTCAATAAGAAGGTCCAAGGTATACAGTAAACCTGAAGTGAAGCATTGGAAACTAAAACTGGACTCAGAGGAGAGGTTCAAATCATAGAAAGTTAGAGTATAGTCCTCTTGTACTTAAGTCGGCATTGTGCCTTTTGTATTAAATTGGGATGCATTTTGTGTACTTCATCGTCAATAAGAAGGTCCAAGGGATACAGTAACCATGAAGTGAAGCATCGAAATCTAAAACTGGTCACACACTAAAAGTTCATAACATAGATAGTAAGAAGAGTCAGTCTTCTTGTACTAAAGTAGGCATTGTGCCTTTTGTATTTAATTACCATGCAATTTGTGTGATTCATAGTCAATTAGAAGGTGCCAGGGATACAGTAAACCTGAAGTGAAGCATCGGAATTCAAAATTGGACACACAGGAGAGGTTCAAATCATCGAAAGTTAGAATGTCTGTCCTCTTGTAATTAAGTCGGCATTGTGCCTTTTGAATTTAATTCCGATGCTATTTCTGTGATTCATCGTCAATAAGAAGGTCGAAGGGATACAGTAAACCTGAAGTGAAGCATCGGAATCTAAAACTGGACTCACAGGTGAGGTTCTAAACATAGACAGTAAGAAAAGTCAGTCCTATTGTACTTAAGTCGGCAATGTGCCTTTTGTGTTAAATTCGGATTCAATTTCTGTGATTCATCGTCAATTAGAAGGTCCAAGGTATACAGTAAACCTGAAGTGAAGCATCGGAATCTAAAACCGGTCTCACAGGAGAAGTTCAAATCATAGAAAGTCACGGGGTCATTAATCTTGTACTTAAGTCGGCATTGTGTATTTTGTATTAAATTCGGATGCAATTTCTGTGCTTCATCGTCAATAAGAAGGTGCAAGGGATACGGTAAACCTGAAGTGAAGCATTGGAATCTAAAACTGGACTCACAGGAGAGGTTCTAAACATAGGCAGTAGGAAAAGTCAGTCCTCTTGTACTTAAGTCGGCATTGTGCCTTTTGAATTTAATTCCGATGCAATTTCTGTGCTTCATCGTCAATAAGAAGGTCCAAGGTCTACAGTAAACCTGAAGTGAAGCATCGGAATCTAAAACTGGACTCACAGGAGAGGTTCAAATCATAGGAAGTTAGAGTGGCAGTACTGTTGTACTTAAGTCGGCATTGTGCCTTTTGTATTAAATTCGGATGCAATTTCTGTACTTCATCGTCAATAAGAAGGTCCAGGGGATACAGTAAACCTGAAGTGATGCATCGGAATCGAAAACTGGTCTCATACTAAAGGTTCATAACATAGATAGTAAGAAGAGTCAGTCGTCTTGTACTTAAGTTTTCATTGTGCTTTTTTTTTAAATTACTATCCAATTTCTGTGTTTCATCGTCAATAAGAATGTCCAAGGGATACAGTAAACCTGAAGTGAAGCATCGGAATCTAAAACCTGTCTCACAGGAGACGTTCAAATCGTATAATGTAAGAAGTGTCAGTCCTCTTGCACTTAACTTGGCATAGTGCCTTTTGTATTTAATTCCGTTGCAATTTCAGTGTTTCATCGTCAAAAGGAAGGTCCAAGGTATACAGTAAACCTGAAGTGAAGCATCGAAATCTAAACCGGTCTCACAGGAGAGGTTCAAATCATAGAATGTAAGAAGTGTCAGTCCTCTTGCACTTAACTTGGCATAGTGCCTTTTGTATTTAATTCCGTTGCAATTTCAGTGTTTCATCGTCAAAAGGAAGGTCCAAGGTATACAGTAAACCTGAAGTGAAGCATCGAAATCTAAAACTGGTCTCACACTAAAGGTGTATGACATAGATAGTAAGAAGAGTCAGTCTTCTTGTACTGAAGTCGGCATTGTGCCTTTTGTATTTAATTACCATGCAATTTGTGTGATTCATGGTCAATTAGAAGGTGCAAGGGATACAGTAAACCTGAAGTGAAGCATTGGAATCTAAAACTGGTCTCACAGGAAAGGTTCTAAGCATAGACAGTAAGAAGAGTCAGTCCTCTTGTACTTAAGTCTTCATTGTGCTTTTTTTTTAAAATTACGATCCAATTTCTGTGTTTAATCGTCAATAAGAAGATCCAAGGTATACAGTAAACCTGAAGTGAAGCATCGGAATCTAAAAGTGGACTCACAGGAGAGGTTCAAATCATAGAAAGTTAGAATAACTGTCCTCTTGTAATTAAGTCGGCATTGTGCCTTTTGTATTAAATTCGGATGCAATTTCTGTACTTCATCGTCAATAAGAAGGTCCAAGGGATACAGTAAACCTGAAGTGAAGCATCGGAATCTAAAACTGGTCTCACACTAAAGGTTCATAACATAGATAGTAAGAAGATTCAGTCTTCTTTTACTGAAGTCGGCATTGTGCCTTTTGCAATTAATTACCATGCAATTTGTGTGTTTCATAGTCAATTAGAAGGTGCAAGGGATACAGTAAACCTGAAGTGTAGCATTGGAATCTAAATCTGGTCTCACAGGAAAGGTTCTAAACATAGAAAGTAAGAAGTGTCAATCCTCATGTACTTAAGTCCTCATTGTAGTTTTTTTTAAATTACAATCCAATTTGTGTGTTTAATCGTCAATAAGAAGGTCCAAGGGATACAGTAAACCTGAAGTGAAGCATCGGTTCCTAAAACTGGACTAACATGAGAGGTTCAAATCTTAGAATGTTAGAGTGTCAGTCCTCTTGTACCTAAGTCGGCATTGTGCCTTTTGAATTTAATTCCGATGCAATTTCTGTGCTTCATCGTCAATAAGAAGGTCCAAGGTATACAGTAAACCTGAAGTGAAGCATCGGAATCTATAACTGGACTCACAGGAGAGGTTCTAATCATAGAAAGTTAGAGTGTCAGTCCTCTTTTACTTATGTCGGCATTGTGCCTTTTGACATTAATTCAGAAGCAATTTCTGTGTTTCATCGTCAATAAGAAGGTCCAAGGTATACAGTAAACCTTAAGTGAAGCATCGCAATCTAAAACCAGTCTCACAGGAGAGGTTCAAATGATAGCAAGTCAGAGTGTCAGTCCTCTTGTACTTAAGTCGGAATTGTGTATTTTGTACTAAATTTGGATGCAATTTCTGTGCTTCATCGTCAATAAGAAGGTCCATGGTATACAGTAAACCTGAACTGAAGCATCGGAATCTAAAACTGGACTCACAGGAGAGGTTCATAACATAGACAGTAAGAAGAGTAAGTTCTCTTGCACTTAAGTCGGCATTGTGCCTTTTGAATTTAATTCCGATGCAATTTCTGTGCTTCATCGTCAATAAGAAGGTCCAAGGTATACAGTAAACCTGAAGTGAAGCATCGGAAACTAAAACTGGACTCACAGGAGAGGTTCAAATCATAGAAAGTTAAAGTGTCAGTCCTCTTGTACTTAAGTCGGCATTGTGCCTTTTCTATTTAATTCGGATGCAATTTCTGAGTTTGATCGTCAATAAGAAGGTCCAAGGGATACAGTAAACCTGAAGTGAAGCATCGGAATCTAAAACTGGACTCACAGGAGAGGTTCAAATCATAGAAAGTTTAATTGTCAGTGCTCTTGTACTTAAGTCAGCTTTGTGCCTTTTGAATTTAATTCCGATGCAATTTCTGTGCTTCATCGTCAATAAGAAGATTCAAGGTATACAGTAAACCTTAAGTGAAGCATCGGAATCTTAAATCGGACTCACAGGAGAGGTTCAAATCATAGAAATTTAGAATGTCAGTCTTCTTGTTCTTAAGTCGACATTGTGCCTTTGTATTAAATTCGGATGCAATTTCTGCGATTGTCGTCAATTAGAAGGTCCAAGGTATACTGTAAACCTGAAGTGAAGCATCGGAATCTAAAACTGGACTCACAGGAGAGGTTCAAATCATAGAGCGTTACAGTGTCAGTCCTCTTGTACTTAAGTCGGCATTGTGCCTTTTGAATTTAATTCGGATGTAATTTCTGCGTTTGATCGTAAATAAGAAGGTAAAAGGTATACAGTAAACCTGAAGTGAATCATCGGAATCTAAAACTGGACTCACACGAGAGGTTCAAATCATAGAAAGTTTGAGTGTCAGTCCTCTTGTACTTATGTCGGCATTGTGCCTTTGGACATTAATTCCGATGCAATTTCTGTGTTTCATCGTCAATAAGGAGGTCCATGGTATACAGTAAACCCGAACTGAAGCACCGGAATCTAAAACTGGACTCACAGGAGAGTTTCTAAACATAGACTGTAAGAAGAGTCAGTTCCCTTGTACTTAAGTCGGCATTGTGCCTTTTGATATTAATTCCGATGCAATTTCTGTGCTTCATCGTCAATAACGAGGTCCAAGGTATACAGTAAACCTGAAGTGATGCATCGGAATCTAAAACTGGACTCAAAGGATAGGTTCAAATCATAGAAAGTTAGAGTGTCAGTCCTCATGTACTTAAGTCGGCATTGTGCCTATTGTATTTAATTCGGATGCAATTTCTGAGTTTGATCGTCAATTAGAAGGTCCAAGGGATACAGTAAACCTGAAGTGAAGCATCGGAATCTAAAACTGGACTCACAGGAGAGGTTCAAATCATAGAAACTTAGAATGTCAGTCTTCTTGTTCATAAGTCAGCATTGTTCCTTTGTATTAAATTCGGATGCAATTTCTGTGATTGCCGTCAATTAGAAGGTCCAAGGTATACAGTAAACCGGAAGTGAAGCATCGGAATCTAAAACTGGACTCACAGGAGAGGTTCAAATCATAGAGCGTTACAGTGTCAGTCCTCTTGTACTTAAGTCGGCATTGTACCTTTTGAATTTAATTCGGATGCAATTTTTGCGTTTCATCGTCAATAGGAAGGTCCAAGGTATTCAGTAAACCTGAAGTGAAGCATCGGAATCTAAAACTGGACTCACAGGAGAGGTTCAAATCATAGAAAGTTAGAGTGTCAGTGCTCTTGTACTTAAGTCGGCATTGTGCCTTTTGTATTACATTCGGATGCAATTTCTGTACTTCATCGTTAATAAGTAGGTCCAAGGGATACAGTAAACCTGAAGTGAAGCATCGGAATCTAAAACTGGTCTCACACTAAAGGTTCATAACATAGATAGTAAGAAGAGTCAGTTCTCTTGTACTTAAGTCGGCATTGTGCGTTTTGAATTTAATTCCGATGCAATTTCTGTGCTTCATCGTCAATAAGAAGGTCCAAGGTATACAGTAAACCTGAAGTGAAGCGTCGGTATCTAAAAGTGGACTCACAGGAGAGGTTCAAGTCATAGAAAGTTCGAGTGTCAGTCCTCTTGTACTTAAGTCGTCATTGTGCCTTTTGTATTAAATTCGGAAGCAATTTCTGTGCTTCATTGTCAATAAGAAGGTCCAAGGTATACAGTAAACCTGAAGTGAAGTATCGGAATCTGAAACTGGACTCACAGGAGAGGTTCAAATCATAGATAGTTAGATTGTCAGTCCTCTTGTACTAAAGTCGGCATTGTGCCTTTTGAATTTAATTCCGATGCAATTTCTTTCCTTCATCGTCAATAAGAATGTCCAAGGGATACAGTAAACCTGAAGTGAAGAATCGGAATCTAAAACCGGTCTCACAGGAGAGGCTCAAATCATAGAATGTAAGAAGTGTCAGTCCTCTTGTACTTAAGTCGGCATTGTGCCTTTTGTATTTATTTCGGATGCAATTTCTGATTTTGATCGTCGATAAGAAGAACCAAGGGAAACAGTAAACCTGAAGTGAAGCATCAGAATCTAAAACTGGACTCACAGGAGAGGTTCAAATCATAGAAAGTTTAATTCTCAGTGCTCAAGTACTTAAGTCGGCTTTGTGCCTTTTGAATTTAATTCCGATGCAATTTCTGTGCTTCATCGTCAATAAGAAGGTCCAAGGTATACAGTAAACCTGAAGTGAAGCATCGGAATCTAAAACTGGACTCACAGGCGAGGATCTAAACATAGACAGTAAGAAGAGTCTGTCCTCTTGTACTTAAGTCGTCATTGTGCCTTTCGAATTTAATTCCGATGCTTTTTCTGTGCTTCATCGTCAATAAGAAGGTCCAAGGTATACAGTAAACCTGAAGTGAAGCATCGGAATCTGAAACTGGACTCACAGGAGAGGTTCATATTATAGATAGTTAGATTGTCAGTTCTCTTGTACTTAAGTCGGAATTGTGCCTTTTGAATTTAATTCCGATGCAATTTCTGTGTTTCATCGTCAATAAGAATGTCCAAGGTATAGAGTAAACCTGAAGTGAAGCATCGGAATCTAAATCTGAACTCACAGGAGAGGTTCAAATCTTAGAAAGTTAGAGTGTCATTCCTCTTATACATAAGTCGGCATTGTGCCTTATGTATTAAATTCGGATGCAATTTCTGTGTTTCATCGTCAATTAGAAGGTCCAAGGTATACAGTAAGCCTGAAGTGATGCTTCGGAATCAAAAACTGGTCTCACAGGAAAGGTTCTGAACATAGACAGTTAGAAGAGTCAGTCCTCTTGTACTGAAGTCGGCATTGTGCCTTTTGTATTTAATTACCACGCAGTTTGTGTGTTTCATAGTCAATTAGAAGGTGCAAGGGATACAGTAAACCTGAAGTGAAGCATTGGAATCTAAATCTGGTCTCACAGGAAAGGTTCTAAACATAGAGAGTAAGAAGTATCAATCATCATGTACTTAAGTCCTCATTGTAGTTTTTTTTTTAATAACGATCCAATTTGTGTGTTTAATCGTCAATAAGAAGGTCCAAGGTATACAGTAAACCTAAAGTGAAGCATCGTAATCTAAAACTTGTCTCACAGGAGATGTTCAAATCATAGAAAGTTAGAATGTCTGTCCTCTTGTAATTAAGTCGGCATTGTGCCTTTTGAATTTAATTCCGATACTATTTCTGTGTTTCGTCGGCAATAAGAAGGTCCAAGTGATACAGTAAACCTGAAGTGAAGCATCGGAATCTAAAATCGGTCTCACAAGAGAGGTTCAAATCATAGCAAGTCAGCGTGTCAGTCCTCTTGTACTTAAGTCGGCATTGTGCCTTTTGTATTAAATTGGGATGCAATTTGTGTACTTCATCGTCAATAAGAAGGTCCAAGGGATACAGTAACCCTGAAGTGAAGCATCGAAATCTAAAACTGGTCACACACTAAAAGTTCATAACATAGATAGTAAGAAGAGTCAGTCTTCTTGTACTGAAGTAGGCATTGTGCCTTTTGAATTTAATTCCGATGATATTTCTGTGATTCATCGTCAATAAGAAGGTCGAAGGGATACAGTAAACCTGAAGTGAAGCATCGGAATCTAAAACTGGACTCACAGGTGAGGTTCTAAACATAGACAGTAAGAAAAGTCAGTCCTCTTGTACTTAAGTCGGCAATGTGCCTTTTGTGTTAAATTCGGATTCAATTTCTGTGATTCATCGTCAATTAGAAGGTCCAAGGTATACAGTAAACCTGAAGTGAAGCATCGGAATCTAAAACCGGTCTCACAGGAGAAGTTCAAATCATAGCAAGTCACGGGGTCATTAATCTTGTACTTAAGTCGGCATTGTGTATTTTGTATTAAATTCGGATGCAATTTCTGTGCTTCATCGTCAATAAGAAGGTCCAAGGTATACAGTAAACCTGAAGTGAAGCATTGGAATCTAAAACTGGACTCACAGGAGAGGTTCTAAACATAGACAGTAAGAAAAGTCAGTCCTCTTGTACTTAAGTCGGCATTGTGCCTTTTGAATTTAATTCCGATGCAATTTCTGTGCTTCATCGTCAATAAGAAGGTCCAAGGTATACAGTAAACCTGAAGTGAAGCATCGGGATCTAAAACTGGACTCACAGGAGAGGTTCAAATCATAGAAAGTTAGAGTGTCAGTACTGTTGTACTTAAGTCGGCATTGTGCCTTTTGTATTAAATTCGGATGCAATTTCTGTACTTCATCGTCAATAAGAAGGTCCAGGGGATACAGTAAACCTGAAGTGATGTATCGGAATCTAAAACTGGTCTCATACTAAAGGTTCATAACATAGATAGTAAGAAGAGTCATCCTCTTGTACTTAAGTTTTCATTGTGCTTTTTTTTAAAATTACTATCCGATTTCTGTGTTTAATCGTCAATAAGAATGTTTAAGGGATACAGTAAACCTGAAGTGAAGCATCGGAATCTAAAACCTGTCTCACAGGAGACGTTCAAATCGTATAATGTAAGATGTGTCAGACCTTTTGTACTTAAGTCGGCATTGTGCCTTTTGTATTTAATTCCGATGCAATTTCTGTGTTTCATCGTCAATAAGAAGGTCCATGGGATACAGTAAACGTGAAGTGAAGAATCGGAATCTAAACCGGTCTCACAGGAGAGGTTCAAAACATAGAATGTAAGAAGTGTCAGTCCTCTTGCACTTAACTTGGCATAGTGCCTTTTGTATTTAATTCCGTTGCAATTTCTGTGTTTCATCGTCAATAGGAAGGTCCAAGGTATAGAGTAAACCTGAAGTGAAGCATCGAAATCTAAAACTGGTCTCACACTAAAGGTTTATAACATAGATAGTAAGAAGAGTCAGTCTTCTTGTACTGAAGTCGGCATTGTGCCTTTTGTATTTAATTACCATGCAATTTGTATGATTCATAGTCAATTAGAAGGTGCAAGGGATACAGTAAACCTGAAGTGAAGCATTGGAATCTAAAAGTGGTCTCACAGGAAAGGTTCTAAACATAGACAGTAAGAAGAGTCAGTCCTCTTGTACTTAAGTCTTCATTGTGCTTTTTTTTAAAATTACGATCCAATTTCTGTGTTTAATCGTCAATAAGAAGATCCAAGGTATACAGTATAACCTGAAGTGAAGCATCGGAATCTAAAAGTGGACTCACAGGAGAGGTTCAAATCATAGAAAGTTAGAATATCTGTCCTCTTGTAATTAATTCGGCATTGTGCCTTTTGTATTAAATTCGGATGCAATTTCTGTACTTCATCGTCAATAAGAAGGTCCAAGGGATACAGTAAACCTGAAGTGAAGCATTGGAATCTAAAACTGGTCTCACACTAAAGGTTCATAACATAGATAGTAAGAAGATTCAGTCTTCTTGTACTGAAGTCGGCATTGTGCCTTTTGTATTTAATTACCATGCAATTTGTGTGTTTCATAGTCAATTAGAAGGTGCAAGGGATACAGTAAACCTGAAGTGAAGCATTGGAATCTAAATCTGGTCTCACAGGAAAGGTTCTAAACATAGACAGTAAGAAGTGTCAATCCTCATGTACTTAAGTCCTCATTGTAGTTTTTTTTTTAAATTACGATCCAATTTGTGTGTTTAATCGTCAATAAGAAGGTCCAAGGGATACAGTAAACCTGAAGTGAAGCATCGGTTCCTAAAACTGGACTAACAGGAGAGGTTCAAATCTTAGAATGTTAGAGTGTCAGTCCTCTTGTACTTAAGTCGGCATTGTGCCTTTTGAATTTAATTCCGATGCAATTTCTGTGCTTCATCGTCAATAAGAAGGTCCAAGGTATACAGTAAACCTGAAGTGAAGCATCGGAATCTAAAACTGGACTCACAGGAGAGGTTCAAATTATAGAAAGTTAGAGTGTCAGTCCTCTTTTACTTATGTCAGCATTGTGCCTTTTGACATTAATTCCGATACAATTTCTGTGTTTCATCGTAAATAAGAAGGTCCAAGGTATACAGTAAACCTGAAGTGAGCATCGGAATCTAAAACAGGACTCACAGGAGAGGTTCAACTCATAGAAAGTTAGAATGTCTGTCCTCTTGTAATTAAGTCGGCATTGTGTCTTTTGAATTTAATTCCGATGCTATTTCTGTGTTTCATCGTCAATAAGAAGGTCCAAGGGATACAGTAAAACTTAAGTGAAGCATCGCTATCTAAAACCAGTCTCACAGGAGAGGTTCAAATCATAGAGCGTTACAGTGTCAGTCCTCTTGTACTTAAGTCGGAATAGTGTATTTTGTATTAAATTTGGATGCAATTTCTGTGCTTCATCGTCAATAAGAAGGTCCAAGGTATACAGTAAACCTGAAGTGAAGAATCGAAAACTAAAACTGGGCTCACATGAGAGGTTCAAATCATAGAAAGTTAGAGTGTCAGTCCTCTTGTACTTAACTCGGCATTTTGCCTTTTCTATTTAGTTCGGATGCAATTTCTGAGTTTGATCGTCAATAAGAAGGTCCAAGGGATACAGTAAACCTGAAGTGAAGCATCGGAATCTAAAACTGGACTCACAGGAGAGGTTCAAATCATAGAAAGTTTAATTGTCAGTGCTCTTGTACTTAAGTCAGCTTTGTGCCTTTTGAATTTAATTCCGATTCAATTTCTGTGTTTCATCGTCAATAAGAATGTCCAAGGTATAGAGTAAACCTGAAGTGAAGCATCGGAATCTAAATCTGAACTCACAGACGAGGTTCAAATCTTAGAAAGTTAGAGTGTCATTCCTCTTATACATAAGTCGGCATTGTGCCTTATGTATTAAATTCGGATGCAATTTCTGTGTTTCATCGTCAATTAGAAGGTCCAAGGTATACAGTAAGCCTGAAGTGATGCTTCGGAATCAAAAACTGGTCTCACAGGAAAGGTTCTGAACATAGACAGTTAGAAGAGTCAGTCCTCTTGTACTGAAGTCGGCATTGTGCCTTTTGTATTTAATTACCACGCAGTTTGTGTGTTTCATAGTCAATTAGAAGGTGCAAGGGATACAGTAAACCTGAAGTGAAGCATTGGAATCTAAATCTGGTCTCACAGGAAAGGTTCTAAACATAGACAGTAAGAAGTATCAATCATCATGTACTTAAGTCCTCATTGTAGTTTTTTTTTAATTACGATCCAATTTGTGTGTTTAATCGTCAATAAGAAGGTCCAAGGTATACAGTAAACCTAAAGTGAAGCATCGTAATCTAAAACTGGTCTCACAGGAGATGTTCAAATCATAGAAAGTTAGAATGTCTGTCCTCTTGTAATTAAGTCGGCATTGTGCCTTTTGAATTTAATTCCGATACTATTTCTGTGTTTCGTCGGCAATAAGAAGGTCCAAGTGATACAGTAAACCTGAAGTGAAGCATCGGAATCTAAAATCGGTCTCACAAGAGAGGTTCAAATCATAGCAAGTCAGCGTGTCAGTCCTCTTGTACTTAAGTCGGCATTGTGCCTTTTGTATTAAATTGGGATGCAATTTGTGTACTTCATCGTCAATAAGAAGGTCCAAGGGATACAGTAACCCTGAAGTGAAGCATCGAAATCTAAAACTGGTCACACACTAAAAGTTCATAACATAGATAGTATGAAGAGTCAGTCTTCTTGTACTGAAGTAGGCATTGTGCCTTTTGAATTTAATTCCGATGATATTTCTGTGATTCATCGTCAATAAGAAGGTCGAAGGGATACAGTAAACCTGAAGTGAAGCATCGGAATCTAAAACTGGACTCACAGGTGAGGTTCTAAACATAGACAGTAAGAAAAGTCAGTCCTCTTGTACTTAAGTCGGCAATGTGCCTTTTGTGTTAAATTCGGATTCAATTTCTGTGATTCATCGTCAATTAGAAGGTCCAAGGTATACAGTAAACCTGAAGTGAAGCATCGGAATCTAAAACCGGTCTCACAGGAGAAGTTCAAATCATAGCAAGTCACGGGGTCATTAATCTTGTACTTAAGTCGGCATTGTGTATTTTGTATTAAATTCGGATGCAATTTCTGTGCTTCATCGTCAATAAGAAGGTCCAAGGTATACAGTAAACCTGAAGTGAAGCATTGGAATCTAAAACTGGACTCACAGGAGAGGTTCTAAACATAGACAGTAAGAAAAGTCAGTCCTCTTGTACTTAAGTCGGCATTGTGCCTTTTGAATTTAATTCCGATGCAATTTCTGTGCTTCATCGTCAATAAGAAGGTCCAAGGTATACAGTAAACCTGAAGTGAAGCATCGGGATCTAAAACTGGACTCACAGGAGAGGTTCAAATCATAGAAAGTTAGAGTGTCAGTACTGTTGTACTTAAGTCGGCATTGTGCCTTTTGTATTAAATTCGGATGCAATTTCTGTACTTCATCGTCAATAAGAAGGTCCAGGGGATACAGTAAACCTGAAGTGATGTATCGGAATCTAAAACTGGTCTCATACTAAAGGTTCATAACATAGATAGTAAGAAGAGTCATCCTCTTGTACTTAAGTTTTCATTGTGCTTTTTTTTTAAATTACTATCCGATTTCTGTGTTTAATCGTCAATAAGAATGTTTAAGGGATACAGTAAACCTGAAGTGAAGCATCGAAATCTAAAACTGGTCTCACACTAAAGGTTTATAACATAGATAGTAAGAAGAGTCAGTCTTCTTGTACTGAAGTCGGCATTGTGCCTTTTGTATTTAATTACCATGCAATTTGTATGATTCATAGTCAATTAGAAGGTGCAAGGGATACAGTAAACCTGAAGTGAAGCATTGGAATCTAAAACTGGTCTCACAGGAAAGGTTCTAAACATAGACAGTAAGAAGAGTCAGTCCTCTTGTACTTAAGTCTTCATAGTGCTTTTTTTTAAAATTACGATCCAATTTCTGTGTTTAATCGTCAATAAGAAGATCCAAGGTATACAGTATAACCTGAAGTGAAGCATCGGAATCTAAAAGTGGACTCACAGGAGAGGTTCAAATCATAGAAAGTTAGAATATCTGTCCTCTTGTAATTAATTCGGCATTGTGCCTTTTGTATTAAATTCGGATGCAATTTCTGTACTTCATCGTCAATAAGAAGGTCCAAGGGATACAGTAAACCTGAAGTGAAGCATTGGAATCTAAAACTGGTCTCACACTAAAGGTTCATAACATAGATAGTAAGAAGATTCAGTCTTCTTGTACTGAAGTCGGCATTGTGCCTTTTGTATTTAATTACCATGCAATTTGTGTGTTTCATAGTCAATTAGAAGGTGCAAGGGATACAGTAAACCTGAAGTGAAGCATTGGAATCTAAATCTGGTCTCACAGGAAAGGTTCTAAACATAGACAGTAAGAAGTGTCAATCCTCATGTACTTAAGTCCTCATTGTAGTTTTTTTTTAAATTACGATCCAATTTGTGTGTTTAATCGTCAATAAGAAGGTCCAAGGGATACAGTAAACCTGAAGTGAAGCATCGGTTCCTAAAACTGGACTAACAGGAGAGGTTCAAATCTTAGAATGTTAGAGTGTCAGTCCTCTTGTACTTAAGTCGGCATTGTGCCTTTTGAATTTAATTCCGATGCAATTTCTGTGCTTCATCGTCAATAAGAAGGTCCAAGGTATACAGTAAACCTGAAGTGAAGCATCGGAATCTAAAACTGGACTCACAGGAGAGGTTCAAATTATAGAAAGTTAGAGTGTCAGTCCTCTTTTACTTATGTCAGCATTGTGCCTTTTGACATTAATTCCGATACAATTTCTGTGTTTCATCGTAAATAAGAAGGTCCAAGGTATACAGTAAACCTGAAGTGAGCATCGGAATCTAAAACAGGACTCACAGGAGAGGTTCAACTCATAGAAAGTTAGAATGTCTGTCCTCTTGTAATTAAGTCGGCATTGTGTCTTTTGAATTTAATTCCGATGCTATTTCTGTGTTTCATCGTCAATAAGAAGGTCCAAGGGATACAGTAAAACTTAAGTGAAGCATCGCTATCTAAAACCAGTCTCACAGGAGAGGTTCAAATCATAGAGCGTTACAGTGTCAGTCCTCTTGTACTTAAGTCGGAATAGTGTATTTTGTATTAAATTTGGATGCAATTTCTGTGCTTCATCGTCAATAAGAAGGTCCATGGTATACAGTAAACCTGAACTGAAGCATCGGAATCTAAAACTAGACTCACAGGAGAGGTTCTAAACATAGACAGTAAGAAGAGTAAGTTCTCTTGCACTTAAGTCGGCATTGTGCCTTTTGAATTTAATTCCGATGCAATTTCTGTGCTTCATCGTCAATAAGAAGGTCCAAGGTATACAGTAAACCTGAAGTGAAGAATCGAAAACTAAAACTGGGCTCACATGAGAGGTTCAAATCATAGAAAGTTAGAGTGTCAGTCCTCTTGTACTTAACTCGGCATTTTGCCTTTTCTATTTAGTTCGGATGCAATTTCTGAGTTTGATCGTCAATAAGAAGGTCCAAGGGATACAGTAAACCTGAAGTGAAGCATCGGAATCTAAAACTGGACTCACAGGAGAGGTTCAAATCATAGAAAGTTTAATTGTCAGTGCTCTTGTACTTAAGTCAGCTTTGTGCCTTTTGAATTTAATTCCGATGCAATTTCTGTGCTTCATCGTCAATAAGAAGATTCAAGGTATACAGTAAACCTTAAGTGAAGCATCGGAATCTAAAATCGGACTCACAGGAGAGGTTCAAATCATAGAAATTTAGAATGTCAGTCTTCTTGTTCTGAAGTCGGCATTGTGCCTTTGTATTAAATTCGGATGCAATTTCTGCGATTGTCGTCAATTAGAAGGTCCAAGGTATACTGTAAACCTGAAGTGAAGCATCGGAATCTAAAACTGGACTCACAGGAGAGGTTCAAATCATAGAGCGTTACAGTGTCAGTCCTCTTGTACTTAAGTCGGCATTGTGCCTTTTGAATTTAATTCGGATGTAACTTCTGCGTTTTATCGTAAATAAGAAGGTCGAAGGTATACAGTAAACTTGAAGTGATTCATCAGAATCTAAATCTGGACTCACAGGAGAGGTTCAAATCATAGAAAGTTTGAGTGTCAGTCCTCTTGTACTTATGTCGGCATTGTGCCTTTTGACATTAATTCCGATGCAATTTCTGTGTTTCATCGTCAATAAGGAGGTCCATGGTATACAGTAAACCTGAACTGAAGCATCGGAATCTAAAACTGGACTCACAGGAGAGTTTCTAAACATAGACTGTAAGAAGAGTCAGTTCCCTTGTACTTAAGTCGGCATTGTGCCTTTTGAATTTAATTCCGATGCAATTTCTGTGCTTCATCGTCAATAACGAGGTCCAAGGTATACAGTAAACCTGAAGTGATGCATCGGAATCTAAAACTGGACTCACAGGATAGGTTCAAATCATAGAAAGTTAGAGTGTCAGTCCTCTTGTACTTAAGTCGGCATTGTGCCTTTTGTATTTAATTCGGATGCAATTTCTGAGTTTGATCGTCAATTAGAAGGTCCAAGGGATACAGTAAACCTGAAGTGAAGCATCGGAATCTAAAACTGGACTCACTGGAGACGTTCAAATCGTATAATGTAAGATGTGTCAGACCTTTTGTACTTAAGTCGGCATTGTGCCTTTTGTATTTAATTCCGATGCAATTTCTGTGTTTCATCGTCAATAAGAAGGTCCATGGGATACAGTAAACCTGAAGTGAAGAATCGGAATCTAAACCGGTCTCACAGGAGAGGTTCAAATCATAGAATGTAAGAAGTGTCAGTCCTCTTGCACTTAACTTGGCATAGTGCCTTTTGTATTTAATTCCGTTGCAATTTCTGTGTTTCATCGTCAATAGGAAGGTCCAAGGTATACAGTAAACCTGAAGTGAAGCATCGAAATCTAAAACTGGTCTCACACTAAAGGTTTATAACATAGATAGTAAGAAGAGTCAGTCTTCTTGTACTGAAGTCGGCATTGTGCCTTTTGTATTTAATTACCATGCAATTTGTGTGATTCATAGTCAATTAGAAGGTGCAAGGGATACAGTAAACCTGAAGTGAAGCATTGGAATCTAAAACTGGTCTCACAGGAAAGGTTCTAAACATAAGGCGAGTACACCGTTCGCTTGTTACACATTTTTGCGAGCTTCAAACAGGTACAACTTATTTTCAGTTATCTGGGTAGTTACTATTTTATTTTTGTAATTTCTTGCGTGTTTGAGTGCCTACTAGACACAACCGTTTATTTTAATAACAGTGTAGTGTACAGTATCGCCGTTGCTATCGACCCTCGTATCGTACAGGCTTTTGTTTGTTTGGTTAGAACAGCTCAGTGTCGGTTAGACCGTCAGTGAGAGAGCACTTCGATTTCCTGCTGCTAATAAGGCGAGTACACCGTTCGCTTGTAGGGTAAACATAGTCATGTGTAGGGACTGTGGTTGTTGTGAGCGGACGCAAGGAGAATTGGCCACTCTTCGGGGGCAGGTGGAGGCTTTGTCTGTTAGGCTCATCGAGCTCGAGGCGCAGGCGTCGGCTCGTAGTGGCGTTGATGCAACTGTGGTGAGACCTATGCCTACTTCGGTGGCCTTGGAATCGCATGGAACCCCTGATGTCGCTGCGTCTTCCGGCAGTGAGCATCTTACCGGTCAGCCATCACTCCAGGGTGAATGGCGGACAGTGGTGGGCTCGCGCGTGCCTGGCCGAAAGGCGAAGGTGGGATCTGGCCGCGTGGCAGCTGCCTTACCCCTTTCCAACAGGTACGGGGTGCTTCCTAGTGGTGATGACATCGTTTCCGAGCCACCACAGGATGCCTCGCCTGTTGGGCCAGTGGCCGATTCTCCGGCAAGGTCCCGACAGTCACAGAGGGCGGGCCTATTAGTTATAGGGAGCTCCAACGTTAGGCGGGTTATGGAGCCCCTTAGGAAAATAGCGGGTAGGTCGGGGAAGAATGCCAGTGTGCACTCGGTGTGCTTGCCGGGGGGTCTCGTCCGTAATGTGGAGGAGGCCCTTCCGGCAGCTATTGAACGCACTGGGTGTGACCGGCTGCAGATAGTAGCACATGTCGGAACGAATGACGCCTGCCGCTTGGGTTCTGAGGCCATCCTTGGTTCCTTCCGGCGGCTGGCTGATTTGGTGAAGACAACCAGCATCGCACGCGGAGTGCAAGCTGAGCTTAATATCTGCAGCATAGTGCCCAGAGTCGATCGCGGTCCTCTGGTTTGGAGCTGTGTGGAGGGTCTAAACCAGAGGCTCAGACGACTCTGCGACTATAATGGTTGCAAATTCATCGACCTCCGTTATTGGGTGGAGAACTGTAGGGCCCCCCTAGACAGGTCAGGCGTGCACTACACGCCGAAGCAGCTACTAGGGTAGCAGAGTACGTGTGGCGTGCACACGGGGGTTTTTTAGGTTAGAGGGACCCCCCCTTGGGCGAAACGATAAAATACCTGACGGCTTACCAGAGAGGACATTATCATCGTTGATAAAGAACGTCCGTCCTCAGAGACCAAAAACAGGAAAAGTCAACGTAATATTGGTAAACTGTAGGAGTGTCCAGGGCAAGGTTCCTGAATTAGTATCTCTTATTGAAGGAAATAGTGCGCATATAGTATTAGGAACGGAAAGTTGGTTAAAACCGGAAGTGAACAGTAACGAAATCTTAGACACAGAATGGAATATATACCGCAAGGATAGGATAAACGCCAATGGTGGAGGAGTATTTATAGCAGTAAAGAATTCAATAATATCCAGTGAAGTTATTAGCGAATGCGAATGTGAAATAATCTGGGTTAAGTTAAGTATCAAAGGTGGGTCAGATATGATAGTCGGATGCTTCTATAGACCACCTGCATCAGCAACCGTAGTAGTTGAGCGCCTCAGAGAGAACCTGCAGAACGTCGTGAAGAAGTTTCGTGATCATACTATTGTAATAGGGGGAGACTTCAATCTACCAGGTATAGAATGGGATAGTCACACAATCAGAACTGGAGCCAGGGACAGAGACTCTTGTGACATTATCCTGACTGCCTTGTCCGAGAATTACTTCGAGCAGATAGTTAGAGAACCAACTCGTGAAGCTAACGTTTTAGACCTCATAGCAACAAATAGACCGGAACTTTTCGACTCCGTGAATGTGGAAGAGGGTATCAGTGATCATAAGTCAGTGGTTGCATCAATGACTACAAGTGTAATAAGAAATGCCAAGAAAGGAAGGAAAATATATTTGCTTAACAAGAGTGATAGGGCACAAATCGCAGAATATCTGAGTGACCACCATCAAACGTTCATTTCTGAGGAAGAGGATGTGGAACAAAAATGGGAAAAATTCAGAAACATCGTCCAGTACGCCTTAGATAAGTTCGTACCGACTAAGGTCCAAAGCGAGGGGAAAGATCCACCGTGGTATAACAATCATGTACGAAAGGTACTACGGAAACAAAGAAAGCTTCATCATAGGTTTAAGAGTAGTCGAATCATAGCTGATAAGGAAAAGCTGAACGAAGCGAAAAAGAGCGTAAAGAGAGCAATGAGAGAAGCATTCAACGAATTCGAACATAAAACATTGGCAAACAATCTAAACAAGAACCCTAAAAAGTTTTGGTCATATGTAAAATCGGTAAGCGGATCTAAATCCCCTATTCAGTCACTCGTTGACCACGATGGCACCGAAACAGAGGACGACCGAAGAAAGGCAGAAATACTGAATTCAGTGTTCCGAAACTGTTTCACTGCGGAAAATCGTAACACGGTCCCTGACTTCAGCCGTCGCACGGACGCCAAAATGGAAAATATTGAAATAAACGATATCGGAATTGAAAAACAACTGCTATCACTTAGTAGCGGAAAAGCATCCGGACCAGACGAGATACCCTTAAGATTCTACAGTGATTATGCTAAAGAACTTGCCCCCTTTCTATCAGCAATTTATCGTAGATCGCTGGAAGAACGTAAAGTACCTAGCGACTGGAAGAAAGCGCAGGTCGTTCCCATTTTCAAGAAGGGTCATAAATCAGATGCGAATAATTATAGGCCTATTTCGCTTACGTCAATCTGTTGTAGAATAATGGAACATGTTTTGTGTTCTCGTATTATGACGTTCTTAGATAATACAAATCTCCTTCATCATAACCAACATGGATTCCGCAAACAGAGATCATGTGAAACTCAGCTCGCCCTATTTGCCCAAGAAATTCACAGTGCCGTAGACACTGGCGAGCAGATTGATGCCGTATTCCTGGACTTCAGGAAGGCATTTGATACGGTTCCGCACTTACGTTTAGTGAAAAAAATACGAGCTTACGGAATATCGGACCAGGTTTGTGATTGGATTCAGGATTTCCTAGAAGAAAGAACACAACATGTCATTCTTAACGGTTCAAAATCTGCAGATGTAGAGGTAATTTCGGGAGTACCGCAGGGAAGCGTGATAGGACCTTTATTGTTTACAATATACATAAATGACTTAGTTGACAACATCGGTAGCTCCGTGAGGCTATTTGCAGATGACACGGTTGTCTACAAGAAAGTAGCAACATCAGAAGACTCGTACGTACTCCAGGAGGACCTGCAGAGGATTAATGCATGGTGCGACAGCTGGCAGCTTTCCCTAAACGTAGATAAATGTAATATAATGCGCATACATAGGGGCAGAAATCCATTCCAGTACGATTATGCCATAGGTGGTAAATCATTGAAAGCGGTAACGACCGTAAAATACTTAGGAGTTACTATCCGGAGCGATCTGAAGTGGAATGATCACATAAAACAAATAGTGGGAAAAGCAGGCGCCAGGTTGAGATTCATAGGAAGAATTCTAAGAAAATGTGACTCATCGACGAAAGAAGTAGCTTACAAAACGCTTGTTCGTCCGATTCTTGAGTATTGCTCATCAGTATGGGACCCTTACCAGGTTGGATTAATAGAAGAGATAGACATGATCCAGCGAAAAGCAGCGCGATTCGTCATGGGGACATTTAGTCAGCGCGAGAGCGTTACGGAGATGCTGAACAAGCTCCAGTGGCGGACACTTCAAGAAAGGCGTTACGCAATACGGAGAGGTTTATTATCGAAATTACGAGAGAGCACATTCCGGGAAGAGATGGGCAACATATTACTACCGCCCACATATATCTCGCGTAATGATCACAACGAAAAGATCCGAGAAATTAGAGCAAATACGGAGACTTACAAGCAGTCGTTCTTCCCACGCACAATTCGTGAATGGAACAGGGAAGGGGGGATCAGATAGTGGTACAATAAATACCCTCCGCCACACACTGTAAGGTGGCTCGCGGAGTATAGATGTAGATGTAGATGTAGATGTAGACAGTAAGAAGAGTCAGTCCTCTTGTACTTAAGTCTTCATTGTGCTTTTTTTTAAAATTACGATCCAATTTCTGTGTTTAATCGTCAATAAGAAGATCCAAGGTATACAGTAAACCTGAAGTGAAGCATCGGAATCTAAAAGTGGACTCACAGGAGAGGTTCAAATCATAGAAAGTTAGAATATCTGTCCTCTTGTAATTAAGTCGGCATTGTGCCTTTTGTATTAAATTCGGATGCAATTTCTGTACTTCATCGTCAATAAGAAGGTCCAAGGGATACAGTAAACCTGAAGTGAAGCATCGGAATCTAAAACTGGTCTCACACTAAAGGTTCATAACATAGATAGTAAGAAGATTCAGTCTTCTTGTACTGAAGTCGGCTTTGTGCCTTTTGTATTTAATTACCATGCAATTTGTGTGTTTCATAGTCAATTAGAAGGTGCAAGGGATACAGTAAACCTGAAGTGAAGCATTGGAATATAAATCTGGTCTCACAGGAAAGGTTCTAAACATAGACTGTAAGAAGTGTCAATCCTCATGTACTTAAGTCCTCATTGTAGTTTTTTTTTAAATTACGATCCAATTTGTGTGTTTAATCGTCAATAAGAAGGTCCAAGGGATACAGTAAACCTGAAGTGAAGCATCGGTTCCTAAAACTGGACTAACAGGAGAGGTTCAAATCTTAGAATGTTAGAGTGTCAGTCCTCTTGTACTTAAGTCGGCATTGTGCCTTTCGAATTTAATTCCGATGCAATTTCTGTGCTTCATCGTCAATAAGAAGGTCCAAGGTATACAGTAAACCTGAAGTGAAGCATCGGAATCTAAAACTGGACTCACAGGAGAGGTTCAAATTATAGAAAGTTAGAGTGTCAGTCCTCTTTTACTTATGTCGGCATTGTGCCTTTTGACATTAATTCCGATGCAATTTCTGTGTTTCATCGTAAATAAGAAGGTCCATGGTATACAGTAAACCTGAAGTGAAGCATCGGAATCTAAAACAGGACTCACAGGAGAAGTTCAACTCATAGAAAGTTAGAATGTCTGTCCTCTTGTAATTAAGTCGGCATTGTGCCTTTTGAATTTAATTCCGATGCTATTTCTGTGTTTCATCGTCAATAAGAAGGTCCAAGGGATACAGTAAACCTTAAGTGAAGCATCGCTATCTAAAAGCAGTCTCACAGGAGAGGTTCAAATGATAGCAAGTCAGAGTGTCAGTCCTCTTGTACTTAAGTCGGAATTGTGTATTTTGTATTAAATTTGGATGCAATTTCTGTGCTTCATCGTCATTAAGAAGGTCCATGGTATACAGTAAACCTGAACTGAAGCATCGGAATCTAAAACTGGACTCACAGGAGAGGTTCTAAACATAGACAGTAAGAAGAGTAAGTTCTCTTGCACTTAAGTCGGCATTGTGCCTTTTGAATTTAATTCCGATGCAATTTCTGTGCTTCATCGTCAATAAGAAGGTCCAAGGTATACAGTAAACCTGAAGTGAAGCATCGGAAACTAAAACTGGACTCACAGGAGAGGTTCAAATCATAGAAAGTTAGAGTGTCAGTCCTCTTGTACTTAACTCGGCATTTTGCCTTTTCTATTTAGTTCGGATGAAATTTCTGAGTTTGATCGTCAATAAGAAGGTCCAAGGGATACAGTAAACCTGAAGTGAAGCATCGGAATCTAAAACTGGACTCACAGGAGGGGTTCAAATCATAGAAAGTTTAATTGTCAGTGCTCTTGTACTTAAGTCAGCTTTGTGCCTTTTGAATTTAATTCCGATGCAATTTCTGTGCTTCATCGTCAATAAGAAGATTCAAGGTATACAGTAAACCTTAAGTGAAGCATCGGAATCTAAAATCGGACTCACAGGAGAGGTTCAAATCATAGAAATTTAGAATGTCAGTCTTCTTGTTCTTAAGTCGGCTTTGTGCCTTTGTATTAAATTCGGATGCAATTTCTGCGATTGTCGTCAATTAGAATGTCCAAGGTATACTGTAAACCTGAAGTGAAGCATCGGAATCTAAAACTGGACTCACAGGAGAGGTTCAAATCATAGAGCGTTACAGTGTCAGTCCTCTTGTCCTTAAGTCGGCATTGTGCCTTTTGATTTTAATTCGGATGTAATTTCTGCGTTTTATCGTAAATAAGAAGGTCCAAGGTATACAGTAAACCTGAAGTGAATCATCGGAATCTAAAACTGGACTCACAGGAGAGGTTCAAATCATAGAAAGTTTGAGTGTCAGTCCTCTTGTACTTATGTCGGCATTGTGCCTTTTGACATTAATTCCGATGCAATTTCTGTGATTCATCGTCAATAAGGAGGTCCATGGTATACAGTAAACCTGAACTGAAGCATCGGAATCTAAAACTGGACTCACAGGAGAGTTTCTAAACATAGACTGTAAGAAGAGTCAGTTCCCTTGTACTTAAGTCGGCATTGTGCCTTTTGAATTTAATTCCGATGCAATTTCTGTGCTTCATCGTCAATAACGAGGTCCAAGGTATACAGTAAACCTGAAGTGATGCATCGGAATCGAAAACTGGACTCACAGGAGAGGTTCAAATGATAGAGTGTTACAGTGTCAGTCCTCTTGTACTTAAGTCGGCATTGTGCCTTTTGTATTAAATTCGGATGCAATTTCTGTACTTCATCGTTAATAAGTAGGTCCAAGGGATACAGTAAACCTGAAGTGAAGCATCGGAATCTAAAACTGGTCTCACACTAAAGGTTCATAACATAGATAGTAAGAAGAGTCAGTCTCCATGTACTGATGTCGGCATTGTGTTTTTTATATTTAATTCGGATGCAATTTGTGTGTTTCATAGTCAATTAGAAGGTGCAAGGGATACAGTAAACCTGAAGTCAAGCATTGGAATCTAAAACTGGTCTCACAGGAAAGGTTCTAAACATAGACAGTAAGAAGAGTCAGCCCTCCTGTACTTAAGTCTTCATTGCGCTTTTTCTTTAAATTACGATCCAATTTCAGTGTTTAATCGTCAATAAGAAGGTCCAAGGGATACAGTTAACCTGAAGTGAAGCATTGGAATCTAAAATCTGTCTCACAGCAGAGGTTCAAATCGTAGAATGTAAGATGTGTCAGACCTTTTGCACTTAAGTCGGCATTGTGCCTTTTGTATTTAATTCCGATGTAATTTCTGTGTTTCATCGTCAATAAGAAGGTCCAAGGGATACAGTAAACCTGAAGTGAAGCATCGGAATCTAAAACTGGACACACAGGAGAGGTTCAAATCATAGAATGTTAGAGTGTCGGTCCTCTTGTACTTAAGTCGGCATTGTGTCTTTTGAATTTAATTCCGATGCAATTTCTGTGCTTCATCGTCAATAAGAAGGTCCAAGGTATACAGTAAACCTGAAGTGAAGCATCGGAATCTAAAACTGGACTCACAGGAGAGGTTCAAATCATAACAAGTCAGAGTGTCAGTCATCTTGTACTTAAGTTGGCATTGTGTATTTTGTATTAAATTTGGATGCAATTTCTGTGCTTCATCGTCAATAAGAAGGTCCATGGTATACAGTAATGCTGAACTGAAACATCGGAATCTAAAACTGGACTCACAAGAGAGGTTCTAAACATAGACAGTAAGAAGAGTCAGTTCTCTTGTACTTAAGTCGGCATTCTGCCTTTTGAATTTAATTCCGATGCAATTTCTGTGCTTCATCGTCAATAAGAAGGTCCAACGTATACAGTAAACCTGAAGTGAAGCGTCGGAATCTAAAAGTGGACTCACAGGAGAGGTTCAAGTCATAGAAAGTTCGAGTATCAGTCCTCTTGTACTTAAGTTGTCATTGTGCCTTTTGTATTAAATTCGGAAGCAATTTCTGTGCTTCATTGTCAATAAGAAGGTCCAAGGTATACAGTAAACCTGAAGTGAAGTATCGGAATCTGAAACTGGACTCACAGGAGAGGTTCAAGTCATAGATAGTTAGATTGTCAGTCCGCTTGTACTAAAGTCGGCATTATGCCTTTTGAATTTAATTCCGATGAAATTTCTATCTTTCATCGTCAATAAGAAGGTCCAAGGGATACAGTAAACCTGAAGTGAAGAATCGGAATCTAAAACCGGTCTCACAGGAGAGGCTAAAATCATAGAATGTAAGAAGTGTCAGTCCTCTTGTACTTAAGTCGGCATTGTGCCTTTTGTATTTATTTCGGATGCAATATCTGATTTTGATCGTCGATAAGAAGAACCAAGGGATACAGTAAACCTGAAGTGAAGCATCGGAATCTAAAACTGGACTCACAGGAGAGGTTCAAATCATAGAAAGTTTAATTCTCAGTGCTCAAGTACTTAAGTCGGCTTTGTGCCTTTTGAATTTAATTCCGATGCAATTTCTGTGCTTCATCGTCAATAAGAATGTCCAAGGTATACAGTAAACCTGAAGTGAAGCATCGGAATCTAAAACTGGACTCACAGGCGAGGTTCTAAACATAGACAGTAAGAAGAGTCTGTCCTCTAGTACTTAAGTCGTCATTGTGCCTTTCGAATTTAATTCCGATGCATTTTCTGTGCTTCATCGTCAATAAGAAGGTCCAAGGTATACAGTAAACCTGAAGTGAAGCATCGGAATCTGACACTGGACTCACAGGAGAGGTTCAAATTATAGATAGTTAGATTGTCAGTTCTCTTGTACTTAAGTCGGCATTGTGCCTTTTGAATTTAATTCCGATGCAATTTCTGTGTTTCATCGTCAATAAGAATGTCAAAGGTATAGAGTAAACCTGAAGTAAAGCATCGGAATCTAAAACTGAACTCACAGGAGAGGTTCAAATCTTAGAAAGTTAAAGTGTCATTCCTCTTATACATAAGTCGGCATTGTGCCTTATGTATTAAATTCGGATGCAATTTCTGTGTTTCATCGTCAATTAGAAGGTCCAAGGTATACAGTAAGCCTGAAGTGATGCTTCGGAATCTAAAACTGGTCTCACAGGAAAGGTTCTGAACATAGACAGTTAGAAGAGTCAGTCCTCTTGTACTTAAGTCGGCATTGTGCCTTTTGTACTAAATTCGGATACAATTTCTGTGTTTCATCGTCAATAAGAAGGTCCAAGGGATACGGTAAATCTGAAGTGAAGCTTCGGAACCTAAAACCGGTCTCACAGGAGAGGTTCAAATCAAAGAATGTAAGAAGTGTCAGTCCTCTTGTACTTAAGTCGGCATTTTGCCTTTTGTATTTAATCCGGATGCAATTTCTGTGTTTCATCGTCAATAAGAAGGTCCAAGGGATACAGTAAACCTGAAGTGAAGCTTCGGAATCTAAAACTGGACTCACAGGAGAGGTTCAAATCATAGAAAGTTAGAGTGTCAGTCCTCTTGTACTTAAGTCGGCATTGTGCCTTTTGTTTTAAATTCGGATGCAAATTCTGTGTTTCATCGTCAATAAGAAGGTCCAAGGAACACAGTAAACCTTAAGTGAAGCATCGGAATCTAAAAGTGGACTCACAGGAGAGGTTCAAATCATAGAGAGTAAGAAGAGTCAGTCCTCTTGTACTTACGTCGTCATTGTGCTTTTTGAATTTCATTCGGAATCAATTTCTGCGCTTCATCGTCAATAACAAGGTCCACGGTATACAGTGAACCTGAAGTGAAGCATCGGAATCTAAAACTGGACTCACAGGAGAGGTTCAAATATTTGAATGTTAGAGTGTCATTCCTCTTGTACTTAAGTCGGCATTGTGCCATTTGTATTAAACTTGGATGCAGTTTCTGTGCTTCATCATCAATAAGAAGGTCCAAGTTCTACAGTAAACCTGAAGTGAAGAATCGGAATCTACAACTGGACCCACAGGAGAGGTTCAAATCATAGAAAGTTAGGGTGTCAGTCCTCTTGTACTTAAGTCGGCATTGTGCCTTTTGAAATAAATTCGGATACAATTTCTGTGTTTCATTGTCAATTAGAAAGTCCAAGTTATACAGTAAACCTGAAGTGAAGCATCGGAATCTAAACCTGGTCTCACAGGAAAGGTTCTAAATATAGACAAAAAAAGAGTCAGTCCTCTTGTACTTAAGTCGGCATTGTACCTTGTGTACTAAATTTGGATGCAATTTCTGTGTTTCATCGTCAATAAGAGGGTCAAGGGATACAGTAAACCTGAAGTGAAGCATCGGAATCTAAAACTGGACTCACAGGAGAGGTTCAAACCATAGAAAGTTAGAGTGTCATTCCTCTTGTACTTAAGTCGGCATTGTGCCTTTTGTATTAAATTCGGATGCAATTTCTGTGCTTCATCGTCAATAAGAAAATTCAAGGGATTCAGTAAACCTGAAGTGAAGCATCGGAATCTTAAACCGGTCTCACAGGAGAGGTTCAAATCATAGAATGTAAGAAATGTCAGTCCTCTTGTACTTAAGTCGGCATTGTGCCTTTTCTATTTCATTCGGATGCAATTTCTGTGTTTGATCGTCAATAAGAACGTCCAAGGGATACAGTAAACCTTATGTGAAGCATCGGAATCTAAAACCGGACTCACAGGAGAGGATCAAATCATAGAAAGTTAGAGAGTCAGTCCTCTTGTACTTAAGTCGGCATACTGCCTTTTGAATTTAATTCCGATGCAATTTCTGTGCTTCATCGTCAATAAGAAGGTCCAAGGTATACAGTAAATCTGAAGTGAAGCGTCGGAATCTAAAACTGGACTCACAGGAGAGTTTCAAATCATAGAAAGTTTAATTCTCAGTGCTCATGTACTTAAGTCGGCTCTGTGCCTCTTGAATTTAGGTCCGATGCAATTTCTGTGCTTCATCGTCAATAAGAAGATTCAAGGTACACAGTAAACCTTAAGTGAAGCATCGGAATCTAAAACCGGTCTCACAGGAGAGGTTAAAATCATAGAATGTAAGAAGTGTCAGTCCTCTTGCACTTAACTTGGCATAGTGCCTTTTGTATTTAATTCCGTTGCAATTTCTGTGTTTCATCGTCAATAGGAAGGTCCAAGGTATACAGTAAACCTGAAGTGAAGCATCGAAATCTAAAACTGGTCTCACACTAAAGGTTTATAACATAGATAGTAAGAAGAGTCAGTCTTCTTGTACTGAAGTCGGCATTGTGCCTTTTGTATTTAATTACCATGCAATTTGTGTGATTCATAGTCAATTAGAAGGTGCAAGGGAAACAGTAAACCTGAAGTGAAGCATTGGAATCTAAAACTGGTCTCACAGGAAAGGTTCTAAACATAGATAGTAAGAAGAGTCAGTCCTCTTGTACTTAAGTCTTCATTGTGCTTTTTTTTAAAATTACGATCCAATTTCTGTGTTTAATCATCAATAAGAAGATCCAAGGTATACAGTAAACCTGAAGTGAAGCATCGGAATCTAAAAGTGGACTCACAGGAGAGGTTCAAATCATAGAAAGTTAGAATATCTGTCCTCTTGTAATTAAGTCGGCATTGTGCCTTTTGTATTAAATTCGGATGCAATTTCTGTAGTTCATCGTCAATAAGAAGGTCCAAGGGATACAGTAAACCTGAAGTGAAGCATCGGAATCTAAAACTGGTCTCACACTAAAGGTTCATAACATAGATAGTAAGAAGATTAAGTCTTCTTGTACTGAAGTCGGCTTTGTGCCTTTTGTATTTAATTACCATGCAATTTGTGTGTTTCATAGTCAATTAGAAGGTGCAAGGGATACAGTAAACCTGAAGTGAAGCATTGGAATCAAAATCTGGTCTCACAGGAAAGGTTCTAAACATAGACTGTAAGAAGTGTCAATCCTCATGTACTTAAGTCCTCATTGTAGTTTTTTTTAAATTACGATCCAATTTGTGTGCTTAATCGTCAATAAGAAGGTCCAAGGGATACAGTAAAACTGAAGTGAAGCATCGGTTCCTAAAACTGGACTAACAGGAGAGGTTCAAATCTTAGAATGTTAGAGTGTCAGTCCTCTTGTACTTAAGTCGGCATTGTGCCTTTTGAATTTAATTCCGATGCAATTTCTGTGCTTCATCGTCAATAAGAAGGTCCAAGGTATACAGTAAACCTGAAGTGAAGCATCGGAATCTAAAACTGGACTCACAGGAGAGGTTCAAATTATAGAAAGTTAGAGTGTCAGTCCTCTTTTACTTATGTCGGCATTGTGCCTTTTGACATTAATTCCGATGCAATTTCTGTGTTTCATCGTAAATAAGAAGGTCCATGGTATACAGTAAACCTGAAGTGAAGCATCGGAATCTAAAACAGGACTCACAGGAGAGGTTCAACTCATAGAAAGTTAGAATGTCTGTCCTCTTGTAATTAAGTCGGCATTGTGCCTTTTGAATTTAATTCCGATGCTATTTCTGTGTTTCATCGTCAATAAGAAGGTCCAAGGGATACAGTAAACCTTAAGTGAAGCATCGCTATCTAAAACCAGTCTCACAGGAGAGGTTCAAATGATAGCAAGTCAGAGTGTCAGTCCTCTTGTACTTAAGTCGGAATTGTGTATTTTGTATTAAATTTGGATGGAATTTCTGTGCTTCATCGTCATTAAGAAGGTCCATGGTATACAGTAAACCTGAACTGAAGCATCGGAATCTAAAACTGGACTCACAGGAGAGGTTCTAAACATAGACAGTAAGAAGAGTAAGTTCTCTTGCACTTGAGTCGGCATTGTGCCTTTTGAATTTAATTCCGATGCAATTTCTGTGCTTCATCGTCAATAAGAAGGTCCAAGGTATACAGTAAACCTGAAGTGAAGCATCGGAAACTAAAACTGGACTCACAGGAGAGGTTCAAATCATAGAAAGTTAGAGTGTCAGTCCTCTTGTACTTAACTCGGCATTTTGCCTTTTCTATTTAGTTCGGATGCAATTTCTGAGTTTGATCGTCAATAAGAAGGTCCAAGGGATACAGTAAACCTGAAGTGAAGCATCGGAATCTAAAACTGGACTCACAGGAGGGGTTCAAATCATAGAAAGTTTAATTGTCAGTGCTCTTGTACTTAAGTCAGCTTTGTGCCTTTTGAGTTTAATTCCGATGCAATTTCTGTGCTTCATCGTCAATAAGAAGATTCAAGGTATACAGTAAACCTTAAGTGAAGCATCGGAATCTAAAATCGGACTCACAGGAGATGTTCAAATCATAGAAATTTAGAATGTCAGTCTTCTGGTTCTTAAGTCGGCTTTGTGCCTTTGTATTAAATTCGGATGCAATTTCTGCGATTGTCGTCAATTAGAATGTCCAAGGTATACTGTAAACCTGAAGTGAATCATCGGAATCTAAAACTGGACTCACAGGAGAGGTTCAAATCATAGAAAGTTTGAGTGTCAGTCCTCTTGTACTTATGTCGGCATTGTGCCTTTTGACATTAATTCCGATGCAATTTCTGTGTTTCATCGTCAATAAGGAGGTCCATGGTATACAGTAAACCTGAACTGAAGCATCGGAATCTAAAACTGGACTCACAGGAGAGTTTCTAAACATAGACTGTAAGAAGGGTCAGTTCCCTTGTACTTAAGTCGGCATTGTGCCTTTTGAATTTAATTCCGATGCAATTTCTGTGCTTCATCGTCAATAACGAGGTCCAAGGTATACAGTAAACCTGAAGTGATGCATCGGAATCGAAAACTGGACTCACAGGAGAGGTTCAAATGATAGAGTGTTACAGTGTCAGTCCTCTTGTACTTAAGTCGGCATTGTGCCTTTTGTATTAAATTCGGATGCAATTTCTGTACATCATCGTTAATAAGTAGGTCCAAGGGATACAGTAAACCTGAAGTGAAGCATCGGAATCAAAAACTGGTCTCACACTAAAGGTTCATAACATAGATAGTAAGAAGAGTCAGTCTCCATGTACTGATGTCGGCATTGTGTTTTTTATATTTAATTCGGATGCAATTTGTGTGTTTCATAGTCAATTAGAAGGTGCAAGGGATACAGTAAACCTGAAGTCAAGCATTGGAATCTAAAACTGGTCTCACAGGAAAGGTTCTAAACATAGACAGTAAGAAGAGTCAGTCCTCCTGTACTTAAGTCTTCATTGCGCTTTGTCTTTAAATTACGATCCAATTTCAGTGTTTAATCGTCAATAAGAAGGTCCAAGGGAAACAGTTAACCTGAAGTGAAGCATTGGAATCTAAAATCTGTCTCACAGCAGAGGTTCAAATCGTAGAATGTAAGATGTGTCAGACCTTTTGCACTTAAGTCGGCATTGTGCCTTTTGTATTTAATTCCGATGTAATTTCTGTGTTTCATCGTCAATAAGAAGGTCCAAGGGAAACAGTAAACCTGAAGTGAAGCATCGGAATCTAAAACTGGACACACAGGAGAGGTTCAAATCATAGAATGTTAGAGTGTCGGTCCTCTTGTACTTAAGTCGGCATTTTGCCTTTTGAATTTAATTCCGATGCAATTTCTGTGCTTCATCGTCAATAAGAAGGTCCAAGGTATACAGTAAACCTGAAGTGAAGCATCGGAATCTAAAACTGGACTCACAGGAGAGGTTCAAATCATAACAAGTCAGAGTGTCAGTCATCTTGTACTTAAGTTGGCATTGTGTATTTTGTATTAAATTTGGATGCAATTTCTGGGCTTCATCGTCAATAAGAAGGTCCATGCTATACAGTAATGCTGAACTGAAACATCGGAATCTAAAACTGGACTCACAAGAGAGGTTCTAAACATAGACAGTAAGAAGAGTCAGTTCTCTTGTACTTAAGTCGGCATTGTGCCTTTTGAATTTAATTCCGATGCAATTTCTGTGCTTCATCGTCAATAAGAAGGTCCAAGGTATACAGTAAACCTGAAGTGAAGCGTCGGAATCTAAAAGTGGACTCACAGGAGAGGTTCAAGTCATAGAAAGTTCGAGTGTCAATCCTCTTGTACTTAAGTCGTCATTGTGCCTTTTGTATTAAATTCGGAAGCAATTTCTGTGCTTCATAGTCAATAAGAAGGTCCAAGGGATACAGTAAACCTGAAGTGAAGCATCGGAATCTAAAACTGGACTCACAGGAGAGGTTCAAATCATAGAAAGTTTAATTCTCAGTCCTCAAGTACTTAAGTCGGCTTTGTGCCTTTTGAATTTAATTCCGATGCAATTTCTGTGCTTCATCGTCAATAAGAAGGTCCAAGGTATACAGTAAACCTGAAGTGAAGCATCGGAATCTAAAACTGGACTCACAGGCGAGGTTCTAAACATAGACAGTAAGAAGAGTCTGTCCTCTTGTACTTAAGTCGTCATTGTGCCTTTCGAATTTAATTCCGATGCATTTTCTGTGCTTCATCGTCAATAAGAAGGTCCAAGGTATACAGTAAACCTGAAGTGAAGCATCGGAATCTGACACTGGACTCACAGGAGAGGTTCAAATTATAGATAGTTAGATTGTCAGTTCTCTTGTACTTAAGTCGGCATTGTGCCTTTTGAATTTAATTCCGATGCAATTTCTGTGTTTCATCGTCAATAAGAATGTCCAAGGTATAGAGTAAACCTGAAGTGAAGCATCGGAATCTAAAACTGAACTCACAGGAGAGGTTCAAATCTTAGAAAGTTAGAGTGTCATTCCTCTTATACATAAGTCGGCATTGTGCCTTATGTATTAAATTCGGATGCAATTTCTGTGTTTCATCGTCAATTAGAAGGTCCAAGGTATACAGTAAGCCTGAAGTGATGCTTCGGAATCTAAAACTGGTCTCACAGGAAAGGTTCTGAACATAGACAGTTAGAAGAGTCAGTCCTCTTGTACTTAAGTCGGCATTGTGCCTTTTGTACTAAATTCAGATACAATTTCTGTGTTTCATCGTCAATAAGAAGGTCCAAGGGATACAGTAAATCTGAAGTGAAGCTTCGGAACCTAAAACCGGTCTCACAGGAGAGGTTCAAATCAAAGAATGTAAGAAGTGTCAGTCCTCTTGTACTTAAGTCGGCATTTTGCCTTTTGTATTTAATCCGGATGCAATTTCTGTGTTTCATCGTCAATAAGAAGGTCCAAGGGATACAGTAAACCTGAAGTGAAGCTTCGGATTCTAAAACTGGACTCACAGGAGAGGTTCAAATCATAGAAAGTTAGAGTGTCAGTCCTCTTGTACTTAAGTCGGCATTGTGCCTTTTGTTTTAAATTCGGATGCAAATTCTGTGTTTCATCGTCAATAAGAAGGTCCAAGGAACACAGTAAACCTTAAGTGAAGCATCGGAATCTAAAAGTGGACTCACAGGAGAGGTTCAAATCATAGAGAGTAAGAAGAGTCAGTCCTCTTGTACTTACGTCGTCATTGTGCTTTTTGAATTTCATTCGGAATCAATTTCTGCGCTTCATCGTCAATAACAAGGTCCACGGTATACAGTGAACCTGAAGTGAAGCATCGCAATCTAAAACTGGACTCACAGGAGAGGTTCAAATCATAGAAAGTTAGGGTGTCAGTCCTCTTGTACTTAAGTCGGCATTGTGCCTTTTGAAATAAATTCGGATGCAATTTCTGTGTTTCATTGTCAATTAGAAAGTCCAAGTTACACAGTAAACCTGAAGTGAAGCATCGGAATCTAAACCTGGTCTCACAGGAAAGGTTCTAAATATAGACAAAAAGAAGAGTCAGTCCTCTTGTACTTAAGTCGGCATTGTGCCTTTTGTACTAAATTGGATGCAATTTCTGTGTTTCATCGTCAATAAGAAGGTCAAGGGATACAGTAAACCTGAAGTGAAGCATCGGAATCTAAAACTGGACTCACAGGAGAGGTTCAAATCATAGAAAGTTAGAGTGTCATTCCTCCTGTACTTAAGTCGGCATTGTGCCTTTTGTATTAAATTCGGATGCAATTTCTGTGCTTCATCGTCAATAAGAAAATCCAAGGGATACAGTAAACCTGAAGTGAAGCATCGGAATCTTAAACCGGTCTCACAGGAGAGGTTCAAATCATAGAATGTAAGAAATGTCAGTCCTCTTGTACTTAAGTCGGCATTGTGCCTTTTTTATTTCATTCGGATGCAATTTCTGTGTTTGATCGTCAATAAGAACGTCCAAGGGATACAGTAAACCTTATGTGAAGCATCGGAATCTAAATCCGGACTCACAGGAGAGGATCAAATCAAAGAAAGTTAGAGAGTCAGTCCTCTTGTACTTAAGTCGGCATACTGCCTTTTGAATTTAATTCCGATGCAATTTCTGTGCTTCATCATCAATAAGAAGGTCCAAGGTATACAGTAAATCTGAAGTGAAGCGTCGGAATCTAAAACTGGACTCACAGGAGAGTTTCAAATCATAGAAAGTTTAATTCTCAGTGCTCATGTACTTAAGTCGGCTTTGTGCCTTTTGAATTTAGGTCCGATGCAATTTCTGTGCTTCATCGTCAATAAGAATATTCAAGGTACACAGTAAACCTTAAGTGAAGCATCGGAATCTAAAACCGGACTCACAGGAGAGGTTCAAATCGTAGAAAGTTAGAGTGTCAGTCCTCTTGTACTTATGTCGTCATTGTGCCTTTTGTATTAAATTCGGAATCAATTTCTGTGCTTCATTGTCAATAAGAATTTCCAAGGTATCAGTCAACCTGAGTTGAAGCATAGGAATCTAAACCCTGTCTCACAGGAGAGGTTTAAATCATAGAAAGTTAGTGTGTCAGTCCTCTTGCACTTAAGTCGGCATTGTGCCTTTTGTACTAAATTCGGATGCAATTTCTGTGCTTCGTCGTCAATAAGAAGGTCCAAGGTATACAGTAAACCTGAAGTGAAGCATCGGAATCTAAAACTGGACTCACAGGAGAGATTCTAATCATAGAGAGTAAGAAGAGTCAGTCCTCTAATACTTACGTCGTCATTGTGCCATTTGAATTTAATTCGGAATCAATTTCTGTGCTTCATCGTCAATAACAAGGTCCAAGGTATACAGTAAACCTGAAGTGAAGAATCGGAATCTAAAACTCGACTCACAGGAGAGGTTCAAATCATAGAAAGTTAGAGTGTCAGTCCTCTTGTATTTAAGTCGGCATTGTGCCTTTTGTACTAAATTCGGATGCAATTTCTATGCTTCGTCGTCAATAAGAAGGTCCAAGGTATACAGTAAACCTGAAGTGAAGCATCGGAATCTAAACCTGGTCTCACAGGAAAGGTTCTAAACATAAACAGTAAGAAGAGACAGTCCTCTTGTACTTAAGTCGGCATTGTGCCTTTTGTACTAAATTTGGATGCAATTTCTGTGTTTCATCGTCAATAAGAAGGTCCAAGGGATACAGTAAAACTTATATGAAGCATCGGAATCTGAAACCGGACTCACAGGAGAGGTTCAAATCATAGAAAGTTAGAGAGACAGTCCTCTTGTACATAAGTCGGCATTGTGCCTTTTGAATTTAATTCCGATGCAATTTCTGTGCTTCATCGTCAATAAGAAGGTCCAAGGTATACAGTAAACCTGAAGTGAAGCGTCGGAATCTAAAAGTGGACTCACAGGAGAGGTTCAAATCGTAGAAAGTTAGAGTGTCAGTCCTCTTGTACCTAAGTCGTCATTGTCCCTTTTATATTAAATTCAGGAGCAATTTCTATGCTTCATTGTCAATAAGAAGGTCCAAGGTATACAGTAAACCTGAAGTGAAGAATCGGAATCTAAAACTGGACTCACAGGAGAGGTTCAAATCATAGAAAGTTTAATTCTCAGTGCTCATGTACTTAAGTCGGCTTTGTGCCTTTTGAATTTAATTCCGATGCAATTTCTGTGCTTCATCGTCAATAAGGAGATTCAAGGTACACAGTAAACCTTAAGTAAAGCATCGGAATCTAAAACCGGACTCACAGGAGAGGTTCAAATCGTTGTAACTTAGAGTGTCAGTCTTCTTGTTCTTAAGTCGGCATTGTGCCTTTGTATTAAATTCGGATGCAATTTCTGTGATTTTCGACAATTAGAACGTCCAAGGTATACAGTAAACCTGAATTGAAGCATCGGAATCTAAAACCGGTCTCACAGGAGAGGTTTAAATCATAGAAAGTTAGAGTGTCAGTCCTCTTGTACTTAAGTCGGCATTGTGCCTTTTGTAGTAAATTCGGATGCAATTTCTTTGCTTCGTCGTCAATAAGAAGGTCCAAGGTATACAGTAAACCTGAAGTGAAGAATCGGAATCTAAAACTCGACTCACAGGAGAGGTTCAAATCATAGAAAGTTAGAGTGTCAGTCCAATTGTACTTATGTCGGCATTGTGCCATTTGTTCTAAATTCGGATGCAATTGCTGTGCTTCGTCGTCAATAAGAAGGTCCAAGGTATACAGTAAACCAGAAGTGAAGCATCGCAATCTAAAACTGGACTCACAGGCGAGGTTCTAAACATAGACAGTAAGAAGAGTCTGTCCTCTTGTACTTAAGTCGTCATTGTGCGTTTTGAATTTAATTCGGATGCATTTTCTGTGCTTCATCGTCAATAAGAAGGTCCAAGGTATACAGTAAACCTGAAGTGAAGCATCGGAATCTGAAACTGGACTCACAGGAGAGGTTCAAATCATAGGTGGTTAGATTGTCAGTCCTCTTGTACTTAGGTCGGCATTGTGCCTTTTGAATTTGATTCCGATGCAATTTCTGTGTTTCATCGGCAATAAGAAGGTCCAAGGTATAGAGTAAACCAGAACTGAAGAATCGGAATCTAAAACTGGACTCGCAGGAGGGGTTCAAATCTTAGAAAGTTAGAGTGTCATTCATCTTGTACATAAGTCGGCATTGTGCCTTATGTATTAAATTTGGATGCAATTTCTGTGTTTCATCGTCAATAAGAAGGTCCAAGGGATACAGTAAACCTGAAGTGAAGCATCGGAAGCGAAAACCGGTCTCACAGGAGAGGTTCAAATCATAGAATGAAAGAAGTGTCAGTCCTCTTGTACTTAAGTCGGCATTTTGCCTTTTGTATTTAATTCGGATGCAATTTCTGTGTTTCATCGTCAAATAGAAAGCCCAAGTTATCCAGTAAACCTGAAGTGAAGCATTGGAATCTAAACCTGGTCTCACAGGAAAGGTTCTAAACATAGACAGTACGAAGAGTCAGTCCTCTTGTACTTAAGTCGGCATATTGCCTTTTGTACTAAATTTGGATGCAATTTCTGTGTTTCATCGTCAATTAGAGGGTCCAAGGGATACAGTAAACCTAAGTGAAGCATCGGAATCTAAAACCGGTCTCACAGGAGAGGTTCAAAACATAGAATGTAAGAAATGTCAGTCCTCTTGTACTTAAGTCGGCATTGTGCCTTTTCTATTTAATTCGGATGCAATTTCTGTTTTTGATCGTCAATAAGAACGTCCAAGGGGTACAGTAAACCTTATGTGAAGCATCGGAATCTAAAACCGGACTCACAGGACAGGTTCAAATCATAGAAAGTTAGAGAGTCAGTCCTCTTTTACTTAAGTCGGCATTGTGCCTTTTGAATTTCATTCCGATGCAATTTCTGTGCTTCATCGTCAATAAGAAGTTCCAAGGTATACAGTAAACCTGAAGTGAAGCGTCGGAATCTAAAAGTGGACTCACAGGAGAGGTTCAAATCATAGAAAGTTAGAGTGTCAGTCCTCTTGTACTTAAGTCGTCATTGTGCCTTTTGTATTAAATTCGGAAGCAATTTCTGTGCTTCATTGTCAATAAGAAGGTCCAAGGTATACAGTAAACCTGAAGTGAAGAATCGGAATCTAAAACTCGACTCACAGGAGGGGTTCAAATCATAGAAAGTTAGAGTGCGAGTCCTCTTGTACTTATGTCGGCATTGTGCCTTTTGAATTTAATTCCGATGCAATTTCTTTTCTTCATCGTCAATAAGAAAATTCAAGGTACACAGTAAACCTTAAGTGAAGCATCGGAATCTAAAACTGGACTCACAGGAGAGGTTCAAATCATAGAAAGTTTAATTCTCAGTGCTCATGTACTTAAGTCTGCTTTGTGCCTTTTGAATATAATTCCGATGCTATTTCTGTGCTTCATCGTCAATAAGAAGATTCAAGGTACACAGTAAACCTTAAGTGAAGCATCGGAATCTAAAACCGGACTCACAGGAGAGGTTCAAATCGTAGAAACTTAGAGTGTTAGTCTTGTTGTTCTTAAGTCGGCATTGTGCCTTTGTATTAATTTCGGATGCAATTTCTGTGCTTTGTCGTCAGTAAGATGGTCCAAGGTATACAGTAAACCTGAACTGAAGCATCGGAATCTATAACTGTACTCACAGGAGAGGTTCAAATCTTAGAAAGTTAAGGTGTCATTCCTCTTGTACATAAGTCGGCATTGTGCCTTTTGTACTAAATTCGGATGCAATTTCTGTGCTTTGTTGTCAGTAAGAAGGTCCAAGGTATACAGTAAACCTGAAGTGAAGCATCGGAATCTGAAAGTGGACTAACAGGCGAGGTTCTAAACATAGACAGTAAGAAGAGTCTGTCCTCTTGTACTTATGTCGTCATTGTGCCTTTTGAATTTAATTCGGATGCATTTTCTGTGCTTCATCGTCAATAAGAAGGTCCAAGGTATACAGTAAACCTGAAGTGAAGCATCGGAATCTGAAACTGGACTCACGGGAGATATTCAAATCATAGATAGTTAGATTGTCAGTCCTCTTGAACTTAGGTCGGCATTGTGCCTTTTGAATTTGATTCCGATGCAATTTCTGTGTTTCATCGTCAATAAGAAGGTCCAAGGTATAGAGTAAACCTGAAGTGAAGCATCGGAATCGAAAACTGTACTCACAGGAGAGGTTCAAATCTCAGAAAGTTAAGGTGTCATTCCTCTTGTACATACGTCGGCATTGTGCCTTATGTATTAAATTCGGATGCAATTTCTGTGTTTCATCGTCAATTAGAAGGTCCAAGGTATACAGTAAGCCTGAAGTGATGCTTCGGAATCTAAAACTGGTCTCACAGGTAAGGTTCTGAACATAGACAGTAAGAAGAGTCAGTCCCCTTGTACTTAAGTCGGCATTGTGCATTTTGTACTAAATTCGGATACAATTTCTGTGTTTCATCGTCAATAAGAAGGTCCAAGGCATACAGTAAATCTGATGTGAAGCATTGGAACTTAAAACCGGTCTCACAGGAGAGGTTCAAATCATAGAATGTAAGAAGTGTCAGTCCTCTTGTACTTAAGTCGCCATTTTGCCTTTTGTATTTAATCCGGATGTAATTTCTGTGTTTCATCGTCAATAAGAAGGTCCAAGAGATACAGTAAACCTGAAGTGAAGCATCGGAATCTAAAACTGGACTCACAGGAGAGGTTCAAATCATAGAAAGTTAGAGTGTCAGTCCTCTTGTACTTAAGTCGGCATTGTGCCTTTTGTTTTAAATTCGGATGCAATTTCTGTGTTTCATCGTCAATAAGAAGGTACAAGGAACACTGTAAGTCTTAGGTGAAGCATCAGAATCTAAAACTGGACTCACAGGAGAGGTTCAAATCATAGAAAGTTAGAGTGTCAGTTCCCTAGTCTTTAAGTCGGCATTGTGCCTTTTGTACTAAATTCGGATGCAATTTCTGTGCTTCGTCGACAATAAGAAGGTGCAAGGTATACAGTAAACCTAAAGTGAAGCATCGGAATCTTAAACTGGACTCACAGGAGAGGTTCTAATCATGGAGAGTAAGAAGAGTCAGTCCTCCAGTACTTACGTCGTCTTTGGGCCTTTTGAATTTAATTCGGAATGAATTTCTGTGCTTCATCGTCAATAACAAGGTCCAAGGTATACAGTAAACCTGAAGTGAAGAATCGGAATCTAAAACTGGACTCACAGGAGAGGTTCAAATCATTGAATGTTTGAGTGTCATTCCTCTTGTACTTAAGTTGGCATTGTGCCATTTGTATTAAACTCGGATGCAGTTTCTGTGCTTCATCGTCAATAAGAAGGTCCAAGGTATACAGTAAACCTGAAGTGAAGAATCGGAATCTACAACTGGACTCACAGGAGAGGTTCAAATCATAGAAAGTTAGGGTGTCAGTCCTCTTGTACTTAAGTCGGCATTGTGCCATTTGAAATAAATTCGGATGCAATTTCTGTGTTTCATCGTCAATTAGAAAGTCCAAGTTATACAGTAAACCTGAAGTGAAGCATCGGAATCTAAACCAGGTATCACAGGAAAGGTTCTAAACATAGACAGTAAGAAAAGTCAGTCCTCTTGTACTTATGTCGGCATTGTGCCTTTTGTACTAAATTTGGATGCAATTTCTGTGTTTCATCGTCAATAAGAAGGTCCAAGGGATTCAGTAAACCTGAAGTGAAGTTCGGAATCTAAAACTGGACTCACAGGAGAGGTTCAAATCATAGAGAGTAAGAAGAGTCAGTCCTCTTGTACTTAAGTCGGCATTGTGCCTTTTCTATTTAATTCGGATGCAATTTCTGTGCTTCATTGTCAATAAGAAGGTCCAAGGTATACAGTAAACCTGAAGTGAAGAATCGGAATCTAAAACTCGACTCACAGGAGAGGTTCAAATCATAGAAAGTTAGAGTGTCAGTCCTCTTGTACTTAAGTCGTCATTGTGTCTTTTGTATTAAATTCGGAAGCAATTTCTGTGCTTCATTGTCAATAAGAAGGTCCAAGGTATACAGTAAACCTGAAGTGAAGAATCGGAATCTAAAACTCGACTCACAGGAGAGGTTCAAATCATAGAAAGTTAGAGTGTCAGTCCTTTTGTACTTATGTCGGCATTGTGCCTTTTGAATTTAATTCCGATGCAATTTCTGTGCTTCATCGTCAATAAGAAGGTCCAAGGGATACAGTAAACCTGAAGTGAAGAATCGGAATCTAAAACTGGACTCACAGGAGAGGTTCAAATCATAGAAAATATAATTCTCAGTGCTCATGTACTTAAGTCTGCTTTGTGCCTTTTGAATTTAATTCCGATGCGATTTCTGTGCTTCATCGTCAATAAGTAGATTCAAGGTACACAGTAAACCTTAAGTGAAGCATCGGAATCTAAAACCGGACTCACAGGAGGGGTTAAAATCGTAGTAACTTAGAGTGTCAGTCTTCTTGTTCTTAAGTCGGCATTGTGCCTTTGTATTAAATTCGGATGCAATTTCTGTGTTTTTTGACAATTAGAAGGTCCAAGGTATACAGTAAACCTGAATTGAAGCATCGGAATCTAAAACCGGTCTCACAGGAGAGGTTAAAATCATAGAAAGCTAGAGTGTCAGTCCTCTTGTACTTAAGTAGGCATTGTGCCTTTTGAAATAAATTCGGATGCAATTACTGTGTTTCATCGTCAATTAGAAAGTCCAAGTTATACAGTAATCCTGAAGTGAAGCATCGGAATCTAAACCTGGTCTCACAGGAAAGGTTCTAATCATAGACAGTAAGAAGAGTCAGTCCTCTTGTACTTAAGTCGGCATTGTGCCTTTTGTACTAAATTTGGATGCAATTTCTGTGTTTCATCGTCAATAAGAATGTCCAAGGGATACAGTAAACCTGAAGTGAAGCATAGGAATCTAAAACTGGACTCACAGGAGAGGTTCAAATCATAGAAAGTTAGAGAGTTAGTCTTTTTGTACTTAAGTGGGCATTGTGCCTTTTGAATTTAATTCCGATGCAATTTCTGTGCTTCATTGTCAATAAGAAGGTCCAAGGTGTTCAGTAAACCTGAAGTGAAGCGTCGGAATCTGAAAGTGGACTCACAAGAGAGGTTCAAATCATAGAAAGTATAATTCTCAGTGCTCATGTACTTAAGTCTGCTTTGTGCCTTTTGAATTTAATTCTGATGCAATTTCTGTGCTTCATCGTCAATAAGAAGATTCAAGGTACACAGTAAACCTTAAGTGAAGCATCGGAATCTAAAACTGGACTCACAGGAGAGGTTCAAATCATAGAAAGTTTAATTCTCAGTGCTCATGTACTTAAGTCGGCTTTGTGCCTTTTGAATTTAATTCCGATGCAATTTCTGTGCTTCGTCGTCAATAAGAAGATTCAAGGTACACAGTAAACCTTAAGTGAAGCATCGGAATCTAAAGCCGGACTCACAGGAGAGGTTCAAATCGTAGAAACTAAGAGTGTCAGTCTTTTTGTTCTTAAGTCGGCATTTTGCCTTTGTATTAAATTCGGATGCAATTTCTGTGATTTTCGACAATTCCAAAGTCCAAGGTATACAGTAAACCTGAATTGAAGCATCGGAATCTAAAACCGGTCTCACAGGAGAGGTATAAATCATAGAAAGTTAGAGTGTCAGTCCTCTTGTACTTAAGTCGGCATTGTGCCTTTTGTACCAAATTCGGATGCAATTTCTGTGCTTCGTCGTCAATAAGAAGGTCCAGGGTATACAGTAAACCTGAAGTGAAGCATCGGAATCTAAAACTGGACTCACAGGCGAGGTTCTAAACATAGACAGTAAGAAGAGTCCGTCCTCTTGTACTTCAGTCGTCATTGTGCCTTTTGAATTTAATTCGGATGCATTTTCTGTGCTTCATCGTCAATAAAAAAGTCCAAGGTATACAGTAAAACTGAAGTGAAGCATCGGAATCTGAAACTGGACTCACAGGAGAGGTTTAAATCATAGATAGTTAGATTGTCAGTCCTCCTGTACTTAAGTCGGCATTGTGCCTTTTGAATTTAATTCCGATGCAATTTCTGTGTTTCATCGTCAACAAGAAGGTCCAAGGTATAGAGTAAACCTGAACTGAAGCTTCGGAATCTAAAACTGTACTCACAGGAGAGGTTCAAATCATAGAAAGTTAGAGTGTCATTCCTCTTGTACATAAGTCGGCATTTTGCCTTATGTATTAAATTCGGATGCAATTTCTGTGTTTCATCGTCAATTAGAAGGTCCAAGATAGACAGGAAGCCTGAAGTGATGCTTCGGAATCTAAAACTGGTCTCACAGGAAAGGTTCTGAACATAGACAGTAAGAAGAGTCAGTCCTCTTGTACTTAAGTCGGCATTGTGCCTTTTGTACTAAATTCGGATACAATTTCTGTGTTTCATCGTCAATAAGAAGGTCCAAGGGATACAGAAAATCAGAAGTGAAGCGTCGGAACCTAAAACCGGTCTCACAGCAGAGGTTCAAATCATAGAATGTAAGAAGTGTCAGTCCTCTTGTACTTCAGTCGGCATTTTGCCTTTTGTATTTAATCCGGATGCAATTTCTGTGTTTCATCGTCAATAAGAAGGTCCAAGGGATACAGTAAACCTGAAGTGAGCATCGGAATCTAAAACTGGACTCACAGGAGAGGTTCAAATCATAGAAAGTTAGAGTGTCAGTCCTCTTGTACTTAAGTCGGCATTGTGCCTTATGTTTTAAATTCGGATGCAATTTCTGTGTTTCATCGTCAATAAGAAGGTCCAAGGAACACAGTAAATCTCAAGTGAAGCATCGGAATCTAAAACTGGACTCATAGGAGAGGTTCAAATCATAGAAAGTTAGAGTGTCAGTCCTCTTGTACTTAAGTCGGCATTGTGCCTTTTGTACTAAATTCGAATGCTATTTCTGTGCTTCGTCGTCAATAAGAAGGTCCAAGGTATACAGTAAACCTGAAGTGAAGCATCGGAATCTAAAACTGGACTCACAGGAGAGGTTCTAATCATAGAGAGTAAGAAGAGTCAGTCCTCTTGTACTTACGTCATCATTGTGCCTTTTGAATTTAATTCGGAATCAATTTCTGTGCTTCATCGTCAATAACAAGGTCCAAGGTATACATTAAACCTGAAGTGAAGCATCGGAATCTAATACTGGACTCACAGGAGAGGTTCAAATCATTGAATGTTAGAGTGTCATTCCTCTTGTACTTAAGTCGGCATTGTGCCATTTGTATTAAACTCGGATGCAATTTCTGTGCTTAATCGTCAATAAGAACGTCCAAGATATACAGTAAACCTGAAGTGAAGAATCGGAATCTACAACTACACTCACAGGAGAGGTTCAAATCATAGAAAGTTAGGGTGTCCGTCCTCTTGTACTTAAGTCGGCATTGTGCCTTTTGAAATAAATTCGGATGCAATTTCTGTGTTTCATTGTCAATAAGAAGGTCCATGGGATACAGTAAACCTGAAGTGAAGCATCGGAATCTAAAACTGGACTCACAGGAGAGGTTCAAATCATAGAATATTAGAGTGTCATTCCTCTTCTACTTAAGTCGGCATTGTGCCTTTTGTATTAAATTCGGATGCAATTTCTGTGCTTCATCGTCAATAAGAAGGTCCAAGGGATACAGTAAACGTGATGTTAATCATCGGAATCTAAAACCGGTCTCACAGGAGCGGTTTAAATCATAGAATGTAAGAAATGTCAGTCCTCTTGTACTTAAGTCGGCATTGTGCCTTTTCTATTTCATTCGGATGCAATTTCTGTGTTTGATCGTCAATAAGAACGTCCAAGGGATACAGTAAACCTTATGTGAAGCATCGGAATCGAAAACCGGACTCACAGGAGAGGTTCAAATCATAGAGAGTTAGAGAGTCAGTCCTCTTGTACTAAATTCGGCATTGTACCCCTTGAATATCTTTCCGATGAAATATCTGTGCTACATCGTCAATAAGAAGGTTCAAGGTATACAGTAGACCTGAAGTGAAGCATCGGAATCCAAAACTGGACTCACAGGAGAGGTTCAAATCATAGAAAGTTAGAGTGTCAGTCTTCTTGTACTTAAGTCGGCATTGTGCCTTTTGTACTAAATTCGGATGCAATTTCTGTGCTTCGTCGTCAATAAGAAGGTCCAAGGTATACAGTAAACCTGAAGTGAAGCATCGGAATCTAAAACTGGACTCACAGGAGAGGTTCTAATCATAGAGAGTAAGAAGAGTCAGTCCTCTAGTACTTACGTCGTCATTGTGCCTTTTGAATTTAATTCGGAATCAATTTCTGTGCTTCATCGTCAGTAGCAAGGTCCAAGGTATACAGTAAACCTGAAGTGAAGCATCTGAATCTAAAACTGGACTCACAGGAGAGGTCCAAATCATTGAATGTTAGAGTGTCATTCCTCTTGTACTTAAGTCGGCATTGTGTCATTTGTATTAAACTCGGATGCAATTTCTGTGCTTCATCGTCAATAAGAACGTCCAAGGTATACAGTAAACCTGAAGTGAAGAATCGGAATCTACAACTAGACCCACAGGAGAGGTTCAAATCATAGAAAGTTAGGGTGTCAGTCCTCTTGTACTTAAGTCGGCATTGTGCCTTTTGAAATAAATTCGGATGCAATTTCTGTGGTTCATCGTCAATTAGAAAGTCCAAGTTATACAGTAAACCTGAGGTGAAGCATCGGAATGTTAACCTGGTCTCACAGGAAAGGTTCTAAACATAGACAGTAAGAAGAGTCAGTCCTCTTGTACTTAAGTCGGCATTGTGCCTTTTGTACTAAATTTGGATGCATATTCTGTGTTTCATCGTCAATAAGAAGGTCCAAGGGATACAGTAAACCTGAAGTGAAGCATCGGAATCTAAAACTGGACTTACAGGAGAGATTCAAATCATATAAAGTTAGAGTGTCATTCCTCTTATACTTAAGTCAGCATTGTGCCTTTTTTATTAAATTCGGATGCAATATCTGTACTTCATCGTCAATAAGAAGGTCCAAGGGATACAGTAAACGTGATGTGAAGCATCGGAATCTAAAACCGGTCTCACAGGAGCGGTTCAAATCATAGAATGTAAGAAATGTCTGTCCTCTTTTGTTTAAGTCGGCATTGTGCCTTTTCTATTTAATTCGGATGCAATTTCTGTGTTCGATCGTCAATAAGAACGTCCAAGGGATACAGTAAACCTTATGTGAAGCATCGGAATCAAAAACCGGACTCACAGGAGAGGTTCAATTCATAGAAAGTTAGAGAGTCAGTCCTCTTGTACTTAATTCGGCATTGTGCCCTTTGAATTTCTTTCCGATGAAATATCTGTGCTACATCGTCAACAAGAAGGTTCAAGGTATACAGTAGACCTGAAGTGAAGCATCGGAATCCAAAACTGGACTCACAGGAGAGGTTCAAATCATAGAATGTTAGAGTGTCAGTCTTCCTGTACTTAAGTCATCATTGTGCCCTTTGTACTAAATTCGGATGCAATTTCTGTGCTTCTTTGTCAATAAGAAGGTCCAAGGTATACAGTAAACCTGAAGTGAAGCATCGGAATCTAAAACTCGACTCACAGGAGAGGTTCTAATCATAGAGGGTAGGAAGAGTCAGTCCTCTTGTACTTAAGTCGTTATTGTGCCTTTTGAATTCAATTCGGAATCAATTTCTGTGCTTCATCGTCAATATCAAGGTCCAAGGTATACAGTAAACCTGAAGTGAAGCATCGGAATCTAAAACTGGTCTCACAGGAGAGGTTCAAATTATTGAAAGTTAGAGTGTCATTCCTCTTGTACTTAAGTCGGCATTGTGCAATTTGTATTAAACTCGGATGCAATTTCTGTGCTTCATCGTCAATAAGAATGTCCAAGGTATACAGTAAACCTGAAGTGAAGCATCGGAATGTAAAACTGGACTCACAGGCGAGTTTCAAATCATAGAAAGTTAGAGTGTCAATCCTCTTGTACTTAAGACGGCATTGTGCCTTTCGTATTAAATTCGGATGCAATTTCTGTGCTTCATCGTCAATAAGAAGGTCCAAGGGATACAGTAAACCTGAAGTGAAGCATGGGAATCTAAAACCGGTCTCACAGGGGAGGTTTAAATCATAGAATGTAAGTAGTGTCACTCCTCTTGTACTTAAGTCGGCATTGTGCCTTTGTATTTAAATCCGATGCAATTTCTGTATTTCATCGTCAATTAAAAGGCCCAGTGTATACTGTTAACATGAAGTGAAGCTTCGGAATCTAAAACCGGTCTCACAGGGAAGGTTCTGAACATAGACAGTAAGAAGACTCAGTCCTCTTGTACTTAAGTCGGCATTGTGCCTTCTGTACTAAATTCGGATGCAATTTCTGTGCTTCATCGTCAATAAGAAGGTGCAAGTGATACAGTAAACCTGAAGTGAAGCATCGGAACCTAAAACCGGCCTCACAGGAGAGGTTCAAATCAAAGAATGTAAGAAGTGTCAGTCCTCTTGTACTTAAGTAGGCATTGTGCCTTTTGTATTTAATGCGGATGCTATTTCTGTGTTTCATCGTCAATAAGAAGGTCCAAGGGATACAGTAAACCTGAAGTGAAGCATCGGAATCTAAAACTGGACTCACAGGAGAGGTTCAAATCATAGGTAGTTAGAGTGTCAGTCCTTATGTACTTAAGTCGGCATTGTGCCTTTTGAATTTAATTCCGATGCAATTTCTGTGTTTCATCCTCATTATGAAGGTCCAAGGTATACAGTAAACCTGAAGTGAAGCATCGGAATCTAAAACTGGACTCACAGGAGAGGTTCAAATCATAGAAAGTTAGAGTGTCAGTCCTCTTGTACTTAAGTCGGCATTGTGTCTTATGTATTAAATTCGGATGCAATTTCTGTGTTTCATCGTCAATTAGAAGGTCCAAGGTATACAGTAAACCTGAAGTGAAGCTTCGGAATCTAAAACTGGCATCACAGAAAAGTTTCTGAAAATAGACAGTAAGAAGAGTCAGTCCTCTTGTACTTAAGTCGCCATTGTGCTTTTGTACTAAATTCGGATGCAATTTCTGTGTTTGATCGTCAATAAGAAGGTCCAAGGGATACAGTAAACCTGAAGTGAAGCATCGGAACCTAAAACCGGTCTCACAGAAGAGATTCAAATCCTAGAATGTAAGAAGTGTCAGTCCTCTTCTACTTAAGTCAGCATTGTGCCTTTTGTATTTAATCCGGACGCAATTTCTGTGTTTCATCGTCAATAAGAAGGTCCAAGTTATACATTAAACCTGAAGTGAAGCATCGGAATCTAAAACAGGACTCACAGGAGAGGTTCAAATCATAGAAAGTTAGAGTGTCAGTCCTCTTGTACTTAAGTCGCCATTGTGCCTTTTGTTTTAAATTCGGATGCAATTTCTGTGTTTCATCGTCAATAAGAAGGACCAAGGAACACAGTAAACCTGAAGTGAAGCATCGGAATCTAAAACTGGACTCACAGGAGAGGTTCAAATCAAAGAATGTAAGAAGTGTCAGTCCTCTCGTACTTATGTTGGCATTGTGCCTTTTGTATTTAATGCGGATGCAATTTCTGTGTTTGATCGTCTATAAGAAGGTCCAAGGGATACAGTAAACCTGACGTGAAGGATCGGAATCCAAAACTGGACTCACAGGAGAGGTTAAAATAATAGAAAGTTTAAGTGTCATTCCTCTTGTACTTAAGTCGGCATTGTGCCTTTTGAATATAATTCCGATTCAATTTCTGTGCTTCATCGTCAATAACTAAGTTCAAGATATACAGTAAACCTGAAGTGAAGCATCAGAACCTAAAACTGGACTCACAGGAGAGGTTCAAGTCATAGAAATTTACAGTGTCAGTCCTCTTGTACTTAAGTCGGCATTGTGCCATTTGTATTAAATTCGGATGCAATTTCTGTGTTTCATCGTCAATTAGAAGGTCCAAGGTATACAGTAAACCTGAATTGAAGCATCGGAATCTAAAACCGGTCTCACTGGAGAGGTTTAATCATAGAAAGTTAGAGTGTCAGTCCTCTTGTACTTAAGTCGGCATTGTGCCTTTTGAATTTCTTCCCGATGCAATTTCTGTGCTTCATCGTCAATAAGAAGGTTCAAGGTATACAGTAAACCTGAAGTGAAGCATCGGAATCTAAAACTGGACTCACAGGAGAGGTTCAAATCATAGATAGTTAGATTGTCATTCCTCTTGTACTTAAGTCGGGATTGTGCCATTTGAATTTAATTCCGATGCAATTTCTGTGTTTCATCGTCAATAAGAAGGTCCAAGGTATAGAGTAAACCTGAAGTGCAGCATCGGAACCTAAAACCGGTCTCACAGGAGAGGTTCAAATCCTAGAATGTAGAAGTGTCAGTCCTTTTCTACTTAAGTCGGCATTGTGCCTTTTGTATTTAATCCGGACGCAATTTCTGTGTTTCATCGTCAATAAGAAGGTCCAAGGGATACAGTAAACCTGAAGTGAAGCATCGGAATGTAAAACTGGACTCACTGGAGAGGTTCGAATCATAGAGATTTAGAGTGTTAGTCCTATTGTACGTAAGTCGGCATTGTGCCTTTTGTTTTAAATTCGGGTGCGATTTCTGTTTTTCATCGTCAATAAGAAGATCAAAGGAACACAGTAATCCTTAAGTGAAGCGTCGGAATCTAAAACTGGACTCACAGGAGAGGTTCAAATCATAGAAAGTTAGAGTGTCATCTCTCTTGTTCTTAAGTCGGCATTGTGACTTTTGTTTTAAATTCGGATGCAATTTCTGTGTTTCATCGTCAATAAGAAGATCCAAGGAACACAGTAATCCTTAAGTGAAGCATCGGAATCTAAAACTGGACTCACAGGAGAGGTTCAATTATAGGTAGCTAGAGTGTCAGTCCTCTTGTACTTAAGTCGGCATTGTGCCTTTTGAATTTAATTCGGATGCAATTTCTGTGCTTCATCATCAATAAGAAGGTCCAAGGTATACAGTAAAGCTGAAGTGAATCATCGGAATCTAAAACTGGACTCACAGGAGAGGTTCAAATCATAGAAAGTTAGGGTGGCAGTCCTCTTGTACTTAAGTGGCATTGTGCCCTTTGGAATTAAATTTGGATGCAATATCTGTGCTTCATCGTCAATTAGTAAGTCCACGGTATACAGTAAACCTGAAGTGAAGCATCGGAATCTAAACCTGGTCTCACAGGAAAGGTTCTAAACATAGACAGTAAGAAGAGTCAGTCCTCTTTTACTTAAGTCGGCATTGTGCCTTTTGTACTAAATTTGCATGCAATTTTTGTATTTCATCGTCAATAAGAAGGTCCAAGGGATACAGTAAACCTGAATTTAAGCATCGGATTCTAAAACCGGTCTCACAGGAGAGGTTTAAATCATTGAAACTTATAGTGTCAGTCCTCTTGTACTTATGTCGGCATTGTGCCTTTTGAATCTCTTTCCGATGCAATTTCTGTGCTTTATCGTCAATAAGAAGGTTCAAGGTTTACAGTAAACCTGAAGTGAAGCATCGGAATCTAAAACTAGACTCACAGGAGAGGTTCAAATCATAGATAGTTAGATTGTAAGTCCGCTTGTACTTAAGTCGCCATTGTGCCTTTTGAATTTAATTCCGATGCAATTTCTGTGTTTCATCGTCAATAAGAAGGTCCTAGGTATAGAGTAAACCTGAACTGAAGCATCGGAATCTAAAACTGTACTCACAGGAGAAGTTAAAATCAAAGAATCTAGAGTGTCATTCCTCTTGTACATAAGTCGGCATTGTGCATTATGTACTAAATTCGGATGCAATTACTGTGTTTCATCGTCAATTAGAAGGTCCAAGGGATACAGTAAACCTGAAGTGAAGCATGGGAACCTAAAACCGGTCTCACAGGAGAGGTTCAATTTATAGAATTTAAGAAGTGTCAGTCCTCTTGTACTTAATTCGGCATTTTGCCTTTTGTATTTAATCCGGATGCAATTTCTGTGTTTCATCGCCAATAAGAAGGTCCAAGGAATACAGTAAACCAGAAGTGAAGCATCGGAATCTAAATCTGGACGCACAGGAGAGGTTCAAATCATAGAAAGTTAGAGTGACAGTCCTCTTGTACTTAAGTCGGCATTGTGCCTTTTGTTTTAAATTCGGATGCAATTTCTGAGTTTCATCGTCAATAAGATGATCCAAGGGACTCAGTAATCCTTAAGTGAAGCATCGGAATCTAAAACTGGACTCACAGGAGGGGTTCAAATCATAGAAAGTTAGAGTGTTAGTCCTCTTGTACTTAAGTCGGCATTGTGCCTTTTGTACTATATTCGGATGCAATTTCTGTGCTTCGTCGTCAATAAGAAGGTCCAAGGAATACAGTAAACCTGAAGTGATGCATCGGAATCTAAAACTGGACTCACAGGAGAGGTTCTAATCATAGAGAGAAAGAAGAGTCAGTCCTCTTGTACTTACGTCGTCATTGTGCCTTTTGAATTTAATTCGGAATCAATTTCTGTGTTTCATCGTCAATAACACTGTCCAAGGTATACAGTAAACCAGAAGTGAAGCATCGGAATCTAAACTGGACTCACCGGAGAGGTTCAAATCATTGTATGTCAGAGTGTCATTTCTCTTGTACTTAAGTCGGCATTGTGTCATTTGTATTAAAGTCGGATGCAATTTCTGTGCTTCATCGTCAATAAGAAGGTCCAAGGTATACAGTAAACCTGAAGTGAAGAATCGGAATCTACAACTCGACTCACAGGAGAGGTTCAATCATAGAAAGTTAGGGTGTCAGTCCTCTTGTACTTAAGTCGGCATTGTGCCTTTTGAAATAAATTCGGATGCAACTTCTGTGTTTCATCGTCAATTAGAAAGTCCAAGTTATACAGTAAACCTGAAGTGAAGCATCGGAATCTAAACCTGGTCTCACAGGAAAGGTTCTAAACATAGACAGTAAGATGAGTCAAACCTCTTGTACTTAAGTCGGCATTGTGCGTTTTGTACTAAATTTGGATGCAATTTCTGTGTTTCATCGTCAATAAGAAGGTCCAAGGGATACAGTAAACCTGAAGTGTAGCATCGGAATCTAAAACCGGTCTCACAGGAGAGGTTCAAATCATAGAATGTAAGAAATGTCTGTCCTCTTGTACTTAAGTCGGCATTGTGCCTTTTCTATTTAAATCGGAAGCAATTTCTGTGTTTGATCGTCAATAAGAACGTCCAAGGGATACAGTAAACCGTACGTTAAGCATCGGAATCTAAAACCGGACTCACAGGAGAGGTTCAAATCATAGAAAGTTAGAGAGTCAGTCCTCTTGTACTTAATTCGGCATTGTGCCTTTTGAATTACTTTCCGATGAAATATCTGTGCTACATCGTCAATAAGAAGGTTCAAGGTATACAGTAGACCTGAAGTGAAGCATCGGAATCCAAAACTGGACTCACAGGAGAGGTACAAATCATAGAAAGTTAGAGTGTCAGTCCTCTTGTACTTAAGTCGGCATTGTGCCTTTTGTTTTAAATTCGGATGCAATTTCTGTGTTTCATCGTCAATAAGAAGGACCAAGGAACACAGTAAAACTTAAGTGAAGCATCGGAATCTAAAACTGGACTCACAGGAGAGGTTCAAATCATAGAAAGTTTGTGTGTCAGTGCTCTTGTACTTAAGTGCGCATTGTGCCTTATGTATTAAATTCGGATGCAATTTCTGTGTTTCATCGTCAATTAGAAGGTCCAATATATACAGTAAACCTGAAGTGAAGCATCGGAACCTAAAACCGGTCTCACAGGAGAGGTTCAAATCAAATAATGTAAGAAGTGTCAGTCCTCTTGTACTTAAGTCTGCATTGTGCCTTTTCTATTAAATTCGGATGCAATTTCTGTGCTTCATCGTCAATAAGAAGGTCAAAGGGATACAGTAAACCTTATGTGAAGCATCGGAATCTAAAACTGGGCTCACAGGAGAGGTTCAAATCATAGAAAGTTAGAGTGTCAGTCCTCTTGTACTTAAGTCGGCATTGTGCCTTTTGTCCTAAATTCGGATGCAATTTCTGTGCTTCGTCGTCAATAAGAAGGTCCAAGGTATACAGTTAACCTGAAGTGAAGCATCGGAATCTAAAACCGGACTCACAGGAGAGGTTCAAATCATAGAAAGTTAGAGAGTCAGACCTCTTGTACTTAAGTCGGCATTGTGCCTTTTGTATTAAATTCGGATGCAATTACTGTGCTTCATCGTCAATAAGAAGGTCCAAGGGATACAGTAAACCTGAAGTGTAGCATCGGAATCTAAAACCGGTCTCACAGGAGAGGTTCAAATCATAGAATGTAAGAAATGTCTGTCCTCTTGTACTTAAGTCTGCATTGTGCCTTTTCTATTTAAATCGGAAGCAATTTCTGTGTTTCATCGTCAATAAGAAGGACCAAGGAACACAGTAAACCTTAAGTGAAGCATCGGAATCTAAAATTGGACTCACAGGAGAGGTTCAAATCATAGATAGATAGAGAGTCAGTTCCCTAGTCTTTAAGTCGGCATTGTGCCTTTTGAATTTAATTCCGATGCAATTTCTGTGTTTCATCGTCAATAAGAAGTTCCAAGGTAAACAGTAAACCTGAAGTGAAGCATCGGAATCTAAAACTGGACTCACAGGAGAGGTTCAAATCATAGAAAGTTAGAGTGTCAGTCCTCTTGTACTTAAGGCGGCATTGTGTCTAATGTATTAATTTCGGATGCAATTTCTGTGTTTCATCGTCAATTAGAAGGTCAACGGTATACAGTAAACCTGAAGTGAAGCTTCGGAATCTAAACCTGGCCTCACAGAAAAGGTTCTGAACATAGACAGTAAGAAGAGTCAGTCCTCTTGTACTTAAGTCGGCATTGTGACTTTTGTATTTAATCCGGACGCAATTTCTGTGCTTCATCGTCAATAAGAAAGTCCAAGGGATACAGTAAACCTGAAGTGAAGCATCGGAATCTAAAACTGAACTCACAGGAGAGGTTCAAATCATAGAATGTTAGAGTGTCATCTCTCTTGTGGTTAAGTCGGCATTGTGCCTTTTGTTTTAAATTCGGATGCAATTTCTGTGTTTCATCGTCAATAAGAAGGTCCAAGGAACACAGTAAACCTTAAGTGAAGCATCGGAGTCTAAAACTGGACTCACAGGAGAGGTTCAAATCATAGAACGTTAGAGTGTCAGTCCGCTTGTACTTAAGTAGGCATTGTGCCTTTTGAACTTAATTCGGTGCAATTTCTGTGTTTCATCGTCAATAAGAAGGTCCAAGGTATACAGTAAACCTGAAGTGAAGCATCGGAATCTAAAACTGGACTCACAGGAGAGGTTCAAATCATAGAATGATAGTGTGTCAGTCCTCCTGTACGTAAGTCAGGATTGAGCCTTTTGTTTTAAATTCAGATGCAATTTCTGTGTTTTATCGTCAATAAGAAGGTCCAAGCAACACAGTAAACCTTAAGTGAAGCATCGGAATCTAAAACTGGACTCACAGGAGAGGTTCAAATCATAGATAGTTAGAGTGTCAGTCCTCTAGTCTTTAAGTCGGCATTGTGCCTTTTGAATTTAATTCCGATGCAATTTCTGTGTTTCATCGTCAATAAGAGGGTTTAAGGTATACATTAAACCTGAAGTGAAGCATCCGAATCTAAAACTGGACTCACAGGAGAGGTTCAAATCATAGAAAGTTAGAGAGTCAGTACTCTTGTACTTATGTCGGCGTTGTGCCTTTTGTTTTAAATTTGGATGCAATTTCTGTGTTTCATCGTCAATAAGAAGGTCCTAGGAACTCAGTAATCCTTAAGTGAAGAAACGGAATCTAAAACTGGACTCACAGAAGAGGTTCAAATCATAGATAGTTAGAGTGTCAGTCCTCTTGTCTTTAAGTCGGCATTGTGCCTTTTGAATTTTATTCCGATGCATTTTCTGTTTTTCATCGTCAATAAGAAGGTCCAAGGTGTACAGAAAATCTGTAGTGAAGCATCGGAATCTAAAACTGGACTAACAGGAGAGGTTCAAATCATAGAAAGTTAGAGTGGCAGTGCTCTTGTACTTAAGTCGGCATTGTGCCTAATGTATAAAATTCGGATGCAATTTCTGTGTTTCATCGTCAATTAGAAGCTCCAATATAAACAGTAAACCTGAAGTGAAGCTTCGGAATCTCAAACAGGTCTCACAGGGAAGGTTCTGAAAATAGACAGTAAGAAGAGTCAGTCCTCTTGTACTTAAGTCGGCATTGTGCCTTGTGTACTAAATTCGGATGCAATTTCTGTGCTTCATCGTCAATAAGAAGGTACATGTGATACAGTAAACCTGAAGTGAAGCATCGGAACCTAAAACCGGTCTCACAGGAGAGGTTCAAATCAAATAATGTAAGAAGTGTCAGTCCTCTTGTACTTAAGTCTGCATTGTGCCTTTTGTATTAAATTCGGATGCAATTTCTGTGCTTCATCGTCAATAAGAAGGTCCAAGGGATACAGTAAACCTGAAGTGTAGCATCGGAATCTAAAACCGGTCTCACAGGAGAGGTTCAAATCATAGAATGTAAGAAATATCTGTCCTCTTGTACTTAAGTCGGCATTGTGCCTTTTCTATTTGAATCGGAAGCAATTTCTGTGTTTGATCGTCAATAAGAACGTCCAAGGGATACAGTAAACCTTATGTTAAGCATCGGAATCTAAAACCGGACTCACAGGAGAGGTTCAAATCATAGAAAGTTAGAGAGTCAGTCCTCTTGTACTTAATTCGGCATTGTGCCTTTTGAATTTCTTTCCGATGAAATATCTGTGCAACATCGTCAATAAGTAGGTTCAAGGTATACAGTAGACCTGAAGTGAAGCATCGGAATCCAAAACTGGACTCACAATAGAGGTTCAAATCATAGAAAGTTAGAGTGTCCGTCCTCTTGTACTTAAGTCGGCATTGTGCCTTTTGTTTTAAATTCGGATGCAATTTCTGTGTTTCATCGTCAATAAGAAGGACCAAGGAACACAGTAAACCTTAAGTAAAGCATCGGAATCTAAAACTGGACTCACAGGAGTGGTTCAAATCATAGATAGATAGAGAGTCAGTTCCCTAGTCTTTAAGTCGGCATTGTGCCTTTGGAATTTAATTCCGATGCAATTTCTGTGTTTCATCGTCAATAAGAAGGTCCAAGGTATACAGTAAACCTGAAGTGAAGCATCGGAATCTAAAACTGGACTCACAGGAGAGGTTCAAATCATAGAAGGTTAGAGTGTCAGTCCTCTTGTACTTAAGTCGGCATTGTGTCTTATGTATTAATTTCGGATGCAATTTCTGTGTTTCATCGTCAATTAGAAGGTCAACGGTATACAGTAAACCTGAAGTGAAGCTTCGGAATCTAAAACTGGCCTCACAGAAAAGGTTCTGAACATAGACAGTAAGAAGAGTCAGTCCTCTTGTACTTAAGTCGGCATTGTGACTTTTGTATTTAATCCGGACGCAATTTCTGTGCTTCATCGTCAATAAGAAAGTCCAAGGGATACAGTAAACCTGAAGTGAAGCATCGGAATCTAAAACTGAACTCACAGGAGAGGTTCAAATCATAGAATGTTAGAGTGTCATCTCTCTTGTTTTTAAGTCGGCATTGTGCCTTTGGTTTTACATTCGGATGCAATTTCTGTGTTTCATCGTCAATAAGAAGGTCCAAGGAACACAGTAAACCTTAAGTGAAGCATCGGAGTCTAAAACTGGACTCACAGGAGAGGTTCAAATAATAGATAGTTAGAGTGTCAGTCCTCTAGTCTTTAAGTCGGCATTGTGCCTTTTGAATTTAATTCCGATGCAATTTCTGTGTTTCATCGTCAATAAGAAGGTTTAAGGTGTACATTAAACCTGAAGTGAAGCATCCGAATCTAAAACTGGACTCACAGGAGAGGTTCAAATCATAGAAAGTTAGAGAGTCAGTACTCTTGTACTTATGTCGGCGTTGTGCCTTTTGTTTTAAATTCGGATGCAATTTCTGTGTTTCATCGTCAATAAGGAGGTCCTAGGAACTCAGTAATCCTTAAGTAAAGAAACGGAATCTAAAACTGGACTCACAGGAGAGGTTCAATTCATAGATAGTTAGAGTGTCAGTCCTCTTGTCTTTAAGTCGGCATTGTGCCTTTTGAATTTTATTCCGATGCATTTCCTGTTTTTCATCGTCAATAAGAAGGTCCAAGGTGTACAGAAAACCTGTAGTGAAACATCGGAATCTAAAACTGGACTAACAGGAGAGGTTCAAATCATAGAAAGTTAGAGTGTCAGTGCTCTTGTACTTAAGTCGGCATTGTGCCTTATGTATTAAATTCGGATGCAATTTCTGTGTTTCATCGTCAATTAGAAGGTCCAATATATACAGTAAACCTGAAGTGAAGCTTCGGAATCTAATACAGGTCTCACAGGGAAGGTTCTGAACATAGACAGTAAGAAGACTCAGTCCTCTTGTACTTAAGTCGGCATTGTGCCTTGTGTACTAAATTCGGATTCAATTTCTTTGCTTCATCGTCAATAAGAAGGTGCATGTGATACAGTAAACCTGAAGTGAAGCATCGGAACCTAAAACCGGTCTCACAGGAGAGGTTCAAATCAAATAATGTAAGAAGTGTCAGTCCTCTTGTACTTAAGTCTGCATTGTGCCTTTTCTATTAAATTCGGATGCAATTTCTGTGCTTCATCGTCAACAAGAAGGTCAAAGGTATACAGTAACCTGAAGTGAAGCATCGGAATCTAAAACCGGACTCACAGGAGAGGTTCAAATAATAGAAAGTTAGAGTGTCATTCCTCTTCTACTTAAGTCGGCATTGTGCCTTTTGTATTAAATTCGGATGCAATTTCTGTGCTTGATCGTCAATAAGAAGGTCCAAGGGATACAGTAAACCTGAAGTGTAGCATCGGAATCTAAAACCGGTCTGACAGGAGAGGTTCAAATCATAGAATGTAAGAAATGTCTGTCCTCTTGTACTTAAGTCGGCATTGTGCCTTTTCTATTTAAATCGGAAGCAATTTCTGTGTTTGATCGTCAATAAGAATGTCCAAGGGATACAGTAAACCTTATGTTAAGCATCGGAATCTAAAACCGGACTCACAGGAGAGGTTCAAATCATAGAAAGTTAGAGAGTCAGTCCTCTTGTACTTAATTCGGCATTGTGCCTTTTGAATTTCTTTCCGATGAAATATCTGTGCTACATCGTCAATAAGTAGGTTCAAGATATACAGTAGACCTGAAGTGAACCATCGGAATCCAAAACTGGACTCACAGGAGAGGTTCAAATCATAGAATGTTACAGTGTCAGTCCTCTTGTACTTAAGTCGGCATTGTGCCTTTTGTTTTAAATTCGGATGCAATTTCTGTGTTTCATCGTCAATAAGAAGGACCAAGGAACACAGTAAACCTTAAGTGAAGCATCGGAATCTAAAACTGGACTCACAGGAGAGGTTCAAATCATAGACAGATAGACAGTCAGTTCCCTAGTCTTTAAGTCGGCATTGTGCCTTTTGAATTTAATTCCGATGCAATTTCTGTGTTTCATCGTCAATAAGAAGGTCCAATGTATACAGTAAACCTGAAGTGAAGCATCGGAATCTAAAACTGGACTCACAGGAGAGGTTCAAATCATAGAAAGTTAGAGTGTCAGTCCTCTTGTACTTAAGTCGGCATTGTGTCTTATGTATTAATTTCGGATGCAATTTCTGTGTTTCATCGTCAATTAGAAGGTCAACGGTATACAGTAAACCTGAAGTGAAGCTTCGGAATCTAAAACTTGCCTCACAGAAAAGGTTCTGAACATAGACAGTAAGAAGAGTCAGTCCTCTTGTACTTAAGTCGGCATTGTGACTTTTGTATTTAATCCGGGCGCAATTTCTGTGCTTCATCGTCAATAAGAAAGTCCAAGGGATACAGTAAACCTGAAGTGAAGCATCGGAATCTAAAACTGAACTCACAGGAGAGGTTCAAATCATAGAATGTTAGAGTGTCATCTCTCTTGTTCTTAATTCGGCATTGTGCCTTTTGTTTTACATTCGGATGCAATTTCTGTGTTTCATCGTCAATAAGAAGGTCCAAGGAACACAGTAAACCTTAAGTAGAGCATCGGAGTCTAAAACTGGACTCACAAGAGAGGTTCAAAACATAGAAGGTTAGAGTGTCATCCGCTTGTACTTAAGTCGGCATTGTGCCTTTTGAACTTAATTCGGTGCAATTTCTGTGTTTCATCGTCAATAGGAAGGTCCAAGGTATACAGTAAACCTGAAGTGAAGCATCGGAATCTAAAACTGGACTCACAGGAGAGGTTCAAATCATAGAATGACAGAGTGTCAGTCCTCCTGTACTAAAGTCAGCATTGAGCCTTTTGTTTTAAATTCAGATGCAATTTCTGTGTTTTATCGTCAATAAGAAGGTCCAAGCAACACAGTAAACCTTAAGTGAAGCATCGGATTCTAAAACTGGACTCACAGGAAAGGTTCAAATCATAGAAAGTTAGAGTGTCAGTCCTCTTGTACTTAAGTCGGCATTGTGCCTTTTGAATTTTATTCCGATGCATTTTCTGTTTTTCATCGTCAATAAGAAGGTCCAAGGTGTACAGAAAATCTGTAGTGAAGCATCGGAATCTAAAACTGGACTAACAGGAGAGGTTCAAATCATAGAAAGTTAGAGTGTCAGTGCTCTTGTACTTAAGTCGGCATTGTGCCTAATGTATAAAATTCGGATGCAATTTCTGTGTTTCATCGTCAATTAGAAGCTCCAATATATACAGTAAACCTGAAGTGAAGCTTCGGAATCTAAAACAGGTCTCACAGGCAAGGTTCTGAACATAGACAGTAAGAAGAGTCAGTCCTCTTGTACTTAAGTCGGCATTGTGCCTTGTGTACTAAATTCGGATGCAATTTCTGTGCTTCATCGTCAATAAGAAGGTGCATGTGATACAGTAAACCTGAAGTGAAGCATCGGAACCTAAAACCGGTCTCACAGGAGAGGTTCAAATCAAATAATGTAAGAAGTGTCAGTCCTCTTGTACTTAAGTCTGCATTGTGCCTTTTGTATTAAATTCGGATGCAATTTCTGTGCTTCATCGTCAATAAGAAGGTCCAAGGGATACAGTAAACCTGAAGTGTAGCATCGGAATCTAAAACCGGTCTCACAGGAGAGGTTCAAATCATAGAATGTAAGAAATATCTGTCCTCTTGTACTTAAGTCGGCATTGTGCCTTTTCTATTTGAATTGGAAGCAATTTCTGTGTTTGATCGTCAATAAGAACGTCCAAGGGATACAGTAAACCTTATGTTAAGCATCGGAATCTAAAACCGAACTCACAGGAGAGGTTCAAATCATAGAAAGTTAGAGAGTCAGTCCTCTTGTACTTAATTCGGCATTGTGCCTTTTGAATTTCTTTCCGATGAAATATCTGTGCTACATCGTCAATAAGTAGGTTCAAGGTATACAGTAGACCTGAAGTGAAGCATCGGAATCCAAAACTGGACTCACAATAGAGGTTCAAATCATAGAAAGTTAGAGTGTCCGTCCTCTTGTACTTAAGTCGGCATTGTGCCTTTTGTTTTAAATTCGGATGCAATTTCTGTGTTTCATCGTCAATAAGAAGGACCAAGGAACACAGTAAACCTTAAGTAAAGCATCGGAATCTAAAACTGGACTCACAGGAGTGGTTCAAATCATAGATAGATAGAGAGTCAGTTCCCTAGTCTTTAAGTCGGCATTGTGCCTTTGGAATTTAATTCCGATGCAATTTCTGTGTTTCATCGTCAATAAGAAGGTCCAAGGTATACAGTAAACCTGAAGTGAAGCATCGGAATCTAAAACTGGACTCACAGGAGAGGTTCAAATCATAGAAGGTTAGAGTGTCAGTCCTCTTGTACTTAAGTCGGCATTGTGTCTTATGTATTAATTTCGGATGCAATTTCTGTGTTTCATCGTCAATTAGAAGGTCAACGGTATACAGTAAACCTGAAGTGAAGCTTCGGAATCTAAAACTGGCCTCACAGAAAAGGTTCTGAACATAGACAGTAAGAAGAGTCAGTCCTCTTGTACTTAAGTCGGCATTGTGACTTTTGTATTTAATCCGGACGCAATTTCTGTGCTTCATCGTCAATAAGAAAGTCCAAGGGATACAGTAAACCTGAAGTGAAGCATCGGAATCTAAAACTGAACTCACAGGAGAGATTCAAATCATAGATTGTTAGAGTGTCATCTCTCTTGTTTTTAAGTCGGCATTGTGCCTTTTCTTTACATTCGGATGCAATTTCTGTGTTTCATCGTCAATAAGAAGGTCCAAGGAACACAGTAAACCTTAAGTGAAGCATCGGAGTCTAAAACTGGACTCACAGGAGAGGTTCAAATAATAGATAGTTAGAGTGTCAGTCCTCTAGTCTTTAAGTCGGCATTGTGCCTTTTGAATTTAATTCCGATGCAATTTCTGTGTTTCATCGTCAATAAGAAGGTTTAAGGTATACATTAAACCTGAAGTGAAGCATCCGAATCTAAAACTGGACTCACAGGAGAGGTTCAAATCATAGAAAGTTAGAGAGTCAGTACTCTTGTACTTATGTCGGCGTTGTGCCTTTTGTTTTAAATTCGGATGCAATTTCTGTGTTTCATCGTCAATAAGAAGGTCCTAGGAACTCAGTAATCCTTAAGTAAAGAAACGGAATCTAAAACTGGCCTCACAGGAGAGGTTCAAATCATAGATAGTTAGAGTGTCAGTCCTCTTGTCTTTAAGTCGGCATTGTGCCCTTTGAATTTTATTCCGATGCATTTCCTGTTTTTCATCGTCAATAAGAAGGTCCAAGGTGTACAGAAAACCTGTAGTGAAACATCGGAATCTAAAACTGGACTAACAGGAGAGGTTCAAATCATAGAAAGTTAGAGTGTCAGTGCTCTTGTACTTAAGTCGGCATTGTGCCTTATGTATTAAATTCGGATGCAATTTCTGTGTTTCATCGTCAATTAGAAGGTCCAATATATACAGTAAACCTGAAGTGAAGCTTCGGAATCTAATACAGGTCTCACAGGGAAGGTTCTGAACATAGACAGTAAGAAGACTCAGTCCTCTTGTACTTAAGTCGGCATTGTGCCTTGTGTACTAAATTCGGATGCAATTTCTGCGCTTCATCGTCAAATAGAAGGTGCATGTGATACAGTAAACCTGAAGTGAAGCATCGGAACCTAAAACCGGTCTCACAGGAGAGGTTCAAATCAAATAATGTAAGAAGTGTCAGTCCTCTTGTACTTAAGTCTGCATTGTGCCTTTTCTATTAAATTCGGATGCAATTTCTGTGCTTCATCGTCAATAAGAAGGTCAAAGGTATACAGTTAACCTGAAGTGAAGCATCGGAATCTAAAACCGGACTCTCAGGAGAGGTTCAAATCATAGAAAGTTAGAGTGTCATTCCTCTTGTACTTAAGTCGGCATTGTGCCTTTTGTATTAAATTCGGATGCAATTTCTGTGCTTCATCGTCAATAAGAAGGTCCAAGGGATACAGTAAACCTGAAGTGTAGCATCGGAATCTAAAACCGGTCTCACAGGAGAGGTTCAAATCATAGAATGTAAGAAATGTCTGTCCTCTTGTACTTAAGTCGGCATTGTGCCTTTTCAATTTAAATCGGAAGCAATTTCTGTGTTTGATCGTCAATAAGAACGTCCAAGGGATACAGTAAACCTTATGTTAAGCATCGGAATCTAAAACCGGACTCACAGGAGAGGTTCAAATCATAGAAAGTTAGAGAGTCAGTCCTCTTGTACTTAATTCGGCATTGTGCCTTTTGAATTTCTTCCCGATGAAATATCTGTGCTACATCGTCAATAAGTAGGTTCAAGGTATACAGTAGACCTGAAGTGAAGCATCGGAATCCAAAACTGGACTCACAGGAGAGGTTCAAATCATAGAAAGTTAGAGTGTCAGTCCTCTTGTACTTAAGTCGGCATTGTGCCTTTTGTTTTAAATTCGGATGCAATTTCTGTGTTTCATCGTCAATAAGAAGGACCAAGGAACACAGTAAACCTTAAGTGAAGCATCGGAATCTAAAACTGGACTCACAGGAGAGGTTCAAATCATAGATAGATAGAGAGTCAGTTCCCTAGTCTTTAAGTCGGCATTATGCCTTTTGAATTTAATTCCGATGCAATTTCTGTGTTTCATCGTCAATAAGAAGGTCCAATGTATACAGTAAACCTGAAGTGAAGCATCGGAATCTAAAACTGGACTCACAGGAGAGGTTCAAATCATAGAAAGTTAGAGTGTCAGTCCTCTTGTACTTAAGTCGGCATTGTGTCTTATGTATTAATTTCGGATGCAATTTCTGTGTTTCATCGTCAATTAGAAGGTCAACGGTATACAGTAAACCTGAAGTTAAGCTTCGGAATCTAAAACTTGCCTCACAGAAAAGGTTCTGAACATAGACAGTAAGAAGAGTCAGTCCTCTTGTACTTAAGTCGGCATTGTGACTTTTGTATTTAATCCGGACGCAATTTCTGTGCTTCATCGTCAATAAGAAAGTCCAAGGGATACAGTAAACCTGAAGTGAAGCATCGGAATCTAAAACTGAACTCACAGGAGAGGTTCAAATCATAGAATATTAGAGTGTCATCTCTCTTGTCCTTAATTCGGCATTGTGCCTTTTGTTTTACATTCGGATGCAATTTCTGTGTTTCATCGTCAATAAGAAGGTCCAAGGAACACAGTAAACCTTTAGTGAAGCATCGGAGTCTAAAACTGGACTCACAGGAGAGGTTCAAATCATAGAAGGTTAGAGTGTCATCCGCTTGTACTTAAGTCGGCATTGTGCCTTTTGAACTTAATTCGGTGCAATTTCTGTGTTTCATCGTCAATAAGAAGGTCCAAGGTATACAGTAAACCTGAAGTGAAGCATCGGAATCTAAAACTGGACTCGCAGGAGAGGTTCAAATCATAGAATGATAGAGTGTCAGTCCTCCTGTACTTAAGTCAGCATTGAGCCTTTTGTTTTAAATTCTGATGCAATTTCTGTGTTTTATCGTCAATAAGAAGGTCCAAGCAACACAGTAAACCTTAAGTGAAGCATCGGAATCTAAAACTGGACTCACAGGAAAGGTTCAAATCATAGAAAGTTAGAGTGTCAGTCCTCTTGTACTTAAGTCGGCATTGTGCCTTTTGTTTTAAATTCGGATGCAATTTCTGTGTTTCATCGTCAATAAGAAGGACCAAGGAACACAGTGAACCTTAAGTGAAGCATCGGAATCTAAAACTGGACTCACAGGAGAGGTTCAAATCATAGATAGTTAGAGTGTCAGTCCTCTAGTCTTTAAGTCGGCATTGTGCATTTTGAATTTAATTCCGATGCAATTTCTGTGTTTCATCGTCAATAAGAAGGTTTAAGGTATACATTAAACCTGAAGTGAAGCATCCGAAACTAAAACTGGACTCACAGGAGAGGTTCAAATCATAGAAAGTTAGAGAGTCAGTACTCTTGTACTTATGTCGGCGTTGTGCCTTTTGTTTTAAATTTGGATGCAATTTCTGTGTTTCATCGTCAATAAGAAGGTCCCAGGAACTCAGTAATCCTTAAGTGAAGAAACGTAATCTAAAACTAGACTCACAGGAGAGGTTCAAATCACAGATAGTTAGAGTGTCAGTCCTCTTGTCTTTAAGTCGGCATTGTTCCTTTTGAATATTATTCCGATGCATTTTCTGTTTTTCATCGTCAAAAAGAAGGTCCAAGGTGTACAGAAAACCTGTAGTGAAGCATCGGAATCTAAAACTGGACTAACAGGAGAGGTTCAAATCATAGAAAGTTAGAGTGTCAGTGCTCTTGTACTTAAGTCGGCATTGTGCCTTATGTATTAAATTCGGATGCAATTTCTGTGTTTCATCGTCAATTAGAAGGTCCAAAATTTACAGTAAACCTGAAGTGAAGCTTCGGAATCTAAAACAGGTCTCACAGGGAAGGTTATGAACATATACAGTAAGAAGAGTCAGTCCTCTTGTACTTAAGTCAGCATTGTGCCTTGTGTACTAAATTCGGATGCAATTTCTGTGCTTCATCGTCAATAAGAAGGTGCTTGTGATACAGTAAACCTGAAGTGAAGCATCGGAACCTAAAACCGGTCTCACAGGAGAGGTTCAAATCAAATAATGTAAGAAGTGTCAGTCCTCTTGTACTTAAGTCTGCATTGTGCCTTTACTATTAAATTCGGATGCAATTTCTGTGCTTCATCGTCATTAAGAAGGTCAAAGGGATACAGTAAGCCTTATGTGAAGCATCAGAATCTAAAACAGGACTCACAGGAGAGGTTCAAATCATAGAAAGTTAGAGTGTCAGTCCTCTTGTACTTAAGTCGGCATTGTGCCTTTTGTCCTAAATTCAGATGCAATTTCTGTGCTTCGTCGTCAATAAGAAGGTCCAAGGTATACAGTTAACCTGAAGTGAAGCATCGGAATCTAAAACCGGACTCACAGGAGAGGTTCAAATCATAGAAAGTTTGAGAGTCAGTCCTCTTGTACTTAAGTCGGCATTGTGCCTATTGAATTTCTTTCCGATGAAATATCTGTGCCACATCGTCAACAAGAAAGTTCAAGATATACAGTAGACCTGAAGTGAAGCATCGGAATCCAAAACTGGACTCACAGGAGAGGTTCAAATCATAGAAAGTTAGAGTGTCAGTCCTCTTGTACTTAAGTCGCCATTGTGCCTTATGTATTAAATTCTGATGCAATTTCTGTGCTTCAACGTCAATTAGAATGTCCAAGGTATACAGTAAACCTGAAGAGAAGCTTCGGAATCTAAAACTGGCCTCACAGAAAAGGTTCTGAACATAGACAGTAAGAAGAGTCAGTCCTCTTATACTTAAGTCGGCATTGTGCCTTTTATACTAAATTCGGATGCAATTTCTGTGCTTGGTCGTCAATAAGAAGGTCCAAGATATACATTAAACCCTTAAGTGGAGCATCGGAATCTAAAACTGGACTCATCGGAGAGGTTCAAATCATAGAAAGTTGGAGTGTCAGTCCTCTTGTACTTAAGTCGGCATTGTGCTTTTTGAATTTCTATCCGATGCAATTTCTGTGCTTCATCGTCAGTAAGAAGGTTCAAGGTATACAGTAAACCTGTAGTGAAGCATCGGAATCTAAAACTGGACTCACAGGAGAGGTTCAAACCATAGAATGCTAGAGTGTCAGTCCTCTTGTACTTAAGTCGCCATTGTGCCTTATCTATTAAATTCGGATGCAATTTCTGTGTTTCAACGACAATTAGAAAGTCCAAGGTATACAGTAAACCTGAAGTTAAGCATCGGAATCTAAAACTGGTCTCACAGGTGAGTATCAAATCAAAGAAAGTTAGAGTGTCAGTCCTCTTGTACTAAAGTCGGCATTGTGCATTTTGTATTAAATTCGTATGTAATTTCTGTGCTTCATCGTCAAGAAGAAGGTGAAAGGTATACAGTAAACCTGACGTGAAGCATCGGAATGTAAAACTGGACTCACAGGAGAGGTACAAATCATAGAATGTTAGAGTGTCAGTCCTCTTGTACTTAAGTCGGCAATGTGCGTTTTGTATTAAATTCTGATGCAATTTCTCTGTTTCATCGTCAATAAGAAGGTCCAAGGGATACAGTAAACCTGAAGTGAAGCATCGGAATCTAAAACTATACTCACAGGAGAGGTTCAAACCATAGAAAGTTAGAGTGTTAGTCCTCTTCTACTTAAGTCGGCATTGTGCCTTTTGAATTTCATTCGATGCAATTTCTGTGTTTCATCGTCAATAAGAAGGTCCAAGGGCTAACAGTAAACCAGAAGTGAAGCATCTGAATCTTAAACTGGGCTCACAGGAGAGGTTCAAATCATAGAAAGTTAGAGTGTCAGTCCTCTTGTACTTTAGTCGGCATTGTGCCTTTTGTATTAAATTCGGATGCAATTTCTGTGTTTACTCGTCAATAAGAAGGTCCAAGGGAACAGTAAACCAGAAGTGAAGCATCGGAAATTTAAACTGGGCTCACAGGAGTGGTACAAACCATAGAAAGTTAGAGTGTCAGTCCTCTTGTACTTAAGTCGGCGTTGTGCCTTTTGAATTTCATTCGATGCAGTTTCTGTGTTTCATCGTCAATAAGATGGTCCAAGGTATACAGTAAACCTGACGTGAAGCATCGGAATCTAAAACTGGACTCACAGGACAGGTTAAAATCATAGGAGGTTAGAGTTTCAGTCCCCATGTGCTGAAGTCGGAATTGTGCCTTTTGTATTAAATTCGGATGCAATTTCTGTGTTTCATCGTCAATAAGAAGGTCCAATGGATACAGTAAACCTGAAGTGAAGCATCGGAATCAAAAACCGATCTCACTGGACAGGTTCAAATCATGGAATGTAAGAAGTGTCAGTCCTCTTGTACTTAAGTGGCATTGTGCCTTTTGTATTTAATTCGGATGCAATTTCCCTGTTTCATCGTCAATAAGAAGGTCCAAGGGATATAGTAAATCTGAAATGAAGCATCGGAATCTAAAACTGAACTCACAGTAGAGTTTCAAATCATAGAAAGTTAGAGTGTCAGTCCTCTTGTACTTAAGTCGGCATTGTGCCTTATGTATTAAATTCGGATGCAATTTCTGTGTTTCATCGTCAATTAGAAGGTCCAAGGTATACAGTAAACCTGAAGTGAAGCTTAGGAATCTAAAATTGGTCTCACAGGAAAGGTTCTGAACATAGACAGTAAGAAGAGTCAGTCCTCAGTATTTAAGTCGGCATTGTGCCTATTGTACTACATTCGGATGCAATTTCTGTGTTTCACCGTCAATAAGAGGATCCAAGCGATACAGATACCCTGAAGTGAAGCATCGGAATCTGAAACCGGTCTCACAGGAGAGGTTCAAATCATAGAATGTAAGAAGAGTCAGTCGTCTTGTACTTAAGTCGGCATTGTGCCTTTTGTATTTAATTCGGAAGCAATTTCAGCATTTCGTCGTCAATAAGAAGATCCAAGGTATACAGTAAACCTGAACCGAAGCATCAGAATGTAAAACTGGACTCACAGGAGAGGTTCAAATCGCAGAAAGTTAGAGTATCAGACCTCATGTACTTAATTCGGCATTGTGCCTATTGTATTAAATATGGATGCAGTTTCTGTGTTTCATCGTCAATAAGATGGTCCAAGGTATACAGTAAACCTGACGTGAAGCATCGGAATCTAAAACTGGACTCACAGGACAGGTTAAAATCATAGGAGGTTAGAGTTTCAGTCCCCATGTGCTGAAGTCGGAATTGTGCCTTTTGTATTAAATTCGGATGCAATTTCTGTGTTTCATCGTCAATAAGAAGGTCCAATGGATACAGTAAACCTGAAGTGAAGCATCGGAATCAAAAACCGATCTCACTGGACAGGTTCAAATCATGGAATGTAAGAAGTGTCAGTCCTCTTGTACTTAAGTGGCATTGTGCCTTTTGTATTTAATTCGGATGCAATTTCCCTGTTTCATCGTCAATAAGAAGGTCCAAGGGATATAGTAAATCTGAAATGAAGCATCGGAATCTAAAACTGAACTCACAGTAGAGTTTCAAATCATAGAAAGTTAGAGTGTCAGTCCTCTTGTACTTAAGTCGGCATTGTGCCTTATGTATTAAATTCGGATGCAATTTCTGTGTTTCATCGTCAATTAGAAGGTCCAAGGTATACAGTAAACCTGAAGTGAAGCTTAGGAATCTAAAATTGGTCTCACAGGAAAGGTTCTGAACATAGACAGTAAGAAGAGTCAGTCCTCAGTATTTAAGTCGGCATTGTGCCTATTGTACTACATTCGGATGCAATTTCTGTGTTTCACCGTCAATAAGAGGATCCAAGCGATACAGATACCCTGAAGTGAAGCATCGGAATCTGAAACCGGTCTCACAGGAGAGGTTCAAATCATAGAATGTAAGAAGAGTCAGTCGTCTTGTACTTAAGTCGGCATTGTGCCTTTTGTATTTAATTCGGAAGCAATTTCAGCATTTCGTCGTCAATAAGAAGATCCAAGGTATACAGTAAACCTGAACCGAAGCATCAGAATGTAAAACTGGACTCACAGGAGAGGTTCAAATCGCAGAAAGTTAGAGTATCAGACCTCATGTACTTAATTCGGCATTGTGCCTATTGTATTAAATATGGATGCAATTTCTGTGTTTCATCGTCAATAAGAAGGTCAAAGGAATACAATAAACCTGAAGTGAAGCATCGGAATCTAAAACTGGACTCACAGGAGAGGTTCAAATCATAGAAAGTTAGAGTTTCAGTCCTCTAGTACTTAAGTCGGCATTGTGCATTTTGTATTAAATTCGGATGCAATTTCTGTGTTTCACCGTCAATAAGTAGGTCCAAGGTATACAGTAAACCTGAAGTGAAGCATCGGAATCTAAAACTGCACTCACAGGAGAGGTTAAAATCATAGAAAGTTAGAGTGTAAGTCCTCTTGTACTTATGGTGGCATTGTGCCTTTTGAATTTAATTACGATGCAATTTCTGTGTTTCATCGTCAATAAGAAGGGCCGATATATACTGTAAACCTGAAGTGAAGCATCGGAATCTAATACTGGACTCACAGGATTGGTTCAAATCATGGAAAGTTAGAGTGTCAGTCCTCATGCGCTTAAGTCGGCATTGTGCCTTTTGAATTTAATTCCGATGCAATTTCTGTGTTTCATCGTCAATAAGAAGGTCCAAGGTAAACAGAAACCTGAAGTGAAGCATCAGAATCTAAAACTGGACTCACAGGAGAGGTTCAAATTATAAAAAGTTAGAGTATCAGTCCTCATGTACTTAATGCGGCATTGTGCCTTTTGTATTAAAATCGGATGCAATTTCTGTGTTTCATCGTCAATAAGAAGTTACAAGGAACACAGTAAACCTTAAGTGAAGCATCGGAATCTAAAACTGGACTCACAGGAGAGGTTCGAATCATACAAAGTTAGAGTGTCAGTCCTCATGTACTTAAGTCGGCATTCTGCGTTTGTTTTAAATTCGGATGCAATTTCTGTGTTTCATCGTCAATAAGAAGGTCCAAGGTATACAGTAAACCTTACGTGAAGCATCGGAATCTAAAACTGGACTCACAGGAGAGGTTCATATCATAGAAAGTTAAAGTATCAGTCCTCATGTACTTAATGAGGCATTGTGCCTTTTGTATTAAATTCGGATGCAATTTCTGTGTTTTATCGTCAATAAGAAGGTATAAGGTATACAGTAAATCTGAAGTACAGCATCGGAATCTAAAACTGGACTCTCAGGAGAGGTTCAAATCATAGAAAGTTAGAGTGACAGTCCTCATGTACTTAAGTCGGCATTGTGCCTTTTGATTTAAATTCGGTTGCAATTTCTGTGTTTCATCGTCAATAAGAAGGTCCTAGGAACTCAGTAATCCTTAAGTGAAGCATCGGAATCTAAAACTGGACTCACAGGAGAGGTTCAAATCATATATAGTTAGAGTGTCAGTCCTCTTGTCTTTAAGTCGGCATTGTGTCTTTTGAATTTAATTCCGATGCAATTTCTGTTTTTCATCGTCAGTAAGAAGGTCCAAGGTATACAGTAAACCTGAAGTGAAGCATCGGAATCTAAAACTGGACTCACAGGAGAGGTTCAAATCATAGAAAGTTAGAGTGTCAGTCCTCTTGTACTTAATGCGGCATTGTGCCTTTTGTATTAAATTCGGATGCAATTTCTGTGTTTCATCGTCAATAAGAAGGTCCAAGGAACACAGTAAACCTTAAGTGAAGCATCATAATCAAAACTGGACTCACAGGACAGGTTCAAATCATAGAAAGTTTGAGTGTCAGTCCTCTTGTACTTAAGTCAGCATTGTGCCTTTTGGTTTAAATTCGGATGCTATTTCTGTGTTTCATCGTCAATAAGAAGGTCCAAGGAACACAGTAAACCTGAAGTGATGCATCGGAATCTAAAACTGGACTCACAGGAGATGTTCAAATCATAGAAACTTAGAGTGTAAGTCCTCTTGCACTTAAGTCAGCATTGTGCCTTTTGTATTAAATTCGGATGCAATTTCTGTGTTTCATCGTCAATAAGAAGGTCCAAGGTATACAGTAAACCTGAAGTGAAGCATCGGAATCTAAAACTGGACTCACAGGAGAGGTTCAAATCATAGAAAGTTAGAGTGTAAGTCCTCTTGTACTTATGGTGGCATTGTGCCTTTTGAATTTAATTCCGATGCAATTTCTATGTTTCATCGTCAATAAGAAGGTTCAAGGTATACAGTAACCCTGAGGTGAAGCATCGGAATCTAAAACTGGACTCACAGGACAGGTTCAAATCATACAAAGTTAGAGTGTCAGTCCTCATGTACATAATTCGATATTGTGCCTTTTGTATTAAATTCGGATGCAATTTCTGTGTTTCATCGTCAATAAGAAGGTCCAAGGTATAGAGTAAACCTGAAGTGAAGCATCGGAATCTAAAACTGGACTCACAGGACAGGTTCAAGTCATAGAAAGATAGAGTGTCAGTCCTCATGTACTTAAGTCGGCAGTGTGCCTTTTGTATTAAATTCGGATGCAATTTCTGTGTTTCATGGTCAATAAGAAGGTCCAAGGTATACAGTAAACCTGAAGTGAAGCATCGGAATCTAAAACTGGACTCACAGGAGAGGTTCTAATCATAGAAAGTTAGAGTGTCAGTCCTCTTGTACTTAAGTAGGCATTGTGCCTTTTGTTTTAAATTCGGTTGCAATTTCTGTATTTCATCGTCAATAAGAAGGTCCAAGGAATACAGTAATCCTTAAGTGAAGCATCATAATCAAAACAGGACTCACAGGACAGGTTCAAATCATAGAAAGTTAGAGTGCAAGTCCTCTTGTACTTAAGTCGGCATTGTGCCTTTTGATTTAAATTCGGTTGCAATTTCTGTGTTTCATCGTCAATAAGAAGGTCCAAGGAACTCAGTAATCCTTAAGTGAAGCATCGGAATCTAAAACTGGACTCACAGGAGAGGTTCAAATCATAGATAGTTAGAGTGTCAGTCCTCTTGTCTTTAAGTTGGCATTGTGCCTTTTGAATTTAATTCCGATGGAATTTCTGTTTTTCATCTTCAATAAGAAGGTCCAAGGTATACAGTAAACCTGAAGTGATGCATTGGAATCTAAAACTGGACTCACAGGAGAGGTTAAAATCATAGAAAGTTAGAGTGACAGTCCTCTTGTACTTAAGTCGGCATTGTGCCTTTTGTTTTATATTCGGATGCAATTTCTGTGTTTTATCGTCAATACGAAGGTCCAAGGAACACAGTAAACCTTAAGTGAATCATCATAATCAAAACTGGACTCACAGGACAGGTTCAAATCATAGAAAGTTAGAGTGTCGTTCCACTTGTACTTAAGTCAGCATTGTGCCTTTTGGTTTAAATTTGGATGCAATTTCTGTGTTTCATCGTCAATAAGAAGGTCCAAGGAACACAGTAAACCTGAAGTAAAGCATCGGAATCTAATACTGGACTCACAGGATTGGTTCAAATCATAGAAAGTTAGAGTGTCAGTTCTAATGCACTTAAGTCGGCATTGTGCCTTTTGAATTTATTCCGATGCAATTTCTGTGTTTCATCGTCAATAAGAAGGTCCAAGGTATACAGTAAACCGGAAGTGAAGCATCGGAATTTGAAACTGGACTCACAGGAGAGGTTCAAATCATAGAAAGTTAGAGTGTCAGTCCTCTTATACTTAAGTCGGCATCGTGCCTTATGTCTTAAATTCGGATTCAATTTCTGTGTTTCGTCGTCAATAAGAAGGTCCAAGGAACACAGTAAACCTTAAGTGAAGAATCGGAATCAAACCTGGACTCACAGGAGAGGTTCAAATCATAGAAAGTGAAAGTGTCAGTCCTCTTGTACTTTAGTCGGCATTGTGCCTTTTGTTTTAAATTCGGATACAATTTCTGTGCTTCATCGACAATAAGAAGGTCCAAGGAACACAGTAAACCTTAAATGAAGCATCGGAATCTAAAACTGGACTCACAAGAGAGGTTCAAATCATAGAAAGATAGAGTGTCAGTCCTCATGTACTTATGTCGGCATTGTGCCTTTTGTATTATATTCGGATGCAATTTCTGTGTTTCATCGTCAATAAGAAGGTCCAAGGTATACAGTAAACCTGAAGTGAAGCATCGGAATCTAAAACTGGACTCACAGGAGAGGTTCAAATCATAGAAATTTAGAGTGTCAGTCCCCATGTACTTAAGTCGGCATTGTGCCTTTTGAGTTAAATTCCGATGCAATAACTGTGTTTCATCGTCAATAAGTAGGTCCAAGGGAAACAGTAAACCAGAAGTGAAGCATCGGAATCTTAAACTGGGCTCACAGGAGAGGATCAATTCATAGAAAGTGAGAGTGTCAGTCCTCTTGTACTTAAGTCGGCATTGTGCCTTTTGAATTTAATTCCGATGCAAATTCTGTGCTTCCACGTCAATAAGAAGGTCCAAGGTATGCAGTAAACCTGAAGTGAAGCATCAGATTCTAAAACTGGACTCACATGTGAGGTTCAAATCATAGAAAGTTAGAGTGTCAGTCCTCTTGTTCTTAAGTCGGCATTGTGCCTTTTGTATTAAATTCGGATGCAATATCTCTGTTTCATCGTCAATAAGAAGGTCCAAGGGATACAGTATACCTGATGTGAAGCATCGGAATCTTAAACTGGACTGACAGGAGAGGTTCAAATCATAGAAAGTTAAAGTGTCAGTCCTCTTGTACTTAAGTCGACATTGAGCCTTTTGAATTTAATTCGATGCAATTTCTGTGTTTTATCGTCAATACGAAGATCCAATGTGTACAGTAAACCTGAAGTGAAGCATCGGAATCTAAAACTGGACTCACAGGAGAGGTTCAAATCATAGAAAATTAGAGTATCAGTCCCCATGTACTTAATTCGGAATTGTTCCTTTTGTATTAATTTCGGATGCCATTTCTGTGTTTCATCGTCAATAAGAAGGTCCAAGGGATACAGTCAACCTGAAGTGAGGCATCGGAATCTAAAACTGGACTCACAGGAGAGGTTCAAATCATAGAAAGTTAGAGAGTCAGTCCTCTTGTACTTAAGTCGGCATTGTGCCTTTTGTTTTAAATTCGAATGCAATTTCTGTGTTTCATCGTTAATAAGAAGGTCCAAGGAACACAGTAAACCTGAAGTGAAGCATCGGAATCTAATACTGGACTCACAGGAGAGGTTCAAATCATAGAAATTTAGAGTGTCAGTCCCCATGTACTTAAGTCGGCATTGTGCCTTTTGAGTTAAATTCCGATGCAATAACTGTGTTTCATCGTCAATAAGTAGGTCCAAGGGAAACAGTAAACCAGAAGTGAAGCATCGGAATCTTAAACTGGGCTCACAGGAGAGGTTCAATTCATAGAAAATTAGAGTGTCGGTCCTCTTGTACTTAAGTCGGCATTGTGCCTTTTGTATTAAATTCGGATGCAATTTCTCTTTTTCATCGTCAATAAGAAGGTCCAAGGGATACAGTAAACCTGAAGGGAAGCATCGGAATCTTAAACTGGACTCACTGGAGAGGTTCAAATCATAGAAAGTTAAAGTGTCAGTCCTCTTGTAAGTAAGCCGGCATTGTGCCTTTTGAATTTAATTCCGATGCATTTTCTGTGCTTCATCGTCAATAAGAAAGTCCAAGGGATACAGTAAACCAAAAGTGAAGCATCGGAATCTAAAACTGGACTCACAAGAGAGATCTTCAAATCATAGAAAGTTAGAGTGTGAGTCCTCTTGTACTTAAGTCGGCAATTTGCATTTGTATTAAATTCTGATGCCATTTTCTGTGTTTCATCGTCAATAAGAAGGTCCAAGGTATACAGTAAACCTGAAGTGAAGCATCGGAATCTAAAATTGGTCTCACAGGAGAGGTTCTGAACGTAGACAGTAAGAAGAGTCAGTCGTCTTGTACTTCAGTCGGCGTTGTGCCTTTTGTACTAAATTCGGATGCCATTTCTGTGTTTCATCGTCAATAAGAAGCTCCAAGGGATACAGAAAACCTGAAGTGAAGCTTCGGAATCTAAAACCGGTCTCACAGGAGAGGTTCAAATCATAGAATGTAAGAAGAGTCAGTCCTCTTGTACATAAGTCGGCATTGTGCCTTTTGTATTTAATTCGGATGCAATTTCTGTGTTTCATCGTCAATAAGAACGTCCAAGGTATACAGTAAACCTGAAGTGAGGAATCGGAATCTAAAACTGGACTCACAGGAGAGGTTGAAATCATAGAAAGTTAGAGTGTCAGTCCTCTTGTACTTAAGTCGGCATTGTGCCTTTTGTATTAAATTCGGAAGCAATTTCTGTGTTTCATCGTCGATAAGAAGGTCCAAGGGAAACAGTAAACCAGTAGTGAAGCATCGGAATCTTAAACTGGGCTCACAGGAGAGGTTCAAATCATAGAAAGTTAGAGAGTCAGTCCTCTTGTACTTAAGTCGGCATTGTGCCTTTTGTATTAATTTCGGATGCAATTTCTGTGTTTCATCGTCAGTAAGAAGGTCCAAGGGAAACAGTAAACCAGAAGTGAAGCATCGGAATCTTAAACTGGGCTCACAGGAGAGGTTCAATTCATAGAAAGTTAGAGTGTCAGTCCTCTTGTACTTAAGTCGGCATTGTGCCTTTTGAATTTAATTCCGATGCAATTTCTGTGCTTCATCGTCAATAAGAAGGTCCAAGGTATACAGTGAACCTGAAATTAGGCTAAGATTCTAAAACTGGACTCACAGGTGAGGTTCAAATCATAGAAAGTTAGAGTGTCAGTCCTCTTGTTCTTAAGTCGGCATTGTGCTTTTTGTATTAAATTCGGATGCAATTTCTGTGTTTCATCGTCAATAAGTAGGTCCAAGGTATACAGTAAACCTGAAAAGAAGCATCGGAATCTAAAACTGGACTCACAAGAGAGGTTCAAATCATAGAAAGTTAGAGTGTCAGTCCTCATGTACTTAAGTCAGCATTGTGCCTTTTGTTTTAAATTCGGATGCAATTTCTGTGTTTCATCGTCAATAAGAATGTCCAAGGTATACAGTAAACCTTATGTAAATCATCGGAATCTAAAACTGGACTCACAGGAGAGGTTAAAATCATAGAAAGTAAGAGTATCAGTCCTCATGTACTTAATTCGGCATTGTGTCTTTTGTATTAAATTCGGATGTAATTTCTGTGTTTCATCGTCAATAAGAAGGGCCAAGGTGTACAGTAAACCTGAAGTGAAGCATCGGAATCTTAAACTGGGCTCATTGGAGAGGTTCAATTCATAGAAAGTTAGAGTGTCAGTCCTCATGTACTTAATCGGCATTGTGAATTTTGAATTTAATTCCGATGCAATTTCTGTGCTTCCACGTCAATAAGAAGGTCCAAGGTATACAGTAAACCTCAAGTGAAGCATCGGAATCTAAAACTGGATTCACAAGAGAGGTTCAAATCATAGAAAGTTAGAGCGTAAGTCCTCTTGTTCTTAAGTCGGCATTGTGCCTTTTGTATTAAATTCGGATGCAATTTCTGTGTTTCGTCGTCAATAAGGAGGTCCAAGGGATACAGTAAACCTGAAGTTAAGCATCGGAATCTGCAACTGGTCTCACAGGAAAGGTGCTAAACATAGACAGTAAGAAGAGTAAGTCCTCTTGTACTTATGTCGGCATTGTGCCTTTTGTATTAAATTCGGATGCAATTTCTGTGTTTCGTCGTCGATAAGAAGGTCCAAGGAATACAGTAAACCTGAAGTGAAGCATCGGAATCTAAAACCGGTCCCACAGGAGAGGTTCAAATCATAGAAACTTAGAGTGTTAGTCCTCATGTACTTAAGCCGGCATTGTGCCTTTTGTATTAAATTCGGATGCAATTTCTGTGTTTCGTCGTCAATAAGAAGGGCGAAGGTATACAGTAAACCTGTAGTGAAGCATCGGAATCTAAAACTGGACTCATAGGAGAGGCTTAAATCATCGAAAGATAGAGTGTCAGTCCTCTAGAACTTAAGTCGACATTGAGCCTTTTGAATTTAATTCGATGCAATTTCTGTGTTTCATCGTCAATACGAAGATCCAATGTGTACAGTAAGCCTGAAGTGAAGCATCGGAATCTAAAACTGGACACACAGGAGAGGTTCAAATCATAGAAAGTTAGAGTGTCAGTCCTCATGTACTTAAGTCGGCATTGTGCCTTTTGTTTTAAATTCGGATGCAATTTCTGTGTTTCATCGTCAATAACAATGTCCAAGGTATACAGTAAACCTTAAGTGAAGCATCGGAATCTAAAACTGGACTCACAGGAGAGGTGCAAATCATAGAAAGTAAGAGTATCAGTCCTCATGTACCTAATTCGGCAATGTGTCTTTTGTATTAAATTCGGATGCAATTTCTGTGTTTCATCGTCAATAAGAAGGTCCAAGGTATACAGTAAACCTCAAGTGAAGCATCGGAATCTAAAACTGGACTCACAGGAGGGGTTCAAATCATAGAAAGTTAGAGTGTCAGTCCTCTTGTACTTAAGTCGGCATTGTGCCTTTTGAATTTAATTCCAATGCAATTTCTGTGCTTCATCGTCAATAAGAAGGTCCAAGGTATACAGTAAACCTGAAGTGAAGCATCAGAATCTAGAACTGGACTCACAGGTGAGGTTCAAATCATAGAAAGTTAGAGTGTCAGTCCTCTTGTACTTAAGTCGGCATTGTGCGTTTTGAATTTAATTCCGTTGCAATTTCTGTGTTTCATCGTCAATAAGAAGGTCCAAGGTATACAGTAAACCTGAAGTGAAGCATCGGAATCTAATTTGGGACTCAAAGGAAAGGTTCAAATTATAGAAAGTTAAAGTGTCAGTCCTCTTGTACTTAAGTCGGCATTGTGCCTTTTGTATTAAATTCGGATGCAATTTCTGTGCTTCGTCGTCAGTAAGATGGTCCAATGGATACAGTAAACCTGAAGTGAAACATCGGAATCTGCAACTGGTCTCACAGGAAAGGTGCTAAACATAGACAGTAAGAAGAGTAAGTCCTCTTGTACTTATGTCGGCATTGTGCCTTTTGTATTAAATTCGGATGCAATTTCTGTGTTTCGTCGTCGATAAGAAGGTCCAAGGAATACAGTAAACCTGAAGTGAAGCATCGGAATCTAAAACCGATCCCACAGGAGAGGTTCAAATCATAGAAAGTTAGAGTGTTAGTCCTCATGTACTTAAGCCGGCATTGTGCCTTTTGTATTAAATTTGGATGCAATTTCTGTGTTTCGTCGTCAATAAGAAGGGCCAAGGTTTACAGTAAACATGAAGTGAAGCATCGGAATCTAAACCTGGACTCATAGGAGAGGCTTAAATCATCGAAAGATAGAGTGTCAGTCCTCTAGAACTTAAGTCGACATTGAGACTTTTGAATTTAATTCGATGCAATTTCTGTGTTTCATCGTCAATACGAAGATCCAATGTGTACAGTAAGCCTGAAGTGAAGCATCGGAATCTAAAACTGGACACACAGGAGAGGTTCAAATCATAGAAAGTTAGAGTGTCAGTCCTCTTGTACTTAAGTCGGCATTGTGCGTTTTGAATTTAATTCCGTTGCAATTTCTGTGTTTCATCGTCAATAAGAAGGTCCAAGGTATACAGTAAACCTGAAGTGAAGATCGGAATCTAATTTGGGACTCAAAGGAAAGGTTCAAATTATAGAAAGTTAAAGTGTCAGTCCTCTTGTACTTAAGTCGGCATTGTGCCTTTTGTATTAAATTCGGATGCAATTTCTGTGCTTCGTCGTCAGTAAGAAGGTCCAATGGATACAGTAAACCTGAAGTGAAGCATCGGAATCTAAAACTGGACTCACAGGAGAGGTACAGATCATAGAATGTTAAAGTTTCAGTCCTCTTGTACTTTAGTCGGCATTGTGCCTTTTGAATTTAATTCGATGCTATTTCTGTGTTTCATCGTCAATAAGAAGATCCAAGGTATACAGTAAACCTGAAGTGAAGCATCGGAATTTAGAACTTTACTCACAGGAGAGGTTCAAATCATAGAAAGTTAGAGTATCAGTCCTCAAGTACTTAATTCGGCATTGTGCCTATTGTATTAAATCTGGATGCAATTTCTGTGTTTCATCGTCAATAAGAAGGTCCAAGGGATACAGTAAACCTGAAGTGAAGCATCGGAATCTAAAACTGGACTCACAGGAGAGGCTTAAATCATAGAAAGTTAGAGTATCAGTCCTCTTGTACTTAAGTCGGCATTGTGCCTTTTGAATTTAATTCCGATGCAATATCTGTGTTTCATCGTCAATAAGAAGGTCCAAGGTATACAGTAAACCTGAGGTGAAGCATCGGAATCTAATACTGGACTCACAGGAGAGGTTCAAATCATAGAAAGTTAGAGTGTCAGTCCTCTTGTACTTAAGTCGGCATTGTGCCTTTTGTTTTAAATTCGGATGCAATTTCTGTATTTCATCGTCAATACGAACGTCCGAGGGATACAGTAAACCTTAAGTGAAGCATCGCAATCTAAAACTGGACTCACAGGAGACGTTCAAATAATAGAAAGTTAGAGTGTCAGTCCTCTTGTACTTAAGTCGGCATTGTGCCTTTTAAATTTAATTCCGATGCATTTTATGTGCTTCATCGTCAATAAGAAGGTCCAAGGTATACAGTAAACCTGAAGTGAAGCATCAGAATCTAAAACTGCACTCACAGGAGAGGTTCAAATCAGAGAACGTTAGAGTGTCAGTCCTCCTGTACTTAAGTCGGCATTGTGCCTTTTGTATTAAATTCGGATGCAATTTCTCTGTTTCATCGTCAATAAGAAGGTCCAAGGGATACAGAAAACCTGAAGTGAAGCATCGGAATCTAAAACCGCTCTCACAGGAGAGGTTCAAATCATAGAATGTAAGAAGAGTCAGTCCTCCTGTACTTTTGTCGGCATTGTGCCTTTTGTACTTAATTCGGGTGCAATTTCTCTGTTTCATCGTCAATAAGAACGTCCAAGGTATACAGTAAACCTGAAGTGAAGAATCGGAATCTAAAACTGGACTCACAGGAGAGGTTCAAATCATAGAAAGTTACAGTGTCAGTCCTGTTGTACTTAAGTCGGCATTGTGCCTTTTGCATTAAATTCGGATGCCATTTCTGTGGTTCATCGTCAATAAGAAGGTCCAAGGAAAACAGTAAACCAGAAGTGAAGCATCGGAATCATAAACTGGGCTCACAAGAGAGGTTCAAATCATAGAAAGTTAGAGAGTCAGTCGTCTTGTACTTAAGACGGCATTGTGCCTTTTGTATTACTTTCGGAAGCATTTTCTGTGTTTCATCGTCAATAAGAACGTCCGAGGAATACAGTAAACCTTAAGTGAAGCATCGCAATCTAAAACTGGACTCACAGGAGACGTTCAAATACTAGAAAGGTAGAGTGTCAGTCCTCTTGTACTTAAGTCTGCATTGAGCCTTTTCAATTTAATTCGATGCTATTTCTGTGTTTCATCGTCAATAAGAAGGTCCAAGGTATACAGTAAACCCGAAGTGAAGCATCGGAATCTAAAACCGGTCTCACAGGAGAGGTTAAAATCATAGAATGTAAGAAGTGTCAGTCCTCTTGTACTTAAGTGGCATTGTGCCTTTTGTATTTAATTCGGATCCAATTTCTGTGTTCCAACGTCAATAAGTTGCTCCAAGGGATACAGTAAACCTGAAGTTAACCATCGGAATCTGAAACTGGTCTCACAGGAGAGGTGCTAAACGTAGACAGTAAGAAGAGTAAGTCCTCTTGTACTTAAGACGGCATTGTGCCTCTTGTATTAAATTCGGATTCAATTTCTGTCTTTAATCGTCAATAAGAAGGTCCAAGGAATACAGTAAACCTGAAGTGAAGCAACGGAATCTAAAACAGGTCCCACAGGAGAGGTTCAAATCATAGAAAGTTATAGTGTTAGTCCTCATGTACTTAAGCCGGCATTGTGCCTTTTGTATTAAATTCGGATGCAATTTCTGTGTTTCATCGTCAATGAGAAGGTCCAAGGTATACAGTAAACCTGAAGTGAAGCATCGGAACCTAAAACTGGACTCACAGGAGAGGCTTAAATCATAGAAAGTTAGAGTGTCAGTCCTCTTGTACTTAAGTCGGCATTGTGCCTTTTGAATTTAATTCCGATGCAATTTCTGTGCTTCATCGTCAATAAGAAGGTCCAAGGTATACAGTAAACCTGAAGTGAAGTATCAGAATCTAAAACTGGACTCACAGGAGAGGTTCAAATCATAGAAAGTTAGATTGTCAGTCCTCTTGTACTTAAGTCGGCATTGTGCCTTTTGTATTAAATTCGGATGCAATTTCTCAGTTTCATCGTCAATAAGAAGGTATAAGGGATACAGTAAACCTGAAGTGAAGCATCGGAATCTAAAACTGGACTCACAAGAGAGGTTCAAATCATAGAAAGTTAGAGTGTCAGTCCTCTTGTACTTAGGTCGGCATTGTGCCTTTTGTATTTAATTCGGATTCAATTTCTGTGTTTCATCGTCAATAAGAAGGTCCAAGGTATACAGTAAACTTGAAGTGAAGCATCGGAATCTAAAATTGGTCTCACAGGAAAGGTTCTGAACATAGACAGTAAGAAGAGTCAGTCCTCTTGTACTTAAGTCGGCATTGTGCCTTTTGTACTAAATTCGGATCCAATTTCTGTGTTTCATCGTCAATAAGAAGGTCCAAGGGATACAGAAAACCTGAAGTGAAGCATCGGAATCTAAAACCGCTCTCACAGGAGTGGTTCAAATCATAGAATGTAAGAAGAGTTAGTCCTCCTGTACTTTTGTCGGCATTGTGCCTTTTGTACTAAATTCGGATCCAATTTCTGTGTTTCATCGCCAATAAGAAGGTCCAAGGGATACAGAAAACCTGAAGTGAAGCATCGGAATCTAAAACCGCTCTCACAGGAGAGGTTCAAATCATAGAATGTAAGAAGAGTCAGTCCTCCTGTACTTTTGTCGGCATTGTGCCTTTTGTACTTTATTCGGATGCAATTTCTCTGTTTCATCGTCAATAAGTACGTCCAAGGTATACACTAAACCTGAAGTGAAGAATCGGAATCTAAAACTGGACTCACAGGAGAGGTTCAAATCATAGAAAGTTACAGTGTCAGTCCTCTTGTACTTAAGTCGGCATTGTGCCTTTTGCATTAAATTCGGATGCCATTTCTGTGTTTCATCGTCAATAAGTAGGTCCAAGGAAAACAGTAAACCAGAAGTGAAGCATCGGAATCATAAACTGGGCTCACAAGACAGGTTCAAATCATAGAAAGTTAGAGAGTCAGTCGTCTTTTACTTAAGACGGCATTGTGCGCTTTGTATTAATTTCGGACGCAATTTCTGTGTTTCATCGTCAATATGAAGGTCCAAGGGAAACAGTAAACCAGAAGTGAAGCATCGGAATCTTAAACTGGGCTCACAGGAGAGGTTCAAAACATAGAATGTTAAAGTTTCAGTCCTCTTGTACTTAAGTCGGCATTGTGCGTTTTGAATTTAATTCCGATGCAATTTCTGTGTTTCATCGTCAATAAGAAGGTCCAAGGTATGCAGTAAACATGAAGTGAAGCATCGGAATCTAATACTGGACTCAAAGGAAAGGTTCAAATCATAGAAAGTTAAAGTGTCAGTCCTGTTGTACTTAAGTCGGCATTGTGCCTTTTGAATTTAATTCTGACGTAATTTCTGTGTTTCATCGTCAATAAGAAGGTCCAAGGTATACAGTAAACCTGAAGTGAAGCATCGGAATCTAAAACTGGACTCACAGGAGAGGTTCAAATCATAGGAAATTAGAGTGTCAGTCCTCATGTACTTATGTCGGCATTGTGCCTTTTGTTTTAAATTCGGATGCAATTTCTGTGTTTCATCGTCAATAAGAAGGTCCAAGGAACACAGTAAACCTTAAGTGAAGCATCGGAATCTAAAACTGGACTCACAGGACGGGTTCAAATCATAGAAAGTTAGACTGTAAGTCCTCATTTACTTAAGTCGGCATTGTGCCTTTTGAATTTAATTCCGATGCACTATCTGTGTTTCATCGTCAATAAGAAGTTCCAAGGTATACAGTAAACCTGAGGTGAAGCATCGGAATCTAATACTGGACTCACAGGAGAGATTCAAATCATAGAAAGTTAGAGTGTCAGTCCTCTTGTACTTAAGTCGGCATTGTCCCTTTTGTTTTAAATTCGGATGCAATTTCTGTATTTCATCGTCAATAAGAAGGTCCAAGGAAAACAGTAAACCAGATGTGAAGCATCGGAATCATAAACTGGGCTCACAGGAGAGGTTCAAATCATAGAAAGTTAGAGAGTCAGTCCTCTTGTACTTAAGACGGCATTGTGACTTTTGTATTAATTTCGGACACAATTTCTGTGTTTCATCGTCAATATGAAGGTCCAAGGGAAACAGTAAACCAGAAGTGAAGCATCGGAATCTTAAACTGGGCTCACAGGAGAGGTTCAAATCATAGAAAACTAAAATTTCAGTCCTCTTGTACTTAAGTCGGCATTGTGCGTTTTGAATTTAATTCTGATGCAATATCTGTGTTTCATCGTCAATAAGAAGTTCCAAGGTATACAGTAAACCTAAAGTGAAGCATCGGAATCTAATACTGGACTCACAGGAGAGATTCAAATCATAGAAAATTAGAGTGTCAGTCCTCATGTACTTATGTCGGCATTGTGCCTTTTGTTTTAAATTCGGATGCAATTTCTGTGTTTCATCGTCAATAAGAAGGTCCAAGGAACACAGTAAACCTTAAGTGAAGCATCGGAATCTAAAACTGGACTCACAGGACGGGTTCAAATCATAGAAAGTTAGACTGTAAGTCCTCTTGTACTTGAGTCGGCATTGTGCCTTTTGAATTTAATTCCGATGCAATATCTGTGTTTCATCGTCATTAAGAAGGTCCAAGGTATACAGTAAACACGAAGTGAAGCATCGGAATCTAAAACCGGTCTCACAGGAGAGGTTAAAATCATAGAATGTAAGAAGTGTCAGTCCTCTTGTACTTAAGTGGCATTGTGCCTTTTGTATTTAATTCGGATCCATTTTCTGTGTTTCATCGTCAATAAGTTGCTCCAAGGGATACAGTAAACCTGAAGTTAAGCATCGGAATCTGAAACTGGTCTCACAGGAAAGGTGCTAATCATAGACAGGAAGAAGAGTACGTCCTCTTGTACTTAAGTCGGCATTGTGCCTCTTGTATTAAATTCGGATTCAATTTCTGTGTTTAATCGTCAATAAAAAGGTCCAAGGAATACAGTAAACCTGAAGTGAAGCATCGGAATCTAAAACCGGTCCCACAGGAGAGGTTCAAATCATAGAAAGTTAGAGTGTTAGTCCTCATGTACTTAAGCCGGCATTGTGCCTTTTGTATTAAATTCGGATGCAATTTCTGTGTTTCATCGTCAATAAGAAGGTCCAAGGGATACAGTATACCTGAAGTGAAGCATCGCAATCTAAAACTGGACTCACAAGAGAGGTTCAAATCATAGAAAGTTAGAGTATCAGTCCTCATGTACTTAATTCGGCATTGTGCCTTTTGTATCAAATTCGGATGCAATTTCTGTGTTTCATCGTCAATAAGAAGGTCCAAGGGATACAGTAAACCTGAAGTGAAGCATCGGAATCTAAAACTGGACTCACAGGATAGATTCAAATCATAGAAAGTTAGAGTGTCAGTCCTCTTGTACTTAAGTCGGCATTGTCCCTTTTGTTTTAAATTCGGATGCAATTTCTGTATTTCATCGTCAATAAGAAGGTCCAAGGAAAACAGTAAACCAGAAGTGAAGCATCGGAATCATAAACTGGGCTCACAGGAGAGGTTCAAATCATAGAAAGTTAGAGAGTCAGTCCTCCTGTTTTAAGACGGCATTGTGCCTTTTGTATTAATTTCGGACACAATTTCTGTGTTTCATCGTCAATATGAAGGTCCAAGGTATACGGTAAACCTGAAGTGAAGCATCGGAATCTAATACTGGACTCAAAGGAATGGTTCAAATCATAGAAAGTTAAAGTGTCAGTCCTGTTGTACTTAAGTCGGCATTGTGCCTTTTGAATTTAATTCCGACGTAATGTCTGTGTTTCATCGTCAATAAGAAGGTCCAAGGTATACAGTAAACCTGAAGTGAAGAATCGGAATCTAAAACTGGACTCACAGGAGAGGTTCAAATCATAGAAAGTTAGAGTGTCAGTCCTCTTGTACTTAAGTCGGCATTGTCCCTTTTGTTTTAAATTCGGATGCAATTTCTGTATTTCATCGTCAATAAGAAGGTCCAAGGTATACAGTAAACTTGAAGTGAAGCATCGGAATCTAAAATTGGTCTCACAGGAAAGGTTCTGAACATAGACAGTAAGAAGAGTCAGTCCTCTTGTACTTAAGTCGGCATTGTGCCTTTTGTACTAAATTCGGAAGCAATTTCTGTGTTTCATCGTCAATAAGAAGGTCCAAGGTATACAGTAAACCTGAAGTGAAGCATCGGAATCTAAAACCGGTCTCACAGGAGAGGTTCAAATCATAGAATGTAAGAAGAGTCAGTCCTCCTGTACTTATGTCGGCATTGTGCCTTTTGTACTTAATTCGAATGCAATTTCTCTGTTTCATCGTCAATAAGAAGGTCCAAGGTATACAGTAAACCTGAAGTGAAGAATCGGAATCTGAAACTGGACTCACAGGAGAGGTTCAAATCATAGAAAGTTAGAGTGTCAGTCCTCTTGTACTTAAGTCAGCATTGTGCCTTTTGTTTTAAATTTGGATGCAATTTCTGTTTTCATCGTCAATAAGAATGTCCAAGGTATACAGTAAACCTTATGTAAAGCATCGGAATTTAAAACTGGACTCACAGGAGAGGTTAAAATCATAGAAAGTAAGAGTATCAGTCCTCATGTACTTAATTCGGCATTGTGTCTTTTGTATTAAATTCGGATGCAATTTCTGTGTTTCATCGTCAATAAGAAGGTCCAAGGTATACAGTAAACCTGAAGTGATGCATCAGATTCTAAAACTGGACTCACAGGTGAGGTTCAAATCATAGAAAGTTAGAGTGTCAGTCCTCTTGTTCTTAAGTCGGCATTGTGCCTTTTGTATTAAATTCGGATGCAATTTCTGTGTTTCGTCGTCAATAAGAAGGTCCAAGGGATACAGTAAACCTGAAGTTAAGCATCGGAATCTGAAACTGGTCTCACAGGAAAGGTGCTAAACATAGACAATAAGAAGAGTAAGTCCTCTTGTACTTAGGTCGGCATTGTGCCTTTTGTATTAAATTCGGATGCAATTTCTGTGTTTCGTCGTCAATAAGAAGGTCCAAGGAATACAGTAAACCTGAAGTGAAGCATCGGAATGTAAAACCGGTCCCACAGGAGAGGTTCAAATCATAGAAAGTTAGAGTGTTAGTCCTCATGTACTTAAGCCGGCATTGTGCCTTTAGTATTAAATTCGGATGCAATTTCTGTGTTTCGTCGTCAATAAGAAGGTCCAAGGTATACAGTAAACCTGAAGTGAAGCATCGGAATCTAAAACTGGACTCACAGGAGAGGTTCAAATCATAGAAAGTTAGAGTGTCAGTCCACATGTACTTAAGTCGGCATTGTGCCTTTTGTTTTAAATTCGGATGCAATTTCTGTGTTTCATCGTCAGTAAGAATGTCCAAGGTATACAGTAAGCCTTAAGTGAAGCATCGGAATCTAAAAGTGGACTCACAGGAGAGGTGCAAATCATAGAAAGTAAGAGTATCAGTCCTCATGTACTTAATTCGGCAATGTGTCTTTTGTATTAAATTTAGATGCAATTTCTGTGTTTCATCGTCAATAAGAAGGTGCAAGGTATACATTAAACCTGAAGTGACGCATCGGAATCTAAAACTGGACTCACAGGAGGGGTTCAAATCATAGAAAGTTAGAGTTTCAGTCCTCTTGTACTTATGTCGGCATTGTGCCTTTTGAATTTAATTCGATGCTATTTCTGTGTTTCATCGTCAATAAGAAGAACCAAGGTATACAGTAAACCTGAAGTGAAGCATCGGAATCTAAAACTTTACTCACAGGAGAGGTTCAAATCATAGAAAGTTAGAGTATCAGTCCTCATGTACTTAATTCGGCATTGTGCCTTTGGTTTAAATTCGGATGCAATTTCTGTGTCTCATCGTCAATAAGAAGGTGCAAGGGATACAGTAAACCTGAAGTGAAGCATCGGAATCTAAAACTGGACTCACAGGAGAGGCTTAAATCATAGAAAGTTAGAGTGTCAGTCCTCTTGTACCTAAGTCGACATTGAGCCTTTTGAATTTAATTCGATGCAATTTCTGTGTTTCATCGTCAATACGAAGATCCAATGTGTACAATAAGCCTGAAGTGAAGCATCGGAATCTAAAACTGGACTCACAGGAGAGGTTCAAATCATAGAAAGTTATAGTGTCAATCCTCATGTACTTAAGTCGGCATTGTGCCTTTTGTTTTAAATTCGGATGCAATTTTTGCGTTTCATCGTCAATAAGAATGTCCAAGGTATACAGTAAACCTTAAGTGAAGCATCGGAATCTAAAACTGGACTCACAGGAGAGGTGCAAATCATAGAAAGTTAGAGTATCAGTCCTCATGTACTTAATTCGGCAATGTGTCTTTTGTATTAAATTCGGATGCAATTTCTGTGTTTCATCGTCAATAAGAAGGTCCAAGGTATACAGTAAACTTGAAGTGAAGCATCGGAATCTAAAACTGGACTCACAGGAGAGGTTCATATCATTGAAAGTTAGTGTGTCAGTACTCTTGTACTTAAGTCGGCATTGTGCCTTTATATTTAAATTCGGATGCAATTTCTGTGTTTCATCGTCAATAAGATGGTCCAAGGAACACAGTAAACCTGAAGTGAAGCATCAGAATCTAAAACTGGACTCACAGGAGAGGTTCAAATCAAGAAAATTAGAGTGTAAGTCCTCTTGTACTTATGTCGGCATTGTGCGTTTTGAATTTAATTCCGATGCAATATCTGTGTTTCATCGTCAATAAGAAGGTCCAAGGTATACAGTAAACCTGAAGTGAAGCATCGGAATCTAATTTGGGACTCAAAGGAAAGGTTCAAATCATAGAAAGTTAAAGTGTCAGTCCTCTTGTACTTAAGTCGGCATTGTGCCTTTTGTATTAAATTCGGATGCAATTTCTGTGCTTCGTCGTCAGTAAGAAGGTCCAAGGGATACAGTAAACCTGAAGTGAAGCATTGGAATCTAAAACTGGACTCACAGGAGAGGTACAGATCATAGAATGTTAAAGTTTCAGTCCTCTTGTACTTTAGTCGGCATTGTGCCTTTTGAATTTAATTCGATGCTATTTCTGTGTTTCATCGTCAATAAGAAGATCCAAGGTATACAGTAAACCTTAAGTGAAGCATTGGAATCTAAAAGTGGACTCACAGGAGAGGTGCAAATCATAGAAAGTAAGAGTATCAGTCCTCATGTACTTAATTCGGCATTGTGTCTTTTGTATTAAATTCGGATGTAATTTCTGTGTTTCATCGTCAATAAGAAGGTCCAAGGTATACAGTAAACCTGAAGTGAGGCATCGGAATCTAAAACTGGACTCACAGGAGAGGTTCAAATCATAGAAAGTTAGAGTGTTAGTCCTCATGTACTTAAGTCGGCATTGTGCCTTTTGTATTAATTTCGGATGCAATTTCTGAGTTTCATCGTCAATATGAAGGTCCATGGGAAACAGTAAACGAAAAGTGAAGCATCGGAATCCTAAACTGGGCTCACAGGAGAGGTTCAATTCATAGAAAGTTAGAGTGTCAGTCCTCTTGTACTTAATCAGCATTGTGCCTTTTGAATTTAATTCCGATGCAATTTCTGTGCTTCCACGTCAATAAGAAGGTCCAAGGTATACAGTAAACCTGAAGTGATGCATCAGATTCTAAAACTGGACTCACAGGTGAGGTTCAAATCATAGAAAGTTAGAGTGTCAGTCCTCTTGTTCTTAAGTCGGCATTGTGCCTTTTGTATTAAATTCGGATGCAATTTCTGTGTTTCGTCGTCAATAAGAAGGTCCAAGGGATACAGTAAACCTGAAGTTAAGCATCGGAATCTGAAACTGGTCTCACTGGAAAGGTGCTAAACATAGACAGTAAGAAGAGTAAGTCCTATTGTACTTAAGTCGGCATTGTGCCTTTTGTATTAAATTCGGATGCAATTTCTGTGTTTCGTCGTCAATAAGAAGGTCCAAGGAATACAGTAAACCTTAAGTGAAGCATCGCAATTTAAAACTGGATTCACAGGAGACGTTCAAATACTAGAAAGGTAGAGTGTCAGTCCTCTTGTACTTAAGTCTGCATTGAGCCTTTTCAATTTAATTCGATGCTATTTCTGTGTTTCATCGTCAATAAGAGGGTCCAAGGTATACAGTAAACCCAAAGTGAAGCATCGGAATCTAAAACCGGTCTCACAGGAGAGGTTAAAATCATAGAATGTAAGAAGTGTCAGTCCTCTTGTACTTAAGTGGCATTTTGCCTTTTGTATTTAATTCGGATCCAATTTCTGTGTTCCAACGTCAATAAGTTGCTCCAAGGGATACAGTACAACTGAAGTTAACCATCGGAATCTGAAACTGGTCTCACAGGAAAGGTGCTAAACATAGACAGTAAGAAGAGTAAGTCCTCTTGTACTTAAGACGGCATTGTGCCTCTTGTATTAAATTCGGATTCAATTTCTGTCTTTAATCGTCAATAAGAAGGTCCAAGGAATACAGTAAACCTGAAGTGAAGCAACGGAATTAAAAAAAGGTCCCACAGGAGAGGTTCAAATCATAGAAGGTTATAGTGTTAGTCTTCATGTACTGAAGCCGGCATTGTGCCTTTTGTATTAAATTCGGTTGCAATATCTGTGTTTCATCGTCAATGAGAAGGTCCAAGGTATACAGTAAACCTGAAGTGAAGCATCGGAACCTAAAACTGCACTCACAATAGAGGCTTAAATCATAGAAAGTTAGAGTGTCAGTCCTCTTGTACTTAAGTCGGCATTGTGCCTTTTGAATTTAACTCCGATGCAATTTCTGTGCTTCATCGTCAATAAGAAGGTCCAAGGTATACAGTAAACCTGAAGTGAAGTATTAGAATCTAAAACTGGACTCACAGGAGAGGTTCAAATCATAGAAAGTTAGATTGGCAGTCCTCTTGTACTTAAGTCGGCATTGTGCCTTTTGTATTAAATTCGGATGCAATTTTTCAGTTTCATCGTCAGTAAGAAGGTCCAAGGGATAAAGTAAACCTGAAGTGAAGCATCGGAATCTAAAACTGGACTCACAAGAGAGCTTCAAATCATAGAAAGTTAGAGTGTCAGTCCTCTTGTACTTAAGTCGGCATTGTGCCTTTTGTATTAAATTCGGATGCAATTTCTGTGTTTCATCGTCAATAAGAAGGTCCAAGGTATACAGTAAACTTGAAGTGAAGCATCGGAATCTAAAACCGCTCTCACAGGAGAGGTTCAAATCATAGAATGTAAGAAGAGTCAGTCCTCCTGTACTTTTGTCGGCATTGTGCCTTTTGTACTTTATTCGGGTGCAATTTCTCTGTTTCATCGTCAATAAGAACGTCCAAGGTATACAGTAAACCTGAAGTGAAGAATCGGAATCTAAAACTGGACTCACAGGAGAGGTTCAAATCATAGAAAGTTACAGTGTCATTCCTCTTGTACTTAAGTCGGCATTGTGCCTTTTGCATTAAATTCGGATGCCATTTCTGTGTTTCATCGTCAATAAGAAGGTCCAAGGAAAACAGTAAACCAGAAGTGAAGCATCGGAATCATAAACTGGGCTCACAAGAGAGGTTCAAATCATAGAAAGTTAGAGAGTCAGTCGTCTTGTACTTAAGACGGCATTGTGCCTTTTGTATTAATTTCGGACGCAATTTCTGTGTTTCATCGTCAATATGAAGGTCCAAGGGAAACAGTAAACCAGAAGTGAAGCATCGGAATCTTAAACTGGGCTCACAGGAGAGGTTCAAATCATAGAAAGTTAAAGTTTCAGTCCTCTTGTACTTAAGTCGGCATTGTGCGTTTTGAATTTAATTCCGATGCAATATCTGTGTTTCATCGTCAATAAGAAGGTCCAAGGTATACAGTAAACATGAAGTGGAGCATCGGAATCTAATACTGGACTCAAAGGAAAGGTTCAAATCATAGAAAGTTAAAGTGTCAGTCCTGTTGCACTTAAGTCGGCATTGTGCCTTTTGAATTTAATTCCGACGTAATTTCTGTGTTTCATCGTCAATAAGAAGGTCCAAGGTATACAGTAAACCTGAAGTGAAGCATCGGAATCTAAAACTGGACTCACAGGAGAGGTTCAAATCATAGAAAGTTAGAGTGTCAGTCCTCATGTACTTATGTCGGCTTTGTGCCTTTTGTTTTAAATTCGGATGAAATTTCTGTGTTTCATCGTCAATAAGAAGGTCCAAGGAACACAGTAAACCTTAAGTGAAGCATCGGAATCTAAAACTGGACTCACAGGACGGGTTCAAATCATAGAAAGTTATAGTGTCAATCTTCATGTACTTAAGTCGGCATTGTGCCTTTTGTTTTAAATTCGGATGCAATTTCTGCGTTTCATCGTCAATAAGAATGTCCAAGGTATACAGTAAACCTTAAGTGAAGCATCGGAATCTAAAACTGGACTCACAGGAGAGGTGCAAATCATAGAAAGTTAGAGTATCAGTCCTCACGTACTTAATTCGGCAATGTGTCTTTTGTATTAAATTCGGATGCAATTTCTGTGTTTCATCGTCAATAAGAAGGTCCAAGGTATACAGTAAACTTGAAGTGAAGCATCGGAATCTAAAACTGGACTCACAGGAGAGGTTCATATCATAGAAAGTTAGTGTGTCAGTACTCTTGTACTTAAGTCGGCATTGTGCCTTTATATTTAAATTCGGATGCAATTTCTGTGTTTCATCGTCAATAAGATGGTCCAAGGAACACAGTAAACCTGAAGTGAAGCATCAGAATCTAAAACTGGACTCACAGGAGAGGTTCAAATCATGGAATGTTAGAGTGTAAGTCCTCTTGTACTTATGTCGGCATTGTGCGTTTTGAATTTAATTCCGATGCAATTTCTGTGTTGCATCGTCAATAAGAAGGTCCAAGGTATACAGTAAACCTGAAGTGAAGCATCGGAATCTAATTTGGGACTCAAAGGAAAGGTTCAAATCATAGAAAGTTAAAGTGTCAGTCCTCTTGTACTTAAGTCGGCATTGTGCCTTTTGTATTAAATTCGGATGCAATTTCTGTGCTTCGTCGTCAGTAAGAAGGTCCAAGGGATACAGTAAACCTGAAGTGAAGCATCGGAATCTAAAACTGGACTCACAGGAGAGGTACAGATCATAGAATGTTAAAGTTTCAGTCCTCTTGTACTTTAGTCGGCATTGTGCCTTTTGAATTTAATTCGATGCTATTTCTGTGTTTCATCGTCAATAAGAAGATCGAAGGTATACAGTAAACCTTAAGTGAAGCATCGGAATCTAAAAGTGGACTCACAGGAGAGGTGCAAATCATAGAAAGTAAGAGTATCAGTCCTCATGTACTTAATTCGGCATTGTGTCTTTTGTATTAAATTCGGATGTAATCTCTGTGTTTCATCGTCAATAAGAAGGTCCAAGGTATACAGTAAACCTGAAGTGAAGCATCGGAATCTAAAACTGGACTCACAGGAGAGGTTCAAATCATAGAAAGTTAGTGTGTTAGTCCTCATGTACTTAAGTCGGCATTGTGCCTTTTGTATTAATTTCGGATGCAATTTCTGTGTTTCATCGTCAATAAGAAGGTCCATGGGAAACAGTAAACGAAAAGTGAAGCATCGGAATCCTAAACTGGGCTCACAGGAGAGGTTCAATTCATAGAAAGTTAGAGTGTCAGTCCTCTTGTACTTAATCAGCATTGTGCCTTTTGAATTTAATTCCGATGCAATTTCTGTGCTTCCACGTCAATAAGAAGGTCCAAGGTATACAGTAAACCTGAAGTGATGCATCAGATTCTAAAACTGGACTCACAGGTGAGGTTCAAATCATAGAAAGTTAGAGTGTCAGTCCTCTTGTTCTTAAGGCGGCATTGTGCCTTTTGTATTAAATTCGGATGCAATTTCTGTGTTTCGTCGTCAATAAGAAGGTCCAAGGGATACAGTAAACCTGAAGTTAAGCATCGGAATCTGAAACTGGTCTCACTGGAAAGGTGCTAAACATAGACAGTAAGAAGAGTAAGTCCTATTGTACTTAAGTCGGCATTGTGCCTTTTGTATTAAATTCGGATGCAATTTCTGTGTTTCGTCGTCAATAAGAAGGTCCAAGGAATACAGTAAACCTTAAGTGAAGCATCGCAATTTAAAACTGGGCTCACAGGAGACGTTCAAATACTAGAAAGGTAGAGTGTCAGTCCTCTTGTACTTAAGTCTGCATTGAGCCTTTTCAATTTAATTCGATGCTATTTCTGTGTTTCATCGTCAATAAGAAGGTCTAAGGTATACAGTAAACCCAAAGTGAAGCATCGGAATCTAAAACCGGTCTCACAGGAGAGGTTAAAATCATAGAATGTAAGAAGTGTCAGTCCTCTTGTACTTAAGTGGCATTGTGCCTTTTGTATTTAATTCGGATCCAATTTCTGTGTTCCAACGTCAATAAGTTGCTCCAAGGGATACAGTACAACTGAAGTTAACCATCGGAATCAGAAACTGGTCTCACAGGAAACGTGCTAAACATAGACAGTAAGAAGAGTAAGTCCTCTTGTACTTAAGACGGCATTGTGCCTCTTGTATTAAATTCGGATTCAATTTCTGTCTTTAATCGTCAATAAGAGGGTCCAAGGAATACAGTAAACCTGAAGTGAAGCAACGGAATCAAAAACAGGTCCCACAGGAGAGGTTCAAATCATAGAAGGTTATAGTGTTAGTCCTCATGTACTTAAGCCGGCATTGTGCCTTTTGTATTAAATTCGGTTGCAATATCTGTGTTTCATCGTCAATGAGAAGGTCCAAGGTATACAGTAAACCTGAAGTGAAGCATCGGAACCTAAAACTGCACTCACAATAGAGGCTTAAATCATAGAAAGTTAGAGTGTCAGTCCTCTTGTACTTAAGTCGGCATTGTGCCTTTTGAATTTAACTCCGATGCAATTTCTGTGCTTCATCGTCAATAAGAAGGTCCAAGGTATACAGTAAACCTGAAGTGAAGTATTAGAATCTAAAACTGGACTCACAGGAGAGGTTCAAATCATAGAAAGTTAGATTGGCAGTCCTCTTGTACTTAAGTCGGCATTGTGCCTTTTGTATTAAATTCGGATGCAATTTCTCAGTTTCATCGTCAGTAAGAAGGTCCAAGGGATAAAGTAAACCTGAAGTGAAGCATCGGAATCTAAAACTGGACTCACTAGAGAGGTTCAAATCATAGAAAGTTAGAGTGTCAGTCCTCTTGTACTTAAGTCGGCATTGTGCCTTTTGTATTAAATTCGGATGCAATTTCTGTGTTTCATCGTCAATAAGAAGGTCCAAGGTATACAGTAAACTTGAAGTGAAGCATCGGAATCTAAAACCGCTCTCACAGGAGAGGTTCAAATCATAGAATGTAAGAAGAGTCAGTCCTCCTGTACTTTTGTCGGCATTGTGCCTTTTGTACTTAATTCGGGTGCAATTTCTCTGTTTCATCGTCAATAAGAACGTCCAAGGTATACAGTAAACCTGAAGTGAAGAATCGGAATCTAAAACTGGACTCACAGGAGAGGTTCAAATCATAGAAAGTTACAGTGTCATTCCTCTTGTACTTAAGTCGGCATTGTGCCTTTTGCATTAAATTCGGATGCCATTTCTGTGTTTCATCGTCAATAAGAAGGTCCAAGGAAAACAGTAAACCAGATGTGAAGCATCGGAATCATAAACTGGGCTCACAGGAGAGGTTCAAATCGTAGAAAGTTAGAGAGTCAGTCCTCTTGTACTTAAGACGGCATTGTGACTTTTGTATTAATTTCGGACACAATTTCTGTGTTTCATCGTCAATATGAAGGTCCAAGGGAAACAGTAAACCAGAAGTGAAGCATCGGAATCTTAAACTGGGCTCACAGGAGAGGTTCAAATCATAGAAAACTAAAGTTTCAGTCCTCTTGTACTTAAGTCGGCATTGTGCGTTTTGAATTTAATTCTGATGCAATTTCTGTGTTTCGTCGTCAATAAGAAGGTCCAAGGTATACAGTAAACCTGAAGTGAAGCTTCGGAATCTAATACTGGACTCAAAGGAAAGGTTCAAATCATAGAAAGTTAAAGTGTCAGTCCTGTTGTACTTAAGTCGGCATTGTGCCTTATGAATTTAATTCCGACGTAATGTCTGTGTTTCATCGTCAATAAGAAGGTCCAAGGTATACAGTAAACCTGAAGTGAAGCATCGGAATCTACAACTGGACTCACAGGAGAGGTTCAAATCATAGAAAGTTAGAGTGTCAGTCCTCATGTACTTATGTCGGCATTGTGCCTTTGGTTTTAAATTCGGATGCCATTTCTGTGTTTCATCGTCAATAAGAAGGTCCAAGGAAAACAGTAAACCAGAAGTGAAGCATCGGAATCATAAACTGGGCTCACAAGAGAGGTTCAAATCATAGAAAGTTAGAGAGTCAGTCGTCTTGTACTTAAGACGGCATTGTGCTTTTTGTATTAATTTCGGACGCAATTTCTGTGTTTCATCGTCAATATGAAGGTCCAAGGGAAACAGTAAACCAGAAGTGAAGCATCGGAATCTTAAACTGGGCTCACAGGAGAGGTTCAAATCATAGAAAGTTAAAGTTTCAGTCCTCTTGTACTTAAGTCGGCATTGTGCGTTTTGAATTTAATTCCGATGCAATTTCTGTCTTTCATCGTCAATAAGAAGGTCCAAGGTATACAGTAAACATGAAGTGAAGCATCGGAATCTAATACTGGACTCAAAGGAAAGGTTCAAATCATAGAAAGTTAAAGTTTCAGTCCTGTTGTACTTAAGTCGGCATTGTGCCTTTTGAATTTAATTCCGACGTAATTTCTGTGTTTCATCGTCAATAAGAAGGTCCAAGGTATACAGTAAACCTGAAGTGAAGCATCGGAATCTAAAACTGGACTCACAGGAGAGGTTCAAATCATAGAAAGTTAGAGTGTCAGTCCTCATGTACTTATGTCGGCTTTGTGCCTTTTGTTTTAAATTCGGATGCAATTTCTGTGTTTCATCGTCAATAAGAAGGTCCAAGGAACACAGTAAACCTTAAGTGAAGCATCGGAATCTAAAACTGGACTCACAGGACGGGTTCAAATCATAGAAAGTTAGACTGTAAGTCCTCATTTACTTAAGTCGGCATTGAGCCTTTTGAATTTAATTCCGATGCACTATCTGTGTTTCATCGTCAATAAGAAGTTCCAAGGTATACAGTAAACCTGAGGTGAAGCATCGGAATCTAATACTGGACTCACAGGAGAGATTCAAATCATAGAAAGTTAGAGTGTCAGTCCTCTTGTACTTAAGTCGGCATTGACTCTTTTGTTTTAAATTCGGATGCAATTTCTGTATTTCATCGTCAATAAGAAGGTCCAAGGAAAACAGTAAACCAGATGTGAAGCATCGGAATCATAAACTGGGCTCACAGGAGAGGTTCAAATCATAGAAAGTTAGAGAGTCAGTCCTCTTGTACTTAAGACGGCATTGTGACTTTTGTATTAATTTCGGACACAATTTCTGTGTTTCGTCGTCAATATGAAGGTCCAAGGGAAACAGTAAACCAGAAGTGAAGCATCGGAATCTTAAACTGGGCACACAGGAGAGGTTCAAATCATAGAAAACTAAAGTTTCAGTCCTCTTGTACTTAAGTCGGCATTGTGCGTTTTGAATTTATTTCTGATGCAATTTCTGTGTTTCGTCGTCAATAAGAAGGTCCAAGGTATACAGTAAACCTGAAGTGAAGCTTCGGAATCTAATACTGGATTCAAAGGAAAGGTTCAAATCATAGAAAGTTAAAGTGTCAGTCCTGTTGTACTTAAGTCGGCATTGTGCCTTTTGAATTTAATTCCGACGTAATGTCTGTGTTTCATCGTCAATAAGAAGGTCCAAGGTGTACAGTAAACCTGAAGTGAAGCATCGGAATCTAAAACTGGACTCACAGGAGAGGTTCAAATCATAGAAAGTTAGAGTGTCAGTCCTCATGTACTTATGTCGGCATTGTGCCTTTGGTTTTAAATTCGGATGCAATTTCTGTGTTTCATCGTCAATACGAAGGTCCAAGGAACACAGTAAACCTTAAGTGAAGCATCGGAATCTATAACTGGACTCACAGGAGGGGTTCAAATCATAGAAAGTTAGACTGTAAGTCCTCTTGTACTTAAGTCGGAATTGTGCCTTTTGAATTTAATTCCGATGCAATATCTGTGTTTCATCGTCATTAAGGAGGTCCAAGGTATACAGTAAACACGAAGTGAAGCATCGGAATCTAAAACCGGTCTCACAGGAGAGGTTAAAATCATAGAATGTAAGAAGTGTCAGTCCTCTTGTACTTAAGTGGCATTGTGCCTTTTGTATTTAATTCGGATCCATTATCTGTGTTTCATCGTCAATAAAATGCTCCAAGGGATACAGTAAACCTGAAGTTAAGCATCGGAATCTGAAACTGGTCTCACAGGAAAGGTGCTAAACATAGACAGGAAGAAGAGTACGTCCTCTTGTACTTAAGTCGGCATTGTGCCTCTTGTATTAAATTCGGATTCAATTTCTGTGTTTAATCGTCAATAAAAAGGTCCAAGGAATACAGTAAACCTGAAGTGAAGCATCAGAATCTAAAACCGGTCCCACAGGAGAGGTTCAAATCATAGAAAGTTAGAGTGTTAGTCCTCATGTACTTAAGCCGGCATTGTGCCTTTTGTATTAAATTCGGATGCAATTTCTGTGTTTCATCGTCAATAAGAAGGTCCAAGGGATACAGTAAACCTGAAGTGAAGCATCGCAATCTAAACCTGGACTCACAAGAGAGGTTCAAATCATAGAAAGTTAGAGTATCAGTCCTCATGTACTTAGTTCGGCATTGTGCCTTTTGTATCAAATTCGGATGCAATTTCTGTGTTTCATCGTCAATAAGAAGGTCCAAGGGATACAGTAAACCTGAAGTGAAGCATCGGAATCTAAAACCGGTCTCACAGGAGAGGTTCAAATCATAGAATGTAAGAAGAGTCAGTCCTCCTGTACTTATGTCGGCATTGTGCCTTTTGTACTTAATTCGGATGCAATTTCTCTGTTTCATCGTCAATAAGAACGTCCAAGGTATACAGTAAACCTGAAGTGAAGAATCGGAATCTAAAACTGGACTCACAGGAGAGGTTCAAATCATAGAAAGTTAGAGAGTCAGTCCTCTTGTACTTAAGTCATCATTGTCTCTTTTGTTTTAAATTCGGATGCAATTTCTGTATTTCATCGTCAATAAGAAGTCCAAGGAAAACAGTAAACCAGAAGTGAAGCATCGGAATCATAAACTGGGCTCACAGGAGAGGTTCAATTCATAGAAAGTTAGAGTGTCAGTCCTCTTGTACTTAAGTCGGCATTGTGCCTTTTGAATTTAATTCCGATGCAATTTCTGTGCTTCATCGTCAATAATAAGGTCCAAGGTATACAGTAAACCTGAAGTGAAGCTAAGATTCTAAAACTGGACCCACAGGTGAGGTTCAAATCATAGAAAGTTAGAGTGTCAGTCCTCTTGTTCTTAAGTCGGCATTGTGCTTTTTGTATTACATTCGGATGCAATTTCTGTGTTTCATCGTCAATAAGAAGGTCCAAGGTATACAGTAAACCTGAAGTGAAGCATCGGAATCTAAAACTGGACTCACAAGAGAGGTTCAAATCATAGAAAGTTAGAGTGTCAGTCCTCATGTACTTAAGTCAGCATTGTGCCTTTTGTTTTAAATTTGGATGCAATTTCTGTTTTCATCGTCAATAAGAATGTCCAAGGTATACAGTAAACCTTATGTAAAGCATCGGAATTTAAAACTGGACCCACAGGAGAGGTTAAAATCATAGAAAGTAAGAGTATCAGTCCTCATGTACTTAATTCGGCATTGTGTCTTTTGTATTAAATTCGGATGTAATTTCTGTGTTTCATCGTCAATAAGAAGGTCCAAGGTATACAGTAAACCTGAAGTGAAGCATCGGAATCTAAAACTGGACTCACAGGAGAGGTTCAAATCATAGAAAGTTAGAGTGTTAGTCCTCATGTACTTAAGTCGGCATTGTGCCTTTTGTATTAATTTCGGATGCAATTTCTGTGTTTCATCGTCAATAAGAAGGTCCAAGGGAAAAAGTAAACCAAAAGTGAAGCATCGGAATCCGAAACTGGGCTCACAGGAGAGGTTCAATTCATAGAAAGTTAGAGTGTCAGTGCTCTTGTACTTAATCAACATTGTGCCTTTTGAATTTAATTCCGATGCAATTTCTGTGCTTCCACGTCAATAAGAAGGTCCAAGGTATACAGTAAACCTGAAGTGATGCATCAGATTCTAAAACTGGACTCACAGGTGAGGTTCAAATCATAGAAAGTTAGATTGTCAGTCCTCTTGTTCTTAAGTCGGCATTGTGCCTTTTGTATTAAATTCGGATGCAATTTCTGTGTTTCGTCGTCAATAAGAAGGTCCAAGGGATACAGTAAACCTGAAGTGAAGCATCGGAACCTGAAACTGGTCTCACAGGAAAGGTGCTAAACATAGACAGTAAGAAGAGTAAGTCCTCTTGTACTTAAGTCGGCATTGTGCCTTTTGTATTAAATTCGGATGCAATTTCTGTGTTTCGTCGTCAATAAGAAGGTCCAAGGAATACAGTAAACCTGAAGTGAAGCATCGGAATCTAATACCGGTCCCACAGGAGAGGTTCAAATCATAGAAAGTTAGAGTGTTAGTCCTCATGTACTTAAGCCGGCATTGTGCCTTTTGTATTAAATTCGGATGCAATTTCTGTGTTTCGTCGTCAATAAGAAGGTCCAAGGTATACAGTAAACCTGAAGTGAAGCATCGGAATCTAAAACCGGTCCCACTGGAGAGGTTCAAATCATAGAAAGTTAGAGTGTCAGTCCTCTTGAACTTAAGTCGACATTGAGCCTTTTGAATTTAATTCGATGCAATTTCTGTGTTTCATCGTCAATACGAAGATCCGATGTGTACAGTAAGCCTGAAGTCAAGCATCGGAATCTAAAACTGGACTCACAGGAGAGGTTCAAATCATAGAAAGTTAGAGTGTCAGTCCACATGTACTTAAGTCGGCATTGTGCCTTTTGTTTTAAATTCGGATGCAATTTCTGTGTTTCATCGTCAGTAAGAATGTCCAAGGTATACAGTAAACCTTAAGTGAAGCATCGGAATCTAAAAGTGGACTCACAGGAGAGGTGCAAATCATAGAAAGTAAGAGTATCAGTCCTCATGTACTTAATCCGGCAATGTGCCTTTTGTATTAAATTTAGATGCAATTTCTGTGTTTCATCGTCAATAAGAAGGTGCAAGGTATACAGTAAACCTGAAGTGACGCATCGGAATCTAAAACTGGACTCACAGGAGGGGTTCAAATCATAGAAAGTTAGAGTTTCAGTCCTCTTGTACTTAAGTCGACATTGAGCCTTTTGAATTTAATTCGATGCAATTTCTGTGTTTCATCGTCAATACGAAGATCCAATGTGTACACTAAGCCTGAAGTGAAGCATCGGAATCTAAAACTGGACTCACAGGAGAGGTTCAAATCATAGAAAGTTAGTGTGTCAGTACTCTTGTACTTAAGTCGGCATTGCGCCTTTTGATTTAAATTCGGATGCAATTTCTGTGTTTCATCGTCAATAAGATGGTCCAAGGAACACAGTAAACCTGAAGTGAAGCATCGGAATCTAAAACTGGACTCACAGGAGAGGTTCAAATCATGGAAAGTTAGAGTGTAAGTCCTCTTGTACTTATGTCGGCATTGTGCGTTTTGAATTTAATTCCGATGCAATTTCTGTGTTTCATCGTCAATAAGAAGGTCCAAGGTATACAGTAAACCTGAAGTGAAGCATCGGAATCTAAAACTGGACTCACAAGAGAGGTTCAAATCATAGAAAGTTAGAGTGTCAGTCCTCATGTACTTAAGTCAGCATTGTGCCTTTTGTTTTAAATTTGGATGCAATTTCTGTTTTCATCGTCAATAAGAATGTCCAAGGTATACAGTAAACCTTATGTAAAGCATCGGAATTTAAAACTGGACTCACAGGAGAGGTTAAAATCATAGAAAGTAAGAGTATCAGTCCTCATGTACTTAATTCGGCATTGTGTCTTTTGTATTAAATTCGGATGTAATTTCTGTGTTTCATCGTCAATAAGAAGGTCCAAGGAATACAGTAAACCTGAAGTGAAGCATCGGAATCTAAAACCGGTCCCACAGGAGAGGTTAAAATCATAGAAAGTTAGATTGTTAGTCCTCATGTACTTAAGCCGGCACTGTGCCTTTTGTATTAAATTCGGATGCAATTTCTGTGTTTCGTCGTCAATAAGAAGGTCCAAGGTATACAGTAAACCTGAAGTGAAGCATCGGAATCTAAAACCGGTGCCACAGGAGAGCTTCAAATCATAGAAAGTTAGAGTGTCAGTCCTCTTGAACTTAAGTCGACATTGAGCCTTTTGAATTTAATTCGATGCAATTTCTGTGTTTCATCGTCAATACGAAGATCCAATGTGTACAGTAAGCCTGAAGTGAAGCATCGGAATCTAAAACTGGACTCACAGGAGAGGTTCAAATCATAGAAAGTTAGAGTGTCAGTCCACATGTACTTAAGTCGGCATTGTGCCTTTTGTTTTAAATTCGGATGCAATTTCTGTGTTTCATCGTCAGTAAGAATGTCCAAGGTATACATTAAACCTTAAGTGAAGCATCGGAATCTAAAAGTGGACTCACAGGAGAGGTGCAAATCATAGAAAGTAAGAGTATCAGTCCTCATGTACTTAATTCGGCAATGTGTCTTTTGTATTAAATTTAGATGCAATTTCTGTGTTTCATCGTCAATAAGAAGGTGCAAGGTATACAGTAAACCTGAAGTGACGCATCGGAATCTAAAACTGGACTCACAGGAGGGGTTCAAATCATAGAAAGTTAGAGTATCAGTCCTCATGTACTTAATTCGGCATTGTGCCTTTTGAATTTAATTCGGATGCAATTTCTGTGTTTCATCGTCAATAAGAAGGTGCAAGGGATACAGTAAACCTGAAGTGAAGCATCGGAATCTAAAACTGGACTCACAGGAGAGGCTTAAATCATAGAAAGTTAGAGTGTCAGTCCTCTTGTACTTAAGTCGACATTGAGCCTTTTGAATTTAATTCGATGCAATTTCTGTGTTTCATCGTCAATACGAAGATCCAATGTGTACAAGAAGCCTGAAGTGAAGCTTCGGAATCTAAAACTGGACTCACAGGAGAGGTTCTAATCATAGAAAGTTATAGTGTCAATCCTCATGTACTTAAGTCGGCATTGTGCCTTTTGTTTTAAATTCGGATGCAATTTCTGCGTTTCATCGTCAATAAGAATGTCCAAGGTATACAGTAAACCTTAAGTGAAGCATCGGAATCTAAAACTGGACTCACAGGAGAGGTGCAAATCATAGAAAGTTAGAGTATCAGTCCTCATGTACTTAATTCGGCAATGTGTCTTTTGTATTAAATTCGGATGCAATTTCTGTGTTTCATCGTCAATAAGAAGGTCCAAGGTATACAGTAAACTTAAAGTGAAGCATCGGAATCTAAAACTGGACTCACAGGAGAGGTTCAAATCATAGAAGGTTAGTGTGTCAGTACTCTTGTACTTATGTCGGCATTGTGCCTTTTGATTTAAATTCGGATGCAATATCTGTGTTTCATCGTCAATAAGATGGTCCAAGGAACACAGTAAACCTGAAGTGAAGCATCAGAATCTAAAACTGGACTCACAGGAGAGGTACAGATCATAGAATGTTAAAGTTTCAGTCCACTTGTACTTTAGTCGGCATTGTGCCTTTTGAATTTAATTCGATGCTATTTCTGTGTTTCATCGTCAATAAGAAGATCCAAGGTATACAGTAAACCTTAAGTGAAGCATCGGAATCTAAAAGTGGACTCACAGGAGAGGTGCAAATCATAGAAAGTAAGAGTATCAGTCCTCATGTACTTAATTCGGCATTGTGTCTTTTGTATTAAATTCGGATGTAATTTCTGTGTTTCATCGTCAATAAGAAGGTCCGAGGTATACAGTAAACCTGAAGTTAAGCATCGGAATCTAAAACTGGACTCACAGGAGAGGTTCAAATCATAGAAAGTTAGAGTGTTAGTCCTCATGTACTTAAGTCGGCATTGTGCCTTTTGTATTAATTTCGGATGCAATTTCTGTGTTTCATCGTCAATAAGAAGGTCCAAGGGAAACAGTAAACCAAAAGTGAAGCATCGGAATCCTAAACTTGGCTCACAGGAGAGGTTCAATTCATAGAAAGTTAGAGTGTCAGTCCTCTTGTACTTAATCAGCATTGTGCCTTTTGAATTTAATTCCGATGCAATTTCTGTGCTTCCACGTCAATAAGAAGGTCCAAGGTATACAGTAAACCTGAAGTGATGCATCAGATTCTAAAACTGGACTCACAGGTGAGGTTCAAATCATAGAAAGTTAGAGTGTCAGTCCTCTTGTTCTTAAGTCGGCATTGTGCCTTTTGTATTAAATTCGGATGCAATTTCTGTGTTTCGTCGTCAATAAGAAGGTCCAAGGGATACAGTAAACCTGAAGTTAAGCATCGGAATCTGAAACTGGTCTCACAGGAAAGGTGCTAAACATAGACAGTAAGAAGAGTAAGTCCTCTTGTACTTAAGTCGGCATTGTGCCTTTTGTATTAAATTCGGATGCAATTTCTGTGTTTCGTCGTCAATAAGAAGGTCCAAGGAATACAGTAAACCTGAAGTGAAGCATCGGAATCTAAAACCGGTCCCACAGGAGAGGTTCAAATCATAGAAAGTTACAGTGTTAGTCCTCATGTACTTAAGCCGGCATTGTGCCTTTTGTATTAAATTCGGATGCAATTTTTGTGTTTCGTCGTCAATAAGAAGGTCCAAGGTATACAGTAAAACTGAAGTGAAGCATCGGAATCTAAAACCGGTCCCACAGGAGAGGTTCAAATCATAGAAAGTTAGAGTGTCAGTCCTCTTGAACTTAAGTCGACATTGAGCCTTTTGAATTTAATTCGATGCAATTTCTGTGTTTCATCGTCAATACGAAGATACAATGTGTACAGTAAGCCTGAAGTGAAGCATCGGAATCTAAAACTGGACTCACAGGAGTGGTTCAAATCATAGAAAGTTAGAGTGTCAGTCCTCATGTACTTAAGTCGGCATTGTGCCTTTTGTTTTAAATTCGGATGCAATTTCTGTGTTTCATCGTCAGTAAGAATGTCCAAGGTATACAGTAAACCTTAAGTGAAGCATCGGAATCTAAAAGTGGACTCACAGGAGAGGTGCAAATCATAGAAAGTAAGAGTATCAGTCCTCATGTACTTAATTCGGCAATGTGCCTTTTGTATTAAATTTGGATGCAATTTCTGTGTTTCATCGTCAATAAGAAGGTGCAAGGTATACAGTAAACCTGAAGTGAAGCATCGGAATCTAAAACTGGACTCACAGGAGGGGTTCAAATCATAGAAAGTTAGAGTATCAGTCCTCATGTACTTAATTCGGCATTGTGTCTTTTGTATTAACCCTGCTGTTCTGTTCACTTTTACTTGACATATATACTGTTCGGGTCAATATGACCCGACATATCAAAATGCTTTAGAAACATAAATTTTGGTACAGTTTTAGCTATCGACATTGTTGTTCTATTCCAGTACCTTGTTAGTAATAATAATAATAATAATAATAATAATAATAATGGTAATAATAATAATAATAACAATGCATACAACTTTATTGAGGGATATTTTTCATTTAAATATGCACATAAATTTGAAACAACAGACAGTTTCCATTACAGGCATTCAACTTAGAAAGCACTACAGTTTTTCCATACTTCTATTCTTATTGTTGACAGTTTAGACGTAAGTATTGACATTTTCTAACAACAGACAGTTGTCATTACAGATATTCATCTTAGAGCACACTACAGTACAGAACACACTACAGTTTTTTTATTACATTCCAACATAGAAAGCACTACAACTTTAGAATCCTCTCTTCTTACTGATTGTAGTTTAGGCACAAGTATTCACATAAATTTGAAACAACAGAATTTTCAATACAATCATCTTATAAAATACTACAGTTCTTTTCTTACTGCTTGCACTGTGGACACAAGTAGGTTACATGTTTCTTGCAAATATGTTTACTACATTTTCCACACACCATGTTTGTTTTATTGTCATTACTTGATGGACAGAACTTACAGCGTGCACGTTTTGTAGATTTTCTTGTTGTTACCGATTCTGACACACCACCCACATCATTCGGGTTTTGGATGCTTGTGACCATTCTCAAAGAATCTTCTGTTCTTGGGAAATGCGTTCTTGATGCAATATGTTCTTTTATCAGTGACTTTCCAAGTTCCTCCAAGAATATTCTCCTTCTAGTCAATTTGCTTGCATTCCAATTAGGGTCAACCGAAATCCACAAAACGTATGCATTATAAGCAGAAACATCAAGAATATTGTAGAAAACTATCATTGGCCACCTATTACTTTTTCGTTTGCATGTATATGTACCTAATAACTGATCAAGCGTGTCTACAGCACCTTTGGTTGAATTATAGTCCAAAATCATTTTTGGCTTCTTATCAGCCCTGTCACTGATTTCCGCATCATGGTGGAGAGTGCTCATAAGTACAACATTCTTGTGTCTCTTAGGAATATAATTAACCACAGTAGTGTCATTTGTGAAGTAAAATGAAGAGCTGTGTACCTCCTTGTTGGTCATTTTGTGTGGAAGCTCCGGCTTATTTTTCCGTATAGTTCCCAACATAGTCAATTTCCTTTTCAGAAGCAGCTGCCCCAAATTGTACGACGTAAAAAAGTTGTCACACGTGATATTCTGACCACGTAACTCAGAAGTGAGATCAGATACCACCCTCATTCCCTGATTTCTTTCTGGTGCCGCTCCACTCACCTTTCCTGTATAAATTTGGGCTTTCAGTACGTATGAAGTTTTGCTGTCACACATGGTCCATATTTTGATCCCATATTTTGCCGGTTTACTTGGGATATACTGCTTGAATGGACAGCGACCTCTAAATGCTACTAACTGCTCGTCAACAGTAACATTTTCTCCTGGATTATACAGTTTAGGAAGGACCTCTACCCACTTCTCCCAAATACTACGAATTGCGGCAAGTTTGTCAGTACGTCGTCTTTCCTCTCTAGTAGATTTCTTGTCAAATCGCAGGACACGTGATATCTTACAGAATGTTTCATGAGACATGGTTGCTCGAAATATGTTTCGCCCAGTATCTTTATCCCACAAACTTTTTGTAGACTCCCCATGAGATCGATATACACCCGCTAGGAGTAAGAGTCCTAAGTATGCATGGAAAACAGAACCATCAATATCTGTCCACTGTTCACCATAAACTCGCTGCCCTTCAATATTTGTCATCTCTATTATTTCATTTTGAAGCGCTGTGTGAAATACTGCTTCAAATGAACATTTTACATCAGATATTCTGCTGACTGCATACCTGGTAACTCCTGGGGTACTCTTGATGATGTTCGAAGCTGGTAGGCGACCATGTTGTGCTGGTGGATGCAACTGCCATTCTATATTCCCATTTTTAGAAAGAAAAGTCTCTACACTATTTTGTATGGGCTGTGGACTGTCGTAACTGTCATCGGAACACTCGCTTTCAGATGCATTGCTGATGTGATCTTCAAACTCAGAAAGTGATCCTTCATCTGGTGAGGCATTTACTATTTCTTCCAACTCACGATCATTCAATGGTCTCATCGCCATGGTGTCACAAGTCAAACTGGGCAGAAACAAAGCATTCCAATTATTGAGAACTGCCAATTATTATTTCCTGGGGAAAGCAACAAACAAGCCCATTGTTGTGAACGCATGGAGCTTTAGGTGATTGTTGAGAGTAAGTTGGAATGATGCAGTCACTATTCCCACACAACACAACAAAAATAATTTTCGCCATTTCCAGATTTTAGAAATAAATACGAGTTACACTAAACATATTTGTGTCGGGTCATTATGACCCGAACATTACATATGCAACTATTACAGTTGAAGCCCAAACTTCTTAAACTTTTTTAAAACCTTTTAAAACACATGCTGCTCATCCATTTTCAGACAAAGTCACAAAGTTTCATAAATATATATTGGTATTTACATAATGTAAAATAACGTTCATATTCGTTTCGGGTCATATAGACCCGAACAGAACAGCAGGGTTAAATTCGGATGCAATTTCCGTGTTTCATCGTCAATAATAAGGTCCAAGGGATACAGTAAACCTGAAGTGAAGCATCGGAATCTAAAACTGGACTCACAGGAGAGGATTAAATCATAGAAAGTTAGAGTGTCAGTCCTCTTGTACTTAAGTCGACATTGGGCCTTTTGAATTTAATTCGATGCAATTTCTGTGTTTCATCGTCAATACGAAGATCCAATGTGTACAATAAGCCTGAAGTGAAGCATCGGAATCTAAAACTGGACTCACAGGAGAGGTTCAAATCATAGAAACTTATAGTGTCAATCCTCATGTACTTAAGTCGGCATTGTGCCTTTTGTTTTAAATTCGGATGCAATTTCTGCGTTTCATCGTCAATAAGAATGTCCAAGGTATACAGTAAACCTTAAGTGAAGCATCAGAATCTAAAACTGGACTCACAGGAGAGGTGCAAATCATAGAAAGTTAGAGTATCAGTCCTCATGCACTTAATTCGGCATTGTGCCTTTTGTATTAAATTTGGATGCAATTTCTGTGTTTCATCGTCAATAAGAAGGTCCAAGGGATACAGTAAACCTGAAGTGAAGCATCGGAATCTAAAACTGGACTCACAGGAGAGGCTTAAATCATAGAAAGTTAGAGTGTCAGTCCTCTTGTACATAAGTCGACATTGAGGATTTTCAATTTAATTCGATGCAATTTCTGTGTTTCATCGTCAATACCAAGATCCAATGTGTACAGTAAGCCTGAAGTGAAGCATCGGAATCTAAAACTGGACTCACAAGAGGGGTTCAAATCATAGAAAGTTAGACTGTAAGTCCTCTTGTACTTAAGTCGGCATTGTGCCTTTTGAATTTAATTCCGATGCAATATCTGTGTTTCATCGTCAATAAGGAGGTCCAAGGTATACAGTAAACCTGAGGTGAAGCATCGGAATCTAATACTGGACTCACAGGAGAGGTTCAAATCATAGAAAGTTAGAGTGTCAGTCCTCTTGTACTTAAGTCGGCATTGTGCCTTTTGTTTTAAATTCGGATGCAATTTCTGTATTTCATCGTCAATAAGAACGTCCGAGGGATACAGTAAACCTTAAGTGAAGCATCGCAATCTAAAACTGGACTCACAGGAGACGTTCAAATAATAGAAAGTTAGAGTGTCAGTCCTCTTGTACTTAAGTCGGCATTGTGCCTTTTGTATTAAATTCGGATGCAATATCTGTGCTTCGTCGTCAGTAAGAAGATCCAAGGTATACAGTAAACCTGAAGTGAAGCATCGGAATCTAAAACTTTACTCACAGGAGAGGTTCAAATCATAGAAAGTTAGAGTATCAGTCCTCATGCACTTAATTCGGCATTGTGCCTTTTGTATTAAATTTGGATGCAATTTCTGTGTTTCATCGTCAATAAGAAGGTCCAAGGGATACAGTAAACCTGAAGTGAAGCATCGGAATCTAAAACTGGACTCATAGGAGAGGCTTAAATCATAGAAAGTTAGAGTGTCAGTCCTCTTGTACTTAAGTCGACATTGAGCCTTTTGAATTTAATTCGATGCAATTTCTGTGTTTCATCGTCAATACGAAGATAAAATGTGTACAGTAAGCCTGAAGTGAAGCATCGGAATCCAAAACTGGACTCACAGGAGAGGCTCAAATCATAGAAAGTTAGAGTATCAGTCCTCATGTACTTAATTCGGCATTGTGCCTCTTGTATTAAATTCGGAAGCAATTTCTGTTTTTCATCGTCAATAAGAAGGTCCAAGGAACACAGTAAACCTGAAGTGAAGCTTCGGAGTCTAATACAGGACTCACAGGAGAGGTTCAAATCATAGAAAGTTAGAGTGTCAGTAATCATGTACTTACGTCGGCATTGTGGCTTTTGTATTAAATTCGGATGCAATTTCTGTGTTTCATCGTCAATAAGAATGTCCAAGGTATACAGCAAACCTTAAGTGAAGCATCGGAATCTAAAACTGGACTCACAGGAGAGGTTCAAATTATGGAAAGTAAGAGTATCAGTCCTCATGTACTTAATTCGGAAATGTGTCTTTTGTATTAAATTCGGATGCAATTTCTGTGTTTCATCGTCAATAAGAAGGTCCAAGGTATACAGTAAACCTAAAGTGAAGCATCGGAATCTAAAACTGGACTCACAGGATACGTTCAAATCATAGAAAGTTAGAGTGTTGGTCCTCATATACTTAAGTCGGCAATGTGCCTTTGTATTAAATTCGGATGCAATTTCTGTGTTTCATCGTCAATAAGAAGGTCCAAGGTATACAGTAAACCTGAAGTGAAGCATCGGTATCTAAAACTGGACTCACGGGAGGGGTTCAAATCATAGAAAGTTAGAGTGTCAGTCCTCTTGTACTTAAGACGGCATTGTGCCTTTTGATTTAAATTCGGATGCAATTTCTGTGTTTCATCGTCAATAAGAAGGTCCAAGGAACACAGTAAACCTGAAGTGACGCATCGGAATCGAAAACTGGACTCACAGGAGGGGTTCAAATCATAGAAAGTTAGAGTTTCAGTCCTCTTGTACTTAAGTCGGCATTGTGCCTTTTGAATTTAATTCGATGCTATGTCTGTGTTTCATCGTCAATAAGAAGAACCAAGGTATACAGTAAACCTGAAGTGAAGCATCGGAATCTAATACTGGACTCAAAGGAAAGGTTCAAATCATAGAAAATTAAAGTGTCAGTCCTGTTGTACCTAAGTCGGCATTGTGCCTTTTGAATTTAATTAAGACGCAATTCCTGTGTTTATTCGTCAATAAGAAGGTCCAAGGTATACAGTAAACCTGAAGTGAAGCATCGGAATCTAAAACTGGACTCACAGGAGAGGTTCAAATCATAGAAAGTTAGAGTGTCAGTCCTCATGTAGTTATGTCGGCATTGTGCCTTTTGTTTTTAATTCGGATGCAATTTCTGTGTTTCATCGTCAATAAGAAGGTCCAAGGAACACAGTAAACCTTAAGTGAAGCATCGGAATCTAAAACTGGACTCACAGGAGGGATTCAATCATAGAAATATTAGACTGTAAGTCCTCTTGTACTTAAGTCGGCATTGTGCCTTTTGAATTTAATTCCGTTGCAATATCTGTGTTTCATCGTCAATAAGAAGGTCCAGGATATACAGTAAACCTGAGGAGAAGCATCGGAATCTAATACTGGACTCACAGGAGAGGTTCAAATCATAGAAAGTTAGAGTGTCAGTCCTCTTGTACTTAAGTCGGCATTGAGCCTTTTGTATTTAATTCGATGCTATTTCTGTGTTTCATCGTCAATAAGAAGATCCAAGGTATACAGTAAACCTGAAGTGAAGCATCGGAATCTAAAACTTTACTCACAGGAGAGGTTCAAATCATAGAAAGTTAAAGTTTCAGTCATCATGTACTTAATTCGGCATTGTGCCCTTTGTATTGAATTTGGATGCAATTTCTGTGTTTCATCGTCAGTAAGATGGTCCAAGGGATACAGTAAACCTGAAGTGACGCATCGGAATCTAAAACTGGACTCACAGGAGGGGTTCAAATCGTAGAAAGTTAGAGTATCAGTCCTCATTTACTTAATTCGGCATTGTGCCTTTTGAATTTAATTCGGATGCAATTTCTGTGTTTCATCGTCAATAAGAAGGTGCAAGGGATACAGTAAACCTGAAGTGAAGCATCGGAATCTAAAACTGGACTCACAGGAGAGGCTTAAATCATAGACAGTTAGAGTGTCAGTCCTCTTGTACTTAAGTCGACATTGAGCCTTTTGAATTTAATACGATGCAATTTCTGTGTTTCATCGTCAATACGAAGATCCAATGTGTACAATAAGCCTGAAGTGAAGCATCGGAATCTAAAACTGGACTCACAGGAGAGGTTCTAATCATAGAAAGTTATAGTGTCAATCCTCATGTACTTAAGTCGGCATTGTGCCTTTTGTTTTAAATTCGGATGCAATTTCTGCGTTTCATCGTCAATAAGAATGTCCAAGGTATACAGTAAACCTTAAGTGAAGCATCGGAATCTAAAACTGGACTCACAGGAGAGGTGCAAATCATAGAAAGTTTGAGTATCAGTCCTCATGTACTTAATTCGGCAATGTGTCTTTTGTATTAAATTCGGATGCAATTTCTGTGTTTCATCGTCAATAAGAAGGTCCAAGGTATACAGTAAACTTGAAGTGAAGCATCGGAATCTAAAACTGGACTCACAGGAGAGGTTCAAATCATAGAAAGTTAGTGTGTCAGTACTCTTGTACTTATGTCGGCATTGTGCCTTTTGATTTAAATTCGGATGCAATTTCTGTGTTTCATCGTCAATAAGATGGTCCAAGGAACACAGTAAACCTGAAGTGAAGCATCGGAATCTAAAACTGGACTCACAGGAGAGGTACAGATCATAGAATGTTAAAGTTTCAGTCCACTTGTACTTTAGTCGGCATTGTGCCTTTTGAATTTAATTCGATGCTATTTCTGTGTTTCATCGTCAATAAGAAGATCCAAGGTATACAGTAAACCTTAAGTGAAGCATCGGAATCTAAAAGTGGACTCACAGGAGAGGTGCAAATCATAGAAAGTAAGAGTATCAGTCCTCATGTACTTAATTCGGCATTGTGTCTTTTGTATTAAATTCGGATGTAATTTCTGTGTTTCATCGTCAATAAGAAGGTCCAAGGTATACAGTAAACCGGAAGTGAAGCATCGGAATCTAAAACTGGACTCACAGGAGAGGTTCAAATCATAGAAAGTTAGAGTGTTAGTCCTCATGTACTTAAGTCGGCATTGTGCCTTTTGTATTAATTTCGGATGCAATTTCTGTGTTTCATCGTCAATAAGAAGGTCCAAGGGAAACAGTAAACCAAAAGTGAAGCATCGGAATCCTAAACTGGGCTCACAGGAGAGGTTCAATTCATAGAAAGTTAGAGTGTCAGTCCTCTTGTACTTAATCAGCATTGTGCCTTTGAATTTAATTCCGATGCAATTTCTGTGCTTCCACGTCAATAAGAAGGTCCCAGGTATACAGTAAACCTGAAGTGATGCATCAGATTCTAAAACTGGACTCACAAGTGAGGTTCAAATCATAGAAAGTTAGAGTGTCAGTCCTCTTGTTCTTAAGTCGGCATTGTGCCTTTTGTATTAAATTCGGATGCAATTTCTGTGTTTCGTCGTCAATAAGAAGGTCCAAGGGATACAGTAAACCTGAAGTTAAGCATCGGAATCTGAAACTGGTCTCACAGGAAAGGTGCTAAACATAGACAGTAAGAAGAGTAAGTCCTCTTGTACTTAAGTCGGCATTGTGCCTTTTGTATTAAATTCGGATGCAATTTCTGTGTTTCGTCGTCAATAAGAAGGTCCAAGGAATACAGTAAACCTGAAGTGAAGCATCGGAATCTAAAACCGGTCCCACAGGAGAGGTTCAAATCATAGAAAGTTAGAGTGTTAGTCCTCATGTACTTAAGCCGGCATTGTGCCTTTTGTATTAAATTCGGATGCAATTTCTGTGTTTCGTCGTCAATAAGAAGGTCCAAGGTATACAGTAAAACTGAAGTGAAGCATCGGAATCTAAAACCGGTCCCACAGGAGAGGTTCAAATCATAGAAAGTTAGAGTGTCAGTCCTCTTGAACTTAAGTCGACATTGAGCCTTTTGAATTTAATTCGATGCAATTTCTGTGTTTCATCGTCAATACGAAGATACAATGTGTACAGTAAGCCTGAAGTGAAGCATCGGAATCTAAAACTGGACTCACAGGAGTGGTTCAAATCATAGAAAGTTAGAGTGTCAGTCCTCATGTACTTAAGTCGGCATTGTGCCTTTTGTTTTAAATTCGGATGCAATTTCTGTGTTTCATCGTCAGTAAGAATGTCCAAGGTATACAGTAAACCTTAAGTGAAGCATCGGAATCTAAAAGTGGACTCACAGGAGAGGTGCAAATCATAGAAAGGAAGAGTATCAGTCCTCATGTACTTAATTCGGCAATGTGTCTTTTGTATTAAATTTGGATGCAATTTCTGTGTTTCATCGTCAATAAGAAGGTGCAAGGTATACAGTAAACCTGAAGTGAAGCATCGGAATCTAAAACTGGACTCACAGGAGGGGTTCAAATCATAGAAAGTTAGAGTATCAGTCCTCATGTACTTAATTCGGCATTGTGCCTTTTGTATTAAATTCGGATGCAATTTCCGTGTTTCATCGTCAATAATAAGGTCCAAGGGATACAGTAAACCTGAAGTGAAGCATCGGAATCTAAAACTGGACTCAAAGGAGAGGCTTAAATCATTGAAAGTTAGAGTGTCAGTCCTCTTGTACTTAAGTCGACATTGGGCCTTTTGAATTTAATTCGATGCAATTTCTGTGTTTCATCGTCAATACGAAGATCCAATGTGTACAATAAGCCTGAAGTGAAGCATCGGAATCTAAAACTGGACTCACAGGAGAGGTTCAAATCATAGAAAGTTATAGTGTCAATCCTCATGTACTTAAGTCGGCATTGTGCCTTTTGTTTTAAATTCGGATGCAATTTCTGCGTTTCATCGTCAATAAGAATGTCCAAGGTATACAGTAAACCTTAAGTGAAGCATCGGAATCTAAAACTGGACTCACAGGAGAGGTGCAAATCATAGAAAGTTAGAGTATCAGTCCTCATGTACTTAATTCGGCAATGTGTCATTTGTATTAAATTCGGATGCAATTTCTGTGTTTCATCGTCAATAAGAAGGTCCAAGGAATACAGTAAACTTGAAGTGAAGCATCGGAATCTAAAACTGGACTCACAGGAGAGGTTCGAATCATAGAATGTTAGTGTGTCAGTACTCTTGTACTTAAGTCGGCATTGTGCCTTTTGATTAAAATTCGGATGCAATTTCTGTGTTTCATCGTCAATAAGATGGTCCAAGGAACACAGTAAACCTGAAGTGAAGCATCGGAATCTAATTTGGGACTCAAAGGAAAGGTTCAAATCATAGAAAGTTAAAGTGTCAGTCCTTATTGTACTTAAGTCGGCATTGTGCCTTTTGTATTAAATTCGGATGCAATATCTGTGCTTCGTCGTCAGTAAGAAGATCCAAGGTATACAGTAAACCTGAAGTGAAGCATCGGAATCTAAAACTTTACTCACAGGAGAGGTTCAAATCATAGAAAGTTAGAGTATCAGTCCTCATGCACTTAATTCGGCATTGTGCCTTTTGTATTAAATTTGGATGCAATTTCTGTGTTTCATCGTCAATAAGAAGGTCCAAGGGATACAGTAAACCTGAAGTGAAGCATCGGAATCTAAAACTGGACTCATATCAGAGGCTTAAATCATAGAAAGTTAGAGTGTCAGTCCTCTTGTACATAAGTCGACATTGAGGATTTTTAATTTAATTCGATGCAATTTCTGTGTTTCATCGTCAATACCAAGATCCAATGTGTACAGTAAGCCTGAAGTGAAGCATCGGAATCTAAAACTGGACTCACAGGAGGGGTTCAAATCATAGAAAGTTAGACTGTAAGTCCTCTTGTACTTAAGTCGGCATTGTGCCTTTTGAATTTAATTCCGATGCAATATCTGTGTTTCATCGTCAATAAGGAGGTCCAAGGTATACAGTAAACCTGAGGTGAAGCATCGGAATCTAATACTGGACTCACAGGAGAGGTTCAAATCATAGAAAGTTAGAGTGTCAGTCCTCTTGTACTTAAGTCGGCATTGTGCCTTTTGTTTTAAATTCGGATGCAATTTCTGTATTTCATCGTCAATAAGAACGTCCGAGGGATACAGTAAACCTTAAGTGAAGCATCGCAATCTAAAACTGGACTCACAGGAGACGTTCAAATAATAGAAAGTTAGAGTGTCAGTCCTCTTGTACTTAAGTCGGCATTGTGCCTTTTGAATTTAATTCCGATGCAATTTATGTGCTTCATCGTCAATAAGAAGGTCCAAGGGATGCAGTAAACCTTAAGTGAAGCATCGGAATCTAAAAGTGGACTCACAGGAGAGGTGCAAATCATAGAAAGTAAGAGTATCAGTCCTCATGTACTTAATTCGGCATTGTGTCTTTTGTATTAAATTCGGATGTAATTTCTGTGTTTCATCGTCAATAAGAAGGTCCAAGGTATACAGTAAACCTGAAGTGAAGCATCGGAATCTAAAAGTGGACTCACAGGAGAGGTGCAAATCATAGAAAGTTTGAGTATCAGTCCTCATGTACTTAATTCGGCAATGTGTCTTTTGTATTAAATTCGGATGCAATTTCTGTGTTTCATCGTCAATAAGAAGGTCCAAGGTATACAGTAAACCTGAAGTGAAGCATCGGAATCTAAAACTGGACTCACAGGAGAGGTTCAAATCAGAGAACGTTAGAGTGTCAGTCCTCTTGTACATCAGTCGGCATTGTGGCTTTTGTATTAAATTCGGATGCAATTTCTGTGTTTCATCGTCAATAAGAAGGTCCAAGGGATACAGTAAACCTGAAGTGAAGCATCGGAATCTAAAACTGGTCTCACAGGAGAGGTTCAGACCATAGAATGTTAAAGTTTCAGTCCTCTTGTACTTAAGTCGACATTGAGCCTTTTGAATTTAATTCGATGCTATTTCTGTGTTTCATCGTCAATAAGAAGATCCAAGGTATACAGTAAACCTTAAGTGAAGCATCGGAATCTAAAAGTGGACTCACAGGAGAGGTGCAAATCATAGAAAGTAAGAGTATCAGTCCTCATGTACTTAATTCGGCATTGTGTCTTTTGTATTAAATTCGGATGTAATTTCTGTGTTTCATCGTCAATAAGAAGGTCCAAGGTATACAGTAAACCTGAAGTGAAGCATCGGAATCTAAAACTGGACTCACAGGAGAGGTTCAAATCATAGAAAGTTAGAGTGTTAGTCCTCATGTACTTAAGTCGGCATTGTGCCTTTTGTATTAATTTCGGATGCAATTTCTGTGTTTCATCGTCAATAAGAAGGTCCAAGGGAAACAGTAAACCAAAAGTGAAGCATCGGAATCCTAAACTGGGCTCACAGGAGAGGTTCAATTCATAGAAAGTTAGAGTGTCAGTCCTCTTGTACTTAATCAGCATTGTGCCTTTTGAATTTAATTCCGATGCAATTTCTGTGCTTCCACGTCAATAAGAAGGTCCAAGGTATACAGTAAACCTGAAGTGATGCATCAGATTCTAAAACTGGACTCACAGGTGAGGTTCAAATCATAGAAAGTTAGAGTGTCAGTCCTCTTGTTCTTAAGTCGGCATTGTGCCTTTTGTATTAAATTCGGATGCAATTTCTGTGTTTCGTCGTCAATAAGAAGGTCCAAGGGATACAGTAAACCTGAAGTTAAGCATCGGAATCTGAAACTGGTCTCACAGGAAAGGTGCTAAACATAGACAGTAAGAAGAGTAAGTCCTCTTGTACTTAAGTCGGCATTGTGCCTTTTGTATTAAATTCGGATGCAATTTCTGTGTTTCGTCGTCAATAAGAAGGTCCAAGGAATACAGTAAACCTGAAGTGAAGCATCGGAATTTAAAACCGGTCCCACAGGAGAGGTTCAAATCATAGAAAGTTAGAGTGTTAGTCCTCATGTACTTAAGCCGGCATTGTGCCTTTTGTATTAAATTCGGATGCAATTTCTGTGTTTCGTCGTCAATAAGAAGGTCCAAGGTATACAGTAAAACTGAAGTGAAGCATCGGAATCTAAAACCGGTCCCACAGGAGAGGTTCAAATCATAGAAAGTTAGAGTGTCAGTCCTCTTGAACTTAAGTCGACATTGAGCCTTTTGAATTTAATTCGATGCAATTTCTGTGTTTCATCGTCAATACGAAGATACTATGTGTACAGTAAGCCTGAAGTGAAGCATCGGAATCTAAAACTGGACTCACAGGAGTGGTTCAAATCATAGAAAGTTAGAGTGTCAGTCCTCATGTACTTAAGTCGGCATTGTGCCTTTTGTTTTAAATTCGGATGCAATTTCTGTGTTTCATCGTCAGTAAGAATGTCCAAGGTATACAGTAAACCTTAAGTGAAGCATCGGAATCTAAAAGTGGACTCACAGGAGAGGTGCAAATCATTGAAAGTAAGAGTATCAGTCCTCATGTACTTAATTCGGCAATGTGTCTTTTGTATTAAATTTGGATGCAATTTCTGTGTTTCATCGTCAATAAGAAGGTGCAAGGTATACAGTAAACCTGAAGTGAAGCATCGGAATCTAAAACTGGACTCACAGGAGGGGTTCAAATCATAGAAAGTTAGAGTATCAGTCCTCATGTACTTAATTCGGCATTGTGCCTTTTGTATTAAATTCGGATGCAATTTCCGTGTTTCATCGTCAATAATAAGGTCCAAGGGATACAGTAAACCTGAAGTGAAGCATCGGAATCTAAAACTGGACTCACAGGAGAGGCTTAAATCATAGAAAGTTAGAGTGTCAGTCCTCTTGTACTTAAGTCGACATTGGGCCTTTTGAATTTAATTCGATGCAATTTCTGTGTTTCATCGTCAATACGAAGATCCAATGCGTACAATAAGCCTGAGGTGAAGCATCGGAATCTAAAACTGGACTCACAGGAGAGGTTCAAATCATAGAAACTTATAGTGTCAATCCTCATGTACTTAAGTCGGCATTGTGACTTTTGTTTTAAATTCGGATGCAATTTCTGCGTTTCATCGTCAATAAGAATGTCCAAGGTATACAGTAAACCTTAAGTGAAGCATCGGAATCTAAAACTGGACTCACAGGAGAGGTGCAAATCATAGAAAGTTAGAGTATCAGTCCTCATGCACTTAATTCGGCATTGTGCCTTTTGTATTAAATTTGGATGCAATTTCTGTGTTTCATCGTCAATAAGAAGGTCCAAGGGATACAGTAAACCTGAAGTGAAGCATCGGAATCTAAAACTGGACTCACAGGAGAGGCTTAAATCATAGAAAGTTAGAGTGTCAGTCTTCTTGTACATAAGTCGACATTGAGGATTTTGAATTTAATTCGATGCAATTTCTGTGTTTCATCGTCAATACCAAGATCCAATGTGTACAGTAAGCCTGAAGTGAAGCATCGGAATCTAAAACTGGACTCACAGGAGGGGTTCAAATCATAGAAAGTTAGACTGTAAGTCCTCTTGTACTTAAGTCGGCATTGTGCCTTTTGAATTTAATTCCGATGCAATATCTGTGTTTCATCGTCAATAAGGAGGTCCAAGGTATACAGTAAACCTGAGGTGAAGCATCGGAATCTAATACTGGACTCACAGGAGAGGTTCAAATCATAGAAAGTTAGAGTGTCAGTCCTCTTGTACTTAAGTCGGCATTGTGCCTTTTGTTTTAAATTCGGATGCAATTTCTGTATTTCATCGTCAATAAGAACGTCCGAGGGATACAGTAAACCTTAAGTGAAGCATCGCAATCTAAAACTGGACTCACATGAGACGTTCAAATAATAGAAAGTTAGAGTGTCAGTCCTCTTGTACTTAAGTCGGCATTGTGCCTTTTGAATTTAATTCCGATGCAATTTATGTGCTTCATCGTCAATAAGATGGTCCAAGGTATACAGTAAACCTGAAGTGAAGCATCAGAATCTAAAACTGGACTCACAGGAGAGGTTCAAATCAGAGAACGTTAGAGTGTCAGTCCTCTTGTACATCAGTCGGCATTGTGGCTTTTGTATTAAATTCGGATGCAATTTCTATGTTTCATCGTCAATAAGAAGGTCCAAGGGATACAGTAAACCTGAAGTGAAGCATCGGAATCTAAAACTGGACTCACAGGAGAGGTTCAGACCATAGAATGTTAAAGTTTCAGTCCTCTTGTACTTAAGTCGACATTGAGCCTTTTGAATTTAATTCGATGCAATTTCTGTGTTTCATCGTCAATACGAAGATCCAATGTGTACAGTAAGCCTGAAGTGAAGCATCGGAATCCAAAACTGGACTCACAGGAGAGGTTCAAATCATAGAAAGTTAGAGTATCAGTCCTCATGTACTTAATTCGGCATTGTGCCTCTTGTATTAAATTCGGATGCAATTTCTGTTTTTCATCGTCAATAAGAAGGTCCAAGGAACACAGTAAACCTGAAGTGAAGCTTCGGAGTCTAATACAGGACTCACAGGAGAGGTTCAAATCATAGAAAGTTAGAGTGTCAGTAATCATGTACTTAAGTCGGCATTGTGCCTTTTGAATTCAATTCCGATGCAATATCTGTGTTTCATCGTCAATAAGAAAGTCCAAGGTATACAGTAAACCTGAAGTGAAGCATCGGAATGTAAAACTGGACTCACAGGAGAGGTTCAAATCATAGAAAGTTAGTTTGTCAGTCCTCATGTACTTAAGTCGGCATTGTGGCTTTTGTATTAAATTCGGATGCAATTTCTGTGTTTCATCGTCAATAAGAATGTCCGAGGTATACAGCAAACCTTAAGTGAAGCATCGGAATCTAAAACTGGACTCACAGGAGAGGTTCAAATTATAGAAAGTAAGAGTATCAGTCCTCATGTACTTAATTCGGCAATGTGTCTTTTGTATTAAATTCGGATGCAATTTCTGTGTTTCATCGTCAATAAGAAGGTCCAAGGTATACAGTAAACCTAAAGTGAAGCATCGGAATCTAAAACTGGACTCACAGGATACGTTCAAATCATAGAAAGTTAGAGTGTCAGTCCTCTTGTACTTAAGACGGCATTGTGCCTTTTGATTTAAATTCGGATGCAATTTCTGTGTTTCATCGTCAATAAGAAGGTCCAAGGAACACAGTAAACCTGAAGTGACGCATCGGAATCTAAAACTGGACTCACAGGAGGGGTTCAAATCATAGAAAGTTAGAGTTTCAGTCCTCTTGTACTTAAGTCGGCATTGTGTCTTTTGAATTTAATTCGATGCTATGTCTGTGTTTCATCGTCAATAAGAAGAACCAAGGTATACAGTAAACCTGAAGTGAAGCATCGGAATCTAATACTGGACTCAAAGGAAAGGTTCAAATCATAGAAAATTAAAGTGTCAGTCCTGTTGTACTTAAGTCGGCATTGTGCCTTTTGAATTTAATTAAGACGCAATTCCTGAGTTTATTCGTCAATAAGAAGGTCCAAGGTATACAGTAAACCTGAAGTGAAGCATCGGAATCTAAAACTGGACTCACAGGAGAGGTTCAAATCATAGAAAGTTAGAGTGTCAGTCCTCATGTAGTTATGTCGGCATTGTGCCTTTTGTTTTTAATTCGGATGCAATTTCTGTGTTTCATCGTCAATAAGAAGGTCCAAGGAACACAGTAAACCTTAAGTGAAGCATCGGAATCTAAAACTGGACTCACAGGAGGGATTCAATCATAGAAATTTAGACTGTAAGTCCTCTTGTACTTAAGTCGGCATTGTGCCTTTTGAATTTAATTCCGTTGCAATATCTGTGTTTCATCGTCAATAAGAAGGTCCAAGGTATACAGTAAACCTGAGGAGAAGCATCGGAATCTAATACTGGACTCACAGGAGAGGTTCAAATCATAGAAAGTTAGAGTGTCAGTCCTCTTGTACTTAAGTCGGAATTGTGCCTTTTGTTTCTAATTCGGATGCAATTTCTGTATTTCATCGTCAATAAGAACGTCCGAGGGATACAGTAAACCTTAAGTGAAGCATCGCAATCTAAAACTGGACTCACAGGAGACGTTCAAATAATAGAAAGTTAGAGTGTCAGTCCTCTTGTACTTAAGTCGGCATTGTGCCTTTTGAATTTAATTCCGATGCAATTTCTGTGCTTCATCGTCAATAAGAAGGTCCAAGGTATACAGTAAACCTGAAGTGAAGCATCAGAATCTAAAAATGGACTCACAGGAGCGGTTCAAATCAGAGAAAGTTAGAGTGTCAGTCCTCTTGTACTTAAGTGGGCATTGTGCCTTTTGTTTTAAATTCGGATGCAATTTCTGTATTTCATCGTCAATAAGAACGTCCGAGGGATACAGTAAACCTTAAGTGAAGCATCGCAATCTAAAACTGGACTCACAGGAGACGTTCAAATACTAGAAAGGTAGAGTGTCAGTCCTCTTGTACTTAAGTCGGCATTGAGCCTTTTGAATTTAATTCGATGCTATTTCTGTGTTTCATCGTCAATAAGAAGATCCAAGGTATACAGTAAACCTGAAGTGAAGCATCGGAATCTAAAGCTTTACTCACAGGAGAGGTTCAAATCATAGAAAGTTAAAGTATCAGTCATCATGTACTTAATTCGGCATTGTGCCTTTAGTATTGAATTTGGATGCAATTTCTGTGTTTCATCGTCAGTAAGAAGGTCCAAGGGATACAGTAAACCTGAAGTGACGCATCGGAATCTAAAACTGGACTCACAGGAGGGGTTCAAATCATAGAAAGTTAGAGTATCAGTCCTCATGTACTTAATTCGGCATTGTGCCTTTTGAATTTAATTCGGATGCAATTTCTGTGTTTCATCGTCAATAAGAAGGTGCAAGGGAGACAGTAAACCTGAAGTGAAGCATCGGAATCTAAAACTGGACTCACAGGAGAGGCTTAAATCATAGAAAGTTAGAGTGTCAGTCCTCTTGTACTTAAGTCGACATTGAGCCTTTTGAATTTAATTCGATGCAATTTCTGTGTTTCATCGTCAATACGAAGATCCAATGTGTACAATAAGCCTGAAGTGAAGCATCGGAATCTAAAACTGGACTCACAGGAGAGGTTCTAATCATAGAAAGTTATAGTGTCAATCCTCATGTACTTAAGTCGGCATTGTGCCTTTTGTTTTAAATTCGGATGCAATTTCTGCGTTTCATCGTCAATAAGAATGTCCAAGGTATACAGTAAACCTTAAGTGAAGCATCGGAATCTAAAACTGGACTCACAGGAGAGGTGCAAATCATAGGAAGTTAGAGTATCAGTCCTCATGTACTTAATTCGGCAATGTGTCTTTTGTATTAAATTCGGATGCAATTTCTGTGTTTCATCGTCAATAAGAAGGTCCAAGGTATACAGTAAACTTGAAGTGAAGCATCGGAATCTAAAACTGGACTCACAGGAGAGGTTCAAATCATAGAAAGTTAGTGTGTCAGTACTCTTGTACTTATGTCGGCATTGTGCCTTTTGATTTAAATTCGGATGCAATTTCTGTGTTTCATCGTCAATAAGATGGTCCAAGGAACACAGTAAACCTGAAGTGAAGCATCGGAATCTAAAACTGGACTCACAGGAGAGGTTCAAATCATAGAATGTTAAAGTTTCAGTCCACTTGTACTTTAGTCGGCATTGTGCCTTTTGAATTTAATTCGATGCTATTTCTGAGTTTCATCGTCAATAAGAAGATCCAAGGTATACAGTAAACCTTAAGTGAAGCATCGGAATCTAAAAGTGGACTCACAGGAGAGGTGCAAATCATAGAAAGTAAGAGTATCAGTCCTCATGTACTTAATTCGGCATTGTGTCTTTTGTATTAAATTCGGATGTAATTTCTGTGTTTCATCGTCAATAAGAAGGTCCAAGGTATACAGTAAACCTGAAGTGAAGCATCGGAATCTAAAACTGGACTCACAGGAGAGGTTCAAATCATAGAAAGTTAGAGTGTTAGTCCTCATGTACTTAAGTCGGCATTGTGCCTTTTGTATTAATTTCGGATGCAATTTCTGTGTTTCATCGTCAATAAGAAGGTCCAAGGGAAACAGTAAACCAAAAGTGAAGCATCGGAATCCTAAACTGGGCTCACAGGAGAGGTTCAATTCATAGAAAGTTAGAGCGTCAGTCCTCTTGTACTTAATCAGCATTGTGCCTTTTGAATTTAATTCCGATGCAATTTCTGTGCTTCCACGTCAATAAGAAGGTCCAAGGTATACAGTAAACCTGAAGTGATGCATCAGATTCTAAAACTGGACTCACAGGTGAGGTTCAAATCATAGAAAGTTAGAGTGTCAGTCCTCTTGTTCTTAAGTCGGCATTGTGCCTTTTGTATTAAATTCGGATGCAATTTCTGTGTTTCGTCGTCAATAAGAAGGTCCAAGGGATACAGTAAACCTGAAGTTAAGCATCGGAATCTGAAACTGGTCTCACAGGAAAGGTGCTAAACATAGACAGTAAGAAGAGTAAGTCCTCTTGTACTTAAGTCGGCATTGTGCCTTTTGTATTAAATTCGGATGCAATTTCTGTGTTTCGTCGTCAATAAGAAGGTCCAAGGAATACAGTAAACCTGAAGTGAAGCATCGGAATCTAAAACCGGTCCCACAGGAGAGGTTCAAATCATAGAAAGTTAGAGTGTTAGTCCTCATGTACTTAAGCCGGCATTGTGCCTTTTGTATTAAATTCGGATGCAATTTCTGTGTTTCGTCGTCAATAAGAAGGTCCAAGGTATACAGTAAAACTGAAGTGAAGCATCGGAATCTAAAACCGGTCCCACAGGAGAGGTTCAAATCATAGAAAGTTAGAGTGTCAGTCCTCTTGAACTTAAGTCGACATTGAGCCTTTTGAATTTAATTCGATGCAATTTCTGTGTTTCATCGTCAATACGAAGATACAATGTGTACAGTAAGCCTGAAGTGAGGCATCGGAATCTAAAACTGGACTCACAGGAGTGGTTCAAATCATAGAAAGTTAGAGTGTCAGTCCTCATGTACTTAAGTCGGCATTGTGCCTTTTGTTTTAAATTCGGATGCAATTTCTGTGTTTCATCGTCAGTAAGAATGTCCAAGGTATACAGTAAACCTTAAGTGAAGCATCGGAATCTAAAAGTGGACTCACAGGAGAGGTGCAAATCATAGAAAGTAAGAGTATCAGTCCTCATGTACTTAATTCGGCAATGTGTCTTTTGTATTAAATTTGGATGCAATTTCTGTGTTTCATCGTCAATAAGAAGGTGCAAGGTATAAAGTAAACCTGAAGTGAAGCATCGGAATCTAAAACTGGACTCACAGGAGGGGTTCAAATCATAGAAAGTTAGAGTATCAGTCCTCATGTACTTAATTCGGCATTGTGCATTTTGTATTAAATTCGGATGCAATTTCCGTGTTTCATCGTCAATAATAAGGTCCAAGGGATACAGTAAACCTGAAGTGAAGCATCGGAATCTAAAACTGGACTCACAGGAGAGGCTTAAATCATAGAAAGTTAGAGTGTCAGTCCTCTTGTACTTAAGTCGACATTGGGCCTTTTGAATTTAATTCGATGCAATTTCTGTGTTTCATCGTCAATACGAAGATCCAATGTGTACAATAAGCCTGAAGTGAAGCATCGGAATCTAAAACTGGACTCACAGGAGAGGTTCAAATCATAGAAAGTTATAGTGTCAATCCTCATGTACTTAAGTCGGCATTGTGCCTTTTGTTTTAAATTCGGATGCAATTTCTGCGTTTCATCGTCAATAAGAATGTCCAAGGTATACAGTAAACCTTAAGTGAAGCATCGGAATCTAAAACTGGACTCACAGGAGAGGTGCAAATCATAGAAAGTTAGAGTATCAGTCCTCATGTACTTAATTCGGCAATGTGTCTTTTGTATTAAATTCGGATGCAATTTCTGTGTTTCATCGTCAATAAGAAGGTCCAAGGAATACAGTAAACTTGAAGTGAAGCATCGGAATCTAAAACTGGACTCACAGGAGAGGTTCAAATCATAGAATGTTAGTGTGTCAGTACTCTTGTACTTAAGTCGGCATTGTGCCTTTTGATTAAAATTCGGATGCAATTTCTGTGTTTCATCGTCAATAAGATGGTCCAAGGAACACAGTAAACCTGAAGTGAAGCATCGGAATCTAAAACTGGACTCACAGGTGAGGTTCAAATCATGGAAAGTTAGAGTGTAAGTCCTCTTGTACTTAAGTCCCCATTGTGCGTTTTGAATTTAATTCCGATGCAATTTCTGTGCTTCATCGTCAATAAGAAGGTCCAAGGTATACAGTAAACCTGAAGTGAAGCATCGGAATCTAATTTGGGACTCAAAGGAAAGGTTCAAATCATAGAAAGTTAAAGTGTCAGTCCTTTTTGTACTTAAGTCGGCATTGTGCCTTTTGTATTAAATTCGGATGCAATTTCTGTGCTTCGTCGTCAGTAAGAAGGTCCAAGGGATACAGTAAACCTGAAGTGAAGCATCGGAATCTAAAACTGGACTCACAGGAGAGGTACAGATCATAGAATGTTAAAGTTTCAGTCCTCTTGTACTTTAGTCGGCATTGTGCCTTTTGAATTTAATTCGATGCTATTTCTGTGTTTCATCGTCAACAAGAAGATCCAAGGTATACAGTAAACCTGAAGTGAAACATCGGAATCTAAAACTTTACTCACAGGAGAGGTTCAAATCATAGAAAGTTAGAGTATCAGTCCTCATGCACTTAATTCGGCATTGTGCCTTTTGTATTAAATTTGGATGCAATTCCTGTGTTTCATCGTCAATAAGAAGGTCCAAGGGATACAGTAAACCTGAAGTGATGCATCGGAATCTAAAACTGGACTCATAGGAGAGGCTTAAATCATAGAAAGTTAGAGTGTCAGTCCTCTTGTACATAAGTCGACATTGAGGATTTTGAATTTAATTCGATGCAATTTCTGTGTTTCATCGTCAATACCAAGATCCAATGTGTACAGTAAGCCTGAAGTGAAGCATCGGAATCTAAAACTGGACTCACAGGAGGGGTTCAAATCATAGAAAGTTAGACTGTAAGTCCTCTTGTTCTTAAGTCGGCATTGTGCATTTTGAATTTAATTCCGATGCAATATCTGTGTTTCATCGTCAATAAGGAGGTCCAAGGTATACAGTAAACCTGAGGTGAAGCATCGGAATCTAATACTGGACTCACAGGAGAGGTTCAAATCATAGAAAGTTAGAGTGTCGGTCCTCTTGTACTTAAGTCGGCATTGTGCCTTTTGTTTTAAATTCGGATGCAATTTCTGTATTTCATCGTCAATAAGAACGTCCGAGGGATACAGTAAACCTTAAGTGAAGCATCGCAATCTAAAACTGGACTCACAGGAGACGTTCAAATGATAGAAAGTTAGAGTGTCAGTCCTCTTGTACTTAAGTCGGCATTGTGCCTTTTGAATTTAATTCCGATGCAATTTATGTGCTTCATCGTCAATAAGATGGTCCAAGGTATACAGTAAACCTGAAGTGAAGCATCAGAATCTAAAACTGGACTCACAGGAGAGGTTCAAATCAGAGAACGTTAGAGTGTCAGTCCTCTTGTACATCAGTCGGCATTGTGGCTTTTGTGTTAAATTCGGATGCAATTTCTGTGTTTCATCGTCAATAAGAAGGTCCAAGGGATACAGTAAACCTGAAGTGAAGCATCGGAATCTAAAACTGGACTCACAGGATACGTTCAAATCATAGAAAGTTAGAGTGTTGGTCCTCATATACTTAAGTCGGCAATGTGCCTTTGTATTAAATTCGGATGCAATTTCTGTGTTTCATCGTCAATAAGAAGGTCCAAGGTATACAGTAAACCTGAAGTGAAGCATCGGTATCTAAAACTGGACTCACGGGAGGGGTTCAAATCATAGAAAGTTAGAGTGTCAGTCCTCTTGTACTTAAGACGGCATTGTGCCTTTTGATTTAAATTCGGATGCAATTTCTGTGTTTCATCGTCAATAAGAAGGTCCAAGGTATACAGTAAACCTAAAGTGAAGCATCGGAATCTAAAACTGGACTCACAGGATACGTTCAAATCATAGAAAGTTAGAGTGTTGGTCCTCATATACTTAAGTCGGCAATGTGCCTTTGTATTAAATTCGGATGCAATTTCTGTGTTTCATCGTCAATAAGAAGGTCCAAGGTATACAGTAAACCTGAAGTGAAGCATCGGTATCTAAAACTGGACTCACGGGAGGGGTTCAAATCATAGAAAGTTAGAGTGTCAGTCCTCTTGTACTTAAGACGGCATTGTGCCTTTTGATTTAAATTCGGATGCAATTTCTGTGTTTCATCGTCAATAAGAAGGTCCAAGGAACACAGTAAACCTGAAGTGACGCATCGGAATCTAAAACTGGACTCACAGGAGGGGTTCAAATCATAGAAAGTTAGAGTTTCAGTCCTCTTGTACTTAAGTCGGCATTGTGCCTTTTGAATTTAATTCGATGCTATGTCTGTGTTTCATCGTCAATAAGAAGAACCAAGGTATACAGTAAACCTGAAGTGAAGCATCGGAATCTAATACTGGACTCAAAGGAAAGGTTCAAATCATAGAAAATTAAAGTGTCAGTCCTGTTGTACTTAAGTCGGCATTGTGCCTTTTGAATTTAATTAAGACGCAATTCCTGTGTTTATTCGTCAATAAGAAGGTCCAAGGTATACAGTAAACCTGAAGTGAAGCATCGGAATCTAAAACTGGACTCACAGGAGAGGTTCAAATCATAGAAAGTTAGAGTGTCAGTCCCCATGTAGTTATGTCGGCATTGTGCCTTTTGTTTTTAATTCGGATGCAATTTCTGTGTTTCATCGTCAATAAGAAGGTCCAAGGAACACAGTAAACCTTAAGTGAAGCATCGGAATCTAGAACTGGACTCACAGGAGGGATTCAATCATAGAAATTTAGACTGTAAGTCCTCTTGTACTTAAGTCGGCATTGTGCCTTTTGAATTTAATTCCGATGCAATATCTGTGTTTCATCGTCAATAAGAAGGTCCAAGGTATACAGTAAACCTGAGGAGAAGCATCGGAATCTAATACTGGACCCACAGGAGAGGTTCAAATCATAGGAAGTTAGAGTGTCAGTCCTCTTGTACTTAAGTCGGAATTGTGCCTTTTGTTTCTAATTCGGATGCAATTTCTGTATTTCATCGTCAATAAGAACGTCCGAGGGATACAGTAAACCTTAAGTGAAGCATCGCAATCTAAAACTGGACTCACAGGAGAGGTTCAAATCATAGAAAGTTAGATTATCAGTCCTCATGTACTTAATTCGGCATTGTGCCTTTAGTATTAAATTCGGATGCAATTTCTGTGTTTCTTCGTCAATAAGAAGGTCCAAGGAACACAGTAATCCTTAAGTGAAGCATCGGAGTCTAATACAGGATTCACAGGAGAGGTTCAAATCAAAGAAAGTTAGAGTGTCAGTCCTCATGTACTTAAGTCGGCATTGTGCCTTTTGAATTCAATTCCGATACAAAATCTGTGTTTCATCGTCAATAAGAAAGTCCAAGGTATACAGTAAACCTGAAGTTAAGCATCGGAATCTAAGACTGGACTCACAGGAGAGGTTCAAATCATAGAAAGTTAGAGTGTCAGTCCTCATGTACTTAAGTCGGCATTGAGGCTTTTGTTTTAAACTCTGATGCAATTTCTGTGTTTCGTCGTCAATAAGAATATCCAAGGTATACAGTAAACCTTAAGTGAAGCATCGGAATCTAAAACTGGACTCACAGGAGAGGTTCAAATCATAGGAAGTAAGAGTATCGGTCCTCATGTACTTAATTCGGATATGTGTCTTTTGTATTAAATTCGGATGCAATTTCTGTGTTTCATCGTCAATAAGAAGGTCCAAGGTATACAGTAAACCTGAAGTGAAGCATCGGAATCTAAAACTCGACTCACAGGATAGGTTCAAATCATAGAAAGTTAGAGTGTTAGTCCTTATACACTTAAGTCGGCATTGTGCCTTTGTATTAAATTCAGATGCAATTTCTGTGTTTCATCGTCAATAAGAAGGTCCAAGGTATACAGTAAACCTGAAGTGAAGCATCGGAATCTAAAACTGGACTCACAGGAGAGGTTCAAATCATAGAAAGTTAGAGTGTCAGTCCTCTTGTACTTAAGACGGCATTGTACCTTTTGATTTAAATTCGGATGCAATTTCTGTGTTTCATCGTCAATAAGAAGGGCCAAGGAACACAGTAAACCTGAAGTGAAGCATCGGAATGTAAAACTGGACTCACAGGAGAGGTTCAAATCATAGAAAGTTAGAGTGTAAGTCCTCTTGTACTTAATTCGGCATTAAGCGATTTGAATTTAATTCCGATGCAATTTCTGTGTTTCATCGTCTATAAGAAGGTCCAAGGTATACAGCAAACCTGAATAGAAGCATCGGAATCTATTACTGGACTCAAAGGAAAGGTTCAAATCATAGAAAGTTAAAGTGTCAGTCCTGTTGTACTTAAGTCGGCATTGTGCCTTTTGAATTTAGTTAAGACGCAATTCCTGTGTTTCATCGTCAATAAGGAGGTCCAAGGTATACAGTAAACCTGAAGTGAAGCATCAGAATCTAAAAATGGACTCACAGGAGTGGTTCAAATCAGAGAAAGTTAGAGTGTCAGTCCTCTTGTACTTAAGTCGGCATTGTGCCTTTTGTTTTAAATTCGGATGCAATTTCTGTATTTCATCGTCAATAAGAAAGTCCGAGGGATACAGTAAACCTTAAGTGAAGCATCGCAATCTAAAACTGGACTCACAGGAGACGTTCAAATACTAGAAAGGTAGAGTGTCAGTCCTCTTGTACTTAAGTCGGCATTGTGCCTTTTGAATTTAGTTAAGACGCAATTCCTGTGTTTCATCGTCAATAAGGAGGTCCAAGGTATACAGTAAACCTGAAGTGAAGCATCGGAATCTAAAACTTTACTCACAGGAGAGGTTCAAATCATAGAAAGTTAGAGTGTCAGTCCTCTTGTACTTAAGACGGCATTGTACCTTTTGATTTAAATTCGGATGCAATTTCTGTGTTTCATCGTCAATAAGAAGGTCCAAGTAACACAGTAAACCTTAAGTGAAGCATCGGAATCTAAAACTGGACTCACAGGAGGGGTCAAATCATAGAAAGTTAGACTGTAAGTCCTCTTGTACTTAAGTCGGCATTGTGCCTTTTGAATTTAATTCTGATGCAATATCTGTGTTTCATCGTCAATAAGAAGGTCCAAGGTATACAGTAAACCTGAGGTGAAGCATCGGTATCTAATACTGGACTCACAGGAGAGGTTCAAATCCTAGAAAGTTAGAGTGTCAGTCCTCTTGTACTTAAGTCGGCATTGTGCCTTTTGTATTAAATTAGGATGCAATTTCTCTGTTTCATCGTCAATAAGAAGGTCCAAGGGATACAGTAAACCTGAAGTGAGGCATCGGAATCTAAAACTGGTCTCACAGGAGAGGTTCAGATCATAGAATGTTAAAGTTTCAGTCCTCTTGTACTTAAGTCGGCATTGTGCCTTTTGAATTTAATTCGATGCTATTTCTGTGTTTCATCGTCAATAGGAAGATCCAATGTGTACAGGAAGCCTGAAGTGAAGCATCGGAATCTAAAACTGGACTCACAGGAGAGGTTCAAATCATAGAAAGTTTGAGTGTCAGTCCTCATGTACTTAAGTCGGCATTGTGGCTTTTGTTTTAAATTCGGATGCAATTTCTGTGTTTCATCGTCAATAAGAATGTCCAAGGTACACAGTAAACCTTAAGTGAAGCATCGGAATCTAAAACTGGACTCACAGGAGAGGTTCAAATCATAGAAAGTAAGAGTATCAGTCCTCATGTTATTAATTCGGCAATGTGTCTTTTGTATTAAATTCGGATGCAATTTCAGTGTTTCATCGTCAATAAGAAGGTCCAAGGTATACATTAAACCTGAAGTGAAGCATCGGAATCTAAAACTGGACTCACAGGATGGGTTCAAATCATAGAAAGTTAGAGTGTTAGTCCTCTTATACTTAAGTCGGCATTGTGCCTTTGTATTAAATTCGGATGCAATTTCTGTGTTTCATCGTCAATAAGAAGGTCCAAGGTATACAGTAAACCTAAGGTGAAGCATCGGAATCTAATACTGGACTCACAGGAGAGGTTCAAATCATAGAAAGTTAGAATGTCAGTCCTCTTGTACTTAAGTCGGCATTTTGCCTTTTGTTTTAAATTCGGATGCAATTTCTGTATTTCATCGTCAATAAGAACGTCCGAGGGATACAGTAAACCTTAAGTGAAGCATCGCAATCTAAAACTGGACTCACAGGAGACGTTCAAATAATAGAAAGTTAGAGTGTCAGTCCTCTTGTACTTAAGTCGGCATTGTGCCTTTTGAATTCAATTCCGATGCAATTTCTGTGTTTCATCGTCAATAAGAAGGTCCAAGGTATACAGTAAACCCGAAGTGAAGCATCGGAATCTAAAACCGGTCTCACAGGAGAGGTTAAAATCATAGAATGTAAGAAGTGTCAGTCCTCTTGTACTTAAGTGGCATTGTGCCTTTTGTATTTAATTCGGATCCAATTTCTGTGTTCCATCGTCAATAAGTTGCTCCAAGGGATACAGTAAACCTGAAGTTAAGCATCGGAATCTGAAACTGGTCTCACAGGAAAGGTGCTAAACATAGACAGTAAGAAGAGTAAGTCCTCTTGTACTTAAGTCGACATTGTGCCTCTTGTATTAAATTCGGATTCAATTGCTGTGTTTAATCGTCAATAAGAAGGTCCAAGGAATACAGTTAACCTGAAGTGAAGCATCGGAATCTAAAACAGGTCCCACAGGAGAGGTTCAAATCATAAAAAAGTTATAGTGTTGGTCCTCATGTACTTAAGCCGGCATTGTGCCTTTTGTATTAAATTCGGATGCAATATCTGTGTTTCATCGTCAATGAGAAGGTCCAAGGTATACAGTAGACCTGAAGTGAAGCATCGGAATCTAAAACTGGACTCACAGGAGAGGCTTAAATCATAGAAAGTTAGAGTGTCAGTCCTCTTGTACTTAAGTCGGCATTGTGCCTTTTGAATTTAATTCCGATGCAATTTCTGTGCTTCATCGTCAATAAGAAGGTCCAAGGTATACAGTAAACCTGAAGTGAAGCATCAGAATCTAAAACTGGACTCACAGGAGAGGTTCAAATCATAGAAAGATAGAGTGTCAGTCCTCTTGTACTTAAGTCGGCAATGTGCCTTTTGTATTAAATTCGGATGCAATTTCTCTGTTTCATCGTCAATAAGAAGGTCCAAGGGATACAGTAAACCTGAAGTGAAGCATCGGAATCTAAAACTGGACTCACAAGAGAGGTTCAAATCATAGAATGTTAGAGTGTCAGTCCTCTTGTACTTAAGTCGGCATTGTGCCTTTTGTATTAAATTCGGATGCAATTTCTGTGTTTCATCGTCAATAAGAAGGTCCAAGGTATGCAGTAAACTTGAAGTGAAGCATCGGAATCTAAAATTGGTATCACAGGAAAGGTTCTGAACATAGACAGTAAGAAGAGTCAGTCCTCTTGTACTTAAGTCGGCATTGTGCCTTTTGTACTAAATTCGGATCCAATTTCTGTGTTTCATCGTCAATAAGAAGGTCCAAGGGATACAGAAAACCTGAAGTGAAGCATCGGAATCTAAAACCGGTCTCACAGGAGAGGTTCAAATCATAGAATGTAAGAAGAGTCAGTCCTCCTGTACTTTTGTCGGCATGGTGCCTTTTGTACTTAATTCGGATGCAATTTCTCTGTTTCATCGTCAATAAGAAGGTCCAAGGAAAACAGTAAACCAGAAGTGAAGCATCGGAATCATAAACTGGGCTCACAAGAGAGGTTCTAATCATAGAAAGTTAGAGAGTCAGTCCTCTTGTACTTAAGACGGCATTGTGCCTTTTGTATTAATTTCGGACGCAATTTCTGTGTTTCATCGTCAATATGAAGGTCCAATGGAAACGGTAAACCAGAAGTGAAGCATCGGAATCTTAAACTGGGCTCACAGGAGAGGTTCAAATCATAGAAAGTTAATGTTTCAGTCCTCTTGTACTTAAGTCGGCATTGTGCGATTTGAATTTAATTCCGATGCTATTTCTGTGTTTCATCGTCAATAAGAAGGTCCAAGGTATACAGTAAACCTGAAGTGAAGCATCGGAATCTAATACTGGACTCAAAGGAAAGGTTCATATCATAGAAAGTTAAAGTGTCAGTCCTGTTGTACTTAAGTCGGCATTGTGCCTTTTGAATTTAATTCCGACGTAATTTCTGTGTTTCATCGTCAATAAGAAGGTCCAAGGTATACAGTAAACCTGAAGTAAAGCATCGGAATCTAAAACTGGACTCACAGGAGAGGTTCAAATCATAGAAAGTTAGAGTGTCAGTCCTCATGTACTTATGTCGGCATTGTGCCTTTTGTTTTAAATTCGGATGAATTTCTGTGTTTCATCGTCAATAAGAAGGTCCAAGGAACACAGTAAACCAGAAGTGAAGCATCGGAATCATAAACTGGGCTCACAGGAGTGGTTCAAATCATAGAAAGGTAGAGTGTCAGTCCTCATGTACTTATGTCGGCATTGTGCCTTTTGTTTTAAATTCGGATGCAATTTCTGTGTTTCATCGTCAATAAGAAGGTCCAAGGAACACAGTAAACCATAAGTGAAGCATCGGAATCTATAACTAGACTCACAGGAGGGGTTCAAATCATAGAAAGTTAGACTGTAAGTCCTCTTGTACTTAAGTCGGCATTGTGCCTTTTGAATTTAATTCCGATGCAATATCTGTGATTCATCGTCAATAAGAAGGTCCAACGTATACAGTAAACACGAAGTGAAGCATCGGAATCTAAAACCGGTCTCACAGGAGAGGTTAAAATCATAGAATGTAAGAAGTGTCAGTCCTCTTGTACTTAAGTGGCATTGTGCCTTTTGTATTTTATTCGGATCCAATTTCTGTGTTTCATCGTCAATAAGTTGCTCCAAGGGATACAGTAAACCTGAAGTTAAGCATCGGAATCTGAAACTGCTCCCACAGGAAAGGTGCTAAACATAGACAGTAAGAAGAGTAAGTCCTCTTGTACTTAAGTCGGCATTGTGCCTCTTGTATTAAATTCGGATTCAATTTCTGTGTTTAATCGTCAAAAAAAAGGTCCAAGGGATACAGTAAACGTGAAGTGAAGCATCGGAATCTAAAACTGGACTCACAGGAGAGGTTCAAATCATAGAAAGTTAAAGTTTCAGTCCTCTTCTACTTAAGTCGGCATTGTACCTTTGGTATTAAATTCGGATGCAATTTCTGTGTTTCATCGTCAATAAGAAGGTCTAAGGTATCCAGTAAACATGAAGTGAAGCATCGGAATCTAAAATTGGTCTCACAGGAAAGGATCTGAACATAGACAGTAAGAAGAGTCAGTCCTCTCATACTTAAGTCGGCATTGTGCCTTTAGTATTAATTTCGGACGCAATTTCTGTGTTTCATCGTCAATAAGAAGGTCCAAGGGAAACAGTAAACCAGAAGTGAAGCATCGGAATCTTAAACTGGGCTCACAGGAGAGGTTCAATTCGTAGAAAGTAAGAGTGTCAGTCCTGTTGTACTTAAGTCGGCATTGTGCCTTTTGAATTTAATTCCGACGTAATTTCTGTGTTTCATCGTCAATAAGAAGGTCCAAGGTATACAGTAAACCTGAAGTGAAGCATCGGAATCTAAAACTGGACTCACAGGAGAGGTTCAAATCATAGAAAGTTAGAGTGTCAGTCCTCATGTACTTATGTCGGCATTGTGCCTTTTGTTTTAAATTCGGATGAATTTCTGTGTTTCATCGTCAATAAGAAGGTCCAAGGAACACAGTAAACCAGAAGTGAAGCATCGGAATCATAAACTGGGCTCACAGGAGTGGTTCAAATCATAGAAAGTTAGAGTGTCAGTCCTCATGTACTTATGTCGGCATTGTGCCTTTTGTTTTAAATTCGGATGCAATTTCTGTGTTTCATCGTCAATAAGAAGGTCCAAGGAACACAGTAAACCAGAAGTGAAGCATCGGAATCATAAACTGGGCTCACAGGACGGGTTCAAATCATAGAAAGTTAGACTGTAAGTCCTCATTTACTTAAGTCGGCATTGTGCCTTTTGAATTTAATTCAGATGCACTATCTGTGTTTCATCGTCAATAAGAAGGTCCAAGGTATACAGTAAACCTGAGGTGAAGCATCGGAATCTAATACTGGACTCACAGGAGAGATTCAAATCATAGAAAGTTAGAGTGTCAGTCCTCTTGTACTTAAGTCGGCATTGTCCCTTTTGTTTTAAAATCGGATGCAATTTCTGTATTTCATCGTCAATAAGAAGGTCCAAGGAAAACAGTAAACCAGAAGTGAAGCAACGGAATCATAAACTGGGCTCACAGGAGTGGTTCAAATCATAGAAAGTTAGAGTGTCAGTCCTCATGTACTTATGTCGGCATTGTGCCTTTTTTTTTAAATTCGGATGCAATTTCTGTGTTTCATCGTCAATAAGAAGGTCCAAGGAACACAGTAAACCTTAAGTGAAGCATCGGAATCTATAACAGGACTCACAGGAGGGGTTCAAATCATAGAAAGTAAGACTGTAAGTCCTCTTGTACTTAAGTCGGCATTGTGCCTTTTGAATTTAATTCCGATGCAATATCTGTGTTTCATCGTCAATAAGAAGGTCCAAGGTATACAGTAAACACGAAGTGAAGCATCGGAAGCTAAACCCGGTCTCACAGGAGAGGTTAAAATCATAGAGTGTAAGAAGTGTCAGTCTTCTTGTACTTAAGTGGCATTGTGCCTTTTGTATTTAATTCGGATCCAATTTCTGTGTTTCATCGTCAATAAGTTGCTCCAAGGGATACAGTAAACCTGAAGTTAAGCATCGGAATCTGAAACTGGCCTCACAGGAAAGGTGCTAAACATAGACAGTAAGAAGAGTCAGTCCTCCTGTACTTATGTCGGCATTGTGCCTTTTGTACTTAATTCGGATGCAATTTCTCTGTTTCATCGTCAATAAGAACGTCCAAGGTATACAGTAAACCTGAAGTGAAGAATCGGAATCTAAAACTGGACTCACAGGAGAGGTTCAAATCATAGAAAGTTAGAGTGTCAGTCCTCTTGTACTTAAGTCGGCATTGTCACTTTTGTTTTAAATTCGGATGCAATTTCTGTATTTCATCGTCAATAAGAAGTCCAAGGAAAACAGTAAACCAGAAGTGAAGCATCGGAATCATAAACTTGGCTCACAGGAGAGGTTCAAATCATAGAAAGTTAGAGAGTCAGTCCTCTTGTACTTAAGTCGGCATTGTGCCTTTTGAATTTAATTCCGATGCAATATCTGTGTTTCATCGTCAATAAGAAGGTCCAAGGTATACAGTAAACACGAAGTGAAGCATCGGAATCTAAAACCGGTCTCACAGGAGAGGTTAAAATCATAGAATGTAAGAAGTGTCAGTCCTCTTGTACTTAAGTGGCATTGTGCCTTTTGTAATTAACTCGGATCCAATTTCTGTGTTTCATCGTCAATAAGTTGCTCCAAGGGATACAGTAAACCTGAAGTTAAGCATCGGAATCTGAAACTGGTCCCACAGGAAAGGTGCTAAACATAGACAGTAAGAGGGGTAAGTCCTCTGGTACTTAAGTCGGCATTGTGCCTCTTGTATTAAATTCGGATTCAATTTCTGTGTTTAATCGTCAATAAAAAGGTCCAAGGAATACAGTAAACCTGAAGTGAAGCATCGGAATCTAAAACCGGTCCCACGGGAGAGGTTCAAATCATAGAAAGTTAGAGTGTTAGTCCTCATGTACTTAAGCCGGCATTGTGCCTTTTGTAATAAATTCGGATGCAATTTCTGTGTTTCATCGTCAATAAGAAGGTCCAAGTGATACAGTAAACCTGAAGTGAAGCATCGGAATCTAAAACTGGACTCACAAGAGAGGTTTAAATCATAGAAAGTTAGAGTATCAGTCCTCATGTACTTAATTCGGCATTGTGCCTTTTGTATCAAATTCGGATGCAATTTCTGTGTTTCATCGTCAATAAGAAGGTCCAAGGGATACAGTAAACCTGAAGTGAAGCATCGGAATCTAAAACTGGACTCACAAGAGAGGTTCAACTCATAGATAGTTAGAGTGTCAGTCCTCTTGTACTTAAGTCGGCATTGTGCCTTTTGTATTAAATTCGGATGCAATTTCTGTGTTTCATCGTCAATAAGAATGTCCAAGGTATACAGTAAACTTGAAGTGAAGCATCGGAATCTAAAATTGGTCTCACACGAAAGGTTCTGAACATAGACAGTAAGAAGAGTCAGTCCTCTTGTACTTAAGTCGGCATTGTGCCTTTTGTACTAAATTCGGATCCAATTTCTGTATTTCATCGTCAATAAGAAGGTCCAAGGGATACAGAAAACCTGAAGTGAAGCATCGGAATCTAAAACCGGTCTCACAGGAGAGGTTCAAATCATAGAATGTAAGAAGAGTCAGTCCTCCTGTACTTATGTCGGCATTGTGCCTTTTGTACTTAATTCGGATGCAATTTCTGTGTTTCATCGTCAATAAGAACGTCCAAGGTATACAGTAAACCTGAAGTGAAGAATCGGAATCTAAAACTGGACTCACAGGAGAGGTTCAAATCATAGAAAGTTAGAGTGTCAGTCCTCTTGTACTTAAGTCGGCTTAGTCCCTTTTGTTTTAAATTCGGATGCAATTTCTGTATTTCATCGTCAATAAGAAGGTCCAAGGAAAACAGTGAACCAGAAGTGAAGCATCGGAATCATAAACTGGGCTCACAGGAGAGGTTCAAATCTTAGAAAGTTAGAGAGTCAGTCATCTTGTACTTAAGCCGGCATTGTGCCTTTTGTATTAATTTCGGACACAATTTCTGTGTTTCATCGTCAATATGAAGGTCCAAGGGAAACAGTAAACCAGAAGTGAAGCATCAGAATCTTAAACTGGGCTCACAGGAGAGGTTCAAATCATAGAAAACTAAAGTTTCAGTCCTCATGTACTTAATTCGGCATTGTGCCTTTTGTATCAAATTCGGATGCAATTTCTGTGTTTCATCGTCAATAAGAAGGTCCAAGGGATACAGTAAACGTGAAGTGAAGCATCGGAATCTAAAACTGGACTCACAAGAGAGGTTCAAATCATAGAAAGTTAGAGTGTCAGTCCTCATGTACTTATGTCGGCATTGTGCCTTTTGTTTTAAATTCGGATGCAATTTCTGTGTTTCATCGTCAATAAGAAGGTCCAAGGAACACAGTAAACCTTAAGTGAAGCATCGGAATCTATAACTAGACTCACAGGAGGGGTTCAAATCATAGAAAGTTAGACTGTAAGTCCTCTTGTACTTAAGTCGGCATTGTGCCTTTTGAATTTAATTCCGATGCAATATCTGTGATTCATCGTCAATAAGAAGGTCCAACGTATACAGTAAACACGAAGTGAAGCATCGGAATCTAAAACCGGTCTCACAGGAGAGGTTAAAATCATAGAATGTAAGAAGTGTCAGTCCTCTTGTACTTAAGTGGCATTGTGCCTTTTGTATTTTATTCGGATCCAATTTCTGTGTTTCATCGTCAATAAGTTGCTCCAAGGGATACAGTAAACCTGAAGTTAAGCATCGGAATCTGAAACTGCTCTCACAGGAAAGGTGCTAAACATAGACAGTAAGAAGAGTAAGTCCTCTTGTACTTAAGTCGGCATTGTGCCTCTTGTATTAAATTCGGATTCAATTTCTGTGTTTAATCGTCAAAAAAAAGGTCCAAGGGATACAGTAAACGTGAAGTGAAGCATCGGAATCTAAAACTGGACTCACAGGAGAGGTTCAAATCATAGAAAGTTAAAGTTTCAGTCCTCTTCTACTTAAGTCGGCATTGTACCTTTGGTATTAAATTCGGATGCAATTTCTGTGTTTCATCGTCAATAAGAAGGTCTAAGGTATCCAGTAAACTTGAAGTGAAGCATCGGAATCTAAAATTGGTCTCACAGGAAAGGATCTGAACATAGACAGTAAGAAGAGTCAGTCCTCTCATACTTAAGTCGGCATTGTGCCTTTAGTATTAATTTCGGACGCAATTTCTATGTTTCATCGTCAATAAGAAGGTCCAAGGGAAACAGTAAACCAGAAGTGAAGCATCGGAATCTTAAACTGGGCTCACAGGAGAGGTTCAATTCGTAGAAAGTAAGAGTGTCAGTCCTCTTGTACTTAAGTCGGCATTGTGCCTTTTGAATTTAATTCCGATGCAATTTCTGTGCTTCATCGTCAATAAGAAGGTCCAAGGGATACAGTAAACCTGAAGTGAAGCATCGGAATCTAAAACTGGACTCACAGGAGAGGTTCAAATCATAGAAAGTTAAATAGTCAGTCCTCTCGTATTTAAGTCGACATTGAGCCTTTTGAATTTAATTCGATGCAATTTCTGTGTTTCATCGTCAATAAGAAGGTCCAATGTGTACTGTAAACCTGAAGTGAAGAATCGGAATGTAAAACTGGACTCACACGAGAGGTTCAAATCATAGAAAGTTAGAGTATCAGTCCTCATGTACTTAATTCGGCATTGTGCATTTTGTATTAAATTCGGATGCAATTTCTGTGTTTCATCGTCAATAAGAAGGTCCAAGGGATACAGTAAACCTGATGTGAGGCATCGGAATCTAAAACTGGACTCACAGGAGAGGTTCAAATCATAGAAAGTTAGAGTGTCAGTCCTCTTGTACTTAAGTCGGCATTGTGACATTAGTATTAAATTCGGATGCAATTTCTGTGTTTCATCGTCAATAAGAAGGTCCAAGGTATACAGAAAACCTGAAGTGAAGCATCGGAATCTAAAACTGAACTCACAGGAGAGGTTCCAATAATAGAAAGTTAGAGTGTCAATCCTCTTGTACTTAAGTCGGCATTGTGCCTTTTGAATTTAATTCGATGCTATTTCTGTCTGTCATCGTCAAATAGAAGATCCAAGGTATACAGTAAAACTGAAGTGAAGCATCGGAATCTAAAACTGGACTCACAGGAGAGGTTCAAATCATAGAAAGTTAGAGTATCAGTCCTAATGTACTTAACTCAGTATTGTGCCTTTTGTATTAAATTCGGATGCAATTTCTGTGTGTCATCGTCAATAAGAAGGACCAAGGGAAACAGTAAACCGTAAGTGAAGCATCGGAATCTAAAACTGGACTCACAGGAGAGGTTCAAATCTTAGAAAGTTAGAGTGTCAGTCCTCTTGTACTTAAGTCGGCATTGTGCCTTTTGTTTTAAATTCGAATGCAATTTCTGTGTTTCATTGCCAATGAGAAGGGCCAAGGAACACAGTAAACCTGAAGTGAAGCATCGGAATCTAATACTGGACTCACAGGAGAGGTTCAAATAATAGAAATTAAGAGTGTCAGTCCTCATGTACTTAAGTCGCCATTGTGCCTTTTGAATTTAATTCCGATGCAATTTCAGTGTTTCATCGTCAATGAGAAGGTCCAAGGTATACAGTAAACCTGAAGTGAAGCATCGGAATCTAAAACTGAACTCAAAGGAGAGTTTCAAATCATAGAATGTTAGAGTGTCAGTCCTCTTGTACGTAAGTCGGCATTGTGCCCCTTGTACTAAATTCGGATGCCATTTCTGTGTTTCATCGTCAATAAAAATGTCCAAGGGATACAGAAAACCTGAAGTGAATTATCGGAATCTAAAACCGGTCTCACAGGAGAGGTTCAAATCATAGAATGTAAGAAGAGTCAGTCCTCTTGAACTTAAGTCGGCATTGTGCCTTTTGTATTTAATTCGAATGCAATTTCTGTGTTTCATCGTCAATAAGAACGTCAAGGTATACAGTAAACCTGAAGTGAAGAAACGGAATCTAAAACTGGGCTCACAGGAGAGGTTCAAATCATAGAAAGTTAGAGTGTCAGTCCTCTTGTACTTAAGTCGGCATTGTGCCTTTTGTATTAAATTCGGATGCAATTTCTGTGTTTCATCGTCAATAAGAAGGTCCAAGGGAAACAGTAAACCAGAAGTGAAGCATCGGAATCTTAAACTGGGCTCACAGGAGAGGTTCAAATCATAGAATGTTAGGGAGTCAGTCCTCTTGTACTTAAGTCGGCATTATGCCTTTTGTATTAATTTCATATGCAATTTCTGTGTTTCATCGTCAATAAATAGGTCCAAGGGAAACAGTAATCCAGAAGTGAAGCATAGGAATCTTAAACTGGGCTCACAGGAGAGGTTCAATTCATAGAAAGTTAGAGTGTCAGTCCTCTTGTACTTAAGTCGGCATTGTGCCTTTTGAATTTAATTACGATGCAATTTCTGTGCTTCATCGTCAATAAGAAGGTCCAAGGTATACAGTAAACCTGAAGTGAAGCATCGGAATCTAAAACTGAACTCAAAGGAGAGTTTCAAATCATAGAATGTTAGAGTGTCAGTCCTCTTGTACGTAAGTCGGCATTGTGCCCCTTGTATTAAATTCGGATGCCATTTCTGTGTTTCATCGTCAATAAAAAGGTCAAAGGGATACAGAAAACCTGAAGTGAAGCATCGGAATCTAAAACCGGCCTCACAGGAGAGTTTCAAATCATAGAATGTAAGAAGAGTCAGTCCTCTTGAACTTAAGTCGGCATTGTGCCTTTTGTATTTAATTCGAATGCAATTTCTGTGTTTCATCGTGAATAAGAACGTCAAGGTATACCGTAAACCTGAAGTGAAGAAACGGAATCTAAAACTGGGCTCACAGGAGAGGTTCAAATCATAGTAAGTTAGAGTGTCAGTCCTCTTGTACTTAAGTCGGCATTGTGCCTTTTGTATTAAATTCGGATGCAATTTCTGTGTTTCATCGTCAATAAGAAGGTCCAAGGGAAACAGTAAACCAGAAGTGAAGCATCGGAATCTTAAACTGGGCTCACAGGAGTGGTTCAAATCATAGAATGTTAGGGAGTCAGTCCTCTTGTACTTAAGTCGGCATTATGCCTTTTGTATTAATTTCGGATGCAATTTCTGTGTTTCATCGTCAATAAATAGGTCCAAGGGAAACAGTAAACCAGAAGTGAAGCATCGGAATCTTAAACTGGGCTCACAGGAGAGGTTCAATTCATAGAAAGTTAGAGTGTCAGTCCTCTTGTACTTAAGTCGGCATTGTGCCTTTTGAATTTAATTCCGATGCAATTTCTGTGCTTCATCGTCAATAAGAAGGTCCAAGGTATACAGTAAACCGGAAGTGAAGTATCAGATTCTAAAACTGAACTCACAGGTGAGGTTCAAATCATAGAAAGTTAGAGTGTCAGTCCTCTTGATCATAAGTCGGCATTGTGCCTTTTGTATTAAATTCGGATGCAATTTCTGTGTTTCATCGTCAATAAGAAGGTCCAAGGGAAACAGTAAACCAGAAGTGAAGCATCGGAATCTTAAACTGGGCTCACAGGAGAGGTTCAAATCATAGAATGTTAGGGAGTCAGTGGTCTTGTACTTAAGTCGGCATTATGCCTTTTGTATTAATTTCGGATGCAATTTCTGTGTTTCATCGTCAATAAATAGGTCCAAGGGAAACAGTAATCCAGAAGTGAAGCATAGGAATCTTAAACTGGGCTCACAGGAGAGGTTCAATTCATAGAAAGTTAGAGTGTCAGTCCTCTTGTACTTAAGTCGGCATTGTGCCTTTTGAATTTAATTACGATGCAATTTCTGTGCTTCATCGTCAATAAGAAGGTCCAAGGTATACAGTAAACCTGAAGTGAAGCATCGGAATCTAAAACTGAACTCAAAGGAGAGTTTCAAATCATAGAATGTTAGAGTGTCAGTCCTCTTGTACGTAAGTCGGCATTGTGCCCCTTGTACTAAATTCGGATGCCATTTCTGTGTTTCATCGTCAATAAAAAGGTCCAAGGGATACAGAAAACCTGAAGTGAAGCATCGGAATCTAAAACCGGTCTCACAGGAGAGTTTCAAATCATAGAATGTAAGAAGAGTCAGTCCTCTTGAACTTAAGTCGGCATTGTGCCTTTTGTATTTAATTCGAATGCAATTTCTGTGTTTCATCGTGAATAAGAACGTCAAGGTATACCGTAAACCTGAAGTGAAGAAACGGAATCTAAAACTGGGCTCACAGGAGAGGTTCAAATCATAGTAAGTTAGAGTGTCAGTCCTCTTGTACTTAAGTCGGCATTGTGCCTTTTGTATTAAATTCGGATGCAATTTCTGTGTTTCATCGTCAATAAGAAGGTCCAAGGGAAACAGTAAACCAGAAGTGAAGCATCGGAATCTTAAACTGGGCTCACAGGAGAGGTTCAAATCATAGAATGTTAGGGAGTCAGTCCTCTTGTACTTAAGTCGGCATTATGCCTTTTGTATTAATTTCGGATGCAATTTCTGTGTTTCATCGTCAATAAATAGGTCCAAGGGAAACAGTAAACCAGAAGTGAAGCATCGGAATCTTAAACTGGGCTCACAGGAGAGGTTCAATTCATAGAAAGTTAGAGTGTCAGTCCTCTTGTACTTAAGTCGGCATTGTGCCTTTTGAATTTAATTCCGATGCAATTTCTGTGCTTCATCGTCAATAAGAAGGTCCAAGGTATACAGTAAACCGGAAGTGAAGTATCAGATTCTAAAACTGAACTCACAGGTGAGGTTCAAATCATAGAAAGTTAGAGTGTCAGTCCTCTTGTTCATAAGTCGGCATTGTGCCTTTTGTATTACATTCGAATGCAATTTCTCTGTTTCATCGTCAATAAGAAGGTCCAAGGGATACAGTAAACCTGAAGTGAAGCATCGGAATCTAAAACTGGGCTCACAGGAGAGGTTCAAATCATAGAAAGTTAAAGTGTCAGTCCTCTTGTACTTAAGTCGACATTGAGCCTTTTGAATTTAATTCGATGCAATTTCTGTGTTTCATGGTCAACACGAGCATCCAATGTATACAGTAAACCTGAAGTGAAGCATCGGAATCTAAAACTGGACTCACAGGAGAGGTTCAAATCATAGAAATTTAGAGTATCAGGCCTCATGTACTTAATTCGGCATTGTGCCTTTTGTATTAAATTCGGATGCAATTTCTGTGTTTCATCGTCAATAAGAAGGTCTAAAGTATACAGTAAACCTTAAGTGAAGCATCGGAATCTAAAACTGGACTCACAGGAGATGTTCAGATCATAGAAATTTAGAGTGTCAGTCCTCTTGTACTTAAGTCGGCATTGTGCTTTTTGTTTTAAATTCCAATGCAATTTCTGTGTTTCATCGTCAATAAGATGGTCCAAGGAACTCAGTAAACCTGACGTGAAGCATCGGAATCTAATTCTGGACTCACAGGAGAGGTTCAAATCATAGAAATTTAGAGTGTCAGTCCTCATGTACATAAGTCGGTATTGTGCCTTTTGAATTTAATTCCGATGCAATTTCTGTGTTTCATCGTCAATAAGAAAGTCCAAGGTATACAGTAAACCTGAAGTGAAGCATCGGAATCTAAAACTGGACTCACAGGAGAGGTTCATATCATAGAAAGTTAGTGTCAGTCCTCATGTACTTAAGTCGGCATTGTGCCTTTTGTTTTAAATTGGGATGCAATTTCTGTGTTTCATCGTCAATAAGAATGTCCAAGGTATACAGTAAACCCTAAGTGATGCATCGGAATCTAAAACTGGACTCTCAGGAGAGGTTCAAATCATAGAAATGTAGCGTATCAGTTCTCATGTACTTAATTCGGCATTGTCCCTTTTGTATTAAATTCGGATCCAATTTCTGTGTTTCATCGTCAATAAGAAGGTCCAAGGAACACAGTAAACCTGAAGTGAAGCATCAGAAAATAAAACTGGACTCACAGGAGAGGTTCAAATCATAGAAATTTAGAGTGTCAGTCCACATGTACATAAGTCGGCATTGTGCCTTTGGAATGTTATTCCGATGCAATTTCTGTGTTTCATCGTCAATAAGAAGGTACAAGGTATACAATAAACCTGAAGTGAAGCATCGGAATCTAATACTAGACTCAAAGGAGAGGTTCAAATCATAGAAAGTTAAAGTGTCAGTCCGGTTGTACTTAAGTCGGCATTGTGCCTTTTGAATTTAAATCCGATGCAATTTTTGTGTTTCATCGTCAATAAGAAGGTCCAAGGTATACAGTAAAGCCGAAGTGAAGCATCGGAATCTAATACTGGTCTCACAGGAGAGGTTAAAATCATAGAATGTAAGAAGTGTCAGTCCTCTTGTACTTAAGTGGCATTGTGCACTTTGTATTTAATTCGGATCCAATTTCTGTGTTTCATCCTCAATAAGATGGTCCAAGGGATACAGGAAACCTGAAGTGAAGCATCGGAATCTGAAACTGGTCTCACAGGAAAGGTTCTAAACATAGACAGTAAGAAGAGTATGTCCTCTCGTACTTAAGTCGGCATTGTGCCTTTTGTATTAACTTCGGATGCAATTTCTGTGTTTAATCGTCAATAAGATGATCCAAGGAATACAGTAAACCTGAAGTGAAGCATCGGAATCTAAAACCGGTCTCACAGGAGAGGTTCAAATAATAGAATAAAAGAAGTGTCAGTCCTCTTGTACTTGAGTGGCATTGTGCCTTTTGTATTTAATTCGGATGCAATTTCTGTGTTTCATCGTCAGTAAGAAGGTCAAGGAAAACAATAAGTCTGAAATGAAGCATCGGAATCTGAAACTGGACTCACAGGGGAGTTTCAAATCATAGAAAGTTAGAGTGTCAGTCCTCTTGTACTTAAGTCGGCATTGTGCTTTTTGAATATCTATCCGATACAATTTCTGTGCTTCATCGTCAATAAGAAGGTTCAAGGTATACAGTAAACCTGTAGTGAAGCATCTGAATCTAAAACTGGACTCACAGTAGAGGTTCAAATCATAGAAAATTAGACTGTCAGGCCTTTTGTGCTTAAGTCGGCATTGTGCATTTTGTATTAAATTCGGATGCAATTTCTGTGCTTCATCGTCAATAAGAAGGTCCTAGGTATACAGTAAACCTGAAGTGAAGCATCGGAATCGAAAACTGACCTCACAGGAGAGGTTCCAAACATAGACAGTAAGATGAGTCAGTCCTCTTGTACTTATGTCGGCATTGTGATTTTGAATTTAATTCCGATACAAATTCTGTGCTTCATCGTCAATCAGAAGGTCCAAGGTATACAGTAAACCTGAAGTAAAGCATTGGAATTAAAAAACTGGACTCACAGGAGAGGTTCAAATCATAGAAACTTAGAGTGTCATTCCTCTTGTACTTAAAACGGCATTGTGCCTTTTGTATTAAAATCGGATGCAATATCTGTGTTACATCGCCAATAAGAAGGTCCAAGGGAAACAGTAAACCAGAAGTGAAGCATCGGAATCTTAAACTGGGCTCACAGGGGCGGTTCAAATCATATAAAGTTAGATTGTCAGTCCTCTTGTACCTAAGTCGGCATTGTGCCTTTTGAATTTAATTCCGATGCAATTTCTGTGCTTCATCGTCAATAAGAAGGTCCAAGGTATACAGTAAACCTGAAGTGAAGAATCAGATTCTAAAACTGGACTCACAGGAGAGGTTCAAATCATAGAGTGTCAGTCCTCTTGTTCTTAAGTCGGCATTGTGCCTTTTGTATTAAATTAGGATGCAATTTCTCTGTTTCATCGTCAATAAGAAGGTCCAAGGTATACAGTAAACCTGAAGTGAGGCATCGGAATCTAAAACTGGACTCACAGGAGAGGTTCAAATCATAGAAATTTAGAGTGTCAGTCCTCTTGTACTTCAGTCGGCATTGTGCCTTTTGAATTAAATTCGGATGCAATTTCTGTGTTTCATCGTCAATAAGAAGGTCCAAGGTATACAGTAAAGCTTAAGCGAAGCATCGGAATCTAAAACTGGACTCACAGGTGCGGTTCAAATCATAGAAAGTTAGAGTGTCAGTCCTCTTGTACTTAAGGCGGAATTGTGCCTTTTGCTTTAAATTCCAATGCAATTTCTGTGTTTCATCGTCAATAAGAAGGTCCAAGGAACACAGTAAACCTGAAGTGAAGCATCGGAATCTAATACTGGACTCACAGGAGACGTTCATATCATAGAAATTTAGAGTGTCAGTCCTCATGTACTTAAGTCGGCATTGTGCCTTTTGAATTTAATTCCTATGCAATTTCTGTGTTTCATCGTCTATAAGAAAGTCCAAGGTATACAGTAAACCTGAAGTGAAGCATCGGAATCTAAAACTGGACTCACAGGAGAGGTTCCAATCATAGAAAGTTAGAGTGTCAGTCCTCATGTACTTAAGTCAGCATTGTGCATTTTGTTTTAAATTCGGATGCAATTTCTGTGTTTCATCGTCAATAAGAATGTCCAAGGTATACAGTAAACCTTAAGTGATGCATCGGAATCTAAAACTGGACTCTCAGGAGGGGTTCAACTCATAGAAAGTTAGAGTAACAGTCCTCATGTACTTAATTCGGCATTGTGCCTTTTGTATTAAATTCGGATCCAATTTCTGTGTTTCATCGTTAATAAGAAGGTCCAAGGAACACAGTAAACGTGAAGTGAAGCATCGGAATATAAAAGTGGACTCACAGGAGAGGTTCAAATCATAGTAAGTGAAAGTGTCAGTCCTCTTGTACTTAAGTCGACATTGAGCCTTTTTAATTTAATTCGATGCAATTTCTGTGTTTCATCGTCAATACGAAGATCCAATGTATACAGTAAAACTGAAGTGAGGCATCGGAATCTAAAACTGGACTCACAGGAGAGGTTCAAATCATAGAACGTTAGAGTGTAAGTACTCTTGTACTTAAGTCGGCATAATGCCTTTTGAATTTAATTCCGAAGCAATTTCTGTGTTTCATCGTCAATAAGAAGGTCCAAGGTATACAGTAAACCCGAAGTGAAGCATCGGAATCTAAAACCGGTCTCACAGGAGAGGTTAAAATCATAGAATGTAAGAAGTGTCAGTCCTCTTGTACTTAAGTGGCATTGTGCCCTTTGTATTTAATTCGGATCCAATTTCTGTTTTTCATCCTCAATAATATGGTCCAAGGGATACAGGAAGCCTGAAGTGAAGCATCGGAAACTGAAAATGGTCTCACAGGAAAGGTTCTAAACATAGACAGTAAGAAGAGTAAGTCCTCTTGTACTTAAATCGGCATTGTGCCTTTTGTATTAAATTCGGATTCAATTTCTGTGTTTAATCGTCAATAGGAAGATCCAAGGAATACAGTAAACCTGAAGTGAAGCATCGGAATCTAAAACCGTTCTCACAGGAGAGGTTCAAATCATAGAATGAAAGAAGTGTCAGTCCTCTTGTACTTAAGTGGCATTGTGTCTTTTCTATTTAATTCGGATTCAATTTCTGTGTCTCATCGTCAATAAGAAGGTCCAAGGGAAACAATAAGTCTGAAATGAAGTATCGGAATCTAAAACTGGACTCACAGGAGAGTTTCAAATCATAGAAAGTTAGAGTGTCAGTCCTCTTGTACTTAAGTCGGCATTGTGCTTTTTGAATTTCTATCCGATGCAATTTCTGTGCTTCATCGTCAATAAGAAGGTTCAAGGTATACAGTAAACCTGTAGTGAAGCATCAGAATCTAAAACTGGACTCACAGTAGAGGTTCAAATCATAGAAAATTAGACTGTCAGGCCTCTTGTACTTAAGTCGGCATTGAGCATTTTGTATTAAATTCGGATGCAATTTCTGTGCTTCATCGTCAATAAGAAGGTCCAAGGGAAACAGTAAACCAGAAGTGAAGCATCGGAATCTTAAACTGGGATCACAGGAGAGGTTCAATTCATATAAAGTTAGAGTGTCAGTTCTCTTGTACTTAAGTCGGCTTTGTGCCTTTTGAATTTAATTCCGATGGAATTTCTGTGCTTCATCGTCAATAAGAAGGTCCAAGGTATACAGTAAACCTGAAGTGAAGCATCAGATTCTACAACTGGACTCACAGGTGAGGTTCAAATCATAGAAAGTTAGAGTGTCAGTCCTCTTGTTCTTAAGTCGGTATTGTGCCTATTGTATTAAATTCGGATGCAATTTCTCTGTTTCATCGTCATTAAGAAGGTCCAAGGGATACAGTAAACTTGAAGTGAAGCATCGGAATCTAAAACTGGACTCACAGGAGAGGTTCAAATCATAGTAAGTGAAAGTGTCAGTCCTCTTGTACTTAAGTCGACATTGAGCCTTTTTAATTTAATTCGATGCAATTTCTGTGTTTCATCGTCAATACGAAGATCCAATGTATACAGTAAAACTGAAGTGAGGCATCGGAATCTAAAACTGGACTCACAGGAGAGGTTCAAATCATAGAAAGTTAGAGTATCAGGCCTCATGTACTTAATTCGGCATTGTGCCTTTGTATAAAATTCGGATGCAATTTCTGTGTTTCATCGTCAATAAGAAGGTCCAAGGGATACAGTAAACCTGAAGTGAGGCATCGGAATCTAAAACTGGACTCACAGGAGAGGTTCGAATCATAGAAAGTTAGAGTGTCAGTCCTCTTGTACTTAAGTCGGCATTGTGCTTTTTGTATTAAATTCTGATGCAATTTCTGTGTTTCATCGTCAATAAGAAGGTCCAAGGTATACAGTAAACCTTAAGTGAAACATTGGAATCTGAAACTGGACTCACAGGAGAGGTTCAAAGCATAGAAAGTTAGAGTGTCAGTCCTCTTGTACTTAAGTCGGAATTGTGCCTTTTGTTTTAAATTCCAATGCAATTTCTGTGTTTCATCGTCAATAAGAAGGTCCAAGGAACCCAGTAACCCTGAAGTGATGCATCGGAATCTAATACTGGACTCACAGGAGAGGTGCAAAACATAGAAATTTAGAGTGTCAATCCTCATGTACTTAAGTCGGCATTATGACTTTTGAATTTAATTCCGAAGCAATTTCTGTGTTTCATCGTCAATAAGATGGTCCAAGGTATACAGTAAACCCGAAGTGAAGCATCTGAATCTAAAACCGGTCTCACAGTAGAGGTTAAAATCATAGAATGTAAGAAGTGTCAGTACTCTTGTACTTAAGTGGCATTGTGCCCTTTGTATTTAGCTCGGATCCAAATTCTGTGTTTCATCCTCAATAAGATGGTCCAAGGGATACAGGAAGCCTGAAGTGAAGCATCGGAATCTGAAACTGGTCTCACAGGAAAGGTTCTAAACATAGACAGTAAGAAGAGTAAGTCCTCTTGTACTTAAGTCGGCATTGTGCCTTTTGTATTAAATTCGGATTCAATTTCTGTGTCTCATCGTCAATAAGAAGGTCCAAGGGAAACAATAAGTCTGAAATGAAGCATCGGAATCTAAAACTGGACTCACAGGAGAGTTTCAAATCATAGAAAGTTAGAGTGTCAGTCCTCTTGTACTTAAGTCGGCATTGTGCTTTTTGAATTTCTATCCGATGCTATTTCTGTGCTTCATCGTCAATAAGAAGGTCCAAGGGATACAGTAAACCTGAAGTGAAGCATCGGAATCTAAAACTGGACTCACAGGAGAGGTTCAAATCATAGAAAGTTAAAGTGTCAGTCCTCTTGTACTTAAGTCGGCATTGTGCCTTTTGAATTTAATTCGATGCTATTTCTGTGTTTCATCGTCAATAAGAAGATCCAAGGTATACAGTAAACCTGAAGTGAAGCATCGGAATCTAAAACTGTACTCACAGGACAGGTTCAAATCATAGAAAGTTAGAGTATTAGTCCTCTTGTACTTAAGTCGGCATTGTGCCTTTTGTATTAAATTCGGATGCAATTTCTGTGTTGCATCGTCAATAAGATAGTCCAAGGGAAACAGTAAGCCAGAAGTGAACCATCGGAATCTTAAACTGGGCTCACAGGAGAGGTTCAAATAATAGAAAGTTAGAGAGTCAGTCCTCTTGTACCTAAGTCGGCATTGTGCCTTTTGTATTAACTTCGGATGCAATTTCTAAGTTTCATCGTCAATAAGAAGGTCCAAGGGAAACAGTAAACCAGAAGTGAAGCATCAGAATCTTAAACTGGGCTCACAGGGGAGGTTCAGTTCATTGAAAGTTAGAGTGTCAGACCTCTTGTACTTAAGTCGGCATTGTGCCTTTTGAATTTAATTCCGAAGCAATTTCTGTGCTTCATCGTCAATAAGGAGGTCCAAGGTATACCGTAAACCTGAAGTGAAGCATCGGAATCTAAAACTGGACTCACAAGAAAGGTTCAAATCATAGAAAGTTAGAGTATCAGTCCTCATGTACTTAATTCGGCATTGTGCCTTTTGGATTAAATTCTTACGCAATTTCTGTGTTTCATCGTCAATAAGATTGTCCAAGGGAAACAGTAAATCAGAAATGAAGCATCGGAATCTAAAACTGGACTCACAGGAGAGGTTCAAATCATAGAAAGTTAAAGTGTCAGTCCTCTTGTACTTAAGTCGCCATTGTGCCTTTTGTATTAAATTCGGATGCAATTTCTGTGTTTCATCGTCAATAAGAAAGTCCAAGGTATACAGTAAACCTGAAGTGAAGCATCGGAATCTAAAATTGGTCTCACAGGAAAGGTTCGGAACATAGACCGTAAGTAGAGTCAGTCCTCTTGTACTTAAGTCGGCATTGTGCCTTTTGTACTAAATTCGGATGCCATTTCTGCGTTTCATCGTCAATAAGAAGGTCCAAGGGATACAGAAAACCTGAAGTGAAGCATCGGAATCTTAAACCGGTCTCACAGGAGAGATTCAAATTATAGAATGAAAGAAGAGTCAGTCCTCTTGTATTTAAGTCGGCATTGTGCCTTTTGAATTTAATTCCGATGCAATTTCTGTGTTTCATGGTCAATACGAACGGCCTAGGTATACAGTAAACCTGAAGTGAAGAATCGGAATCTGAAACTGGACTCACAAGAGAGGCTCAAATCATAGAAAGTTAGAGTGTCAGTCCTCTTGTACTTAAGTCGGCATTGTGCCTTTTGTATTAAATTCGGATGTAATTTCTGTGTTTCATCGTCAATAAGAAGGTCCAAGGGAAACAGTAAACGAGTAGTGAAGCATCGGGATCTTAAACTGGGCTCACAGGAGTGGTTCAAATAATAGAAAGTTAGAGAGTCAGTCCTCTTGTACTTAAGTCAGCATTGTGCATTTTGTATTAATTTCGAATGCAATTTCTAAGTTTCATCGTCAATGAGAAGGTCCAAGGAATACAGTAAACCTGAAGTGAAGCATCGGAATATAGAACTAATCTCACAGGAAAGGTTCTAAACATAGACAGTAAGAAGAGTAAGTCCTCTTGTACTTAGGTCGGCATTGTGCCTTTTGTATTAAATTCGGATGCAATTTCTGTGTTTCATCGTCAATAAGAAGGTCCAAGGAATACAGTAAACCTGAAGTGAAGCATCGGAATCTAAAACCGGTCTCACAGGAGAGATTCAAATCATAGAATGTAATAAGTGTCAGTCCTCTTGTACTTAAGTGGCATTGTGCCTTTTGTATTAAATTTGGATGCTATTTCTGTGTTTCAACGTCAATTAGAAGGTCCAAGGTATACAGTAAACCTCAAGTGAAGCATCTGATTCTAAAATTGGACTCACAGGTGAGGTTCAAATCATAGAAAGTTAGAGTGCCAGTCCTCTTGTTCTTAAGTCAGCATTGTGCCTTTTGTATTAAATTCGGATGCAATTTCTCTGTTTCATCGTCAATAAGAAGGTCCAAGGGATACAGTACACCTGAAGTGAAGCATCGGAATCTAAAACTGGACTCACAGGAGAGGTTCAAATCATAGAAAGTTAAATAGTCAGTCCTCTCGTACTTAAGACGACATTGAGCCTTTTGAATTTAATTCGATGCAATTTCTGTGTTTCATCGTCAATACGAAGATCCTATGTGTACTGTAAACCTGAAGTGAAGCATCGGAATCTAAAACTGGACTCACAGGAGAGGTTCAAATCATAGAAAGTTAGAGTATCAGTCCGCATGTACTTAATTCGGCATTGTGCCTTTTGTATTAAATTCGGATGCAATTTCTGTGTTTCATCGTCAATAAGAAGGTCCAAGGGTTACAGTAAACCTGAAGTGAAACATCGTAATCTAAAACTGGACTCACAGGAGAGGTTCAAATCATAGAAAGTTAGAGTGTCAGCCCCCTTGTACTGAAGCCGGCATTGTGTCTTTTGTATTAAATTCGAATGCAATTTCTGTGTTTCATCGTCATTAAGAAGGTCCAAGTGATACAGTAAGCCTGTAATGAAGCATCGGAATCTACAACTGGACTCTCAGGAGAGGTTCAAATCATAGAAAGTTAGAGTGTCAGTCCTCTTGTACTTAAATCGGCATTGTGCCTTTTGAATTTAATTCCGATGCAATTTCTGTGTTTCGTAGTTAATAAGAAGGTCCAAGGTATACAGTAAACCTGAAGTGAAGCATCGGAATCTAAAACTGAACTCACAGGAGAGGTTCAAATCATAGAAAGTTACAGTGTCAGTCCTCTTGTGCTTAAGTCGGCATTGTGCCTTTTGTATTTCATTCCGATGCAATTCATGTGTTTCATCGTCAATAAGGAGGTCCAAGGTATACAGTAAACCTGAAGTGAAGCATCGGAATTTAAAACTGGACTCCCAAGAGAGGTTCAAATCATAGAAATTTAGAGTGTCAGTCCTCTTGTTCTTAAGTCTGTATTGTGCCTATTGTATTAAATTCGGATGCAATTTCTCTGTTTCATCGTCATTAAGAAGGTCCAAGGGATACAGTAATCTTGAAGTGAAGCATCGGAATCTAAAACTGGACTCACAGGAGAGGTTCAAATCATAGTAAGTTAAAGTGTCAGTCCTCTTGTACTTAAGTCGCCATTGAGCCTTTTGAATTTAATTCGATGCGATTTCTGTGTTTCATCGTCAATACGAAGATCCAATGTATACAGTAAAACTGAAGTGAAGCATCGGAATCTAAAACTGGACTCACAGGAGAGGTTCAAATCATAGAAAGTTAGAGTATCAGGCCTCATGTACTTAATTCGGCATTGTACCTTTTGTATAAAATTCGGATGCAATTTCTGTGTTTCATCGTCAATAAGAAGGTCCAAGGGATACAGTAAACCTGAAGTGAGGCATCGGAATCTAAAACTGGACTCACAGGAGAGGTTCGAATCATAGAATGTTAGAGTGTCAGTCCTCTTGTACTTAAGACGGCATTGTGCTTTTTGTATTAAATTCGGATGCAATTTCTGTGTTTCATCGTCAATAAGAAGGTCCAAGGTATACAGTAAACCTTAAGTGAAGCATTGGAATCTAAAACTGGACTCACAGGAGAGGTTCAAATCATAGAAAGTTAGAGTGTCAGTCCTCTTGTACTTAAGTCGGAATTGTGCCTTTTGTTTTAAATTCCAATGCAATTTCTGTGTTTCATCGTCAATAAGAAGGTCCAAGGAACACAGTAAACCTGAAGTGAAGCATCGGAATCTTATACTGGACTCACAGGAGAGGTTCAAATCATAGAAATTTAGAGTGTCAATCCTCATGTACTTAAGTCGGCATTATGCCTTTTGAATTTAATTCCGAAGCAATTTCTGTGTTTCATCGTCAATAATAAGGTCCAAGGTATACAGTAAACCCGAAGTTAAGCATCGGAATCTAAAACCGGTCTCACAGGAGAGGTTAAAATCATAGAATGTAAGAAATGTCAGTACTCTTGTACTTAAGTGGCATTGTGCCCTTTGTATTTAGTTCGGATCCAAATTCTGTGTGTCATCCTCAATAAGATGGTCCAAGGGATAAAGGAAGCCTGAAGTGAAGCATCAGAATCTGAAACTGGTCTCTCAGGAAAGGTTCTAAACATAGACAGTAAGAAGAGTAAGTCCTCTTGTACTTAAGTCGGCATTGTGCCTTTTGTATTAAATTCGGATTCAATTTCTGTGTCTCATCGTCAATAAGAAGGTCCAAGGGAAACAATAAGTCTGAAATGAAGCATCGGAATCTAAAACTGGACTCACAGGAGAGGTTCAAATCATAGAAAGTTAAAGTGTCAGTCCTCTTGTACTTAAGTCGGCATTGTGCCTTTTGAATTTAATTCGATGCTATTTCTGTGTTTCATCGTCAATGAGAAGATCCAAGGTATACAGTAAACCTGAAGTGAAGCATCGGAATCTAAAACTGTACTCACAGGACAGGTTCAAATCATAGAAAGTTAGAGTGTCAGTCCTCTTGTACTTAAGTCGGCATTGTGCCTTTTGTATTAAATTCGGATGCAATTTCTGTGTTGCATCGTCAATAAGAAAGTCCAAGGGATACAGTAAACCAGAAGTGAACCATCGGAATCTTAAACTGGGCTCACAGGAGAGGTTCAAATAATAGAAAGTTAGAGAGTCAGTCCTCTTGTACCTAAGTCGGCATTGTGCCTTTTGTATTAACTTCGGATGCAATTTCTAAGTTTCATCGTCAATAAGAAGGTCCAAGGGAAACAGTAAACCAGAAGTGAAGCATCAGAATCTTAAACTGGGCTCACAGGGGAGGTTCAGTTCATTGAAAGTTAGAGTGTCAGACCTCTTGTACTTAAGTCGGCATTGTGCCTTTTGAACTTAATTCCGAAGCAATTTCTGTGCTTCATCGTCAATAAGGAGGTCCAAGGTATACCGTAAACCTGAACTGAAGCATCGGAATCTAAAACTGGACTCACAAGACAGGTTCAAATCATAGAAAGTTAGAGTGTCAGTCCTCTTGTACTTAAGTCGCCATTGTGCCTTTTGTATTAAATTCGGATGCAATTTCTGTGTTTCATCGTCAATAAGAAGGTCCAAGGTATACAGTAAACCTAAAGTGAAGCATCGGAATCTAAAATTGGTCTCACAGGAAAGGTACGGAACATAGACCGTAAGTAGAGTCAGTCCTCTTGTACTTAAGTCGGCATTGTGCCTTTTGTACTAAATTCGGATGCCATTTCTGCGTTTCATCGTCAATAAGAAGGTCCAGGGGATACAGAAAACCTGAAGTGAAGCATCGGAATCTTAAACCGGTCTCACAGGAGAGATTCAAATTATAGAATGAAAGAAGAGTCAATCCTCTTGTATTTAAGTCGGCATTGTGCCTTTTGTATTTAATTCCGATGCAATTTCTGTGTTTCATGGTCAATACGAACGGCCTAAGTATACAGTAAACCTGAAGTGAAGAATCGGAATCTGAAACTGGACTCACAAGAGAGGCTCAAATCATAGAAAGTTAGAGTGTCTGTCCTCTTGTACTTAAGTCGGCATTGTGCCTTTTGTATTAAATTCGGATGCAATTTCTGTGTTTCATCGTCAATAAGAAGGTCCAAGGAAACAGTAAACGAGTAGTGAAGCATCGGAATCTTAAACTGGGCTCACAGGAGAGGTTCAAATCATAGAAAGTTAGAGAGTCAGTTCTCTTGTACTTAAGTCAGCATTGTGCATTTTGTATTAATTTCGAATGCAATTTCTAAGTTTCATCGTCAATAAGAAGGTCCAAGGGATACAGAAAACCTGAAGTGAAGCATCGGAATCTTAAACCGGTCTCACAGGAGAGATTCAAATTATAGAATGAGAGAAGAGTCAGTCCTCTTGTACTTAAGTCGGCATTGTGCATTTTGTATTTAATTCCGATGCAATTTCTGTGTTTCATGGTCAATACGAACGTCCTAGGTATACAGTAAACCTGAAGTGAAGAATCGGAATCTAAAACTGGACTCACAAGAGAGGTTCAAATCATAGAAAGTTAGTGTGTCATTCCTCTTGTACTTAAGTCGGCATTGTGCCTCTTGTTTTAAATTCGGATGCAATTTCTGTGTTTCATCGACAATAAGCAGGTCCAAGGAACACAGTAAACCTGAAGTGAAGCTTCGGAATCCAAAACCGGTCTCACAGGAGAGGTTAAAATCATAGAATGTAAGAATTGTCAGTCCACTTGTACTTAAGTGGCATTGTGCATTTTGTATTTCATTCGGATCCAATTTCTGTGTTTCATCGTCAATAAGAAGGTCCAAGGAATACAGTAAACCTGAAGTGAAGCATCGGAATCTAGAACTAATCTCACAGGAAATGTTCTAAACATAGACAGTAAGAAGAGTAAGTCCTCTTGTACTTAGGTCGGCATTGTGCCTTTTGTATTAACTTTGGATGCAATTTCTAAGTTTCATCGTCAATAAGGTCCAAGGGAAACAGTAAACCAGAAGTGAAGCATCAGAATCTTAAACTGGGCTCACAGGGGAGGTTCAGTTCATTGAAAGTTAGAGTGACAGACCTCTTGTACTTAAGTCGGCATTGTGCCTTTTGAATTTAATTCGATGAATTTCTGTGTTTCATCGTCAATACGAAGATCCAACGTATACAGTAAAACTGAAGTGAAGCATCGGAATCTAAAACTGGACTCACAGGAGAGGTTCAAATCATAGAAAGTTAGAGTATCAGGCCTCATGTACTTAATTCGGCATTGTGCCTTTTGTATAAAATTCAGATGCAATTTCTGTGTTTCATCGTCAATAAGAAGGTCCAAGGGATACAGTAAACCTGAAGTGAGGCATCGGAATCTAAAACTGGACTCACAGGAGAGGTTCGAATCATAGAAAGTAAGAGTGTCAGTCCTCTTGTACTTAAGTCGGCATTGTGCTTTTTGTATTAAATTCGGATGCAATTTCTGTGTTTCATCGTCAATAAGAAGGTCCAAGGTATACAGTAAACCTTAAGTGAAGCATTTTAATCTAAAACTGGACTCACAGGAGAGGTTCAAATCATAGAAAGTTAGAGTGTCAGTCCTCTTGTACTTAAGTCGGAATTGTGCCTTTTGTTTTAAATTCCAATGCAATTTCTGTGTTTCATCGTCAATAAGAAGGTCCAAGGAACACAGTAAACCTGAAGTGAAGCATCGGAATCTAATACTGGACTCACAGGAGAGGTTCAAATCATAGAAATTTAGAGTGTCAATCCTCATGTACTTAAGTCGGCATTATGCCTTTTGAATTTAATTCCGAAGCAATTTCTGTGTTTCATCGTCAATAAGAAGGTCCAAGGTATACAGTAAACCCGAAGTGAAGCATTGGAATCTAAAACCGGTCTCACAGGAGAGGTTAAAATCATAGAATGTAAGAAGTGTCAGTACTCTTGTACTTAAGTGGCATTGTGCCCTTTGTATTTAGTTCGGATCCAAATTCTGTGTTTCATCCTCAATAAGATGGTCCAAGGGTTACAGGAAGCCTGAAGTGACGCATCGGAATCTGTAACTGGTCTCACAGGAAAGGTTCTAAACGTAGACAGTAAGAAGAGTAAGTCCTCTTGTACTTAAGTCGGCATTGTGCCTTTTGTATTAAATTCGGATTCAATTTCTGTGTCTCATTGTCAATAAGAAGGGTCAAGGGAAACAATAAGTCTGAAATGAAGCATCGGAATCTAAAACTGGACTCACAGGAGAGTTTCAAATCATAGAAAGTTAGAGTGTCAGTCCTCTTGTACTTAAGTCGGCATTGTGCTTTTTGAATTTCTATCCGATGCAATTTCTGTGCTTCATCGTCAATAAGAAGGTCCAAGGGATACAGTAAACATGAAGTGAAGCATCGGAATCTAAAACTGGACTCACAGGAGAGGTTCAAATCATAGAAAGTGAAAGTGTCAGTCCTCTTGTACTTAAGTCGGCATTGTGCCTTTTGAATTTAATTCGATGCTATTTCTGTGTTTCATCGTCAATAAGAAGATCCAAGGTATACAGTAAACCTGAAGTGAAGCATCGGAATCTAAAACTGTACTCACAGGACAGGTTCAAATCATAGAAAGTTAGAGTGTCAGTCCTCTTGTACCTAAGTCGGCATTGTGCCTTTTGTATTAACTTCGGATGCAATTTCTAAGTTTCATCGTCAATAAGAAGGTCCAAGGGAAACAGTAAACCAGAAGTGAAGCATCAGAATCTTAAACTGGGCTCACAGGGGAGGTTCAGTTCATTGGAAGTTAGAGTGTCAGACCTCTTGTACTTAAGTCGGCATTGTGCCTTTTGAATTTAATTCCGAAGCAATTTCTGTGCTTCATCGTCAATAAGGAGGTCCAAGGTATACCGTAAACCTGAACTGAAGCATCGGAATCTAAAACTGGACTCACCAGACAGGTTCAAATCATAGAAGGTTAGAGTGTCAGTCCTCTTGTACTTAAGTCGCCATTGTGCCTTTTGTATTAAATTCGGATGCAATTTCTGTGTTTCATCGTCAATAAGAAGGTCCAAGGTATACAGTAAACCTGAAGTGAAGCATCGGAATCTAAAATTGGTCTCACAGGTAAGGTTCGGAACATAGACCGTAAGTAGAGTCAGTCCTCTTGTACTTAAGTCGGCATTGTGCCTTGTGTACTAAATTCGGATGCCATTTCTGCGTTTCATCGTCAATAAGAAGGTCCAAGGGATACAGAAAACCTGAAGTGAAGCATCGGAATCTTAACCCGGTCTCACAGGAGAGATTCAAATTATAGAATGAAAGAAGAGTCAGTCCTCTTGTATTTAAGTCGGCATTGTGCCTTTTGTATTTAACTCCGATGCAATTTCTGTGTTTCATGGTCAATACGAACGGCCTAGGTATACAGTAAACCTGAAGTGAAGAATCGGAATCTGAAACTGGACTCACAAGAGAGGCTCAAATCATAGAAAGTTAGAGTGTCAGTCCTCTTGTACTTAAGTCGGCATTGTGCCTTTTGTATTTAATTCGGATGCAATTTCTGTGTTTCATCGTCAATAAGAAGGTCCAAGGGAAACAGTAAACGAGTCGTAAAGCATCGGAATCTTAAACTGGGCTCACAGGAGAGGTTCAAATCATAGAAAGTTAGAGAGTCAGTCCTCTTGTACTTAAGTCAGCATTGTGCATTTTGTATTAATTTCGAATGCAATTTCTAAGTTTCATCGTCAATAAGAAGGTCCAAGGGATACAGAAAACCTGAAGTGAAGCATCGGAATCTTAAACCGGTCTCACAGGAGACATACAAATTATAGAATGAGAGATGAGTCAGTCCTCTTGTACTTAAGTCGGCATTGTGCCTTTTGTATTTAATTCCGATGCAATTTCTGTGTTTCATGGTCAATACGAACGTCCTAGGTATACAGTAAACCTGAAGTGAAGAATCGGAATCTAAAACTGTATTCACAAGAGAGGTTCAAATCATAGAAAGTTAGTGTGTCAGTCCTCTTGTACTTAAGTCGGCATTGTGCCTTTTGTTTTAAATTCGGATGCAATTTCTGTGTTTCATCGACAATAAGTAGGTCCAAGGAACACAGTAAACCTGAAGTGAAGCTTCGGAATCCAAAACCGGTCTCACAGGAGAGGTTAAAATCATAGAATGTAAGAATTGTCAGTCCACTTGTACTTAAGTGGCATTGTGCCTTTTGTATTTCATTCGGATCCAAATTCTGTGTTTCATCGTCAATAAGAAGGTCCAAGGAATTCAGTAAACCTGAAGTGAAGCATCGGAATCTAGAACTAAACTCACAGGAAAGGTTCTAAACATAGACAGTAAGAAGAGTAAGTCCTCTTGTACTTAGGTCGGCATTGTGCCTTTTGTATTAAATTCGGATGCAATTTCTGTGTTTCATCGTCAATAAGAAGGTCCAAGGAATACAGTAAACCTGAAGTGAAGCATCGGAATCTAAAACCGGTCTCACAGGAGAGATTCAAATCATAGAATGTAATAAGTGTCAGTCCTCTTGTACTTAAGTGGCATTGTGCCTTTTGTATTAAATTCGGATGCAATTTCTCTGTTTCATCGACAATAAGAAGGGTCAAGGGAAACAATAAGTCTGAAATGAAGCATCGGAATCTAAAACTGGACTCACAGGAGAGGTTCAAACCATAGAAAGTTAAATAGTCAGTCCTCTCGTACTTAAGTCGGCATTGTGCATTTTGTATTTAATTCCGATGCAATTTCTGTGTTTCATGGTCAATACGAACGTCCTAGGTATACAGGAAACCTGAAGTGAAGAATCGGAATCTAAAACTGGACTCACAAGAGAGGTTCAAATCATAGAAAGTTAGTGTGTCATTCCTCTTGTACTTAAGTCGGCATTGTGCCTTTTGTTTTAAATTCGGATGCAATTTCAGTGTTTCATCGACAATAAGCAGGTCCAAGGAACACAGTAAACCTGAAGTGAAGCTTCGGAATCCAAAACCGGTCTCACAGGAGAGGTTAAAATCATAGAATGTAAGAATTGTAAGTCCACTTGTACTTAAGTGGCATTGTGCCTTTTGTATTTCATTCGGATCCAATTTCTGTGTTTCATCGTCAATAAGAAGGTCCAAGGTATACAGTAAACCTTAAGTGAAGCATTTTAATCTAAAACTGGACTCACAGGAGAGGTTCAAATCATAGAAAGTTAGAGTGTCAGTCCTCTTGTACTTAAGTCGCAATTGTGCCTTTTGTTTTAAATTCCAATGCAATTTCTGTGTTTCATCGTCAATAAGAAGGTCCAAGGAACACAGTAAACCTGAAGTGAAGCATCGGAATCTAATACTGGACTCACAGGACAGGTTCAAATCATAGAAATTTAGAGTGTCAATCCTCATGTACTTAAGTCGGCATTATGCCTTTTGAATTTAATTCCGAAGCAATTTCTGTGTTTCATCGTCAATAAGAAGGTCCAAGGTATACAGTAAACCCGAAGTGAAGCATTGGAATCTAAAACCGGTCTCACAGGAGAGGTTAAAATCATAGAATGTAAGAAGTGTCAGTACTCTTGTACTTAAGTGGCATTGTGCCCTATGTATTTAGTTCGGATCCAAATTCTGTGTTTCATCCTCAATAAGATGGTCCAAGGGATACAGGAAGCCTGAAGTGACGCATCGGAATCTGAAACTGGACTCACAGGAAAGGTTCTAAACGTAGACAGTAAGAAGAGTAAGTCCTCTTGTACTTAAGTCGGCGTTGTGCCTTTTGTATTAAATTCGGATTCAATTTCTGTGTCTCATTGTCAATAAGAAGGGTCAAGGGAAACAATAAGTCTGAAATGAAGCATCGGAATCTAAAACTGGACTCACAGGAGAGTTTCAAATCATAGAAAGTTAGAGTGTCAGTCCTCTTGTACTTAAGTCGGCATTGTGCTTTTTGAATTTCTATCCGATGCAATTTCTGTGCTTCATCGTCAATAAGAAGGTCCAAGGGATACAGTAAACCTGAAGTGAAGCATCGGAATCTAAAACTGGACTCACAGGAGAGGTTCAAATCATAGAAAGTGAAAGTGTCAGTCCTCTTGTACTTAAGTCGGCATTGTGCCTTTTGAATTTAATTCGATGCTATTTCTGTGTTTCATCGTCAATAAGAAGATCCAAGGTATACAGTACACCTGAAGTGAAGCATCGGAATCTAAAACTGTACTCACAGGACAGGTTCAAATCATAGAAAGTTAGAGTGTCAGTCCTCTTGTACTTAAGTCGGCATTGTGCCTTTTGTATTAAATTCGGATGCAATTTCTGTGTTGCATCGTCAATAAGAAAGTCCAAGGGAAACAGTAAACCAGAAGTGAACCATCGGAATCTTAAACTGGGCTCACAGGAGAGGTTCAAATAATAGAAAGTTAGTGAGTCAGTCCTCTTGTACCTAAGTCGGCATTGTGCCTTTTGTATTAACTTCGGATGCAATTTCTAAGTTTCATCGTCAATAAGAAGGTCCAAGGGAAACAGTAAACCAGAAGTGAAGCATCAGAATCTTAAACTGGGCTCACAGGGGAGGTTCAGTTCTTTGAAAGTAAGAGTGTCAGACCTCTTGTACTTAAGTCGGCATTGGCCTTTTGAATTTAATTCCGAAGCAATTTCTGTGCTTCATCGTCAATAAGGAGGTCCAAGGTATACCGTAAACCTGAACTGAAGGATCGGAATCTAAAACTGGACTCACCAGACAGGTTCAAATCATAGAAAGTTAGAGTGTCAGTCCTCTTGTACTTAAGTCGCCATTGTGCCTTTTGTATTAAATTCGGATGCAATTTCTGTGTTTCATCGTCAATAAGAAGGTCCAAGGTATACAGTAAACCTGAAGTGAAGCATCGGAATCTAAAATTGGTCTCACAGGTAAGGTTCGGAACATAGACCGTAAGTAGAGTCAGTCCTCTTGTACTTAAGTCGGCATTGTGCCTTTTGTACTAAATTCGGATGCCATTTCTGCGTTTCATCGTCAATAAGAAGGTCCAAGGGATACAGAAAACCTGAAGTGAAGCATCGGAATCTTAAACCGGTCTCACAGGAGAGATTCAAATTATAGAATGAAAGAAGAGCCAGTCCTCTTGTATTTAAGTCGGCATTGTGCCTTTTGTATTTAATTCCGATGCAATTTCTGTGTTTCATGGTCAATACGAACGGACTAGGTATACAGTAAACCTGAAGTGAAGAATCGGAATCTGAAACTGGACTCACAAGAGAGGCTCAAATCATAGAAAGTTAGAGTGTCAGTCCTCTTGTACTTAAGTCGGCATTGTGCCTTTTGTATTTAATTCGGATGCAATTTCTGTGTTTCATCGTCAATAAGAAGGTCCAAGGGAAACAGTAAACGAGTAGTAAAGCATCGGAATCTTAAACTGGGCTCACAGGAGAGGTTCAAATCATAGAAAGTTAGAGAGTCAGTCCTCTTGTACTTAAGTCAGCATTGTGCATTTTGTATTAATTTCGAATGCAATTTCAAAGTTTCATCGTCAATAAGAAGGTCCAAGGGATACAGAAAACCTGAAGTGAAGCATCGGAATCTTAAACCGGTCTCACAGGAGAGATTCAAATTATAGAATGAGAGATGAGTCAGTCCTCTTGTACTTAAGTCGGCATTGTGCCTTTTGTATTTAATTCCGATGCAATTTCTGTGTTTCATGGTCAATACGAACGTCCTAGGTATACAGTAAACCTGAAGTGAAGAATCGGAATCTAAAACTGGATTCACAAGAGAGGTTCAAATCATAGAAAGTTAGTGTGTCAGTCCTCTTGTACTTAAGTCGGCATTGTGCCTTTTGTTTTAAATTCGGATGCAATTTCTGTGTTTCATCGACAATAAGTAGGTCCAAGGAACACAGTAAACCTGAAGTGAAGCTTCGGAATCCGAAACCGGTCTCACAGGAGAGGTTAAAATCATAGAATGTAAAAATTGTCAGTCCACTTGTACTTAAGTGGCATTGTGCCTTTTGTATTTCATTCGGATCCAAATTCTGTGTTTCATCGTCAATAAGAAGGTCCAAGGAATTCAGTAAACCTGAAGTGAAGCATCGGAATCTAGAACTAAACTCACAGGAAAGGTTCTAAACATAGACAGTAAGAAGAGTAAGTCCTCTTGTACTTAGGTCGACATTGTGCCTTTTGTATTAAATTCGGATGCAATTTCTGTGTTTCATCGTCAATAAGAAGGTCCAAGGAATACAGTAAACCTGAAGTGAAGCATCGGAATCTAAAACCGGTCTCACAGGAGAGATTCAAATCATAGAATGTAATAAGTGTCAGTCCTCTTGTACTTAAGTGGCATTGTGCCTTTTGTATTAAATTCGGATGCAATTTCTCTGTTTCATCGACAATAAGAAGGGTCAAGGGAAACAATAAGTCTGAAATGAAGCATCGTAATCTAAAACTGGACTCACAGGAGAGGTTCAAATCATAGAAAGTTAAATAGTCAGTCCTCTCGTACTTAAGACGACATTGAGCCTTTTGAATTTAATTCGATGCAATTTCTGTGTTTCATCGTCAATACGAAGATCCTATGTGTACTGTAAACCTGAAGTGAAGCATCGGAATCTAAAACTGGACTCACAGGAGAGGTTCAAATCATAGAAAGTTAGAGTATCAGTCCGCATGTACTTAATTCGGCATTGTGCCTTTTGTATTAAATTCGGATGCAATTTCTGTGTTTCATCGTCAATAAGAAGGTCCAAGGGTTACAGTAAACCTGAAGTGAAACATCGTAATCTAAAACTGGACTCACAGGAGAGGTTCAAATCATAGAAAGTTAGAGTGTTAATCCTCTTGTACTTAAGTCTGCATTGTGATCTTTGTATTAAATTCGGATGCAATTTCTGTGATTCATCGTCAATAAGAAGGTCCAAAGGATACAGTAAACCTGAAGTGAAGCATCGGAATCTAAAACTGGACTCACAGGGGAGGTTCAAATAATAGAGAGTTAGAGTGTCAGCCCCCTTGTACTGAAGTCGGCATTGTGTCTTTTGTATTAAATTCGGATGCAATTTCTGTGTTTCATCGTCATTAAGAAGGTCCAAGTGATACAGTAAACCTGTAATGAAGCATCGGAATCTAAAACTGGACTCTCAGGAGAGGTTCAAATCATAGAAAGTTAGAGTGTCGGTCCTCTTGTACTTAAATCGGCATTGTGCCTTTTGAATTTAATTCCGATGCAATTTCTGTGTTTCGTAGTTAATAAGAAGGTCCAAGGTATACAGTAAACCTGAAGTGAAGCATCGGAATCTAAAACTGAACTCACAGGAGAGGTTCAAATCATAGAAAGTTACAGTGTCAGTCCTCTTGTACTTAAGTCGGCATTGTGCCTTTTGTATTTAATTCCGATGCAATTTATGTGTTTCATCGTCAATAAGGAGGTCCAAGGTATACAGTAAACCTGAAGTGAAGCATCGGAATCTAAAACTGGACTCCCAAGAGAGGTTCAAATCACAGAAAGTTAGAGTGTCAGTCCTCTTGTACTTAAGTCGGCATTATGATTTTAGTATTAAATTCGAATGCCATTTCTGTGTTTCATCGTCAATAAGAAGGTCCAAGAGATACAGTAAACCTGAAGTGAAGCATCGGAATGTGAAACTGGACTCACAGAAGATGTTCAAATCATAGAAAGTTAGACTGGCAGTCCTCTTGTACTTAAGTCGGCATTGTGCCTTTTGAATTTTATTCCGATGCAAAGTCTGTGCTTCATCGTCAATAAGAAGGTCCAAGGGATACAGTAAACCTGAAGTGAAGCATCGGAATGTAAAACTGGACTCACAGGAGACGTTCAATTCATAGAAAATTAGACTGTGAGTCCTCTTGTACTTAAGTCGGCATTGTGCCTTTTGAATTTTATTCCGATGCAATTTCTGTGTTTCATCGTCAAAAAGGAGGTCCAAGGTATACACAAAACCTGAAGTGAAGCATCGGAATCTAAAACTGGACTCCCAAGAGAGGTTCAAATCATAGACAGTTAGAGTGTCAGCGCCTTTGTACTTATGTCGGCATTGTGCCTTTTGTAATAAATTCGGATGCCATTTCTGTGTTTCATCGTCATTAAGAAGGTCCAAGGGATTCCGTAAACCTGAAGTGAAGCATTGGAATGTAAAACTGGACTCACACGAGACGTTCAAATCATAGAAAGTTAGAGTGTCAGTCCTCTTGTACTTAAGTCGGCATTGTGCCTTTTGAATTTTATTCCGATGCAATTTCTGTGCTTCATCGTCAACAAGAAGGTCCATGGTATACAGTAAACCTGAAGTGAAGCATCGGAATCTAAAACTGGACTCACAGCAGAGGATCAAATCATAGAAAGTTAGAGTGTCAGTCCTCTTGTACTTAAGTCGGCATTGTGCCTTTTGTATTAAATTCGGATGCAATTTCTGTGTTTCTTTGTCAATAAGAAGGTCCAAGGGATTCAGTAAACCTGAAGTTAAGCATCGGAATCTAAAACTAGGCTCACAGGAGATGTTCAAATCATAGAAAGTTAGAGTGTCAGTCCTCTTGTACTTAAGTCGGCATTGTGCCTTTTGAGTTTAATTCCGATCCAATTTTTGTGCTTCATCGTCAATAAGAAGGTCCAAGGGATACAGAAAACCTGAAGTGAAGCATCGGTCTCTAAAACTGGACTCACAGGAGAGGTTCAAATCATAGAATGTTAGAGTGTCAGTCCGCTTGTACTGAAGTCGGCATTGTGCCTTTTGTATTAATTTCGGATACAGTTTCTGTGTTTCATCGTCAATAAGAACGTCCGAGGGGTACAGTAAACCTGAAGTGAAGCATCGGAATCTAAAACTGGACTCACAGGGGAGGTTCAAATCATAGAGAGTTAGAGTGTCAGCCCCCATGTACTGAAGTCGGCATTGTGCTTTTGTATCAAATTCGGATGCAATTTGTGTGTTTCATCGTCATTAAGAAGGTCCAAGTGATACAGCAAACCTGAAATGAATCATCGGAATCTAAAACTGGACTCTCAGGATAGGTTCAAATCATAGAAAGTTAGAGTGTCAGTCCTCTAGTACTTAAATCGGCATTGTGCCTTTTGAATTTAATTCCGATGCAATTTCTGTGTTTCGTAGTCAATTAGATGGTCCAAGGTATACAGTAAACCTGAAGTGAAGCATCGGAATCTAAAACTGGACTCGCAGGGGAGGTTCAAATCATAGAATGTTAGAGTGTCCGTCCTCTTGTACTTAAGTCGGCATTGTGCCTTTTGAATTTAATTCCGAACCAATTTCTGTGCTTCATCGTCAATAAGAAGGTCCAAGGTATACAGTAAACCTCAAGTGAAGCATCAGATTCTAAAACTGGACTCACAGGAGATGTTCAATTCATAGAAAATTAGACTGTGAGTCCTCTTGTACTTAAGTCGGCATTGTGCCTTTTGAATTTTATTCCGATGCAATTTCTGTGTTTCATCGTCAAAAAGGAGGTCCAAGGTATACACAAAACCTGAAGTGAAGCATCGGAATCTAAAACTGGACTCCCAAGAGAGGTTCAAATCATAGACAGTTAGAGTGTCAGCGCCTTTGTACTTATGTCGGCATTGTGCCTTTTGTAATAATTTCGGATGCCATTTCTGTGTTTCATCGTCATTAAGAAGGTCCAAGGGATTCCGTAAACCTGAAGTGAAGCGTTGGAATGTAAAACTGGACTCACACGAGACGTTCAAATCATAGAAAGTTAGAGTGTCAGTCCTCTCGTACTTAAGTCGGCATTGTGCCTTTTGAATTTTATTCCGATGCAATTTCTGTGCTTCATCGTCAACAAGAAGGTCCATGGTATACAGTAAACCTGAAGTGAAGCATCGGAATCTAAAACTGGACTCACAGCAGAGGTTCAAATCATAGAATGTTAGAGTCTCAGTCCTCTTGTACTTAAGTCGGCATTGTGCCTTTTGTATTAAATTCGGATGCAATTTCTGTGTTTCTTTGTCAATAAGAAGGTCCAAGGGATTCAGTAAACCTGAAGTTAAGCATCGGAATCTAAAACTAGGCTGACAGGAGATGTTCAAATCATAGAAAGTTAGAGTGTCAGTCCTCTTGTACTTAAGTCGGCATTGTGCCTTTTGAGTTTAATTCCGATCCAATTTTTGTGCTTCATCGTCAATAAGAAGGTCCAAGGGATACAGAAAACCTGAAGTGAAGCATCGGTCTCTAAAACTGGACTCACAGAAGAAGTTCAAATCATAGAATGTTAGAGTGTCAGTCCGCTTGTACTGAAGTCGGCATTGTGCCTTTTGTATTAATTTCGGATACAGTTCCTGTGTTTCATCGTCAATAAGAACGTCCGAGGGGTACAGTAAACCTGAAGTGAAGCATCGGAATCTAAAACTGGACTCACAGGCGAGGTTCAAATCATAGAGAGTTAGACTGTCAGCCCCCATGTACTGAAGTCGGCATTGTGCTTTTGTATTAAATTCCAATGCAATTTGTGTGTTTCATCGTCATTAAGAAGGTCCAAGTGATACAGCAAACCTGAAATGAATCATCGGAATCTAAAACTGGAGTCTCAGGATAGGTTCAAATCATAGAAAGTTAGAGTGTCAGTCCTCTAGTACTTAAATCGGCATTGTGCCCTTTGAATTTAATTCCGATGCAATTTCTGTGTTTCGTAGTCAATTAGATGGTCCAAGGTATACAGTAAACCTGAAGTGAAGCATCGGAATCTAAAACTGAACTCACAGGAGAGGTTCAAATCATAGAAAGTTACAGTGTCAGTCCTCTTGTACTTAAGTCGGCATTGTGCCTTTTGTATTTAATTCCGATGCAATTTATGTGTTTCATCGTCAATAAGGAGGTCCAAGGTATACAGTAAAACTGAAGTGAAGCATCGGAATCTAAAACTGGACTCCCAAGAGAGGTTCAAATCACAGAAAGTTAGAGTGTCAGTCCTCTTGTACTTAAGTCGGCATTATGATTTTAGTATTAAATTCGAATGCCATTTCTGTGTTTCATCGTCAATAAGAAGGTCCAAGAGATACAGTAAACCTGAAGTGAAGCATCGGAATGTGAAACTGGACTCACAGAAGATGTTCAAATCATAGAAAGTTAGACTGGCAGTCCTCTTGTACTTAAGTCGGCATTGTGCCTTTTGAATTTTATTCCGATGCAAAGTCTGTGCTTCATCGTCAATAAGAAGGTCCAAGGGATACAGTAAACCTGAAGTGAAGCATCGGAATGTAAAACTGGACTCACAGGAGACGTTCAATTCATAGAAAATTAGACTGTGAGTCCTCTTGTACTTAAGTCGGCATTGTGCCTTTTGAATTTTATTCCGATGCCATTTCTGTGTTTCATCGTCAAAAAGGAGGTCCAAGGTATACACAAAACCTGAAGTGAAGCATCGGAATCTAAAACTGGACTCCCAAGAGAGGTTCAAATCATAGACAGTTAGAGTGTCAGCGCCTTTGTACTTATGTCGGCATTGTGCCTTTTGTAATAAATTCGGATGCCATTTCTGTGTTTCATCGTCATTAAGAAGGTCCAAGGGATTCCGTAAACCTGAAGTGAAGCATTGGAATGTAAAACTGGACTCACACGAGACGTTCAAATCATAGAAAGTTAGAGTGTCAGTCCTCTTGTACTTATGTCGGCATTGTGCCTTTTGAATTTTATTCCGATGCAATTTCTGTGCTTCATCGTCAACAAGAAGGTCCATGGTATACAGTAAACCTGAAGTGAAGCATCGGAATCTAAAACTGGACTCACAGCAGAGGATCAAATCATAGAAAGTTAGAGTGTCAGTCCTCTTGTACTTAAGTCGGCATTGTGCCTTTTGTATTAAATTCGGATGCAATTTCTGTGTTTCTTTGTCAATAAGAAGGTCCAAGGGATTCAGTAAACCTGAAGTTAAGCATCGGAATCTAAAACTAGGCTCACAGGAGATGTTCAAATCATAGAAAGTTAGAGTGTCAGTCCTCTTGTACTTAAGTCGGCATTGTGCCTTTTGAGTTTAATTCCGATCCAATTTTTGTGCTTCATCGTCAATAAGAAGGTCCAAGGGATACAGAAAACCTGAAGTGAAGCATCGGTCTCTAAAACTGGACTCACAGGAGAGGTTCAAATCATAGAATGTTAGAGTGTCAGTCCGCTTGTACTGAAGTCGGCATTGTGCCTTTTGTATTAATTTCGGATACAGTTTCTGTGTTTCATCGTCAATAAGAACGTCCGAGGGGTACAGTAAACCTGAAGTGAAGCATCGGAATCTAAAACTGGACTCACAGGGGAGGTTCAAATCATAGAGAGTTAGAGTGTCAGCCCCCATGTACTGAAGTCGGCATTGTGCTTTTGTATTAAATTCGGATGCAATTTGTGTGTTTCATCGTCATTAAGAAGGTCCAAGTGATACAGCAAACCTGAAATGAATCATCGGAATCTAAAACTGGACTCTCAGGATAGGTTCAAATCATAGAAAGTTAGAGTGTCAGTCCTCTAGTACTTAAATCGGCATTGTGCCTTTTGAATTTAATTCCGATGCAATTTCTGTGTTTCGTAGTCAATTAGATGGTCCAAGGTATACCGTAAACCTGAAGTGAAGCATCGGAATCTAAAACTGGACTCCCAAGAGAGGTTCAAATCATAGACAGTTAGAGTGTCAGCGCCTTTGTACTTATGTCGGCATTGTGCCTTTTGTAATAATTTCGGATGCCATTTCTGTGTTTCATCGTCATTAAGAAGGTCCAAGGGATTCCGTAAACCTGAAGTGAAGCGTTGGAATGTAAAACTGGACTCACACGAGACGTTCAAATCATAGAAAGTTAGAGTGTCAGTCCTCTCGTACTTAAGTCGGCATTGTGCCTTTTGAATTTTATTCCGATGCAATTTCTGTGCTTCATCGTCAACAAGAAGGTCCATGGTATACAGTAAACCTGAAGTGAAGCATCGGAATCTAAAACTGGACTCACAGCAGAGGTTCAAATCATAGAAAGTTAGAGTCTCAGTCCTCTTGTACTTAAGTCGGCATTGTGCCTTTTGTATTAAATTCGGATGCAATTTCTGTGTTTCTTTGTCAATAAGAAGGTCCAAGGGATTCAGTAAACCTGAAGTTAAGCATCGGAATCTAAAACTAGGCTGACAGGAGATGTTCAAATCATAGAAAGTTAGAGTGTCAGTCCTCTTGTACTTAAGTCGGCATTGTGCCTTTTGAGTTTAATTCCGATCCAATTTTTGTGCTTCATCGTCAATAAGAAGGTCCAAGGTATACAGTAAACCTGAAGTGAAGCATCGGAATCTAAAACTGGACTCCCAAGAGAGGTTCAAATCACAGAAAGTTAGAGTGTCAGTCCTCTTGTACTTAAGTCGGCATTATGATTTTAGTATTAAATTCGAATGCCATTTCTGTGTTTCATCGTCAATAAGAAGGTCCAAGAGATACAGTAAACCTGAAGTGAAGCATCGGAATGTAAAACTGGACTCACAGGAGACGTTCAATTCATAGAAAATTAGACTGTGAGTCCTCTTGTACTTAAGTCGGCATTGTGCCTTTTGAATTTTATTCCGATGCAATTTCTGTGTTTCATCGTCAAAAAGGAGGTCCAAGGTATACACAAAACCTGAAGTGAAGCATCGGAATCTAAAACTGGACTCCCAAGAGAGGTTCAAATCATAGACAGTTAGAGTGTCAGCGCCTTTGTACTTATGTCGGCATTGTGCCTTTTGTAATAAATTCGGATGCCATTTGTGTGTTTCATCGTCATTAAGAAGGTCCAAGGGATTCCGTAAACCTGAAGTGAAGCATTGGAATGTAAAACTGGACTCACACGAGACGTTCAAATCATAGAAAGTTAGAGTGTCAGTCCTCTTGTACTTAAGTCGGCATTGTGCCTTTTGAATTTTATTCCGATGCAATTTCTGTGCTTCATCGTCGACAAGAAGGTCCATGGTATACAGTAAACCTGAAGTGAAGCATCGGAATCTAAAACTGGACTCACAGCAGAGGATCAAATCATAGAAAGTTAGAGTGTCAGTCCTCTTGTACTTAAGTCGGCATTGTGCCTTTTGTATTAAATTCGGATGCAATTTCTGTGTTTCTTTGTCAATAAGAAGGTCCAAGGGATTCAGTAAACCTGAAGTTAAGCATCGGAATCTAAAACTAGGCTCACAGGAGATGTTCAAATCATAGAAAGTTAGAGTGTCAGTCCTCTTGTACTTAAGTCGGCATTGTGCCTTTTGAGTTTAATTCCGATCCAATTTTTGTGCTTCATCGTCAATAAGAAGGTCCAAGGGATACAGAAAACCTGAAGTGAAGCATCGGTCTCTAAAACTGGACTCACAGGAGAGGTTCAAATCATAGAATGTTAGAGTGTCAGTCCGCTTGTACTGAAGTCGGCATTGTGCCTTTTGTATTAATTTCGGATACAGTTTCTGTGTTTCATCGTCAATAAGAACGTCCGAGGGGTACAGTAAACCTGAAGTGAAGCATCGGAATCTAAAACTGGACTCACAGGGGAGGTTCAAATCATAGAGAGTTAGAGTGTCAGCCCCCATGTACTGAAGTCGGCATTGTGCTTTTGTATTAAATTCGGATGCAATTTGTGTGTTTCATCGTCATTAAGAAGGTCCAAGTGATACAGCAAACCTGAAATGAATCATCGGAATCTAAAACTGGACTCTCAGGATAGGTTCAAATCATAGAAAGTTAGAGTGTCAGTCCTCTAGTACTTATATCGGCATTGTGCCTTTTGAATTTAATTCCGATGCAATTTCTGTGTTTCGTAGTCAATTAGATGGTCCAAGGTATACCGTAAACCTGAAGTGAAGCATCGGAATCTAAAACTGGACTCACAGGGGAGGTTCAAATCATAGAATGTTAGAGTGTCCGTCCTCTTGTACTTAAGTCGGCAATATGCCTTTTGTTTTTAATTCCGATGCAATTTATGTGTTTCACCGTCAATAAGGAGGTCCAAGGTATACAGTAAACCTGAAGTGAAGCATCGGAATATAAAACTGGACTCCCAAGAGAGGTTCAAATCATAGAAAGTTAGAGTGTCAGTCCTCTTGTACTTAAGTCGGCATTGTGCCTTTTGTATTAAATTCGGATGCCATTTCTGTGTTTCATCGTCAGTAAGAATGTCCAAGGGATACAGTAAACCTGAAGTGAAGCATCGGAATGTAACACTGGACTCACAGGAGATGTTCAAATCATAGAAAGTTAGACTGTCAGTCCTCTTGTACCTAAGTCGGCATTGTGCCTTTTGAATTTTATTCCGATGCAAATTCTGTGCTTCATCGTCAATAAGAAGGTCCAAGGTATACAGTAAACCTGAAGTGAAGCATCAAATCTAAAACTGGACTCACAGCAGAGGTCCAAATCATAGAAAGTTAGAGTGTCAGCCCTCTTGTACTTATGTCGGCATTGTGCCTTTTGTATTTAATTCGGATGCAATTTCTGTGTTTCTTCATCAATAAGATGGTCCAAGGTATACAGTAAACCTGAAGTGAAGCATCGGAATCTAAAACTGGACTCGCAGGGGAGGTTCAAATCATAGAATGTTAGAGTGTCCGTCCTCTTGTACTTAAGTCGGCATTGTGCCTTTTGAATTTAATTCCGAACCAATTTCTGTGCTTCATCGTCAATAAGAAGGTCCAAGGTATACAGTAAACCTCAAGTGAAGCATCAGATTCTAAAACTGGACTCACAGGAGATGTTCAATTCATAGAAAATTAGACTGTGAGTCCTCTTGTACTTAAGTCGGCATTGTGCCTTTTGAATTTTATTCCGATGCAATTTCTGTGTTTCATCGTCAAAAAGGAGGTCCAAGGTATACACAAAACCTGAAGTGAAGCATCGGAATCTAAAACTGGACTCCCAAGAGAGGTTCAAATCATAGACAGTTAGAGTGTCAGCGCCTTTGTACTTATGTCGGCATTGTGCCTTTTGTAATAATTTCGGATGCCATTTCTGTGTTTCATCGTCATTAAGAAGGTCCAAGGGATTCCGTAAACCTGAAGTGAAGCGTTGGAATGTAAAACTGGACTCACACGAGACGTTCAAATCATAGAAAGTTAGAGTGTCAGTCCTCTCGTACTTAAGTCGGCATTGTGCCTTTTGAATTTTATTCCGATGCAATTTCTGTGCTTCATCGTCAACAAGAAGGTCCATGGTATACAGTAAACCTGAAGTGAAGCATCGGAATCTAAAACTGGACTCACAGCAGAGGTTCAAATCATAGAAAGTTAGAGTCTCAGTCCTCTTGTACTTAAGTCGGCATTGTGCCTTTTGTATTAAATTCGGATGCAATTTCTGTGTTTCTTTGTCAATAAGAAGGTCCAAGGGATTCAGTAAACCTGAAGTTAAGCATCGGAATCTAAAACTAGGCTGACAGGAGATGTTCAAATCATAGAAAGTTAGAGTGTCAGTCCTCTTGTACTTAAGTCGGCATTGTGCCTTTTGAGTTTAATTCCGATCCAATTTTTGTGCTTCATCGTCAATAAGAAGGTCCAAGGGATACAGAAAACCTGAAGTGAAGCATCGGTCTCTAAAACTGGACTCACAGAAGAAGTTCAAATCATAGAATGTTAGAGTGTCAGTCCGCTTGTACTGAAGTCGGCATTGTGCCTTTTGTATTAATTTCGGATACAGTTCCTGTGTTTCATCGTCAATAAGAACGTCCGAGGGGTACAGTAAACCTGAAGTGAAGCATCGGAATCTAAAACTGGACTCACAGGCGAGGTTCAAATCATAGAGAGTTAGACTGTCAGCCCCCATGTACTGAAGTCGGCATTGTACTTTTGTATTAAATTCCAATGCAATTTGTGTGTTTCATCGTCATTAAGAAGGTCCAAGTGATACAGCAAACCTGAAATGAATCATCGGAATCTAAAACTGGAGTCTCAGGATAGGTTCAAATCATAGAAAGTTAGAGTGTCAGTCCTCTAGTACTTAAATCGGCATTGTGCCCTTTGAATTTAATTCCGATGCAATTTCTGTGTTTCGTAGTCAATTAGATGGTCCAAGGTATACCGTAAACCTGAAGTGAAGCATCGGAATCTAAAACTGGACTCACAGGGGAGGTTCAAATCATAGAATGTTAGAGTGTCCGTCCTCTTGTAATTAAGTCGGCAATATGCCTTTTGTTTTTAATTCCGATGCAATTTATGTGTTTCACCGTCAATAAGGAGGTCCAAGGTATACAGTAAACCTGAAGTGAAGGATCGGAATCTAAAACTGGACTCCCAAGAGAGGTTCAAATCATAGAAAGTTAGAGTGTCAGTCCTCTTGTACTTAAGTCGGCATTGTGCCTTTTGTATTAAATTCGGATGCCATTTCTGTGTTTCATCGTCAGTAAGAAGGTCCATGGGATACAGTAAACCTGAAGTGAAGCATCGGAATGTAACACTGGACTCACAGGAGATGTTCAAATCTTAGAAAGTTAGAGTGTCAGTCCTCTTGTACTGAAGTCGGCATTATGCCTTTTGAATTTTATTAAGATGCAAATTCTGTGCTTCATCGTCAATAAGAAGGTCCAAGGTAAACAGTAAACCTGAAGTGAAGCATCAAATCTAAAACTGGACTCACAGCAGAGGTTCAAATCATAGAAAGTTAGAGTGTCAGTCCTCTTGTACTTATGTCGGCATTGTGCCTTTTGTATTTAATTCGGATGCAATTTCTGTGTTTCTTCGTCAATAAGAAGGTCCAAGGTATACAGTAAACCTGAAGTGAAGCATCGGAATCTAAAACTGGACTCGCAGGGGAGGTTCAAATCATAGAATGTTAGAGTGTCCGTCCTCTTGTACTTAAGTCGGCATTGTGCCTTTTGAATTTAATTCCGAACCAATTTCTGTGCTTCATCGTCAATAAGAAGGTCCAAGGTATACAGTAAACCTCAAGTGAAGCATCAGATTCTAAAACTGGACTCACAGGTGAGCTTCAAATCATAGAAAGTTAGAGTGCCAGTCCTCTTGTTCTTAAGTCGGCATTGTGCCTTTTGTATTAAATTCGGATGCAATTTCTATGTTTCATCGTCAATAAGAAGGTCCAAGGGATACAGTTCACCTGAAGTGAAGCATCGGAATCTAAAACTGGACTCACAGGGGAGGTTCAGTTCATTGAAAGTTAGAGTGTCAGACCTCTTGTACTTAAGTCGGCATTGTGCCTTTTGAATTTAATTCCGAAGCAATTTCTGTGCTTCATCGTCAATAAGAAGGTCCAAGGTATACCGTAAACATGAACTGAAGCATCGGAATCTAAAACTGGACTCACCAGACAGGTTCAAATCATAGAAAGTTAGAGTATTAGTCCTCATGTACTTAATTCGGCATTGTGCCTTTTGGATTAAATTCTTACGCAATTTCTGTGTTTCATCGTCAATAAGATTGTCCAAGGGAAACAGTAAACCAGAAATGAAGCATCGGAATCTAAAACTGGACTCACAGGAGAGGTTCAAATCATAGAAAGTTAGAGTGTCAGTCCTCTTGTACTTAAGTCGCCATTGTGCCTTTTGTATTAAATTCGGATGCAATTTCTGTTTTTCATCGTCAATAAGAAGGTCCAAGGTATACAGTAAACCTGAAGTGAAGCATCGGAATCTAAAATTGGTCTCACAGGTAAGGTTCGGAACATAGACCGTAAGTAGAGTCAGTCCTCTTGTACTTAATTCGGCATTGTGCCTTTTGTACTAAATTCGGATGCCATTTCTGCGTTTCATCGTCAATAAGAAGGTCCAAGGGATACAGAAAACCTGAAGTGAAGCATCGGAATCTTAAACAAGTCTCACAGGAGAGATTCAAATTATAGAATGAAAGAAGAGTCAGTCCTCTTGTATTTAAGTCGGCATTGTGCCTCTTGTATTTAATTCCGATGCAATTTCTGTGTTTCATGGTCAATACGAACGGCCTAGGTATACAGTAAACCTGAAGTGAAGAATCGGAATCTGAAACTGGACTCACAAGAGAGGCTCAAATCATAGAAAGTTAGAGTGTCAGTCCTCTTTTACTTAAGTCGGCATTGTGCCTTTTGTATTAAATTCGGAAACAATTTCTGTGTTTCATCGTCAATAAGAAGGTCCAAGGGAAACAGTAAACGAGTAGTGAAGCATCGGAATCTTAAACTGGGCTCACAGGAGAGGTTCAAATCATAGAAAGTTAGAGAGTCAGTCCTCTTGTACTTAAGTCAGCATTGTGCATTTTGTATTATTTTCGAATGCAATTTCTAAGTTTCATCGTCAATAAGAAGGTCCAAAGGATTCAGAAAACCTGAAGTGAAGCATCGGAATCTTAAACCGGTCTCACAGGAGAGATTCAAATTATAGAATGAGAGAAGAGTCAGTCCTCTTGTACTTAAGTCGGCATTGTGCCTTTTGTTTTAAATTCGGATGCAATTTCTGTGTTTCATCGACAATAAGCAGGTCCAAGGAACACAGTAAACCTGAAGTGAAGCTTCGGAATCCAAAACCAGTCTCACAGGAGAGGTTAAAATCATAGAATGTAAGAATTGTCAGTCCACTTGTACTTATGTGGCATTGTGCCTTTTGTATTTCATTCGGATCCAATTTCTGTGTTTCATCGTCAATAAGAAGGTCCAAGGAATACAGTAAACCTGAAGTGAAGCATCGGAATCTAGAACTAATCTCACAGGAAAGGTTCTAAACATAGACAGTAAGAAGAGTAAGTCCTCTTGTACTTAGGTCGGCATTGTGCCCTTTGTATTAAATTCGGATGCAATTTCTGTGTTTCATCGTCAATAAGAAGGTCCAAGGAATACAGTAAACCTGAAGTGAAGCATCGGAATCTAAAACCGGTCTCACAGGAGAGATTCAAATCATAGAATGTAATAAGTGTCAGTCCTCTTGTACTTAAGTGGCATTGTGCCTTTTGTATTAAATTTGGATGCAATTTCTGTGTTTCAACGTCAATTAGAAGGTCCAAGGTATACAGTAAACCTTAAGTGAAGCATCGGAACCTGAAACTGGTCTCACAGGAGAGGTTCAAACCATAGAAAGTTAGAGTGTGAGTCCTCTTTTACTTAAGTCGGCATTGAGCCTTTTTTATTAAATTCGTTTGCAATTTCTGTGCGTCATCGTCAACAAGAGGGTCCAAGGTATACAGTAAACCTGAAGTGAATCATCGGAATTGAAAACTGGCCTCACAGGAGAGGTCCTAAACATAGACAGTAAGAAGAGTCAGTCCACTTGTACTTATGTCGTTATTGTGCCTTTTGAATTTAATTCCGATTCAATTTCTGTGTTTCGTAGTCAACAAGAAGGTCCAAGGGATACAGTACACCTGAAGTGAAGCATCGGAATCTAAAACTGGACTCACAGGAGAGGTTCACATCATAGAAAGTTAAATAGTCAGTCCTCTCGTACTTAAGACGACATTGAGCCTTTTGAATTTAATTCGATGCAATTTCTGTGTTTCATCGTCAATACGAAGATCCTATGTGTACAGTAAACCTGAAGTGAAGCATCGGAATCTAAAACTGGACTCACAGGAGAGGTTCAAATCATAGAAAGTTAGAGTATCAGTCCGCATGTACTTAATTCGGCATTGTGCCTTTTGTATTAAATTCGGATGCCATTTCTGTGTTTCATCGTCAGTAAGAAGGTCCAAGGGATACAGTAAACCTGAAGTGAAGCATCGGAGTGTAACACTGGACTCACAGGAGATGTTCAAATCATAGAAAGTTAGACTGTCAGTCCTCTTGTACTTAAGTCGGCATTGTGCCTTTTGAATTTTATTCCGATGCAAATTCTGTGCTTCATCGTCAATAAGAAGGTCCAAGGTATACAGTAAACCTGAAGTGAAGCATCAAATCTAAAACTGGACTCACAGCAGAGGTTCAAATCATAGATAGTTAGAATGTCAGTCCTCTTGTACTTATGTCGGCGTTGTGCCTTTTGTATTTAATTCGGATGCAATTTCTGTGTTTCTTCGTCAATAAGAAGGTCCAAGGTATACAGTAAACCTGAAGTGAAGCATCGGAATCTAAAACTGGACTCGCAGGGGAGGTTCAAATCATAGAATGTTAAAGTGTCCGTCCTCTTGTACTTAAGTCGGCATTGTGCCATTTGAAATTAATTCCGAACCAATTTCTGTGCTTCATCGTCAATAAGAAGGTCCAAGGTATACAGTAAACCTCAAGTGAAGCATCAGATTCTAAAACTGGACTCACAGGTGAGGTTCAAATCATAGAAAGTTAGAGTGCCAGTCCCCTTGTTCTTAAGTCGGCATTGTGCCTTATGTATTAAATTCGGATGCAATTTCTCTGTTTCATCGTCAATAAGAAGGCCCAAGGGATACAGTTCACCTGAAGTGAAGCATCGGAATCTAAAACTGGACTCACAGGAGAGGTTCAAATCATAGAAAGTTAGATTGTCGGTCCTCTTGTACTTAAGTCGGTATTGTGCCTTTTGTATTAATTTCGGATGTATTTTCTGTGTTTCATCGTCAATAAAAAGATCCAAGGGATACAGTAAACCTGAAGTGAAGCATCGGAATCTAAAACTGGATTCACTGGAGAGGTTCAAATCATAGAATGTTAGACTGTCAGTCCTCCTGTACTGAAGTCGGCATTGTGTCTTTTGAATTTAATTCCGATGCAATTTCTGTGTTTCATTGTCAATAAGAAGGTCCAAGGGATACAGTAAACCTGAAGTGAAGCATCGGAATCTAAAACTGGACTCACAGGAGAGGGTCAAATCATAGAAAGTTAGAGTGTCAGTCCTCTTGTACTTACATCGGCATTGTACCTTTTGAATTTAATTACAATGCAATTTCTGTGATTCGTAGTCAATAAGAAAGTCCATGGCATACAGTAAACCTGAAGTGAAGCATCGGAATCTAAAACAGGACTCACAGGAGAGGTTCACATCATTGAGAGATAGAGTGTCAGTCCTCTTGTACTTAAGTGGGCATTGTGCCTTTTGTATTTAATTCCGATGCAATTTCTGTGTTTCATCGTCAACAAGGAGGTCCAAGGTATACAGTAATCCTGAAGTGAAGCATCGGAATCTGAAACTGGACTCACAAGACAGGTTCAAATCATAGAAAGTTGGAGTGTCAGTCCTCTTGTACTTAAGACGGTATTGTGCATTTTGTATTAATTTCGGATGCAATTTCTGTGTTTCATCGTCAATAAGAAGGTCCAAGGGATACAGTAAACCTGAAGTGGAGCATCGGAATTTAAAACTGGATTCACAGGGGGGGTTCAAATCATAGAAAGTTAGAGTGTCAGTCCTCCTGTACTGAAGTCGGCATTGTGTCTTTTGAATTTAATTCCGATGCAATTTCTGTGTTTAATTGTCAATAAGAATGTCCAAGGGATACAATAAACCTGAAGTGAAGCATCGGAATCTAAAACTGGACTCACAGGAGAGTTTCAAATCATAGAAAGTTAGAGTGTCAGTCCTCTTGTACTTACATCGGCATTGTGCCTTTTGAATTTAATTCCGATGCAATTTCTGTGTTTCGTAGTCAATAAGAAGGTCCAAGGTATACAGTAAACCATAAGTCAAGCATCGGAATCTAAAAGTGGACTCACAGGAGAGGTTCAAATCATAGAAAGTTACAGTGTCAGTCCTCTTGTACTTAAGTCGGCATTGTGCCTTTTGTATTAAATTCGGATGCAATTTGTGTGTTTCATCGTCAATAAGAAGGTCCAAGGGTTACAGTAAACCTGAAGTTAAGCACCGGAATCTTAAACTGGACTCACAGGAGAGGTTCAAATCATAGAAAGTTATAGTGTCAGTCCTCTTGTACTTAAGTCGGCATTGTGCCTTTTGTATTAAATTTGGATGCCATTTCTGTGTTTCATCGTCAATAAGAAGGTCCAAGGGATACAGTAAACCTGAAGTGAAGCATCGGAATGTAAAACTGGAATCACAGGAGATTCATAGAAAGTTGGACTGTGAGTCCTCTTGTACTTAAGTCGTCATTGTGCCATTTGAATTTTATTCCGATGCAAATTTCTGTGATTCATCGTCAATAAGGAGGTCCAAGGTATACAGTAAACCTGACGTGAAGCATCGGAATCTAAAACTGGACTCCCAAGAGAGGTTCAAATCATAGAAAGTTAGAGTGTCAGTGCTCTTGTACTTATGTCGGCATTGTGCCTTTTGTATCAAATTCGGATGCAATTTGTGTGTTTCATCGTCATTAAGAAGGTCCAAGTGATACAGCAAACCTGAAATGAATCATCGGAATCTAAAACTGGACTCTCAGGATAGGTTCAAATCATAGAAAGTTAGAGTGTCAGTCCTCTAGTACTTAAATCGGCATTGTGCCTTTTGAATTTAATTCCGATGCAATTTCTGTGTTTCGTAGTCAATTAGATGGTCCAAGGTATACCGTAAACCTGAAGTGAAGCATCGAAATCTAAAACTGGACTCACAGGGGAGGTTCAAATCATAGAATGTCAGAGTGTCCGTCCTCTTGTACATAAGTCGGCAATATGCCTTTTGCTTTTAATTCCGATGCAATATATGTGTTTCACCGTCAATAAGGAGGTCCAAGGTATACAGTAAACCTGAAGTGAAGCATCGGAATCTAAAACTGGACTCCCAAGAGAGGTTCAAATCATAGAAAGTTAGAGTGTCAGTCCTCTTGTACTTAAGTCGGCATTGTGCCTTTTGTATTAAATTCGGATGCCATTTCTGTGTTTCATCGTCAGTAAGAAGGTCCAAGGGATACAGTAAACCTGAAGTGAAGCATCGGAGTGTAACACTGGACTCACAGGAGATGTTCAAATCATAGAAAGTTAGACTGTCAGTCCTCTTGTACTTAAGTCGGCATTGTGCCTTTTGAATTTTATTCCGATGCAAATTCTGTGCTTCATCGTCAATAAGAAGGTCCAAGGTATACAGTAAACCTGAAGTGAAGCATCAAATCTAAAACTGGACTCACAGCTGAGGTTCAAATCATAGAAAGTTAGAGTGTCAGTCCTCTTGTACTTATGTCGGCATTGTGCCTTTTGTATTTAATTCGGATGCAATTTCTGTGTTTCTTCGTCAATAAGAAGGTCCAAGGTATACAGTAAACCTGAAGTGAAGCATCGGAATCTAAAACTGGACTCGCAGGGGAGGTTCAAATCATAGAATGTTAGAGTTTCCGTCCTCTTGTACTTAAGTCGGCATTGTGCCTTTTGAATTTAATTCCGAACCAATTTCTGTGCTTCATCGTCAATACGAAGGTCCAAGGTATACAGTAAACCTCAAGTGAAGCATCAGATTCTAAAACTGGACTCACAGGTGAGGTTCAAATCATAGAAAGTTAGAGTGCCAGTCCCCTTGTTCTTAAGTCGGCATTGTGTCTTTTGTATTAAATTCGGATGCAATTTCTCTGTTTCATCGTCAATAAGAAGGTCCAAGGGATACAGTTCACCTGAAGTGAAGCATCGGAATCTAAAACTGGACTCACAGGAGAGGTTCAAATCATAGAAAGTTAGATTGTCGGTCCTCTTATACTTAAGTCGCTATTGTGCCTTTTGTATTAATTTCGGATGTATTTTCTGTGTTTCATCGTCAATAAAAAGATCCAAGGGATACAGTAAACCTGAAGTGAAGCATCGGAATCTGAAACTGGACTCACAAGACAGGTTCAAATCATAGAAAGTTGGAGTGTCAGTCCTCTTGTACTTAAGACGGTATTGTGCATTTTGTATTAATTTCGGATGCAATTTCTGTGTTTCATCGTCAATAAGAAGGTCCAAGAGATACAGTAAACCTGAAGTGAAGCATCGGAATTTAAAACTGGATTCACAGGGGGGGTTCAAATCATAGAAAGTTAGAGTGTCAGTCCTCCTGTACTGAAGTCGGCATTGTGTCTTTTGAATTTAATTCCGATGCAATTTCTGTGTTTAATTGTCAATAAGAAGGTCCAAGGGATACAATAAACCTGAAGTGAAGCATCGGAATCTAAAACTGGACTCACAGGAGAGTTTCAAATCATAGAAAGTTAGAGTGTCAGTCCTCTTGTACTTACATCGGCATTGTGCCTTTTGAATTTAATTCCGATGCAATTTCTGTGTTTCGTAGTCAATAAGAAGGTCCAAGGTATACAGTAAACCATAAGTGAAGCATCGGAATCTAAAAGTGGACTCACAGGAGAGGTTCAAATCATAGAAAGTTACAGTGTCAGTCCTCTTGTACTTAAGTCGGCATTGTGCCTTTTGTATTAAATTCGGATGCAATTTGTGTGTTTCATCGTCAATAAGAAGGTCCAAGGGTTACAGTAAACCTGAAGTTAAGCACCGGAATCTTAAACTGGACTCACAGGAGAGGTTCAAATCATAGAAAGTTATAGTGTCAGTCCTCTTGTACTTAAGTCGGCATTGTGCCTTTTGTATTAAATTTGGATGCCATTTCTGTGTTTCATCGTCAATAAGAAGGTCCAAGGGATACAGTAAACCTGAAGTGAAGCATCGGAATGTAAAACTGGAATCACAGGAGATTCATAGAAAGTTGGACTGTGAGTCCTCTTGTACTTAAGTCGTCATTGTGCCATTTGAATTTTATTCCGATTCAATTTCTGTGATTCATCGTCAATAAGGAGGTCCAAGGTATACAGTAAACCTGTCGTGAAGCATCGGAATCTAAAACTGGACTCCCAAGAGAGGTTCAAATCATAGAAAGTTAGAGTGTCAGTGCTCTTGTACTTATGTCGGCATTGTGCCTTTAGTATTAAATTCGGATGCCATTTCTGTGTTTCATCGTCATTAAGAAGGTCCAAGGGATACTGTTAACCTGAAGTGAAGCATCGGAATGTAAAACTGGACTCACAGGAGACGTTCAAATCATTGAAAGTTAGAGTGTCAGTCCTCTTGTACTTAAGTCGGCATTGTGCCTTTTGAATTTTTTTCCGATGCAGTTTCTGTGCTTCATCGTCAATAAGAAGGTCCAAGGTATACAGTAAACCTGAAGTGTAGCATCGGAATCTAAAACTGGACTCACAGCAGAGGTTCAATTCATAGAAAGTTAGAGTGTCAGTCCTCTTGTACTTAAGTCGGTATTGTGCCTTTTGTATTAAGTTCGGATGCAACTTCTGTGTTTCATCGTCAATAAGAAGGTCCAAGGGATACAGTAAACCTGAAGTGAAGCATCGGAATCTAAAACTGGATTCACAGGGGTGGTTCAAATCATAGCGAGTTAGAGTGTCAGTCCTCCTGTACTGAAGTCGGCATTGTGTCTTTTGAATTTAATTCCGATGCAATCTCTGTGTTTCATCGTCAATAAGAAGGTCCAAGGGATACAGTAAACCTGAAGTGAAGCATCGGAATCTAAAACTGGACTCACAGGAGAGGTTCAAATCATAGAAAGTTAGAGTGTCAATCCTCTTGTACTTAAGTCGGCATTGTGCATTTTGAATTAAATTCGGATGCTATTTCTGTGTTTCATCGTCAATAAGAAGGTCCAAGGGATACAGTAAACCTGAAGTGAAGCATCGGAATCTAAAACAGGACTCACAGGAGAGGTTCACATCATTGAGAGATAGAGTGTCAGTCCTCTTGTACTTAAGTCGGCATTGTGCCTTTTGTATTTAATTGCGATGCAATTTCTGTGTTTGATCGTCACCAAGGAGGTCCAAGGTATACAGTAATCCTGAAGTGAAGCATCGGAATCTGAAACTGGACTCCCAAGACAGGTTCAAATCATAGAAAGTTAGAGTGTCAGTCCTCTTGTACTTAAGACGGTATTGTGCCATTTGTATTAATTTCGGATGCAATTTCTGTGTTTCATCGTCAATAAGAAGGTCCAAGGGATACAGTAAACCTGAAGTGAAGCATCGGAATCTAAAACTGGATTCACAGGGGAGGTTCAAATCATAGAAAGTTAGAGTGTCAGTCCTCCTGTACTGAAGTCGGCATTGTGTCTTTTGAATTTAATTCCGATGCAATTTCTGTGTTTAATTGTCAATAAGAAGGTCCAAGGGATACAATAAACCTGAAGTGAAGCATCGGAATCTAAAACTGGACTCACAGGAGAGTTTCAAATCATAGAAAGTTAGAGTGTCAGTCCTCTTGTACTTACATCGGCATTGTGACTTTTGAATTTAATTCCAAAGCAATTTCTGTGTTTCGTAGTCAATAAGAAGGTCCAAGGTATACAGTAAACCGTAAGTGAAGCATCGGAATCTAAAACTGGACTCACAGGAGAGGTTCAAATCATAGAAAGTTACAGTGTCAGTCCTCTTGTAGTTAAGTCGGCATTGTGCCTTTTGTATTAAATTCGGATGCAATTTGTGTGTTTCATCGTCAATAAGAAGGTCCAAGGGATACAGTAAACCTGAAGTGAAGCATCGGAATCTAAAACTGGATTCACAGGGGAGGTTCAAATCATAGAAAGTTAGAGTGTCAGTCCTCCTGTACTGAAGTCGGCATTGTGTCTTTTGAATTTAATTCCGATGCAATTTCTGTGTTTCATCGTCAATAAGAAGGTCCAAGGTATACAGTAATCCTGAAGTGAAGCATCGGAATCTGAAACTGGACTCCCAAGACAGGTTCAAATCATAGAAAGTTAGAGTGTCAGTCCTCTTGTACTTAAGACGGTATTGTGCCATTTGTATTAATTTCGGATGCAATTTCTGTGTTTCATCGTCATTAAGAAGGTCCAAGGGATACAGTAAACCTGAAGTGAAGCATCGGAATGTAAAACTGGAATCACAGGAGATTCATAGAAATTCATAGAAAGTTGGACTGTGAGTCCTCTTGTACTTAAGTCGGCATTGTGCCATTTGAATTTTATTCCGATGCAATTTCTGTGTTTCATCGTCAATAAGGAGGTCCAAGGTATACAGTAAACCTGACGTGAAGCATCGGAATCTAAAACTGGACTCCTAAGATAGGTTCAAATCATAGAAAGTTAGAGTGTCAGTGCTCTTGTACTTATGTCGGCATTGTGCCTTTTGTATTAAATTCGGATGCCATTTCTGTGTTTCATCGTCATTAAGAAGGTCCAAGGGATACTGTAAACCTGAAGTGAAGCATCGGAATGTAAAACTGGACTCACAGGAGACGTTCAAATCATAGAAAGTTAGGGTGTCAGTTCTCTTGTACTTAAGTCGGCATTGTGCCTTTTGAATTTTATTCCGATGCAATTTCTGTGCTTCATCGTCAATAAGAAGGTCCAAGGTATACAGTAAACCTGAAGTGAAGCATCGGAATCTAAAACTGGACTCACAGCAGAGGTTCAAATCATAGAAAGTTAGAGTGTCATTCCTCTTGTACTTAAGTCGGCATTGTGCCTTTTGTATTAAATTCGGATGTAATTTCTGTGTTTCTTCGTCAATAAGAAGGTCCAAGGGATACAGTAAACCTGAAGTGAAGCATCGGAATCTAAAACTGGACTCATAGGAGGGGTTCAAATCATAGAAAGTTAGAGTGTCAGTCCTCTAGTACTTAAATCGTCATTGTGCCTTTTGAATTTAATTCCGATGCAATTTCTGTGTTTCGTAGTCAATAAGATGGTCCAAGGTATACCGTAAACCTGAAGTGAAGCATCGGAATCTAAAACTGGACTCATAGGAGAGGTTCAAATCATAGAAAGTTACAGTGTCAGTCCTCTTGTACTTAAGTCGGCATTGTGCCTTTTGTATTAAATTCGGATGCAATTTGTGTGTTTCATCGTCAATAAGAAGGTTCAAGGGTTACAGTAAACCTGAAGTGAAGCATCGGAATCTAAAACTGGACTCCCAAGAGAAGTTCAAATCATAGAAAATTAGAGTGTCAGTCCTCTTGTACTTAAGTCGGCATTGTGCTTTTGTATTAAATTCGGATGCCATTTCTGTGTTTCATCGTCAATAAGAAGGTCCAAGGGATACAGTAAACCTGAAGCGAAGCATCGGAATGTAACACTGGACTCACAGGAGATGTTCAAATCATAGAAAGTTAGACTGTCAGTCCTCTTGTACTTAAGTCGGTATTGTGCCTTTTGAATTTTACTCCAATGCAAATTCTGTGCTTCATCGTCAATAAGAAGGTCCAAGGTATACAGTAAACCTGAAGTGAAGCATCGGAATCTAAAACTGGATTCACAGCAGAGGTTCAAATCATAGAAAGTTAGAGTGTCAGTCCTCTTGACTTAGGTCGGCATTGTGCCTTTTGTAATAAATTCGGATGCAATTTCTGTGTTTCTTCGTCAATAAGAAGGTCCAAGGTATACAGTAAATCTGAAGCGAAGCACCGGAGTCTAAAACTGGACTCACAGGGCAGGTTCAAATCATAGAATGTTAGAGTGTCAGTCCTCTTGTACTTAAGTCGGCATTGTGCCTTTTGAATTTAATTCCGATCCAATTTCTGTGCTTCATCGTCAATAAGAAGGACCAAGGGATACAGTAAACCTGAAGGGAAGCATCGGAATCTATAACTGGACTCACAGGAGAGGTTCAAATCATAGAAAGTTAGAGTGTCAGTCCGCTTGTACTTAAGTCATCATTGTGCCTTTTGTATTAAATTCGGATGCAGTTTCTGTGTTTCATCGTCAATAAGAAGGTCCGAGGGGTACAGTAATCCTGAAGTGAAGCATCGGAATCTAAAACTGGACTCACAGGAGAGGTTCAAATCATAGAAAGTTAGAGTGTCAGTCCTCTTGTACTTAAGTCGGTATTGTGCCTTTTGTATTAATTTCGGATGCAATTTCTGTGTTTCATCGTCAATAAGAAGGTCCAAGGGATACAGTAAACCTGAAGTGAAGCATCGGAATCTAAAACTGGATTCACAGGTGAGGTTCAAATCATAGAAAGTTTGAGTGTCGGTCCTCCTGTACTGAAGTCGGCATTGTGTCTGTTGAATTTAATTTCGATGCAATTTCTGTGTTTCATCGTCAATAGGAAGGTCCAAGGGATACAGTAAACCTGAAGTGAAGCATCGGAATCTAAAACTGGACTCACAGGAGAGGTCCAAATCATAGAATGTTAGAGTGTCAATCGTCTTGTACTTAAGTCGGCATTGTGCATTTTGAATTAAATTCGGATGCAATTTCTGTGTTTCATCGTCAATAAGAAGGTCCAAGGGATACAGTAAACCTGAAGTGAAGCATCGGGATCTAAAACAGGACTTCACAGGAGAGGTTCACATCATTGAGAGATAGAGTGTCAGTCCTCTTGTACTTAAGTCGGCGTTGTGCCTTTTGTATTTAATTCCAATGCAATTTCTGTGTTTCATCGTCAACAAGGAGGTCCAAGGTATACAGTAATCCTGAAGTGAAGCATCGGAATCTGAAACTGGACACCCAAGACAGGTTCAAATCATAGAAAGTTAGAGTGTCAGTCCTCTTGTACTTAAAACGGTATTGTGCCTTTTGTATTAATTTCGGATGCAATTTCTGTGTTTCATCGTCAATAAGAAGGTCCAAGGGATACAGTAAACCTGAAGTGAAGCATCGGAATCTAAAACTGGATTCGCAGGGGAGGTTCAAATCATAGAAAGTTAGAGTGTCAGTCCTCATGTACTGAAGTCGGCATTGTGTCTTTTGAATTTAATTCCAATGCAATTTCTGTGTTTAATTGTCAATAAGAAGGTCCAAGGGATACAATAAACCTGAAGTGAAGCATCGGAATCTAAAACTGGACTCACAGGAGAGTTTCAAATCATAGAAAGTTAGAGTGTCAGTCCTCTTGTACTTACATCGGCATTGTGCCTTTTGAATTTAATTCCTATGCAATTTCTGTGTTTCGTAGTCAATAAGAAGTTCCAAGGTATACAGTAAACCTGAAGTGAAGCATCGGAATCTAAAACTGGACTCACAGGAGAGGTTCAAATCATAGAAAGTTAGAGTGTCAGTCCTCTTGTACTTATGTCGGCATTGTGCTTTTGTATTAAATTCGGATGCCATTTCTGTGTTTCATCGTCAATAAGAAGGTCCACGGGATACAGTAAACCTGAAGCGAAGCATCGGAATGTAACACTGGACTCACAGGAGATGTTCAAATCATAGAAAGTTAGACTGTCAGTCCTCTTGTACTTAAGTCGGCATTGTGCCTTTTGAATTTTATTCCAATGCAAATTCTGTGCTTCATCGTCAATAAGAAGGTCCAAGGTATACAGTAAACCTGAAGTGAAGAATCGGAATCTAAAACTGGATTCACAGCAGAGGTTCAAATCATAGAAAGTTAGAGTGTCAGTCCTCTTGACATAAGTCGGCATTGTGCCTTTTGTATTAAATTCGGATGCAATTTCTGTGTTTCTTCGTCAATAAGAAGGTCCAAGGTATACAGTAAACCTGAAGCGAAGCATCGGAATCTAAAACTGGACTCAAAGGGCAGGTTCAAATCATATAATGTTAGAGTGTCAGTCCTCTTGTACTTAAGTCGGCATTGTGCCTTTTGAATTTAATTCCGATCCAATTTCTGTGCTTCATCGTCAATAAGAAGGACCAAGGGATACAGTAAACCTGAAGTGAAGCATCGGAATCTAAAACTGGACTCACAGGAGAGGTTCAAATCATAGAAAGTTAGAATGTCAGTCCGCTTGTACTTAAGTCATCATTGTGCCTTTTGTATTAAATTCGGATGCAGTTTCTGTGTTTCATCGTCAATAAGAAGGTCCGAGGGGTACAGTAAACCTGAAGTGAAGCATCGTAATCTAAATCTGGACTCACAGGAGAGGTTCAAATCATAAAAAGTTAGAGTGTCAGTCCTCTTGTACTTAAGTGGGTATTGTGCCTTTTGTATTAATTTCGGATGCAATTTCTGTGTTTCATCGTCAATAAGAAGGTCCAAGGGATACAGTAAACCTGAAGTGAAGCATCGGAATCTAAAACAGGACTCACAGGAGAGGTTCACATCATTGAGAGATAGAGTGTCAGTCCTCTTGTACTTAAGTCGGCATTGTGCCTTTTATATTGAATTCCGATGCAATTTCTGTGTTTCATCGTCAACAAGGAGGTCCAAGGTATACAGTAATCCTGAAGTGAAGCATCGGAATCTGAAACTGGACTCCCAAGACAGGTTCAAATCATAGAAAGTTAGAGTGTCAGTCCCCTTGTACTTAAGACGGTATTGTGCCTTTTGTATTAATTTCGGATGCAATTTCTAAGTTTCATCGTCAATAAGAAGGTCCAAGGGATACAGTAAACCTGAAGTGAAGCATCGGAATCTAAAACTGGATTCACAGGGGAGGTTCAAATCATAGAAAGTTAGAGTGTCAGTCCTCCTGTACTGAAGTCGGAATTGTGTCATTTGAATTTAATTCCGATGCAATTTCTGTGTTTAATTGTCAATAAGAAGGTCCAGGGGATACAATAAACCTGAAGTGAAGCATCGGAATCTAAAACTGGTCTCACAGGAGAGTTTCAAATCATAGAAAGTTAGAGTGTCAGTCCTCTTGTACTTACATCGGCATTGTCCCTTTTGAATTTAATTCCGATGCAATTTCTGTGTTTCGTAGTCAATTAGAAGGTCCAAGGTATACAGTAAACCTGAAGTGAAGCATCGGAATTTAAAACTGGACTCACAGGAGAGGTTCAAATCATAGAAAGTTATAGTGTCAGTCCTCTTGTACTTAAGTCGGCATTGTGCCTTTTGTATTAAATTCGGATGCAATTTGTGTGTTTCATCGTCAATAAGAATGTCCAAGGGTTACAGTAAACCTGAAGTGAAGCACCGGAATCTTAAACAGGACTCACAGGAGAGGTTCAAATCATAGAAAGTTAGAGTGTCAGTCCTCTTGTACTTAAGTCGGCATTGTGCCTTTTGTATTAAATTCGGATGCCATTTCTGTGTTTCATCGTCAATAAGAAGGTCCAAGGGATACAGTAAACCTGAAGTGAAGCATCGGAATGTAAAACTGGACTCACAGGAGATGTTCAATTCATAGAAAGTTAGACTGTGAGTCCTCTTGTACGTAAGTCGGCATTGTGCCTTTTTTATTTTATTCCGATGCAATTTCTGTGTTTCATCGTTAATAAGGAGGTCCAAGGTATACAGTAAACCTGAAGTGAAGCATCGGAATCTAAAACTGGACTCACAGGAGAGGTTCAAATCATAGAAAGTTAGAGTGTCAGTCCTCTTGTACTTAAGTCGGCATTGTGCCTTTTGTATTAAATTCGGATGCCATTTCTGTGTTTCATCGTCAATAAGAAGGTCCAAGGGATACAGTAAACCTGAAGTGAAGCATCGGAATTTAAAACTGGACTCACAGGAGATGTTCAGTTCATAGAAAGTTAGACTGTGAGTCCTCTTGTACGTAAGTCGGCATTGTGCCTTTTGAATTTTATTCCGATGCAATTTCTGTGTTTCATCGTTAATAAGGAGGTCCAAGGTATACAGTAAACCTGATGTAAAGCATCGGAATCTAAAACTGGACTCACAGGAGAGGTTCAAATCATAGAAAGTTAGAGTGTCTGTCCTCTTGTACGTAAGTCGGCATTGTGCCTTTTGAATTTTATTCCGATGCAATGTCTGTGTTTCATGGTTAATAAGGAGGTCCAAAGTATACGGTAAACCTGAAGTGAAGCATCGGAATCTAAAACTGGACTCACAGGAGATGTTCAAATCATAGAAAGTTAGAGTGTCAGTCCTCTTGTACTTAAGTCGGCAATGGGCCTTTTGTATTTAATTCCGATGTAATTTATGTGTTTCATCGTCAATAAGGAGGTCCAAGGTATACAGTAAACCTGACGTGAAGCATCGGAATCTAAAACTGGACTCCCAAAAGAGGTTCAAATCATAGAAAGTTAGAGTGTCCGTGCTCTTGTACTTATGTCGGCATTGTGCCTTTTTTATTAAATTCGGATGCCATTTCTGTGTTTCATCGTCATTAAGAAGGTCCAAGGGATACTGTAAACCTGAAGTGAAGCATCGGAATGTAAAACTGGACTCACAGGAGACGTTCAAATCATTGAAAGTTAGAGTGTCAGTCCTCTTGTACTTAAGTCGGCATTGTGCCTTCTGAATTTTATTCCGATGCAATTTCTGTGTTTCATCGTCAATAAGAAGGTCCGGGGGGAACAGTAATCCTGAAGTGAAGCATCGGAATCTAAAACTGGACTCACAGGAGAGGTTCAAATCATAGAAAGTTAGAGTGCCAGTCCTCTTGTACTTAAGTCGGTATTGTGCCTTTTGTATTTATTTCGGATGCAATTTCTGTGTTTCATCGTCAATAAGAAGGTCCAAGGGATACAGTAAACCTGAAGTGAAGCATCGGAATCTAAAACTGGATTCACAGGTGAGGTTCAAATCATAGAAAGTTTGAGTGTCAGTCCTCCTGTACTGAAGTCGGCATTGTGTCTATTGAATTTAATTTCGATGCAATTTCTGTGTTTCATCGTCAATAGGAAGGTCCAAGGGATACAGTAAACCTGAAGTGAAGCATCGGAATCTAAAACTGGACTCACAGGAGAGGTTCAAACCATAGAAAGTTACAGTGTCAGTCCTCTTGTACTTATGTCGGCATTGTGCCTTTTGTATTAATTTGGGATGCAATTTGTGTGTTTCATTGTCAATAAGCAGGTCCAAGGGTTACAGTAAACCTGAAGTGAAGCATCGGAATCTAAAACTGGACTCCCAAGAGAGGTTCAAATCATAGAAAGTTAGAGTGTCAGTCCTCTTGTACTTATGTCGGCATTGTGCTTTTGTATTAAATTCGGATGCCATTTCTGTGTTTAATCGTCAATAAGAAGGTCCAAGGGATACAGTAAACCTGAAGCGAAGCATCGGAATGTAACACTGGACTCACAGGAGATGTTCAAATCATAGAAAGTTAGACTGTCAGTCCTCTTGTACTTAAGTCGGCATTGTGCCTTTTGAATTTTATTCCAATGCAAATTCTGTGCTTCATCGTCAATAAGAAGGTCCAAGGTATACAGTAAACCTGAAGTGAAGAATCGGAATCTAAAACTGGACTCACAGCAGAGGTTCAAATCATAGAAAGTTAGAGTGTCAGTCCTCTTGACATAAGTTGGCATTGTGCCTTTTGTATTAAATTCGGATGCAATTTCTGTGTTTCTTCGTCAATAAGAAGGTCCAAGGTATACAGTAAACCTGAAGCGAAGCATCAGAATCTAAAACTGGACTCACAGGGCAGGTTCAAATCATAGAATGTTAGAGTGTCAGTCCTCTTGTACTTAAGTCGGCATTGTGCCTTTTGAATTTAATTCCGATCCAATTTCTGTGCTTCATCGTCACTAGGAAGGACCAAGGGATACAGTAAACCTGAAGTGAAGCATCGGAATCTAAAACTGGACTCACAGGAGAGGTTCAAATCATAGAAAGTTAGAGTGTCAGTCCTCTTGTACTTAAGTCGGCATTGTGCCTTTTGTATTAAATTCGGATGCCATTTCTGTGTTTCATCGTCAATAAGAAGGTCCAAGGGATACAGTAAACCTGAAGTGAAGCATCGGAATTTAAAACTGGACTCACAGGAGATGTTCAGTTCATAGAAAGTTAGACTGTGAGTCCTCTTGTACGTAAGTCGGCATTGTGCCTTTTGAATTTTATTCCGATGCAATTTCTGTGTTTCATCGTTAATAAGGAGGTCCAAGGTATACAGTAAACCTGATGTAAAGCATCGGAATCTAAAACTGGACTCACAGGAGAGGTTCAAATCATAGAAAGTTAGAGTGTCAGTCCTCTTGTACGTAAGTCGGCATTGTGCCTTTTGAATTTTATTCCGATGCAATGTCTGTGTTTCATGGTTAATAAGGAGGTCCAAAGTATACGGTAAACCTGAAGTGAAGCATCGGAATCTAAAACTGGACTCACAGGAGATGTTCAAATCATAGAAAGTTAGAGTGTCAGTCCTCTTGTACTTAAGTCGGCAATGGGCCTTTTGTATTTAATTCCGATGTAATTTATGTGTTTCATCGTCAATAAGGAGGTCCAAGGTATACAGTAAACCTGACGTGAAGCATCGGAATCTAAAACTGGACTCCCAAAAGAGGTTCAAATCATAGAAAGTTAGAGTGTCCGTGCTCTTGTACTTATGTCGGCATTGTGCCTTTTTTATTAAATTCGGATGCCATTTCTGTGTTTCATCGTCATTAAGAAGGTCCAAGGGATACTGTAAACCTGAAGTGAAGCATCGGAATGTAAAACTGGACTCACAGGAGACGTTCAAATCATTGAAAGTTAGAGTGTCAGTCCTCTTGTACTTAAGTCGGCATTGTGCCTTCTGAATTTTATTCCGATGCAATTTCTGTGTTTCATCGTCAATAAGAAGGTCCGGGGGGAACAGTAATCCTGAAGTGAAGCATCGGAATCTAAAACTGGACTCACAGGAGAGGTTCAAATCATAGAAAGTTAGAGTGCCAGTCCTCTTGTACTTAAGTCGGTATTGTGCCTTTTGTATTTATTTCGGATGCAATTTCTGTGTTTCATCGTCAATAAGAAGGTCCAAGGGATACAGTAAACCTGAAGTGAAGCATCGGAATCTAAAACTGGATTCACAGGTGAGGTTCAAATCATAGAAAGTTTGAGTGTCAGTCCTCCTGTACTGAAGTCGGCATTGTGTCTTTTGAATTTAATTTCGATGCAATTTCTGTGTTTCATCGTCAATAGGAAGGTCCAAGGGATACAGTAAACCTGAAGTGAAGCATCGGAATCTAAAACTGGACTCACAGGAGAGGTTCAAACCATAGAAAGTTACAGTGTCAGTCCTCTTGTACTTATGTCGGCATTGTGCCTTTTGTATTAATTTGGGATGCAATTTGTGTGTTTCATTGTCAATAAGCAGGTCCAAGGGTTACAGTAAACCTGAAGTGAAGCATCGGAATCTAAAACTGGACTCCCAAGAGAGGTTCAAATCATAGAAAGTTAGAGTGTCAGTCCTCTTGTACTTATGTCGGCATTGTGCTTTTGTATTAAATTCGGATGCCATTTCTGTGTTTAATCGTCAATAAGAAGGTCCAAGGGATACAGTAAACCTGAAGCGAAGCATCGGAATGTAACACTGGACTCACAGGAGATGTTCAAATCATAGAAAGTTAGACTGTCAGTCCTCTTGTACTTAAGTCGGCATTGTGCCTTTTGAATTTTATTCCAATGCAAATTCTGTGCTTCATCGTCAATAAGAAGGTCCAAGGTATACAGTAAACCTGAAGTGAAGAATCGGAATCTAAAACTGGACTCACAGCAGAGGTTCAAATCATAGAAAGTTAGAGTGTCAGTCCTCTTGACATAAGTTGGCATTGTGCCTTTTGTATTAAATTCGGATGCAATTTCTGTGTTTCTTCGTCAATAAGAAGGTCCAAGGTATACAGTAAACCTGAAGCGAAGCATCAGAATCTAAAACTGGACTCACAGGGCAGGTTCAAATCATAGAATGTTAGAGTGTCAGTCCTCTTGTACTTAAGTCGGCATTGTGCCTTTTGAATTTAATTCCGATCCAATTTCTGTGCTTCATCGTCACTAGGAAGGACCAAGGGATACAGTAAACCTGAAGTGAAGCATCGGAATCTAAAACTGGACTCACAGGAGAGGTTCAAATCATAGAAAGTTAGAGTGTCAGTCCGCTTGTACTTAAGTCATCAATGTGCCTTTTGTATTAAATTCGGATGCAGTTTATGTGTTTCATCGTCAGTAAGAAGGTCCGAGGGGTACAGTAAACCTGAAGTGAAGCATCGGAATCTAAATCTGGACTCACAGGAGAGGTTCAAATCATAGAAAGTTAGAGTGTCAGTCCTCTTGTACTTAAGTCGGTATTGTGCCTTTTGTATTAATTTCGGATGCAATTTCTGTGTTTCATCGTCAATAAGAAGGTCCAAGGGATACAGTAAACCTGAAGTGAAGCATCGGAATCTAAAACAGGACTCACAGGAGAGGTTCACATCATTGAGAGATAGAGTGTCAGTCCTCTTGTACTTAAGTCGGCATTGTGCCTTTTATATTGAATTCCGATGCAATTTCTGTGTTTCATCGTCAACAAGGAGGTCCAAGGTATACAGTAATCCTGAAGTGAAGCATCGGAATCTGAAACTGGACTCCCAAGACAGGTTCAAATCATAGAAAGTTAGAGTGTCAGTCCCCTTGTACTTAAGACGGTATTGTGCCTTTTGTATTAATTTCGGATGCAATTTCTAAGTTTCATCGTCAATAAGAATGTCCAAGTGTTACAGTAAACCTGAAGTGAAGCACCGGAATCTTAAACTGGACTCACAGGAGAGGTTCAAATCATAGAAAGTTAGAGTGTCAGTCCTCTTGTACTTAAGTCGGCATTTTGCCTTTTGTATTAAATTCGGATGCCATTTTGTGTTTCATCGTCAATAAGAAGGTCCAAGGGATACAGTAAACCTGAAGTGAAGCATCGGAATGTAAAACTGGACTCACAGGAGATGTTCAATTCATAGAAAGTTAGACTGTGAGTCCTCTTGTACGTAAGTCGGCATTGTGCCTTTTTTATTTTATTACGATGCAATTTCTGTGTTTCATCGTTAATAAGGAGGTCCAAGGTATACAGTAAATCTGAAGTGAAGCATCGGAATCTAAAACTGGACTCACAGGAGAGGTTCAAATCATAGAAAGTTATAGTGTCAGTCCTCTTGTACTTAAGTCGGCATTGTGCCTTTTGTATTTAATTCCGATGCAATTTATGTGTTTCATCGTCAATAAGGAGGTCCAAGGTATAGAGTAAACCTGAAGTGAAGCATCGGAATCTAAAACTGGACTCCCAGGAGAGGTTCAAATCATAGAAAGTTAGAGTGTCAGTCCTCTTGTACTTAAGTCTGCATTGTGCCTTTTGCATTAAATTCGGATGCCATTTCTGTGATTCATCGTCAATAAGAAGGTCCAAGGGATACAGTAAACCTGAAGTGAAGCATCGGAATGTAAAACTGGACTCACAGGAGATGTTCAATTCATAGAAAGTTAGACTGTGAGTCGTCTTGTACGTAAGTCGGCATTGTGCCTTTTTTATTTTATTACGATGCAATTTCTGTGTTTCATCGTTAATAAGGAGGTCCAAGGTATACACTAAATCTGAAGTGAAGCATCGGAATCTAAAACTGGACTCACAGGAGAGGTTCAAATCATAGAAAGTTAGAGTGTCAGTCCTCTTGTACGTAAGTCGGCATTGTGCCTTTTGAATTTTATTCCGATGCAATTTCTGTGTTTCATGGTTAATAAGGAGGTCCAAGGTATACAGTAAACCTGAAGTGAAGCATCGGAATCTAAAACTGGACTCACAGGAGAGGTTCAAATCATAGAAAGTTAGAGTGTCAGTCCTCTTGTACTTAAGTCGGCAATGTGCCTTTTGTATTTAATTCCGATGTAATTTATGTGTTTCATCGTCAATTAGGAGGTCCAAGGTATACAGTAAACCTGACGTGAAGCATCGGAATCTAAAACTGGACTCCCAAAAGAGGTTCAAATCATAGAAAGTTAGAGTGTCAGTGCTCTTGTACTTATGTCGGCATTGTGCCTTTTTTATTAAATTCGGATGCCATTTCTGTGTTTCATCGTCATTAAGAAGGTCCAAGGGGTACTGTAAACCTGAAGTGAAGCATCGGAATGTAAAACTTGACTCACAGGAGACGTTCAAATCATAGAAAGTTAGAGTGTCAGTCCTCTTGTACTTAAGTCGGCATTGTGCCTTCTGAATTTTATTCCGATGCAATTTCTGTGCTTCATCGTCAATAAGAAGGTCCAAGGTATACTATAAACCTGAAGTGAAACATCGGAATCTAAAACTGGACTCACAGCAGAGGTTCAAATCATAGAAAGTTAGAGTGTCAGTCCTCTTGTACTGAAGTCGGCATTGTGCCTTTTGTATTAAATTCGGATGCAATTTCTGTGTTTCTTCGTCAATAAGAAAGTCCAAGGGATACAGTAAACCTGAAGTGAAGCATCGGAATCTAAAACTGGACTCATAGGAGAGGTTCAAATCATAGATAGTTAGAGTGTCAGTCCTCTAGTACTTAAATCGGCATTGTGCCTTTTGAATTTAATTCCGATGCAATTTCTGTGTTTCGTAGTCAATAAGATGGTCCAAGGTATACCGTATACCTGAAGTGAAGCATCGGAATTTAAAACTGGACTCATAGGAGAGGTTCAAATCATAGAAAGTTACAGTGTCAGTCCTCTTGTACTTAAGTCGGCATTGTGCCTTTTGTATTAAATTCGGATGCAAATTGTGTGTTTCATCGTCAATCAGAAGGTCCAAGGGTTACAGGAAACCTGAAGTGAGGCATCGGAATCTAAAACTGGACTCCCAAGAGAGGTTCAAATCATAGAAAGTTAGGGTGTCAGTCCTCTTGTACTTAAGTCGGCATTGTGCTTTTGTATTAAATTCGGATGACATTTCTGTGTTTCATCGTCAATAAGAAGGTCCAAGGGATACAGTAAACCTGAAGCGAAGCATCGGAATGTAACACTGGACTCACAGGAGATGTTCAAATCATAGAAAGTTATACTGTCAGTCCTCTTGTACTTAAGTCGGCATTGTGCCTTTTGAATTTTATTCCAATGCAAATTCTGTGCTTCATCGTCAATAAGATGGTCCAAGGTATACAGTAAACCTGAAGTGAAGCATCGGAATCTAAAACTGGATTCACAGCAGAGGTTCAAATCATAGAAAGTAAGAGTGTCAGTCCGCTTGTACTTAAGTCATCATTGTGCCTTTTGTAATACATTCGGATGCAGTTTCTGTGTTTCATCGTCAATAGGAAGGTCCGAGGGGTACGGTAAACCTGAAGTGAAGCATCGGAATCTAAAACTGGACTCACAGGAGAGGTTCAAATCATAGAAAGTTAGAGTGTCAGTCCTCTTGTACTTAAGTCGGCATTGTGCCTTTTGAATTTTATTGCAATGCAAATTCTGTGCTTCATCGTCAATAAGACGGTCCAAGGTATACAGTAAACCTGTAGTGAAGCATCGGAATCTAAAACAGGACTCACAGGAGAGGTTCACATCATTGAGAGATAGAGTGTCAGTCCTCTTGTACTTAAGTCGGCATTGTGCCTTTTGTATTGAATTCCGATGCAATTTCTGTGTTTCATCGTCAACAAGGAGGTCCAAGGTATACAGTAATCCTGAAGTGAAGCATCGGAATCTGAAACTGGAGTCCCAAGACAGGTTCAAATCATAGAAAGTTAGAGTGTCAGTCCTCCTGTACTGAAGTCGGCATTGTGACTTTTGAATTTAATTCCGAAGCAATTTCAGTGTTTAATTGTCAATAAGAAAGTCCAAGGGATACAATAAACCTGAAGTGAAGCATCGGAATCTAAAACTGGACTCACAGGAGAGTTTCAAATCTTAGAAAGTTAGAGTGTCAGTCCTCTTGTACTTTCGTCGGCATTGTCCCTTTTGAATTTAATTCCGATGCAATTTCTGTGTTTCGTAGTCAATAAGAAGGTCCAAAGTATACAGTAAACCTGAAGTGAAGCATCGGAATCTAAAACTGGACTCACAGGAGAGGTTCAAATCATAGAAAGTTACAGTGTCAGTCCTCTTGTACTTAAGTCGGAATTGTGCCTTTTGTATTAAATTCGGATGCAATTTGTGTGTTTCATCGTCAATAAGAATGTCCAAGGGTTACAGTAAACCTGAAGTGAAGCACCGGAATCTTAAACTGGACTCACAGGAGAGGTTCAAATCATAGAAAGTTAGAGTGTCAGTCCTCTTGTACTTAAGTCGGCATTGTGCCTTTTGTATTAAATTCGGATGCCATTTCTGTGTTTCATCGTCAATAAGAAGGTCCAAGGGATACAGTAAACCTGAAGCGAAGCATCGGAATGTAACACTGGACTCACAGGAGATGTTCAAATCATAGAAAGTTATACTGTCAGTCCTCTTGTACTTAAGTCGGCATTGTGCCTTTTGAATTTTATTCCAATGCAAATTCTGTGCTTCATCGTCAATAAGAAGGTCCAAGGTATACAGTAAACCTGAAGTGAAGCATCGGAAACTAAAACTGGATTCACAGCAGAGGTTCAAATCATAGAAAGTAAGAGTGTCAGTCCGCTTGTACTTAAGTCATCATTGTGCCTTTTGTATTAAATTCGGATGCAGTTTCTGTGTTTCATCGTCAATAGGAAGGTCCGAGGGGTACAGTAAACCTGAAGTGATGCATCGGAATCTAAAACTGGACTCACAGGAGAGGTTCAAATCACAGAAAGTTAGAGTGTCAGTCCTCTTGTACTTAAGTCGGTATTGTGCCTTTTGTATTAATTTCGGATACAGTTTCTGTGTTTCATCGTCAATAAGAACGTCCGAGGGGTACAGTAAACCTGAAGTGAAGCATCGGAATATAAAACTGGACTCATAAGAAAGGTTCAAATCATAGAAAGTTAGAGAGTCAGTCCTCTAGTACTTAAATCGGCATTGTGCCTTTTGAATTTAATTCCGATGCAATTTCTGTGTTTTGTAGTCAATAAGATGGTCCAAGGTATACCGTAAACCTGAAGTGAAGCATCGGAATTTAAAACTGGACTCATAGGAGAGGTTCAAATCATAGTAAGTTACAGTGTCAGTCCTCTTGTACTTAAGTCGGCATTGTGCCTTTTGTATTAAATTCGGATGCAATTTGTGTGTTTCATCGTCAATAAGAAGGTCCAAGGGTTACAGTAAACCTGAAGTGAAGCATCGGAATCTAAAACTGGACTCACAGGGGAGGTTCAAATCATAGAGAGTTAAAGAGTCAGCCCCCTTGTACTGAAGTCGGCATTGTGCTTTTGTATTAAATTCGGATGCAATTTCTGTGTTTCATCGTCATTAAGAAGGTCCAAGTGATACAGCAAACCTGAAATGAAGCATCGGAATCTAAAACTGGACTCTCAGGAGAGGTTCAAATCATAGAATGTTAGAGTGTCAGTCCTCTAGTACTTAAGTCGGCATTGTGCCTTTTGAATTTAATTCCGATGCAATTTCTGTGTTTCGTAGTCAATAAGATGGTCCAAGGTATACCGTAAACCTGAAGTGAAGCATCGGAATCTGAAACTGGACTCACAGGAGAGGTTCAAATCATAGAAAGTTAGAGTGTCAGTCCTCTTGTACTTAAGTCGGCAATGTGCCTTTTGTATTTCATTCCGATGCAATTTATGTGTTTCATCGTCAATAAGGAGGTCCAAGGTATACAGTAAACCTGACGTGAAGCATCGGAATCTAAAACTCGACTCCCAAGTGAGGTTCAAATCATAGAAAGTTTGAGTGTCAGTGCTCTTGTACTTATGTCGGCATTGTGCCTTTTGTATTAATTCCGGATGCCATTTCTGTTTTTCATCGTCATTAAGAAGGTCCAAGGGATACTGTAAACCTGAAGTGAAGCATCGGAATGTAAAACTGGACTCACAGGAGACGTTCAAATCATAGAAAGTTAGAGTGTCAGTCCTCTTGTACTTAAGTCGGCATTGTGCCTTATGAATTTTATTCCGATGCAATTTCTGTGCTTCATCGTCAATAAGAAGGTGCAAGGAATACAGTAAACCTGAAGTGAAGCATCGGAATCTAAAACTGGACTCACAGCAGAGGTTCAAATCATAGAAAGTTAGAGTGTCAGTCCTCTTGTACTTAAGTCGGCATTGTGCCTTTTGTATTAAATTCGGATGCAATTTGTGTATTTCATCGTCATTAAGAAGGTCCAAGGGTTACAGTAAAGCTGAAGTGAAGCATCGGAATCTAAAACTGGACTCCCAAGAGAGGTTCAAATCATAGAAAGTTAGAGTGTCAGTCCTCTTGTACTTAAGTCGGCATTGTGCTTTTGTATTAAATTTGGATGCCATTTCTGTGTTTCATCGTCAATAAGAAGGTCCAAGGGATACAGTAAACCTGAAGCGAAGCATCGGAATGTAACACTGGACTCACAGGAGATTTTCAAATCATAGAAAGTTAGACTGTCAGTCCTCTTGTACTTAAGTCGGCATTGTGCCTTTTGAATTTTATTCCAATGCAAATTCTGTGCTTCATCGTCAATAAGAAGGTCCAAGGGATACAGTAAACCTGAAGCGAAGCATCGGAATCTAAAACTGGACTCACAGGCCAGGTTCAAATCATAGAATGTTAGAGTGTCAGTCCTCTTGTACTTAAGTTGGCATTGTGCCTTTTGAATTTAATTCCGATCCAATTTCTGTGCTTCATCGTCAATAAGAAGGACCAAGGGATACAGTAAACCTGAAGTGAAGCATCGGAATCTAAAACTGGACTCACAGGACAGGTTCAAATCATAGCAAGTTAGAGTGTCAGTCCTCTTGTACTTAAGACGGTATTGTGCCTTTTGTATTAATTTTGGATGCAATTTCTGTGTTTCATCGTCAATAAGAAGGTCCAAGGGATACAGTAAACCTGAAGTGAAGCATCGGAATCTAAAACTGGATTCACAGGCGAGGTTCAAATCATAGAAAGTTAGAGTGTCAGTCCTGCTGTACTGAAGTCAGCATTGTGTCTTTTGAATTTAATTCCGATGCAATTTCTGTGTTTAATTGTCAATAAGAAGGTCCAAGGGATACAATAACTCAGAAGTGAAGCATCGGAATCTAAAACTGGACTCACAGGAGAGTTTCAAATCATAGAAAGTTAGAGTGTCAGTCCTCTTTTACTTACATCGGCATTGTGCCTTTTGAATTTAATTCCGATGCAATTTCTGTGTTGCGTAGTCAATTAGAAGGTCCAAGGTATACAGTAAACCTGAAGTGAAGCATCGGAATCTAAAACTGGACTCACAGGAGAGGTTCAAATCATAGAAAGTTGCAGTGTCAGTCCTCTAGTACTTAAGTCGGCATTGTGCCTTTTGTATTAAGTTCGGATGCCATTTCTGTGTTTCATCGTCAATAAGAAGGTCCAAGGGATACAGTAAACCTGAAGTGAAGCATCAGAACAAAAACTGGACTCACAGGAGATGTTCTATTCATAGAAAGTTAGACTGTGAGTCCTCTTGTACGTAAGTCGGCATTGTGCCTTTTGAATTTTATTCCGATGCAATTTCTGTGTTTCATCGGTAATAAGGAGGTCCAAGGTATACAGTAAACCAGAAGTGAAGCATCGGAATCTAAAACTGGACTCACAGGACAGGTTCAAATCATAGAAAGTTAGAGTGTCAGTCCTCTTGTACTTATGTCGGCATTGTGCCTTTTGTATTAAATTCGGATGCAATTTCTGTGTTTCTTCGTCAATAAGAAGGTCCAAGGTATACAGTAAACCTGAAGTGAAGCATCGGAAACTAAAACTGGACTCACAGGGGAGGTTCAAATCATAGAATGTTAGAGTGTCAGACCTCTTATACTTAAATCGGTATTGTGCCTTTTGTATTAATTTCGGATGCAATTTCTGTGTTTCATCGTCAATAAGAAGGTCCAAGGGATACAGTAAACCTGAACTGAAGCATCGGTATCTAAAACTGGATTCACATGGGAGGTTCAAATCATAGAAAGTTAGAGTGTCAGTCCTCTTGTACTTAAGTCGGCATTGTGCATTTTGTATTAAATTCGGATGCAATTTCTGTGTTTCATCGTCAATAAGAAGGTCCAAGGGATACAGTAAACCTGAAGTGAAGCATCGGAATCTAAAACAGGACTCACAGGAGAGGTTCACATCATTGAGAGATAGAGTGTCAGTCCTCTTGTACTTAAGTCGGCATTGTGCCTTTTGTATTTAATTCCGATGCAATTTCTGTGTTTCATCGTCAATAAGAAGGTCCAAGGGATTCAGTAAACCTGAAGTGAAGCATCGGAATCTAAAACTAGGCTCACAGGAGTGGTTCAAATCATAGAAAGTTAGAGTGTCAGTCCTCTTGTACTTAAGTCGGCATTGTGCCTTTTGAGTTTAATTCCGATCCAATTTTTGTGCTTCATCGTCAATAAGAAGGTCCAAGGAATACAGAAAACCTGAAGTGAAGCATCGGTCTCTAAAACTGAACTCACAGGAGAGGTTCAAATCATAGAAAGTTAGAGTGTCAGTCGGCTTGTACTTAAGTCGGCATTGTGCCTTTTGTATTAATTTCGGATACAGTTTCTGTGTTTCATCGTCAATAAGAACGTCCGAGGGGTACAGTAAACCTGAAGTGAAGCATCGGAATATAAAACTGGACTCACAGGGGAGGTTCAAATCATAGAGAGTTAGAGTGTCAGCCTCCATGTACTGAAGTCGGCATTGTGCTTTTGTATTAAATTCGGATGCAATTTCTGTGTTTCATCGTCATTAAGAAGGTCCAAGTGATACAGCAAACCTGAAATGAAGCATCGGAATCCAAAACTGGACTCTCAGGAGAGGTTCAAATCATAGAAAGTTAGAGTGTCAGTCCTCTAATACTTAAATCGGCATTGTGCCTTTTGAATTTAATTCCAAAGCCATTTCTGTGTTTCGTAGTCAATAAGATGGTCCAAGGTATAACGTAAACCTGAAGTGAAGCATCGGAATCTAAAACTGGACTCACAGCGGAGGTTCAAATCATAGAATGTTAGAGTGTCCGTCCTCTTGTACTTAAGTCGGCAATGTGCCTTTTGTATTTAATTCCGATGCAATTTATGTGTTTCTTCGTCAATAAGGAGGTCCAAGGTATACAGTAAACCTGAAGTGAAGCATCAGAATCTAAAACTGGACTCCCAAGAGAGGTTCAAATCATAGAAAGTTAGAGTGTCAGTCCCCTTGTACTTATGTCGGCATTGTGCCTTTTATATTAAATTCGGATGCAATTTCTGTGTTTCTTCGTCAATAAGAAGGTCCAAGGTATACAGTAAACCTGAAATGAAGCATCGGAATCTAAAACTGGACTCACAGGGGAGGTTCAAATCATAGAATGTTAGAGTGTCCGTCCTCTTGTACTTAAGTCGGCATTCTGCCTTTTGAATTTAATTCCGATCCAATTTCTGTGCTTCATCGTCAATAAGAAGGTCCAAGGGATACAGTAAACCTGAAGTGAAGAATCGGAATCTAAAACTGGACTCACAGGAGAGGTTCAAATCATAGAAAGTTATAGTGTCAGTCCGCTTGTACTTAAGTCATCATTGTGCCTTTTGTATTAAATTCAGATGCAGTTTCTGTGTTTCATCGTCAATAAGAAGGTCCGAGGGGTACAGGAAACCTGAAGTGCAGCATCGGAATCTAAAACTGGACTCACAGGAAAGGTTCAAATCATAGAAAGTTAGAGTGTCAGTCCTCTTGTACTTACATCGGCATTGTGCCTTTTCAATTTAATTCCGATGCAATTTCTGTGTTTCGTAGTCAATAAGAAAGTCCAAGGTATACAGTAAACCTGAAGTGAAGCATCGGAATCTAAAACTGGACTCACAGGAGAGGTTCAAATCATAGAAAGTTACAGTGTCAGTCCTCTTGTACTTAAGTCGGCATTGTGCCGTTTGTATTAAATTCGGATGCAATTTGTGTGTATCATCGTCAATAAGAAGGTCCAAGGGTTACAGTAAACCTGAAGAGAAGCATCGGAATCTAAAACTGGACTCACAGGAGAGGTTCAAATCATAGAAAGTTAGAGTGTCAGTCCTCTTGTCCTTAAGTCGGCATTTTGCCTTTTGTATTAAATTCGGATGCCATTTCTGTGTTTCATCGTCAATAAGAAGGTCCAAGGGATACAGTAAACCTGAAGTGAAGCATCGGAACAAAAACTGGACTCACAGGAGATGTTCAATTCATAGAAAGTTAGACTGTGAGTCCTCTTGTACGTAAGTCGGCATTGTGCCTTTTGAATTTTATTCCGATGCAATTTCTGTGTTTCATCGGTAATAAGGAGGTCCAAGGTATACAGTAAACCTGAAGTGAAGCATCGGAATCTAAAACTGGACTCACAGGACAGGTTCAAATCATAGAAAGTTAGAGTGTCAGTCCTCTTGTACTTATGTCGGCATTGTGCCTTTTGTATTAAATTCGGATGCAATTTCTGTGTTTCTTCGTCAATAAGAAGGTCCAAGGTATACAGTAAACCTGAAGTGAAGCATCGGAAACTAAAACTGGACTCACAGGGGAGGTTCAAATCATAGAATGTTAGAGTGTCAGACCTCTTGTACTTAAGTCGGCATTGTCCTTTTGAATTTAATTCCGATCCAATTTCTGTGCTTCATCGTCAATAAGAAGGTCCAAGCGATACAGTAAACCTGAAGTGAAGCATCGGAATCTAAAACTGGACCCACAGGAGAGGTTCAAATCATAGAAAGTTAGAGTGCCAGTCCGCTTGTACTTAAGTCATTATTGTGCCTTTGGTATTAAATTCGGATGCAGTTTCTGTGTTTCATCGTCAATGAGAAGGTCCGAGGGGTACAGTAAACCTGAAATGAAGAATCGGAATCTAAAACTGGACTCACAGGAGACTTTCAAATCATAGAAAGTTAGAGTGTCAGTCCTCTTATACTTAAATCGGTATTGTGCCTTTTGTATTAATTTCGGATGCAATTTCTGTGTTTCATCGTCAATAAGAAGGTCCAAGGGATACAGTAAACCTGAACTGAAGCATCGGTATCTAAAACTGGATTCACATGGGAGGTTCAAATCATAGAAAGTTAGAGTGTCAGTCCTCTTGTACTTAAGTCGGCATTGTGCATTTTGTATTAAATTCGGATGCAATTTCTGTGTTTCATCGTCAATAAGAAGGTCCAAGGCATACAGTAAACCTGAAGTGAAGCATCGGAATCTAAAACAGGACTCACAGAAGCGGTTCACATCATTGAGAGATAGAGTGTCAGTCCTCTTGTACTTAAGTCGGCATTGTGCCTTTTGTATTTAATTCCGATGCAATTTCTGTGTTTCATCGTCAATAAGAAGGTCCAAGGGATTCAGTAAACCTGAAGTGAAGCATCGGAATCTAAAACTAGGCTCACAGGAGTGGTTCAAATCATAGAAAGTTACAGTGTCAGTCCTCTTGTACTTAAGTCGGCATTGTGCCGTTTGAGTTTAATTCCGATCCAATTTTTGTGCTTCATCGTCAATAAGAAGGTCCAAGGGATACAGAAAACCTGAAGTGAAGCATCGGAATCTAAAACTGGACTCACAGGGGAGGTTCAAATCATAGAGAGTTAGAGTGTCAGCCCCCATGTACTGAAGTCGGCATTGTGCTTTTGTATTAAATTCGGATGCAATTTCTGTGTTTCATCGTCATTAAGAAGGACCAAGTGATACAGCAAACCTGAAATGAAGCATCGGAATCCAAAACTGGACTCTCAGGAGAGGTTCAAATCATAGAAAGTTAGAGTGTCAGTCCTCTAGTACTTAAATCGGCATTGTGCCTTTTGAATTTAATTCCAAAGCCATTTCTGTGTCTCGTAGTCAATAAGATGGTCCAAGGTATACCGTAAACCTGAAGTGAAGCATCGGAATCTAAAACTGGACTCACAGCGGAGGTTCAAATCATAGAATGTTAGAGTGTCCGTCCTCTTGTACTTAAGTCGGCAATGTGCCTTTTGTATTTAATTCCGATGCAATTTATGTGTTTCTTCGTCAATAAGGAGGTCCAAGGTATACAGTAAACCTGAAGTGAAGCATCATAATCTAAAACTTGATCCCAAGAGAGGTTCAAATCATAGAAAGTTAGAGTGTCAGTCCCCTTGTACTTAAGTCGGCATTGTGCCTTTTATATTAAATTCGGATGCAATTTCTGTGTTTCTTCGTCAATAAGAAGGCCCAAGGCATACAGTAAACCTGAAGTGAAGCATCGGAATCTAAAACTGGACTCACAGGGGAGGTTCAAATCATAGAAAGTTAGAGTGTCCGTCCTCTTGTACTTAAGTCGGCATTCTGCCTTTTGAATTTAATTCCGATCCAATTTCTGTGCTTCATCGTCAACAAGAAGGTCCAAGGGATACAGTAAACCTGAAGTGAAGAATCGGAATCTAAAACTGGACTCACAGGAGAGGTTCAAATCATAGAAAGTCATAGTGTCAGTCCGCTTGTACTTAAGTCATCATTGTGCCTTTTGTATTAAATTCAGATGCAGTTTCTGTGTTTCATCGTCAACAGGAAGGTCCGAGGTGTACAGGAAACCTGAAGTGCAGCATCGGAATCTAAAACTGGACTCACAGGAGAGGTTCAAATCATAGAAAGTTAGAGTGTCAGTCCTCTTGTACTTACATCGGCATTGTGCCTTTTCAATTTAATTCCGATGCAATTTCTGTGTATCGTAGTCAATAAGAAAGTCCAAGGTATACAGTAAACCTGAAGTGAAGCATCGGAATCTAAAACTGGACTCACAGGAGAGGTTCAAATCATAGAAAGTTACAGTGCCAGTCCTCTTGTACTTAAGTCGGCATTGTGCCGTTTGTATTAAATTCGGATGCAATTTGTGTGTATCATCGTCAATAAGAAGGTCCAAGGGTTACAGTAAACCTGAAGAGAAGCATCGGAATCTAAAACTGGACTCACAGGAGAGGTTCAAATCATAGAAAGTTAGAGTGTCAGTCCTCTTGTACTTAAGTCTGCATTTTGCCTTTTGTATTAAATTCGGATGCCATTTCTGTGTTTCATCGTCAATGAGAAGGTCCGAGGGGTACAGTAAACCTGAAATGAAGAATCGGAATCTAAAACTGGACTCACAGGAGACTTTCAAATCATAGAAAGTTAGAGTGTCAGTCCTCTTATACTTAAATCGGTATTGTGCCTTTTGTATTAATTTCGGATGCAATTTCTGTGTTTCATCGTCAATAAGAAGGTCCAAGGGATACAGTAAACCTGAACTGAAGCATCGGTACCTAAAACTGGATTCACATGGGAGGTTCAAATCATAGAAAGTTAGAGTATCAGTCCTCTTGTACTTAAGTCGGCATTGTGCATTTTGTATTAAATTCGGATGCAATTTCTGTGTTTCATCGTCAATAAGAAGGTCCAAGGGATACAGTAAACCTGAAGTGAAGCATCGGAATCTAAAACAGGACTCACAGGAGAGGTTCACATCATTGAGAGATAGAGTGTCAGTCCTCTTGCACTTAAGTCGGCATTGTGCTTTTTGTATTTAATTCCGATGCAATTTCTGTGTTTCATCGTCAATAAGAAGGTCCAAGGGATTCAGTAAACCTGAAGTGAAGCATCGGAATCTAAAACTAGGCTCACAGGAGTGGTTCAAATCATAGAAAGTTAGAGTGTCAGTCCTCTTGTACTTAAGTCGGCATTGTGCCTTTTGAGTTTAATTCCGATCCAATTTTTGTGCTTCATCGTCAATAAGAAGGTCCAAGGGATACAGAAAACCTGAAGTGAAGCATCGGTCTCTAAAACTGGACTCACAGGAGAGGTTCAAATCATAGAAAGTTTGAGTGTCAGTCCGCTTGCACTTAAGTCGGCATTGTGCCTTTTGTATTAATTTTGGATACAGTTTCTGTGTTTCTTCGTCAATAAGAAGGTCCAAGGTATACAGTAAACCTGAAATGAAGCTTCGGAATCTAAAACTGGACTCACAGGGGAGGTTCAAATCATAGAATGTTAGAGTGTCCGTCCTCTTGTACTTAAGTCGGCATTCTGCCTTTTGAATTTAATTCCGATCCAATTTCTGTGCTTCATCATCAATAAGCAGGTCCAAGGGATACAGTAAACCTGAAGTGAAGAATCGGAATCTAAAACTGGACTCACAGGAGAGGTTCAAATCATAGAAAGTTATAGTGTCTGTCCGCTTGTACTTAAGTCATCATTGTGCCTTTTGTATTAAATTCAGATGCAGTTTCTGTGTTTCATCGTCAATAAGAAGGTCCGAGGGGTACAGGAAACCTGAAGTGCAGCATCGGAATCTAAAACTGGACTCACAGGAGAGGTTCAAATCATAGAAAGTTAGAGTGTCAGTCCTCTTGTACTTACATCGGCATTGTGCCTTTTCAATTTAATTCCGATGCAATTTCTGTGTTTCGTAGTCAATAAGAAAGTCCAAGGTATACAGTAAACCTGAAGTGAAGCATCGGAATCTAAAACTGGACTCACAGGAGAGGTTCAAATCATAGAAAGTTACAGTGTCAGTCCTCTTGTACTTAAGTCGGCATTGTGCCGTTTGTATTAAATTCGGATGCAATTTGTGTGTATCATCGTCAATAAGAAGGTCGAAGGGTTACAGTAAACCTGAAGAGAAGCATCGGAATCTAAAACTGGACTCACAGGAGAGGTTCAAATCATAGAAAGTTAGAGTGTCAGTCCTCTTGTACTTAAGTCGGCATTTTGCCTTTTGTATTAAATTCGGATGCCATTTCTGTGTTTCATCGTCAATAAGAAGGTCCAAGGGATACAGTAAACCTGAAGTGAAGCATCGGAACAAAAACTGGACTCACAGGAGATGTTCAATTCATAGAAAGTTAGACTGTGAGTCCTCTTGTACGTAAGTCGGCATTGTGCCTTTTGAATTTTATTCCGATGCAATTTCTGTGTTTCATCGGTAATAAGGAGGTCCAAGGTATACAGTAAACCTGAAGTGAAGCATCGGAATCTAAAACTGGACTCACAGGACAGGTTCAAATCATAGAAAGTTAGAGTGTCAGACCTCTTGTACTTAAGTCGGCATTGTGCCTTTTGAATTTAATTCCGATCCAATTTCTGTGCTTCATCGTCAATAAGAAGGTCCAAGCGATACAGTAAACCTGAAGTGAAGCATCGGAATCTAAAATTGGACCCACAGGAGAGGTTCAAATCATAGAAAGTTAGAGTGCCAGTCCGCTTGTACTTAAGTCATCATTGGGCCTTTGGTATTAAATTCGGATGCAGTTTCTGTGTTTCATCGTCAATGAGAAGGTCCGAGGGGTACAGTAAACCTGAAATGAAGAATCGGAATCTAAAACTGGACTCACAGGAGACTTTCAAAACATAGAAAGTTAGAGTGTCAGTCCTCTTATACTTAAATCGGTATTGTGCCTTTTGTATTAATTTCGGATGCAATTTCTGTGTTTCATCGTCAATAAGAAGGTCCAAGGGAATCAGTAAACCTGAACTGAAGCATCGGTATCTAAAACTGGATTCACATGGGAGGTTCAAATCATAGAAAGTTAGAGTGTCATTCCTCTTGTACTTACGTCGGCATTGTGCATTTTGTATTAAATTCGGATGCAATTTCTGTGTTTCATCGTCAATAAGAAGGTCCAAGGGATACAGTAAACCTGAAGTGAAGCATCGGAATCTAAAACAGGACTCACAGGAGAGGTTCACATCATTGAGAGATAGAGTGTCAGTCCTCTTGTACTTAAGTCGGCATTGTGCCTTTTGTATTTAATTCCGATGCAATTTCTGTGTTTCATCGTCAATAAGAAGGTCCAAGGGATTCAGTAAACCTGAAGTGAAGCATCGGAATCTAAAACTAGGCTCACAGGAGTGGTTCAAATCATAGAAAGTTAGAGTGTCAGTCCTCTTGTACTTAAGTCGGCATTGTGCCTTTTGAGTTTGATTCTGATCCAATTTTTGTGCTTCATCGTCAATAAGAAGGTCCAAGGGATACAGAAAACCTGAAGTGAAGCATCGGTCTCTAAAACTGGACTCACAGGAGAGGTTCAAATCATAGAAAGTTAGAGTGTCAGTCCGCTTGTACTTAAGTCGGCATTGTGCCTTTTGTATTAATTTCGGATACAGTTTCTGTGTTTCATCGTCAATAAGAACGTCCGAGGGGTACAGTAAACCTGAAGTGAAGCATCGGAATCTAAAACTGGACTCACAGGGGAGGTTCAAATCATAGAGAGTTAGAGTGTCAGCCCCCATGTACTGAAGTCGGCTTTGTGCTTTTGTATTAAATTCGGATGCAATTTCTGTGTTTCATCGTCATTAAGAAGGTCCAAGTGATACAGCAAACCTGAAATGAAGCATCGGAATCCAAAACTGGACTCTCAGGAGAGGTTCAAATCATAGAAAGTTAGAGTGTCAGTCCCCTTGTACTTAAGTCGGCATTGTGCCTTTTATATTAAATTCGGATGCAATGTCTGTGTTTCTTCGTCAATAAGAAGGTCCAAGGTATACAGTAAACCTGAAGTGAAGCATTTGAAACTAAAACTGGACTCACAGGGGAGGTTCAAATCATAGAATGTTAGAGTGTCCGTCCTCTTGTACTTAAGTCGGCATTCTGCCTTTTGAATTTAATTCCGATCCAATTTCTGTGCTTCATCGTCAATAAGAAGGTCCAAGGGATACAGTAAACCTGAAGTGAAGCATCGGAATCTAAAACAGGACTCACAGGAGAGGTTCACATCATTGAGAGATAGAGTGTCAGTCCTCTTGTACTTAAGTCGGCATTGTGCCTTTTGTATTTAATTCCGATGCAATTTATGTGTTTCTTCGTCAATAAGGAGGTCCAAGGTATACAGTAAACCTGAAGTGAAGCATCAAAATCTAAAACTGGACTCCCAAGAGAGGTTCAAATCATAGAAAGTTAGAGTGTCAGTCCCCTTGTACTTAAGTCGGCATTGTGCCTTTTATATTAAATTCGGATGCAATGTCTGTGTTTCTTCGTCAATAAGAAGGTCCAAGGTATACAGTAAACCTGAAGTGAAGCATTTGAAACTAAAACTGGACTCACAGGGGAGGTTCAAATCATAGAATGTTAGAGTGTCCGTCCTCTTGTACTTAAGTCGGCATTCTGCCTTTTGAATTTAATTCCGATCCAATTTCTGTGCTTCATCGTCAATAAGAAGGTCCAAGGGATACAGTAAACCTGAAGTGAAGAATCGGAATCTAAAACTGGACTCACAGGAGAGGTTCAAATCATAGAAAGTTATAGTGTCAGTCCGCTTGTACTTAAGTCATCATTGTGCCTTTTGTATTAAATTCAGATGCAGTTTCTGTGTTTCATCGTCAATAGGAAGGTCCGAGGGGTACAGGAAACCTGAAGTGCAGCATCGGAATCTAAAACTGGACTCACAGGAGAGGTTAAAATCATAGAAAGTTAGAGTGTCAGTCCTCTTGTACTTACATCGGCATTGTGCCTTTTCAATTTAATTCCGATGCAATTTCTGTGTTTCGTAGTCAATAAGAAAGTCCAAGGTATACAGTAAACCTGAAGTGAAGCATCGGAATCTAAAACTGGACTCACTGGAGAGGTTCAAATCATAGAAAGTTACAGTGTCAGTCCTCTTGTACTTAAGTCGGCATTGTGCCGTTTGTATTAAATTCGGATGCAATTTGTGTGTATCATCGTCAATAAGAAGGTCCAAGGGTTACAGTAAACCTGAAGCGAAGCATCGGAATCTAAAACTGGACTCACAGGAGAGGTTCAAATCATAGAAAGTTAGAGTGTCAGTCCTCTTGTACTTAAGTCGGCATTTTGCCTTTTGTATTGAATTCGGATGCCATTTCTGTGTTACATCGTCAATAAGAAGGTCCAAGTGATACAGTAAACCTGAAGTGAAGCATCGGAATGTAAAACTGGACTCACAGGAGATTCATAGAAATTCATAGAAAGTTGGACTGTGAGTCCTCTTGTACTTAAGTCGGCATTGTGCCTTTTGAATTTTATTCCAATGCAAATTCTGTGCTTCATAGTCAATAAGAAGGTCCAAGGTATACAGTAAACCTGACGTGAAGCATCGGAATCTAAAACTGGATTCACAGCAGAGGTTCAAATCATAGAAAGTTAGAGTGTCAGTCCTCTTGACTTAAGTCGGCATTGTGCCTTTTGTATTAAATTCTGATGCAATTTCTGTGTTTCTTCGTCAATAAGAAGGTCCAAGGTATACAGTAAACCTTAAGTGAAGCATCGGAATCTAAAACTGGGCTCACTGGAGAGGTTCAAATCATAGAAAGTTAGAGTGTCAGTCCGCTTGTACTTAAGTCATCATTGTGCGTTTTGTATTAAATTCGGATGCAGTTTCTATGTTTCATCGGCAATAAGAAGGACCGAGGCGTACAGTAAACCTGAAGTGAAGCATCGGAATCCAAAACTTGACTCACAGGAGAGGTTCAAATCATAGAATGTTAGAGGGTCAGCCCTCTTGTACTTAAGTCGGCATTGTGCCTTTTGTAATAATTTCGGATGCAATTTCTGTGTTTCATCGTCAATAAGACAATCCAAGGGATACAGTAAACCTGAAGTGAAGCATCGGAATCTAAAACTGGATTCACAGGGGAGGATCAAATCATAGAAAGTTAGAGTGTCAGTCCTCTTGTACTTACATCGGCATTGTGCCTTTTGAATTTAATTCCGATGCAATTTCTGTGTTTCGTAGTCAATAAGAAGGTCCAAGGTAGATAGTAAACCTGAAGTGAAACATCGGAATCTAAAACTGGACTCACAGGAGAGGTTCAAATCATAGAAAGTTACAGTATCAGTCCTCTTGTACTTAATCGGCAATGTGCCTTTTGTATTAAATTCGGATGCAATTTGTGTGTTTCATCGTCAATAAGAAGGTCCAAGGGTTACAGTAAACCTGAAGTGAAGCACCGGAATCTTAAACTGGACTCACAGGAGAGGTTCAAATCATAGAAAGTTAGAGTGTCAGTCCTCTTGTACTTAAGTCGGCATTGTGCCTTTTGTATTAAATTCGGATGCCATTTCTGTGTTTCATCGTCAATAAGAAGGTCCAAGGGATACAGTAAACCTGAAGTGAACCATCGGAATGTAAAACTGAACTCACAGGAGATGTTCAATTCATAGAAAGTTAGACTGTGAGTCCCCTTGTACGTAAGTCGGCATTGTGCCTTTTGAATTTTATTCCGATGCAATTTCTGTGTTTCATCGTTAATAAGGAGGTCCAAGGTATACAGTAAACCTGAAGTGAAGCATCGGAATCTAAAAGTGGACTCACAGGAGAGGTTCAAATCATAGAAAGTTAGAGTGTCAGTCCTGTTGTACTTAAGTCGGCATTGTGCCTTTTGAGTTTAATTCCGATGCAATTTCTGTGCTTCATCGTCAATAAGGAGGTCCAAGGGATACAGAAAACCTGAAGTGAAGCATCGGTCTCTAAAACTGGACTCACAGGAGAGGTTCCAATCATAGAAAGTTAGAGTGTCAGTCCGCTTGTACTTAAGTCGGCATTGTGCCTTTTGTATTAATTTCGGCTACAGTTTCTGTGTTTGATCGTCAATGAGAACGTCCGAGGGGTACAGTAAACCTGAAGTGAAGCATCGGCATCTAAAACTGGACTCACAGCAGAGGTTCAAATCATAGAAATGTAGAGTGCCAGTCCGCTTGTACTTAAGTCATCATTGTGCCTTTTGTACTAAATTCGGATGCTGTTTCCGTGTTTCATCGTCAATGAGAAGGTCCGAGGGGTACAGTAAACCTGAAATGAAGCATCGTAATCTAAAACTGGACTCACAGGAGAGGTTCAAATCATAGAAAGTTAGAGTGTCAGTCCTCTAGTACTTAAATCGGCATTGTGCCTATTGAATTTAATTCCGAAACAATTTCTGTGTTTCGTAGTCAATAAGATGGTCCAAGGTATACCGTAAACCTGAAGTGAAGCATCGGAATCTAAAACTGGACTCACAGGAGAGGTTCAAATCATAGAAAGTTAGAGTGCCAGTCCGCTTGTACTTAAGTCATCATTGTGCCTTTTGCATTAAATTCGGATGCTGTTTCTGTGTTTCATCGTCAATGAGAAGGTCCGAGGGTACAGTAAACCTGAAATGAAGCATTGTAATCTAAAACTGGACTCACAGGAGAGGTTCAAATCATAGAAAGTTAGAGTGTCAGTCCTCTTATACTTAAATCGGTATTGTGCCTTTTGTATTAATTTCGGATGCAATTTCTGTGTTTCATCGTCAATAAGAATGTCCAAGGGATACAGTAAACCTGAAGTGAAGCATCGGAATCTAAAACTGGAATCACAGGGGAGGTTCAAATCATAGAAAGTTAGAGTGTCAGTCCTCCTGTACTGAAGTCGGCATTGTGTCTTTTGAATTTAATTCCGATGCAATTTCTGTGTTTCATCGTCAATAAGAAGTTCCAAGGGATACAGTAAGCCTGAAGTGAAGCATCGGAATCTAAAACTGGACTCACAGGACAGGTTCAAATCATAGAAAGTTAGAGTGTCAATCCTCTTTTACTTAAGTCGGCATTGTGCATTTTGTATTAAATTCGGGTGCAATTTCTGTGTTTCATCGTCAATAAGAAGGTCCAAGGGATACAGTAAACCTGAAGTGAAGCATCGGAATCTAAAACAGGACTCCCAAGACAGGTTGAAATCATAGAAAGTTAGAGTGTCAGTCCTCTTGTACTTATGTCGGCATTGTGCCTTTTGAATTTAATCCCGATGCAAGCTCTGTGCTTCATCGTCAATAAGAAGGTCCAAGGGAAACAGTATACCTGAAGTGAGGCATCGGAATCTAAAACTGGACTCACCGGAGAGGATCAAACCATAGAAAGTTAGAGTGTCAGTCCTCTTGTACTTAAGTAGGCATTGTGCCTTTTGTATTAAATATGGATGCCATTTCTGTGTTTCATCGTCAATAAGAAGGTCCAAGGGATACAGTAAACGTAAAGTGAAGCATCGGAATGTAAAACTGGAGTCACAGGAGATGTTCAAATCATTGAAAGTAAGAGTGTCAGTTCTCTTGTACTTAAGTCGGCATTGTGCCTTTTGAATTTTATTCCGATGCTATTTCTGTGCTTCATCGTCAATAAGAAGGTCCAAGGTATACAGTAAACCTGAAGTGAAGAATCGGAATCTAAAACTGGACTCACAGCAGAGGTTCAAATTGCAGAAAGTTAGAGTAATAGTCCTCTTGTACTTAAGTTGGCATTGTGCCTATTGTATTAAATTCAGATGCATATTCTGTGTTTCTTCGTCAATAAGAAGGTCCCAGGTATACAGTGAACCTGAAGTGATGCATCAGAATCTAAAACTGGACTCACAGGGGAGGTTCAAATCATACAATGTTAGAGTGTCAGTCCTCTTGTACTTAAGTAAGCATTGTGCCTTTTGAATTTAATTCCGATCCAATTTCTGTGCTTCAACGTCAATAAGAAGGTCCAAGTGGTACAGTAAACCGGAAATGAAGCATCGGAATCTAAAACTGGACTCTCAGGAGATTTTCAAATCATAGAAAGTTAGAGTGTCAGTCCTCTTGTACTTAAATGGGCATTGTGCCTTTTGAATTTAATTCCGATGCAATTTCTGTGTTTCGTAGTCTATAAGAAGGTCCAAGGTATACTGTAAACCTGAAGTGGAGCATCGGAAACTAAAACTGGACCCACAGGAGAGGTTCAAATCATAGAAAGTTACACTGTCAGTCCTCTTGTACTTAAGTCGGCATTGTGCCTTTTGTATTAAATTCGGATGCAATTTGTGTGTTTCATCGTCAATAAGAAGGTCCAAGAGTTACAGTAAACCTGAAATGAAGCTTCGGAATCTAAAACTGGACTCACAGGAGAGGTTCAAATCATAGAAAGTTAGAGTGTCAGTCCTCTTGTACTTAAGTCGGCATTGTGCCTTTTGTATTTAATTCCGATGCAATTTATGTGTATCATCGTCAATAAGGAAGTCCAAGGTATACAGTAAACCTGAAGTGAAGCATCGAAATCTGAAACTGGACTCCCAAGAGAGGTTCAAATCACAGAAAGTTAGAGTGTCAGTCCTCTTGTACTTAAGTCGGCATTGTGCCTTTTGTATTAAATTCCGATCCAATTTCTGTGTTTCGTCGTCAATAAGAAGGTCCAAGGTATACAGTAAACCTGAAGTGAAGCATCGGAATCTAAAACTGGACTCACAGAAGAGGTTCAAATCATAGAAAGTTAGAGTGTCAGTCCTCTTGTACTTAAGTCGGCATTGTGCCTTTTGTATTTAATTCCAATGCTATTTCTGTGTTTCATCGTCAATAAGGAGGTCCAAGGTATACAGTAATCCTGAAGTGAAGCATCGGAATCTAAAACTGGACTCCCAAGACAGGTTGAAATCATAGAAAGTTAGAGTGTCAGTCCTCTTGTACTTATGTCGGCATTGTGCCTTTTGAATTTAATCCTGATGCAAGCTCTGTGCTTCATCGTCAATAAGAAGGTCCAAGGGAAACAGTATACCTGAAGTGAGGCATCGGAATCTAAAACTGGACTCACCGGAGAGGATCAAACCATAGAAAGTTAGAGTGTCAGTCCTCTTGTACTTAAGTAGGCATTGTGCCTTTTGTATTAAATATGGATGCCATTTCTGTGTTTCATCGTCAATAAGAAGGTCAAAGGGATACAGTAAACGTAAAGTGAAGCATCGGAATGTAAAACTGGAGTCACAGGAGATGTTCAAATCATTGAAAGTAAGAGTGTCAGTTCTCTTGTACTTAAGTCGGCATTGTGCCTTTTGAATTTTATTCCGATGCTATTTCTGTGCTTCATCGTCAATAAGAAGGTCCAAGGTATACAGTAAACCTGAAGTGAAGAATCGGAATCTAAAACTGGACTCACAGCAGAGGTTCAAATTGCAGAAAGTTAGAGTAATAGTCCTCTTGTACTTAAGTTGGCATTGTGCCTATTGTATTAAATTCAGATGCATATTCTGTGTTTCTTCGTCAATAAGAAGGTCCCAGGTATACAGTGAACCTGAAGTGATGCATCAGAATCTAAATCTGGACTCACAGGGGAGGTTCAAATCATACAATGTTAGAGTGTCAGTCCTCTTGTACTTAAGTAAGCATTGTGCCTTTTGAATTTAATTCCGATCCAATTTCTGTGCTTCAACGTCAATAAGAAGGTCCAAGTGGTACAGTAAACCGGAAATGAAGCATCGGAATCTAAAACTGGACTCTCAGGAGATTTTCAAATCATAGAAAGTTAGAGTGTCAGTCCTCTTGTACTTAAATGGGCATTGTGCCTTTTGAATTTAATTCCGATGCAATTTCTGTGTTTCGTAGTCTATAAGAAGGTCCAAGGTATACTGTAAACCTGAAGTGGAGCATCGGAAACTAAAACTGGACCCACAGGAGAGGTTCAAATCATAGAAAGTTACACTGTCAGTCCTCTTGTACTTAAGTCGGCATTGTGCCTTTTGTATTAAATTCGGATGCAATTTGTGTGTTTCATCGTCAATAAGAAGGTCCAAGAGTTACAGTAAACCTGAAATGAAGCTTCGGAATCTAAAACTGGACTCACAGGAGAGGTTCAAATCATAGAAAGTTAGAGTGTCAGTCCTCTTGTACTTAAGTCGGCATTGTGCCTTTTGTATTTAATTCCGATGCAATTTATGTGTATCATCGTCAATAAGGAAGTCCAAGGTATACAGTAAACCTGAAGTGAAGCATCGAAATCTGAAACTGGACTCCCAAGAGAGGTTCAAATCACAGAAAGTTAGAGTGTCAGTCCTCTTGTACTTAAGTCGGCATTGTGCCTTTTGTATTAAATTCCGATCCAATTTCTGTGTTTCGTCGTCAATAAGAAGGTCCAAGGTATACAGTAAACCTGAAGTGAAGCATCGGAATCTAAAACTGGACTCACAGAAGAGGTTCAAATCATAGAAAGTTAGAGTGTCAGTCCTCTTGTACTTAAGTCGGCATTGTGCCTTTTGTATTTAATTCCGATGCAATTTATGTGTTTCATCGTCAATAAGGAGGTCCAAGGTATAGAGTAAACCTGAAGTGAAGCATCGGAATCTAAAACTGGACTCACAGAAGAGGTTCAAATAGATAGAAAGTTTGAGTGTCAGTCCTCTTGTACTTAAGTCGCCATTGTGCCTTTTGTATTTAATTCCGATGCAATTTATGTGTTTCATCGTCAATAAGGAAGTCCAAGGTATACAGTAAACCTGAAGTGAAGCATCGAAATCTAAAACTGGACTCCCAAGAGAGGTTCAAATCATAGAAAGTTAGAGTGTCAGTCCTCTTGTACTTATGTCGGCATTGTGCCTTTTGAATTTAATCCCGATGCAAGCTCTGTGCTTCATCGTCAATAAGAAGGTCCAAGGGAAACAGTATACCTGAAGTGAGGCATCGGAATCTAAAACTGGACTCACCGGAGAGGATCAAACCATAGAAAGTTAGAGTGTCAGTCCTCTTGTACTTAAGTAGGCATTGTGCCTTTTGTATTAAATATGGATGCCATTTCTGTGTTTCATCGTCAATAAGAAGGTCCAAGGGATACAGTAAACGTAAAGTGAAGCATCGGAATGTAAAACTGGAGTCACAGGAGATGTTCAAATCATTGAAAGTAAGAGTGTCAGTTCTCTTGTACTTAAGTCGGCATTGTGCCTTTTGAATTTTATTCCGATGCTATTTCTGTGCTTCATCGTCAATAAGAAGGTCCAAGGTATACAGTAAACCTGAAGTGAAGAATCGGAATCTAAAACTGGACTCACAGCAGAGGTTCAAATTGCAGAAAGTTAGAGTAATAGTCCTCTTGTACTTAAGTTGGCATTGTGCCTATTGTATTAAATTCAGATGCATATTCTGTGTTTCTTCGTCAATAAGAAGGTCCCAGGTATACAGTGAACCTGAAGTGATGCATCAGAATCTAAAACTGGACTCACAGGGGAGGTTCAAATCATACAATGTTAGAGTGTCAGTCCTCTTGTACTTAAGTAAGCATTGTGCCTTTTGAATTTAATTCCGATCCAATTTCTGTGCTTCAACGTCAATAAGAAGGTCCAAGTGGTACAGTAAACCGGAAATGAAGCATCGGAATCTAAAACTGGACTCTCAGGAGATTTTCAAATCATAGAAAGTTAGAGTGTCAGTCCTCTTGTACTTAAATGGGCATTGTGCCTTTTGAATTTAATTCCGATGCAATTTCTGTGTTTCGTAGTCTATAAGAAGGTCCAAGGTATACTGTAAACCTGAAGTGGAGCATCGGAAACTAAAACTGGACCCACAGGAGAGGTTCAAATCATAGAAAGTTACACAGTCAGTCCTCTTGTACTTAAGTCGGCATTGTGCCTTTTGTATTAAATTCGGATGCAATTTGTGTGTTTCATCGTCAATAAGAAGGTCCAAGAGTTACAGTAAACCTGAAATGAAGCTTCGGAATCTAAAACTGGACTCACAGGAGAGGTTCAAATCATAGAAAGTTTGAGTGTCAGTCCTCTTGTACTTAAGTCGGCATTGTGCCTTTTGTATTTAATTCCGATGCAATTTATGTGTATCATCGTCAATAAGGAAGTCCAAGGTATACAGTAAACCTGAAGTGAAGCATCGAAATCTGAAACTGGACTCCCAAGAGAGGTTCAAATCACAGAAAGTTAGAGTGTCAGTCCTCTTGTACTTAAGTCGGCATTGTGCCTTTTGTATTAAATTCCGATGCAATTTCTGTGTTTCGTCGTCAATAAGAAGGTCCAAGGTATACAGTAAACCTGAAGTGAAGCATCGGAATCTAAAACTGGACTCACAGAAGAGGTTCAAACCATAGAAAGTTAGAGTGTCAGTCCTCTTGTACTTAAGTCGGCATTGTGCCTTTTGTATTTAATTCCGATGCAATTTATGTGTTTCATCGTCAATAAGGAGGTCCAAGGTATAGAGTAAACCTGAAGTGAAGCATCGGAATCTAAAACTGGACTCACAGAAGAGGTTCAAATAGATAGAAAGTTTGAGTGTCAGTCCTCTTGTACTTAAGTCGCCATTGTGCCTTTTGTATTTAATTCCGATGCAATTTATGTGTTTCATCGTCTATAAGGAAGTCCAAGGTATACAGTAAACCTGAAGTGAAGCATCGAAATCTAATACTGGACTCCCAAGAGAGGTTCAAATCATAGAAAGTTAGAGTGTCAGTCCTCTTGTACTTAAGTCGGCATTGTGCCTTTTGTATTAAATTCCGATGCAATCTCTGTGTTTCGTAGTCAATAAGAAGGTCCAAGGTATACACTAAACCTGAAGTGTAGCATCGGAATCTAAAACTGGGCTCACAGGAGAGAATCAAATCATAGAAAGTTAGAGTGTCAGTCCGCTTGTACTTAAGTCATCATTGTGCCTTTTGTATTAAATTCAGATGCAGTTTCTGTGTTTCATCGTCAATAAGAAGGTCCGAGGGGTACAGTAAACCTGAAGTAAAGCATCGGAATCTAAAACTGGACCCACCGGAGAGGTTCAAACCATAGAAAGTTAGAGTGTCAGTCCTCTTGTACTTAAGTAGGCATTGTGCCTTTTGTATTAAATATGGATGCCATTTCTGTGTTTCATCGTCAATAAGATGGTCCAAGGGATACAGTAAACGTAAAGTGAAGCATCGGAATGTAAAACTGGAGTCACAGGAGATGTTCAAATCATTGAAAGTAAGAGTGTCAGTTCGCTTGTACTTAAGTCGGCATTGTGCCATTTGAATTTTATTCCGATGCAATTTCTGTGCTTCATCGTCAATAAGAAGGTCCAAGGTATACAGTAAACCTGAAGTGGAGCATCGGAAACTAAAACTGGACTCACAGGAGAGGTTCAAATCATAGAAAGTTACAGTGTCAGTCCTCTTGTACTTAAGTTGGCATTGTGCCTTTTGTATTAAATTCGGATGCAATTTGTGTGTTTCATCGTCAATAAGAAGGTCCAAGAGTTACAGTAAACCTGAAGTGAAGCTTCGGAATCTAAAACTGGACTCACAGGAGAGGTTCAAATCATAGAAAGTTAGAGTGTCAGTCCTCTTGTACTTAAGTCGGCATTGTGCCTTTTGTATTAAATTCAGATGCAATTTCTGTGTTTCGTCGTCAATAAGAAGGTCCAAGGTATACAGTAAACCTGAAGTGAAGCATCGGAATCTAAAACTGGACTCACAGAAGAGGTTCAAATCATAGAAAGTTAGAGTGTCAGTCCTCTTGTACTTAAGTCGGCATTGTGCCTTTTGTATTTAATTCCGATGCAATTTATGTGTTTCATCGTCAATAAGGAGGTCCAAGGTATAGAGTAAACCTGAAGTGAAGCATCGGAATCTAAAACTGGACTCCCAAGAGAGGTTCAAATCGTAGAAAGTTGAAGTGTCAGTCCTCTTGTACTTAAGTCTGCATTGTGCCCTTTGTATTAAATTCGGATGCCATTTCTGTGTTTCATCGTCAATAAGAAGGTCCAAGGGATACAGTAAACCTGAAGTGAAGCATCGGAATGTAAAACAGGACTCACAGGAGATGTTCAAATCATAGAGAGTTAGACTGTCAGTCCTCTTGTACTTAAGTCGGCATTGTGCCTTTTGAATTTTATTCCGATGCAAATTCTGTGCTTCATCGTCAATAAGAAGGTCCAAGGTATACAGTAAACCTGAAGTGAAGCATCGGAATCTAAAACTGGACTCACAGCAAGGTTCAAATCATAGAAAGTTAGAGTGTCAGTCCTCTTGAACTTAAGTCGGCATTGTGCCTTTTGTATTAAATTCGGATGCAATTTCTGTGTTTCTTCGTCAGTAAGAAAGTCCAAGGTATACAGTAAACCTGAAGTGAAGCATCAGAATCTAAAACTGGACTCACAGAAGAGGATCAAATAGATAGAAAGTTTGAGTGTCAGTCCTCTTGTACTTAAGTCGGCATTGTGCCTTTTGTATTTAATTCCGATGCAATTTATGTGTTTCATCGTCAATAAGGAAGTCCAAGGTATACAGTAAACCTGAAGTGAAGCATCGAAATCTAAAACTGGACTCCCAAGAGAGGTTCAAATCATTGAAAGTTAGAGTGTCAGTCCTCTTGTACTTAAGTCGGCATTGTGCCTTTTGTATTAAATTCCGATGCAATCTCTGTGTTTCGTAGTCAATAAGAAGGTCCAAGGTATACAGTAAACCTGAAGTGAAGCATCGGAATCTAAAACTGGACTCACAGGAGAGGTTCAAATAATAGAAAGTTAGAGTGTCAGTCCTCTTGTACTTAAGTCGGTATAGTGCCTTTTGTATTAATTTCGGATGCAATTTCTGTGTTTCATCGTCAATAAGAAGTCCAAGGGATACAGTAAACCTGAAGTGAAGCATCGGAATCTAAAACTGGATTCACAGGGGAGGTTCAAATCATAGAAAGTTAGAGTGTCAGTCCTCCTGTACCGAAGTCGGCATTGTGTCTTTTGAATTTAATTCCGATGCAATTTCTGTGTTTCATTGTCAATAAGAAGGTCCAAGGGATACAGTATACCTGAATTGAAGCATCGGAATCTAAAACTGGACTCACAGGAGAGGTTGAAATCATAGAAAGTTAGAGTGGCAGTCCTATTGTTCTTACCTCGGCATTGTGCCTTTTGAATTTAATTCCGATGCAAATTCTGTATTCGTAGTCAATTACAAGGTCCAAGGTATATAGTAAACCTGAAGTGAAGCATCGGAATCTAAAACTGGACTCACAGGGGAGGTTCATATCATAGAATGTTAGAGTGTCAGTCCTCTTGTACTTAAGTAAGCATTGTGCCTTTTGAATTTAATTCCGATCCAATTTCTGTGCTTCAACGTCAATAAGAAGGTCCAAGTGGTACAGTAAACCGGAAATGAAGCATCGGAATCTAAAACTGGACTCTCAGGAGATTTTCAAATCATAGAAAGTTAGAGTGTCAGTCCTCTTGTACTTAAATCGTCATTGTGCCTTTTGAATTTAATTCCGATGGAATTTCTGTGTTTCGTAGTCAATAAGAAGGTCCAAGGTATGCAGTAAACCTGAAGTGAAGCATCGGAAACTAAAACTGGACCCACAGGAGAGGTTCAAATCATAGAAAGTTACAGTGTCAGTCCTCTTGAACTTAAGTCGGCATTGTGCCTTTTGTATTAAATTCGGATGCAATTTGTGTGTTTCATCGTCAATAAGAAGGTCCAAGAGTTACAGTAAACCTGATGTGAAGCTTCGGAATCTAAAACTGGACTCACAGGAGAGGTTCAAATCATAGAAAGATAGAGTGTCAGTCCTCTTGTACTTAAGTCGGCATTGTGCCTTTTGTATTTAATTCCGATGCAATTTATGTGTTTCATCGTCAATAAGGAAGTCCAAGGTATACAGGAAGCCTGAAGTGAAGCATCGAAATCTAAAACTGGACTCCCAAGAGAGGTTCAAATCATAGAAAGTTAGAGTGTCAATCCTCTTGTACTTAAGTCGGCATTGTGCCTTTTGTATTAAATTCCGATGCAATTTCTGTGTTTCGTAGTCAATAAGAAGGTCTAAGGTATACAGTAAACCTGAAGTGAAGCATCGGAATCTAAAACTGGACTCACAGAAGAGGTTCAAATCATAGAAAGATAGAGTGTCAGTCCTCTTGTACTTAAGTCGGCATTGTGCCTTATGTATTTAATTCCGATGCAATTTATGTGTTTCATCGTCAATAAGGAGGTCCAAGGTATAGAGTAAACCTGAAGTGAAGCATCGGAATCTAAAACTGGACTCCCAAGAGAGGTTCAAATCATAGAAAGTTAGAGTGTCAGTCCTCTTGTACCTAAGTCTGCATTGTGCACTTTGTATGAAATTCGGATGCCATTTCTTTGTTTCATCGTCAATACGAAGGTCCAAGGGATACAGTAAACCTGAAGTGAAGCATCGGAATGTAAAACTGGACTCACAGGAGATGCTCAAATCATAGAAAGTTAGACTGTCAGTCCTCTTGTACTTAAGTCGGCATTGTGCCTTTTGAATTTTATTCCGATGCAAATTCTGTGCTTCATCGTCAATAAGAAGGTCCAAGGTATACAGTAAACCTGAAGAGAAGCATCGGAATCTAAAACTGGACTCACAGCAAGGTTCAAATCATAGAAAGTTAGAGTGTCAGTCCTCTTGAACTTAAGTCGGCATTGTGCCTTTTGTATTAAATTCGGATGCAATTTCTGTGTTTCTTCGTCAATAAGAATGTCCAAGGTATACAGTAAACCTGAAGTGAAGCATCAGAATCTAAAACTGGACTCACAGAAGAGTTTCAAATAGATAGAAAGTTTGAGAGTCAGTCCTCTTGTACTTAAGTCGGCATTGTGCCTTTTGTATTTAATTCCGATGCAATTTATGTGTTTCATCGTCAATAAGGAAGTCCAAGGTATACAGTAAACCTGAAGTGAAGCATCGAAATCTAAAACTGGACTACCAAGAGAGGTTCAAATCATAGAAAGTTAGAGTGTCAGTCCTCTTGTACTTAAGTCGGCATTGTGCCTTTTGTATTAAATTCCGATGCAATCTCTGTGTTTCGTAGTCAATAAGAAGGTCCAAGGTATACAGTAAACCTGAAGTGAAGCATCGGAATCTAAAACTGGGCTCACAGGAGGGAATCAAATCATAGAAAGTTAGAGTGTCAGTCCGCTTGTACTTAAGTCATCATTGTGCCTTTTGTATTAAATTCAGATGCAGTTTCTGTGTTTCATCGTCAATAAGAAGGTCCGAGGGGTACAGTAAACCTGAAGTTAAGCATCGGAATCTAAAACTGGACTCACAGGAGAGGTTCAAATAATAGAAAGTTAGAGTGTCAGTCCTCTTGTACTTAAGTCGGTATTGTGCCTTTTGTATTAATTTCGGATGCAATTTCTGTGTTTCATCGTCAATAAGAAGTCCAAGGGATACAGTAAACCTGAAGTGAAGCATCGGAATCTAAAACTGGATTCACAGGGGAGGTTCAAATCATAGAAAGTTAGAGTGTCAGTCCTCCTGTACTGAAGTCGGCATTGTGTCTTTTGAATTTAATTCCGATGCAATTTCTGTGTTTCATTGTCAATAAGAAGGTCCAAGGGATACAGTAAACTTGAAGTGAAGCATCGGAATCTAAAACTGGACTCACAGGAGAGGTTCAAATCATAGAAATTTCGAGTGTCAGTCCTCTTGTACTTACATCGGCATTGTGCCTTTTGAATTTAATTCCGATGCAATTTCTGTATTCGTAGTCAATTAGAAGGTCCAAGGTATATAGTAAACCTGAAGTGAAGCATCGGAATCTAAAACTGGACTCACAGGGGAGGTTCAAATCATAGAATGTTAGAGTGTCAGTCCTCTTGTACTTAAGTAAGCATTGTGCCTTTTGAATTTAATTCCGATCCAATTTCTGTGCTTCAACGTCAATAAGAAGGTCCAAGTGGTACAGGAAACCGGAAATGAAGCATCGGAATCTAAAACTGGACTCTCAGGAGATTTTCAAATCATAGAAAGTTAGAGTGTCAGTCCTCTTGTACTTAAATCGTCATTGTGCCTTTTGAATTTAATTCCGATAGAATTTCTGTGTTTCGTAGTCAATAAGAAGGTCCAAGGTATGCAGTAAACCTGAAGCGAAGCATCGGAAACTAAAACTGGACCCACAGGAGAGGCTCAAATCATAGAAAGTTACAGTGTCAGTCCTCTTGAACTTAAGTCGGCATTGTGCCTTTTGTATTAAATTCGGATGCAATTTGTGTGTTTCATCGTCAATAAGAAGGTCCAAGAGTTACAGTAAACCTGAAGTGAAGCTTCGGAATCTACAACTGGACTCACAGGAGAGGTTCAAATCATAGAAAGATAGAGTGTCAGTCCTCTTGTACTTAAGTCGGCATTGTGCCTTTTGTATTTAATTCCGATGCAATTTATGTGTTTCATCGTCAATAAGGAAGTCCAAGGTATACAGGAAACCTGAAGTGAAGCATCGGAATCTAAAACTGGACTCACAGAAGAGGTTCAAATCATAGAAAGATAGAGTGTCAGTCCTCTTGTACTTAAGTCGGCATTGTGCTTTTTGTATTTAATTCCGATGCAATTTATGTGTTTCATCGTCAATAAGGAGGTCCAAGGTATAGAGTAAACCTGAAGTGAAGCATCGGAATCTAAAACTGGACTCCCAAGAGAGGATCAAATCATAGAAAGTTAGAGTGTCAGTCCTCTTGTACCTAAGTCTGCATTGTGCCTTTTGTATTTAATTCCGATGCAATTTATGTGTTTCATCGTCAATAAGGAAGTCCAAGGTATACAGTAAACCTGAAGTGAAGCATCAGAATCTAAAACTGGACTCACAGAAGAGTTTCAAATAGATAGAAAGTTTGTGTGTCAGTCCTCTTGTACTTAAGTCGGCATTGTGCCTTTTGTATTTAATTCCGATGCAATTTATGTGTTTCATCGTCAATAAGGAAGTCCAAGGTATACAGTAAACCTGAAGTGAAGCATCGAAATCTAAAACTGGACTACCAAGAGAGGTTCAAATCATCGAAAGTTAGAGTGTCAGTCCTCTTGTACTTAAGTCGGCATTGTGCCTTTTGTATTAAATTCCGATGCAATCTCTGTGTTTCGTAGTCAATAAGAAGGTCGAAGGTATACAGTAAACCTGAAGTGAAGCATCAGAATCTAAAACTGGGCTCACAGGAGAGAATCAAATCATAGAAAGTTAGAGAGTCAGTCTGCTTGTACTTAAGTCATCATTGTGCCTTTTGTATTAAATTCAGATGCAGTTTCTGTGTTTCATCGTCAATAAGAAGGTCCAAGGGGTACAGTAAACCTGAAGTAAAGCATCGGAATATAAAACTGGACTCACAGGAGAGGTTCAAATAATAGAAAGTTAGAGTGTCAGTCAACTTGTACTTAAGTCGGTATTGTGCCTTTTGTATTAATTTCGGATGCAATTTCTGTGTTTCATCGTCAATAAGAAGTCCAAGGGATACAGTAAACCTGAAGTGAAGCATCGGAATCTAAAACTGGATTCACAGGGGACGTTCAAATCATAGAAAGTTAGAGTGTCAGTCCTCCTGTACTGAAGTCGGCATTGTGTCTTTTGAATTTAATTCCGATGCAATTTCTGTGTTTCATTGTCAATAAGAAGGTCCAAGGGATACATTAACCTGAAGTAAAGCATCGGAATCTAAAACTGGACTCACAGGAGAGGTTCAAATCATAGAAAGTTCGAGTGTCAGTCCTCTTGTACTTACATCGGCATTGTGCCTTTTGAATTTAATTCCGATGCAATTTCTGTATTCGTAGTCAATTAGAAGGTCCAAGGTATATAGTAAACCTGAAGTGAAGCATCGGAATCTAAAACTGGACTCACAGGGGAGGTTCAAATCATAGAATGTTAGAGTGTCAGTCCTCTTGTACTTAAGTAAGCATTGTGCCTTTTGAATTTAATTCCGATCCAATTTCTGTGCTTCAACGTCAATAAGAAGGTCCAAGTGGTACAGGAAACCGGAAATGATGCATCGGAATCTAAAACTGGACTCTCAGGAGATTTTCAAATCATAGAAAGTTAGAGTGTCAGTCCTCTTGTACTTAAATCGGCATTCTGCCTTTTGAATTTAATTCCGATGCAATTTCTGTGTTTCGTAGTCAATAAGAAGGTCCAGGGTATACAGTAAACCTGAAGTGAAGCATCGGAAACTAAAACTGGACCCACAGGAGAGGTTCAAATCATAGAAAGTTACAGTGTCAATCCTCTTGTACTTAAGTCGGCATTGTGCCTTTTGTATTAAATTCGGATGCAATTTGTGTGTTTCATCGTCAATAAGAAGGTCCAAGAGTTACAGTTAACCAGAAGTGAAGCTTCGGAATCTAAAACTGGACTCACAGGAGAGGTTCAAATCATAGAAAGTTAGAGTGTCAGTCCTCTTGTACTTAAGTCGGCATTGTGCCTTTTGTATTAAATTCCGATGCAATTTCTGTGTTTCGTAGTCAATAAGAAGGTCCAAGGTATACAGTAGACCTGAAGTGAAGCATCGGAATCTAAAACTGGACTCACAGAAGAGGTTCAAATCATAGAAAGTTATAGTGTCAGTCCTCTTGTACTTAAGTCGGCATTGTGCCTTTTGTATTTAATTCCGATGCAATTTATGTGTTTCATCGTCAATAAGGAGGTCCAAGGTATAGAGTAATCCTGAAGTGAAGCATCGGAATCTAAAACTGGACTCCCAGGAGAGGTTCAAATCATAGAGAGTTAGGGTGTCAGTCCTCTTGTACTTAAGTCTGCATTATGCCTTTTGTATTAAATTCAGATGCCATTTCTGTGATTCATCGTCAATAAGAAGGTCCAAGGGATACAGTAAACCTGAAGTGAAGCATCGGAATGTAAAACTGGACTCACAGGAGATGTTCAAATCATAGAAAGTTAGACTGTCAGTCCTCTTGTACTTAAGTCGGCATTGTGCCTATTGAATTTTATTCCGATGCTAATTCTGTGCTTCATCGTCAATAAGAAGGTCCAAGGTATACAGTAAACCTGAAGTGAAGCATCGGAATCTAAAACTGGACTCACAGCAAGGTTCAAATCATAGAAAGTTAGAGTGTCAGTCCTCTTGAACTTAAGTCGGCATTGTGCCTTTTGTATTAAATTCGGAAGCCATTTCTGTGTTTCATCGTCAATAAGAAGGTCGAAGTGATACAGTAAACCTGAAGTGAAGCATCGGAATGTAAAACTGGACTCACAGGAGATGTTCAAATCATAGAAAGTTAGACTGTCAGTCCTCTTGTACTTAAGTCGGCATTGTGCCTTTTGAATTTTATTCCGATGCAAATTTTGTGCTTCATCGTCAATAAGAAGGTCCAAGGTATACAGTAAACCTGAAGTGAAGCATCGAAATTTAAAACTGGACTCCCAAGAGAGGTTCAAATCATAGAAAGTTAGAGTGTCAGTCCTCTTGTACATAAGTCGGCATTGTGCCTTTTGAATTTAATTCCGATGCAATTTCTGTATTCGTAGTCAATTAGAAGGTCCAAGGTATATAGTAAACCTGAAGTGAAGCATCGGAATCTAAAACTGGACTCACAGGGGAGGTTCAAATCATAGAATGTTAGAGTGTCAGTCCTCTTGTACTTAAGTAAGCATTGTGCCTTTTGAATTTAATTCCGATCCAATTTCTGTGCTTCAACGTCAATAAGAAGGTCCAAGTGGTACAGGAAACCGGAAATGAAGCATCGGAATCTAAAACTGGACTCTCAGGAGATTTTCAAATCATAGAAAGTTAGAGTGTCAGTCCTCTTGTACTTAAATCGGCATTCTGCCTTTTGAATTTAATTCCGATGCAATTTCTGTGTTTCGTAGTCAATAAGAAGGTCCAAGGTATACAGTAAACCTGAAGTGAAGCATCGGAAACTAAAACTGGACCCACAGGAGAGGTTCAAATCATAGAAAGTTACAGTGTCAATCCTCTTGTAATTAAGTCGGCATTTTGCCTTTTGTATTAAATTCGGATGCAATTTGTGTGTTTCATCGTCAATAAGAAGGTCCAAGAGTTACAGTTAACCTGAAGTGAAGCTTCGGAATCTAAAACTGGACTCACAGGAGAGGTTCAAATCATAGAAAGTTATAGTGTCAGTCCTCTTGTACTTAAGTCGGCATTGTGCCTTTTGTATTTAATTCCGATGCAATTTATGTGTTTCATCGTCAATAAGGAGGTCCAAGGTATAGAGTAAACCTGAAGTGAAGCATCGGAATCTAAAACTGGACTCCCAAGAGAGGTTCAAATCATAGAAAGTTAGAGTGTCAGTCCTCTTGTACTTAAGTCTGCATTGTGCCTCTTGTATTAAATTCGGATGCCATTTCTGTGTTTCATCGTCAATAAGAAGTTCCAAGGGATACAGTAAACCTGAAGTGAATCATCGGAATGTAAAACTGGACTCACAGGAGATGTTCAAATCATAGAAAGTTAGACTGTCAGTCCTCTTGTACTTAAGTCGGCATTGTGCCTTTTGAATTTTATTCCGATGCAAATTCTGTGCTTCATCGTCAATAAGAAGGTCCAAGGTATACAGTAAAACTGAAGTGAAGCATCGGAATCTAAAACTGGACTCACAGCAAGGTTCAAATCATAGAAAGTTAGAGTGTCAGTCCTCTTGAACTTAAGTCGGCATTGTGCCTTTTGTATTAAATTCGGATGCCATTTCTGTGTTTCATCGTCAATAAGAAGGTCGAAGGGATACAGTAAACCTGAAGTGAAGCATCGGAATGTAAAACTGGACTCACAGGAGATGTTCAAATCATAGAAAGTTAGACTGTCAGTCCTCTTGTACTTAAGTCGGCATTGTGCCTTTTGAATTTTATTCCGATGCAAATTTTGTGCTTCATCGTCAATAAGAAGGTCCAAGGTATACAGTAAACCTGAAGTGAAGCATCGAAATCGAAATCTGGACTCCCAAGAGAGGTTCAAATCATAGAAAGTTAGAGTGTCAGTCCTCTTGTACTTAAGTCGGCATTGTGCCTTTTGTAATAAATTCCGATGCAATTTCTGTGTTTCGTAGTGAATGAGAAGGTCCAAGGTATACAGTAAACCTGAAGTGAAGCATCGGAATCTAAAACTGGACTCACAGAAGAGGTTCAAATCATTGAAAGTTAGAGTGTCAGTCCTCTTGTACTTAAATCGGCATTGTGCCTTTTGAATTTAATTCCGATGCAATTTCTGTGTTTCGTAGTCAATAAGAAGGTCCAAGGTATACAGTAAGCCTGAAGTGAAGCATCGGAAACTAAAACTGGACCCACAGGAGAGGTTCAAATCATAGAAAGTTACAGTGTCAGTCCTCTTGTACTTAATTCGGCATTGTGCCTTTTGTATTAAATTCCGATGCAATCTCTGTGTTTCGTAGTCAATAAGAAGGTCCAAGGTATACAGTAAACCTGAAGTGAAGCATCGGAATCTAAAACTGGGCTCACAGGAGAGAATCAAATCATAGAAAGTTAGAGTGTCAGTCCGCTTGTACTTAAGTCATCATTGTGCCTTTTGTATTAAATTCAGATGCAGTTTCTGTGTTTCATCGTCAATAAGAAGGTCCGAGGGGTACAGTAAACCTGAAGTAAAGCATCGGAATCTAATACTGGACTCACAGGAGAGGTTCAAATAATAGAAAGTTAGAGTGTCAGTCCTCTTGTACTTAAGTCGGTATTGTGCCTTTTGTATTAATTTCGGATGCAATTTCTGTGTTTCATCGTCAATAAGAAGTCCAAGGGATACAGTAAACCTGAAGTGAAGCATCGGAATCTAAAACTGGATTCACAGGGGAGGTTCAAATCATAGAAAGTTAGAGTGTCAGTCCTCCTGTACTGAAGTCGGCATTGTGTCTTTTGAATTTAATTCCGATGCAATTTCTGTGTTTCATTGTCAATAAGAAGGTCCAAGGGATACAGTAAACCTGAAGTGAAGCATCGGAATCTAAAACTGGACTCACAGGAGAGGTTCAAATCATAGAAAGTTCGAGTGTCAGTCCTCTTGTACTTACATCGGCATTGTGCCTTTTGAATTTAATTCCGATGCAATTTCTGTATTCGTAGTCAATTAGAAGGTCCAAGGTATATAGTAAACCTGAAGTGAAGCATCGGAATCTAAAACTGGACTCACAGGGGAGGTTCAAATCATAGAATGTTAGAGTGTCAGTCCTCTTGTACTTAAGTAAGCATTGTGCCTTTTGAATTTAATTCCGATCCAATTTCTGTGCTTCAACGTCAATAAGAATGTCCAAGTGGTACAGGAAACCGGAAATGAAGCATCGGAATCTAAAACTGGACTCTCAGGAGATTTTCAAATCATAGAAAGTTAGAGTGTCAGTCCTCTTGTACTTAAATCGGCATTCTGCCTTTTGAATTTAATTCCGATGCAATTTCTGTGTTGCGTAGTCAATAAGAAGGTCCAGGGTATACAGTAAACCTGAAGTGAAGCATCGGAAACTAAAACTGGACCCACAGGAGAGGTTCAAATCATAGAAAGTTACAGTCTCAATCCTCTTGTACTTAAGTCGGCATTGTGCCTTTTGTATTTAATTCCGATGCAATTTGTGTGTTTCATCGTCAATAAGAAGGTCCAAGAGTTACAGTTAACCAGAAGTGAAGCTTCGGAATCTAAAACTGGACTCACAGGAGAGGTTCAAATCATAGAAAGTTAGAGTGTCAGTCCTCTTGTACTTAAGTCGGCATTGTGCCTTTTGTATTAAATTCCGATGCAATTTCTGTGTTTCGTAGTCAATAAGAAGGTCCAAGGTATACAGTAAACCTGAAGTGAAGCATCAGAATCTAAAACTGGACTCACAGAAGAGGTTCAAATCATAGAAAGTTATAGTGTCAGTCCTCTTGTACTTAAGTCGGCATTGTGCCTTTTGTATTTAATTCCGATGCAATTTATGTGTTTCATCGTCAATAAGGAGGTCCAAGGTATAGAGTAAACCTGAAGTGAAGCATCGGAATCTAAAACTGGACTCCCAGGAGAGGTTCAAATCATAGAAAGTTAGAGTGTCAGTCCTCTTGTACTTAAGTCTGCATTGTGCCTTTTGTATTAAATTCGGATGCCATTTCTGTGATTCATCGTCAATAAGAAGGTCCAAGGGATACAGTAAACCTGTAGTGAAGCATCGGAATGTAAAACTGGACTCACAGGAGATGTTCAAATCATAGAAAGTTAGACTGTCAGTCCTCTTGTACTTAAGTCGGCATTGTGCCTTTTGAATTTTATTCCGATGCTAATTCTGTGCTTCATCGTCAATAAGAAGGTCCAAGGTATACAGTAAACCTGAAGTGAAGCATCGGAATCTAAAACTGGACTCACAGCAAGGTTCAAATCATAGAAAGTTAGAGTGTCAGTCCTCTTGAACTTAAGTCGGCATTGTGCCTTTTGTATTAAATTCGGATGCCATTTCTGTGTTTCATCGTCAATAAGAAGGTCGAAGGGATACAGTAAACCTGAAGTGAAGCATCGGAATGTAAAACTGGACTCACAGGAGATGTTCAAATCATAGAAAGTTAGACTGTCAGTCCTCTTGTACTTAAGTCGGCATTGTGCTTTTTGAATTTTATTCCGATGCAAATTTTGTGCTTCATCGTCAATAAGAAGGTCCAAGGTATACAGTAAACCTGAAGTGAAGCATCGAAATCTAAAACTGGACTCCCAAGAGAGGTTCAAATCATAGAAAGTTAGAGTGTCAGTCCTCTTGTACTTAAGTCGGCATTGTGCCTTTTGAATTTAATTCCGATGCAATTTCTGTATTCGTAGTCAATTAGAAGGTCCAAGGTATATAGTAAACCTGAAGTGAAGCATCGGAATCTAAAACTGGACTCACAGGGGAGGTTCAAATCATAGAATGTTAGAGTGTCAGTCCTCTTGTACTTAAGTAAGCATTGTGCCTTTTGAATTTAATACCGATCCAATTTCTGTGCTTCAACGTCAATAAGAAGGTCCAAGTGGTACAGGAAACCGGAAATGAAGCATCGGAATCTAAAACTGGACACTCAGGAGATTTTCAAATCATAGAAAGTTAGAGTGTCAGTCCTCTTGTACTTAAATCGGCATTCTGCCTTTTGAATTTAATTCCGATGCAATTTCTGTGTTTCGTAGTCAATAAGAAGGTCCAAGGTATACAGTAAACCAGAAGTGAAGCATCGGAAACTAAAACTGGACCCACAGGAGAGGTTCAAATCATAGAAAGTTACAGTGTCAATCCTCTTGTACTTAAGTCGGCATTGTGCCTTTTGTATTAAATTCGGATGCAATTTGTGTGTTTCATCGTCAATAAGAAGGTCCAAGAGTTACAGTTAACCTGAAGTGAAGCTTCGGAATCTAAAACTGGACTCACAGGAGGGGTTCAAATCATAGAAAGTTAGAGTGTCAGTCCTCTTGTACTTAAGTCGGCATTGTGCCTTTTGAATTTAATTCCGATGCAATTTCTGTATTCGTAGTCAATTAGAAGGTCCAAGGTATATAGTAAACCTGAAGTGAAGCATCGGAATCTAAAACTGGACTCACAGGGGAGGTTCAAATCATAGAATGTTAGAGTGTCAGTCCTCTTGTACTTAAGTAAGCATTGTGCCTTTTGAATTTAATTCCGATCCAATTTCTGTGCTTCAACGTCAATAAGAAGTTCAAAGTGGTGCAGGAAACCGGAAATGAAGCATCGGAATCTAAAACTGGACTCTCAGGAGATTTTCAAATCATAGAAAGTTAGAGTGTCAGTCCTCTTGTACTTAAATCGGCATTCTGCCTTTTGAATTTAATTCCGATGCAATTTCTGTGTTTCGTAGTCAATAAGGAGGTCCAAGGTATACAGTAAACCTGAAGTGAAGCATCGGAATCTAAAACTGGACTCACAGAAGAGGTTCAAATCATAGAAAGTTATAGTGTCAGTCCTCTTGTACTTAAGTCGGCATTGTGCCTTTTGTATTTAATTCCGATGCAATTTATGTGTTTCATCGTCAATAAGGAGGTCCAAGGTATAGAGTAAACCTGAAGTGAAGCATCGGAATCTAAAACTGGACTCCCAAGAGAGGTTCAAATCATAGAAAGTTAGAGTGTCAGTCCTCTTGTACTTAAGTCTGCATTGTGCCTCTTGTATTAAATTCGGATGCAATTTGTGTGTTTCATCGTCAATAAGAAGGTCCAAGAGTTACAGTTAACCTGAAGTGAAGCTTCGGAATCTAAAACTGGACTCACAGGAGAGGTTCAAATCATAGAAAGTTAGAGTGTCAGTCCTCTTGTACTTAAGTCGGCATTGTGCCTTTTGTATTAAATTCCGATGCAATTTCTGTGTTTCGTAGTCAATAAGGAGGTCCAAGGTATACAGTAAACCTGAAGTGAAGCATCGGAATCTAAAACTGGACTCACAGAAGAGGTTCAAATCATAGAAAGTTATAGTGTCAGTCCTCTTGTACTTAAGTCGGCATTGTGCCTTTTGTATTTAATTCCGATGCAATTTATGTGTTTCATCGTCAATAAGGAGGTCCAAGGTATAGAGTAAACCTGAAGTGAAGCATCGGAATCTAAAACTGGACTCCCAAGAGAGGTTCAAATCATAGAAAGTTAGAGTGTCAGTCCTCTTGTACTTAAGTCTGCATTGTGCCTCTTGTATTAAATTCGGATGCCATTTCTGTGTTTCATCGTCAATAAGAAGGTCCAAGGGATACAGTAAACCTGAAGTGAAGCATCGGAATGTCAAACTGGACTCACAGGAGATGTTCAAATCATAGAAAATTAGACTGTCAGTCCTCTTGTACTTAAGTCGGCATTGTGCCTTTTGAATTTTATTCCGATGCAAATTCTGTGCTTCATCGTCAATAAGAAGGTACAAGGTATACAGTAAACCTGAGGTGAAGCATCGGAATCTAAAACTGGACTCACAGCAAGGTTCAAATCATAGAAAGTTAGAGTGTCAGTCCTCTTGAACTTAAGTCGGCATTGTGCCTTTTGTATTAAATTCGGATGCCATTTCTGTGTTTCATCGTCAATAAGAAGGTCGAAGGGATACAGTAAACCTGAAGTGAAGCATCGGAATCTAAAACTGGACTCACAGAAGAGGTTCAAATCATTGAAAGTTAGACTGTCAGTCCTCTTGTACTTAAATCTGCATTGTGCCTTTTGAATTTATTTCCGATGCAATTTCTGTGTTTCGTAGTCAATAAGAAGGTCCAAGGTATACAGTAAACCTGAAGTGAAGCATCGGAAACTAAATCTGGACCCACAGGAGAGGTTCAAATCATAGAAAGTTACAGTGTCAGTCCTCTTGTACTTAAGTCGGCATTGTGCCTTTTGTATTAAATTCCGATGCAATCTCTGTGTTTCGTAGTCAATAAGAAGGTCCAAGGTATACAGTAAACCTGAAGTGAAACATCGGAATCTAAAACTGGGCTCACAGGAGAGAATCAAATCATAGAAAGTTAGAGTGTCAGTCCGCTTGTACTTAAGTCATCATTGTGCCTTTTGTATTAAATTCAGATGCAGTTTCTGTGTTTCATCGTCAATAAGAAGGTCCGAGGGGTACAGTAAACCTGAAGTAAAGCATCGGAATCTAAAACTGGACTCACAGGAGAGTTTCAAATAATAGAAAGTTAGAGTGTCAGTCCTCTTGTACTTAAGTCGGTATTGTGCCTTTTGTATTAATTTCGGATGCAATTTCTGTGTTTCATCGTCAATAAGAAGTCCAAGGGATACAGTAAACCTGAAGTGAAGCATCGGAATCTAAAACTGCATTCACAGGGGAGGTTCAAATCATAGAAAGTTAGAGTGTCAGTCCTCCTGTACTGAAGTCGGCATTGTGTCTTTTGAATTTAATTCCGATGCAATTTCTGTGTTTCATTGTCAATAAGAAGGTCCAAGGGATACAGTAAACCTGAAGTGAAGCATCGGAATCTAAAACTGGACTCACAGGAGGGGTTCAAATCATAGAAAGTTCGAGTAACAGTCCTCTTGTACTTACATCGGCATTGTGCCTTTTGAATTTATTTCCGATGCAATTTCTGTATTCGTAGTCAATTAGAAGGTCCAAGGTATATAGTAAACCTGAAGTGAAGCATCGGAATCTAAAACTGGACTCACAGGGGAGGTTCAAATCATAGAATGTTAGAGTGTCAGTCCTCTTGTACTTAAGTAAGCATTGTGCCTTTTGAATTTAATTCCGATCCAATTTCTGTGCTTCAACGTCAATAAGAAGGTCCAAGTGGTACAGGAAACCGGAAATGAAGCATCGGAATCTAAAACTGGACTCTCAGGAGATTTTCAAATCATAGGAAGTTAGAGTGTCAGTCCTCTTGTACTTAAATCGGCATTCTGCCTTTTGAATTTAATTCCGATGCAATTTCTGTGTTTCGTAGTCAATAAGAAGGTCCAAGGTATACAGTAAACCTGAAGTGAAGCATCGGAAACTAAAACTGGACCCACAGGAGAGGTTCAAATCATAGAAAGTTACAGTGTCAATCCTCTTGTACTTAAGTCGGCATTGTGCCTTTTGTATTAAATTCGGATGCAATTTGTGTGTTTCATCGTCAATAAGAATGTCCAAGAGTTACTGTTAACCTGAAGTGAAGCATCGGAATCTAAAACTGGACTCACAGGAGAGGTTCAAATCATAGAAAGTTAGAGTGTCAGTCCTCTTGTACTTAAGTCGGCATTGTGCCTTTTGTATTAAATTCCGATGCAATTTCTGTGTTTCGTAGTCAATAAGAAGGTCCAAGGTATACAGTAAACCTGAAGTGAAGCATCGGAATCTAAAACTGGACTCACAGAAGAGGTTCAAATCATAGAAAGTTATAGTGTCAGTCCTCTTGTACTTAAGTCGGCATTGTGCCTTTTGTATTTAATTCCGATGCAATTTATGTGTTTCATCGTCAATAAGGAGGTCCAAGGTATAGAGTAAACCTGAAGTGAAGCATCGGAATCTAAAACTGGACTCCCAAGAGAGGTTCAAATCATAGAAAGTTAGAGTGTCAGTCCTCTTGTACTTAAGTCTGCATTGTGCCTTTTGTATTAAATTCGGATGCCATTTCTGTGTTTCATCGTCAATAAGAAGGTCCAAGGGATACAGTAAACCTGAAGTGAAGCATCGGAATGTAAAACTGGACTCACAGGAGATGTTCAAATCATAGAAAGTTAGACTGTCAGTCCTCTTGTACTTAAGTCGGCATTGTGCCTTTTGAATTTTATTCCGATGCAAATTCTGTGCTTCATCGTCAATAAGAAGTTCCAAGGTATACAGTAAACCTGAAGTGAAGCATCGGAATCTAAAACTGGACTCACAGCAAGGTTCAAATCATAGAAAGTTAGAGTGTCAGTCCTCTTGAACTTAAGTCGGCATTGTGCCTTTTGTATTAAATTCGGATGCCATTTCTGTGTTTCATCGTCAATAAGAAGGTCGAAGGGATACAGTAAACCTGAAGTGAAGCATCGGAATGTAAAACTGGACTCACAGGAGATGTTCAAATCATAGAAAGTTAGACTGTCAGTCCTCTTGTACTTAAGTCGGCATTGTGTCTTTTGAATTTTATTCCGATGCAAATTTTGTGCTTCATCGTCAATAAGAAGGTCCAAGGTATACAGTAAACCTGAAGTGAAGCATCGAAATCTAAAACTGGACTCCCAAGAGAGGTTCAAATCATAGAAAGTTAGAGTGTCAGTCCTCTTGTACTTAAGTCGGCATTGTGCCTTTTGTAATAAATTCCGATGCAATTTCTGTGTTTCGTAGTGAATGAGAAGGTCCAACGTATACAGTAAACCTGAAGTGAAGCATCGGAATCTAAAACTGGACTCACAGAAGAGGTTCAAATCATAGAAAGTTAGAGTGTCAGACCTCTTGTACTTAAATCGGCATTGTGCCTTTTGAATTTAATTCCGATGCAATTTCTGTGTTTCGTAGTCAATAAGAAGGTCCAAGGTATACAGTAAACCTGAAGTGAAGCATCGGAAACTAAAACTGGACCCACAGGAGAGGTTCAAATCATAGAAAGTTACAGTGTCAGTCCTCTTGTACTTATGTCAGCATTGTGCCTTTTGTATTAAATTCGGATGCAATTTGTGTGTTTCATCGGCAATAAGAAGGTCCAAGAGTTACAGTAAACCTGAAGTGAAGCTTCGGAATCTAAAACTGGACTCACAGGAGAGGTTCAAATCATAGAAAGTTAGAGTGTCAGTCCTCTTGTACTTAAGTCGGCATTGTGCCTTTTGTATTTAATTCCGATGCAATTTATGTGTTTCGTAGTCAATAAGAAGGTCCAAGGTATACAGTAAACCTGAAGTGAAGCATCGGAATCTAAAACTGGACTCACAGAAGAGGTTCAAATCAAAGAAAGTTAGAGTGTCAGTCCTCTTGTACTTAAGTCGGCATTGTGCCTTTTATATTTAATTCCGATGCAATTTATGTGTTTCATCGTGAATAAGGAGGTCCAAGGTATAGAGTAAACCTGAAGTGAAGCATCGGAATCTAAAACTAGACTCCCAAGAGAGTTCAAATCATAGAAAGTTAGAGTGTCAGTCCTCTTGTACTTAAGTCTGCATTGTGCCTTTTGTATTAAATTCGGATGCCATTTCTGTGTTTCATCGTCAATAAGAAGGTCCAAGGGATACAGTAAACCTGAAGTGAAGCATCGGAATGTAAAACTGGACTCACAGGAGATGTTCAAATCATAGAAAGTTAGACTGTCAGTCCTCTTGAACTTAAGTCGGCATTGTGCCTTTTGAATTTTATTCCGATGCAAACTCTGTGCTTCATCGTCAATAAGAAGGTCCAAGGTATACAGTAAACCTGAAGTGAAGCATCGGAATCTTAAACTGGACTCACAGCAAGGTTCAAATCATAGAGAGTTAGAGTGTCAGTCCTCTTGAACTTATGTCGGCATTGTGCCTTTTGTATTAAATTCGGATGCAATTTCTGTGTTTCTTCGTCAGTAAGAAAGTCCAAGGTATACAGAAAACCTGAAGTGAAGCATCAGAATCTAACACTGGACTCACAGAAGAGGTTCAAATAGATAGAAAGTTTGAGTGTCAGTCCTCTTGTACTTAAGTCGGCATTGTGCCTTTTGTATTTAATTCCGATGCAATTTATGTGTTTCATCGTCAATAAGGAAGTCCAAGGTATACAGTAAACCTGAAGTGAAGCATCGAAATCTAAAACTGGACTCCCAAGAGAGGTTCAAATCATAGAAAGTTAGAGTGTCAGTCCTCTTGTACTTATGTCGGCATTGTGCCTTTTGTATTACATTCCGATGCAATCTCTGTGTTTCGTAGTCAATCAGAAGGTCCAAGGTATACAGTAAACCTGAAGTGAAGCATCGGAATCTAAAACTGGGCTCACAGGAGAGAATCAAATCACAGAAAGTTAGAGTGTCAGTCAGCTTGTACTTAAGTCATCATTGTGCATTTTGTATTAAATTCAGATGCAGGTTCTGTGTTTCATCGTCAATAAGAAGGTCCGAGGGGTACAGTAAACCTGAAGTAAGGCATCGGAATCTAAAACTGGACTCACAGGAGAGGTTCAAATAATAGAAAGTTAGAGTGTCAGTCCTCTTGTACTAAAGTCGGTATTGTGCCTTTTGTATTAATTTCGGATGCAATTTCTGTGTTTCATCGTCAATAAGAAGTCCAAGGGATACAGTAAACCTGAAGTGAAGCATCGGAATCTAAAACTGGATTCACAGGGGAGGTTCAAATCATAGAAAGTTAGAGTGTCAGTCCTCCTGTACTGAAGTCGGCATTGTGTCTTTTGAATTTAATTCCGATGCAATTTCTGTGTTTCATTGTCAATAAGAAGGTCCAAGGGATACAGTAAACCTGAAGTGAAGCATCGGAATCTAATACTGGACTAACAGGAGAGGTTCAAATCATAGAAAGTTAGAGTGTCAGTCCTCTTGTACTTACATCGGCATTGTGCCTTTTGAATTAAATTCCGATGCAATTTCTGTGTTTCGTAGTCAATAAGAAGGTCCAAGGTATACAGTAAACCTGAAGTGAAGCATCGGAAACTAAAACTGGACCCACAGGAGATGTTCATATCATAGAAAGTTACAGTGTCAGTCCTCTTGTACTTAATTCGGCATTGTGCCTTTTGTATTAAATTCCGATGCAATCTCTGTGTTTCGTAGTCAATAAGAAGGTCCAAGGTATACAGTAAACCTGAAGTGAAGCATCGGAATCTAAAACTGGGCTCACAGGAGAGAATCAAATCATAGAAAGTTAGAGTGTCTGTCCGCTTGTACTTAAGTCATCATTGTGCCTTTTGTATTAAATTCAGATGCAGTTTCTGTGTTTCATCGTCAATAAGAAGGTCCGAGGGGTACAGTAAACCTGAAGTAATGCATCGGAATCTAAAACTGGACTCACAGGAGAGGTTCAAATAATAGAAAGTTAGAGTGTCAGTCCTCTTGTACTTAAGTCGGAATTGTGCCTTTTGTATTAATTTTGGATGCAATTTCTGTGTTTCATCGTCAATAAGAAGTCCAAGGGATACAGTAAACCTGAAGTGAAGCATCGGAATCTAAAACTGGATTCACAGGGGAGGTTCAAATCATAGAAAGTTAGAGGGTCAGTCCTCCTGTACTGAAGTCGGCATTGTGTCTTTTGAATTTAATTCCGATGCAATTTCTGTGTTTCATTGTCAATAAGAAGGTCCAAGGGATACAGTAAACCTGAAGTGAAGCATCGGAATCTAAAACTGGACTCACAGGAGGGGTTCAAATCATAGAAAGTTCGAGTGTCAGTCCTCTTGTACTTACATCGGCATTGTGCCTTTTGAATTTAATTCCGATGCAATTTCTGTATTCGTAGTCAATTAGAAGGTCCAAGGTATATAGTAAACCTGAAGTGAAGCATCGGGATCTAAAACTGGACTCACAGGGGAGGTTCAAATCATAGAATGTTAGAGTGTCAGTCCTCTTGTACTTAAGTAAGCATTGTGCCTTTTGAATTTAATTCCGATCCAATTTCTGTGCTTCAACGTCAATAAGAAGGTCCAAGTGGGACAGGAAACCGGAAATGAAGCATCGGAATCTAAAACTGGACTCTCAGGAGTTTTTCAAATCATAGAAAGTTAGAGTGTCAGTCCTCTTGTACTTAAATTGGCATTCTGCCTTTTGAATTTAATTCCGATGCAATTTCTGTGTTTCGTAGTCAATAAGAAGGTCCAAGGGATACAGTAAACCTGAAGTGAAGCATCGGAATGTAAAACTGGACTCACAGGAGATGTTCAAATCATAGAAAGTTAGACTGTCAGTCCTCTTGAACTTAAGTCGGCATTGTGCCTTTTGAATTTTATTCCGATGCAAACTCTGTGCTTCATCGTCAATAAGAAGGTCCAAGGTATACAGTAAACCTGAAGTGAAGCATCGGAATCTAAAACTGGACTCACAGCAAGGTTCAAATCATAGAGAGTTAGAGTGTCAGTCCTCTTTAACTTATGTTGGCATTGTGCCTTTTGTATTAAATTCGGATGCAATTTCTGTGTTTCTTCGTCAGTAAGAAAGTCCAAGGTATACAGAAAACCTGAAGTGAAGCATCAGAATCTAACACTGGACTCACAGAAGAGGTTCAAATAGATAGAAAGTTTGAGTGTCAGTCCTCTTGTACTTAAGTCGGCATTGTGCCTTTTGTATTTAATTCCGATGCAATTTATGTGTTTCATCGTCAATAAGGAAGTCCAAGGTATACAGTAAACCTGAAGTGAAGCATCGAAATCTAAAACTGGACTCCCAAGAGAGGTTCAAATCATAGAAAGTTAGAGTGTCAGTCCTCTTGTACTTAAGTCGGCATTGTGCCTTTTGTATTACATTCCGATGCAATCTCTGTGTTTCGTAGTCAATCAGAAGGTCCAAGGTATACAGTAAACCTGAAGTGAAGCATCGGAATCTAAAACTGGGCTCACAGGAGAGAATCAAATCACAGAAAGTTAGAGTGTCAGTCAGCTTGTACTTAAGTCATCATTGTGCATTTTGTATTAAATTCAGATGCAGGTTCTGTGTTTCATCGTCAATAAGAAGGTCCGAGGGGTACAGTAAACCTGAAGTAAGGCATCGGAATCTAAAACTGGACTCACAGGAGAGGTTCAAATAATAGAAAGTTAGAGTGTCAGTCCTCTTGTACTAAAGTCGGTATTGTGCCTTTTGTATTAATTTCGGATGCAATTTCTGTGTTTCATCGTCAATAAGAAGTCCAAGGGATACAGTAAACCTGAAGTGAAGCATCGGAATCTAAAACTGGATTCACAGGGGAGGTTCAAATCATAGAAAGTTAGAGTGTCAGTCCTCCTGTACTGAAGTCGGCATTGTGTCTTTTGAATTTAATTCCGATGCAATTTCTGTGTTTCATTGTCAATAAGAAGGTCCAAGGGATACAGTAAACCTGAAGTGAAGCATCGGAATCTAATACTGGACTAACAGGAGAGGTTCAAATCATAGAAAGTTAGAGTGTCAGTCCTCTTGTACTTACATCGGCATTGTGCCTTTTGAATTTAATTCCGATGCAATTTCTGTGTTTCGTAGTCAATAAGAAGGTCCAAGGTATACAGTAAACCTGAAGTGAAGCATCGGAAACTAAAACTGGACCCACAGGAGAGGTTCAAATCATAGAAAGTTACAGTGTCAGTCCTCTTGTACTTAATTCGGCATTGTGCCTTTTGTATTAAATTCCGATGCAATCTCTGCGTTTCGTAGTCAATAAGAAGGTCCAAGGTATACAGTAAACCTGAAGTGAAGCATCGGAATCTAAAACTGGGCTCACAGGAGAGAATCAAATCATAGAAAGTTAGAGTGTCAGTCCGCTTGTACTTAAGTCATCATTGTGCCTTTTGTATTAAATTCAGATGCAGTTTCTGTGTTTCATCGTCAATAAGAAGTCCAAGGGATACAGTAAACCTGAAGTGAAGCATCGGAATCTAAAACTGGATTCACAGGGGAGGTTCAAATCATAGAAAGTTAGAGGGTCAGTCCTCCTGTACTGAAGTCGGCATTGTGTCTTTTGAATTTAATTCCGATGCAATTTCTGTGTTTCATTGTCAATAAGAAGGTCCAAGGGATACAGTAAACCTGAAGTGAAGCATCGGAATCTAAAACTGGACTCACAGGAGGGGTTCAAATCATAGAAAGTTCGAGTGTCAGTCCTCTTGTACTTACATCGGCATTGTGCCTTTTGAATTTAATTCCGATGCAATTTCTGTATTCGTAGTCAATTAGAAGGTCCAAGGTATATAGTAAACCTGAAGTGAAGCATCGGGATCTAAAACTGGACTCACAGGGGAGGTTCAAATCATAGAATGTTAGAGTGTCAGTCCTCTTGTACTTAAGTAAGCATTGTGCCTTTTGAATTTAATTCCGATCCAATTTCTGTGCTTCAACGTCAATAAGAAGGTCCAAGTGGGACAGGAAACCGGAAATGAAGCATCGGAATCTAAAACTGGACTCTCAGGAGTTTTTCAAATCATAGAAAGTTAGAGTGTCAGCCCTCTTGTACTTAAATTGGCATTCTGCCTTTTGAATTTAATTCCGATGCAATTTCTGTGTTTCGTAGTCAATAAGAAGGTCCAAGGTATACAGTAAACCTGAAGTGAATCATCGGAAACTAAAACTGGACCCACAGGAGAGGTTCAAATCATAGAAAGTTACAGTGTCAATCCTCTTGTACTTAAGTCGGCATTGTGCCATTTGTATTAAATTCGGATGCAATTTGTGTGTTTCATCGTCAATAAGAAGGTCCAAGAGTTACAGTTAACCTGAAGTGAAGCTTCGGAATCTAAAACTGGACTCACAGGAGAGGTTCAAATCATAGAAAGTTAGAGTGTCAGTCCTCTTGTACTTAAGTCGGCATTGTGCCTTTTGTATTAAATTCCGATGCAATTTCTGTGTTTCGTAGTCAATAAGAAGGTCCAAGGTATACAGTAAACCTGAAGTGAAGCATCGGAATCTAAAACTGGACTCACAGAAGAGGTTCAAATCATAGAAAGTTATAGAGTCAGTCCTCTTGTACTTAAGTCGGCATTGTGCCTTTTGTATTTAATTCCGATGCAATTTATGTGTTTCATCGTCAATAAGGAGGTCCAAGGTATAGAGTAAACCTGAAGTGAAGCATCGGAATCTAAAACTGGACTCCCAAGAGAGGTTCAAATCATAGAAAGTTAGAGTGTCAGTCCTCTTGTACTTAAGTCTGCATTGTGCCTTTTGTATTAAATTCGGATGCCATTTCTGTGTTTCATCGTCAATATGAAGGTCCAAGGGATACAGTATACCTGAAGTGAAGCATCGGAATGTAAAACTGGACTCACAGGAGATGTTCAAATCATAGAAAGTTAGACTGTCAGTCCTCTTGTACTTAAGTCGGCATTGTGCCTTTTGAATTTTATTCCGATGCAAATTCTGTGCTTCATCGTCAATAAGAAGGTCCAAGGTATACAGTAAACCTGAAGTGAAGCATCGGAATCTAAAACTGGACTCACAGCAAGGTTCAAATCATAGAAAGTTAGAGTGTCAGTCCTCTTGAACTTAAGTCGGCATTGTGCCTTTTGTATTAAATTCGGATGCCATTTCTGTGTTTCATCGTCAATAAGAAGGTCGAAGGGATACAGTAAACCTGAAGTGAAGCATCGGAATGTAAAACTGGACTCACAGGAGATGTTCAAATCATAGAAAGTTAGACTGTCAGTCCTCTTGTACTTAAGTCGGCATTGTGCCTTTTGAATTTTATTCCGATGCAAATTTTGTGCTTCATCGTCAATAAGAAGGTCCAAGGTATACAGTAAACCTGAAGTGAAGCATCGAAATCTAAAACTGGACTCCCAAGAGAGGTTCAAATCATAGAAAGTTTGAGTGTCAGTCCTCTTGTACTTAAGTCGGCATTGTGCCTTTTGTAATAAATTCCGATGCAATTTCTGTGTTTCGTAGTGAATGAGAAGGTCCAAGGTATACAGTAAACCTGAAGTGAAGCATCGGAATCTAAAACTGGACTCACAGAAGAGGTTCAAATCATAGAAACTTAGAGTGTCAGTCCTCTTGTACTTAAATCGGCATTGTGCCTTTTGAATTTAATTCCGATGCAATTTCTGTGTTTCGTAGTCAATAAGAAGGTCCAAGGTATACAGTAAACCTGAAGTGAAGCATCGGAAACTAAAACTGGACCCACAGGAGAGGTTCAAATCATAGAAAGTTACAGTGTCAGTCCTCTTGTACTTAAGTCGGCATTATGCCTTTTGTATTAAATTCGGATGCAATTTGTGTGTTTCATCGGCAATAAGAAGGTCCAAGAGTTACAGTAAACCTGAAGTGAAACTTCGGAATCTAAAAATGGGCTCACAGGAGAGAATCAAATCACAGAAAGTTAGAGTGTCAGTCCGCTTGTACTTAAGTCATCATTGTGCCTTTTGTATTAAATTCAGATGCAGTTTCTGTGTTTCATCGTCAATAAGAAGGTCCGAGGGGTACAGTAAACCTGAAGTACGGCATCGGAATCTAAAACTGGACTCACAGGAGAGGTTCAAATAATAGAAAGTTAGAGTGTCAGTCCTCTTGTACTAAAGTCGGTATTGTGCCTTTTGTATTAATTTCGGATGCAATTTCTGTGTTTCATCGTCAATAAGAAGTCCAAGGGATACAGTAAACCTGAAGTGAAGCATCGGAATCTAAAACTGGATTCACAGGGGAGGTTCAAATCATAGAAAGTTAGAGTGTCAGTCCTCCTGTACTGAAGTCGGCATTGTGTCTTTTGAATTTAATTCCGATGCAATTTCTGTGTTTCATTGTCAATAAGAAGGTCCAAGGGATACAGTAAACCTGAAGTGAAGCATCGGAATCTAATACTGGACTAACAGGAGAGGTTCAAATCATAGAAAGTTAGAGTGTCTGTCCTCTTGTACTTACATCGGCATTGTGCCTTTTGAATTTAATTCCGATGCAATTTCTGTGTTTCGTAGTCAATAAGAAGGTCCAAGGTATACAGTAAACCTGAAGTGAAGCATCGGAAACTAAAACTGGACCCACAGGAGAGGTTCAAATCATAGAAAGTTACAGTGTCAGTCCTCTTGTACTTAATTCGGCATTGTGCCTTTTGTATTAAATTCCGATGCAATCTCTGTGTTTCGTAGTCAATAAGAAGGTCCAAGGTATACAGTAAACCTGAAGTGAAGCATCGGAATCTAAAACTGGGCTCACAGGAGAGAATCAAATCATAGATAATTAGAGTGTCAGTCCGCTTGTACTTAAGTCATCATTGTGCCTTTTGTATTAAATTCAGATGCAGTTTCTGTGTTTCATCGTCAATAAGAAGGTCCGAGGGGTACAGTAAACCTGAAGTAATGCATCGGAATCTAAAACTGGACTCACAGGAGAGGTTCAAATAATAGAAAGTTAGAGTGTCAGTCCTCTTGTACTTAAGTCGGTATTGTGCCTTTTGTATTAATTTCGGATGCAATTTCTGTGTTTCATCGTCAATAAGAAGTCCAAGGGATACAGTAAACCTGAAGTGAAGCATCGGAATCTAAAACTGGATTCACAGGGGAGGTTCAAATCATAGAAAGTTAGAGGGTCAGTCCTCCTGTACTGAAGTCGGCATTGTGTCTTTTGAATTTAATTCCGATGCAATTTCTGTGTTTCATTGTCAATAAGAAGGTCCAAGGGATACAGTAAACCTGAAGTGAAGCATCGGAATCTAAAACTGGACTCACAGGAGGGGTTCAAATCATAGAAAGTTCGAGTGTCAGTCCTCTTGTACTTACATCGGCATTGTGCCTTTTGAATTTAATTCCGATGCAATTTCTGTATTCGTAGTCAATTAGAAGGTCCAAGGTATATAGTAAACCTGAAGTGAAGCATCGGAATCTAAAACTGGACTCACAGGGGAGGTTCAAATCATAGAATGTTAAAGTGTCAGTCCTCCTGTACTTAAGTAAGCATTGTGCCTTTTGAATTTAATTCCGATCCAATTTCTGTGTTTCAACGTCAATAAGAAGGTCCAAGTGGTACAGGAAACCGGAAATGAAGCATCGGAATCTAAAACTGGACTCTCAGGAGATTTTCAAATCATAGAAAGTTAGAGTGTCAGTCCTCTTGTACTTAAATCGGCATTCTGCCTTTTGAATTTAATTCCGATGCAATTTCTGTGTTTCGTAGTCAATAAGAAGGTCGAAGGTATACAGTAAACCTGAAGTGAAGCATCGGAAACTAAAACTGGACCCACAGGAGAGGTTCAAATCATAGAAAGTTACAGTGTCAATCCTCTTGTACTTAAGTCGGCATTGTGCCTTTTGTATTAAATTCGGATGCAATTTGTGTGTTTCATCGTCAATAAGAAGGTCCAAGAGTTACAGTTAACCTGAAGTGAAGCTTCGGAATCTAAAACTGGACTCACAGGAGAGGTTCAAATCATAGAAAGTTAGAGTGTCAGTCCTCTTGTACTTAAGTCGGCATTGTGCCTTTTGTATTAAATTCCGATGCAATTTCTGTGTTTCGTAGTCAATAAGAAGGTCCAAGGTATACAGTAAACCTGAAGTGAAGCATCGGAATCTAAAACTGGACTCACAGAAGAGGTTCAAATCATAGAAAGTTATAGTGTCAGTCCTCTTGTACTTAAGTCGGCATTGTGCCTTTTGTATTTAATTCCGATGCAATTTATGTGTTTCATCGTCAATAAGGAGGTCCATGGTATAGAGTAAACCTGAAGTGAAGCATCGGAATCTAAAACTGGACTCCCAAGAGAGGTTCAAATCATAGAAAGTTAGAGTGTCAGTCCTCTTGTACTTAAGTCTGCATTGTGCCTTTTGTATTAAATTCGGATGCCATTTCTGTGTTTCATCGTCAATAAGAAGGTCCAAGGGATACAGTATACCTGAAGTGAAGCATCGGAATGTAAAACTGGACTCACAGGAGATGTTCAAATCATAGAAAGTTAGACTGTCAGTCCTCTTGTACTTAAGTCGGCATTGTGCCTTTTGAATTTTATTCCGATGCAAATTCTGTGCTTCATCGTCAATAAGAAGGTCCAAGGTATACAGTAAACCTGAAGTGAAGCATCGGAATCTAAAACTGGACTCACAGCAAGGTTCAAATCATAGAAAGTTAGAGTGTCAGTCCTCTTGAACTTAAGTCGGCATTGTGCCTTTTCTATTAAATTCGGATGCCATTTCTGTGTTTCATCGTCAATAAGAAGGTCGAAGGGATACAGTAAACCTGAAGTGAAGCATCGGAATGTAAAACTGGACTCACAGGAGATGTTCAAATCATAGAAAGTTAGACTGTCAGTCCTCTTGTACTTAAGTCGGCATTGTGCCTTTTGAATTTTATTCCGATGCAAATTTTGTGCTTCATCGTCAATAAGAAGGTCCAAGGTATACAGTAAACCTGAAGTGAAGCATCGAAATCTAAAACTGGACTCCCAAGAGAGGTTCAAATCATAGAAAGTTAGAGTGTCAGTCCTCTTGTACTTAAGTCGGCATTGTGCCTTTTGTATTAAATTCGGATGCAATTTGTGTGTTTCATCGGCAATAAGAAGGTCCAAGAGTTACAGTAAACCTGAAGTGAAGCTTCGGAATCTAAAACTGGACTCACAGGAGAGGTTCAAATCATAGAAAGTTAGAGTGTCAGTCCTCTTGTACTTAAGTCGGCATTGTGCCTTTTGTATTAAATTCGGATGCAATTTGTGTGTTTCATCGGCAATAAGAAGGTCCAAGAGTTACAGTAAACCTGAAGTGAAGCATCGGAATGTAAAACTGGACTCACAGGAGAGGTTCAAATCATAGAAAGTTAGAGTGTCAGTCCTCTTGTACTTAAGTCGGCATTGTGCCTTTTGTATTTAATTCCGATGCAATTTCTGTGTTTCGTAGTGAATGAGAAGGTCCAAGGTATACAGTAAACCTGAAGTGAAGCATCGGAATCTAAAACTGGACTCACAGAAGAGGTTCAAAACATAGAAAGTTAGAGTGTCAGTCCTCTTGTACTTAAATCGGCATTGTGCCTTTTGAATTTAATTCCGATGCAATTTCTGTGTTTCGTAGTCAATAAGAAGGTCCAAGGTATACAGTAAACCTGAAGTGAAGCATCGGAAACTAAAACTGGACCCACAGGAGAGGTTCAAATCATAGAAAGTTACAGTGTCAGTCCTCTTGTACTTAAGTCGGCATTGTGCCTTTTGTATTAAATTCGGATGCAATTTGTGTGTTTCATCGGCAATAAGAAGGTCCAAGAGTTACAGTAAACCTGAAGTGAAGCTTCGGAATCTAAAACTGGACTCACAGGAGAGGTTCAAATCATAGAAAGTTAGAGTGTCAGTCCTCTTGTACTTAAGTCGGCATTGTGCCTTTTGTATTTAATTCCGATGCAATTTATGTGTTTCGTAGTCAATAAGAAGGTCCAAGGTATACAGTAACCCTGAAGTGAAGCATCGGAATCTAAAACTGGACTCACAGAAGAGGTTCAAATCAAAGAAAATTAGAGTGTCAGTCCTCTTGTACTTTAGTCGGCATTGTGCCTTTTGTATTTAATTCCGATGCAATTTATGTGTTTCATCGTCAATAAGGAGGTCCAAGGTATAGAGTAAACCTGAAGTGAAGCATCGGAATCTAAAACTAGACTCCCAAGAGAGTTCAAATCATAGAAAGTTAGAGTGTCAGTCCTCTTGTACTTAAGTCTGCATTGTGCCTTTTGTATTAAATTCGGATGCCATTTCTGTGTTTCATCGTCAATAAGAAGGTCCAAGGGATACAGTAAACCTGAAGTGAAGCATCGGAATGTAAAACTGGACTCACAGGAGATGTTCAAATCATAGAAAGTTAGACTGTCAGTCCTCTTGAACTTAAGTCGGCATTGTGCCTTTTGAATTTTATTCCGATGCAAATTGTGTGCTTCATCGTCAATAAGAAGGTCCAAGGTATACAGTAAACCTGAAGTGAAGCATCGGAATCTAAAACTGGACTCACAGCAAGGTTCAAATCGTAGAGAGTTAGAGTGTCAGTCCTCTTGAACTTATGTCGGCATTGAGCCTTTTGTATTAATTTCGGATGCAATTTCTGTGTTTCTTCGTCAATAAGAAAGTCCAAGGTATACAGTAAAACTGAAGTGAAGGATCAGAATCAAAAACTGGACTCACAGAAGAGGTTCAAATAGATAGAAAGTTTGAGTGTCAGTCCTCTTGTACTTAAGTCGGCATTGTGCCTTTTGTATTTAATTCCGATGCAATATATGTGTTTCATCGTCAATAAGGAAGTCCAAGGTATACAGTAAACCTGAAGTGAAGCATCGAAATCTAAAACTGGACTCCCAAGAGAGGTTCAAACCATAGAAAGTTAGAGTGTCAGTCCTCTTGTACTTAAGTCGGCATTGTGCTTTTGTATTAAATTCCGATGCAATCTCTGTGTTTCGTAGTCAATTAGAAGGTCAAAGGTATACAGTAAACCTGAAGTGAAGCATCGGAATCTAAAACTGGGCTCACAGGAGAGAATCAAATCATAGAAAGTTAGAGTGTCAGTCCGCTTGTACTTAAGTCATCATTGTGCCTTTTGTATTAAATTCAGATGCAGTTTCTGTGTTTCATCGTCAATAAGAAGGTCCGAGGGGTACAGTAAACCTGAAGTAAAGCATCGGAATCTAAAACTGGACTCACAGGAGAGGTTCAAATAATAGAAAGTTAGAGTGTCAGTCCTCTTGTACTAAAGTCGGTATTGTGCCTTTTGTATTAATTTCGGATGCAATTTCTGTGTTTCATCGTCAATAAGAAGTCCAAGGGATACAGTAAACCTGAAGTGAAGCATCGGAATCTAAACCTGGATTCACAGGGGAGGTTCAAATCATAGAAAGTTAGAGTGTCAGTCCTCCTGTACTGAAGTCGGCATTGTGTCTTTTGAATTTAATTCCGATGCAATTTCTGTGTTTCATTGTCAATAAGAAGGTCCAAGGGATACAGTAAACCTAAAGTGAAGCATCGGAATCTAAATCTGGACTAACAGGAGAGGTTCAAATCATAGAAAGTTAGAGTGTCAGTCCTCTTGTACTTACATCGGCATTGTGCCTTTTGAATTTAATTCCGATGCAAATTCTGTATTCGTAGTCAATTAGAAGGTCCAAGGTATATAGTAAACCTGAAGTGAAGCATCGGAATCTAAAACTGGACTCACAGGAGAGGTTCAAATCATAGAAAGTTACAGTGTCAGTCCTCTTGTACTTAGGTCGTCATTGTGCCTTTTGTATTAAATTCGGATGCAATTTGTGTGTTTCATCGTCAATAAGAAGGTCCAAGGGTTACAGTAAACCTGAAGTGAAGCATCGGAATCTAAAACTGGACTCACAGGAGAGGTTCAAATCATAGAAAGTTACAGTGTCAGTCCTCTTGTACTTAAGTCGGCATTGTGCCTTTTGTATTTAATTCCGATACAATTTATGTGTTTCATCGTCAATAAGGAAGTCCAAGGTATTCAGTAAACCTGAAGTGAAGCATCGAAATCTAAAACTGGACTCCCAAGAGAGGTTCTAATCATTGAAAGTTAGAGTGTCAGTCCTCTTGTACTTAGGTTGGCATTGTGCCTTTTGTATTAAATTCCGATGCAATTTCTGTGTTTCGTAGTCAATAAGAATGTCAAAGGTATACAGTAAACCTGAAGTGAAGCATCGGAATCTAAAACTGGACTCACAGGAGAGGTTCAAATCATAGAAAGTAAGAGTGTCAGTCCTCTTGTACTTAAGTCGGCATTGTGCATTTTGTATTTAATTCCGATGCAATTTATGTGTTTCATCGTCAATAAGGAGGTCCAAGGTATACAGTAAACCTGAAGTGAAGCATCAGAATCCAAAACTGGACTCCCAAGAGTGGTTCAAATCATAGAAAGTTTGAGTGTCAGTCCTCTTGTACTTAAGTCTGCATTGTGCCCTTTGTATTAAATTCGGATGCCATTTCGGTGTTTCATCGTCAATAAGAAGGTCCAAGGGATAAAGTAAACCTGAAGTGAAGCATCGGAATGTAAAACTGGACTCACAGGAGATGTTCAAATCATAGAAAGTTAGACTGTCAGTCCTCTTGTACTTAAGTCGGCATTGTGCCTTTTGAATTTTATTCCGATGCATATTCTGTGCTTCATCGTCAATAAGAAGGTCCAAGGTATACAGTAAACCTGAAGTGAAGCATCGGAATCTAAAACTGGACTCACAGCAAGGTTCAAATCGTAGAAAGTTAGAGTGTCAGTCCTCTTGAACTTAAGTCGGCATTGTGCCTTTTGTATTAAATTCGGATGCAATTTCTGTGTTTCTCCGTCAATAAGAAAGTCCAAGGTATACAGTAAAACTGAAGTGAAGGATCAGAATCAAAAACTGGACTCACAGAAGAGGTTCAAATAGATAGAAAGTTTGAGTGTCAGTCCTCTTGTACTTAAGTCGGCATTGTGCCTTTTGTATTTAATTCCGATGCAATATATGTGTTTCATCGTCAATAAGGAAGTCCAAGGTATACAGTAAACCTGAAGTGAAGCATCGAAATCTAAAACTGGACTCCCAAGAGAGGTTCAAACCATAGAAAGTTAGAGTGTCAGTCCTCTTGTACTTAAGTCGGCATTGTGCTTTTGTATTAAATTCCGATGCAATCTCTGTGTTTCGTAGTCAATTAGAAGGTCAAAGGTATACAGTAAACCTGAAGTGAAGCATCGGAATCTAAAACTGGGCTCACAGGAGAGATTCAAATCATAGAAAGTTAGAGTGTCAGTCCTCTTGTACTAAAGTCGGTATTGTGCCTTTTGTATTAATTTCGGATGCAATTTCTGTGTTTCATCGTCAATAAGAAGTCCAAGGGATACAGTAAACCTGAAGTGAAGCATCGGAATCTAAAACTGGATTCACAGGGGAGGTTCAAATCATAGAAAGTTAGAGTGTCAGTCCTCCTGTACTGAAGTCGGCATTGTGTCTTTTGAATTTAATTCCGATGCAATTTCTGTGTTTCATTGTCAATAAGAAGGTCCTAGGGATACAGTAAACCTGAAGTGAAGCATCGGAATCTAAAACTGGACTCACAGGAGAGGTTCAAATCATAGAAAGTTAGAGTGTCAGTCCTCTTGTACTTACATCGGCATTGTGCCTTTTGAATTTAATTCCGATGCAAATTCTGTATTCGTAGTCAATTAGAAGGTCCAAGGTAAATAGTAAACCTGAAGTGAAGCATCGGAATCTAAAACTGGACTCACAGGAGAGGTTCAAATCATAGAAAGTTACAGTGTCAGTCCTCTTGTACTTAGGTCGTCATTGTGCCTTTTGTATTAAATTCGGATGCAATTTGTGTGTTTCATCGTCAATAAGAAGGTCCAAGGGTTACAGTAAACCTGAAGTGAAGCATCGGAATCTAAAACTGGACTCACAGGAGAGGTTCAAATCATAGAAAGTTAGAGTGTCAGTCCTCTTGTACTTAAGTCGGCATTGTGCCTTTTGTATTAAATTCGGATGCCATTTCGGTGTTTCATCGTCAATAACAAGGTCCAAGAGATACAGTAAACCTGAAGTGAAGCATCGGAATGTAAAACTGGACTCACAGGAGATGTTCAATTCATAGAAATTTACAGTGTCAGTCCTCTTGTACTTAAGTCGGCATTGTGCCTTTTGTATTTAATTCCGATGCAATTTATGTGTTTCGTCGTCAATAAGGAGGTCCAAGGGATACAGTAAACCTGAAGTGAAGCATCGGAATCTAAAACTGGACTCCCAAGAGAGGTTCAAATCAAAGAAAGTTAGAGTGTCAGTCCTCTTGTACTTAAGTCTGCATTGTGCCCTTTGTATTAAATTCGGATGTCATTTCTGTGTTTCATCGTCAATAAGAAGGTCCAACGTATACAGTAAACCTGAAGTGAAGCATCGGAATCTAAAACTGGACTCACAGGAGAGGTTCAAATCATAGAAAGTTAGACTGTCAGTCCTCTTGTACTTAAGCCGGCATTGTGCCTTTTGAATTTTATTCCGATGCATATTCTGTGCTTCATCGTCAATAAGAATGTCCAAGGTATACAGTAAACCTGAAGTGAAGCATCGGAATCTAAAACTGGACTCACAGCAAGGTTCAAATCGTAGAAAGTTAGAGTGTCAGTCCTCTTGAACTTAAGTCGGCATTGTGCCTTTTGTATTAAATTCCGATGCAATCTCTGTGTTTCGTAGTCAATAAGAAGGTCCATGGTATACAGTAAACCTGAAGTGAAGCATCGGAATCTAAAACTGGGCTCACAGGAGAGAATCAAATCATAGAAAGTTAGAGTGTCAGTCCGCTTGTACTTAAGTCATCATTGTGCCTTTTGTATTAAATTCAGATGCAGTTTCTGTGTTTCATCGTCAATAACAAGGTCCGAGGGGTACAGTAAACCTGAAGTAAAGCATCGGAATCTAAAACTGGACTCACAGGAGAGGTTCAAATAATAGAAAGTTAGAGTGTCAGTCCTCTTGTACTAAAGTCGGTATTGTGCCTTTTGTATTAATTTCGGATGCAATTTCTGTGTTTCATCGTCAATAAGAAGTCCAAGGGATACAGTAAACCTGAAGTGAAGCATCGGAATCTAAAACTGGATTCACAGAGGAGGTTCAAATCATAGAAAGTTAGAGTGTCAGTCCTCCTGTACTGAAGTCGGCATTGTGTCTTTTGAATTTAATTCCGATGCAATTTCTGTGTTTCATTGTCAATAAGAAGGTCCAAGGGATACAGTAAACCTGAAGTGAAGCATCGGAATCTAAAACTGGACTCACAGGAGAGGTTCAAATCATAGAAAGTTAGAGTGTCAGTCCTCTTGTACTTACATCGGCATTGTGCCTTTTGAATTTAATTCCGATGCAAATTCTGTATTCGTAGTCAATTAGAAGGTCCAAGGTATATAGTAAACCTGAAGTGAAGCATCGGAATCTAAAACTGGACTCACACGAGAGGTTCATATCATAGAAAGTTACTGTGTCAGTCCTCTTGTACTTAGGTCGTCATTGTGCCTTTTGTATTAAATTACGATGCAATTTCTGTGTTTCGTAGTCAATAAGAATGTCAAAGGTATACAGTAAACCTGAAGTGAAGCATCGGAATCTAAAACTGGACTCACAGGAGAGGTTCAAATCAAAGAAAGTTAGAGTGTCAGTCCTCTTGTACTTAAGTCTGCATTGTGCCCTTTGTATTAAATTCGGATGTCATTTCTGTGTTTCATCGTCAATAAGAAGGTCCAAGGTATACAGTAAACCTGAAGTGAAGCATCGGAATCTAAAACTGGACTCACAGGAGAGGTTCAAATCATAGAAAGTTAGACTGTCAGTCCTCTTGTACTTAAGTCGGCATTGTGCCTTTTGAATTTTATTCCGATGCATATTCTGTGCTTCATCGTCAATAAGAATGTCCAAGGTATACAGTAAACCTGAAGTGAAGCATCGGAATCTAAAACTGGACTCACAGCAAGGTTCAAATCGTAGAAAGTTAGAGTGTCAGTCCTCTTGAACTTAAGTCGGCATTGTGCCTTTTGTATTAAATATGGATGCCATTTCTGTGTTTCTTCGTCAATAAGAAAGTCCAAGGTATATAGTAAACCTGAAGTGAAGCATCGGAATCTAAAACTGGACTCCCAAGAGGGGTTCAAATCATAGAAAGTTTGAGTGTCAGTCCTCTTGTACTTAAGTCGGCATTGTGCCTTTTGTATTAAATTCCGATGCAATCTCTGTGTTTCGTAGTCAATAAGAAGGTCCATGGTATACAGTAAACCTGAAGTGAAGCATCGGAATCTAAAACTGGGCTCACAGGAGAGAATCAAATCATAGAAAGTTAGAGTGTCAGTCCGCTTGTACTTAAGTCATCATTGTGCCTTTTGTATTAAATTCAGATGCAGTTTCTGTGTTTCATCGTCAATAAGAAGGTCCGAGGGGTACAGTAAACCTGAAGTAAAGCATCGGAATCTAAAACTGGACTCACAGGAGAGGTTCAAATAATAGAAAGTTAGAGTGTCAGTCCTCTTGTACTAAAGTCGGTATTGTGCCTTTTGTATTAATTTCGGATGCAATTTCTGTGTTTCATCGTCAATAAGAAGTCCAAGGGATACAGGAAACCTGAAGTGAAGCATCGGAATCTAAAACTGGATTCACAGGGGAGGTTCAAATCATAGAATGTTAGAGTGTCAGTCCTCCTGTACTGAAGTCGGCATTGTGTCTTTTGAATTTAATTCCGATGCAATTTCTGTGTTTCATTGTCAATAAGAAGGTCCAAGGGATACAGTAAACCTGAAGTGAAGCATCGGAATCTAAAACTGGACTCACAGGAGAGGTTCAAATCATAGAAAGTTAGAGTGTCAGTCCTCTTGTACTTACATCGGCATTGTGCCTTTTGAATTTAATTCCGATGCAAATTCTGTATTCGTAGTCAATTAGAAGGTCCAAGGTATATAGTAAACCTGAAGTGAAGCATCGGAATCTAAAACTGGACTCACAGGAGAGTTTCAAATCATAGAAAGTTACAGTGTCAGTCCTCTTGTACTTAGGTCGTCATTGTGCCTTTTGTATTAAATTCGGATGCAATTTGTGTGTTTCATCGTTAACAAGAAGGTCCAAGGGTTACAGTAAACCTGAAGTGAAGCATCGGAATCTAAAACTGGACTCACAGGAGAGGTTCAAAACATAGAAAGTTAGAGTGTCAGTCCTCTTGTACTTAAGTCGGCATTGTGCCTTTTGTATTAAATTCGGATGCCATTTCGGTGTTTCATCGTCAATAACAAGGTCCAAGAGATACAGTAAACCTGAAGTGAAGCATCGGAATGTAAAACTGGACTCACAGGAGATGTTCAATTCATAGATATTTACAGTGTCAGTCCTCTTGTACTTAAGTCGCCATTGTGCCTTTTGTATTTAATTCCGATGCAATTTATGTGTTTCATCGTCAATAAGGAGGTCCAAGGTATACAGTAAACCTGAAGTGAAGCATCGGAATCTAAAACTGGACTCCCAAGAGAGGTTCAAATCAAAGAAAGTTAGAGTGTCAGTCCTCTTGTACTTAAGTCTGCATTGTGCCCTTTGTATTAAATTCGGATGTCATTTCTGCGTTTCATCGTCAATAAGAAGGTCCAAGGTATACAGTAAACCTGAAGTGAAGCATCGGAATCTAAAACTGGACTCACAGGAGAGGTTCAAATCATAGAAAGTTAGACTGTCAGTCCTCTTGTACTTAAGTCGGCATTGTGCCTTTTGAATTTTATTCCGATGCATATTCTGTGCTTCATCGTCAATAAGAATGTCCAAGGTATACAGTAAACCTGAAGTGAAGCATCGGAATCTAAAACTGGACTCACAGCAAGGTTCAAATCGTAGAAAGTTAGAGTGTCAGTCCTCTTGAACTTAAGTCGGCATTGTGCCTTTTGTATTTAATATGGATGCAATTTCTGTGTTTCTTCGTCAATAAGAAAGTCCAAGGTATACAGTAAACCTGAAGTGAAGCATCGGAATCTAAAACTGGACTCCCAAGAGAGGTTCAAATCATAGAAAGTTTGAGTGTCAGTTCTCTTGTACTTAAGTCTGCATTGTGCTATTTGTATTTAATTCCGATGCAATTTATGTGTTTCATCGTCAATAAGGAAGTCCAAGGTATACAGTAAACCTGAAGTGAAGCATCGAAATCTAAAACTGGACTCCCAAGAGAGGTTCAAATCATAGAAAGTTAGAGTGTCAGTCCTCTTGTACTTAAGTCGGCATTGTGCCTTTTGTATTAAATTCCGATGCAATTTCTGTGTTTCGTAGTCAATAAGAAGGTCCAAGGTATACAGTAAACCTGAAGTGAAGCATCGGAATCTAAAACTGGACTCACAGGAGAGGTTCAAATCATAGAAAGTTAGAGTGTCAGTCCTCTTGTACTTAAGTCGGCATTGTGCCTTTTGTATTTAATTCCGATGCAATTTATGTGTTTCATGGTCAATAAGGAGGTCCAAGGTATACAGTAAACCTGAAGTGAAGCATCAGAATCTAAAACTGGACTCACAGGAGAGGTTCAAATCATAGAAAGTTAGAGTGTCAGTCCTCTTGCACTTAAGTCGGCATTGTGCCTTTTGTATTTAATTCCGATGCAATTTATGTGTTTCATCGTCAATAAGGAGGTCCAAGGTATACAGTAAACCTGAAGTGAAGCATCGGAATCTAAAACTAGACTCCCAAGAGAGGTACAAATCATAGAAAGTTAGAGTGTCAGTCCTCTTGTACTTAAGTCTGCATTGTTCCCTTTGCATTAAATTCGGATGCCATTTCTGTGTTTCATCGTCAATAAGAAGGTCCAAGGGATACAGTAAACCTGAAGTGAAGCATCGGAATGTAAAACAGGACTCACAGGAGATGTTCAAATCATAGAAAGTTAGACTGTCACTCCTCTTGTACTTAAGTCGGCATTGTGCCTTTTGAATTTTATTCCGATGCATATTCTGTGCTTCATCGTCAATAAGAAGGTCCAAGGTATACAGTAAACCTGAAGTGAAGCATCGGAATCTAAAACTGGACTCACAGCAAGGTGCAAATCGTAGAAAGTTAGAGTGTCAGTCCTCTTGAACTTAAGTCGGCATTGTGCCTTTTGTATTAAATTAGGATGCAATTTCTGTGTTTCTTCGTCAATAAGAAAGTCCAAGGTATACAGTAAACCTGAAGTGAAGCATCAGAATCTAAAACTGGACTCACAGAAGAGGTTCAAATAGATAGAAAGTTTGAGTGTCAGTCCTCTTGTACTTAAGTCGGTATTGCGCCTATTGTATTAATTTCGGATGTTATTTCTGTGTTTCATCGTCAATAAGAAGTCCAAGGGATACAGTAAACCTGAAGTGAAGCATTGGAATCTAAAACTGGATTCACAGGGGAGGGTCAAATCCTAGAAAGTTAGAGTGTCAGTCCTCCTGTACTGAAGTCGGCATTGTGTCTTTTGAATTTAATTCCGATGCAATTTCTGTGTCTCATTGTCAATAAGAAGGTCCAAGGGATACAGTAAACCTGAAGTAAAGCATCGGAATCTAAAACTGGACTCACAGGAGAGGTTCAAATCATAGAAAGTTAGAGTGTCAGTCCTCTTGTACTTACATCGGCATTGTGCCTTTTGAATTTAATTCCGATGCAAATTCTGTATTCGTAGTGAATTAGAAGGTCCAAGGTATATAGTAAACCTGAAGTGAAGCATCGGAATCTAAAACTGGACTCACAGGAGAGGTTCAAACCATAGAAAGTTACAGTGTCAGTCCTCTTGTACTTAAGTCGGCATTGTGCCTTTTGTATTAAATTCGGATGCCATTTCGGTGTTTCATCGTCAATAAGAAGGTCCAAGGGATACAGTAAACCTGAAGTGAAGCTTCGGAATGTAAAACTGGACTCACAGGAGATGTTCAATTCATAGAAAGTTACAGTGTCAGTCCTCTTGTACTTAAGTCGGAATTGTGCCTTTTGTATTAAATTCGGATGCAATTTGTGTGTTTCATCGTCAATAAGAAGGTCCAAGGGTTACAGTAAACCTGTAGTGAAGCATCGGAATCTAAAACTGGACTCACAGGAGAGGTTCAAATCATAGAAAGTTAGAGTGTCAGTCCTCTTGTACTTAAGTCGGCATTGTGCCTTTTGTATTAAATTCCGATGCAATCTCTGTGTTTCGTAGTCAATAAGAAGGTCCAAGGTATACAGTATACCTGAAGTGAAGCATCGGAATCTAAAACTGGGCTCACAGGAGAGATTCAAATCATAGAAAGTTAGAGTGTGAGTCCTCTTGTACTTAAGTCGGCATTGTTCCTTTTGAATTTTATTCCGATGCAATTTCTGTGTTTCATCGTCAATAAGGAGGTCCAAGGTATACAGTAAACCTGAAGTGAAGCATCGGAATCTAAAACTGGACTCCCAAGAGAGGTTCAAATCATAGAAAGTTAGGGTGTCAGTGCTCTTGTATTTATGTCGGCATTGTGCCTTTTGTATTAAATTCGGATGCCATTTCTGTGTTTCATCGTCATTAAGAAGGTCCAAGGGATACTGTAAACCTGAAGTGAAGCATCGGAATGTAAAACTGGACTCTTTCACGTACAACTCTCTCGCGGTATGTAAAATTGTTGCTCTTTGGTTTATTTATTCTCTTTGTAACAACACATTTACGAAAAGAGTTACGTGAAATACTTTTAGCAATGCTGTGCTTTGCTTTTCTTTAACATCATTACCCTTTAGCGGAATAAAATGTATATATGGAAGTCTTATTGTTCTGTATCTGGCCTACAATTTAAGGAACGATTTTTCGTAACTGCAACTCGTGCTAAGAATCAATATATCTTCCCTACGTCATAGTTATTAAAAGTTGAAATTACTTTGTTATGAGCACTGATGTTACAGTCCGTGTGATCGTTCAAAAACACAAGTTCGCAGTGGATTTTATTTCTCGTTAAAATGCTATTTCATACCACGACTAGCCCAAGAACATGAGACTCTCATTAAAAAATACGTTGTCACTATAAAGTTTGCCAGATCAGAACGGAGCACAGCAAGATTCCTATCAGATTCTGAAGGTACATTAAATTATTTGCACTGTAAATTATATCCTATCAGCAGCCCGCGTCAATCTGCAACACATCATAAAATGTGCTGATCTTCACTGCCAGTCTGGGAGCTAAAAGAAATAATATTATTTTACTATTATTTTACCGCTTCCTTGCGGTATGCTCGACTATATTGTAAGTCGTTTAAATACGCCGCGGCAGCGGCTCTTCGTTCTCCACACAGCTCAGCACCACAGATAATATTTATGTAACTGAAATATGTCTCAACAGGATGGGATAATATGCAAGCAAGCTTAACAATAAATAATACAAGTTTTCATTTAAACAACTCTATTAAAACCTTTAAATATCTCAGTGATTACAGACCTTTGAGAATTCACACGTAATGGCGTACATTGCTTAGTCTCGACAAAAGAATGCTACATTGGCGTTCTCTACGACAACAACAGGAGATCTTACTCGCACAACTTCCAAATTAAGACGACAAAGACATTCATATTCAACACGTATTATATACTAGTTCGTTTTTTAATCTCTGTTTAACATTTATCTTCTGTGTCGGTTTTATTACTCGCCGACGCAGATGTTTTCAGAAATAAATAATAAAAAAAAATACAGAATTTTATACAATGACACAATATGATACATCTAATTCTCTAATTACTACATAATATATTGTTTTTGTTTCTCTAGACGTTGCAACTCACAGGAGATGTTCAAATCATAGAAAGTTAGAGTGTCAGTCCTCTTGTACTTAAGTCGGCATTGTGCCTTTTGAATTTTATTCCGATGCAATTTCTGTGTCTCATCGTCAATAAGAACGTCCGAGGGGTACAGTAAACCTGAAGTGAAGTATCGGAATCTAAAACTGGACTCACAGGAGAGGTTCAAATCATAGAAATTTGAACTGTCAGTCCTCTTGTACTTAAGTCGGCATTGTGCCCTTTGTATTAATTTCGGATGCAATTTCTGTGTTTCATCGTCAATAAGAAGGTCCAAGGGATACAGTAAACCTGAAGTGAAGCATCGGAATCTAAAACTGGACTCACAGGGGAGGTTCAAATCATAGAGAGTTAGAGTGTCAGCCCCCTTGTACTGAAGTCGGCATTGTGCCATTTGTATTAAATTCGGATGCAATTTCTGTGTTTCATCGTCATTAAGAAGGTCCAAGTGATACAGTAAACCTGAAATGAAGCATCGGAATCCAAAACTGGACTCTCAGGAGAGGTTCAAATCATAGAAAGTTAGAGTGTCAGTCCTCTAGTACTTAAATCGGCATTGTGCCTTTTGAATTTAATTCCGATGCAATTTCTGTGTTTCGTAGTCAATAAGATGGTCCAAGGTATACCGTAAACCTGAAGTGAAGCATCGGAATCTAAAACTGGACTCACAGCAGAGGTTCAAATCATAGAAAGTTACACCGTCAGTCCTCTTGTTCTTAAGTCGGCATTGTGCCATTTGTATTAAATTCGGATGCAATTTCTGTGTTTCTTCGTCAATAAGAAGGTCCAAGGTATACAGTAAACCTGAAGTGAAGCATCGGAATCTAAAACTGAACTCACAGGGGCGGTTCCAATCATAGAATGTTAGAGTGTCAGTCCTCTTGTACTTAAGTCGGCATTGTGCCTTTTGAATTTAATTCCGATCCAATTTCTGTGCTTCATCGTCAATAAGAAGGTCCAAGGGATACAGTAAACCTGAAGTGAAGCATCGGAATCTAAAACTGGACTCACAAGAGAGGTTCAAATCATAGAAAGTTACAGTGTCAGTCCTCTTGTACTTAAGTCGGTATTGTGCCCTTTGTATTAATTTCGGATGCAATTTCTGTGATTCATCGTCAATAAGAAAGTCCAAGGGATACAGTAAACCTGAAGTGAAGCATCGGAATCTAAAACTGGATTCACAGGGGAAGTTCAAATCATAGAAAGTTAGAGTGTCAGTCCTACTGTACTGAAGTCGGCATTGTGTCTTTTGAATTTAATTCCGATGCAATTTCTGTGTTTCATCGTCAATAAGAAGGTACAAGGGATACATTAAACCTGAAGTGAAGCATCGGAATCTAAAACTGGACTCACAGGAGAGGTTCAAATCATAGAAAGTTAGAGTGTCAGTCCTCTTGTACTTACATCGGCATTGTGCCTTTTGAATTTAATTCCGATGCAAATTCTGTATTCGTAGTCAATTAGAAGGTCCAAGGTATATAGTAAACCTGAAGTGAAGCATCGGAATCTAAAACTGGACTCACAGGAGAGGTTCAAATCATAGAAAGTTACAGTGTCAGTCCTCTTGTACTTAGGTCGTCATTGTGCCTTTTGTATTAAATTCGGATGCAATTTGTGTGTTTCATCGTCGATAAGAAGGTCCAAGGGTTACAGTAAACCTGAAGTGAAGCATCGGAATCTAAAACTGGACTCACAGGAGAGGTTCAAATCATAGAAAGTTAGAGTGTCAGTCCTCTTGTACTTAAGTCGGCATTGTGCCTTTTGTATTAAATTCGGATGCCATTTCGGTGTTTCATCGTCAATAACAAGGTCCAAGAGATACAGTAAACCTGAAGTGAAGCATCGGAATGTAAAACTGGACTCACAGGAGATGTTCAATTCATAGAAAGTTACAGTGTCAGTCCTCTTGTACTAAAGTCGGCATTGTGCCTTTTGTATTTAATTCCGATACAATTTATGTGTTTCATCGTCAATAAGGAAGTCCAAGGTATTCAGTAAACCTGAAGTGAAGCATCGAATTCTAAAACTGGACTCTCAAGAGAGGTTCTAATCATAGAAAGTTAGAGTGTCAGTCCTCTTGTACTTAGGTTGGCATTGTGCCTTTTGTATTAAATTCCGATGCAATTTCTGTGTTTCGTAGTCAATAAGAATGTCAAAGGTATACAGTAAACCTGAAGTGAAGCATCGGAATCTAAAACTGGACTCACAGGAGAGGTTCAAATCATAGAAAGTAAGAGTGTCAGTCCTCTTGTACTGAAGTCGGCATTGTGCCATTTGTATTAAATTCGGATGCAATTTCTGTGTTTCATCGTCATTAAGAAGGTCCAAGTGATACAGTAAACCTGAAATGAAGCATCGGAATCCAAAACTGGACTCTCAGGAGAGGTTCAAATCATAGAAAGTTAGAGTGTCAGTCCTCTAGTACTTAAATCGGCATTGTGCCTTTTGAATTTAATTCCGATGCAATTTCTGTGTTTCGTAGTCAATAAGATGGTCCAAGGTATACCGTAAACCTGAAGTGAAGCATCGCAATCTAAAACTGGACTCACAGCAGAGGTTCAAATCATAGAAAGTTACACCGTCAGTCCTCTTGTACTTAAGTCGGCATTGTGCCATTTGTATTAAATTCGGATGCAATTTCTGTGTTTCTTCGTCAATAAGAAGGTCCAAGGTATACAGTAAACCTGAAGTGAAGCATCGGAATCTAAAACTGAACTCACAGGGGCGGTTCCAATCATAGAATGTTAGAGTGTCAGTCCTCTTGTACTTAAGTCGGCATTGTGCCTTTTGAATTTAATTCCGATCCAATTTCTGTGCTTCATCGTCAATAAGAAGGTCCAAGGGATACAGTAAACCTGAAGTGAAGCATCGGAATCTAAAACTGGACTCACAAGAGAGGTTCAAATCATAGAAAGTTACAGTGTCAGTCCTCTTGTACTTAAGTCGGTATTGTGCCCTTTGTATTAATTTCGGATGCAATTTCTGTGATTCATCGTCAATAAGAAAGTCCAAGGGATACAGTAAACCTGAAGTGAAGCATCGGAATCTAAAACTGGATTCACAGGGGAAGTTCAAATCATAGAAAGTTAGAGTGTCAGTCCTACTGTACTGAAGTCGGCATTGTGTCTTTTGAATTTAATTCCGATGCAATTTCTGTGTTTCATCGTCAATAAGAAGGTACAAGGGATACATTAAACCTGAAGTGAAGCATCGGAATCTAAAACTGGACTCACAGGAGAGGTTCAAATCATAGAAAGTTAGAGTGTCAGTCCTCTTGTACTTACATCGGCATTGTGCCTTTTGAATTTAATTCCGATGCAAATTCTGTATTCGTAGTCAATTAGAAGGTCCAAGGTATATAGTAAACCTGAAGTGAAGCATCGGAATCTAAAACTGGACTCACAGGAGAGGTTCAAATCATAGAAAGTTACAGTGTCAGTCCTCTTGTACTTAGGTCGTCATTGTGCCTTTTGTATTAAATTCGGATGCAATTTGTGTGTTTCATCGTCGATAAGAAGGTCCAAGGGTTACAGTAAACCTGAAGTGAAGCATCGGAATCTAAAACTGGACTCACAGGAGAGGTTCAAATCATAGAAAGTTAGAGTGTCAGTCCTCTTGTACTTAAGTCGGCATTGTGCCTTTTGTATTAAATTCGGATGCCATTTCGGTGTTTCATCGTCAATAACAAGGTCCAAGAGATACAGTAAACCTGAAGTGAAGCATCGGAATGTAAAACTGGACTCACAGGAGATGTTCAATTCATAGAAAGTTACAGTGTCAGTCCTCTTGTACTAAAGTCGGCATTGTGCCTTTTGTATTTAATTCCGATACAATTTATGTGTTTCATCGTCAATAAGGAAGTCCAAGGTATTCAGTAAACCTGAAGTGAAGCATCGAATTCTAAAACTGGACTCTCAAGAGAGGTTCTAATCATAGAAAGTTAGAGTGTCAGTCCTCTTGTACTTAGGTTGGCATTGTGCCTTTTGTATTAAATTCCGATGCAATTTCTGTGTTTCGTAGTCAATAAGAATGTCAAAGGTATACATTAAACCTGAAGTGAAGCATCGGAATCTAAAACTGGACTCACAGGAGAGGTTCAAATCATAGAAAGTAAGAGTGTCAGTCCTCTTGTACTTAAGTCGGCATTGTGCATTTTGTATTTAATTCCGATGCAATTTATGTGTTTCATCGTCAATAAAGAGGTCCAAGGTATACAGTAAACCTGAATTGAAGCATCAGAATCCAAAACTGGACTCCCAAGAGTGGTTCAAATCATAGAAAGTTTGAGTGTCAGTCCTCTTGTACTTAAGTCTGCATTGTGCCCTTTGTATTAAATTCGGATGCCATTTCGGTGTTTCATCGTCAATAAGAAGGACCAAGGGATAAAGTAAACCTGAAGTGAAGCATCGGAATGTAAAACTGGACTCACAGGAGATGTTCAAATCATAGAAAGTTAGACTGTCAGTCCTCTTGTACTTAAGTCGGCATTGTGCCTTTTGAATTTTATTCCGATGCATATTCTGTGCTTCATCGTCAATAAGAAGGTCCAAGGTATACAGTAAACCTGAAGTGATGCATCGGAATCTAAAACTGGACTCACAGCAAGGTTCAAATCGTAGAAAGTTAGAGTGTCAGTCCTCTTGAACTTAAGTCGGCATTGTGCCTTTTGTATTAAATTCGGATGCAATTTCTGTGTTTCTCCGTCAATAAGAAAGTCCAAGGTATACAGTAAAACTGAAGTGAAGCATCAGAATCTAAAACTGGACTCACAGAAGAGGTTCAAATAGATAGAAAGTTTGAGTGTCAGTCCTCTTGTACTTAAGTCGGCATTGTGCCTTTTGTATTTAATTCCGATGCAATTTATGTGTTTCATCGTCAATAAGAAGGTCCAAGGTATACAGTAAACCTGAAGTGAAGCATCGGAATCTAAAACTGGACTCACAGGAGAGGTTCAAATCATAGAAAGTTAGACTGTCAGTCCTCTTGTACTTAAGTCGGCATTGTGCCTTTTGAATTTTATTCCGATGAATATTCTGTGCTTCATCGTCAATAAGAATGTCCAAGGTATACAGTAAACCTGAAGTGAAGCATCGGAATCTAAAACTGGTCTCACAGCAAGGTTCAAATCGTAGAAAGTTAGTGTCAGTCCTCTTGAACTTAAGTCGGCATTGTGCCTTTTGTATTAAATATGGATGCCATTTCTGTGTTTCTTCGTCATTAAAAAAGTCCAAGGTATATAGTAAACCTGAAGTGAAGCATCGGAATCTAAAACTGGACTCCCAAGAGAGGTTCAAATCATAGAACGTTTGAGTGTCAGTCCTCTTGTACTTAAGTCGGCATTGTGCCTTTTGTATTAAATTCCGATGCAATCTCTGTGTTTCGTAGTCAATAAGAAGGTCCAAGGTATACAGTAAACCTGAAGTGAAGCATCGGAATCTAAAACTGGGCTCACAGGAGAGAATCTATTCATAGAAAGTTAGAGTGTCAGTCCGCTTGTACTTAAGTCATCATTGTGCCTTTTGTATTAAATTCAGATGCAGTTTCTGTGTTTCATCGTCAATAAGAAGGTCCGAGGGGTACAGTAAACCTGAAGTAAAGCATCGGAATCTAAAACTGGACTCACAGGAGAGGTTCAAATAATAGAAAGTTAGAGTGTCAGTCCTCTTGTACTAAAGTCGGTATTGTGCCTTTTGTATTAATTTCGGATGCAATTTCTGTGTTTCATCGTCAATAAGAAGGCCAAGGGATACAGTAAACCTGAAGTGAAGCATCGGAATCTAAAACTGGATTCACAGGGGAGGTTCAAATCATAGAAAGTTAGAGTGTCAGTCCTCCTGTACTGAAGTCGGCATTGTGTCTTTTGAATTTAATTCCGATGCAATTTCTGTGTTTCATTGTCAATAAGAAGGTCCAAGGGATACAGTAAACCTGAAGTGAAGCATCGGAATCTAAAACTGGACTCACAGGAGAGGTTCAAATTCATAGAAAGTTAGAGTGTCAGTCCTCTTGTACTTACATCGGCATTGTGCCTTTTGAATTTAATTCCGATGCAAATTCTGTATTCGTAGTCAATTAGAAGGTCCAAGGTATATAGTAAACCTGAAGTGAAGCATCGGAATCTAAAACTGGACTCACAGGAGAGGTTCAAATCATAGAAAGTTACAGTGTCAGTCCTCTTGTACTTAGGTCGTCATTGTGCCTTTTGTATTAAATTCGGATGCAATTTGTGTGTTTCATCGTCAATAAGAAGGTCCAAGGGTTACAGTAAACCTGAAGGGAAGCATCGGAATCTAAAACTGGACTCACAGGAGAGGTTCAAATCATAGAAAGTTAGAGTGTCAGTCCTCTTGTACTTAAGTCGGCATTGTGCCTTTTGTATTAAATTCGGATGCCATTTCGGTGTTTCATCGTCAATAACAAGGTCCAAGAGATACAGTAAACCTGAAGTGAAGCATCGGAATGTAAAACTGGACTCACAGGAGATGTTCAATTCATAGAAAGTTACAGTGTCAGTCCTCTTGTACTTAAGTCGGCATTGTGCCTTTTGTATTTAATTCCGATACAATTTATGTGTTTCATCGTCAATAAGGAAGTCCAAGGTATTCAGTAAACCTGAAGTGAAGCATCGAAATCTAAAACTGGACTCCCAAGAGAGGTTCTAATCATAGAAAGTTAGAGTGTCAGTCCTCTTGTACTTAGGTTGGCATTGTGCCTTTTGTATTAAATTCCGATGCAATTTCTGTGTTTCGTAGTCAATAAGAATGTCAAAGGTATACAGTAAACCTGAAGTGAAGCATCGGAATGTAAAACTGGACTCACAGGAGAGGTTCAAATCATAGAAAGTAAGAGTGTCAGTCCTCTTGTACTTAAGTCGGCATTGTGCATTTTGTATTTAATTCCGATGCAATTTATGTGTTTCATCGTCAATGAGGAGGTCCAAGGTATACAGTAAACCTGAAGTGAAGCATCAGAATCCAAAACTGGACTCCCAAGAGTGGTTCAAATCATAGAAAGTTTGAGTGTCAGTCCTCTTGTACTTAAGTCTGCATTGTGCCCTTTGTATTAAATTCGGATGCCATTTCGGTGTTTCATCGTCAATAAGAAGGTCCAAGGGATAAAGTAAACCTGAAGTGAAGCATCGGAATGTAAAACTGGACTCACAGAAGATGTTCAAATCATAGAAAGTTTGAGTGTCAGTCCTCTTGTACTTAAGTCTGCATTGTGCCCTTTGTATTAAATTCGGATGCCATTTCGGTGTTTCATCGTCAATTAGAAGGTCCAAGGTATATAGTAAACCTGAAGTGAAGCATCGGAATCTAAAACTGGACTCACAGGAGAGGTTCAAATCATAGAAACTTACAGTGTCAGTCCTCTTGTACTTAGGTCGTCATTGTGCCTTTTGTATTAAATTCGGATGCAATTTGTGTGTTTCATCGTCAATAAGAAGGTCCAAGGGTTAGAGTAAACCTGAAGTGAAGCATCGGAATCTAAAACTGGACTCACAGGAGAGGTTCAAATCATAGCAAGTTAGAGTGTCAGTCCTCTTGTACTTAAGTCGGCATTGTGCCTTTTGTATTAAATTCGGATGCCATTTCGGTGTTTCATCGTCAATAACAAGGTCCAAGAGATACAGTAAACCTGAAGTGAAGCATCGGAATGTAAAACTGGACTCACAGGAGATGTTCAATTCATAGAAAGTTACAGTGTCAGTCCTCTTGTACTTAAGTCGGCATTGTGCCTTTTGTATTTAATTCCGATACAATTTATGTGTTTCATCGTCAATAAGGAAGTCCAAGGTATTCAGTAAACCTGAAGTGAAGCATCGAAATCTAAAACTGGACTCCCAAGAGAGGTTCTAATCATAGAAAGTTAGAGTGTCAGTCCTCTAGTACTTAGGTTGGCATTGTGCCTTTTGTATTAAATTCCGATGCAATTTCTGTGTTTCGTAGTCAATAAGAATGTCAAAGGTATACAGTAAACCTGAAGTGAAGCATCGGAATCTAAAACTGGACTCACAGGAGAGGTTCAAATCATAGAAAGTAAGAGTGTCAGTCCTCTTGTACTTAAGTCGGCATTGTGCATTTTGTATTTAATTCCGATGCAATTTATGTGTTTCATCGTCAATAAGGAGGTCCAAGGTATACAGTAAACCTGAAGTGAAGCATCAGAATCCAAAACTGGACTCCCAAGAGTGGTTCAAATCATAGAAAGTTTGGGTGTCAGTCCTCTTGTACTTAAGTCTGCATTGTGCCCTTTGTATTAAATTCGGATGCCATTTCGGTGTTTCATCGCCAATAAGAAGGTCCAAGGGATAAAGTAAACCTGAAGTGAAGCATCGGAATGTAAAACTGGACTCACAGGAGATGTTCAAATCATAGAAAGTTAGACTGTCAGTCCTCTTGTACTTAAGTCGGCATTGTGCCCTTTGAATTTTATTCCGATGCATATTCTGTGCTTCATCGTCAATAAGAAGGTCCAAGGTATACAGTAAACCTGAAGTGAAGCACGGAATCTAAAACTGGACTCACAGCAAGGTTCAAATCGTAGAAAGTTAGAGTGTCAGTCCCCTTGAACTTAAGTCGCAATTTGCTTTTGTATTAAATTCCGATGCAATCTCTGTGTTTCGTAGTCAATTAGAAGGTCCAAGGTATACAGTAAACCTGAAGTGAAGCACGGAATCTAAAACTGGACTCACAGCAAGGTTCAAATCGTATAAAGTTAGAGTGTCAGTCCTCTTGAACTTAAGTCGGCTTTGTGCTTTTGTATTAAATTCCGATGCAATCTCTGTGTTTCGTAGTCAATTAGAAGGTCAAAGGTATACAGTAAACCTGAAGTGAAGCATCGGAATCTAAAACTGGGCTCACAGGAGAGATTCAAATCATAGAAAGTTAGAGTGTCAGTCCTCTTGTACTTAAGTCGGCATTGTGCCTTTTGTATTTAATTCCGATGCAATTTATGTGTTTCATCGTCAATAAGGAGGTCCAAGGTATACAGTAAACCTGAAGTGAAGCATCGGAATCTAAAACTGGACTCCCAAGAGAGGTTCAAATCAAAGAAAGTTAGAGTGTCAGTCCTCTTGTACTTCAGTCTGCATTTTGCCCTTTGTATTAAATTCGGATGTCATTTCTGTGTTTCATCGTCAATAAGAAGGTCCAAGGTATACAGTAAACCTGAAGTGAAGCATCGGAATCTAAAACTGGACTCACAGGAGAGGTTCAAATCATAGAAAGTTAGACTGTCAGTCCTCTAGTACTTAAGTCGGCATTGTGCCTTTTGAATTTTATTCCGATGCATATTCTGTGCTTCATCGTCAATAAGAATGTCCAAGGTATACAGTAAACCTGAAGTGAAGCATCGGAATCTAAAACTGGACTCACAGCAAGGTTCAAATCGTAGAAAGTTAGAGTGTCAGTCCCCTTGAACTTAAGTCGCAATTTGCTTTTGTATTAAATTCCGATGCAATCTCTGTGTTTCGTAGTCAATTAGAAGGTCCAAGGTATACAGTAAACCTGAAGTGAAGCACGGAATCTAAAACTGGACTCACAGCAAGGTTCAAATCGTATAAAGTTAGAGTGTCAGTCCTCTTGAACTTAAGTCGGCTTTGTGCTTTTGTATTAAATTCCGATGCAATCTCTGTGTTTCGTAGTCAATTAGAAGGTCAAAGGTATACAGTAAACCTGAAGTGAAGCATCGGAATCTAAAACTGGGCTCACAGGAGAGATTCAAATCATAGAAAGTTAGAGTGTCAGTCCTCTTGTACTTAAGTCGGCATTGTGCCTTTTGTATTTAATTCCGATGCAATTTATGTGTTTCATCGTCAATAAGGAGGTCCAAGGTATACAGTAAACCTGAAGTGAAGCATCGGAATCTAAAACTGGACTCCCAAGAGAGGTTCAAATCAAAGAAAGTTAGAGTGTCAGTCCTCTTGTACTTCAGTCTGCATTTTGCCCTTTGTATTAAATTCGGATGTCATTTCTGTGTTTCATCGTCAATAAGAAGGTCCAAGGTATACAGTAAACCTGAAGTGAAGCATCGGAATCTAAAACTGGACTCACAGGAGAGGTTCAAATCATAGAAAGTTAGACTGTCAGTCCTCTAGTACTTAAGTCGGCATTGTGCCTTTTGAATTTTATTCCGATGCATATTCTGTGTTTCATCGTCAATAAGGAGGTCCAAGGTATACAGTAAACCTGAAGTGAAGCATCGGAATCTAAAACTGGACTCACAGGAGAGGTTCAAATCATAGAAAGTTAGAGTGTCAGTCCTCTTGTACTTAAGTCGGCATTGTGCCTTTTGTATTTAATTCCGATGCAATTTATGTGTTTCATCGTCAATAAGGAGGTCCAAGGTATACAGTAAACCTGAAGTGAAGCATCGGAATCTAAAACTAGACTCCCAAGAGAGGTTCAAATCATAGAAAGTTAGAGTGTCAGTCCTCTTGTACTTAAGTCTGCATTGTTCCCTTTGTATTAAATTCGGATGCCATTTCTGTGTTTCATCGTCAATAAGAAGGTCCAAGGGATACAGTAAACCTGAAGTGAAGCATCGGAATGTAAAACTGGACTCACAGGAGATGTTCAAATCATAGCAAGTTAGACTGTCACTCCTCTTGTACTTAAGTCGGCATTGTGCCTTTTGAATTTTATTCCGATGCATATTCTGTGCTTCATCGTCAATAAGAAGGTCCAAGGTATACAGTAAACCTGAAGTGAAGCATCGGAATCTAAAACTGGACTCACAGCAAGGTGCAAATCGTAGAAAGTTAGAGTGTCAGTCCTCTTGAACTTAAGTCGGCATTGTGCCTTTTGTATTAAATTCGGATGCAATTTCTGTGTTTCCTCGTCAATAAGAAAGTCCAAGGTATACAGTAAACCTGAAGTGAAGCATCAGAATCTAAAACTGGACTCACAGAAGAGGTTCAAATAGATAGAAAGTTTGAGTGTCAGTCCTCTTGTACTTAAGTCGGTATTGCGCCTTTTGTATTAATTTCGGATGCAATTTCTGTGTTTCATCGTCAATAAGATGTCCAAGGGATACAGTAAACCTGAAGTGAAGCATCGGAATCTAAAACTGGATTCACAGGGGAGGGTCAAATCCTAGAAAGTTAGAGTGTCAGTCCTCCTGTACTGAAGTCGGCATTGTGTCTTTTGAATTTAATTCCGATGCAATTTCTGTGTTTCATTGTCAATAAGAAGGTCCAAGGGATACAGTAAACCTGAAGTAAAGCATCGGAATCTAAAACTGGACTCACAGGAGAGGTTCAAATCATAGAAAGTTAGAGTGTCAGTCCTCTTGTACTTACATCGGCATTGTGCCTTTTGAATTTAATTCCGATGCAAATTCTGTATTCGTAGTGAATTAGAAGGTCCAAGGTATATAGTAAACCTGAAGTGAAGCATCGGAATCTAAAACTGGACTCACAGGAGAGGTTCAAATCATAGAAAGTTAGAGTGTCAGTCCTCTTGTACTTAAGTCGGCATTGTGCCTTTTGTATTTAATTCCGATGCAATTTATGTGTTTCATCGTCAATAAGGAGGTCCAAGGTATACAGTAAACCTGAAGTGAAGCATCGGAATCTAAAACTGGACTCACAGGAGAGGTTCAAATCATAGAAAGTTAGAGTGTCAGTCCTCTTGTACTTAAGTCGGCATTGTGCATTTTGTATTTAATTCCGATGCAATTTATGTGTTTCATCGTCAATAAGGAGGTCCAAGGTATACAGTAAACCTGAAGTGAAGCATCAGAATCCAAAACTGGACTCCCAAGAGTGGTTCAAATCATAGAAAGTTTGGGTGTCAGTCCTCTTGTACTTAAGTCTGCATTGTGCCCTTTGTATTAAATTCGGATGCCATTTCGGTGGTTCATCGCCAATAAGAAGGTCCAAGGGATAAAGTAAACCTGAAGTGAAGCATCGGAATGTAAAACTGGACTCACAGGAGATGTTCAAATCATAGAAAGTTAGACTGTCAGTCCTCTTGTACTTAAGTCGGCATTGTGCCCTTTGAATTTTATTCCGATGCATATTCTGTGCTTCATCGTCAATAAAAAGGTCCAAGGTATACAGTAAACCTGAAGTGAAGCACGGAATCTAAAACTGGACTCACAGCAAGGTTCAAATCGTAGAAAGTTAGAGTGTCAGTCCCCTTGAACTTAAGTCGGCATTGTGCTTTTGTATTAAATTCCGATGCAATCTCTGTGTTTCGTAGTCAATTAGAAGGTCCAAGGTATACAGTAAACCTGAAGTGAAGCACGGAATCTAAAACTGGACTCACAGCAAGGTTCAAATCGTATAAAGTTAGAGTGTCAGTTATCTTGAACTTAAGTCGGCATTGTGCTTTTGTATTAAATTCCGATGCAATCTCTGTGTTTCGTAGTCAATTAGAAGGTCAAAGGTATACAGTAAACCTGAAGTGAAGCATCGGAATCTAAAACTGGGCTCACAGGAGAGATTCAAATCATAGAAAGTTAGAGTGTCAGTCCTCTTGTACTTAAGTCGGCATTGTGCCTTTTGTATTTAATTCCGATGCAATTTATGTGTTTCATCGTCAATAAGGAGGTCCAAGGTATACAGTAAACCTGAAGTGAAGCATCGGAATCTAAAACTGGACTCCCAAGAGAGGTTCAAATCAAAGAAAGTTAGAGTGTCAGTCCTCTTGTACTTCAGTCTGCATTTTGCCCTTTGTATTAAATTCGGATGTCATTTCTGTGTTTCATCGTCAATAAGAAGGTCCAAGGTATACAGTAAACCTGAAGTGAAGCATCGGAATCTAAAACTGGACTCACAGGAGAGGTTCAAATTATAGAAAGTTAGACTGTCAGTCCTCTAGTACTTAAGTCGGCATTGTGCCTTTTGAATTTTATTCCGATGCATATTCTGTGCTTCATCGTCAATAAGAATGTCCAAGGTATACAGTAAACCTGAAGTGAAGCATCGGAATCTAAAACTGGACTCACAGCAAGGTTCAAATCGTAGAAAGTTAGAGTGTCAGTCCTCTTGAACTTAAGTCGGCATTGTGCCTTTTGTATTAAATATGGAAGCCATTTCTGTGTTTCTTCGTCAATAAGAAAGTCCAAGGTATACAGTAAACCTGAAGTGAAGCATCGGAATCTAAAACTGGACTCCCAAGAGAGGTTCAAATCATAGAAAGTTTGAGTGTCAGTCCTCTTGTACTTAAGTCTGCATTGTGCTATTTGTATTTAATTCCGATGCAATTTATGTGTTTCATCGTCAATAAGGAAGTCCAAGGTATACAGTAAACCTGAAGTGAAGCATCGAAATCTAAAACTGGACTCCCAAGAGAGGTTCAAATCATAGAAAGTTAGAGTGTCAGTCCTCTTGTACTTAAGTCGGCATTGTGCCTTTTGTATTAAATTCCGATGCAATTTCTGTGTTTCGTAGTCAATAAGAAGGTCCAAGGTATACAGTAAACCTGAAGTGAAGCATCGGAATCTAAAACTGGACTCACAGGAGAGGTTCAAATCATAGAAATTTAGAGTGTCAGTCCTCTTGTACTTAAGTCGGCATTGTGCCTTTTGTATTTAATTCCGATGCAATTTATGTGTTTCATCGTCAATAAAGAGGTCCCAGGTATACAGTAAACCTGAAGTGAAGCATCGGAATCTAAAACTGGACTCACAGGAGAGGTTCAAATCATAGAAAGTTAGAGTGTCAGTCCTCTTGTACTTAAGTCGGCATTGTGCCTTTTGTATTTAATTCCGATGCAATTTATGTGTTTCATCGTCAATAAGGAGGTCCAAGGTATACAGTAAACCTGAAGTGAAGCATCGGAATCTAAAACTAGACTCCCAAGAGAGGTTCAAATCATAGAAAGTTAGAGTGTCAGTCCTCTTGTACTTAAGTCTGCATTGTTCCCTTTGTATTAAATTCGGATGCCATTTCTGTGTTTCATCGTCAATAAGAAGGTCCAAGGGATACAGTAAACCTGAAGTGAAGCATCGGAATGTAAAACTGGACTCACAGGAGATGTTCAAATCATAGCAAGTTAGACTGTCACTCCTCTTGTACTTAAGTCGGCATTGTGCCTTTTGAATTTTATTCCGATGCATATTCTGTGCTTCATCGTCAATAAGAAGGTCCAAGGTATACAGTAATCCTGAAGTGAAGCATCGGAATCTAAAACTGGACTCACAGCAAGGTGCAAATCGTAGAAAGTTAGAGTGTCAGTCCTCTTGAACTTAAGTCGGCATTGTGCCTTTTGTATTAAATTCGGATGCAATTTCTGTGTTTCTTCGTCAATAAGAAAGTCCAAGGTATACAGTAAACCTGAAGTGAAGCATCAGAATCTAAATATGGACTCACAGAAGAGGTTCAAATAGATAGAAAGTTTGAGTGTCAGTCCTCTTGTACTTAAGTCGGTATTGCGCCTTTTGTATTAATTTCGGATGCAATTTCTGTGTTTCATCGTCAATAAGAAGTCAAAGGGATACAGTAAACCTGAAGTGAAGCATCGGAATCTAAAACTGGATTCACAGGGGAGGGTCAAATCCTAGAAAGTTAGAGTGTCAGTCCTCCTGTACTGAAGTCGGCATTGTGTCTTTTGAATTTAATTCCGATGCAATTTCTGTGTTTCATTGTCAATAAGAAGGTCCAAGGGATACAGTAAACCTGAAGTAAAGCATCGGAATCTAAAACTGGACTCACAGGAGAGGTTCAAATCATAGAAAGTTAGAGTGTCAGTCCTCTTGTACTTACATCGGCATTGTGCCTTTTGAATTTAATTCCGATGCAAATTCTGTATTCGTAGTGAATTAGAAGGTCCAAGGTATATAGTAAACCTGAAGTGAAGCATCGGAATCTAAAACTGGACTCACAGGAGAGGTTCAAATCATAGAAAGTTAGAGTGTCAGTCCTCTTGTACTTAAGTCGGCATTGTGCCTTTTGTATTTAATTCCGATGCAATTTATGTGTTTCATCGTCAATAAGGAGGTCCAAGGTATACAGTAAACCTGAAGTGAAGCATCGGAATCTAAAACTGGACTCACAGGAGAGGTTCAAATCATAGAAAGTTAGAGTGTCAGTCCTCTTGTACTTAAGTCGGCATTGTGCCTTTTGTATTTAATTCCGATGCAATTTATGTGTTTCATCGTCAATAAGGAGGTCCAAGGTATACAGTAAACCTGAAGTGAAGCATCGGAATCTAAAACTAGACTCCCAAGAGAGGTTCAAATCATAGAAAGTTAGAGTGTCAGTCCTCTTGTACTTAAGTCTGCATTGTTCCCTTTGTATTAAATTCGGATGCCATTTCTGTGTTTCATCGTCAATAAGAAGGTCCAAGGGATACAGTAAACCTGAAGTGAAGCATCGGAATGTAAAACTGGACTCACAGGAGATGTTCAAATCATAGCAAGTTAGACTGTCACTCCTCTTGTACTTAAGTCGGCATTGTGCCTTTTGAATTTTATTCCGATGCATATTCTGTGCTTCATCGTCAATAAGAAGGTCCAAGGTATACAGTAATCCTGAAGTGAAGCATCGGAATCTAAAACTGGACTCACAGCAAGGTGCAAATCGTAGAAAGTTAGAGTGTCAGTCCTCTTGAACTTAAGTCGGCATTGTGCCTTTTGTATTAAATTCGGATGCAATTTCTGTGTTTCTTCGTCAATAAGAAAGTCCAAGGTATACAGTAAACCTGAAGTGAAGCATCAGAATCTAAATATGGACTCACAGAAGAGGTTCAAATAGATAGAAAGTTTGAGTGTCAGTCCTCTTGTACTTAAGTCGGTATTGCGCCTTTTGTATTAATTTCGGATGCAATTTCTGTGTTTCATCGTCAATAAGAAGTCCAAGGGATACAGTAAACCTGAAGTGAAGCATCGGAATCTAAAACTGGATTCACAGGGGAGGGTCAAATCCTAGAAAGTTAGAGTGTCAGTCCTCCTGTACTGAAGTCGGCATTGTGTCTTTTGAATTTAATTCCGATGCAATTTCTGTGTTTCATTGTCAATAAGAAGGTCCAAGGGATACAGTAAACCTGAAGTAAAGCATCGGAATCTAAAACTGGACTCACAGGAGAGGTTCAAATCATAGAAAGTTAGAGTGTCAGTCCTCTTGTACTTACATCGGCATTGTGCCTTTTGAATTTAATTCCGATGCAAATTCTGTATTCGTAGTGAATTAGAAGGTCCAAGGTATATAGTAAACCTGAAGTGAAGCATCGGAATCTAAAACTGGACTCACAGGAGAGGTTCAAATCATAGAAAGTTAGAGTGTCAGTCCTCTTGTACTTAAGTCGGCATTGTGCCTTTTGTATTTAATTCCGATGCAATTTATGTGTTTCATCGTCAATAAGGAGGTCCAAGGTATACAGTAAACCTGAAGTGAAGCATCGGAATGTAAAACTGGACTCACAGGAGAGGTTCAAATCATAGAAAGTTAGAGTGTCAGTCCTCTTGTACTTATGTCGGCATTGTGCCTTTTGTATTTAATTCCGATGCAATTTATGTGTTTCATCGTCAATAAGGAGGTCCAAGGTATACAGTAAACCTGAAGTGAAGCATCGGAATCTAAAACTAGACTCCCAAGAGAGGTTCAAATCATAGAAAGTTAGAGTGTCAGTCCTCTTGTACTTAAGTCTGCATTGTTCCCTTTGTATTAAATTCGGATGTCATTTCTGTGTTTCATCGTCAATAAGAAGGTCCAAGGTATACAGTAAACCTGAAGTGAAGCATCGGAATCTAAAACTGGACTCACAGGAGAGGTTCAAATCATAGAAAGTTAGACTGTCAGTCCTCTAGTACTTAAGTCGGCATTGTGCCTTTTGAATTTTATTCCGATGCATATTCTGTGCTTCATCGTCAATAAGAATGTCCAAGGTATACAGTAAACCTGAAGTGAAGCATCGGAATCTAAAACTGGACTCACAGCAAGGTTCAAATCGTAGAAAGTTAGAGTGTCAGTCCTCTTGAACTTAAGTCGGCATTGTGCCTTTTGTATTAAATATGGAAGCCATTTCTGTGTTTCTTCGTCAATAAGAAAGTCCAAGGTATACAGTAAACCTGAAGTGAAGCATCGGAATCTAAAACTGGACTCCCAAGAGAGGTTCAAATCATAGAAAGTTTGAGTGTCAGTCCTCTTGTACTTAAGTCTGCATTGTGCTATTTGTATTTAATTCCGATGCAATTTATGTGTTTCATCGTCAATAAGGAAGTCCAAGGTATACAGTAAACCTGAAGTGAAGCATCGAAATCTAAAACTGGACTCCCAAGAGAGGTTCAAATCATAGAAAGTTAGAGTGTCAGTCCTCTTGTACTTAAGTCGGCATTGTGCCTTTTGTATTAAATTCCGATGCAATTTCTGTGTTTCGTAGTCAATAAGAAGGTCCAAGGTATACAGTAAACCTGAAGTGAAGCATCGGAATCTAAAACTGGACTCACAGGAGAGGTTCAAATCATAGAAATTTAGAGTGTCAGTCCTCTTGTACTTAAGTCGGCATTGTGCCTTTTGTATTTAATTCCGATGCAATTTATGTGTTTCATCGTCAATAAAGAGGTCCCAGGTATACAGTAAACCTGAAGTGAAGCATCGGAATCTAAAACTGGACTCACAGGAGAGGTTCAAATCATAGAAAGTTAGAGTGTCAGTCCTCTTGTACTTAAGTCGGCATTGTGCCTTTTGTATTTAATTCCGATGCAATTTATGTGTTTCATCGTCAATAAGGAGGTCCAAGGTATACAGTAAACCTGAAGTGAAGCATCGGAATCTAAAACTAGACTCCCAAGAGAGGTTCAAATCATAGAAAGTTAGAGTGTCAGTCCTCTTGTACTTAAGTCTGCATTGTTCCCTTTGTATTAAATTCGGATGCCATTTCTGTGTTTCATCGTCAATAAGAAGGTCCAAGGGATACAGTAAACCTGAAGTGAAGCATCGGAATGTAAAACTGGACTCACAGGAGATGTTCAAATCATAGCAAGTTAGACTGTCACTCCTCTTGTACTTAAGTCGGCATTGTGCCTTTTGAATTTTATTCCGATGCATATTCTGTGCTTCATCGTCAATAAGAAGGTCCAAGGTATACAGTAATCCTGAAGTGAAGCATCGGAATCTAAAACTGGACTCACAGCAAGGTGCAAATCGTAGAAAGTTAGAGTGTCAGTCCTCTTGAACTTAAGTCGGCATTGTGCCTTTTGTATTAAATTCGGATGCAATTTCTGTGTTTCTTCGTCAATAAGAAAGTCCAAGGTATACAGTAAACCTGAAGTGAAGCATCAGAATCTAAATATGGACTCACAGAAGAGGTTCAAATAGATAGAAAGTTTGAGTGTCAGTCCTCTTGTACTTAAGTCGGTATTGCGCCTTTTGTATTAATTTCGGATGCAATTTCTGTGTTTCATCGTCAATAAGAAGTCCAAGGGATACAGTAAACCTGAAGTGAAGCATCGGAATCTAAAACTGGATTCACAGGGGAGGGTCAAATCCTAGAAAGTTAGAGTGTCAGTCCTCCTGTACTGAAGTCGGCATTGTGTCTTTTGAATTTAATTCCGATGCAATTTCTGTGTTTCATTGTCAATAAGAAGGTCCAAGGGATACAGTAAACCTGAAGTAAAGCATCGGAATCTAAAACTGGACTCACAGGAGAGGTTCAAATCATAGAAAGTTAGAGTGTCAGTCCTCTTGTACTTACATCGGCATTGTGCCTTTTGAATTTAATTCCGATGCAAATTCTGTATTCGTAGTGAATTAGAAGGTCCAAGGTATATAGTAAACCTGAAGTGAAGCATCGGAATCTAAAACTGGACTCACAGGAGAGGTTCAAATCATAGAAAGTTAGAGTGTCAGTCCTCTTGTACTTAAGTCGGCATTGTGCCTTTTGTATTTAATTCCGATGCAATTTATGTGTTTCATCGTCAATAAGGAGGTCCAAGGTATACAGTAAACCTGAAGTGAAGCATCGGAATCTAAAACTGGACTCACAGGAGAGGTTCAAATCATAGAAAGTTAGAGTGTCAGTCCTCTTGTACTTAAGTCGGCATTGTGCCTTTTGTATTTAATTCCGATGCAATTTATGTGTTTCATCGTCAATAAGGAGGTCCAAGGTATACAGTAAACCTGAAGTGAAGCATCGGAATCTAAAACTAGACTCCCAAGAGAGGTTCAAATCATAGAAAGTTAGAGTGTCAGTCCTCTTGTACTTAAGTCTGCATTGTTCCCTTTGTATTAAATTCGGATGCCATTTCTGTGTTTCATCGTCAATAAGAAGGTCCAAGGGATACAGTAAACCTGAAGTGAAGCATCGGAATGTAAAACTGGACTCACAGGAGATGTTCAAATCATAGCAAGTTAGACTGTCACTCCTCTTGTACTTAAGTCGGCATTGTGCCTTTTGAATTTTATTCCGATGCATATTCTGTGCTTCATCGTCAATAAGAAGGTCCAAGGTATACAGTAAACCTGAAGTGAAGCATCGGAATCTAAAACTGGACTCACAGGAGAGGTTCAAATCATAGAAATTTAGAGTGTCAGTCCTCTTGTACTTAAGTCGGCATTGTGCCTTTTGTATTTAATTCCGATGCAATTTATGTGTTTCATCGTCAATAAAGAGGTCCCAGGTATACAGTAAACCTGAAGTGAAGCATCGGAATCTAAAACTGGACTCACAGGAGAGGTTCAAATCATAGAAAGTTAGAGTGTCAGTCCTCTTGTACTTAAGTCGGCATTGTGCCTTTTGTATTTAATTCCGATGCAATTTATGTGTTTCATCGTCAATAAGGAGGTCCAAGGTATACAGTAAACCTGAAGTGAAGCATCGGAATCTAAAACTAGACTCCCAAGAGAGGTTCAAATCATAGAAAGTTAGAGTGTCAGTCCTCTTGTACTTAAGTCTGCATTGTTCCCTTTGTATTAAATTCGGATGCCATTTCTGTGTTTCATCGTCAATAAGAAGGTCCAAGGGATACAGTAAACCTGAAGTGAAGCATCGGAATGTAAAACTGGACTCACAGGAGATGTTCAAATCATAGCAAGTTAGACTGTCACTCCTCTTGTACTTAAGTCGGCATTGTGCCTTTTGAATTTTATTCCGATGCATATTCTGTGCTTCATCGTCAATAAGAAGGTCCAAGGTATACAGTAATCCTGAAGTGAAGCATCGGAATCTAAAACTGGACTCACAGCAAGGTGCAAATCGTAGAAAGTTAGAGTGTCAGTCCTCTTGAACTTAAGTCGGCATTGTGCCTTTTGTATTAAATTCGGATGCAATTTCTGTGTTTCTTCGTCAATAAGAAAGTCCAAGGTATACAGTAAACCTGAAGTGAAGCATCAGAATCTAAATATGGACTCACAGAAGAGGTTCAAATAGATAGAAAGTTTGAGTGTCAGTCCTCTTGTACTTAAGTCGGTATTGCGCCTTTTGTATTAATTTCGGATGCAATTTCTGTGTTTCATCGTCAATAAGAAGTCAAAGGGATACAGTAAACCTGAAGTGAAGCATCGGAATCTAAAACTGGATTCACAGGGGAGGGTCAAATCCTAGAAAGTTAGAGTGTCAGTCCTCCTGTACTGAAGTCGGCATTGTGTCTTTTGAATTTAATTCCGATGCAATTTCTGTGTTTCATTGTCAATAAGAAGGTCCAAGGGATACAGTAAACCTGAAGTAAAGCATCGGAATCTAAAACTGGACTCACAGGAGAGGTTCAAATCATAGAAAGTTAGAGTGTCAGTCCTCTTGTACTTACATCGGCATTGTGCCTTTTGAATTTAATTCCGATGCAAATTCTGTATTCGTAGTGAATTAGAAGGTCCAAGGTATATAGTAAACCTGAAGTGAAGCATCGGAATCTAAAACTGGACTCACAGGAGAGGTTCAAATCATAGAAAGTTAGAGTGTCAGTCCTCTTGTACTTAAGTCGGCATTGTGCCTTTTGTATTTAATTCCGATGCAATTTATGTGTTTCATCGTCAATAAGGAGGTCCAAGGTATACAGTAAACCTGAAGTGAAGCATCGGAATCTAAAACTGGACTCACAGGAGAGGTTCAAATCATAGAAAGTTAGAGTGTCAGTCCTCTTGTACTTAAGTCGGCATTGTGCCTTTTGTATTTAATTCCGATGCAATTTATGTGTTTCATCGTCAATAAGGAGGTCCAAGGTATACAGTAAACCTGAAGTGAAGCATCGGAATCTAAAACTAGACTCCCAAGAGAGGTTCAAATCATAGAAAGTTAGAGTGTCAGTCCTCTTGTACTTAAGTCTGCATTGTTCCCTTTGTATTAAATTCGGATGCCATTTCTGTGTTTCATCGTCAATAAGAAGGTCCAAGGGATACAGTAAACCTGAAGTGAAGCATCGGAATGTAAAACTGGACTCACAGGAGATGTTCAAATCATAGCAAGTTAGACTGTCACTCCTCTTGTACTTAAGTCGGCATTGTGCCTTTTGAATTTTATTCCGATGCATATTCTGTGCTTCATCGTCAATAAGAAGGTCCAAGGTATACAGTAATCCTGAAGTGAAGCATCGGAATCTAAAACTGGACTCACAGCAAGGTGCAAATCGTAGAAAGTTAGAGTGTCAGTCCTCTTGAACTTAAGTCGGCATTGTGCCTTTTGTATTAAATTCGGATGCAATTTCTGTGTTTCTTCGTCAATAAGAAAGTCCAAGGTATACAGTAAACCTGAAGTGAAGCATCAGAATCTAAATATGGACTCACAGAAGAGGTTCAAATAGATAGAAAGTTTGAGTGTCAGTCCTCTTGTACTTAAGTCGGTATTGCGCCTTTTGTATTAATTTCGGATGCAATTTCTGTGTTTCATCGTCAATAAGAAGTCCAAGGGATACAGTAAACCTGAAGTGAAGCATCGGAATCTAAAACTGGATTCACAGGGGAGGGTCAAATCCTAGAAAGTTAGAGTGTCAGTCCTCCTGTACTGAAGTCGGCATTGTGTCTTTTGAATTTAATTCCGATGCAATTTCTGTGTTTCATTGTCAATAAGAAGGTCCAAGGGATACAGTAAACCTGAAGTAAAGCATCGGAATCTAAAACTGGACTCACAGGAGAGGTTCAAATCATAGAAAGTTAGAGTGTCAGTCCTCTTGTACTTACATCGGCATTGTGCCTTTTGAATTTAATTCCGATGCAAATTCTGTATTCGTAGTGAATTAGAAGGTCCAAGGTATATAGTAAACCTGAAGTGAAGCATCGGAATCTAAAACTGGACTCACAGGAGAGGTTCAAATCATAGAAAGTTAGAGTGTCAGTCCTCTTGTACTTAAGTCGGCATTGTGCCTTTTGTATTTAATTCCGATGCAATTTATGTGTTTCATCGTCAATAAGGAGGTCCAAGGTATACAGTAAACCTGAAGTGAAGCATCGGAATGTAAAACTGGACTCACAGGAGAGGTTCAAATCATAGAAAGTTAGAGTGTCAGTCCTCTTGTACTTATGTCGGCATTGTGCCTTTTGTATTTAATTCCGATGCAATTTATGTGTTTCATCGTCAATAAGGAGGTCCAAGGTATACAGTAAACCTGAAGTGAAGCATCGGAATCTAAAACTAGACTCCCAAGAGAGGTTCAAATCATAGAAAGTTAGAGTGTCAGTCCTCTTGTACTTAAGTCTGCATTGTTCCCTTTGTATTAAATTCGGATGTCATTTCTGTGTTTCATCGTCAATAAGAAGGTCCAAGGTATACAGTAAACCTGAAGTGAAGCATCGGAATCTAAAACTGGACTCACAGGAGAGGTTCAAATCATAGAAAGTTAGACTGTCAGTCCTCTAGTACTTAAGTCGGCATTGTGCCTTTTGAATTTTATTCCGATGCATATTCTGTGCTTCATCGTCAATAAGAATGTCCAAGGTATACAGTAAACCTGAAGTGAAGCATCGGAATCTAAAACTGGACTCACAGCAAGGTTCAAATCGTAGAAAGTTAGAGTGTCAGTCCTCTTGAACTTAAGTCGGCATTGTGCCTTTTGTATTAAATATGGAAGCCATTTCTGTGTTTCTTCGTCAATAAGAAAGTCCAAGGTGTACAGTAAACCTGAAGTGAAGCATCGGAATCTAAAACTGGACTCCCAAGAGAGGTTCAAATCATAGAAAGTTTGAGTGTCAGTCCTCTTGTACTTAAGTCTGCATTGTGCTATTTGTATTTAATTCCGATGCAATTTATGTGTTTCATCGTCAATAAGGAAGTCCAAGGTATACAGTAAACCTGAAGTGAAGCATCGAAATCTAAAACTGGACTCCCAAGAGAGGTTCAAATCATAGAAAGTTAGAGTGTCAGTCCTCTTGTACTTAAGTCGGCATTGTGCCTTTTGTATTAAATTCCGATGCAATTTCTGTGTTTCGTAGTCAATAAGAAGGTCCAAGGTATACAGTAAACCTGAAGTGAAGCATCGGAATCTAAAACTGGACTCACAGGAGAGGTTCAAATCATAGAAATTTAGAGTGTCAGTCCTCTTGTACTTAAGTCGGCATTGTGCCTTTTGTATTTAATTCCGATGCAATTTATGTGTTTCATCGTCAATAAAGAGGTCCCAGGTATACAGTAAACCTGAAGTGAAGCATCGGAATCTAAAACTGGACTCACAGGAGAGGTTCAAATCATAGAAAGTTAGAGTGTCAGTCCTCTTGTACTTAAGTCGGCATTGTGCCTTTTGTATTTAGTTCCGATGCAATTTATGTGTTTCATCGTCAATAAGGAGGTCCAAGGTATACAGTAAACCTGAAGTGAAGCATCGGAATCTAAAACTAGACTCCCAAGAGAGGTTCAAATCATAGAAAGTTAGAGTGTCAGTCCTCTTGTACTTAAGTCTGCATTGTTCCCTTTGTATTAAATTCGGATGCCATTTCTGTGTTTCATCGTCAATAAGAAGGTCCAAGGGATACAGTAAACCTGAAGTGAAGCATCGGAATGTAAAACTGGACTCACAGGAGATGTTCAAATCATAGCAAGTTAGACTGTCACTCCTCTTGTACTTAAGTCGGCATTGTGCCTTTTGAATTTTATTCCGATGCATATTCTGTGCTTCATCGTCAATAAGAAGGTCCAAGGTATACAGTAATCCTGAAGTGAAGCATCGGAATCTAAAACTGGACTCACAGCAAGGTGCAAATCGTAGAAAGTTAGAGTGTCAGTCCTCTTGAACTTAAGTCGGCATTGTGCCTTTTGTATTAAATTCGGATGCAATTTCTGTGTTTCTTCGTCAATAAGAAAGTCCAAGGTATACAGTAAACCTGAAGTGAAGCATCAGAATCTAAATATGGACTCACAGAAGAGGTTCAAATAGATAGAAAGTTTGAGTGTCAGTCCTCTTGTACTTAAGTCGGTATTGCGCCTTTTGTATTAATTTCGGATGCAATTTCTGTGTTTCATCGTCAATAAGAAGTCCAAGGGATACAGTAAACCTGAAGTGAAGCATCGGAATCTAAAACTGGATTCACAGGGGAGGGTCAAATCCTAGAAAGTTAGAGTGTCAGTCCTCCTGTACTGAAGTCGGCATTGTGTCTTTTGAATTTAATTCCGATGCAATTTCTGTGTTTCATTGTCAATAAGAAGGTCCAAGGGATACAGTAAACCTGAAGTAAAGCATCGGAATCTAAAACTGGACTCACAGGAGAGGTTCAAATCATAGAAAGTTAGAGTGTCAGTCCTCTTGTACTTACATCGGCATTGTGCCTTTTGAATTTAATTCCGATGCAAATTCTGTATTCGTAGTGAATTAGAAGGTCCAAGGCATATAGTAAACCTGAAGTGAAGCATCGGAATCTAAAACTGGACTCACAGGAGAGGTTCAAATCATAGAAAGTTAGAGTGTCAGTCCTCTTGTACTTAAGTCGGCATTGTGCCTTTTGTATTTAATTCCGATGCAATTTATGTGTTTCATCGTCAATAAGGAGGTCCAAGGTATACAGTAAACCTGAAGTGAAGCATCGGAATCTAAAACTGGACTCACAGGAGAGGTTCAAATCATAGAAAGTTAGAGTGTCAGTCCTCTTGTACTTAAGTCGGCATTGTGCCTTTTGTATTTAATTCCGATGCAATTTATGTGTTTCATCGTCAATAAGGAGGTCCAAGGTATACAGTAAACCTGAAGTGAAGCATCGGAATCTAAAACTAGACTCCCAAGAGAGGTTCAAATCATAGAAAGTTAGAGTGTCAGTCCTCTTGTACTTAAGTCTGCATTGTTCCCTTTGTATTAAATTCGGATGCCATTTCTGTGTTTCATCGTCAATAAGAAGGTCCAAGGGATACAGTAAACCTGAAGTGAAGCATCGGAATGTAAAACTGGACTCACAGGAGATGTTCAAATCATAGCAAGTTAGACTGTCACTCCTCTTGTACTTAAGTCGGCATTGTGCCTTTTGAATTTTATTCCGATGCATATTCTGTGCTTCATCGTCAATAAGAAGGTCCAAGGTATACAGTAAACCTGAAGTGAAGCATCGGAATCTAAAACTGGACTCACAGCAAGGTGCAAATCGTAGAAAGTTAGAGTGTCAGTCCTCTTGAACTTAAGTCGGCATTGTGCCTTTTGTATTAAATTCGGATGCAATTTCTGTGTTTCTTCGTCAATAAGAAAGTCCAAGGTATACAGTAAACCTGAAGTGAAGCATCAGAATCTAAAACTGGACTCACAGAAGAGGTTCAAATAGATAGAAAGTTTGAGTGTCAGTCCTCTTGTACTTAAGTCGGTATTGCGCCTTTTGTATTAATTTCGGATGCAATTTCTGTGTTTCATCGTCAATAAGAAGTCCAAGGGATACAGTAAACCTGAAGTGAAGCATCGGAATCTAAAACTGGATTCACAGGGGAGGGTCAAATCCTAGAAAGTTAGAGTGTCAGTCCTCCTGTACTGAAGTCGGCATTGTGTCTTTTGAATTTAATTCCGATGCAATTTCTGTGTTTCATTGTCAATAAGAAGGTCCAAGGGATACAGTAAACCTGAAGTAAAGCATCGGAATCTAAAACTGGACTCACAGGAGAGGTTCAAATCATAGAAAGTTAGAGTGTCAGTCCTCTCGTACTTACATCGGCATTGTGCCTTTTGAATTTAATTCCGATGCAAATTCTGTATTCGTAGTGAATTAGAAGGTCCAAGGTATATAGTAAACCTGAAGTGAAGCATCGGAATCTAAAACTGGACTCACAGGAGAGGTTCAAACCATAGAAAGTTACAGTGTCAGTCCTCTTGTACTTAAGTCGGCATTGTGCCTTTTGTATTAAATTCGGATGCCATTTCGGTGTTTCATCGTCAATAAGAAGGTCCAAGGGATACAGTAAACCTGAAGTGAAGCATCGGAATGTAAAACTGGACTCACAGGAGATGTTCAATTCATAGAAAGTTACAGTGTCAGTCCTCTTGTACTTAAGTCGGAATTGTGCCTTTTGTATTAAATTCGGATGCAATTTGTGTGTTTCATCGTCAATAAGAAGGTCCAAGGGTTACAGTAAACCTGTAGTGAAGCATCGGAATCTAAAACTGGACTCACAGGAGAGGTTCAAATCATAGAAAGTTAGAGTGTCAGTCCTCTTGTACTTAAGTCGGCATTGTGCCTTTTGTATTAAATTCCGATGCAATCTCTGTGTTTCGTAGTCAATAAGAAGGTCCAAGGTATACAGTATACCTGAAGTGAAGCATCGGAATCTAAAACTGGGCTCACAGGAGAGATTCAAATCATAGAAAGTTAGAGTGTGAGTCCTCTTGTACTTAAGTCGGCATTGTTCCTTTTGAATTTTATTCCGATGCAATTTCTGTGTTTCATCGTCAATAAGGAGGTCCAAGGTATACAGTAAACCTGAAGTGAAGCATCGGAATCTAAAACTGGACTCCCAAGAGAGGTTCAAATCATAGAAAGTTAGGGTGTCAGTGCTCTTGTATTTATGTCGGCATTGTGCCTTTTGTATTAAATTCGGATGCCATTTCTGTGTTTCATCGTCATTAAGAAGGTCCAAGGGATACTGTAAACCTGAAGTGAAGCATCGGAATGTAAAACTGGACTCTTTCACGTACAACTCTCTCGCAGATTGTAAAATTGTTGCTCTTTGGTTTATTTATTCTCTTTGTAACAACATATTTACGAAAAGAGTTACGTGAAATACTTTTAGCAATGCTGTGCTTTGCTTTTCTTTATCATCATTACCCTTTAGCGGAATAAAATGTATATATGGAAGTCTTATTGTTCTGTATCTGGCCTACAATTTAAGGAACGATTTTTCGTAACTGCAACTCGTGCTAAGAATCAATATATCTTCCCTACGTCATAGTGATTAAAAGTTGAAATTACTTTGTTATGAGCACTGATGTTACAGTCCGTGTGATCGTTCAAAAACACAAGTTCGCAGTGGATTTTATTTCTCGTTAAAATGCTATTTCATACCACGACTAGCCCAAGAACATGAGACTCTCATTACAAAATACGTGGTCACTATAAAGTTTGCCAGATCAGAACGGAGCACAGCAAGATTCCTATCAGATTCTGAAGGTACATTAAATTATTTGCACTGTAAATTATATCCTATCAGCAGCCCGCGTCAATCTGCAACACATCATAAAATCTGCTGATCTTCACTGCCAGACTGGGAGCTAAAAGAAATAATATTATTTTACTATTATTTTACCGCTTCCTTGCGGTATGCTCGACTATATTGTAAGTCGTTTAAATACGCCGCGGCAGCGGCTCTTCGTTCTCCACACAGCTCAGCACCACAGATAATATTTATATAACTGAAATATGTCTCAACAGGATGGGATAATATGCAAGCAAGCTTAACAATAAATAATACAAGTTTTCATTTAAACAACTCTATTAAAACCTTTAAATATCTCAGTGATTACAGACCTTTGAGAATTCACACGTAATGGCGTACATTGCTTAGTCTCGACAAAAGAATGCTACATTGGCGTTCTCTACGACAACAACAGGAGATCTTACTCGCACAACTTCCAAATTAAGACGACAAAGACATTCATATTCAACACGTATTATATACTAGTTCGTTTTTTAATCTCTGTTTAACATTTATCTTCTGTGTCGGTTTTATTACTCGCCGACGCAGATGTTTTCAGAAATAAATAATAAAAAAAAAATACAGAATTTTATACAATGACACAATATGATACATCTAATTCTCTAATTACTACATAATATTTTGTTTTTGTTTCTCTAGACGTTGCAACTCACAGGAGATGTTCAAATCATAGAAAGTTAGAGTGTCAGTCCTCTTGTACTTAAGTCGGCATTGTGCCTTTTGAATTTTATTCCGATGCAATTTCTGTGTCTCATCGTCAATAAGAACGTCCAAGGGATACAGTAAACCTGAAGTGAAGCATCGGAATCTAAAACTGGACTCACAGGGGAGGTTCAAATCATAGAGAGTTAGAGTGTCAGCCCCCTTGTACTGAAGTCGGCATTGTGCCATTTGTATTAAATTCGGATGCAATTTCTGTGTTTCATCGTCATTAAGAAGGTCCAAGTGATACAGTAAACCTGAAATGAAGCATCGGAATCCAAAACTGGACTCTCAGGAGAGGTTCAAATCATAGGAAGTTAGAGTGTCAGTCCTCTAGTACTTAAATCGGCATTGTGCCTTTTGAATTTAATTCCGATGCAATTTCTGTGTTTCGTAGTCAATAAGATGGTCCAAGGTATACCGTAAACCTGAAGTGAAGCATCGGAATCTAAAACTGGACTCACAGCAGAGGTTCAAATCATAGAAAGTTACACCGTCAGTCCTCTTGTACTTAAGTCGGCATTGTGCCATTTCTATTAAATTCGGATGCAATTTCTGTGTTTCTTCGTCAATAAGAAGGTCCAAGGTATACAGTAAACCTGAAGTGAAGCATCGGAATCTAAAACTGAACTCACAGGGGCGGTTCCAATCACAGAATGTTAGAGTGTCAGTCCTCTTGTACTTAAGTCGGCATTGTGCCTTTTGAATTTAATTCCGATCCAATTTCTGTGCTTCATCGTCAATAAGAAGGTCAAAGGGATACAGTGAACCTGAAGTTAAGCATCGGAATCTAAAACTGGACTCACAAGAGAGGTTCAAATCATAGAAAGTTACAGTGTCAGTCCTCTTGTACTTAAGTCGGTATTGTGCCTTTTGTATTAATTTCGGATGCAATTTCTGTGATTCATCGTCAATAAGAAAGTCCAAGGGATACAGTAAACCTGAAGTGAAGCATCGGAATCTAAAACTGGATTCACAGGGGAAGTTCAAATCATAGAAAGTTAGAGTGTCAGTCCTACTGTACTGAAGTCGGCATTGTGTCTTTTGAATTTAATTCCGATGCAATTTCTGTGTTTCATCGTCAATAAGAAGGTACAAGGGGTACATTAAACCAGAAGTGAAGCATCGGAATCTAAAACTGGACTCACAGGAGAGGTTCAAACCATAGAAAGTTAGTCAGTCCTCTTGAACATAAGTCGGCATTGTGCCTTTTGTATTATATATGGATGCCATTTCTGTGTTTCATCGCGAATAAGAAGGTCCAAGGGATACAGTAAACCTGAAGTGAAGCATCGGAATGTAAAATTGGAGTCACAGGAGATGTTCAAATCATAGAAAGTTAGAGTGTCAGTTCTCTTGTACTTAAGTCGGCATTGTGCCTTTTGAATTTTATTCCGATGCAATTTCTGTGCTTCACCGTCAATAAGAAGGTAAAAGGTATACAGTAAACCTGAAGTGAAGCATCGGAATCTAAACCTGGACTCCAAGCAAAGGTTCAAATCATAGGAAGTTAGAGTGTCAGTCCTCTTGTACTTAAGTTAGCATTGTGCCTATTGTATTAAATTCGGACGCAAATTCTGTGTTTCTTCGTCAATAAGAAGGTCCAAGGGATACAGTAAACCTGAAGTGAAGCATCGGAATCTAAAACTGGACTCACAGGAGAGGTTCAAATCATAGAAAGTTAGACCGTCAATCCACTTGTACTTAAGTCGGCATTGTGCATTTTGTATTAAATTCGGATGCAATTTCTGTGTTTCATCGTCAATAAGAAGGTCCAAGGGATACAGTAAACCTGAAGTGTAGCATCGGAATCTAAAACAGGACTCACAGGAGAGGTTCAGATCATAGAAAGTTAGAGTGTCCGTCCTCTTGTACTTAAGTCGGCATTGTGCCTTTTGAATTTAAGTCCGATCCAATTTCTGTGCTTCATCGTCAATAAGAAGGTCCAATAGATACAGTAAACCTGAAGAAAAGCATCGGAATCTAAAACTGGACTCACAGGAGAGGTTCAAATCACAGGAAATTAGAGTGTCAGTCCGCTTGTACTTAAGTCGGCATTGTGCCTTTTGTATTAAATTCGGATGCAGTTTCTGTTTTTCATCGTCAATAAGAAGTTCTGAGGGGTACAGTAAACCTGAAGTGAACCATCGGAATCAAAAACTGGACTCACAGCAGAGGTGCAAATCATAGAAAGTTAGAGGGTCAGTCCTCTTGTACTTAAGTCGGCATTGTGCCTTTTGTATTAAATTCGGATGCAATTTCTGTGTTTCTTCGTCAATAACAAGGTCCAAGGTATACAGTAAACCTGAAGTGAAGCATCGGAATCTAAAACTGGACTCACAGAGAAGGTTCAAATCATAGAATGTTAGAGTGTCAGTCCTCTTGTACTTAAGTCGCCATGTGCCTTTTGAATTTAATTCCGATCCAATTTCTGTGCTTCATCGTCAACAGAATGGTCCAATTCATACAGTAAACCTGAAGTGAAGCATTGGAAACTAAAACTGGACTCACAGGAGAGGTTCAAATCATAGAAAGTTAGAGTGTCAGTCCTCTTGTATTTAAGTCGGTATTGTGCCTTTTGTATTAATTTCGGATGCCATTTGTGTGTTTCATCGTCAATAGGAAGATCCAAGGGATACAGTAAACGTGAAGCAAAGCATCGGAATCTAAAACTGGATTCACAGGGGAGGTTCAAATCATAGAAAGTTAGAGTGTCAGTCCTCCTGTACTGAAGTCGGCATTGTGTCTTTTGAATTTAATTCCGATGCAATTTCTGTGTTTCATCGTCAATAAGAAGGTCCAAGGGATACAGTAAAGCTGAAGTGAAGCATCGGAATCTAAAACTGGATTCACAGGAGAGGTTCAAATCATAGAAAGTTATAGTGTCAATCCTCTTGTACTTAAGCCGGCATTGTGCATTTTGTATAAAATTCGGATGCAATTTCTGTGTTTCATCGTCAATAAGAAGGTCCAAGGGATACAGTAAACCTGAAGTGAAACATCGGAATCTAAAAAAGGACTCACAGGAGAGGTTCACATCATTGATAGTTAGAGTGTCAGTCCTCTTGTACTTAAGTCGGCATTGTGCCTTTTGTATTTAATTCCGATGCAATTTCTGTGTTTCATCGTCAATAAGGAGGTCCAAGGTATACAGTAATCCTGAAGTGAAGCATCGGATTCTAAAACTGGACTCCCAAGAGAGGTTGAAATCATAGAAAGTTGGAGTGTCAGTCCTCTTGTACTTAAGTCGGCATTGTGCCTTTCGAATTTAATTCCGATGCAGTTTCTGTGTTTCAACATCAATAAGAAGGTCTAAGGGATATAGTAAACCTGAAGTGAAGCATCGGAATCTAAAACTGGACCCACAGGAGAAGTTCAAATCATAGAAATTTAGAGTGTCAGTCCTCTTGTACTTAAGACGGCATTGTGCCTTTTGAATTTAATTCCGACGCAATTTCTGTGCTTCATCGTCAATAAGAAGGTCCAAGGTATACAGTAAACCTGAAGTGAAGCATCGGAATCTAAAACTGGACTCACAGGAGAGGTTCAAACCATAGAAAGTTAGAGTGTCAGCCCTCTTGTACTTAAGTCGGCATTGTGCCTTTTGTATTAAATATGGATGCCATTTCTATGTTTCATCGTCAATAAGAAGGTAAAAGGGATACAGTAAACCTGAAGTGAAGAATCGGAATGTAAAACAGGAGTCACAGGAAATGATCTAATCATAGAAATTTAGAGTGTCAGTTCTCATGTACTTAAGTCGGCATTGTGCCTTTTGAATTTTATTCCGATGCCATTTCTGTGCTTCATCGTCAATAAGAAGGTAAAAGGAATACAGTAAAACTGAAGTGAAGCATCGGAATCTAAAACTGGACTCACAGGAGAGGTTCAAACCATAGAAAGTTAGAGTGTCAGGCCTCTTGTACTTAAGTCGGCATTGTGCCTTTTGAGTTTAATTCCGATGAAATTTCTGTGTTACATCGTCAATAAGACGGTCCAAGGGATACAGTAAACATGAAGTGAAGCATCGGAATGTACAACTGGAGTCACAGGAGATATTCAAATCATAGAAAGTTACAGTGTCAGTTCTCTTGTACCTAAGTCGGCATTGTGCCTTTTGAATTTTTTAATTCCGATGGAATTTGTGTGCTTCATCGTCAATAAGATGGTCCAAGGTATACAGTAAACCTGAAGTGAAGCATCGGAATCTAAAACTGTTCTCACAGGAGCGGTTCAATTCATAGGAAGTTAGAGTGTCAGTTCTCTTGTACTTAAGTCGGCATTGTGCCTTTTGAATTTACTTCCGATCCAATTTCTGTGCTTCATCGTCAATAAGAAGGTCCAAGGGTTACAGTAAACCTGAAGTGAAGAATCGGAATCTAAAACAGGACTCACAGGAGAGGTTCAAATCATAGAAAGTTAGAGTGTCAGTCCGCTTGTACTTCAGTCGGCATTGTGCCGTTTGTATTAAATTCGGATGCAGTTTCTGTGTTTCATCGTCAATAAGAAGTTCCGAGGGGTACAGTAAACCTGAAGTGAAGCATCGGAATCTAAAACTGGACTCACAGGAGAGCTTCAATTCATAGAATGTTAGAGTGTCAGTCCTCTTGTACTTAAGTCGGCATTGTGCCTTTTGTATTAATTTCGGATGCAATTTCTGTGTTTCATCGTCAATAAGAAGGTCCAAGTGATACAGTAAACCTGAAGTGTAGCAACGGAATCTAAAACTGGACTCACAGGAGAGGTTCAAATCATAGAAAGTTAGTGTGTCAATCCACTTGTACTTAAGTCGGCATTGTGGATTTTGTATTATATTCGGATGCAATTTCTGTGTTTCATCGTCAATAAGATGGTCAAAGGGATACAGTAAACCTGGTGTAAAGCATCGGAATCTAAAACTGGACTCACAGGAGCGGTTCAATTCATAGAATGTTAGAGTGTCAGTCCTCTTGTACTTAAGTCGGCATTGTGCCTTTTGAATTTAATTCCGATCCAATTTCAGTGCTTCATCGTCAATAAGAAGGTCCAAAGGATACAGTAAACCTGAAGTGAAGCATCGGTATCTAAAACTGGACTCACAGGAGAGGTTCAAATCATAGAAAGTTAGAGTGTCAGTCCGCTTGTACTTAAGTCGGCATTGTGCCTTTTGTATTAAATTCGGATGCAGTTTCTGTTTTTCATCGTCAATAAGAAGGTCCGTGGGGTACAGTAAACCTGACGTGAACCATCGGAATCAAAAACTGGACTTACAGGAGTGGTTCAAATCATAGAAAGTTAGAGTGTCAGTCCTCTTGTACTTAAGTCGGCATTGTGCTTTTTGTATTAATTTCGGATGCAATATCTGTGTTTCATCGTCAATAAGAAGGTCCAGGGGATACAGTAAACCTGAAGTGAAGCATCGGAGTCTAAAACTGGACTCCCAAGAGAGGTTCAAATCATAGAAAGTTAGAGAGTCAGTCCTCTTGTACTTAAGTCGGCATTGTGCCTTTTGCATTAAATTCGGATGCCATTTCTGTGTTTCATCGTCAATAAGAAGGTCCAAGGGATACAGTAAACCTGAAGTTAGCATCGGAATGTAAAACGGGTCTCACAGGAGATGTTGAAGTCATAGAAAGTTAGAGAGTCGGTCCTCTTGTACTTAAGTCGGCATTGTGCCTTTGGAATTTTATTCCGATGCAATTTCTGTGCTTCTTCGTAAATAAGAAGGTCCAATGTATAAAGTAAACCTGAAGTGAATCATCGGAATCTAAAACTGGACTCACAGGAGGGGTTCAAATCATAAAAACTTAGAGTGTCAGTCCGCTTGTACTTAAGTCGGCATTGTGCCTTTTGAATTTTATTCCGATGCAATTTCTGTGCTTCATCGTCAATAAGAAGGTCCAAGGTATTCAGTAAACCTGAAGTGAAGCATCGGAATCTAAAACTGGACTCACAGCAGAGGTTCAAATTATAGAAAGTTAGAGTGTCAGTCCTCTTGTACTTAAGTTGGCATTGTGCCTATTGTATTAAATTCGGATGCAAATTCTGTGTTTCTTCGTCAATAAGAAGGTCCAAGGGATACAGTAAACCTGAGGTGAAGCATCGGAATCTAAAACTAATCTCACAGGAGCGGTTCAAATCATAGAAAGTTAGAATGTCAGTCCTTTTGTACTTAAGTCGGCATTGTGCCTTTTGAATTTAATTCCGATCCAATTTCTGTGCTTTATCGTTCATAAGAAAGTCCAAGGGTTACAGTAAACCTGAAGTGAAGCATCGGAATCTAAAACAGGACTCACAGCAGAGGTTCAAATCATAGAATGTCAGAGTGTCAGTCCGCTTGTACTTCAGTCGGCATTGTGCCTTTTGCATTAAATTCGGATGCCATTTCTGTGTTTCATCGTCAATAAGAAGGTCCAAGGGTTACAGTAAACCTGAAGTTAGCTTCGGAATGTAAAACGGGTCTCACAGGAGATGTTGAAGTCATAGAAAATTAGAGAGTCGTTCCTCTTGTACTTAAGTCGGAATTGTGCCTTTGGAATTTTATTCCGATGCAATTTCAGTGCTTCATCGTAAATAAGAAGGTCCAACGTATAAAGTAAACCTGAAGTGAAGCATCGGAATCTAAAACTGGACTCACAGGAGAGGTTTAAATCATAAAAAGTTAGAGTGTCAGTCCGCTTGTACTTTAGTCGGCATTGTGCCTTTTGAATTTTATTCCGATGCAATTTCTGTGCTTCAACGTCAATAAGAAGGTCCAAGGTATACAGTAAACCTGAAGTGAAGCATCGGAATCTAAAACTGGACTCACAGCAGAGGTTCAAATTATAGAAAGTTAGAGTGTCAGTCCTCTTGTACTTAAGTTGGCATTGTGCCAATTGCATGAAATTCGGATGCAAATTCTGTGTTTCTTCGTCAATAAGAAGGTCCAAGGGATACAGTAAACCTGAAGTGAAGCATCGGAATCTAAAACTAGTCTCACAGGAGCGGTTCAAATCATAGAAAGTTAGAATGTCAGTCCTCTTGTACTTAAGTCGGCATTGTGCCTTTTGAATATAATTCCGATCCAATTTCTGTGCTTCATCGTTAATAAGAAAGTCCAAGGGTTACCGTAAACCTGAAGTGAAGCATCGGAATCTAAAACAGGACTCACAGCAGAGGTTCAAATCATAGAATGTTAGAGTGTCAGTCCGCTTGTACTTCAGTCGGCATTGTGCCTTTTGTATTAAATTCGGATGCAGTTTCTGTGTTCATCGTCAATAAGAAGGTCCAAGGGATACAGTAAACCTTAAGTGTAGCATCGGAATCTAAAACTGGACTCACAGGTGAGGTTCAAATCATAGAGAGTTAGAGTGTCAGTCCTCTTGTACTTAAGTCGGCATTGTGCCATTTGAATTTTATTCCGATGCAATTTTTGTGCTTCATCGTCAATAAGAAGGTCCAAGGGATACAGTAAACCTGAAATTAAGCATCGGAATCTAAAACTGGACTCACAGGAGAGGTTCAAATTATAGAAAGTTAGAGTGTAAATCCTCTTGTACTTAAGTTGGCATTGTGCCTTTTGTGTTAATTTCGGATGCAATTTCTGTCTTTCATCGTCAATAAGAAGGTCCAGGGGATACAGTAAACCTGAAGTGAAGCATCGGAATCTAAAACTGGACTGACAGGAGAGGTTCAAATCATAGAAACTTAGAGTGTCAGTCCTCTTGTACTGAAGTCAGCATTGTGCCTTTTGTATTAAATTCGGATGCAACTTCTGTGTTTCATCGTCAATAAGAAGGTCCAAGGGATACAGTACACCTGAAATGAAGCATCGTAATCTAAAACGGGGCTCTCAGGACAGGTTCAAATCATAGAAAGTTAGAGTGACAGTCCTCTTGTACTTAAATCGGCATTGTGCCTTTTGAATTTAATTCCGATGGAATTTCTGTGTTTCAGAGTCATTAAGAAGGGCAAAGGTATACAGTAAACCTGAAGTGAAGCATCGGAATCTAAAACTGGACTCACAGGAGAGCTTCAAATCATAGAAATTTACAGTGTCGGTCCTCTTGTACTTGAGTCGGCATTGTGCATTTTGTATTAAATTCGTATGCAATTTGTGTGTTTCATCGTCAATAAGAAGGTCCAAGGGTTACAGTAAACCTGAAGTGAAGCATCGGAATCTAAAACTGGACTCACAGGAGAGGTTCAAGTCATAGAAAGTAAGAGTGTCAGTCCTCTTGTACTTCAGTCGCCATTGTGCCTTTCGTATTTAATTCAGATGCAATTTATGTGTTTCATCGTCAATAAGGATGTCCAAGGTATACAGTAAACCTGAAGTGAAGCATCAGAATCTAAAACTGGACTCCCAAGAGAGGTTCAAATCATAGAAAGTTAGAGAGTCAGTCCTCTTGTACTTAAGTCGGCATTGTGCCTTTTGCATTAAATTCGGATGCCATTTCTGTGTTTCATCGTCAATAAGAAGGTCCAAGGGTTACAGTAAACCTGAAGTTAGCATCGGAATGTAAAACGGGTCTCACAGGGAATGTTGAAGTCATAGAAAGTTAGAGAGTCGGTCCTCTTGTACTTAAGTCGGCATTGTGCCTTTGGAATTTTATTCCGATGCAATTTCTGTGCTTCATCGTAAATAAGAAGGTCCAACGTATAAAGTAAACCTGAAGTGAAGCATCGGAATCTAAAACTGGACTCACAGGAGAGGTTCAAATCATAAAAAGTTAGAGTGTCAGTCCGCTTGTACTTAAGTCGGCATTGTGCCTTTTGAATTTTATTCCGATGCAATTTCTGTGCTTCATCGTCAATAAGAAGGTCCAAGGTATACAGTAAACCTGAAGTGAAGCATCGGAATCTAAAACTGGACTCACAGCAGAGGTTCAAATTATAGAAAGTTAGAGTGTCAGTCCTCTTGTACTTAAGTTGGCATTGTGCCTATTGTATTAAATTCGGATGCAAATTCTGTGTTTCGTCGTCAATAAGAAGGTCCAAGGGATACAGTAAACCTGAAGTGAAGCATCGGAATCTAAAACTAGTCTCACAGGAGCGGTTCAAATCATAGAAAGTTAGAATGTCAGTCCTCTTGTACTTAAGTCGGCATTGTGCCTTTTGATTATAATTCCGATCCAATTTCTGTGCTTCATCGTTAATAAGAAAGACCAAGGGTTACAGTAAACCTGAAGTGAAGCATCGGAATCTAAAACAGGACTCACAGCAGAGGTTCAAATCATAGAATGTTAGAGTGTCAGTCCGCTTGTACTTCAGTCGGCATTGTGCCTTTTGTTTTAAATTCGGATGCAGTTCCTGTGTTTCATCGTCAATAAAAAGGTCCAAGGGATACAGTAAACCTTAAGTGAAGCATCGGAATCTAAAACTGGACTCACAGGGGAGGTTCAAATCATAGAGAGTTAGAGTGTCAGTCCTCTTGTACTTAAGTCGGCATTGTGCCATTTGAGCTTTATTCCGATGCAATTTTTGTGCTTCATCGTCAATAAGAAGGTCCAAGGGATACAGTAAACCTGAAATTAAGCATCGGAATCTAAAACTGGACTCACAGGAGAGGTTCAAATCATAGAAAGTTAGAGTGTAAATCCTCTTGTACTTAAGTTGGCATTGTGCATTTTGTATTAAATTCGGATGCAATTTCTGTGCTTCATCGTCAATAAGATGGTCCAAGGGATACAGTAAACCTGAAGTGAAGCATCGGAATCTAAAACTGCACTCACAGGAGACTTTCGAATCATAGAAAGTTAGAGTGTCATTCCGCTTGTAATTAAGGCGGCATTGTGCCTTTTGTATTAAATTCGGATGCAGTTTCTGTTTTTCATCGTCGATAAGAAGGTCCGAGGGGTACAGTAAACCTGAAGTGAAGCATCGGAATCAAAATGTGGACTCACAGGAGAGGTTCAAATCATAGAAAGTTAGATTGTCAGTCCTCTTGTACTTAAGTCGGCATTGTGCCTTTTATATTAATTTCGGATGCAATTTCTGTGTTTCATCTTCAATAAGAAGGTCCAGGGGATACAGTAAAACTGAAGTGAAGCATCGGAATCTAAAACTGGACTGACAGGAGAGGTTCAAATCATAGAAAGTTAGTCAGTCCTCTTGTACTGAAGTCAGCATTTTGCCTTTTGTATTAAATTCGGATGCAACTTCTGTGTTTCATCGTCAATAAGAAGGTCCAAGGGATACAGTAAACCTGAAATGAAGCATCGTAATCTAAAACTGGGCTCTCAGGACAGGTTCAAAATATAGAAAGTTAGAGTGTCAGTCCTCTTGTACTTAAATCGGCATTGTGCCTATTGAATTTAATTCCGATGGAATTTCTGTGTTTCATAGTCAATAAGAAGGGCAAAGGTATACAGTAAACCTGAAGTGAAGCATCGGAATCTAAAACTAGTCTCACAGGAGCGGTTCAAATCATAGAAAGTTAGAGTGTCAGTCCTCTTGTACTAAAGTCGGTATTGTGCCCTTTGTATTAAATTCGGATGCCATTTCGGTGTTTCATCGTCAATAAGAAGGTCCAAGGGATAAAGTAAACCTGAAGTGAAGCATCGGAATGTAAAACTGGACTCACAGGAGATGTTCAAATCATTGAAAGTTTGAGTGTCAGTCCTCTTGTACTTAAGTCTGCATTGTGCCCTTTGTATTAAATTCGGATGCCATTTCGGTGTTTCATCGTCAATTAGAAGGTCCAAGGTATATAGTAAACCTGAAGTGAAGCATCGGAATCTAAAACTGGACTCACAGGAGAGGTTCAAATCATAGAAACTTACAGTGTCAGTCCTCTTGTACTTAGGTCGTCATTGTGCCTTTTGTATTAAATTCGGATGCAATTTGTGTGTTTCATCGTCAATAAGAAGGTCCAAGGGTTAGAGTAAACCTGAAGTGAAGCATCGGAATCTAAAACTGGACTCACAGGAGAGGTTCAAATCATAGCAAGTTAGAGTGTCAGTCCTCTTGTACTTAAGTCGGCATTGTGCCTTTTGTATTAAATTCGGATGCCATTTCGGTGTTTCATCGTCAATAACAAGGTCCAAGAGATACAGTAAACCTGAAGTGAAGCATCGGAATGTAAAACTGGACTCACAGGAGATGTTCAATTCATAGAAAGTTACAGTGTCAGTCCTCTTGTACTTAAGTCGGCATTGTGCCTTTTGTATTTAATTCCGATACAATTTATGTGTTTCATCGTCAATAAGGAAGTCCAAGGTATTCAGTAAATCTGAAGTGAAGCATCGAAATCTAAAACTGGACTCCCAAGAGAGGTTCTAATCATAGAAAGTTAGAGTGTCAGTCCTCTAGTACTTAGGTTGGCATTGTGCCTTTTGTATTAAATTCCGATGCAATTTCTGTGTTTCGTAGTCAATAAGAATGTCAAAGGTATACAGTAAACCTGAAGTGAAGCATCGGAATCTAAAACTGGACTCACAGGAGAGGTTCAAATCATAGAAAGTAAGAGTGTCAGTCCTCTTGTACTTAAGTCGGCATTGTGCATTTTGTATTTAATTCCGATGCAATTTATGTGTTTCATCGTCAATAAGGAGGTCCAAGGTATACAGTAAACCTGAAGTGAAGCATCAGAATCCAAAACTGGACTCCCAAGAGTGGTTCAAATCATAGAAAGTTTGGGTGTCAGTCCTCTTGTACTTAAGTCTGCATTGTGCCCTTTGTATTAAATTCGGATGCCATTTCGGTGTTTCATCGCCAATAAGAAGGTCCAAGGGATAAAGTAAACCTGAAGTGAAGCATCGGAATGTAAAACTGGACTCACAGGAGATGTTCAAATCATAGAAAGTTAGACTGTCAGTCCTCTTGTACTTAAGTCGGCATTGTGCCCTTTGAATTTTATTCCGATGCATATTCTGTGCTTCATCGTCAATAAGAAGGTCCAAGGTATACAGTAAACCTGAAGTGAAGCACGGAATCTAAAACTGGACTCACAGCAAGGTTCAAATCGTAGAAAGTTAGAGTGTCAGTCCCCTTGAACTTACGTCGGCATTGTGCTTTTGTATTAAATTCCGATGCAATCTCTGTGTTTCGTAGTCAATTAGAAGGTCCAAGGTATACAGTAAACCTGAAGTGAAGCACGGAATCTAAAACTGGACTCACAGCAAGGTTCAAATCGTATAAAGTTAGAGTGTCAGTCCTCTTGAACTTAAGTCGGCATTGTGCTTTTGTATTAAATTCCGATGCAATCTCTGTGTTTCGTAGTCAATTAGAAGGTCAAAGGTATACAGTAAACCTGAAGTGAAGCATCGGAATCTAAAACTGGGCTCACAGGAGAGATTCAAATCATAGAAAGTTAGAGTGTCAGTCCTCTTGTACTTAAGTCGGCATTGTGCCTTTTGTATTTAATTCCGATGCAATTTATGTGTTTCATCGTCAATAAGGAGGTCCAAGGTATACAGTAAACCTGAAGTGAAGCATCGGAATCTAAAACTGGACTCCCAAGAGAGGTTCAAATCAAAGAAAGTTAGAGTGTCAGTCCTCTTGTACTTCAGTCTGCATTTTGCCCTTTGTATTAAATTCGGATGTCATTTCTGTGTTTCATCGTCAATAAGAAGGTCCAAGGTATACAGTAAACCTGAAGTGAAGCATCGGAATCTAAAACTGGACTCACAGGAGAGGTTCAAATCATAGAAAGTCAGACTGTCAGTCCTCTAGTACTTAAGTCGGCATTGTGCCTTTTGAATTTTATTCCGATGCATATTCTGTGCTTCATCGTCAATAAGAATGTCCAAGGTATACAGTAAACCTGAAGTGAAGCATCGGAATCTAAAACTGGACTCACAGCAAGGTTCAAATCGTAGAAAGTTAGAGTGTCAGTCCTCTTGAACTTAAGTCGGCATTGTGCCTTTTGTATTAAATATGGAAGCCATTTCTGTGTTTCTTCGTCAATAAGAAAGTCCAAGGTATACAGTAAACCTGAAGTGAAGCATCGGAATCTAAAACTGGACTCCCAAGAGAGGTTCAAATCATAGAAAGTTTGAGTGTCAGTCCTCTTGTACTTAAGTCTGCATTGTGCTATTTGTATTTAATTCCGATGCAATTTATGTGTTTCATCGTCAATAAGGAAGTCCAAGGTATACAGTAAACCTGAAGTGAAGCATCGAAATCTAAAACTGGACTCCCAAGAGAGGTTCAAATCATAGAAAGTTAGAGTGTCAGTCCTCTTGTACTTAAGTCGGCATTGTGCCTTTTGTATTAAATTCCGATGCAATTTCTGTGTTTCGTAGTCAATAAGAAGGTCCAAGGTATACAGTAAACCTGAAGTGAAGCATCGGAATCTAAAACTGGACTCACAGGAGAGGTTCAAATCATAGAAATTTAGAGTGTCAGTCCTCTTGTACTTAAGTCGGCATTGTGCCTTTTGTATTTAATTCCGATGCAATTTATGTGTTTCATCGTCAATAAGGAGGTCCAAGGTATACAGTAAACCTGAAGTGAAGCATCGGAATCTAAAACTGGACTCACAGGAGAGGTTCAAATCATAGAAAGTTAGAGTGTCAGTCCTCTTGTACTTAAGTCGGCATTGTGCCTTTTGTATTTAATTCCGATGCAATTTATGTGTTTCATCGTCAATAAGGAGGTCCAAGGTATACAGTAAACCTGAAGTGAAGCATCGGAATCTAAAACTAGACTCCCAAGAGAGGTTCAAATCATAGAAAGTTAGAGTGTCAGTCCTCTTGTACTTAAGTCTGCATTGTTCCCTTTGTATTAAATTCGGATGCCATTTCTGTGTTTCATCGTCAATAAGAAGGTCCAAGGGATACAGTAAACCTGAAGTGAAGCATCGGAATGTAAAACTGGACTCACAGGAGATGTTCAAATCATAGCAAGTTAGACTGTCACTCCTCTTGTACTTAAGTCGGCATTGTGCCTTTTGAATTTTATTCCGATGCATATTCTGTGCTTCATCGTCAATAAGAAGGTCCAAGGTATACAGTAAACCTGAAGTGAAGCATCGGAATCTAAAACTGGACTCACAGCAAGGTGCAAATCGTAGAAAGTTAGAGTGTCAGTCCTCTTGAACTTAAGTCGGCATTGTGCCTTTTGTATTAAATTCGGATGCAATTTCTGTGTTTCTTCGTCAATAAGAAAGTCCAAGGTATACAGTAAACCTGAAGTGAAGCATCAGAATCTAAAACTGGACTCACAGAAGAGGTTCAAATAGATAGAAAGTTTGAGTGTCAGTCCTCTTGTACTTAAGTCGGTATTGCGCCTTTTGTATTAATTTCGGATGCAATTTCTGTGTTTCATCGTCAATAAGATGTCCAAGGGATACAGTAAACCTGAAGTGAAGCATCGGAATCTAAAACTGGATTCACAGGGGAGGGTCAAATCCTAGAAAGTTAGAGTGTCAGTCCTCCTGTACTGAAGTCGGCATTGTGTCTTTTGAATTTAATTCCGATGCAATTTCTGTGTTTCATTGTCAATAAGAAGGTCCAAGGGATACAGTAAACCTGAAGTAAAGCATCGGAATCTAAAACTGGACTCACAGGAGAGGTTCAAATCATAGAAAGTTAGAGTGTCAGTCCTCTTGTACTTACATCGGCATTGTGCCTTTTGAATTTAATTCCGATGCAAATTCTGTATTCGTAGTGAATTAGAAGGTCCAAGGTATATAGTAAACCTGAAGTGAAGCATCGGAATCTAAAACTGGACTCACAGGAGAGGTTCAAATCATAGAAAGTTAGAGTGTCAGTCCTCTTGTACTTAAGTCGGCATTGTGCCTTTTGTATTTAATTCCGATGCAATTTATGTGTTTCATCGTCAATAAGGAGGTCCAAGGTATACAGTAAACCTGAAGTGAAGCATCGGAATCTAAAACTGGACTCACAGGAGAGGTTCAAATCATAGAAAGTTAGAGTGTCAGTCCTCTTGTACTTAAGTCGGCATTGTGCATTTTGTATTTAATTCCGATGCAATTTATGTGTTTCATCGTCAATAAGGAGGTCCAAGGTATACAGTAAACCTGAAGTGAAGCATCAGAATCCAAAACTGGACTCCCAAGAGTGGTTCAAATCATAGAAAGTTTGGGTGTCAGTCCTCTTGTACTTAAGTCTGCATTGTGCCCTTTGTATTAAATTCGGATGCCATTTCGGTGGTTCATCGCCAATAAGAAGGTCCAAGGGATAAAGTAAACCTGAAGTGAAGCATCGGAATGTAAAACTGGACTCACAGGAGATGTTCAAATCATAGAAAGTTAGACTGTCAGTCCTCTTGTACTTAAGTCGGCATTGTGCCCTTTGAATTTTATTCCGATGCATATTCTGTGCTTCATCGTCAATAAGAAGGTCCAAGGTATACAGTAAACCTGAAGTGAAGCACGGAATCTAAAACTGGACTCACAGCAAGGTTCAAATCGTAGAAAGTTAGAGTGTCAGTCCCCTTGAACTTAAGTCGGCATTGTGCTTTTGTATTAAATTCCGATGCAATCTCTGTGTTTCGTAGTCAATTAGAAGGTCCAAGGTATACAGTAAACCTGAAGTGAAGCACGGAATCTAAAACTGGACTCACAGCAAGGTTCAAATCGTATAAAGTTAGAGTGTCAGTCCTCTTGAACTTAAGTCGGCATTGTGCTTTTGTATTAAATTCCGATGCAATCTCTGTGTTTCGTAGTCAATTAGAAGGTCAAAGGTATACAGTAAACCTGAAGTGAAGCATCGGAATCTAAAACTGGGCTCACAGGAGAGATTCAAATCATAGAAAGTTAGAGTGTCAGTCCTCTTGTACTTAAGTCGGCATTGTGCCTTTTGTATTTAATTCCGATGCAATTTATGTGTTTCATCGTCAATAAGGAGGTCCAAGGTATACAGTAAACCTGAAGTGAAGCATCGGAATCTAAAACTGGACTCCCAAGAGAGGTTCAAATCAAAGAAAGTTAGAGTGTCAGTCCTCTTGTACTTCAGTCTGCATTTTGCCCTTTGTATTAAATTCGGATGTCATTTCTGTGTTTCATCGTCAATAAGAAGGTCCAAGGTATACAGTAAACCTGAAGTGAAGCATCGGAATCTAAAACTGGACTCACAGGAGAGGTTCAAATCATAGAAAGTTAGACTGTCAGTCCTCTAGTACTTAAGTCGGCATTGTGCCTTTTGAATTTTATTCCGATGCATATTCTGTGCTTCATCGTCAATAAGAATGTCCAAGGTATACAGTAAACCTGAAGTGAAGCATCGGAATCTAAAACTGGACTCACAGCAAGGTTCAAATCGTAGAAAGTTAGAGTGTCAGTCCTCTTGAACTTAAGTCGGCATTGTGCCTTTTGTATTAAATATGGAAGCCATTTCTGTGTTTCTTCGTCAATAAGAAAGTCCAAGGTATACAGTAAACCTGAAGTGAAGCATCGGAATCTAAAACTGGACTCCCAAGAGAGGTTCAAATCATAGAAAGTTTGAGTGTCAGTCCTCTTGTACTTAAGTCTGCATTGTGCTATTTGTATTTAATTCCGATGCAATTTATGTGTTTCATCGTCAATAAGGAAGTCCAAGGTATACAGTAAACCTGAAGTGAAGCATCGAAATCTAAAACTGGACTCCCAAGAGAGGTTCAAATCATAGAAAGTTAGAGTGTCAGTCCTCTTGTACTTAAGTCGGCATTGTGCCTTTTGTATTAAATTCCGATGCAATTTCTGTGTTTCGTAGTCAATAAGAAGGTCCAAGGTATACAGTAAACCTGAAGTGAAGCATCGGAATCTAAAACTGGACTCACAGGAGAGGTTCAAATCATAGAAATTTAGAGTGTCAGTCCTCTTGTACTTAAGTCGGCATTGTGCCTTTTGTATTTAATTCCGATGCAATTTATGTGTTTCATCGTCAATAAGGAGGTCCAAGGTATACAGTAAACCTGAAGTGAAGCATCGGAATCTAAAACTGGACTCACAGGAGAGGTTCAAATCATAGAAAGTTAGAGTGTCAGTCCTCTTGTACTTAAGTCGGCATTGTGCCTTTTGTATTTAATTCCGATGCAATTTATGTGTTTCATCGTCAATAAGGAGGTCCAAGGTATACAGTAAACCTGAAGTGAAGCATCGGAATCTAAAACTAGACTCCCAAGAGAGGTTCAAATCATAGAAAGTTAGAGTGTCAGTCCTCTTGTACTTAAGTCTGCATTGTTCCCTTTGTATTAAATTCGGATGCCATTTCTGTGTTTCATCGTCAATAAGAAGGTCCAAGGGATACAGTAAACCTGAAGTGAAGCATCGGAATGTAATACTGGACTCACAGGAGATGTTCAAATCATAGCAAGTTAGACTGTCACTCCTCTTGTACTTAAGTCGGCATTGTGCCTTTTGAATTTTATTCCGATGCATATTCTGTGCTTCATCGTCAATAAGAAGGTCCAAGGTATACAGTAAACCTGAAGTGAAGCATCGGAATCTAAAACTGGACTCACAGCAAGGTGCAAATCGTAGAAAGTTAGAGTGTCAGTCCTCTTGAACTTAAGTCGGCATTGTGCCTTTTGTATTAAATTCGGATGCAATTTCTGTGTTTCTTCGTCAATAAGAAAGTCCAAGGTATACAGTAAACCTGAAGTGAAGCATCAGAATCTAAATATGGACTCACAGAAGAGGTTCAAATAGATAGAAAGTTTGAGTGTCAGTCCTCTTGTACTTAAGTCGGTATTGCGCCTTTTGTATTAATTTCGGATGCAATTTCTGTGTTTCATCGTCAATAAGAAGTCCAAGGGATACAGTAAACCTGAAGTGAAGCATCGGAATCTAAAACTGGATTCACAGGGGAGGGTCAAATCCTAGAAAGTTAGAGTGTCAGTCCTCCTGTACTGAAGTCGGCATTGTGTCTTTTGAATTTAATTCCGATGCAATTTCTGTGTTTCATTGTCAATAAGAAGGTCCAAGGGATACAGTAAACCTGAAGTAAAGCATCGGAATCTAAAACTGGACTCACAGGAGAGGTTCAAATCATAGAAAGTTAGAGTGTCAGTCCTCTTGTACTTACATCGGCATTGTGCCTTTTGAATTTAATTCCGATGCAAATTCTGTATTCGTAGTGAATTAGAAGGTCCAAGGTATATAGTAAACCTGAAGTGAAGCATCGGAATCTAAAACTGGACTCACAGGAGAGGTTCAAATCATAGAAAGTTAGAGTGTCAGTCCTCTTGTACTTAAGTCGGCATTGTGCCTTTTGTATTTAATTCCGATGCAATTTATGTGTTTCATCGTCAATAAGGAGGTCCAAGGTATACAGTAAACCTGAAGTGAAGCATCGGAATCTAAAACTGGACTCACAGGAGAGGTTCAAATCATAGAAAGTTAGAGTGTCAGTCCTCTTGTACTTAAGTCGGCATTGTGCCTTTTGTATTTAATTCCGATGCAATTTATGTGTTTCATCGTCAATAAGGAGGTCCAAGGTATACAGTAAACCTGAAGTGAAGCATCGGAATCTAAAACTAGACTCCCAAGAGAGGTTCAAATCATAGAAAGTTAGAGTGTCAGTCCTCTTGTACTTAAGTCTGCATTGTTCCCTTTGTATTAAATTCGGATGCCATTTCTGTGTTTCATCGTCAATAAGAAGGTCCAAGGGATACAGTAAACCTGAAGTGAAGCATCGGAATGTAAAACTGGACTCACAGGAGATGTTCAAATCATAGCAAGTTAGACTGTCACTCCTCTTGTACTTAAGTCGGCATTGTGCCTTTTGAATTTTATTCCGATGCATATTCTGTGCTTCATCGTCAATAAGAAGGTCCAAGGTATACAGTAAACCTGAAGTGAAGCATCGGAATCTAAAACTGGATTCACAGGGGAGGGTCAAATCCTAGAAAGTTAGAGTGTCAGTCCTCCTGTACTGAAGTCGGCATTGTGTCTTTTGAATTTAATTCCGATGCAATTTCTGTGTTTCATTGTCAATAAGAAGGTCCAAGGGATACAGTAAACCTGAAGTAAAGCATCGGAATCTAAAACTGGACTCACAGGAGAGGTTCAAATCATAGAAAGTTAGAGTGTCAGTCCTCTTGTACTTACACCGGCATTGTGCCTTTTGAATTTAATTCCGATGCAAATTCTGTATTCGTAGTGAATTAGAAGGTCCAAGGTATATAGTAAACCTGAAGTGAAGCATCGGAATCTAAAACTGGACTCACAGGAGAGGTTCAAACCATAGAAAGTTACAGTGTCAGTCCTCTTGTACTTAAGTCGGCATTGTGCCTTTTGTATTTAATTCCGATGCAATTTATGTGTTTCATCGTCAATAAGGAGGTCCAAGGTATACAGTAAACCTGAAGTGAAGCATCGGAATCTAAAACTGGACTCCCAAGAGAGGTTCAAATCAAAGAAAGTTAGAGTGTCAGTCCTCTTGTACTTCAGTCTGCATTTTGCCCTTTGTATTAAATTCGGATGTCATTTCTGTGTTTCATCGTCAATAAGAAGGTCCAAGGTATACAGTAAACCTGAAGTGAAGCATCGGAATCTAAAACTGGACTCACAGGAGAGGTTCAAATCATAGAAAGTTAGACTGTCAGTCCTCTAGTACTTAAGTCGGCATTGTGCCTTTTGAATTTTATTCCGATGCATATTCTGTGCTTCATCGTCAATAAGAATGTCCAAGGTATACAGTAAACCTGAAGTGAAGCATCGGAATCTAAAACTGGACTCACAGCAAGGTTCAAATCGTAGAAAGTTAGAGTGTCAGTCCTCTTGAACTTAAGTCGGCATTGTGCCTTTTGTATTAAATATGGAAGCCATTTCTGTGTTTCTTCGTCAATAAGAAAGTCCAAGGTATACAGTAAACCTGAAGTGAAGCATCGGAATCTAAAACTGGACTCCCAAGAGAGGTTCAAATCATAGAAAGTTTGAGTGTCAGTCCTCTTGTACTTAAGTCTGCATTGTGCTATTTGTATTTAATTCCGATGCAATTTATGTGTTTCATCGTCAATAAGGAAGTCCAAGGTATACAGTAAACCTGAAGTGAAGCATCGAAATCTAAAACTGGACTCCCAAGAGAGGTTCAAATCATAGAAAGTTAGAGTGTCAGTCCTCTTGTACTTAAGTCGGCATTGTGCCTTTTGTATTAAATTCCGATGCAATTTCTGTGTTTCGTAGTCAATAAGAAGGTCCAAGGTATACAGTAAACCTGAAGTGAAGCATCGGAATCTAAAACTGGACTCACAGGAGAGGTTCAAATCATAGAAATTTAGAGTGTCAGTCCTCTTGTACTTAAGTCGGCATTGTGCCTTTTGTATTTAATTCCGATGCAATTTATGTGTTTCATCGTCAATAAGGAGGTCCAAGGTATACAGTAAACCTGAAGTGAAGCATCGGAATCTAAAACTGGACTCACAGGAGAGGTTCAAATCATAGAAAGTTAGAGTGTCAGTCCTCTTGTACTTAAGTCGGCATTGTGCCTTTTGTATTTAATTCCGATGCAATTTATGTGTTTCATCGTCAATAAGGAGGTCCAAGGTATACAGTAAACCTGAAGTGAAGCATCGGAATCTAAAACTAGACTCCCAAGAGAGGTTCAAATCATAGAAAGTTAGAGTGTCAGTCCTCTTGTACTTAAGTCTGCATTGTTCCCTTTGCATTAAATTCGGATGCCATTTCTGTGTTTCATCGTCAATAAGAAGGTCCAAGGGATACAGTAAACCTGAAGTGAAGCATCGGAATGTAATACTGGACTCACAGGAGATGTTCAAATCATAGCAAGTTAGACTGTCACTCCTCTTGTACTTAAGTCGGCATTGTGCCTTTTGAATTTTATTCCGATGCATATTCTGTGCTTCATCGTCAATAAGAAGGTCCAAGGTATACAGTAAACCTGAAGTGAAGCATCGGAATCTAAAACTGGACTCACAGCAAGGTGCAAATCGTAGAAAGTTAGAGTGTCAGTCCTCTTGAACTTAAGTCGGCATTGTGCCTTTTGTATTAAATTCGGATGCAATTTCTGTGTTTCTTCGTCAATAAGAAAGTCCAAGGTATACAGTAAACCTGAAGTGAAGCATCAGAATCTAAATATGGACTCACAGAAGAGGTTCAAATAGATAGAAAGTTTGAGTGTCAGTCCTCTTGTACTTAAGTCGGTATTGCGCCTTTTGTATTAATTTCGGATGCAATTTCTGTGTTTCATCGTCAATAAGAAGTCCAAGGGATACAGTAAACCTGAAGTGAAGCATCGGAATCTAAAACTGGATTCACAGGGGAGGGTCAAATCCTAGAAAGTTAGAGTGTCAGTCCTCCTGTACTGAAGTCGGCATTGTGTCTTTTGAATTTAATTCCGATGCAATTTCTGTGTTTCATTGTCAATAAGAAGGTCCAAGGGATACAGTAAACCTGAAGTAAAGCATCGGAATCTAAAACTGGACTCACAGGAGAGGTTCAAATCATAGAAAGTTAGAGTGTCAGTCCTCTTGTACTTACATCGGCATTGTGCCTTTTGAATTTAATTCCGATGCAAATTCTGTATTCGTAGTGAATTAGAAGGTCCAAGGTATATAGTAAACCTGAAGTGAAGCATCGGAATCTAAAACTGGACTCACAGGAGAGGTTCAAATCATAGAAAGTTAGAGTGTCAGTCCTCTTGTACTTAAGTCGGCATTGTGCCTTTTGTATTTAATTCCGATGCAATTTATGTGTTTCATCGTCAATAAGGAGGTCCAAGGTATACAGTAAACCTGAAGTGAAGCATCGGAATCTAAAACTGGACTCACAGGAGAGGTTCAAATCATAGAAAGTTAGAGTGTCAGTCCTCTTGTACTTAAGTCGGCATTGTGCCTTTTGTATTTAATTCCGATGCAATTTATGTGTTTCATCGTCAATAAGGAGGTCCAAGGTATACAGTAAACCTGAAGTGAAGCATCGGAATCTAAAACTAGACTCCCAAGAGAGGTTCAAATCATAGAAAGTTAGAGTGTCAGTCCTCTTGTACTTAAGTCTGCATTGTTCCCTTTGTATTAAATTCGGATGCCATTTCTGTGTTTCATCGTCAATAAGAAGGTCCAAGGGATACAGTAAACCTGAAGTGAAGCATCGGAATGTAAAACTGGACTCACAGGAGATGTTCAAATCATAGCAAGTTAGACTGTCACTCCTCTTGTACTTAAGTCGTCATTGTGCCTTTTGAATTTTATTCCGATGCATATTCTGTGCTTCATCGTCAATAAGAAGGTCCAAGGTATACAGTAAACCTGAAGTGAAGCATCGGAATCTAAAACTGGACTCACAGCAAGGTGCAAATCGTAGAAAGTTAGAGTGTCAGTCCTCTTGAACTTAAGTCGGCATTGTGCCTTTTGTATTAAATTCGGATGCAATTTCTGTGTTTCTTCGTCAATAAGAAAGTCCAAGGTATACAGTAAACCTGAAGTGAAGCATCAGAATCTAAAACTGGACTCACAGAAGAGGTTCAAATAGATAGAAAGTTTGAGTGTCAGTCCTCTTGTACTTAAGTCGGTATTGCGCCTTTTGTATTAATTTCGGATGCAATTTCTGTGTTTCATCGTCAATAAGAAGTCCAAGGGATACAGTAAACCTGAAGTGAAGCATCGGAATCTAAAACTGGATTCACAGGGGAGGGTCAAATCCTAGAAAGTTAGAGTGTCAGTCCTCCTGTACTGAAGTCGGCATTGTGTCTTTTGAATTTAATTCCGATGCAATTTCTGTGTTTCATTGTCAATAAGAAGGTCCAAGGGATACAGTAAACCTGAAGTAAAGCATCGGAATCTAAAACTGGACTCACAGGAGAGGTTCAAATCATAGAAAGTTAGAGTGTCAGTCCTCTTGTACTTACACCGGCATTGTGCCTTTTGAATTTAATTCCGATGCAAATTCTGTATTCGTAGTGAATTAGAAGGTCCAAGGTATATAGTAAACCTGAAGTGAAGCATCGGAATCTAAAACTGGACTCACAGGAGAGGTTCAAACCATAGAAAGTTACAGTGTCAGTCCTCTTGTACTTAAGTCGGCATTGTGCCTTTTGTATTAAATTCGGATGCCATTTCGGTGTTTCATCGTCAATAAGAAGGTCCAAGGGATACAGTAAACCTGAAGTGAAGCATCGGAATGTAAAACTGGACTCACAGGAGATGTTCAATTCATAGAAAGTTACAGTGTCAGTCCTCTTGTACTTAAGTCGGAATTGTGCCTTTTGTATTAAATTCGGATGCAATTTGTGTGTTTCATCGTCAATAAGAAGGTCCAAGGGTTACAGTAAACCTGTAGTGAAGCATCGGAATCTAAAACTGGACTCACAGGAGAGGTTCAAATCATAGAAAGTTAGAGTGTCAGTCCTCTTGTACTTAAGTCGGCATTGTGCCTTTTGTATTAAATTCCGATGCAATCTCTGTGTTTCGTAGTCAATAAGAAGGTCCAAGGTATACAGTATACCTGAAGTGAAGCATCGGAATCTAAAACTGGGCTCACAGGAGAGATTCAAATCATAGAAAGTTAGAGTGTGAGTCCTCTTGTACTTAAGTCGGCATTGTTCCTTTTGAATTTTATTCCGATGCAATTTCTGTGTTTCATCGTCAATAAGGAGGTCCAAGGTATACAGTAAACCTGAAGTGAAGCATCGGAATCTAAAACTGGACTCCCAAGAGAGGTTCAAATCATAGAAAGTTAGGGTGTCAGTGCTCTTGTATTTATGTCGGCATTGTGCCTTTTGTATTAAATTCGGATGCCATTTCTGTGTTTCATCGTCATTAAGAAGGTCCAAGGGATACTGTAAACCTGAAGTGAAGCATCGGAATGTAAAACTGGACTCTTTCACGTACAACTCTCTCGCATATTGTAAAATTGTTGCTCTTTGGTTTATTTATTCTCTTTGTAACAACATATTTACGAAAAGAGTTACGTGAAATACTTTTAGCAATGCTGTGCTTTGCTTTTCTTTATCATCATTACCCTTTAGCGGAATAAAATGTATATATGGAAGTCTTATTGTTCTGTATCTGGCCTACAATTTAAGGAACGATTTTTCGTAACTGCAACTCGTGCTAAGAATCAATATATCTTCCCTACGTCATAGTGATTAAAAGTTGAAATTACTTTGTTATGAGCACTGATGTTACAGTCCGTGTGATCGTTCAAAAACACAAGTTCGCAGTGGATTTTATTTCTCGTTAAAATGCTATTTCATACCACGACTAGCCCAAGAACATGAGACTCTCATTGCAAAATACGTTGTCACTATAAAGTTTGCCAGATCAGAACGGAGCACAGCAAGATTCCTATCAGATTCTGAAGGTACATTAAATTATTTGCACTGTAAATTATATCCTATCAGCAGCCCGCGTCAATCTGCAACACATCATAAAATCTGCTGATCTTCACTGCCAGACTGGGAGCTAAAAGAAATAATATTATTTTACTATTATTTTACCGCTTCCTTGCGGTATGCTCGACTATATTGTAAGTCGTTTAAATACGCCGCGGCAGCGGCTCTTCGTTCTCCACACAGCTCAGCACCACAGATAATATTTATATAACTGAAATATGTCTCAACAGGATGGGATAATATGCAAGCAAGCTTAACAATAAATAATACAAGTTTTCATTTAAACAACTCTATAAAAACCTTTAAATATCTCAGTGATTACAGACCTTTGAGAATTCACACGTAATGGCGTACATTGCTTAGTCTCGACAAAAGAATACTACATTGGCGTTCTCTACGACAACAACAGGAGATCTTACTCGCACAACTTCCAAATTAAGACGACAAAGACATTCATATTCAACACGTATTATATACTAGTTCGTTTTTTAATCTCTGTTTAACATTTATCTTCTGTGTCGGTTTTATTACTCGCCGACGCAGATGTTTTCAGAAATAAATAATAAAAAAAATACAGAATTTTATACAATGACACAATATGATACATCTAATTCTCTAATTACTACATAATATTTTGTTTTTGTTTCTCTAGACGTTGCAACTCACAGGAGATGTTCAAATCATAGAAAGTTAGAGTGTCAGTCCTCTTGTACTTAAGTCGGCATTGTGCCTTTTGAATTTTATTCCGATGCAATTTCTGTGTCTCATCGTCAATAAGAACGTCCGAGGGGTACAGTAAACCTGAAGTGAGGTATCGGAATCTAAAACTGGACTCACAGGAGAGGTTCAAATCATAGAAATTTAGAGTGTCAGTCCTCTTGTACTTAAGTCGGCATTGTGCCCTTTGTATTAATTTCGGATGCAATTTCTGTGTTTCATCGTCAATAAGAAGGTCCAAGGGATACAGTAAACCTGAAGTGAAGCATCGGAATCTAAAACTGGACTCACAGGGGAGGTTCAAATCATAGAGAGTTAGAGTGTCAGCCCCCTTGTACTGAAGTCGGCATTGTGCCATTTGTATTAAATTCGGATGCAATTTCTGTGTTTCATCGTCATTAAGAAGGTCCAAGTGATACAGTAAACCTGAAATGAAGCATCGGAATCCAAAACTGGACTCTCAGGAGAGGTTCAAATCATAGAAAGTTAGAGTGTCAGTCCTCTAGTACTTAAATCGGCATTGTGCCTTTTGAATTTAATTCCGATGCAATTTCTGTGTTTCGTAGTCAATAAGATGGTCCAAGGTATACCGTAAACCTGAAGTGAAGCATCGGAATCTAAAACTGGACTCACAGCAGAGGTTCAAATCATAGAAAGTTACACCGTCAGTCCTCTTGTACTTAAGTCGGCATTGTGCCATTTCTATTAAATTCGGATGCAATTTCTGTGTTTCTTCGTCAATAAGAAGGTCCAAGGTATACAGTAAACCTGAAGTGAAGCATCGGAATCTAAAACTGAACTCACAGGGGCGGTTCCAATCATAGAATGTTAGAGTGTCAGTCCTCTTGTACTTAAGTCGGCATTGTGCCTTTTGAATTTAATTCCGATCCAATTTCTGTGCTTCATCGTCAATAAGAAGGTCAAAGGGATACAGTGAACCTGAAGTTAAGCATCGGAATCTAAAACTGGACTCACAAGAGAGGTTCAAATCATAGAAAGTTACAGTGTCAGTCCTCTTGTACTTAAGTCGGTATTGTGCCTTTTGTATTAATTTCGGATGCAATTTCTGTGATTCATCGTCAATAAGAAAGTCCAAGGGATACAGTAAACCTGAAGTGAAGCATCGGAATCTAAAACTGGATTCACAGGGGAAGTTCAAATCATAGAAAGTTAGAGTGTCAGTCCTACTGTACTGAAGTCGGCATTGTGTCTTTTGAATTTAATTCCGATGCAATTTCTGTGTTTCATCGTCAATAAGAAGGTACAAGGGGTACATTAAACCAGAAGTGAAGCATCGGAATCTAAAACTGGACTCACAGGAGAGGTTCAAATCATAGAATGTTAGAGTGTCAGTCCTCTTGAACTTAAGTCGGCATTGTGCCTTTTGAATTTAATTCCGATGCAATTTCTGTGCTTTATCGTCAATAAGAAGGTCCAAGGTATACAGTAAACCAGAAGTGAAGCATCGGAATCTAAAACTGGACTCACAGGAGAGGTTCAAACCATAGAAAGTTAGTCAGTCCTCTTGAACATAAGTCGGCATTGTGCCTTTTGTATTATATATGGATGCCATTTCGGTGTTTCATCGCGAATAAGAAGGTCCAAGGGATACAGTAAACCTGAAGTGAAGCATCGGAATGTAAAATTGGAGTCACAGGAGATGTTCAAATCATAGAAAGTTAGAGTGTCAGTTCTCTTGTACTTAAGTCGGCATTGTGCCTTTTGAATTTTATTCCGATGCAATTTCTGTGCTTCACCGTCAATAAGAAGGTAAAAGGTATACAGTAAACCTGAAGTGAAGCATCGGAATCTAAACCTGGACTCCAAGCAAAGGTTCAAATCATAGGAAGTTAGAGTGTCAGTCCTCTTGTACTTAAGTTAGCATTGTGCCTATTGTATTAAATTCGGACGCAAATTCTGTGTTTCTTCGTCAATAAGAAGGTCCAAGGGATACAGTAAACCTGAAGTGAAGCATCGGAATCTAAAACTGGACTCACAGGAGAGGTTCAAATCATAGAAAGTTAGACCGTCAATCCACTTGTACTTAAGTCGGCATTGTGCATTTTGTATTAAATTCGGATGCAATTTCTGTGTTTCATCGTCAATAAGAAGGTCCAAGGGATACAGTAAACCTGAAGTGTAGCATCGGAATCTAAAACAGGACTCACAGGAGAGGTTCAGATCATAGAAAGTTAGAGTGTCCGTCCTCTTGTACTTAAGTCGGCATTGTGCCTTTTGAATTTAATTCCGATCCAATTTCTGTGCTTCATCGTCAATAAGAAGGTCCAATAGATACAGTAAACCTGAAGAAAAGCATCGGAATCTAAAACTGGACTCACAGGAGAGGTTCAAATCACAGGAAATTAGAGTGTCAGTCCGCTTGTACTTAAGTCGGCATTGTGCCTTTTGTATTAAATTCGGATGCAGTTTCTGTTTTTCATCGTCAATAAGAAGTTCTGAGGGGTACAGTAAACCTGAAGTGAACCATCGGAATCAAAAACTGGACTCACAGCAGAGGTGCAAATCATAGAAAGTTAGAGGGTCAGTCCTCTTGTACTTAAGTCGGCATTGTGCCTTTTGTATTAAATTCGGATGCAATTTCTGTGTTTCTTCGTCAATAACAAGGTCCAAGGTATACAGTAAACCTGAAGTGAAGCATCGGAATCTAAAACTGGACTCACAGAGAAGGTTCAAATCATAGAATGTTAGAGTGTCAGTCCTCTTGTACTTAAGTCGCCATGTGCCTTTTGAATTTAATTCCGATCCAATTTCTGTGCTTCATCGTCAACAGAATGGTCCAATTCATACAGTAAACCTGAAGTGAAGCATTGGAAACTAAAACTGGACTCACAGGAGAGGTTCAAATCATAGAAAGTTAGAGTGTCAGTCCTCTTGTATTTAAGTCGGTATTGTGCCTTTTGTATTAATTTCGGATGCCATTTGTGTGTTTCATCGTCAATAGGAAGATCCAAGGGATACAGTAAACGTGAAGCAAAGCATCGGAATCTAAAACTGGATTCACAGGGGAGGTTCAAATCATAGAAAGTTAGAGTGTCAGTCCTCCTGTACTGAAGTCGGCATTGTGTCTTTTGAATTTAATTCCGATGCAATTTCTGTGTTTCATCGTCAATAAGAAGGTCCAAGGGATACAGTAAAGCTGAAGTGAAGCATCGGAATCTAAAACTGGATTCACAGGAGAGGTTCAAATCATAGAAAGTTATAGTGTCAATCCTCTTGTACTTAAGCCGGCATTGTGCATTTTGTATAAAATTCGGATGCAATTTCTGTGTTTCATCGTCAATAAGAAGGTCCAAGGGATACAGTAAACCTGAAGTGAAACATCGGAATCTAAAAAAGGACTCACAGGAGAGGTTCACATCATTGATAGTTAGAGTGTCAGTCCTCTTGTACTTAAGTCGGCATTGTGCCTTTTGTATTTAATTCCGATGCAATTTCTGTGTTTCATCGTCAATAAGGAGGTCCAAGGTATACAGTAATCCTGAAGTGAAGCATCGGATTCTAAAACTGGACTCCCAAGAGAGGTTGAAATCATAGAAAGTTGGAGTGTCAGTCCTCTTGTACTTAAGTCGGCATTGTGCCTTTCGAATTTAATTCCGATGCAGTTTCTGTGTTTCAACATCAATAAGAAGGTCTAAGGGATATAGTAAACCTGAAGTGAAGCATCGGAATCTAAAACTGGACCCACAGGAGAAGTTCAAATCATAGAAATTTAGAGTGTCAGTCCTCTTGTACTTAAGACGGCATTGTGCCTTTTGAATTTAATTCCGACGCAATCTCTGTGCTTCATCGTCAATAAGAAGGTCCAAGGTATACAGTAAACCTGAAGTGAAGCATCGGAATCTAAAACTGGACTCACAGGAGAGGTTCAAACCATAGAAAGTTAGAGTGTCAGCCCTCTTGTACTTAAGTCGGCATTGTGCCTTTTGTATTAAATATGGATGCCATTTCTATGTTTCATCGTCAATAAGAAGGTAAAAGGGATAAAGTACACCTGAAGTGAAGAATCGGAATGTAAAACAAGAGTCACAGGAGATGATCTAATCATAGAAATTTAGAGTGTCAGTTCTCATGTACTTAAGTCGGCATTGTGCCTTTTGAATTTTATTCCGATGCCATTTCTGTGCTTCATCGTCAATAAGAAGGTAAAAGGAATACAGTAAAACTGAAGTGAAGCATCGGAATCTAAAACTGGACTCACAGGAGAGGTTCAAACCATAGAAAGTTAGAGTGTCAGGCCTCTTGTACTTAAGTCGGCATTGTGCCTTTTGAGTTTAATTCCGATGAAATTTCTGTGTTACATCGTCAATAAGACGGTCCAAGGGATACAGTAAACATGAAGTGAAGCATCGGAATGTACAACTGGAGTCACAGGAGATATTCAAATCATAGAAAGTTACAGTGTCAGTTCTCTTGTACCTAAGTCGGCATTGTGCCTTTTGAATTTTTTAATTCCGATGCAATTTGTGTGCTTCATCGTCAATAAGATGGTCCAAGGTATACAGTAAACCTGAAGTGAAGCATCGGAATCTAAAACTGTTCTCACAGGAGCGGTTCAATTCATAGGAAGTTAGAGTGTCAGTTCTCTTGTACTTAAGTCGGCATTGTGCCTTTTGAATTTACTTCCGATCCAATTTCTGTGCTTCATCGTCAATAAGAAGGTCCAAGGGTTACAGTAAACCTGAAGTGAAGAATCGGAATCTAAAACTGGACTCACAGGGGAGGTTCAAATCATAGAGAGTTAGAGTGTCAGACCTCTTGTACTTAAGTCGGCATTGTGCGTTTTGAGTTTAATTCCGATGCAATTTCTGTGTTTCATCGTCAATAAGAAGGTCAAAGGGATACAGTAAACCTGGAGTAAAGCATCGGAATCTAAAACTGGACTCACAGGAGAGGTTCAAATCATAGAAAGTTAGTGTGTCAATCCACTTGTACTTAAGTCGGCATTGTGGATTTTGTATTATATTCGGATGCAATTTCTGTGTTTCATCGTCAATAAGATGGTCAAAGGGATACAGTAAACCTGGTGTAAAGCATCGGAATCTAAAACTGGACTCACAGGAGCGGTTCAATTCATAGAATGTTAGAGTGTCAGTCCTCTTGTACTTAAGTCGGCATTGTGCCTTTTGAATTTAATTCCGATCCAATTTCAGTGCTTCATCGTCAATAAGAAGGTCCAAAGGATACAGTAAACCTGAAGTGAAGCATCGGTATCTAAAACTGGACTCACAGGAGAGGTTCAAATCATAGAAAGTTAGAGTGTCAGTCCGCTTGTACTTAAGTCGGCATTGTGCCTTTTGTATTAAATTCGGATGCAGTTTCTGTTTTTCATCGTCAATAAGAAGGTCCGTGGGGTACAGTAAACCTGACGTGAACCATCGGAATCAAAAACTGGACTTACAGGAGTGGTTCAAATCATAGAAAGTTAGAGTGTCAGTCCTCTTGTACTTAAGTCGGCATTGTGCTTTTTGTATTAATTTCGGATGCAATATCTGTGTTTCATCGTCAATAAGAAGGTCCAGGGGATACAGTAAACCTGAACTGAAGCATCGGAGTCTAAAACTGGACTCCCAAGATAGGTTCAAATCATAGAAAGTTAGAGAGTCAGTCCTCTTGTACTTAAGTCGGCATTGTGCCTTTTGCATTAAATTCGGATGCCATTTCTGTGTTTCATCGTCAATAAGAAGGTCCAAGGGATACAGTAAACCTGAAGTTAGCATCGGAATGTAAAACGGGTCTCACAGGAGATGTTGAAGTCATAGAAAGTTAGAGAGTCGGTCCTCTTGTACTTAAGTCGGCATTGTGCCTTTGGAATTTTATTCCGATGCAATTTCTGTGCTTCTTCGTAAATAAGAAGGTCCAATGTATAAAGTAAACCTGAAGTGAATCATCGGAATCTAAAACTGGACTCACAGGAGGGGTTCAAATCATAAAAAGTTAGAGTGTCAGTCCGCTTGTACTTAAGTCGGCATTGTGCCTTTTGAATTTTATTCCGATGCAATTTCTGTGCTTCATCGTCAATAAGAAGGTCCAAGGTATTCAGTAAACCTGAAGTGAAGCATCGGAATCTAAAACTGGACTCACAGCAGAGGTTCAAATTATAGAAAGTTAGAGTGTCAGTCCTCTTGTACTTAAGTTGGCATTGTGCCTATTGTATTAAATTCGGATGCAAATTCTGTGTTTCTTCGTCAATAAGAAGGTCCAAGGGATACAGTAAACCTGAGGTGAAGCATCGGAATCTAAAACTAATCTCACAGGAGCGGTTCAAATCATAGAAAGTTAGAATGTCAGTCCTTTTGTACTTAAGTCGGCATTGTGCCTTTTGAATTTAATTCCGATCCAATTTCTGTGCTTTATCGTTCATAAGAAAGTCCAAGGGTTACAGTAAACCTGAAGTGAAGCATCGGAATCTAAAACAGGACTCACAGCAGAGGTTCAAATCATAGAATGTCAGAGTGTCAGTCCGCTTGTACTTCAGTCGGCATTGTGCCTTTTGCATTAAATTCGGATGCCATTTCTGTGTTTCATCGTCAATAAGAAGGTCCAAGGGTTACAGTAAACCTGAAGTTAGCTTCGGAATGTAAAACGGGTCTCACAGGAGATGTTGAAGTCATAGAAAATTAGAGAGTCGTTCCTCTTGTACTTAAGTCGGAATTGTGCCTTTGGAATTTTATTCCGATGCAATTTCAGTGCTTCATCGTAAATAAGAAGGTCCAACGTATAAAGTAAACCTGAAGTGAAGCATCGGAATCTAAAACTGGACTCACAGGAGAGGTTTAAATCATAAAAAGTTAGCGTGTCAGTCCGCTTGTACTTAAGTCGGCATTGTGCCTTTTGAATTTTATTCCGATGCAATTTCTGTGCTTCAACGTCAATAAGAAGGTCCAAGGTATACAGTAAACCTGAAGTGAAGCATCGGAATCTAAAACTGGACTCACAGCAGAGGTTCAAATTATAGAAAGTTAGAGTGTCAGTCCTCTTGTACTTAAGTTGGCATTGTGCCAATTGCATGAAATTCGGATGCAAATTCTGTGTTTCTTCGTCAATAAGAAGGTCCAAGGGATACAGTAAACCTGAAGTGAAGCATCGGAATCTAAAACTAGTCTCACAGGAGCGGTTCAAATCATAGAAAGTTAGAATGTCAGTCCTCTTGTACTTAAGTCGGCATTGTGCCTTTTGAATATAATTCCGATCCAATTTCTGTGCTTCATCGTTAATAAGAAAGTCCAAGGGTTACCGTAAACCTGAAGTGAAGCATCGGAATCTAAAACAGGACTCACAGCAGAGGTTCAAATCATAGAATGTTAGAGTGTCAGTCCGCTTGTACTTCAGTCGGCATTGTGCCTTTTGTATTAATTTCGGATGCAATTTCTGTCTTTCATCGTCAATAAGAAGGTCCAGGGGATACAGTAAACCTGAAGTGAAGCATCGGAATCTAAAACTGGACTGACAGGAGAGGTTCAAATCATAGAAACTTAGAGTGTCAGTCCTCTTGTACTGAAGTCAGCATTGTGCCTTTTGTATTAAATTCGGATGCAACTTCTGTGTTTCATCGTCAATAAGAAGGTCCAAGGGATACAGTACACCTGAAATGAAGCATCGTAATCTAAAACGGGGCTCTCAGGACAGGTTCAAATCATAGAAAGTTACAGTGACAGTCCTCTTGTACTTAAATCGGCATTGTGCCTTTTGAATTTAATTCCGATGGAATTTCTGTGTTTCAGAGTCATTAAGAAGGGCAAAGGTATACAGTAAACCTGAAGTGAAGCATCGGAATCTAAAACTGGACTCACAGGAGAGCTTCAAATCATAGAAATTTACAGTGTCGGTCCTCTTGTACTTGAGTCGGCATTGTGCATTTTGTATTAAATTCGTATGCAATTTGTGTGTTTCATCGTCAATAAGAAGGTCCAAGGGTTACAGTAAACCTGAAGTGTAGCATCGGAATCTAAAACTGGACTCACAGGAGAGGTTCAAGTCATAGAAAGTTAGAGTGTCAGTCCTCTTGTACTTCAGTCGCCATTGTGCCTTTCGTATTTAATTCAGATGCAATTTATGTGTTTCATCGTCAATAAGGATGTCCAAGGTATACAGTAAACCTGAAGTGAAGCATCAGAATCTAAAACTGGACTCCCAAGAGAGGTTCAAATCATAGAAAGTTAGAGAGTCAGTCCTCTTGTACTTAAGTCGGCATTGTGCCTTTTGCATTAAATTCGGATGCCATTTCTGTGTTTCATCGTCAATAAGAAGGTCCAAGGGTTACAGTAAACCTGAAGTTAGCATCGGAATGTAAAACGGGTCTCACAGGAGATGTTGAAGTCATAGAAAGTTAGAGAGTCGGTCCTCTTGTACTTAAGTCGGCATTGTGCCTTTGGAATTTTATTCCGATGCAATTTCTGTGCTTCATCGTAAATAAGAAGGTCCAACGTATAAAGTAAACCTGAAGTGAAGCATCGGAATCTAAAACTGGACTCACAGGAGAGGTTCAAATCATAAAAAGTTAGAGTGTCAGTCCGCTTGTACTTAAGTCGGCATTGTGCCTTTTGAATTTTATTCCGATGCAATTTCTGTGCTTCATCGTCAATAAGAAGGTCCAAGGTATACAGTAAACCTGAAGTGAAGCATCGGAATCTAAAACTGCACTCACAGGAGACTTTCGAATCATAGAAAGTTAGAGTGTCATTCCGCTTGTAATTAAGGCGGCATTGTGCCTTTTGTATTAAATTCGGATGCAGTTTCTGTTTTTCATCGTCGATATGAAGGTCCGAGGGGTACAGTAAACCTGAAGTGAAGCATCGGAATCAAAATGTGGACTCACAGGAGAGGTTCAAATCATAGAAAGTTAGATTGTCAGTCCTCTTGTACTTAAGTCGGCATTGTGCCTTTTATATTAATTTCGGATGCAATTTCTGTGTTTCATCGTCAATAAGAAGGTCCAGGGGATACAGTAAAACTGAAGTGAAGCATCGGAATCTAAAACTGGACTGACAGGAGAGGTTCAAATCATAGAAAGTTAGTCAGTCCTCTTGTACTGAAGTCAGCATTTTGCCTTTTGTATTAAATTCGGATGCAACTTCTGTGTTTCATCGTCAATAAGAAGGTCCAAGGGATACAGTAAACCTGAAATGAAGCATCGTAATCTAAAACTGGGCTCTCAGGACAGGTTCAAATTATAGAAAGTTAGAGTGTCAGTCCTCTTGTACTTAAATCGGCATTGTGCCTATTGAATTTAATTCCGATGGAATTTCTGTGTTTCATAGTCAATAAGAAGGGCAAAGGTATACAGTAAACGTGAAGTGAAGCATCGGAATCTAAAACTGGACTCACAGGAGAGCTTCAAATCATAGAAATTTACAGTGTCGGTCCTCTTGTACTTAAGTCGGCATTGTGCCTTTTGCATTAAATTCGGATGCCATTTCTGTGTTTCATCGTCAATAAGAAGGTCCAAGGGATACAGTAAACCTGAAGTTAGCATCGGAATGTAAAACGGGTCTCACAGGAGATGTTGAAGTCATAGAAAGTTAGAGAGTCGGTCCTCTTGTACTTAAGACGGCATTGTGCCTTTGGAATTTTATTCCGATGCAATTTCTGTGCTTCATCGTAAACAAGAAGGTCCAACGTATAAAGTAAACCTGAAGTGAAGCATCGGAATCTAAAACTGGACTCACAGGAGAGGTTCAAATCATAAAAAGTTAGAGTGTCAGTCCGCTTGTACTTAAGTCGGCATTGTGCCTTTTGTATTTTATTCCGTTGCAATTTCTGTGCTTCATCGTCAACAAGAAGGTGCACGGTATACAGTAAACCTGAAGTGAAGCATCGGAATCTAAAACTGGACTCACAGCAGAGGTTCAAATTATAGAAAGTTAGAGTGTCAGTCCTCTTGCACTTAAGTTGGCATTGTGCCTATTGTATTAAATTCGGATGCCAATTCTGTGTTTCTTCGTCAATAAGAAGGTCCAAGGGATACAGTAAACCTGAAGTGAAGCATCGGAATCTAAAACTAGTCTCACAGGAGCGGTTCAAATCATAGAAAGTTAGAATGTCAGTCCTCTTGTACTTAAGTCGGCATTGTGCCTTCTGAATTTAATTCCGATCCAATTTCTGTGCTTCATCGTCAATAAGAAGGTCCAAGGTATACAGTAAACCTTAAGTGAAGCATCGGAATCTAAAACTGGACTCACAAGAGAGTTTCTGATCATAGAGAGTTAGAGTGTCAGTCCTCTTGTACTTAAGTCGGCATTGTGCCTTTTGAATATAATTCCGATGCAATTTCTGTGCTTCATCGTCAATAAGAAGGTCCAAGGTATACAGTAAACCTGAAGTGAAGCATCAGATTCTAAAACTGGACTCACAGGTGTTGTTCAAATCATAGAAATTAGAGTGTCAGTCCTATTGTTCTTAAGTCGGAATTGTGCCTTTTGTATTAATTTCGGATGCAATTTCTCTGTTTCATCGTCAATAAGAAGGTCCAAGGAACACAGTAAACCTTAAGTGAAGCATCGGAATCCAAAACTGGACTCACAGGAGAGTTTCAAATCAAAGAAAGTTAAAGTGTCAGTCCTATTGTACTTATGTCGACATTGAGCCTTTTGAATTTAATTCGATGCAATTTCTGTGTTTCATCGTCAATACGAAGATCCAATGTATACAGTAAACCTTAAGTGAAGCATCGGAATCCAAAACTGGACTCACAGGAGAGTTTCAAATCAAAGAAAGTTAAAGTGTCAGTCCTATTGTACTTAAGTCGACATTGAGCCTTTTGAATTTAATTCGATGCAATTTCTGTGTTTCATCGTCAATAGGAAGATCCAATGTATACAGTAAACCTGAAGTGAAGCAACGGAATCTAAAACTGGACTCACAGGAGAGTTTCAAATCATAGAAAGTTAGAGTGTCAGTAATCTTGTACTGAAGTCAGCATTGTGCCTTTTGTATTAAATTCCGATGCAACTTCTGTGTTTCAACGTCAATAAGAAGGTCCAAGGGATACAGTAAACCTGAAATGAAGCATCGGAATCTAAAACTGGGCTCCCAGGACAGGTTCAAATCATAGAAAGTAAGAGTGTCAGTCCTCTTGTACTTAAATAGGCATTGTGCCTTTTGAATTTAATTCCGATGCAATTTCTGTGTTTCAAGGGCAATAAGAAGGGCCAAGGTATACAGTAAACCTTAAGTGAAGCATCGGAATCTAAAACTGGATTCACAGGAGAGGTTCAAATCATAGAAAGTTAGAGTGTCAGTCCGCTTGTATTTAAGCCGGCATTGTGCCTTTTGAATTTAATTCCGATGCAATTTCTGTGTTTCATCGTCAATAAGAAGGACCGAGGTGTACAGTTAACCTGAAGTGAAGCATAGGAATCTAAAACTGGACTCACAGGAGAGGTTCAAATCATAGAAAGCTAGAGTGTCAGACCTCTTGTACTTAAGTCGGCATTGTGCCTTTTGTATTAATTTTGGATGCAATTTCATCGTCAATAAGAAGGTCCAAGGGATAAAGTAAACCTGAAATGAAGCATGGGAATCTATAACTGGACTCACAGGGGTGGTTCAAATCATAGAAAGTTAGAGTGTCAGTCCTCTTGTACTGAAGTCGGCATTGTGCCTTTTGAATTTAATTCCGATGCAATTTCTGTGTTTCAACGTCAATAAGAAGGTCCAAGGGATACAAAAAACCTGAAGTTAAGCATCGGAATCTAAAACTGGACTTACGGGAGAGGTTCAAATCATAGAAAGTTAGAGTGTCAATCCTCTTGTACTTAAGTCGGCATTGTGCATTTTGTATTAAATTCGGAAGCAATTTCCGTGTTTCATCGTCAATAAGAAGGTCCAAGGGATACAGTAAACCTGAAGTGAAGCATCGGAATCTAAAACAGGACTCACAGGAGAGTTTCAGATCTTAGCGAGTTAGAGTGTCAGTCCACTTGTACTTAAGTCGGCATTGTGCCTTTTGAATTTATTTCCGATGGAATTTCTGTGCTTCATCGTCAATAAGAAGGTCCAAGGTATACAGTAAACCTGAAGTGAAGCATCAGATTCTAAAACTGGACTCACAGGTGATGTTCAAATCATAGAAATTAGAGTGTCAGTCCTCTTGTCCTTAAGTCGGAATTGTGCCTTTTGTATTAATTTCGGATGCAATTTCTCTGTTTCATCGTCAACAAGAGGGTCCAAGGGATACAGTAAACCTGAATATAAGCATCGGAATCTAAAACTGGACTCACAGGAGAGGTTCAAATCATAGAATGTTAGAGTGTCAGTCCTCATGTCCTTATGTCGGCATTGTGCATTTTGTTTTAATTTCGGATGCAATTTCTGTGTTTCATCGTCAATAAGAAGGTCCAAGGTATACAGTAAACCCGAAGTCAAGCATCGGAATCTAAAACCGGTCACACAGGAGAGGTTAAAATCATAGAATGTAAGAAGTGTCAGTCCTCTTGTACTTAAGTGGCATTGTGCCCTTTGTATTTAATTCGGATCCAATTTCTGTGTTTCATCCTCAATAAGATGGTCCAAGGGATACAGTAAACCTGAAGTGAAACATCGGAATCTGAAACTGGTCTCAGAGGAAAGGTTCTAAACATAGACAGTAAGAAGAGTAAGTCCTCTTGTACTTAAGTCGGCATTGTGCCATTTGTATTAAATTCGTATTCAATTTCAGTGTTTAATCGTCAATAAGAAAGTCCAAGGAATACAGTAAACCTGAAGTGAAGAATCGGAATCTAAAACTATACTCACCGGAGAGGTTCAAATCATAGAAAGTAAGAGAGTCAGTCCTTTCGTACTTAAGTCGGCATTGTGCCTTTTGTATTAATTTCGGATGCAATTTCTGTGTTTCATCGTCAATAAGAAGGTCCAAGTGAAACAGTGAACCAGAAGTAAAGCATTGGAATCTTAAACTGGGCTCACAGGAGATGTTCAAATCATAGAAAGTTATAGAGTCAGTCCTCTTGTACTGAAGTTGGCATTGTGTCTTTTGTATTAAATTCGGATGCAATTTCTCTGTTTCATCGTCAATAAGAGGGTCCAAGGGATACAGTAAACATGAATTGAAGCATCGGAATCCAAAACTGGACTCACAGGAGAGTTTCAAATCATAGAAAGTTAAAGTGTCAGTCCTATTGTACTTAAGTCGACATTGAGCGTTTTGAATTTAATTCGATGCAATTTCTGTGCTTCATCGTCAATACGAAGATCCAATGTATACAGTAAACCTGAAGTGAAGCAACGGAATCTAAAACTGGACTCACAGGAGAGGTTCAAATCATAGAAAGTTAGAGTGTCAGTAATCTTGTACTGAGGTCAGCATTGTGCCTTTTGTATTACATTCTAATGCAACTTCTGTGTTTCATCGTCAATAAGAAGGTCCAAGTGATACAGTAAACCTGATATGAAGCATCGGAATCTAAAACAGGGCTCTCAGGACAGGTTCAAATCATAGAAAGTTAGAGTGTCAGTCCTCTTGAACTTAAATAGGCATTGTGCCTTTTGAATTTAATTCCGATGCAATTTCTGTGTTTCAGAGTCAATAAGAAGGGCCAAGGTATACAGTAAACCTTAAGTGAAGCATCGGAATCTAAAACTGGATTCACAGGAGAGGTTCAAATCATAGAAAGTTAGAGTGTCAGTCCGCTTGTATTTAAGCCGGCATTGTGCCTTTTGAATTTAATTCCGATGCAATTTCTGTGTTTCATCGTCAATAAGAAGGACCGAGGTGTACAGTTAACCTGAAGTGAAGCATAGGAATCTAAAACTGGACTCACAGGAGAGGTTCAAATCATAGAAAGCTAGAGTGTCAGACCTCTTGTACTTAAGTCGGCATTGTGCCTTTTGTATTAATTTTGGATGCAATTTCATCGTCAATAAGAAGGTCCAAGGGATAAAGTAAACCTGAAATGAAGCATGGGAATCTATAACTGGACTCACAGGGGTGGTTCAAATCATAGAAAGTTAGAGTGTCAGTCCTCTTGTACTGAAGTCGGCATTGTGCCTTTTGAATTTAATTCCGATGCAATTTCTGTGTTTCAACGTCAATAAGAAGGTCCAAGGGATACAAAAAACCTGAAGTTAAGCATCGGAATCTAAAACTGGACTTACGGGAGAGGTTCAAATCATAGAAAGTTAGAGTGTCAATCCTCTTGTACTTAAGTCGGCATTGTGCATTTTGTATTAAATTCGGAAGCAATTTCCGTGTTTCATCGTCAATAAGAAGGTCCAAGGGATACAGTAAACCTGAAGTGAAGCATCGGAATCTAAAACAGGACTCACAGGAGAGTTTCAGATCATAGCGAGTTAGAGTGTCAGTCCACTTGTACTTAAGTCGGCATTGTGCCTTTTGAATTTATTTCCGATGGAATTTCTGTGCTTCATCGTCAATAAGAAGGTCCAAGGTATACAGTAAACCTGAAGTGAAGCATCAGATTCTAAAACTGGACTCACAGGTGATGTTCAAATCATAGAAATTAGAGTGTCAGTCCTCTTGTCCTTAAGTCGGAATTGTGCCTTTTGTATTAATTTCGGATGCAATTTCTCTGTTTCATCGTCAACAAGAGGGTCCAAGGGATACAGTAAACCTGAATATAAGCATCGGAATCTAAAACTGGACTCACAGGAGAGGTTCAAATCATTGAATGTTAGAGTGTCAGTCCTCATGTCCTTATGTCGGCATAGTGCATTTTGTTTTAATTTCGGATGCAATTTCTGTGTTTCATCGTCAATAAGAAGGTCCAAGGTATACAGTAAACCCGAAGTCAAGCATCGGAATCTAAAACCGGTCACACAGGAGAGGTTAAAATCATAGAATGTAAGAAGTGTCAGTCCTCTTGTACTTAAGTGGCATTGTGCCCTTTGTATTTAATTCGGATCCAATTTCTGTGTTTCATCCTCAATAAGATGGTCCAAGGGATACAGTAAACCTGAAGTGAAACATCGGAATCTGAAACTGGTCTCAGAGGAAAGGTTCTAAACATAGACAGTAAGAAGAGTAAGTCCTTTTGTACTTAAGTCGGCATTGTGCCATTTGTATTAAATTCGGATTCAATTTCAGTGTTTAATCGTCAATAAGAAAGTCCAAGGAATACAGTAAACCTGAAGTGAAGAATCGGAATCTAAAACTATACTCACCGGAGAGGTTCAAATCATAGAAAGTAAGAGAGTCAGTCCTTTCGTACTTAAGTCGGCATTGTGCCTTTTGTATTAATTTCGGATGCAATTTCTGTGTTTCATCGTCAATAAGAAGGTCCAAGTGAAACAGTGAACCAGAAGTAAAGCATTGGAATCTTAAACTGGGCTCACAGGAGATGTTCAAATCATAGAAAGTTATAGAGTCAGTCCTCTTGTACTGAAGTTGGCATTGTGTCTTTTGTATTAAATTCGGATGCAATTTCTCTGTTTCATCGTCAATAAGAGTGTCCAAGGGATACAGTAAACATGAATTGAAGCATCGGAATCCAAAACTGGACTCACAGGAGAGTTTCAAATCATAGAAAGTTAAAGTGTCAGTCCTATTGTACTTAAGTCGACATTGAGCGATTTGAATTTAATTCGATGCAATTTCTGTGCTTCATCGTCAATACGAAGATCCAATGTATACAGTAAACCTGAAGTGAAGCAACGGAATCTAAAACTGGACTCACAGGAGAGGTTCAAATCATAGAAAGTTAGAGTGTCAGTAATCTTGTACTGAGGTCAGCATTGTGCCTTTTGTATTAAATTCCGATGCAACTTCTGTGTTTCATCGTCAATAAGAAGGTCCAAGTGATACAGTAAACCTGATATGAAGCATCGGAATCTAAAACAGGGCTCTCAGGACAGGTTCAAATCATAGAAAGTTAGAGTGTCAGTCCTCTTGTACGTCAGTCGCCATTGTGCCTTTTGTATTTAATTCCGATGCAATTTATGTGTTTCATCGTCCATAAGGATGTCCAATGTATACAGTAAACCTGAAGTGAAGCATCGGAATCTAAAACTGGACTCCCAAGAGAGGTTCAAATCATAGAAAGTTAGAGTGTCAGTCCTCTTGTACTGAAGTCAGCATTGTGCCTTTTGTATTAAATTCGGATGTAACTTCTGTGTTTCATCGTCAATAAGTAGGTCCAAGGGATACAGTAAACCTGAAGTGAAGCATCGGAATCTAAAACAAGACTCACAGGAGAGGTTCAGATAATAGAAAGTTAGAGTGTCAGTCCTCTTGTACTTAAGTCGGCATTGTGAATTTTTAATTTAATTCCGATCCAATTTCTGTCCTTCATCGTCAATAAAAAGGTGCAAAGGATACAGTAAACCTGAAGTGAAGCATCGGAATCTAAAACTGGGCTCTCAGGACAGGTTCAAATCATAGAAAGTTAGAGTGTCAGTCCTCTTGTACTTAAGTCGGCATTGTGCCTTTTGAATTTAATTCCGATCCAATTTCTGTGCTTCATCGTCAATAAGAAGGTCCAAAGGATGCAGTAAACCTGAAGTGAAGCATCGGAATCTAAAACTGGGCTCTCAGGATAGGTTCAAATCATAGAAAGTTAGAGTGTCAGTCCTCTTGTACTTAAATCGGCATTGTGAATTTTGAATTTAATTCCGATGCAATTTCTGTGTTTCAGAGTCAATAAGAAGGGCCAAGGTATGCATTAAACCTGAAGTGAAGCATCGGAATCTAAAACTGGACTCACAGGAGAGCTTCAAATCATAGAAATTTACAGTGTCGGTCCTCTTGTACTTAAGTAGGCATTGTGCCTTTTGTTTTAAATTCGGATGCAATTTGTGTGTTTCATCGTCAATAAGAAGGTCCAAGGGTACAGTAAACCTGAAGTGTAGCATCGGAGTCTAAAACTGGACTCACAGGAGAGTTTCAAATCATAGAAAGTGAGAGTGTCAGTCCTCTTGTACTTCAGTCGCCATTGTGCCTTTTGTATTTAACTCCGATGCAATTTATGTGTTTCATCGTCAATAAGGATGACCAAACTATACAGTAAACCTGAAGTGAAGCATCGGAATCTAAAACTGGACTCCCAAGAGAGGTTCAAATCATAGAAAGTTAGAGAGTCAGTCCTCTTGTACTTAAGTCGGCATTGTGCCTTTTGTATTAAATTCGGATGCCATTTCTGTGTTTGATCGTCAATAAGAAGGTCCAAGGGATACAGTAAACCTGAAGTTAAGCATCGGAATGTAAAACGGGTCTCACAGGAGATGTTGAAGTCATAGAAAGTTAAAGAGTCGATCCTCTTGTACTTAAGTTGGCATTGTGCCTTTGGAATTTTATTCCGATGCAATTTCTGTTCTTCATCGTCAATAAGAAGGTCCAACGTATAAAGTAAACCTGAAGTGAAGCATCGGAATCTAAAACTGGACTCACAGCAGAGGTTCAAATTATAGAAAGTTAGAGTGTCAGTCCTCTTGTACTTAAGTTGGCATTGTGCCTATTGTATTAAATTCGGATGCAAATTCTGTGTTTCTTCGTCAATAAGAAGGTCCAAGGGATACAGTAAACCTGAAGTGAAGCATCGGAATCTAAAACTAGTCTCACAGGAGCGGTTCAAATCATAGAAAGTTAGAATGTCTGTCCTCTTGTACTTAAGTCGGCATTGTGCCTTTTGAATTTAATTCGGATCCAATTTCTGTGCTTCATCGTCAATAAGAAAGTCCAAGGGTTACAGTAAACCTGAAGTGAAGCATCGGAATCTAAAGCTGGACAAACAGCAGAGGTTCAAATTATAGAAATTTAGAGTGTCAGTCCTCTAGTACTTAAGTTGGCATTGTGCCTATTGTATTAAATGCGGATGCAAATTCTGTGTTTCTAAGTCAATAAGAAGGTCCAAGGGATACAGTAAACCTGAAGTGAAGCATCGGAATCTAAAACTGGTCTCACAGGATCGGTTCAAATCATAGAAAGTTAGAGTGACAGTCCTCTTGTACTTAAGTGGGCATTGTGCCTTTTGAGTTAAATTCCGATGCAATTTTTGTGTTTCATCGTCAATAAGACAGTCCAAGGGAAACAGTAAACATGAAGTGAAGCATCGGAATGTAAAACTGGAGTCACAGGAGATATTCAAATCATAGAAAGTTAGAGTGTCAGTTCTCTTGTACCTAAGTCGGCATTGTGCCTTTTGAATTTACTTCCGATCCAATTTCTGTGCTTCATCGTGAATAAGAAGGTCCAAGGGTTACAGTAAACCTGAAGTGAAGAATCGGAATCTAAAACAGGACTCACAGGAGTGGTTCAAATCATAGTAAGTTAGAGTGTCATTCCGCTTGTACTCAAGTCGGCATTGTGCCTTTTGAATTTTATTCCGATGCAATTACTGTGCTTCATCGTCAATAAGAAGGTCCAAGGTATACAGTAAACCTGAAGTGAAGCATCGGAATCTAAAACTGGACTCACAGCAGAGGTTCAAATTATAGAAAGTTAGAGTGTCAGTCCTCTTGTATTTAAGTTGGCATTGTGCCTATTGCATTAAATTCGGATGCAAATTCTGTGTTTCTTCGTCAATAAGAAGGTCCAAGGGATACAGTAAACCTGAAGTGAAGCATCGGAATCTAAAACTAGTCTCATAGGAGCGGTTCAAATCATAGAAAGTTAGAATGTCAGTCCTCTTTTACTTAAGTCGGCATTGTGCCTTTTGAATTTTACTCCGATCCTATTTCTGTGCTTCATCGTTAATAAGAAAGTCCAAGGGTTACAGTAAACCTGAAGTGAAGCATCGGAATCTAAAACAGGCCTCACAGGAGTGGTTCAAAACATAGAATGTTAGAGTGTCAGACCGCTTGTACTTCAGTCGGCATTGTGCCTTTTGTATTAAATTCGGATGCAGTTTCTGTGTTTCATCGTCAATAAGAAGGTCCGAGGGGTACAGTAAACCTGAAGTGAAGCATCGGAATCTAAAACTGGACTCACAGGGGACGTTCAAATCATAGAGAGTTAGAGTGTCAGTCCTCTTGTACTTAAGTCGGCATTGTGCCATTTGAATTTTATTCCGATGCAATTTTTGTGCTTCATCGTCAATAAGAAGGTCCAAAGTATACAGTAAACCTTAAGTGAAGCATCGGAATCTATAACTGGACTGACAGGGGTGGTTCAAAAAATAGAAAGTTAGAGTGTCAGTCCTCTTGTACTGAAGTCGGCATTGTGCCTTTTGAATTTAATTCCGATGCAATTTCTGTGTTTCATCGTCAATAAGAAGGTCCAAGGGATAAAAAAAACCTGAAGTTAAGCATCGGAATCTAAAACTGGACTTACGGGAGAGGTTCAAATCATAGAAAGTTAGAGTGTCAATCCTCTTGTACTTAAGTCGGCACTGTGCATTTTGTATTACATTCGGAAGCAATTTCTGTGTTTCATCGTCAATAAGAAGGTCCAAGGGATACAGTAAACCTGAAGTGAAGCATCGGAATCTAAAAAAGGACTCATAGGAGAGTTTCAGATCATAGAGAGTTAGAGTGTCAGTCCACTTGTACTTAAGTCGGCATTGTGCCTTTTGAATTTAATTCCGATGCAATTTCTGTGCTTCATCGTCAATAAGAAGGTCCAAGGTATACAGTAAACCGGCAGTGAAGCATCAGATTCTAAAACTGGACTCACAGGTGATGTTCAACTCATAGAAAGTTAGAGTGTCAGTCATCTTGTTCTTAAGTCGGAATTGTGCCTTTTGTATTACATTCGGATGCAATTTCTCTGTTTCATCGTCAATAAGAAGGTCCAAGGGATACAGTAAACCTGAATTGAAGCATCGGAATCCAAAACTGGACTCACAGGAGAGGTTCAAATCATAGAAATTTAAGGTGTCAGTCCTCTTGTACTTAAGTCGACATTGAGCCTTTTGAATTTAATTCGATGCAATTTCGGTGTTTCATCGTTAATACGAAGATCCAATGTATACAGTAAACCTGAATTGAAGCATCGGAATCTAACACTGGACTCACAGGAGAGGTTCAAATCATAGAAAGTTAGAGTGTCAGTCCTCTTGTACTTAAGTCGGCATTGTGCCTTTTGATTTAAATTGGGATGGAATTTCTGTGTATCTACGACAATAAGAGGGTCCAAGGTATACAGTAAACCTGAGGTGAAGCATCGGAATCTAATACTGGACTCACAGGAGAGGTTTAAATCATAGAATGTTAGAGTGTCAGTCCTCATGTACTTATGTCGGCATTGTGCCTTTTGTTTTAAATTCGGATGCAATTTCTGTGTTTCATCGTCAATAAGAAGGTCCAAGGAACACAGTAAACCTTAAGTGAAGCATCGGAAACTTAAACTGGGCTCACACGAGAGGTTCAATTCATAGAAAGTTAGAGTGTCAGTCCTCTTGTACTTAAGTCTGCATTGTGCCTTTTGAATTTAATTCCGATGCAATTACTGTGCTTCATCGTCATAAGAAGGTCCAAGGTATACAGCAAACCTGAAGTGAAGCATCAGATTCTAAAACTGGACTCACAGGTGAGGTTCAAATCGTAGATAGTTAGAGTGTCAGTCCTCTTGTTCTTAAGTTGGCATTGTGCCTTTTGTATTAAATTCGGATGCAATTTCTCTGTTTCATCGTCAATAAGAAGGTCCAAGGGATACAGTAAACCTGAATTGAAGCATCGGAAACCAAAACTGGACTCACAGGAGAGTTTCAAATCATAGAAAGTTAAAGCGTCAGTCCTATTGTACTTAAGTCGACATTGAGCCTTTTGAATTTAATTCGATGCAATTTCTGTGTTTCATCGTCAATACGAAGATCCAATGTATACAGTAAACCTGAAGTGAAGCATCGGAATCTAAAACTGGACTCACAGGAGAGGTTCAAATCATAGAAAGTTAGAGTGTCAGTCCCCTTGTACTGAAGTCAGCATTGTGCCTTTTGTATTAAATTCGGATGCAACTTCTGTATTTCATCGTCAATAAGAAGGTCCAAGGAATACAGTAAACCTGAAATGAAGCATCGGAATCTAAAACTGGGCTCTCAGGACAGGTTCAAATCATAGAAAGTTAGAGTGTCAGTCCTCTTGTACTTAAACCGGCATTGTGCCTTTTGTATTTAATTCCGATGCAATTTATGTGTTTCATCGTCAATAAGGATGTCCAAGGTATACAGTAAACCTGAAGTGAAGCATCGGAATCTAAAACTGGACTCCCAAGAGAGGTTCAAATCATAGAAAATTGGAGAGTCTGTCCTCTTGTACTTAAGTCGGCATTGTGCCTTTTGTATTAAATTCTGATGCCATTTCTGTGTTTCATCGTCAATAAGAAGGTCCAAGGGATACAGTAAACCTGAAGTTAAGCATCAGAATAAAAACGAGTCTAACAGGAGATGTTGAAGTCATAGAAAGTTAGAGTGTCGGTCCTCTTGTACTTAAGTCTGCATTGTGCCTTTGGAATTTTATTCCGATGCAATTTCTGTGCTTCATCGTCAATATGAAGGTCCAACGTATAAAGTAAACCTGAAGCGAAGCATCGGAATCTAAAACTGGACTCACAGGAGAGGTTCAAATCATAGAAAGTTAGAGTGACAGTCCGCTTGTACTTAAGTCGGCATTGTGCCTTTTGAATTTTATTCCGATGCAATTTCTGTGCTTCATCGTCAATAAGAAGGTCCAAGGAATACAGTAAACCTGAAGTGAAGCATCGGAATCTAAAACTGGACTCACAGCAGAGGTTCAAATTATAGAAAGTTAGAGAGTCAGTCTTCTTGTACTTAAATTGGCATTGTGCCTATTGTATTAAATTCGGATGCAAATTCTGTGTTTCTTCGTCAATAAGAAGCTCCAAGGGATAAAGTAAACCTGAAGTGAAGCATCGGAATCTAAAACTAGTATCACAGGAGCGGTTCAAATCATAGAAAGTTAGAATGTCAGTCCTCTTGTACTTAAGTCGGCATTGTGCATTTTGTATTAAATTCGGAAGCAATTTCTGTGTTTCATCGTCAATAAGAAGGTACAAGGGATACAGTAAACCTGAAGTGAAGCATCGGAATCAAAAAAGGACTAATAGGAGAGTTTCAGATCATAGAGAGTTAGAGTGTCAGTCCACTTGTACTTAAGTCGGCATTGTGCCTTTTGAATTTAATTCCGATGCAATTTCTGTGCTTCATCGTCAATAAGAAGGTCCAAGGTATACAGTAAACCTGCAGTGAAGCATCAGATTCTAAAACTGGACTCACAGGTGATGTTCAACTCATAGAAAGTTAGAGTGTCAGTCCTCTTGTTCTTAAGTCGGAATTGTGCCTTTTGTATTAAATTCGGATGCAATTTCTCTGTTTCATCGTCAATAAGAAGGTCCAAGGGATACAGTAAACCTGAATTGAAGCATCGGAATCCAAAACTGGACTCACAGGAGAGGTTCAAATCATAGAAAATTAAAGTGTCAGTCCTCTTGTACTTAAGTCGACATTGAGCCTTTTGAATTTAATTCGATGCAATTTCGGTGTTTCATCGTTAATACGAAGATCCAATGTATACAGTAAACCAGAAGTGAAGCATCGGAATCTAACACTGGACCCACAGGAGAGGTTCAAATCATAGAAAGTTAGAGTGTCAGCCCTCTTGTACTTAAGTCGGCATTGTGCGTTTTGATTTAAATTGGGATGCAATTTCTGTGTATCATTGTCAATCTGAAGGTCCAAGGAGCACAGTAAACCTGAAGTGAAGCATCGGAATCTAAAACTGCACTCACAGGAGTGGTTCAAATCATAGAAAGTAAGAGTGTAAGTCCTCTTGTACATAAGTCGGCGTTGTGCCTTTTGAATTTAATTCCGATGAAATTTCTGTGTTTCATCGTCAATAAGAAGGTACAAGGTATACAATAAACCGGAAGTGAAGCATCGGAATCTAATACTGGACTCAAAGGAGAGGTTCAAATCATAGAAAGTTAAAGTGTCAGTCCTGTTGTACTTAAGTCGGCATTGTGCCTTTTGAATTTAATTCCGATGCAATTTCTGTGTTTCATCGTCAATAAGAAAGTCCAAGGTATACAGTAAACCTGAAGTGAAGCATCGGAATCTAAAACTGGACTCACAGGAGAGGTTCAAATCATAGAATGTTAGAGTGTCAGTCCTCATGTACTTATGTCGGCATTGTGCCTTTTGTTTTAAATTCGGATGCAATTTCTGTGTTTCATCGTCAATAAGAAGGTCCAAGGAACACAGTAAACCTTAAGTGAAGCATCGGAATCTAAAACTGGACTCAAAGGAGGGGTTCAAATCATAGAAAGTTAGAGTAAAGTCCTCTTGTACTTAAGTCGGCATTGTGCCTTTGGAAATTAATTCCGATGCAATATCTGTGTTTCATCGTCAATAAGAAGGTCCAAGGTATACAGTAAACCTGAGGTGAAGCATCGGAATCTCATACTGGACCCACAGGAGAGGTTTAAATCATAGAAAGTTAGAGTGTCAGTCCTCTTGTACTTAAGTCGGCATTGTGCCTTTTGTATTAAATTCGGATGCAATTTCTGTGTTTCATCGTCAATAAGAAGGTCCAAGGTATACAGTAAACCCGAAGTGAAGCAACGGAATCTAAAACCAGTCTCACAAGAGAGGTTAAAATCATAGAATGTAAGAAGTGTCAGTCCTCTTGTACTTAAGTGGCATTGTGCCCTTTGTACTTAATTCGAATCCAATTTCTGTGTTTCATCCTCAATAAGATGGTCCAAGGGATATAGTAAACCTGAAGTGAAGCATCGGAATCTGAAACTGGTCTCAGAGGAAAGGTTCTAAACGTAGACAGTAAGAAGAGTAAGTTCTCTTGTACTTAAGTCTGCATTGTGCCTTTTGTATTAAATTCGGATTCAATTTCAGTGTTTAATCGTCAATAAGAAGGTTCAAGGAATACAGTAAACCTGAAGTGAAGATTCGGAATATAAAACGGACTCACAGGAGAGGTTCAAATCATAGAAAGTTAGAGTGTCAGTCCTTTTGTACTTAAGTCGGCATTGTGCCTTTTGTATTAAATCGGATGCAATTTCTGTGTTTCATCGTCAATTATAATGTCCAAGGGAAACAGTAAACCAGAAGTAAAGCATCGGAATCTTAAACTGGGCTCACAGGAGAGGTTCAAATCATTGAAAGTTAGAGAGTCAGTCCTCTCGTACTGAAGCCGGCATTGTGCCTTTTGTATTAATTTCGGATGCAATTTCTGTGTTTCATCGTCAATAAGAAGGTCCAAGGGAAACAGTAAACCAGAAGTGAAGCATCGGAATCTTAAACTGGGCTCACAGGAGAAGTTCAATTCATAGAAAGTTAGAGTGTCAGTTATCTTGTACTTAAGTCTGCATTGTGCCCTTTGAATTTAATTTCGATGCAAATACTGTGCTTCATCGTCAATAAGAAGGTCCAAGGTATACAGTAAACCTTAAGTGAAGCATCGGAATCTAAAACTGGACTCACAGGAGAGTTTCAAATCATAGAAAGTTAGAGTGTCAGTCCGCTTGTACTTAAGTCGGCATTGTGCCTTTTGAATTTAATTCCGATGCAATTTCTGTGTTTCATCGTAATACGAAGATCCAATGTATACAGTAAACCTGAAGTTAAGCATCGGAATCTAAAACTGGACTCACAGGAGAGGTTCCAATCATAGAAAGTTAGAGTGTCAGTCCTCTTGTACTGAAGTCAGCATTGTGCCTTTTGTATTAAATTCGGATGCAACTTCTGTGTTTCATCGTCAATAAGAAGGTCCAAGGGATACAGTAAACCTGAAGTGAAGCATCGGAATCTAAAACAGGACTCACAGGAAAGGTTCAAATCATAGAATGTTATAGTGTCAGTCCGCTTGTACTTCAGTCGGCATTGTGCCTTTTGTATTAAATTCGGATGCAGTTTCTGTGTTTCATCGTCAATAAGAAGGTCCGAGGGGTACAGTAAACCTGAAGTGAAGCATCGGAATCTAAAACTGGACTCACCGGAGAGGTTCAAATCATAGAAAGTTAGAGTGTAAATCCTCTTGTACTTAAGTCGGCATTGTGCATTTTGTATTAAATTCGGATGCAATTTCTGTGTTTCATCGGCAAAAAGATGGTCCAAGAGATACAGTAAACCTAACGTGAAGCTTCAGAATCTAAAACTGGACTCACAGGAGAGGTTCAAATCATAGAAAGTTAGAGTGTTAGTCCTCTTGTACTTAAGTCGGCATTGTGATATTTGAATTTTAGTCCGATGCAATTTTTGTGCTTCATCGTCAATAAGAAGGTCCAAGGTATACAGTAAACCTTAAGTGAAGCATCGGAATCTAAAACTGGACTCACAGGAGAGTTTCAAATCATAGAAAGTTAGAGTGTCAGTCCGCTTGTAATTAAGTCGGCATTGTGCCTTTTGAATTTAATTCCGATGCAATTTCTGTGTTTCATCGTCAATAAGAAGGTCCGAGGGGTACAGTTAACCTGAAGTGAAGCATAGGAATCTAAAACTGGACTCACAGGAGAGGTTCAAATCACACAAAGCTAGAGTGTCAGACCTCTTGTACTTAAGTCGGCATTGTGCCTTTTGTATTAATTTTGGATGCAATTTCATCGTCAATAAGAAGGGCCAAGGGATACAGTAAACCTGAAGTGAAGCATCGGAATCTATAACTGGACTCACAGGGGTGGTTCAAATTATAGAAAGTTAGAGTGTCAGTCCTCTTGTACTTAAGTCGGCATTGTGCCTTTGAATTCAATTCCGATGCAATTTCTGTGCTTCATCGTCAATAACAATGTCCAAGGTATACAGTAAACCTGAAGTGAAGCATCTGATTCTAAAACTGGACGCACAGGTGAGCTTCAAATCATAGAGACTTAGAATGTCAGTCCTCTTGTTCTTAAGTCAGCATTGTGCCTTTTGTATTAAATTCGGATGCAATTTCTCTGTTTCATCGTCAATAAGAAGGTCCAAGGGATACAGTAAACCTGAATTGAATCATCGGAATCCAAAACTGGACCCACAGGAGAGTTTCAAATCATAGAAAGTTAGAGTGTCAGTCCTGTTGTACTTAAGTCGGCATTGTGCCTTTTGAATTTAATTCCGATGCAATTTCTGTGTTTCATCGTCAATAAGAAGGTCCAAGGTATACAGTAAACCTGAAGTGAAGCATCGGAATCTAAAACTGGACTCACAGGAGAAGTTCAAATCATAGAATGTTCGAGTGTCAGTACTCATATACTTATGTCGGCATTGTGCCTTTTGTTTTAAATTCGGATGCAATTTCTGTAATTCATCGTCAATAAGAAGGCCCAAGGAACACAGTAAACCTTAAGTGAAGCATCGGAATCTAAAATGTGGACTCACAGGAGGTGTTCAAATCATAGAAAGTTAGAGTGTAAGTCCTCATGTACTTAAGTCGGCATTGTGCCTTTTGAAATTAATTCCGATGCAATATCTGTGTTTCATCGTCAATAAGAAGGTCCAAGGTATACAGTAAACCTGAGGTGAAGCATCGGAATCTAATACTGGACTCACAGGAGAGGTTCAAATCATAGGAAGTTAAAGTGTCAGTCCTCTTGTACTTAAGTCGGCATTGTGCCCTTTGTATTTAATTCGGATCCAATTTCTGTGTTTCATCCTCAATAAGATGTTCCAAGGGATACAGTAAACCTGAAGTGAAGCATCGGAATCTGAAACTGGTCTCAGAGGAAAGGTTCTAAACATAGACAGTAAGAAGAGTAAGTCCTCTTGTACTTAAGTCGGCATTGTGCCTTTTGTATTAAATTCGGATTTAATTTCTGTGTTTAATCGTCAATAAGAAGGTCCAAGGAAAACAGTAAACGTGAAGTGAAGAATCGGAATCTAAAACTGGACTCACAGGAGGGGTTCAAATCATAGAGAGTTAGAGTGTAAGTCCCCTTGTACTTAAGTCGGCATTGTGCCATTTGAATTCAATTCCGATGCAATATCTGTGTTTCATCGTCAATATGAAGGTCCAAGGTATACAGTAAACCTGAGGTGAAGCATCGGAATCTAATACTGGACTCACAGGAGAGGTTCAAATCATAGAAAGTTAGAGTGTCAGTCCTCTTGTACTTAAGTGGGCATTGTGCCTTTTGTTTTAAATTCGGATGCAATTTCTGTGTTTCATCGTCAATAAGAAGGTCCGAGGGATACACTAAACGTTAAGTGAAGCATCGCAATCTAAAACTGGACTCACAGGAGAGGTTTAAATAATAGAAAGTTGAAGTGTTAGTCCTCTTGTACTTAAGACGGCATTGTGCCTTTTGAATTTAATTCCGATGCAATTTCTGTGTTTCATCGTCAATAAGAAGGTCCAAAGTATACAGTAAAGCCGAAGTGAAGCATCGGAATCTAAAACCGGTCCCACAGGAGAGGTTAAAATCATAGAATGTAAGAAGTGTCAGTCCTCTTGTACTTAAGTGGCATTGTGCCTTTTGTATTTAATTCGGATGTAATTTCTTTGTTATAATCGTCAATAAGAAGGTCCAAGGGAAACAATAAATCTGAAATGAAGCATCGAAATCTAAAACTGGCCTCACAGGAGAGGTTCTAAACATAGACAGTAAGAAGAGTCAGTCCTCTTGTACTTATGTCGGCATTGTGCCTTTTGAATTTAATTCCGATGCAATTTCTGTGCTTCATCGTCAATAAGAAGATCCAAGGTATACAATAAACCTGAAGTGAAGCATCGGAATTTAAAACTGGACTCACAGGAGAGGTTCAAATCATAGAAACTTTGAGTGTCATTCCTCTTGAACTTAAATCGGCATTGTACCTTTTGTATTAAATTCGGATGCAATATCTGTGCTTCATCGTCAGTAAGAAGGTCCAAGTTATACAGTAAACCTGAAGTGAAGAATCGGAATCTAAAACTGGACTCACAGGAGAGGTTCAAATCATAGAAAGTCAGTGTGTCAGTCCTCTTGTACTTAAGTCGGCATTGTGCCTTTTGTATTAAATTCGGATGCAATTTCTGTGTTTCATCGTCAATAAGGGGGTCCAAGGGAAACAGTAAATCAGAAGTGAAGCATCGGAATCTTAAACTGGGCTCACAGGAGAGGTTCAAATCATAGAAAGTTAGAGAGTCGGTCCTCTTGTACTTAAGTCGGCATTGTGCGTTTTTTATTATTTCGGATGCAATTTCTGTGTTTCATCGTCAATAAGAAGGTCCAAGGAATACAGTAAACCTGAAGTGAAGCATCGGACTCTAAAACCGGTCTCACATGAGAGCTTCAAATCACAGAATGTAAGAAGAGTCAGTCCTCTTGTACGTAAGTCGGAATTGTGCCTTTTGTATTTAAGTCGGATACAATTTCTGTGTTTCAACGTCAATAAGTACGTCCAAGGTATACAGTAAACCTGAAGTGAAGAATCGGAAACTAAAACTGGACTCACAGGAGAGGTTCAAATCATAGAAAGTGAGAGTGTCAGTCCTCTTGTACCTAAGTCGTTATTGTGCCTTTTGTATTAAATTCGGATGCAATTTCTGTGTTTCATCGTCAATAAGAAGGTCCAAGGTATACAGTAAACCTGAAGTGAAGCATCAGATTCTAAATCTGGATTCACAGGTGATGTTCAAATCATAGAAAGTTAGAGTGTCAGTCCTCTTGTTCTTAAGTCGGAATTGTGCCTTTTGTATTAAATACGGATGCAATTTCTCTGTTTCATCGTCAATAAGAAGGTCCAAGGGATACAGTAAACCTGAATTGAAGCATCGGAATCCAAAAATGGACTCACAGGAGAGGTTCAAATCATAGAAAGTTAAAGTGTCAGACCTCTTGTACTTAAGTGGACTTTGAGCCTTTTGAATTTAATTCGATGCAATTTCTGTGTTTCATCGTCAATACGAAGATCCAATGTATACAGTAATCCTGAAGTGAAGCATCGGATTCTAAAACTGGACTCACAGGAAAGGTTCAAATCATAGAAAGTTAGAGTGTCAGTCCTCTTGTACTTAAGTCGGCATTGTGCCTTTTGCTTTAAATTCGGATGCAATTTCTGTGTTTCATCGTCAATAAGAAGGTCCAAGGAGCACAGTAAACCTGAAGTGAAGCATCGGAATCTGAAACTGGTCTCACAGGAAAGTTTCTAAACATAGACAGTAAGAAGAGTAAGTCCTCTTGTACTTAAGTCGGCATTGTGCCTTTTGTATTAAATTCGGATGCAATTTCTGTGTTTCTTCGTCAATAAGAAGGTCCAAGGGAAACAGTAAACCAGAAGTGAATCATCGGAATCTATAACTGGACTCACAGGAGAGGTTCAAATCATAGAAAGTTAGAGTGTCAGTCCTCTTGTACTTAAGACGGCATTGTGCCTTTTGTTTTAAATTCGGATGCAATTTCTATGTTTCATCGTCAATAAGAAGGTCCGAGGGATACAGTAAACCTTAAGTGAAGCATCGCAATCTAAAACTGAACTCACAGGAGAGGTTCAAATAATAGAAAGTTAGAATGTCAGTCCTCTTGTACTTAAGTCGGCATTGGGCGTTTTGAATTTAATTCCGGTGCAATTTCTGTGTTTCATCGTCAATTAGAAGGTCCAAGGTATGCAGTAAACCCGAAGTGAAGCATCGGAATCTAAAACTAGTCTCACAGGAGAGGTTAAAATCATAGAATGTAAGAAGTATCAGTCCTCTTGTACTTATGTGGCATTGTGCCCTTTGTATTTAATTCGGATCCAATTTGTGTGTTTCAACCTCAATAAGATGGTCCAAGGGATACAGTAAACCTGAAGTGAAGCATCGGAATCTGAATCTGGTCTCAGAGGAAAGGTTGTAAACATAGACAGTAAGTAGAGTAAGTCCTCTTGTACTTAAGTCGGCATTGGGCCTTTTGTATTAAATTCGGAATAAATTTCTGTGTTTAATCGTCAATAAGAAGGTCCAAGGAATACAGTAAACCTGAAGTGAAGCATCGGAATCTATAACCGGCCTCACATGAGAGATTCAAATCATAGAATGTAAGAAGTGTCAGTCCTCTTGTACTTAAGTGGCATTGTGCCTTTTGTATTTCATTCGGATATATTTTCTGTGTTTCATCGTCAATAAGAAGGTCCAAGGGAAACGATAAATCTGAAATGAAGCATCGATATCTAAAACTGGACTCACAGGAGAGGTTCAAATCATAGAAAGTTAGAGTGTCAGTCCTCTTGTACTTATGTCGGCATTGTGCTGTTTGAATTTCTATCCGATGCAATTTCTGTACTTCATCGTCAATAAGAATGTTCAAGGGATACAGTAAACCTGTAGTGAAGCATCGGAATCTAAAACTGGACTCACAGGAGAGGTTCAAATCATAGAAAATAAGAATGTCAGTCCTCCTGTACTTAAGCCGGCATTGTGCATTTTGTATTAAATTCGGATACAATTTCTGTGCTTCATCGCCAATAAGAAGGTCCTAGGTATACAGTAAACCTGAAGTGAAGCATCAGAATCTAAAATTGACCTCACAGGAGAGGTTCTAAACATAGACAGTAAGAAGAGTCAGTCCTCTTGTACTTATGTCGCCATTGTGCCTATTGAATTTAATTCCGATGCAATCTCTGTGCTTCATCGTCAATAAGAAGGTCCAAGGTATACAGTAAACCAGAGGTGAAGCATCGTAATCATAAACTGCGCTCACAGGAGAGGTTCAATTGATAGAAAGTTAGAGTGTCAGTCCTCTTGTACTTAAGTCGGCATGTGCCTTTTGTATTAATTTCGGATGCAATTTCTGTGTTTCATCGTCAATAAGAAGGTCCAAGGGAAACAGTAAACCAGAAGTGAAGCATCGGAATCATAAACTGGGCTCCCAGGAGAGGTTCAATTCATAGAAAGTTAGAGTGTCAGTCCTCTTGTACTTAAGTCGGCATTGTGCCTTTTGTATTAATTTCGGATGGAATTTCTGTGTTTCATCGTCAATAAGAAGGTCCAAGGGAAACAGTAAACCAGAAGTGAAGCATCGTAATCATAAACTGCGCTCACAGGAGAGGTTCAATTGATAGAAAGTTAGAGTGTCAGTCCTCTTGTACTTAAGTCGGCATGTGCCTTTTGTATTAATTTCGGATGCAATTTCTGTGTTTCATCGTCAATAAGAAGGTCCAAGGGAAACAGTAAACCAGAAGTGAAGCATCGGAATCATAAACTGGGCTCCCAGGAGAGGTTTTATTCATAGAAAGTTAGAGTGTCAGTCCTCTTGTACTTAAGTCGGCATTGTGCCTTTGAATTTAATACCGATGCAATTTCTGTGCTTCATCGTCAATAAGGCGGTCCAAGGTATACAGTAAACCTGAAGTGAAGCCTCAGATTCTAAAACTGGAATCACAGGTGAGGTTCAAATCGTAGAAAGTTAGAGTGTCAGTCTTCTTGTTCTTAAGTCGGCATTGTGCCTTTTGTATTTAATTCGGATGCAATTTCTCGGTTTCATCGTCAATAAGAAGGTCCAAGGGGTACAGTAAACCTGAATTGAAGCATCGGAATCCAAAACTGGACTCACAGGAGTGTTTCAAATCATAGAATGTTAAAGTGTCAGTCCTCTTGTACTTAAATCGGCATTGTGCCTTTTGAATTTAAATCCGATGCAATATCTGTGTTTCATCGTCAATATGATGGTCCAAGGTGTACAGTAAACCGCACTGAAGCATCGGAATCTAAAACCGGTCTCACAGGAGAGGTTCAAATCATAGAATGTAAGAAGTATCAGTCCTCTTGTACTTAAGTCGGCATTGTGCCTTTTGTTTTAAATTCGGATGCAATTTCTGTGTTTCATCGTCAATAAGAAGGTCCGAGGGATACACTAAACGTTAAGTGAAGCATCGCAATCTAAAACTGGACTCACAGGAGAGGTTTAAATAATAGAAAGTTGAAGTGTTAGTCCTCTTGTACTTAAGACGGCATTGTGCCTTTTGAATTTAATTCCGATGCAATTTCTGTGTTTCATCGTCAATAAGAAGGTCCAAAGTATACAGTAAAGCCGAAGTGAAGCATCGGAATCTAAAACCGGTCCCACAGGAGAGGTTAAAATCATAGAATGTAAGAAGTGTCAGTCCTCTTGTACTTAAGTGGCATTGTGCCTTTTGTATTTAATTCGGATGTAATTTCTTTGTTATAATCGTCAATAAGAAGGTCCAAGGGAAACAATAAATCTGAAATGAAGCATCGAAATCTAAAACTGGCCTCACAGGAGAGGTTCTAAACATAGACAGTAAGAAGAGTCAGTCCTCTTGTACTTATGTCGGCATTGTGCCTTTTGAATTTAATTCCGATGCAATTTCTGTGCTTCATCGTCAATAAGAAGATCCAAGGTATACAATAAACCTGAAGTGAAGCATCGGAATTTAAAACTGGACTCACAGGAGAGGTTCAAATCATAGAAACTTTGAGTGTCATTCCTCTTGAACATAATCGGCATTGTACCTTTTGTATTAAATTCGGATGCAATATCTGTGCTTCATCGTCAGTAAGAAGGTCCAAGTTATACAGTATACCTGAAGTGAAGAATCGGAATCTAAAACTGGACTCACAGGAGAGGTTCAAATCATAGAAAGTCAGTGTGTCAGTCCTCTTGTACTTAAGTCGGCATTGTGCCTTTTGTATTAAATTCGGATGCAATTTCTGTGTTTCATCGTCAATAAGGGGGTCCAAGGGAAACAGTAAATCAGAAGTGAAGCATCGGAATCTTAAACTGGGCTCACAGGAGAGGTTCAAATCATAGAAAGTTAGAGAGTCAGTCCTCTTGTACTTAAGTCGGCATTGTGCGTTTTTTATTATTTCGGATGCAATTTCTGTGTTTCATCGTCAATAAGAAGGTCCAAGGAATACAGTAAACCTGAAGTGAAGCATCGGACTCTAAAACCGGTCTCACATGAGAGCTTCAAATCACAGAATGTAAGAAGAGTCAGTCCTCTTGTACGTAAGTCGGAATTGTGCCTTTTGAATTTAATTCGATGCAATTTCTGTGTTTCATCGTCAATACGAAGATCCAATGTATACAGTAATCCTGAAGTGAAGCATCGGATTCTAAAACTGGACTCACAGGAAAGGTTCAAATCATAGAAAGTTAGAGTGTCAGTCCTCTTGTACTTAAGTCGGCATTGTGCCTTTTGCTTTAAATTCGGATGCAATTTCTGTGTTTCATCGTCAATAAGAAGGTCCAAGGAGCACAGTAAACCTGAAGTGAAGCATCGGAATCTGAAACTGGTCTCACAGAAAAGTTTCTAAACATAGACAGTAAGAAGAGTAAGTCCTCTTGTACTTAAGTCGGCATTGTGCCTTTTGTATTAAATTCGGATGCAATTTCTGTGTTTCTTCGTCAATAAGAAGGTCCAAGGGAAACAGTAAACCAGAAGTGAATCATCGGAATCTATAACTGGACTCACAGGAGAGGTTCAAATCATAGAAAGTTAGAGTGTCAGTCCTCTTGTACTTAAGACGGCATTGTGCCTTTTGTTTTAAATTCGGATGCAATTTCTATGTTTCATCGTCAATAAGAAGGTCCGAGGGATACAGTAAACCTTAAGTGAAGCATCGCAATCTAAAACTGAACTCACAGGAGAGGTTCAAATAATAGAAAGTTTGAATGTCAGTCCTCTTGTACTTAAGTCGGCATTGGGCGTTTTGAATTTAATTCCGGTGCAATTTCTGTGTTTCATCGTCAATTAGAAGGTCCAAGGTATGCAGTAAACCCGAAGTGAAGCATCGGAATCTAAAACTGGTCTCACAGGAGAGGTTAAAATCATAGAATGTAAGAAGTATCAGTCCTCTTGTACTTATGTGGCATTGTGCCCTTTGTATTTAATTCGGATCCAATTTCTGTGTTTCATCCTCAATAAGATGGTCCAAGGGATACAGTAAACCTGAAGTGAAGCATCGGAATCTGAATCTGGTCTCAGAGGAAAGGTTGTAAACATAGACAGTAAGTAGAGTAAGTCCTCTTGTACTTAAGTCGGCATTGGGCCTTTTGTATTAAATTCGGAATAAATTTCTGTGTTTAATCGTCAATAAGAAGGTCCAAGGAATACAGTAAACCTGAAGTGAAGCATCGGAATCTATAACCGGCCTCACATGAGAGATTCAAATCATAGAATGTAAGAAGTGTCAGTCCTCTTGTACTTAAGTGGCATTGTGCCTTTTGTATTTCATTCGGATATAATTTCTGTGTTTCATCGTCAATAAGAAGGTCCAAGGGAAACGATAAATCTGAAATGAAGCATCGATATCTAAAACTGGACTCACAGGAGAGGTTCAAATCATAGAAAGTTAGAGTGTCAGTCCTCTTGTACTTATGTCGGCATTGTGCTGTTTGAATTTCTATCCGATGCAATTTCTGTGCTTCATCGTCAATAAGAATGTTCAAGGGATACAGTAAACCTGTAGTGAAGCATCGGAATCTAAAACTGGACTCACAGGAGAGGTTCAAATCATAGAAAATAAGAATGTCAGTCCTCCTGTACTTAAGCCGGCATTGTGCATTTTGTATTAAATTCGGATACAATTTCTGTGCTTCATCGCCAATAAGAAGGTCCTAGGTATACAGTAAACCTGAAGTGAAGCATCAGAATCTAAAACTGACCTCACAGGAGAGGTTCTAAACATAGACAGTAAGAAGAGTCAGTCCTCTTGTACTTATGTCGCCATTGTGCCTATTGAATTTAATTCCGATGCAATCTCTGTGCTTCATCGTCAATAAGAAGGTCCAAGGTATACAGTAAACCAGAAGTGAAGCATCGTAATCATAAACTGCGCTCACAGGAGAGGTTCAATTGATAGAAAGTTAGAGTGTCAGTCCTCTTGTACTTAAGTCGGCATGTGCCTTTTGTATTAATTTCGGATGCAATTTCTGTGTTTCATCGTCAATAAGAAGGTCCAAGGGAAACAGTAAACCAGAAGTGAAGCATCGGAATCATAAACTGGGCTCCCAGGAGAGGTTCAATTCATAGAAAGTTAGAGTGTCAGTCCTCTTGTACTTAAGTCGGCATTGTGCCTTTTGTATTAATTTCGGATGGAATTTCTGTGTTTCATCGTCAATAAGAAGGTCCAAGGGAAACAGTAAACCAGAAGTGAAGCATCGTAATCATAAACTGCGCTCACAGGAGAGGTTCAATTGATAGAAAGTTAGAGTGTCAGTCCTCTTGTACTTAAGTCGGCATGTGCCTTTTGTATTAATTTCGGATGCAATTTCTGTGTTTCATCGTCAATAAGAAGGTCCAAGGGAAACAGTAAACCAGAAGTGAAGCATCGGAATCATAAACTGGGCTCCCAGGAGAGGTTCAATTCATAGAAAGTTAGAGTGTCAGTCCTCTTGTACTTAAGTCGGCATTGTGCCTTTGAATTTAATACCGATGCAATTTCTGTGCTTCATCGTCAATAAGGCGGTCCAAGGTACACAGTAAACCTGAAGTGAAGCCTCAGATTCTAAAACTGGAATCACAGGTGAGGTTCAAATCATAGAAAGTTAGAGTGTCAGTCTTCTTGTTCTTAAGTCGGCATTGTGCCTTTTGTATTTAATTCGATGCAATTTCTGTGTTTCATCGTCAATAAGAAGGTACAAGGTATACAATAAACCTGAAGTGAAGCATCGGAATCTAAAACTGGACTCTAAGGAGAGGTTCAAATCATAGAAAGTTAAAGTGTCAGTCCTCTTGTACTTATGTCGGCATTGTGCCTTTTGATTTAAATTCGGATGCAATTTCTGTGTTTCATCGTCAATAAGAAGGTCCAAGGAGCACAGTAAACCTTAAGTTAAGCATCGGAATCTAAAACTGGACTCACAGGAGAGGTTCAAATCATAGAAAGTTAGAGTGTAAGTCCTCTTGTACTTAAGTCGGCATTGTGACTTTTGAATTTAATTCCGATGCAATTTCTGTGTTTCATCGTCAATAAGAAGGTACAAGGTATACAATAAACCTGAAGTGAAGCATCGGAATCTAATACTGGACTCAAAGGAGAGGTTCAAATCATAGAAACTTAAAGTGTCAGTCCAGTTGTACTTAAGTCGGCATTGTGCCTTTTGAATTTAATTCCGATGCAATTTCTGTGTTTCATCGTAAATAAGAAGGTCCAAGGTATACAGTAAACCTGAAGTGAAGCATCGGAATCTAAAACTGGACTCACAGGAGAGGTTCTAATCATAGAATGTTAGAGTGTCAGTCCTCATGTACTTATGTCGGCATTGTGCCCTTTGATTTAAATTCGGATGCAATTTCTGTGTTTCATCGTCAATAAGACGGTCCAAGGAACACAGTAAACCTTAAGTGAAGCATCGGAATCTAAAACTGGAGTCACAGGAGGGGTTCGAATCATAGAAAGTTAGAGTGTAAGTCCTCTTGTACTTAAATCGGCATTGTGCCTTTTGAATTTAATTCCGATGCAATATCTGTGTTTCATCGTCAATATGAAGGTCCAAGGTGTACAGTAAACCGCACTGAAGCATCGGAATCTAAAACCGGTCTCACAGGAGAGGTTCAAATCATAGAATGTAAGAAGTATCAGTCCTCTTGTACTTATGTGGCATTGTGCCCTTTGTATTTAATTCGGATCCAATTTCTATGTTTCATCCTCAATAAGATGGTCCAAGGGATACAGTAAACCTGAAGTGAAGCATCGAAATCTGAAACTGGCCTCAGAGGAAAGGTTCTAAACATAGACAGTAAGAAGAGTAAGTCCTCTTGTATTTAAGTCGGCATTGTGCCTTTTGTATTAAATTCGCATTCAATTTCTGTGTTTATTCGTCAATAACAAGGCCCAAGGAATACAGTAAACCTGAAGTGAAGAATCGGAATCTAAAACTGGACTCACAGGAGAGGTTCAAATCATGGAAAGTTAGAGTGTCAGTCCTCTTGTACATAAGTCGGCATTGTGCATTTTCTATTAAATTCGGATAAAATTTCTGTGTTTCATCGTCAATAAGATGGTCCAAGGGAAACAGTAAACCAGAAGTGAAGCATCGGAATCTTAAACTGGGCTCACAGGAGAGGTTCAAATCATAGAAAGTTAGAGTGTCAGTCCTCTTGTACTTAAGTCGGCATTGTGCCTTTTGTATTAATTTCGGATGCAATTTCTGTGTGTCATCTTCAATAAGAAGGTCCAAGGGAAACAGTAAACCAAAAGTGAAGCATCGGAATCTTAAACTGGGCTCACAGGAGAGGTTCAAATCATAGAAAGTTAGAGTATCGGTTCTCTTGTACTTAAGTCGGCATTGTTACTTTTGAATTTAATTCCAATGCAATTTCTGTGCTTCATCGTCAATAAGAAGGTCCAAGGTATACAGTAAAACTGAAGTGAAGCATCAGAATCTAAATCTGGTCTCACAGGAGAGGTCGTAATCTTAGAAAGTTAGAGTGTCAGTCCTCTTGTACTTAAGTCGGCATTGTGCCTCTTGTATTAAATTCGGATGCAATTTCTCTGTTTCATCGTCAATAAGAAGGTCCAAGGGATACAGTAAACCCGAAGTGAAACATCGGAATCTAAAACTGGACTCAAAGGAGGGGTTCAAAACATAGAAAGTTAAAGTGTCAGTCCTCTTGTACATAAGTCGGCATTGTGCCTTTTGAATTTAATTCGATACTATTTCTGTGTTTCATCGTCAATAAGAACGTCCAAGGTGTACAGTAAACCTGAAGTGAAGAATCGGAATCTAAAACTGGACTCACAGGAGGGGTTCAAATCATAGAATGTTAGAGTGTCAGTCCTCTTGTACTTAAGTCGGCATTGTGCCATTTGTATTAAATTCGGATGCAATTTCTGCGTTTCATCGTCAATAAGAAGGTCCGAAGAATACAGTAAACCTGAAGTGAAGCATCGGAATCTAAAACCGGTCTCACAGGAGAGGTTCAAATCATAGAATGTAAGAAGAGTCAGTCCTCTTGTACTTAAGTCGGCATTGTGCCTTTTGTATTTAATTCGGATGCAATTTCTGTGTTTCATCGTCAATAAGAACGTCCAAGGTGTACAGTAAACCTGAAGTGAAGAATCGGAATCTAAAACTGGACTCACAGGAGGGGTTCAAATCATAGAATGTTAGAGTGTCAGTCCTCCTGTACTTAGGTCGGCATTGTGCCTTTTGTACTATATTCGGATGCAATTACTGTGCTTCATCGTCAATAAGAAGGTCCAAGGGAAACAGGAAACCAGAAGTGCGGCATCGTAATCATAAACTGCGCTCACAGGAGAGGTTCAATTGATAGAAAGTTAGAGTGTCAGTCCTCTTGTACTTAAGTCGGCATGTGCCTTTTGTATTAATTTCGGATGCAATTTCTGTGTTTCATCGTCAATAAGAAGGTCCATGGGAAACAGTAAAATAGAAGTGAAGCATCGGAATCATAAACTGGGCTCCCAGGAGAGGTTCAATTCATAGAAAGTTAGAGTGTCAGTCCTCTTGTACTTAAGTCGGCATTGTGCCTTTGAATTTAATTCCGATGCAATTTCTGTGCTTCATCGTCAATAAGAAGGTCCAAGGTATACAGTAAACCTGAAGTGAAGCCTCAGATTCTAAAACTGGAATCACAGGTGAGGTTCAAATCATAGAAAGTTAGAGTGTCAGTGTTCTTGTTCTTAAGTCGGCATTGTGCCTTTTGTATTAAATTCGGATGCAATTTCTCGGTTTCATCGTCAATAAGAAGGTCCAAGGGGTACAGTAAACCTGAATTGAAGCATCGGAATCCAAAACTGGAATCACAGGAGAGTTTCAAATCATAGAATGTTAAAGTGTCAGTCCTCTTGTACTTAAGTCGACATTGAGCCTTTTGAATTTAATTCGATGCAATTTCTGTGTTTCATCGTTAATACGAAGATCCAATGTATACAGTAAACCTGAAGTGAAGAATCAGAATCTAAAACTGGACTCTCAGGAGAGGTTCAAATCATAGAAAGTTAAAGTGTCAGTCCTCTTGTACTTATGTCGGCATTGTGCCTTTTGATTTAAATTCGGATGCAATTTCTGTGTTTCATCGTCAATAAGAAGGTCCAAGGAGCACAGTAAACCTGAAGTTAAGCATCGGAATCTAAAACTGGACTCACAGGAGAGGTTCAAATCATAGAAAGTTAGAGTGTAAGTCGTCTTGAACTTTAGTCGGCATTGTGCTTTTTGAATTTAATTCCGATGCAATTTCTGTGTTTCATCGTCAATAAGAAGGTACAAGGTATACAATAAACCTGAAGTGAAGCATCGGAATCTAATACTGGACTCAAAGGAGAGGTTCAAATCATAGAAACTTAAAGTGTCAGTCCAGTTGTACTTAAGTCGGCATTGTGCCTTTTGAATTTAATTCCGATGCAATTTCTGTGTTTCATCGTAAATAAGAAGGTCCAAGGTATACAGTAAACCTGAAGTGAAGCATCGGAATCTAAAACTGGACTCACAGGAGAGGTTCTAATCATAGAATGTTAGAGTGTCAGTCCTCATGTACTTATGTCGGCATTGTGCCCTTTGTATTTAATTCGGATCCAATTTCTGTGTTTCATCCTCAATAAGATGGTCCAAGGGATACAGTAAACGTGAAGTGAAGCATCGAAATCTGAAACTGGCCTCAGAGGAAAGGTTCTAAACATAGACAGTAAGAAGAGTAAGTCCTCTTGTATTTAAGTCGGCATTGTGCCTTTTGTATTAAATTCGCATTCAATTTCTGTGTTTATTCGTCAATAAAAAGGCCCAAGGAATACAGTAAACCTGAAGTGAAGAATCGGAATCTAAAACTGGACTCACAGGAGAGGTTCAAATCATGGAAAGTTAGAGTGTCAGTCCTCTTGTACTTAAGTCGGCATTGTGCCTTTTCTATTAAATTCGGATGCAATTTCTGTGTTTCATCGTCAATAAGATGGTCCAAGGGAAACAGTAAACCAGAAGTGAAGCATCGGAATCTTAAACTGGGCTCACAGGAGAGGTTCAAATCATAGAAAGTTAGAGTGTCAGTCCTCTTGTACTTAAGTCGGCATTGTGCCTTTTGTATTAATTTCGGATGCAATTTCTGTGTGTCATCGTCAACAAGAAGGTCCAAGGGAAACAGTAAACCAAAAGTGAAGCATCGGAATCTTAAACTGGGCTCACAAGAGAGGTTCAAATCATAGAAAGTTAGAGTGTCAGTCCTCTTGTACTTAAGTCGGCATTGTGCCTTTTGTATTAAATTCGGATGCAATTTCTGTGTTTCATCGTCAATAAGAAGGTCCGAAGAATACACTAAACCTGAAGTGAAGCATCGGAATCTAAAACCGGTCTCACAGGAGAGGTTCAAATCATAGAATGTAAGAAGAGTCAGTCCTCTTGTACTTAAGTCGGCATTGTGCCTTTTGTATTTAATTCGGATGCAATTTCTGTGTTTCATCGTCAATAAGAACGTCCAAGGTGTACAGTAAACCTGAAGTGAAGAATCGGAATCTAAAACTGGACTCACAGGAGGGGTTCAAATCATAGAATGTTAGAGTGTCAGTCCTCCTGTACTTAAGTCGGCATTGTGCCTTTTGTATTAAATTCGGATGCAATTACTGTGTTTCATCGTCAATAAGAAGGTCCAAGGTATACAGTAAACCTGAAGTGAAGCATCGGAATCTAAAACTGGACTCACAGGAGAGGTTCAAATCATAGAAAGTTAGAGTGTCAGTCCTCTTGTACTTAAGTCGGCAATGTGCCTTTTATTTTAAATTCGAATGCAATTTCTGTGAAACATCGTCATTAAGAAGGTCCAAGGAGCACAGTAAACCTGAAGTGAAGCATCGGAATCTAATACTGGACTCACAGGAGAGGTTCAAATCATAGAAATTTAGAGATTCAGTCCTCTTGCACTTAAGTCGGCATTGTGCCTTTTGTATTAATTTCGAATTCAATTTATAAGTTTCATCGTCAATAAGAAAGTCCAAGGGAAACAGTAAACCAGAAGTGTAGCATCGGAATCTTAAACTGGGCTCACAGGAGAGGTACAATTCATAGAAAGTTAGAGTGTCAGTCCTCTTGTACTTAAGTCGGCATTGTGCCTTTTGAATTTAATTCGATACTATTTCTGTGTTTCATCGTCAATAAGAACGTCCAAGGTGTACAGTAAACCTGAAGTGAAGAATCGGAATCTTAAACTGGGCTCACAGGAGAGGTACAATTCATAGAAAGTTAGAGTGTCAGTCCTCTTGTACTTAAGTCGGCATTGTGCCTTTTGAATTTCATTCCGTTGCAATTTCTGTGCTTCATCGTCAATAAGAAGGTCCAAGGTATACAGTAAACATGAAGTGAAGCATCAGATTCTGAAATTGGACTCACAGGTGAGGTTCAAATCATAGAAAGTTAGAGTGTCAGTCCTCTTGATTTTAAGTCGGCATTGTGCCTTTTGTATTAAATTCGGATGCAATTTCTGTGTTTCATCGTCAGTAAGAAGGTCCAAGGTATACAGTAAACCTGAAGTGAAGCATCGGAATCTAAAACTGGACTCACAGGAGAGGTTCAAATCATAGAAAGTTAGAGTGTCAGTCCTCTTGTACTTAAGTCGGCAATGTGCCTTTTATTTTAAATTCGAATGCAATTTCTGTGAATCATCGTCATTAAGAAGGTCCAAGGAGCACAGTAAACCTGAAGTGAAGCATCGGAATCTAATACTGGACTCACAGGAGAGGTTCAAATCATAGAAATTTTGAGTGTCAGTCCTCATGTACTTAAGTCGGCATTGTGCCTTTTGAATTTAATTCCGATGCAATTTCTGTGTTTCATCGTCAATAAGAAGGTCCAAGGTATACAGTTAACCTGCAGTGAAGCATCGGAATCTAAAACTGGTCTCACAGAAGAGGTTCAGATCATAGAAAGTTACAGTGTCAGTACTCTTGTACTTAAGTCGGCATTGTGCCTGTTGTATTAAATTCGGCTGCATTTTCTGTGCTTCATCGCCAATAAGAAGGTCCAAGGTATACAGCAAACCTGAAGTGAAGCATCGGAATTTAAAACTGGCCTCACAGGAGAGGTTCTAAACATAGACAGTATGAAGAGTCAGTCCTCTTGTACTTAAGTCGGCATTGTGCCTTTTGAATTTCATTCCGATGCAATTTCTGTGCTTCATCGTCAATAAGAAGGTCCAAGGTATACAGTAATCATGAAGTGAAGCATCAGATTCTGAAACTGGACTCACAGATGCGGTTCAAATCATAGAAATTTAGAGAGTCAGTCCTCTTGATCTTAAGTCGGCATTGTGCCTTTTGTATTAAATTCGGATGCAATTTCTGTGTTTCTTCGTCAATAAGAGGGTCCAAGGTATACAGTAAACCTGAAGTGGAGCATCGGAATCTAAAACTGGACTCACAGGAGAGGTTCAAATCATAGAAAGTTAGACTGTCAGTCCTCTTGTACTTAAGTCGGCTTTGTGCCTTTTGTATTAATTTCGGATTCAATTTCTAAGTTTCATCGTCAATAAGAAAGTCCAAGGGAAACAGTAAACCAGAAGTGAAGCATCGGAATCTTAATCTGGGCTCACAGGAGAGGATCAATTCATAGAAAGTTAGAGTGTTAGTCCTCTTGTACTTAAGTCGGCATTGTGCCTTTTGAATTTCATTCCGTTGCAATTTCTGTGCTTCATCGTCAATAAGAAGGTCCAAGGTATACAGTAAACATGAAGTGAAGCATCAGATTCTGAAACTGGACTCACAGGAAAGGTTCAAATCATAGAAAGTTAGAGTGTCAGTCCTCTTGATCTTAAGTCGGCATTGTGCCTTTTGTATTAAATTCGGATGCAATTTCTGTGTTTCATCGTCAGTAAGAAGGTCCAAGTTATACAGTAAACCTGAAGTGAAGCATCGGAATCTGAAACTGGACTCACAGGAGAGGTTCAAATCATAGAAAGTTAGAGTGTCAGTCCTCTTGTACTTAAGTCGGCAATGTGCCTTATATTTTAAATTCGAATGCAATTTCTGTGTTTCATCGTCATTAAGAAGGTCCAAGGAACACAGTAAACCTGAAGTGAAGCATCGGAATCTAAAAGTGGACTTACAGGAGAGGTTCAAATCATAGAAAGTTAGAGTGTAAGTCCTCTTCTACTTAAGACGGCATTGTGCCTTTTGAATTAATTTCCGATGCAATTTCTGTGTTTCATCGTCAATAAGAAGGTCCAAGATATACAGTAAACCTAAAGTAAAGCATCGAAACCTAATACTGGACTCACAGCAGTGGTTCAAATCATAGAAAATTAAAGTGTCAGGCCTCTTGTACTTAAGTCGGCATTGTGCCTTTTGAATTTAATCCCGATGCAATTTCTGTGTTTCATCGTCAATAAGAAGGTCCAAGGTATACAGTAAACCTGAAGTGAAGCATCGGAATCTAAAGTTGGACTCACAGGAGAGTTTCATGTCATAGAAAGTTAGAGTGTCAGTCCTCATGTACTTAAGTCTGCATTTTGCCTTTTGTTTTAAATTCGGATGCAATTTCTGTGTTTCATCGTCAATAAGAAGGTCCAAGGTATACAGTAAATCTGAAGTGAAGCATCGGAATCTAAAAGGGGACTCACAGGAGAGGTTCAAATCATAGAAAGTTAGAGTGTTAGTCCTTATGTACTTAAGTCGGCATTTTGCCTTTTGTATTAAATTCGGATGCAATTTATGTGTTTCATCGTCAATAAGAAGATCCAAGGTATACAGTAAACCTGAAGTGAAGCATCGGAATCTAAAACTGGTCTCACAGGAGAGGTTCAAGTCATAGAAAGTTAGAGTGTCAGTCCTCTTGTTCTTATGTTGGCATTGTGCCTTTTGTTTTAAATTCGGATGCAATTTCCGTGTTTCATCGTCAATAAGAACGTCCAAGGAACACAGTAAACCTTAAGTGAAGCAACGGAATCTAAAACTGGACTCACAGGAGATGTTCAAATCATAGATAGTTGGAGTGTCAGTCCTCTTGTCTTTAAGTCGGCATTGTGCCTTTTGCATTTAATTCCGATGCAATTTCTGTTTTTCATCGTCAATAAGTAGGTCCAAGGTATACAGTAAACCTGAAGTGAAGCATCGGAATCTAAAACTGGGCTCACAGGAGAGGTTCAAATCATATAAAGTTAGAGTGTAAGTCCTCTTGGAGTTAAGTCGGCATTGTGCCTTTTGTTTTAAATTCGGATGCAATTTCTGTGTTTCATCGTCAATAAGAATGTCCAAGGTATACAGTAAACCTTAAGTGAAGCATCGGAATCTAAAAGTGGACTCACAGGACAGGTTCAAATCGTAGAAAGTTAGAGAATCAGTCCTCATGTACTTAATTCGGCATTGTGCCTTTTGTATTAAATTCGGATGCAATTTCTGTGTTTCATCGTCAATAAGAAGGTCCAAGGTATACAGTAAATCTGAAGTGAAGCATCGGAATCTAAAAGTGGACTCACAGGAGAGGTTCAAATCATAGAAAGTTAGAGTGTTAGTCCTTATGTACTTAAGTCGGCATTTTGCCATTTGTATTAAATTCGGATGCAATTTATGTGTTTCATCGTCAATAAGAAGATCCAAGGTAAACAGTAAACCTGAAGTGAAGCATCGGAATCTAAAACTGGTCTCACAGGAGAGGTTCAAATCATAGAAAGTTAGAGTGTCAGTCCTCTTGTTCTTAAGTTGGCATTGTGCCTTTTGTTTTAAATTCGGATGCAATTTCCGTGTTTCATCGTCAATAAGAACGTCCAAGGAACACAGTAAACCTTAAGTGAAGCAACGGAATCCAAAACTGGACTCACAGGAGAGGTTCAAATCATAGATAGTTGGAGTGTCAGTCCTCTTGTCTTTAAGTCGGCATTGTGCCTTTTGCATTTAATTCCGATGCAATTTCTGTTTTTCATCGTCAATAAGAAGGTCCAAGGTATACAGTAAACCTGAAGTGAAGCATCGGAATCTAAAAGTGGACTCACAGGAGAGGTTCAAACCATAGAAAGTTAGAGCGTTGGTCCTTATGTACTTAAGTCGGCATTGTGCCTTTTGTTTTAAATTCGGATGCAATATCTTTGTTTCATCGTCAATTAGAAGGTCCAAGGAACACAGTAAACCTTAAGTGAAGCATCGGAATCTAAAAGTGGACTCACAGGACAGGTTCAAATCATAGAAAGTTAGAGTGTAACTCCTCTTGTACTTAAGTCGGCATTGTGCCTTTTGAATTAATTTCCGATGCAGTTTCTGTGTCTCATCGTCAATAAGAAGGTCCAAGATATACAGTAAACCTGAAGTGAGGCATCGAAATCTAATACTGGACTAACAGGAGTGGTTCAAATATAGAAAGTTAAAGTGTCAGTCTTCTTGTACTTAAGTCGGCGTTGTGCCTTTTGAATTTGATCCTGATGCAATTTCTGTGTTTCATCGTCAATAAGAAGGTCCAAGGTATACAGTAAACCTGAAGTGAAGCATCGGAATCTAAAGCTGGACTCACAGGAGAGTTTCATATCATAGAAAGTTAGAGTGTCAGTCCTCATGTACTTATGTCTGCATTTTGCCTTTTGTTTTAAATTCGGATGCAATTTCTGTGTTTCATCGTCAATAAGAAGGTCCAAGGAACACAGTAAACCTTAAGTGAAGCATCAGAATCTAAAACTGGGCTCACAGGGAAGGTTCTAATCATAGAAAGTTAGAGTGTAAGTCCTCTTGTACTTATGTCGGCATTGTGCATGATGAATTTAATTTCAATGCAATTTCTGTGTTTCATTGTCAATAAGAAGGTCCAAGGTATACAGTAAACCTGAAGTGAAGCATCGGAATCCAAAAGCGTTCTCACAGGAGCGGTTAAAATCATAGAATGTAAGAATTGTCAGTCCACTTGTACTTAAGTGGCATTGTGCCTCTTGTATTAAATTCGGATGCAATTTCTGTGTTTCATCGTCAATAAGAAGGTCCGAAGAATACAGTCAACCTGAAGTGAAGCATCGGAATCTAAAACCGGTCTCACAGGAGTGATTCAAATCATAGAATGTAAGAAGTGTCAGTCCTCTTGTACTTAAGTGGCATTGTGCATTTTGTATTTATTTCGGATGCAATTTCTGTGTTTCATCGTCAATATGAAGGTCAAAGGGATACAGTAAATCTGAAGTGAAGCATCGGAATCTAAAATGGGACTCACTGGAGAGGTTCAAATCATAGAAAGTTAGAGTGTCAGTCCTCTTGTACTTAAGTCGGCATTGTGATTTTTGAATTTGTATCCGATGCAATTTCTGTGCTTCATCGTCATTAAGAAGGTTCAAGGTATACAGTAAACCAATAGTGAAGCATCGGAATCTAAAACTGGACCCACAGGAGAGGTTCAAGTCATAGAGGGTTTGAATGTCAGTCCTCATGTACTTAAGTCGGCATTGTGCCTTGTGTATTAAATTCGGATGCAATTTCTGTGTTTCAACGTCAATTAGAAGGTCCAAGGTATACAGTAAACCTGAAGTGAAGCATCGGAATCTAAAACTGGTCTCACAGAAGAGGTTCAGATCATAGAAAGTTAGAGTGTCAGTCCTCTTGTACTTAAGTCGGCATTGTGCCTTTTATTTTAAATTCGAATGCAATTTCTGTGTTTCATCGTCATTAAGAAGATCCAAGGAACACAGTAAACCTGAAGTGAAGCATCGGAATCTAATACTGGACTCACAGGAGAGGTTCAAATCATAGAAATTTAGAGTGTCAGTCCTCATGTACTTAAGTCGGCATTGTGCCATTTGAATTTAATTCCGATGCAATTTCAGTGCTTCATCGTCAATAAGAAGGTCCAAGGTATACAGTAAACATGAAGTCAAGCATCAGATTCTGAAACTGGACTCACAGGTGGGGTTCAAATCATAGAAAGTTAGAGTGTCAGTCCTCTTGATCTTAAGTCGGCATTGTGCCTTTTGCATTAAATTCGGATTCAATTTCTGTGTTTCATCGTCAATAAGAAGGTCCAAGGTATACAGTAAACCTGAAGTGGAGCATCGGAATCTAAAACTGGACTCACAGGAGAGGTTCAAATCATAGAAAGATAGAGTGTCAGTCCTCTTGTACTTAAGTCGGCAATGTGCCTTTTATTTTAAATTCGAATGCAATTTCTGTGTTTCATCGTCATTAAGAAGATCCAAGGAACACAGTAAACCTGAAGTGAAGCATCGGAATCTAATACTGGACTCACAGGAGAGGTTCAAATCATAGAAATTTAGAGTGTCAGTCCTCATGTACTTAAGTCGGCATTGTGCCATTTGAATTTAATTCCGATGCAATTTCTGTGTGTCATCGTCAATAAGAAGGTCCAAGGTATACAGTTAACCTGCAGTGAAGCATCGGAATCTAAAACTGGACTCACAGGAGAGGTTCAAATCACAGAAAGTTAGAGTGTCAGTCCTCATGTACTTAAGTCGGCATTGTGCCTTTTGTTTTAAATTCGGATGCAATTTCTGTGTTTCATCGTCAATAAGAAGGTCCAAGGTATACAGTAAACCTTAAGTGAAGCATCGGAATCTAAAACTGGACTCACAGGAGAGGTTCAAATCATATAATGTTAGAGTGTAAGTCCTCTTGGACTTAAGTCGGCATTGTGCCTTTTGTTTTAAAATCGGATGCAATTTCTGTGTTTCATCGTCAATAAGAATGTCCAAGGTATACAGTAAACCTTAAGTGAAGCATCGGAATCTAAAACTGGACCCACAGGACAGGTTCAAATCATAGAAAGTTAGAGAATCAGTCCTCATGTACTTAATTCGGCATTGTGCCTTTTGTATTAAATTCGGATGCAATTTCTGTGTTTCATGGTCAATAAGAAGGTCCAAGGTATACAGTAAATCTGAAGTGAAGCATCGGAATCTAAAAGTGGCCTCACAGGAGAGGTTCAAATCATAGAAAGTTAGAGTGTTAGTCCTTATGTACTTAAGTCGGCATTTTGCCTTTTGTATTAAATTCGGATGCAATTTATGTGTTTCATCGTCAATAAGAAGATCCAAGGTATACAGTAAACCTGAAGTGAAGCATCGGAATCTAAAACTGGTCTCACAGGAGAGGTTCAAATCATAGAAAGTTAGAGTGTCAGTCCTCCTGTTCTTATGTTGGCATTGTGCCTTTTGTTTTAAATTCGGATTCAATTTCCGTGTTTCATCGTCAATAAGAACGTCCAAGGAACACAGTAAACCTTAAGTGAAGCAACGGAATCTAAGACTGGACTCACAGGAGAGGTTCAAATCATAGATAGTTGGAGTGTCAGTCCTCTTGTCTTTAAGTCGGCATTGTGCCTTTTGCATTTAATTCCGATGCAATTTCTGTTTTTCATCGTCAATAGGAAGGTCCAAGGTATACAGTAAACCTGAAGTGAAGCAGCGGAATCTAAAAGTGGACTCACAGGAGAGGTTCAAATCATAGAAAGTTAGAGTGTTAGTCCTTATGTACTTAAGTCGGCATTGTGCCTTTTGTTTTAAATTCGGATGCAATATCTGTGTTTCATCGTCAATAAGAAGGTCCAAGGAACACAGTAAACCTTAAATGAAGCATCGGAATCTAAAAGTGGACTCAGAGGACAGGTTCAAATCATAGAAAGTTAGAGTGTAACTCCTCCTGTACTTAAGTCGGCATTGTGCCTTTTGAATTAATTTCGGATGCAATTTCTGTGTTTCATCGTCAATAAGAAGGTCCAAGATATACAGTAAACCTGAAGTGAGGCATCGAAATCTAATACTGGACTAACAGGAGTGGTTCAAATATAGAAAGTTAAAGTGCCAGTCTTCTTGTACTTAAGTCGGCATTGTGCCTTTTGAATTTGATCCCGATGCAATTTCTGTGTTTCATCGTCAATAAGAAGGTCCAAGGTATACAGTAAACCTGAAGTGAAGCATCGGAATCTAAAGCTGGACTCACAGGAGAGGTTCAAATCATAGAAAGTTAGAGTGTCAGTCCTCATGTACTTATGTCTGCATTTTGCTTTTTGTTTTAAATTCGGATGCAATTTCTGTGTTTCATCGTCAATAAGAAGGTCCAAGGAACACAGTAAACCTGAAGTGAAGCAACGGAATCTAAAACTGGACCCACAGGAGAGGTTCAAATCATAGAAAGTTAGAGTGTCAGTCCTCTTGTACTTAAGTCGGCATTGTGATTTTTGAATTTGTATCCGATGCAATTTCTGTGTTCTTCGTCATTAAGAAGGTTCAAGGTATACAGTAAACCATTAGTGAAGCATCGGAATCTAAAACTGGACCCACAGGTGAGGTTCAAGTCATAGAAAGTTAGAATGTCAGTCCTCATGTACTTAAGTCGGCATTGTGCCTTGGGTATTAAATTCGGATGCAATTTCTGTGTTTCAACGTCAATTAGAAGGTCCAAGGTATACAGTAAACCTGAAGTGAAGCATCGGAATCTAATACTGGTCTCACAGAAGAGGTTCAGATCATAGAAAGTTAGAGTGTCAGTCCTCTTGTACTTAAGTCGGCATTGTGCCTTTTGTATTAAATTCGGCTGCAATTTCTGTGCTTCATCGTCAATAAGAAGGTCCAAGGAACACAGTAAACCTTAAGTGAAGCATCAGAATCTAAAACTGGGCTCACAGGGAAGGTTCTAATCATAGAAAGTTAGAGTGTAAGTCCTCTTGTACTTATGTCGGCATTGTGCATGATGAATTTAATTTCAATGCAATTTCTGTGTTTCATTGTCAATAAGAAGGTCCAAGGTATACAGTAAACCTGAAGTGAAGCATCGGAATCCAAAAGCGTTCTCACAGGAGCGGTTAAAATCATAGAATGTAAGAATTGTCAGTCCACTTGTACTTAAGTGGCATTGTGCCTCTTGTATTAAATTCGGATGCAATTTCTGTGTTTCATCGTCAATAAGAAGGTCCGAAGAATACAGTCAACCTGAAGTGAAGCATCGGAATCTAAAACCGGTCTCACAGGAGTGATTCAAATCATAGAATGTAAGAAGTGTCAGTCCTCTTGTACTTAAGTGGCATTGTGCATTTTGTATTTATTTCGGATGCAATTTCTGTGTTTCATCGTCAATATGAAGGTCAAAGGGATACAGTAAATCTGAAGTGAAGCATCGGAATCTAAAATGGGACTCACTGGAGAGGTTCAAATCATAGAAAGTTAGAGTGTCAGTCCTCTTGTACTTAAGTCGGCATTGTGATTTTTGAATTTGTATCCGATGCAATTTCTGTGCTTCATCGTCATTAAGAAGGTTCAAGGTATACAGTAAACCAATAGTGAAGCATCGGAATCTAAAACTGGACCCACAGGAGAGGTTCAAGTCATAGAGGGTTTGAATGTCAGTCCTCATGTACTTAAGTCGGCATTGTGCCTTGTGTATTAAATTCGGATGCAATTTCTGTGTTTCAACGTCAATTAGAAGGTCCAAGGTATACAGTAAACCTGAAGTGAAGCATCGGAATCTAAAACTGGTCTCACAGAAGAGGTTCAGATCATAGAAAGTTAGAGTGTCAGTCCTCTTGTACTTAAGTCGGCATTGTGCCTTTTATTTTAAATTCGAATGCAATTTCTGTGTTTCATCGTCATTAAGAAGATCCAAGGAACACAGTAAACCTGAAGTGAAGCATCGGAATCTAATACTGGACTCACAGGAGAGGTTCAAATCATAGAAATTTAGAGTGTCAGTCCTCATGTACTTAAGTCGGCATTGTGCCATTTGAATTTAATTCCGATGCAATTTCAGTGCTTCATCGTCAATAAGAAGGTCCAAGGTATACAGTAAACATGAAGTCAAGCATCAGATTCTGAAACTGGACTCACAGGTGGGGTTCAAATCATAGAAAGTTAGAGTGTCAGTCCTCTTGATCTTAAGTCGGCATTGTGCCTTTTGCATTAAATTCGGATTCAATTTCTGTGTTTCATCGTCAATAAGAAGGTCCAAGGTATACAGTAAACCTGAAGTGGAGCATCGGAATCTAAAACTGGACTCACAGGAGAGGTTCAAATCATAGAAAGATAGAGTGTCAGTCCTCTTGTACTTAAGTCGGCAATGTGCCTTTTATTTTAAATTCGAATGCAATTTCTGTGTTTCATCGTCATTAAGAAGATCCAAGGAACACAGTAAACCTGAAGTGAAGCATCGGAATCTAATACTGGACTCACAGGAGAGGTTCAAATCATAGAAATTTAGAGTGTCAGTCCTCATGTACTTAAGTCGGCATTGTGCCATTTGAATTTAATTCCGATGCAATTTCTGTGTGTCATCGTCAATAAGAAGGTCCAAGGTATACAGTTAACCTGCAGTGAAGCATCGGAATCTAAAACTGGACTCACAGGAGAGGTTCAAATCACAGAAAGTTAGAGTGTCAGTCCTCATGTACTTAAGTCGGCATTGTGCCTTTTGTTTTAAATTCGGATGCAATTTCTGTGTTTCATCGTCAATAAGAAGGTCCAAGGTATACAGTAAACCTTAAGTGAAGCATCGGAATCTAAAACTGGACTCACAGGAGAGGTTCAAATCATATAATGTTAGAGTGTAAGTCCTCTTGGACTTAAGTCGGCATTGTGCCTTTTGTTTTAAAATCGGATGCAATTTCTGTGTTTCATCGTCAATAAGAATGTCCAAGGTATACAGTAAACCTTAAGTGAAGCATCGGAATCTAAAACTGGACCCACAGGACAGGTTCAAATCATAGAAAGTTAGAGAATCAGTCCTCATGTACTTAATTCATCATTGTGCCTTTTGTATTAAATTCGGATGCAATTTCTGTGTTTCATGGTCAATAAGAAGGTCCAAGGTATACAGTAAATCTGAAGTGAAGCATCGGAATCTAAAAGTGGCCTCACAGGAGAGGTTCAAATCATAGAAAGTTAGAGTGTTAGTCCTTATGTACTTAAGTCGGCATTTTGCCTTTTGTATTAAATTCGGATGCAATTTATGTGTTTCATCGTCAATAAGAAGATCCAAGGTATACAGTAAACCTGAAGTGAAGCATCGGAATCTAAAACTGGTCTCACAGGAGAGGTTCAAATCATAGAAAGTTAGAGTGTCAGTCCTCCTGTTCTTATGTTGGCATTGTGCCTTTTGTTTTAAATTCGGATTCAATTTCCGTGTTTCATCGTCAATAAGAACGTCCAAGGAACACAGTAAACCTTAAGTGAAGCAACGGAATCTAAGACTGGACTCACAGGAGAGGTTCAAATCATAGATAGTTGGAGTGTCAGTCCTCTTGTCTTTAAGTCGGCATTGTGCCTTTTGCATTTAATTCCGATGCAATTTCTGTTTTTCATCGTCAATAGGAAGGTCCAAGGTATACAGTAAACCTGAAGTGAAGCAGCGGAATCTAAAAGTGGACTCACAGGAGAGGTTCAAATCATAGAAAGTTAGAGTGTTAGTCCTTATGTACTTAAGTCGGCATTGTGCCTTTTGTTTTAAATTCGGATGCAATATCTGTGTTTCATCGTCAATAAGAAGGTCCAAGGAACACAGTAAACCTTAAATGAAGCATCGGAATCTAAAAGTGGACTCAGAGGACAGGTTCAAATCATAGAAAGTTAGAGTGTAACTCCTCCTGTACTTAAGTCGGCATTGTGCCTTTTGAATTAATTTCGGATGCAATTTCTGTGTTTCATCGTCAATAAGAAGGTCCAAGATATACAGTAAACCTGAAGTGAGGCATCGAAATCTAATACTGGACTAACAGGAGTGGTTCAAATATAGAAAGTTAAAGTGCCAGTCTTCTTGTACTTAAGTCGGCATTGTGCCTTTTGAATTTGATCCCGATGCAATTTCTGTGTTTCATCGTCAATAAGAAGGTCCAAGGTATACAGTAAACCTGAAGTGAAGCATCGGAATCTAAAGCTGGACTCACAGGAGAGGTTCAAATCATAGAAAGTTAGAGTGTCAGTCCTCATGTACTTATGTCTGCATTTTGCTTTTTGTTTTAAATTCGGATGCAATTTCTGTGTTTCATCGTCAATAAGAAGGTCCAAGGAACACAGTAAACCTGAAGTGAAGCAACGGAATCTAAAACTGGACCCACAGGAGAGGTTCAAATCATAGAAAGTTAGAGTGTCAGTCCTCTTGTACTTAAGTCGGCATTGTGATTTTTGAATTTGTATCCGATGCAATTTCTGTGTTCTTCGTCATTAAGAAGGTTCAAGGTATACAGTAAACCATTAGTGAAGCATCGGAATCTAAAACTGGACCCACAGGTGAGGTTCAAGTCATAGAAAGTTAGAATGTCAGTCCTCATGTACTTAAGTCGGCATTGTGCCTTGGGTATTAAATTCGGATGCAATTTCTGTGTTTCAACGTCAATTAGAAGGTCCAAGGTATACAGTAAACCTGAAGTGAAGCATCGGAATCTAATACTGGTCTCACAGAAGAGGTTCAGATCATAGAAAGTTAGAGTGTCAGTCCTCTTGTACTTAAGTCGGCATTGTGCCTTTTGTATTAAATTCGGCTGCAATTTCTGTGCTTCATCGTCAATAAGAATGTCCAAGGTATACAGCAAACCTGAAGTGAAGCATCGGAATTTAAAACTGGCCTCACAGGAGAGATTCTAAACATAGACAGTAAGAAGAGTCAGTCCTCTTGTACTTAAGTCATCATTGTGCCTTCTGAATTTCATTCCGATGCAATTTCTGTGCTTCATCGTCAATAAGAAGGTCCAAGGTATACAGTAAACATGAAGTCAAGCATCAGATTCTGAAACTAGACTCACAGGTGGGGTTCAAATCATAGAAAGTTAGAGTGTCAGTCCTCTTGATCTTAAGTCGGCATTGTGCCTTTTGTATTAAATTCGGATTCAATTTCTGTGTTTCATCGTCAATAAGAAGGTCCAAGGTATACAGTAAACCTGAAGTGGAGCATCGGAATCTAAAACTGGACTCACAGGAGAGGTTCAAATCATAGAAAGATAGAGTGTCAGTCCTCTTGTACTTAAGTCGGCAATGTGCCTTTTATTTTAAATTCGAATGCAATTTCTGTGTTTCATCGTCATTAAGAAGATCCAAGGAACACAGTAAACCTGAAGTGAAGCATCGGAATCTAATACTGGACTCACAGGAGAGGTTCAAATCAAAGAAATTTAGAGTGTCAGTCCTCATGTACTTAAGTCGGCATTGCGCCATTTGAATTTAATTCCGATGCAATTTCTGTGTTTCATCGTCAATAAGAATGTCCAAGGTATACAGTAAACCTTAAGTGAAGCATCGGAATCTAAAACTGGACTCACAGGAGAGGTTCAAATCATAGAAAGTTAGAGTGTTTGTCCTTATGTACTTAAGTCGGCATTTTGCCTTTTGTATTAAATTCGGATGCAATTTATGTGTTTCATCGTCAATAAGAAGATCCAAGGTATACAGTAAACATGAAATGAAGCATAGGAATCTAAAACTGGACTCACTGGAGAGGTTCAAATCATAGAAAGTTAGAGTGTCAGTCCTCTTGTTCTTATGTTGGCATTGTGCCTTTTGTTTTAAATTCGGATACAATTTCTGCGTTTCATCGTCAATAAGAACGTCCATGGAACACAGTAAACCTTAAGTGAAGCAACGGAATCTAAAACTGGACTCACAGGAGAGGTTCAAACCATTGATAGTTGGAGTGTCAGTCCTCCTGTCTTTAAGTCGGCATTGTGCCTTTTGCATTTAATTCCGATGCAATTTCTGTGTTTCATCGTCAATAAGAAGGTCCAAGGAACACAGTAAACCTTAAGTGAAGCATCGGAATCAAAACTGGACTCACAGGAGAGGTTCAAACCATAGAAAGGTAGAGTGTCAGTTCTCTTGTACTTAAGTCGGCATTGTGCCTTTTCTTTTAAATTTGGATGCAATTTCTGTGTTTCATCGTCAATAAGAAGATCCAAGGAACACAGTAAACCTTAAGTGAAGCATCGGAATCTAAAAGTGGACTTACAGGAGAGGTTCAAATCATAGATAGTTAGAGTGTAAGTCATCTTGTACTTAAGTCGGCATTGTGCCTTTTGAATTAATTTCCGATGCAATTTCTGTGTTTCATCGTCAATAAGAAGGTCCAAGATATACAGTAAACCTGAAGTAAAGCATCGAAACCTAATACTGGACTCACAGGAGTGGTTCAAATCATAGAAAATTAAAGTGTCAGGCCTCTTATACTTAAGTCGGCATTGTGCCTTTTGAATTTAATCTAGATGCAATTTCTGTGTTTCATCGTCAATAAGAAGGTCCAAGGTATACAGTAAACCTGAAGTGAAGCATCGGAATCTAAAGTTGGACTCACAGGAGAGGTTCATGTCATAGAAAGTTAGAGTGTCAGTCCTCATGTACTTAAGTCTGCATTTTGCCTTTTGTTTTAAATTTGGATGCAATTTCTGTGTTTCATCGTCAATAAGAACGTCCAAGGAACACAGTAAACCTTAAGTGAAGCATCGGAATCTAAAACTGGACTCACAGGGAAGGTTCTAATCATAGAAAGTTAGAGTGTAAGTCCTCTTGTACTTATGTCGGCATTGTGCATTTTGAATTTAATTTCGATGCAATTTCTGTGTTTCATCGTCAATAAGAAGGTCCAAGGTATACAGTAAACCTGAAGTGAAGCATCGGAATCCAAAACCGGCCTCACAGGAGAGGTTAAAATCATAGAATGTAAGAATTGTCAGTCCACTTGTACTTAAGTGGCATTGTGCCTCTTGTATTAAATTCGGATGCAATTTCTGTGTTTTATCGTCAATAAGAAGGTCCGAGGAATACAGTAAACCTGAAGTGAAGTATCGGAATCTAAAACCGGTCTCACAGGAGAGATTCAAATCATAGAATGTAAGAAGTGTCAGTCCTCTTGTACTTAAGTGGCATTGTGCCTTTTGTATTTATTTCGGATGCAAATTCTGTGTTTCATCGTTTATAAGAAGGTCAAAGGGATACAGTTAATCTGAAATGAAGCATCGGAATCTAAAACTGGACTCACAGGAGAGGTTCAAATCATAGAAAGTTAGAGTGTCAGTCCTCTTGTACTTAAGTCGGCATTGTGCTTTTTGAATATCTATCCGATGCAATTTCTGTGCTTCATCGTCATTAAGAAGGTTCAAGGTATACAGTAACCCATTAGTGAAGCATCGGAATCTAAAACTGGACCCAAAGGAGAGGTTCAAGTCATAGAAGGTTAGAATGTCAGTCCTCATGTACTTAAGTCGGCATTGTGCCTTGTGTATTAAATTCGGATGCAATTTCTGTGTTTCAACGTCAATTAGAAGGTCCAGGGTATACAGTAAACCTGAAGTGAAGCATCGGAATCTAAAACTGGTCTCACAGAAGAGGTTCAGATCATAGAAAGTTAGAGTGTCAGTCCTCTTGTACTTATGTCGGCATTGTGCCTTTTGTATTAAAATCGGCTACAATTTCTGTGCTTCATCGTCAATAAGAAGGTCCAAGGTATACAGCAAACCTGAAGCGAAGCATCGGAATTTAAAACTGGCCTAACAGGAGAGGTTCTAAACATAGACAGTAAGAAGAGTCAGTCCACTTGTACTTATGTCGGCATTGTGCCTTTTGAATTTATTTCCGATGCAATTTCTGTGCTTCATCGTCAATAAGAAGGTCTAAGGTATACAGTAAACCTGAAGTGAAGCATCGGAATCTAAAACTGGATTCACAGGAGAGGTTCAAATCATAGAAAGTTAGAGTGTCAGTCCTCTTGTACTTAAGTCGGCATTGTGCGTTTTGTATTAAATTCGGAGGCAATTTCTCTGTTTCATCGTCAATAAGAAGGACCAAGGGATACAGTAAACCTGAAGTGAAGCATCGGAATCTATAACTGGACTCACAGGAGAGGTTCAAATCATAGAAAGTTAGAGTGTCAGTCCTCTTGTACTTAAGTCGGCATTGTGCCTTTTGAATTTGATCCCGATACAATTTCTGTGTTTCATCGTCAATAAGAAGGTCCAAGGTATACAGTAAACCTGAAGTGAAGCATCGGAATCTAAAGCTGGACTCTCAGGAGAGGTTCAAATCATAGAAAGTTAGAGTGTCAGTCCTCATGTACTTATGTCTGCATTTTGCCTTTTGTTTTAAATTCGGATGCAATTTCTGTGTTTCATCGTCAATAAGAAGGTCCAAGGAACACAGTAAACCTGAAGTGAAGCATCGGAATCTACAACTGGACCCACAGGAGAGGTTCAAATCATAGAAAGTTAGAGTGTCAGTCCTCTTGTACTTAAGTCGGCATTGTGATTTTTGAATTTGTATCCGATGCAATTTCTGTGCTTCATCGTCATTAAGAAGGTTCAAGGTATACAGTAAACCAATAGTGAAGCATCGGAATCTAAAACTGGACCCACAGGAGAGGTTCAAGTCATAGAAAGTTAGAATGTCAGTCCTCATGTACTTAAGTCGGCATTGTGCCTTGTGTATTAAATTCGGATGCAATTTCTGTGTTTCAACGTCAATTAGAAGGTCCAAGGTATACAGTAAACCTGAAGTGAAGCATCGGAATCTAAAACTGGTCTCACAGAAGAGGTTCAGATCATAGAAAGTTAGAGTGTCAGTCCTCTTGTACTTAAGTCGGCATTGTGCCTTTTGTATTAAATTCGGCTGCAATTTCTGTGCTTCATCGTCAATAAGAATGTCCAAGGTATACAGCAAACCTGAAGTGAAGCATCGGAATTTAAAACTGGCCTCACAGGAGAGATTCTAAACATAGACAGTAAGAAGAGTCAGTCCTCTTGTACTTAAGTCATCATTGTGCCTTCTGAATTTCATTCCGATGCAATTTCTGTGCTTCATCGTCAATAAGAAGGTCCAAGGTATACAGTAAACATGAAGTCAAGCATCAGATTCTGAAACTGGACTCACAGGTGGGGTTCAAATCATAGAAAGTTAGAGTGTCAGTCCTCTTGATCTTAAGTCGGCATTGTGCGTTTTGTATTAAATTCGGATGCAATTTCTGTGTTTCAACGTCAATTAGAAGGTCCAAGGTATACAGTAAACCTGAAGTGAAGCATCGGAATCTATAACTGGTCTCACAGAAGAGGTTCAGATCATAGAAAGTTAGAGTGTCAGTCCTCATGTACTTAAATCGTCATTGTGCCTTTTGTTTCAAATTCGGATGCAATTTCTGTGTTTCATCGTCAATAAGAATGTCCAAGGTATACAGTAAACCTTAAGTGAAGCATCGGAATCTAAAACTGGACTCACAGGAGAGGTTCAAATCATAGAAAGTTAGAATATCAGTCCTGATGTACTTAATTCGGCATTGTGCATTTTGTATTAAATTCGGATGCAATTTCTGTGTTTCATCGTCAATATGAAGGTCCAAGGTATACAGTAAACCTGAAGTGAAGCATCGGAATCTAAAAGTGGACTCACAGGAGAGGTTCAAATCATAGAAAGTTAGAGTGTTTGTCCTTATGTACTTAAGTCGGCATTTTGCCTTTTGTATTAAATTCGGATGCAATTTATGTGTTTCATCGTCAGTAAGAAGATCCAAGGTATACAGTAAACATGAAATGAAGCATAGGAATCTAAAACTGGACTCACTGGAGAGGTTCAAATCATAGAAAGTTGGAGTGTCAGTCCTCTTGTTCTTATGTTGGCATTGTGCCTTTTGTTTTAAATTCGGATACAATTTCTGCGTTTCATCGTCAATAAGAACGTCCATGGAACACAGTAAACCTTAAGTGAAGCAATGGAATCTAAAACTGGACTCACAGGAGAGGTTCAAATCATAGATAGTTGGAGTGTCAGTCCTCTTGTCTTTAAGTCGGCATTGTGCCTTTTGCATTTAATTCCGATGCAATTTCTGTTTTTCATCGTCAATAAGAAGGTCCAAGGTATACAGTAAACCTGAAGTGAAGCATCGGAATCTAAAATTGGACTCACAGGAGAGGTTCAAATCATATAAAGTTAGAGTGTCAGTCCTCTTGGACTTAAGTCGGCATTGTACATTTTGTTTTAAATTCAGATGCAATTTCTGTGTTTCATCGTCAATAAGAAGGTCCAAGGAACACAGTAAACCTTAAGTGAAGCATCGGAATCAAAACTGGACTCACAGGAGAGGTTCAATCCATAGATAGGTAGAGTGTCAGTCCTCTTGTACTTAAGTCGGCATTGTGCCTTTTCTTTTAAATTTGGATGCAATTTCTGTGTTTCATCGTCAATAAGAAGATCCAAGGAACACAGTAAACCTTAAGTGAAGCATCGGAATCTACAAGTGGACTTACAGGAGAGGTTCAAATCATAGAAAGTTAGAGTGTAAGTCCTCTTGTACTTAAGTCGGCATTGTGCCTTTTGAATTAATTTCCGATGCAATTTCTGTGGTTCATCGTCAATAAGAAGGTCCAAGATATACAGTAAACCTGAAGTAAAGCATCGAAACCTAATACTGGACTCACAGGAGTGGTTCAAATCATAGAACATTAAAGTTTCAGGCCTCTTGTACTTAAGTCGGCATTGTGCCTTTTGAATTTAATCCCGATGCAATTTCTGTGTTTCATCGTCAATAAGAAGGTCCAAGGTATACAGAAAACCTGAAGTGAAGCATCGGAATCTAAAGTTGGACTCACAGGAGAGGTTCATGTCATAGAAGGTTAGAGTGTCAGTCCTCATGTACTTAAGTCTGCATTTTGCCTTTTGTTTTAAATTCGGATGCAATTTCTGTGTTTCATCGTCAATAAGAAGGTCCAAGGAACACAGTAAACCTTAAGTGAAGCATCGGAATCTAAAACTGGACTCACAGGGAAGGTTCTAATCATAGAAAGTTAGAGTGTTCGTCCTCTTGTACTTATGTCGGCATTGTGCATTTTGTATTTAATTTCGATGCAATTTCTGTGTTTCATCGTCAATAAGAAGGTCCAAGGTATACAGTAAACCTGAAGTGAAGCATCGGAATCCAAAACCGGCCTCACAGGAGAGGTTAAAATCATAGAATGTAAATATTGTCAGTCAACTTGTACTTAAGTGGCATTGTGCCTCTTGTATTAAATTCGGATGCAATTTCTGTGTTTTATCGTCAATAAGAAGGTCCGAGGAATACAGTAAACCTGAAGTGAAGTATCGGAATCTAAAACCGGTCTCACAGGAGAGATTCAAATCATAGAATGTAAGAAGTGTCAGTCCTCTTGTACTTAAGTGGCATTGCGCCTTTTGTATTTATTTCGGATGCAATTTCTGTGTTTCATCGTTTATAAGAAGGTCAAAGGGATACAGTAAATCTGAAATGAAGCATCGGAATCTAAAACTGGACGCACAGGAGAGGTTCAAATCATAGAAAGTTAGAGTGTCAGTCCTCATGTACTTAAGTCGGCATTGTGCTTTTTGAATTTCTATCCGATGCAATTTCTGTGCTTCATCGTCATTAAGAAGGTTCAAGGTATACAGTAAACCATTAGTGAAGCATCGGAATCTAAAACTGGACCCAAAGGAGAGGTTCAAGTCATAGAAGGTTAGAATGTCAGTCCTCATGTACTTAAGTCGGCATTGTGCCTTGTGTATTAAATTCGGATGCAATTTCTGTGTTTCAACGTCAATTAGAAGGTCCAAGGTATACAGTAAACCTGAAGTGAAGCATCGGAATCTAAAACTGGTCTCACAGAAGAGGTTCAGATCATAGAAAGTTAGAGTGTCAGTCCTCTTGTACTTAAGTCGTCATTGTGCCTGTTGTATTAAATTCGGCTGCAATTTCTGTGCTTCATCGTCAATAAGAACGTCCAAGGTATACAGCAAACCTGAAGCGAAGCATCGGAATTTAAAACTGGCCTAACAGGAGAGGTTCTAAACATAGACAGTAAGAAGAGTCAGTCCTCTTGTACTTATGTCGGCATTGTGCCTTTTGAATTTAATTCCGATGCAATTTCTGTGCTTCATCGTCAATAAGAAGGTCTAAGGTATACAGTAAACCTGAAGTGAAGCATCGGAATCTAAAACTGGATTCACAGGAGACGTTCAAATCATAGAAAGTTAGAGTGTCAGTCCTCTTGTACTTAAGTCGGCATTGTGCGTTTTGTATTAAATTCGGAAGCAATTTCTCTGTTTCATCGTCAATAAGAAGGACCAAGGGATACAGTAAACCTGAAGTGAAGCATCGGAATCTATAACTGGACTCACAGGAGAGGTTCAAATCATAGAAAGTTAGAGTGTCAGTCCTCTTGTACTTAAGTCGGCGTTGTGCCTTTTGAATTTAATTCAATGCAATTTCTGTGTTTCATAGTCAATAAGAAGGACCAAGGTATACAGTAAACCTGAAGTGAAGCATCGGAATCTAAAACTGGACTCACAGGAGAGGTTCAAATCATTGAAAGTTAGAGTGTCAGTCCTCTTGTACTTAAGTCGGCATTGTGCCTTTTGATTTTAATTCGATGCAATTTCTGTGTTTCATCGTCAATAAGAAAATCCAAGGTATACAGTAAACCTGAAGTGAAGCATCGGAATCTAAAACTGGACTCACAGGAGAGGTTCAAATCATAGAAAGTTAGAGTATCAGTCCTCATGTACTTAATTCGGCATTGCACCTTTTGTATTAAATTCGAATGCAATTTCTGTGTTTCATCGTCAATAAGAAGGTCCAAGGTACACAGTACACCTGAAGTGAAGCATCAGATTCTAAAACTGGACTCACAGCAGAAGTTCAAATCATAGAAAGCTAGAGTGTCAGTCCTCTTGTACTGAAGTCGGCATTGTGCCAATTGTATTAATTTCGGATGCAAAGTCAGTGTTTCATCGTCATTAAGAAGGTCCAAGTGATACAGTAAACCTGAAATGAAGCATCGGAATCTAAAACTGGACTCACATTAGAGGTTCAGATCATAGAAAGCTTGAGTGTCAGTCCTCTTGTACTGAAGTCGGCATTGTGGATTTTGTATTAAATTCGGATGCAATATCTGTGTTTCATCGTCATTAAGAAGGTCCAAGTGATACAGTAACCAGAAATGAAGCATCGGAATCTAAAACTGGCCTGTCATGAGAGGTTCAAATCATAGAAAGATATGGTGTCAGTTCTCTTGTACTTAAATCGGCATTGTGCCTATTGTATTAATTTCGGATGCAAAGTCGGTGTTTCATCGTCATTAAGAAGGTCCAAGTGATACAGTAAACCTGAAGTGAAGCATCGGAAACTAACACTGAACCCACAGGAGAGGTTCAAATCATAAAATGTTAGAATGTCAGTCTTCTTGTACTTAAGTCGGCATTGTGCCTTTTGAATTTAATTCCGCTGCAATTTCTGTGCTTCATCGTCAATAAGAAGGTCCAAGGGAAACAGTAAACCTGAAGATAAGCATCGGAATGTAAAACTGGACTCACAGGAGATGTTCAAATCATAGAAAGTTAAACTGTCAGTCCTGTTGTACTTAAGTCGGCATTGTGTATTTTGAATTTTATTCCGATGCAAATTCTGTGATTCTCGTCAATAAGAAGGTCCAAGGTATACAGTAAACCTGAAGTGAAGCATCGGAACCTAAAACTGGACTCTCAGCAGAGGTTCAAATCATAGAAAGTTAGAGTGTCAGTCCTCTTGTACTAAAGTCGGCATTGTGCTTTTGTATTAAATTCGGATGACATATCTGTGTTTCATCGTCAATAAGAAGGTCCAAGGGATACAGTAAACCTGAAGTGAAGCATCGGAATGTAAAACTGGACTCACAGGAGAGGTTCAAATCATGGAAAGTTGGAGTGTCAGTCCTCTTGTACTTAAGTCGGCATTGTGCCTTTCGAATTTAATGCCGATGCAGTTTCTGTGTTTCATCGCCAATAAGAAGGTCCACGGGATACAGTAACCCTGAAGTGAAGCATCGGAATCTAAAACTGGACTCAAAGGAGAGGTTCAAATCATTGAAAGTTAGAGTGTCAGTCGTCTTGTACTTAAGTCGGCATTGTGCCTTTTGTATTAAATTCGGATGCGGTTTCTGTGTTTCATCGTCAATAAGAAGGTCCAAGGGATACAGTAAACCTGAAGTGAAGCATCGGAATCTAAAACTGGACTCACAGGAGAGGTTCAAATCATAGAAAGTTAGAGTGTCAGTCCTCTTGTACTTAAGACGGTATTGTGCCTTTTGTATTAATTTCGGATACAATTTCTGTGTTTCATCGTCAATAAGAAGGTCCAAGGGATACAGTAAACCTGAAGTGAAGCATCGGAATCTAAAACTGGATTCACAGGGAGGTTCAAATCATAGAAAGTTAGAGTGTCAGTCCTCCTGTACTTAAGTCGGCATTGTTCATTTTGTATTAAATTCGGTTGCAATTTCTGTGTTTCATCGTCAATAAGAAGGTCCAAGGGATACAGTAAACCTGAAGTGAAGCATCGGAATCTAAAACAGGACTCACAGGAGAGGTTCACATCATTGAGACTTAGAGTGTCAGTCCTCTTGTACTTAAGTCGGCATTGTGCCTTTTGTATTTAATTTCGATGCAATTTCTGTGATTAACCGTCAATAAGGAGGTCCAAGGTATACAGTAATCCTGAAGTTAAGCATCGGAATCTAAAACTGGACTCTCAAGAGAGGTTGAAATCATAGAAAGTTAGAGTGTCACTCCTCTTGTACTTAAGTCGGCATTGTGCCTTTTGAATTTTATCCCGATCAATTTCTGTGCTTCATCGTCAATAAGAAGGTCCAAGGTATACAGTACACCTGAAGTGAAGCATCAGAGTCTAAAACTGGACTCACAGCAGAAGTTCAAATCATAGAAAGCTAGAGTGTCAGTCCTCTTGTACTGAAGTCGGTATTGTGCCTATTGTATTAAATTCGGATGCAATTTCTGTGTTTCATCGTCATTAAGAAGGTCCAAGTGATACAGTAAACCTGAAATGAAGCATCGGAATCTAAAACTGGACTCACATTAGAGGTTCAAATCATAGAAAGCTAGAGTGTCAGTCCTCTTGTACTGAAGTCGGCATTGTGGCTTATGTATTAAATTCGGATGCAATTTCTGTGTTTCATCGTCATTAAGAAGGTCCAAGTGATACAGTAAACCAGAAATGAAGCATCGGATTCTAAAACAGGCCTGTCATGAGAGTTTCAAATCATAGAAATTTAGGGTGTCAGTCCTCTTGTACTTAATTCGGCATTGTGCCTTTTGAATTTAATTCCGATGCAATTTCTGTGTTTCGTAATCAATAAGAAGGTCCAAGGTATACAGTAAATCTGAAGTGAAGCATCGGAATCTAAAACTGCACTCACAGGAGAGGTTCAAATCATAGAAGCTTACAGTGTCAGTCCTCTTTTACTTAAGTCGGCATTGTGCCTTTTATATTAAATTCGAATGCAATTTCTGTGTTTCATCGTCAATAAGAAGGTACAAGGGTTACAGTAAACCTGAAGTGAAGCATCGGAATCTAAAACTGGACTCACAGGAGAGGTTCAAATCATAGAAAGTTAGAGTGTCAGTCCTCTTGTACTTAAGTCGGTATTGTGCCTTTTGTATTTAATTGCGATGCACTTTATGTGTTTCATCGTCAATAAGGAGTTCCAAGGTATACAGTAAACCTTAAGTGAAGCATCGGAATCTAAAACTGGACTCCCAAGAGAGGTTCAAATCATAGAAAGTTAGAGTGTCAGTCCTCTTGTACTTAAGATGGCAATGTGCCTTTTGTATTAAATTCGGATGCCATTTCTGTGTTTAATCGTCAATAAGAAGGTCCAACGGATACAGTAAACCTGAAGTGAAGCATCGGAATGTAAAACTGGACTCATAGGAGAATTTCAAATCATAGAAAGTTAAACTGTCAGTCCTCTTGTACATAAGACGCCATTGTGCCTTTTGAATTTTATTCCGATGCAAATTCTGTGATTCATCGTCAATAAGAAGGTCCAAGGTATACAGTAAACCTGAAGTCAAGCATCGGAACCTAAAACTGGACCCACAGCAGACGTTCAAATCATAGAAAGATAGAGTGTCAGTCCTCTTGTACTTAAGTCGGCATTGTGCCTTTTGTATTAAATTCGGATGCAATTTCTGTGTTTCTTCGTCAATAAGAAGGTCCAAGGTATACAGTAAACCTGAAGTGAAGCATCGAAATCTAAAACTGGACTCAAAGGGGAGGTTCAAATCATAGAACGTTAGAGTGTCCGTCCCCTTGTACTTAAGTCGGCATTGTGAATTTTGAATTTAATTCCGATTCAATTTCTGTGCTTCATCGTCAATAAGAAGGTCCAAGGGATACAGTAAACCTGAAGTGAAGCATCGGAATCTAAAACTGGACTCACAGGTGAGGTTCAAATCATAGAAAGTTAGAGTGACAGTCCGCTTGTACTTAAGTCGGCATTGTGCCATTTGTATTAAATTCGGATGCGGTTTCTGTGTTTCAGAATCAATAAGAAGGTCCAAGGGATACAGTAAACCTGAAGTGAAGCATCGGAATCTAAAACTGGACTCACAGGAGAGGTTCAAATCATAGATAGTTAGAGTGTCAGTCCTCCTGTACTGAAGTCGGCATTGTGTCTTTTGATAAAATTCCGATGGAATTTCCGTGTTTCATCGTCAATAAGAAGGTCCAAGGGATACAGTAAACCTGAAGTGAAGCATCGGAATCTAAAACAGGACTTCCAAGAGAGGTTGAAATCATGGAAAGTTAGAGTGTCACTCCTCTTGTACTTAAGTCGGCATCGTGCCTTTTGTATTAAATTTGGATGCAATATCTGTATTTCATCGTCAATAAGAAGGTCCAAGGTATACAGTAAACCCGAAGTGAAGCATCGGAAACTAACACTGGACTCAGAGGAGAGGTTCAAATCATAAAAAGTTAGAGTGTCAGTCCTCTTGTACTTAAGTCGGCATTGTGCCTTTGGAATTTAGTTCCGCTGTAATTTCTGTGCTTCATCGTCAATAAGAAGGTGCAAGGGAAACAGTAAACCTGAAGTGAAGCATCGGAATGTAAAACTGGACTCACAAGAGATGTTCAAATCATAGAAAGTTAAACTGTCAGTCCTGTTGTACTTAAGTCGGCATTGTGCATTTTGAATTTTATTCCGATGCAAATTCTGTGATTCTCGTCAATAAGAAGGTCCAAGGTATACAGTAAACCTGAAGTGAAGCATCGGAACCTAAAACTGGACTCTCAGCAGAGGTTCAAATCATAGAAAGTTAGAGTGTCAGTCCTCTTGTACTTAAGTTGGCATTGTGCCTTTTATATTAAATTCGGATGCAATATCTGTGTTTCATCGTCAATAAGGAGGTCCAAGGTATACAGTAAACCTGAAGTGAAGCATCGGAATCGAAAACTGGACACACAGGAGTGGTTCAAATCATAGATAGTTAAGGTGTCAGTCCTCTTGTACTTAAGTCTGCATTGTACCTTTTGTATTAATTTTGGTTGCAATTACTGTGTTTCATCGTCAATAAGAAGATCCAAGGGTTACAGTAACCCCGAAGTGAAGCATCGGAAACTAACACTGAACCCACAGGAGAGGTTCAAATCATAAAAAGTTAGAGTGTCAGTCCTCTTGTACTTAAGTCGGCATTGTGCCTTTTGAATTTAATTCCGCTGCAATTTTTGTGCTTCATCGTCAATAAGAAGGTCCAAGGGAAACAGTAAACCTGAAGTGAAGCATCGGAATGTAAAACTGGACTCACAGGAGATATTCAAATCATAGAAAGTTAAACTGTCAGTCCTGTTGTACTTAAGTCGGCATTGTGCATTTTGAATTTTATTCCGATGCAAATTCTGTGATTCTCGTCAATAAGAAGGTCCAAGGTATACAGTAAACCTGAAGTGAAGCATCGGAACCTAAAACTGGACTCTCAGCAGAGTTTCAAATCATAGAAAGTTAGCGTGTCAGTCCTCCTGTACTGAAGTCGGCATTGTGTCTTTTGATAAAATTCCGATGTAATTACTGTGTTTCATCGTCAATAAGAAGGTCCAAGGGTTACAGTAAACTTGAAGCGAAGCATCGGAATCTAAACTGGACTCACAGGAGAGGTTCAAATCATAGAAAGTTAGAGTGTCAGTCCTCTTGTACTTAAGTCGGCATTGTGCTTTTTGAATTTACTTCGATGCAATTTCGGTGTTCCATCGTCAATAAGAAGGTCCAAGGGATACATTAAACCTGAAGTGAAGCTTCGGAATCTAAAACCGGTCTCACAGGAGAGGTTGACATCATAGAATGTAAGAAGAGTCAGTCCTCTTGTACTTAAGTTGGCATTGTGCGTTTTGTATTTAATTCCGATGCAATATCTGTGATTCATCGTCAATAAGGAGGTCCAAGGTATACAGTAAACCTGAAGTGAAGCATCGGAATCGAAAACTGGACACACAGGAGTGGTTCAAATCATAGATAGTTAAGGTGTCACTCCTCTTGTACTTAAGTCTGCATTGTACCTTTTGTATTAATTTTGGTTGCAATTACTGTGTTTCATCGTCAATAAGAAGGTCCAAGGGATACAGTAAACCTGAAGTGAAGCATCGGAAACTAAAACTAGACTCACAGGAGAGGTTCAAATCATAGAAAGTTAGAGTGTCAGTCCTCTTGTACTTAAGTCGGCATTGTGCCTTTTGAATTTAATTCGGATGCAATTTCTGTGTTTCATCGTCAATAAGAACGTCCAAGGGATACAGTAAACCAGAAGTGAAGCATCGAAATGTAAAACTGGACTCACAGGAGAGGTTCAAATCATAGAAAGTTAGAGTGTCAGTCCTCTTGTACTTAAGTCGGCATTGTGCCTTTCGAATTTAATTCCGATGCAGTTTCCGTGTTTCATCGCCAATAAGAAGGTCCATGGGATAAAGTAAACCTGAAGTGAAGCTTCGGAATCTAAAACTGGACTCAAAGGAAAGGTTCAAATCATAGAAAGATAGAGTGTCAGTCCTCTTGTACTTAAGTCGGCATTGTGCCTTTTGTATTAAATTCGGATGCGGTTTCTGTGTTTCATCGTCAATAAGAAGGTCCAAGGGATACAGTAAACCTGAAGTGATGCATCGGAATCTAAAACTGGACTCACAGGAGAGGTTCAAATCATAGAAAGTTAGAGTGTCAGTCCTCTTGTACTTAAGACGGTATTGTGCCTTTTGTATTAATTTCGGATGCAATTTCTGTGTTTCATCGTCAATAAGAAGATCCAAGGGATACAGTAAACCTGAAGTGAAGCATCGGAATCTAAAACTGGATTCACAGGGAGGTTCAAATCATAGAAAGGTAGAGTGTCAGTCCTCCTGTACTTAAGTCGGCATTGTGCATTTTGTATTAAATTCGGATGCAATTTCTGTGTTTCGTCGTCAATAAGAAGGTCAAAGGGATACAGTAAACCTGAAGTGAAGCATCGGAATCTAAAACAGGACTCACAGGAGAGGTTCACATCATTGAGAGTTAGAGTGTCAGTCCTCTTGTACTTAAGTCGGCATTGTGCCTTTTGTATTTAATTGCGATGCAATTTCTGTGATTCATCGTTAATAAGGAGGTCCAAGGTATACAGTCATCCTGAAGTGAAGCATCGGACTCTAAAACTGGACTCCCAAGAGAGGTTGAAATCATAGAAAGTTAGAGTGTCACTCCTCTTGTACTTAAGTCGGCATCGTGCCTTTTGCATTAAATTCTTATGCTATATCTGTGTTTCATCGTCAATAAGAAGGTCCAAGGTATACAGTAAACCAGAAGTGAAGCATCGGAATCTGACACTGGACCCACAGGAGAGGTTCAAATCATAAAAAGTTATAGTGTCAGTCCTCTTGTACTTAAGTCGGCATTGTGCCTTTTGAATTTAATTCCGCTGCAATTTCTGTTCTTCATCGTCAATAAGAAGGTCCAAGGGAAACAGTAAACCTGAAGTGAGGCATCGGAATCTAAAACTGAACTCACAGGAGAGGTTCAAATCATAGAAAGTTAGAGTGTCATTCCTCTTGTACTGAAGTCGGCATTGTGCCTTTCGAATTTAATTCCGATGCAGTTTCTGTATTTCATCGTCAATAAGAAGGTCCAAGGGATACAATTAACTTGAAGTGAAGCATCGGAATCTAAAACTGGACTCAAAGGAGAGGTTCAAATCATAGAAAGTTAGAGTGTCAGTCCTCTTGTACTTAAGTCGGCATTGTGCCTTTTGAATTTAATTCCGACGCAATTTCTGTGCTTCTTCGTCAATAAGAAGGTCCAAGGGATACAGTAAACCTGAAGTGAAGCATCGGAATAAAAAAAACTGGACTCACAGGAGAGGTTCAAATCACAGAAAGTTAGAGTGTCAGTCCTCTTGTACTTAAGACGGCATTGTGTCTTTTGTATTAAATATGGATGCCATATCTGTGTTTCATCATCAGGAAGAAGGTCCGAGGGGTACAGTATACCTGAAGTGAAGCATCGGAATCTAAAACTGGACGCACAGGGGAGGTTCAAATCTTAGAATGTTAGAGTGTCAGTCCACTTGTACTTAAGTCAGCATTGTGATTTTTGTATTAATTTCGGATGCAATTTCTGTGTTTCTTAATCAATAAGAGGATCCAAGGGATACAGTAAACCTGAAGTGAAGCATCGGAATCTAAAACTGGACTCACAGGACAGGTTCAAATCATAGAAAATTAGAGTGTCAGTCCTCTTGTACTTAAGTCGGTATTGTGCCTTTTGTATTAATTTCGGATGCAATTTCTGTGTTTCATCGTCAATAAGAAGGTCCAAGGGATACAGTAAACCTGAAGTGAAGCATCGGAAACTAACACTGGACCAACAGGAGAGGTTCAAATGATAAAAAGTTAGAGTGTCAGTCCTCTTGTACTTAAGTCGGCATTGTGCCTTTTGTATTACATTCGGATGCCATTTCTGTGTTTCATCGTCAATAATAAGGTCCAAGGGATACAGTAAACCTGAAGTGAAGCATCGGAATGTAAAACTGGACTCACAGGAGAGGTTCAAATCATAGAAAGGTAGAGTGTCAGTCCTCTTGTACTTAAGTCGGCATTGTGCCTTTCGAATTTAATTCCGATGCAGTTTCTGTGTTTCATCGCCAATAAGAAGGTCCACGGGATACAGTAAACCTGAAGTGAAGCATCGGAATCTAAAACTGGACTCAAAGGAGAGGTTCACACCATTGAGAGTTACAGTGTCAGTCCTCTTGTACTTAAGTCGGCATTGTGCCTTTTGTATTTAATTGCGATGCAATTTCTGTGATTCATCGTCAATACGGAGGTCCAAGGTATACAGTAATCCTGAAGTGAAGCATCGGAATCTAAAACTGGACTCCCAAGAGAGGTTGAAATCATAGAAAGTTAGAGTGTCACTCCTCTTGTACATAAGTCGGCATCGTGCCTTATGCATTAAATTCTTATGCAATATCTGTGTTTCATCGTCAATAAGAAGGTCCAAGGTATACAGTAAACCCGAAGTGAAGCATCGGAATCTGACACTGGATCCACAGGAGTGGTTCAAATCATAAAAAGTTATTGTGTCAGTCCTCTTGTACTTAAGTCGGCATTGTGCCTTTTGAATTTAATTCCGCTGCAATTTCTGTTCTTCATCGTCAATAAGAAGGTCCAAGGGAAACAGTAAACCTGAAGTGTTGCATCGGAATCTAAAACTGGTCTCACAGGGGAGGTTCAAATCATAGAGAGTTAGAGTGTCAGTCCTATTGTACTTAAGTCGGCATTTTGCCTTTTGAGTTTAATTCCGATGCAATTTCTGTGTTTCATCGTCAATAAGAAGGTCCAAGGGATACAGTAAACCTGAAGTGAAGCATCGGAATCTAAAACTGGACTCACAGGAGATGTTCAAATCATAGAAAGTTAGAGTGTAAATCCTCTTGTACTTAATTCGGCATTGTGCATTTTGTATTAAATTCGGATGCTAATTCTGTGTTTCATCGTCAATAAGAAGGTCCAAGGGATACAGTAAACCTGAACTGAAGCATCGGAATCTAAAACTGGACTCACAGGAGAGGTTCAAATCATAGAAAGGTTTAGTGTCAGTCCTCTTGTGCTTAAGTCGGCATTGTGCCCTTTAAATTTAATTCGATGCAATTTCTGTGTTTCATCGTCAATAAGAAGGTCCAAGGTATACAGTAAACGTGTAGTGAAGCATCGGAATCTAAAACTGGGCTCACAGGAGAGGTTCAAATCATAGAGCGTTAGAGTGTCAGTCCTCTTGTACTTAAGTCGGCATGTGCCTTTTGTATTAAATTCGGATGCAATTTATGTGTTTCATCGTCAAGAAGAAGGTCCAAGGGATACAGTAAACCTGAAGTGAAGCATCGGAATCTAAAACTGGACACACAGGAGAGGTTCAAATCATTAAAAGTTAGAATGTCAGTCCTCTTGTACTTAAGTCGGCATTGTGCCTTTTGTATTAAATTCGGATGCATCTTCTTTGTTTCATCGTCAATAAGAAGGTCCAAGGAATACAGTAAACCTGAAGTGAAGCACCGGAATCTAAAACTGGACTCACAGGAGAGGTTCAAATCAAAGAAAGTTAGAGTGTCAGTCCTCTTGTACTTAAGTCGGCATTGTGCTTTTTGTATTTATTTCTATGCAATTTCTGTGTTTCATCGTCAATAAGAAGGTCAAAGGGATACAGTAAACCTGAAGTGAAGCATCGGAATGTAAAACTGGACTCACAGGAGATGTTCAAATCATAGAAAGTTAAACTGTCAGTCCTGTTGTACTTAAGTCGGCATTGTGCATTTTGAATTTTATTCCGATGCAAATTCTGTGATTCTCGTCAATAAGAAGGTCCAAGGTATACAGTAAACCTGAAATGAAGCATCGGAACCTAAAACCGGACTCTCAGCAGAGGTTCAAATCATAGAAAGTTAGAGTGTCAGTCCTCTTGTACTTAAGTCGGCATTGTGCCATTTGTATTAAATTCGGATGCCATTTCTGTGTTTCATCGTCAATAATAAGGTCCAAGGGATACAGTAAACCTGAAGTGAAACATCGGAATGTAAAACTGGACTCACAGGAGAGGTTCAAATCATAGAAAGGTAGAGTGTCAGTCCTCTTGTACTTAAGTCGGCATTGTGCCATTCGAATTTAATTCCGATGCAGTTTCTGTGTTTCATCGCCAATAAGAAGGTCCACGGGATACAGTAAACCTGAAGTGAAGCATCGGAATCTAAAACTGGACTCAAAGGAGAGGATCAAATCATAGAAAGATAGAGTGTCAGTCCTCTTGTACTTAAGTCGGCATTGTGCCTTTTGTATTAAATTCGGATGCGGTTTCTGTGTTTCATCGTCAATAAGAAGGTCCAAGGGATACAGTAAACCTGAAGTGAAGCATCGGAATCTAAAACTGGACTCACAGGAGAGGTTCAAATCATAGAAAGTTAGAGTGTCAGTCCTCTTGTACTTAAGACGGTATTGTGCCTTTTGTATTAATTTCGGATGCAATTTCTGTAATTCATCGTCAATAAGAAGGTCCAAGTGATACAGTAAACCTGAAGTGAAGCATCGGAACCTAAAACTGGATTCACAGGGAGGTTCAAATCATAGAATGTTAGAGTGTCAGTCCTCCTGTACTTAAGTCGGAATTGTGCATTTTGTATTAAATTCGGATGCAATTTCTGTGTTTCATCGTCAATAAGAAGGTCAAAGGGATACAGTAAACCTGAAGTGAAGCATCGGAATCTAAAACAGGACTCACAGGAGAGGTTCACATCATTAAGAGTTAGAGTGTCAGTCCTCTTGTACTTAAGTCGGCATTGTGCCTTTTGTATTTAATTGCGATGCAATTTCTGTGATTCACCGTCAATAAGAAGGTCCAAGGGATACAGTAAACCTGAAGTGAAGCATCGGAATCTAAAACAGGACTCACAGCAGAGGTTCAGATCATAGAAAGTTTGAGTGTCAGTCCTCTTGTACTTAAGTCGGCATTGTGCCTTTTGAATTTAATTCCGATCCAATTTCTGTGCTTCATCGTCAATAAGAAGGTCCAAGGGATACAGTAAACCTGAAGTGAAGCATCGGAATCTAAAACTGGACTCACAGGAGAGATTCAAATCATAGAAAGTTAGAGTGTCAGTCCGCTTGTACTTAAGTCGGCATTGTGCCTTTTGTATTAAATTCGGATGCAGTTTCTGTGTTTCATCGTCAATAAGAAGGTCCGAGGGGTACAGTAAACCTGAAGTGAAGCATCGGAATCTAAAACTGGACTCAAAGGAGAGGTTCAAATCATAGAAAGATAGAGTGTCAGTCCTCTTGTACTTAAGTCGGCATTGTGCCTTTTGTATTAAATTCGGATGCGGTTTCTGTGTTTCATCGTCAATAAGAAGGTCCAAGGGATACAGTAAACCTGAAGTGAAGCATCGGAATCTAAAACTGGACTCACAGGAGAGGTTCAAATCATAGAAAGTTAGAGTGTCAGTCCTCTTGTACTTAAGACGGTATTGTGCCTTTTGTATTAATTTCGAATGCAATTTCTGTAATTCATCGTCAATAAGAAGGTCCAAGTGATACAGTAAACCTGAAGTGAAGCATCGGAATCTAAAACTGGATTCATAGGGAGGTTCAAATCATAGAAAGTTAGAGTGTCAGTCCTCCTGTACTTAAGTCGTCATTGTGCATTTTGTATTAAATTCGGATGCAATTTCTGTGTTTCAACGTCAATAAGAAGGTCAAAGGGATACAGAAAACCTGAAGTGAAGCATCGGAATCTAAAACAGGACTCACAGGAGAGGTTAACATCATTGAGAGTTAGAGTGTCAGTCCTCTTGTACTTAAGTCGGCATTGTGCCTTTTGTATTTAATTGCGATGCAATTTCTGTGATTCATCGTCAATAAGGAGGTCCAAGGTATACAGTAATCCTGAAGTGAAGCATCGGAATCTAAAACTGGACTCGCAAGAGAGGTTGAAATCATAGAAAGTTAGAGTGTCACTCCTCTTGAACTTAAGTCGGCATCGTGCCTTTTGCATTAAATTCTTATGCAATATCAGTGTTTCATCGTCAATAAGAATGTCCAAGGTATACAGTAAACCCGAAGTGAAGCATCGGAATCTGACACTGGACCCACAGGACAGGTTCAAATCATAAATAGTTATAGTGTCAGTCCTCTAGTACTTAAGTCGGCATTGGGCCTTTTGAATTTAATTCCGCTGCAATTTCTGTGCTTCATCGTCAATAAGAAGGTCCAAGGGAAACAGTAAACCTGAAGTGAAGCATCGGAATGTAAAACTGGACTCACAGGAGATGTTCAAATCATAGAAAGTTAAACTGTCAGTCCTGTTGTACTTAAGTCGGCATTGTGAATTTTGAATTTTATTCCGATGCAAATTCTGTGATTCTCGTCAATAAGAAGGTCCAGGTTATACAATAAACCTGAAATGAAGCATCGGAACCTAAAACAGGACTCTCAGCAGAGGTTCAAATCATAGAAAGTTAGAGTGTCAGTCCTCTTGTACTTAAGACGGTATTGTGCCTTTTGTATTAATTTCGGATGCAATTTCTGTAATTCATCGTCAATAAGAAGGTCCAAGTGATACAGTAAACCTGAAGTGAAGCATCGGAACCTAAAACTGGATTCACAGGGAGGTTCAAATCATAGAAAGTTAGAGTGTCAGTCCTCCTGTACTTAAGTCGGAATTGTGCATTTTGTATTAAATTCGGATGCAATTTCTGTGTTTCATCGACAATAAGAAGGTCAAAGGGATACAGTAAACCTGAAGTGAAGCATCGGAATCTAAAACAGGACTCACAGGAGAGGTTCACATCATTGAGAGTTAGAGTGTCAGTCCTCTTGTACTTAAGTCGGCATTGTGCCTTTTGTATTTAATTGCGATGCAATTTCTGTGATTCACCGTCAATAAGAAGGTCCAAGGGATACAGTAAACCTGAAGTGAAGCATCGGAATCTAAAACAGGACTCACAGCAGAGGTTCAGATCATAGAAAGTTTGAGTGTCAGTCCTCTTGTACTTAAGTCGGCATTGTGCCTTTTGAATTTAATTCCGATCCAATTTCTGTGCTTCATCGTCAATAAGAAGGTCCAAGGGATACAGTAAACCTGAAGTGAAGCATCGGAATCTAAAACTGGACTCACAGGAGAGATTCAAATCATAGAAAGTTAGAGTGTCAGTCCGCTTGTACTTAAGTCGGCATTGTGCCTTTTGTATTAAATTCGGATGCAGTTTCTGTGTTTCATTGTCAATAAGAAGGTCCGAGGGGTACAGTAAACCTGAAGTGAAGCATCGGAATCTAAAACTGGACTCAAAGGAGAGGTTCAAATCATAGAAAGATAGAGTGTCAGTCCTCTTGTACTTAAGTCGGCATTGTGCCTTTTGTATTAAATTCGGATGCGGTTTCTGTGTTTCATCGTCAATAAGAAGGTCCAAGGGATACAGTAAACCTGAAGTGAAGCATCGGAATCTAAAACTGGACTCACAGGAGAGGTTCAAATCATAGAAAGTTAGAGTGTCAGTCCTCTTGTACTTAAGACGGTATTGTGCCTTTTGTATTAATTTCGAATGCAATTTCTGTAATTCATCGTCAATAAGAATGTCCAAGTGATACAGTAAACCTGAAGTAAAGCATCGGAATCTAAAACTGGATTCACAGGGAGGTTCAAATCATAGAAAGTTAGAGTGTCAGTCCTCCTGTACTTAAGTCGTCATTGTGCATTTTGTATTAAATTCTTATGCAATATCTGTGTTTCATCGTCAATAAGAATGTCCAAGGTATACAGTAAACCCGAAGTGAAGCATCGGAATCTGACACTGGACCCACAGGACAGGTTCAAATCATAAATAGTTATAGTGTCAGTCCTCTAGTACTTAAGTCGGCATTGGGCCTTTTGAATTTAATTCCGCTGCAATTTCTGTGCTTCATCGTCAATAAGAAGGTCCAAGGGAAACAGTAAACCTGAAGTGAAGCATCGGAATGTAAAACTGGACTCACAGGAGATGTTCAAATCATAGAAAGTTAAACTGTCAGTCCTGTTGTACTTAAGTCGGCATTGTGAATTTTGAATTTTATTCCGATGCAAATTCTGTGATTCTCGTCAATAAGAAGGTCCAGGTTATACAATAAACCTGAAATGAAGCATCGGAACCTAAAACAGGACTCTCAGCAGAGGTTCAAATCATAGAAAGTTAGAGTGTCAGTCCTCTTGTACTTAAGTCGGCATTGTGCCTTTCGTATTAAATTCGGATGCCATTTCTATGTTTCATCGTCAATAATAAGGTCCAAGGGATACAGTAAACCTGAAGTGAAGCATCGGAATGTAAAACTGGACTCACAGGAGAGGTTCAAATCATAGAAAGGTAGAGTGTCAGTCCTCTTGTACTTAAGTCGGCATTGTGCCTTTCGAATTTAATTCCGATGCAGTTTCTGTGATTCATCGCCAATAAGAAGGTCCACGGGATACAGTAAACCTGAAGTGAAGCATCGGAATCTAAAACTGGACTCAAAGGAGAATTACAAATCATAGAAAGATAGAGTGTCAGTCCTCTTGTACTTAAGTCGGCATTGTGCCTTTTGTATTAAATTCGGATGCGGTTTATGTGTTTCATCGTCAATAAGAAGGTCCAAGGGATACAGTAAACCTGAAGTGAAGCATCGGAATCTAAAACTGGACTCACAGGAGAGGTTCAAATCATAGAAAGTTAGAGTGTCAGTCCTCTTGTACTTAAGACGGTATTGTGCCTTTTGTATTAATTTCGGATGCAATTTCTGTAATTCATCGTCAATAAGAAGGTCCATGGGATACAGTAACCCTGAAGTGAAGCATCGGAATCTAAAACTGGACTCAAAGGAGACGTTCAAATCATAGAAAGTTAGAGTGTCAGTCCTCTTGTACTTAAGTCGGCATTGTGCCTTTTGTATTAAATATGGATGCCATTTCTGTGTTTCATCGTCAGTAAGAAGGTCCGAGGGGTACAGTAAACCTGAAGTGAAGCATCGGAATCTAAAACTGGACTCACAGGGGAGGTTCAAATCTCAGAATGTTAGAGTGTCATTCCACTGGTACTTAAGTCAGCATTGTGATTTTTGTATTAATTTCGGATGCAATTTCTGTGTTTCATCGTCAATAAGAAGGTCCAAGGGATACAGTAAACCTGAAGTGTAGCATCGGAATCTAAAACTGGTCTCACAGGGGAGGTTCAAATCACAGAGAGTTAGAGTGTCAGTCCTATTTTACTGAAGTCGGCATTTTGCCTTTTGAGTTTAATTCCAATGCAATTTCTGTGTTTCATCGTCAATAAGAAGGTCCAAGGGATACAGTAAACCTGAAGTGAAGCATCGGAATCTAAAACTGGACTCACAGGAGAGGTTCAAATCATAGAAAGTTAGAGTGTCAACCCTCTTGTACTTAAGTCGGCATTGTGCATTTTGTATTAAATTCGGATGCAAATTCTGTGTTTCATCGTCAATAAGAAGGTCCAAGGGATACAGTGAACCTGAAGTGAAGCATCGGAATCTAAAACAGGACTCACAGGAGAGGTTCAGATCATAGAAAGTTTGAGTGTCAGTCCTCTTGTACTTAAGTCGGCATTGTGCCTTTTGAATTTAATTCCGATCCAATTTCTGTGCTTCATCGTCAATAAGAAGGTCCAAGGGATACAGTAAACCTGAAGTGAAGCATCGGAATCTAAAACTGGACTCACAGGAGAGATTCAAATCATAGAAAGTTAGAGTGTCAGTCCGCTTGTACTTAAGTCGGCATTGTGCCTTTTGTATTAAATTCGGATGCAGTTTCTGTGTTTCATCGTCAATAAGAAGGTCCGAGGGGTACAGTAAACCTGAAGTGAAGCATCGGAATCAAAAACTGGACTCACAGGAGAGGTTCAAATCATAGAAAGTTAGAGTGTTAGTCCTCTTGTACTGAAGTCGGCATTGTGACTTTTGTATTAAATTCGGATGCAATTTCTGTGTTTCATCGTCAATAAGATGGTCCAAGTGATACAGTAAACCTAAAATGTAGCATCGGAATCTAAAGCTGGACTCTCAAGAAAGGTTCAAATCATAGAAAGTTAGAGTGTCAGTCCTCTTGTACTTAAATCGGCATTGTGCCTTTTGAAATTAATTCCGATCCAATTTCTGTGTTTCGTAGTCATTAAGAAGGGCCAAGGTATACAGTAAACCTGAAGTGAAGCATCGGAATCTAAAACTGGACTCACAGGAGAGGTTCAGATCATAGAAAGTTATAGTGTCGGTCCTCTTGTACTGTAGCCGGCATTGTGCCTTTTGTATTAAATTCGGATGCAATTTGTGTGCTTCAACGTCAATAAGAAGGTCCAAGGGTTACAGTAAACATGAAGTGAAGCATCGGAATCTAAAAGTGGACTCACAGGAGAGGTTCAAATCATAGCAAGTTAGAGTGTCAGTCCTCTTATACTTCAGTCGGCATTGTGCTTTTGGTTTTTATTCCGATGCAATTTCTGTGCTTCATCGTCAATAAGAAGGTCCAAGGTATACAGTAAACCTGAAGTGAAGCATCGGAATCTAAAACTGGACTCACAGGAGAGGTTCAAATCATAGAAAGTAGATTGTCAGTACGCTAGTACTTAAGTCGGCATTGTGCCTTTGGTATTAAATTCGGATGCAGTTTCTGTGTTTCATCGTCAATAAGAAGGTCCGAGGGATACAGTAAACCTGAAGTGAAGCATCGGAATCTAAAACTGGACTCACAGGAGAGGTTCAAATCATTGAAAGTTAGAGTGTCAGACCTCTTGTACTTAAGTCGGCATTGTGCCTTCTGTATTAATTTCGGATGCAATTTCATCGTCAATAAGAAGGTCCAAGGGATACAGTAAAGCTGAAGTGAAGCATCGGAATCCATAACTGGACTCACAGGGGTGGTTCAAATCGTAAAAAGTTAGAGTGTCAGTCCTCTTGTACTTACGTCGGCATTGTGCCTTTTGTATTTAATTGCGATGCAATTTCTGTGATTCATCGTCAATAAGGAGGTCCAAGGTATACAGAAATCCTGAAGTGAAGCATCGGAATCTAAAACTGGACTCCCAAGAGACTTTGAAATCATAGAAAGTTAGAGTGTCTCTCCTCTTGTACTTAAGTCGGCATCGTGCCTTTTGCATTAAATTCTCTCACAATATCTGTGTTTCATCGTCAATAAGACGGTCCAAGGTATACAGTAAACCCGAAGTGAAGCATCGGAATCTGACACTGGACCCACAGGAGAGGTTCAAATCATAAAAAATTATAGTGTCAGTCCTGTTGTACTTAAGTCGGCATTGTGCCTTTCGAATTTAATTCCGATGCAGTTTCTGTATTTCATCGTCAATAAGAAGGTCCAAGGGATACAGTAAACCTGAAGTGAAGCATTGGAATCTAAAACTGGACTCAAAGGAGAGGTTCAAATCATAGAAAGTTAGAGTGTCAGTCCTCTTGTACTTAAGTCGGCATTGTGCCTTTTGAATTTAATTCCGACGCAATTTCTGTGCTTCATCGTCAATAAGAAGGTCCAAGGTATAGAGTAAACCTGAAGTGAAGCATCGGAATCTAAAACTGGACTCACAGGAGACGTTCAAATCATAGAAAATTAGAGTGTCAGTCCTCTTGTACTTAAGTCGGCATTGTGCATTTTGTATTAAATATGTATGCCATTTCTGTGTTTCATCGTCAATAAGAAGGTCCAAGGGATACAGTAAACCTGAATTGAAGCATCGGCATGTGAAACTGGCATCACAGGAGATGTTCAAATCATAGAAAGTTAGAGTGTCAGTTCTCTTGTACGTAAGACGGCATTGTGCCTTTTGAATTTTATTCCGATGCAATTTCTGTGCTTCATCGTCAATAAGAAGGTCCAAGGTATACAGTTAACCTGAAGTGAAGCATCGGAATCTAAAACTGGACTCACAGGAGAGGTTCAAATTATAGAAAGTTAGAGTATCTGTCCTCTTGTACTTAAATTGGCATTGTGCCTATTGTATTAAATTCGAATGCAAATTCTGTGTTTCTTCGTCAATAAGAAGGTCCAAAGGATACAGTAAACCTGAAGTGAAGCATCGGAATCTAAAACAGGTCTCACAGGAAAGGTTCAAATCATAGAAAGTTAGAGTGTGAGTCCGCTTGTACTTCAGTCGGCATTGTGGGTTTTGTATTAAATTCGGATGCATTTTCTGTGTTTCATCGTCAGTAAGAAGGTCCGAGGGGTACAGTAAACCTGAAGTGAAGCATCGGAATCTAAAACTGGACTCACAGGGGAGGTTCAAATCTTAGAATGTTAGAGTGTCAGTCCACTTGTACTTAAGTCAGCATTGAGATTTTTGTATTAATTTCGGATGCAATTTCTGTGTTTCATCGTCAATAAGACGGTCCAAGGGATACAGTAAACCTGAAGTGTAGCATTGGAATCTAAAACTGGTCTCACAGGGGAGGTTCAAATCATAGAGAGTTAGACTGTCAGTCCTCTTGTACTTAAGTCGGCATTTTGAATTTTGACTTTAATTCCGATGCAATTTCTTTGTTTCATCGTCAATAAGAAGGTCCAAGGGATACAGTAAACCTGAAGTGAAGCATCGGAATCTAAAACTGGACTCACAGGAGAGGTTCAAATCATAGAAAGTTAGAGTGTCAATCCTCTTGTACTTAAGTCGGCATTGTGCATTTTGTATTAAATTCGGATGCAATTTGTGTGCTTCATCGTCAATAAGAAGGTCCAAGGGTTACAGTAAACCTGAAGTGAAGCATCGGAATCTAGAACTGGACTCACAGGAGAGGTTCAAATCATAGAAAGTTAGAGTGTCCGTCCTCTTGTTCTTCAGTCGGCACTGTGCCTATTGTATTCAATTCCGATGCAATTTCTGTGCTTCATCGTCAACAAGAAGGTCCAAGTATACAGTAAACCTGAAGTGAAGCATCGGAATCTAAAACTGGACTCACAGGAGAGGTTCAAATCATAGAAAGTTAGAGTATCTGTCCTCTTGTACTTAAATTGGCATTGTGCCTATTGTATTAAATTCGAATGCAAATTCTGTGTTTCTTCGTCAATAAGAAGGTCCAAAGGATACAGTAAACCTGAAGTGAAGCATCGGAATCTAAAACAGGTCTCACAGGAAAGGATCAAATCATAGAAAGTTAGAGTGTGAGTCCGCTTGTACTTCAGTCGGCATTGTGGGTTTTGTATTAAATTCGGATGCATTTTCTGTGTTTCATCGTCAGTAAGAAGGTCCGAGGGGTACAGTAAACCTGAAGTGAAGCATCGGAATCTAAAACTGGACTCACAGGGGAGGTTCAAATCTTAGAATGTTAGAGTGTCAGTCCACTTGTACTTAAGTCAGCATTGAGATTTTTGTATTAATTTCGGATGCAATTTCTGTGTTTCATCGTCAATAAGACGGTCCAAGGGATACAGTAAACCTGAAGTGTAGCATTGGAATCTAAAACTGGTCTCACAGGGGAGGTTCAAATCATAGAGAGTTAGAGTGTCAGTCCTCTTGTACTTAAGTCGGCATTTTGCCTTTTGACTTTAATTCCGATGCAATTTCTTTGTTTCATCGTCAATAAGAAGGTCCAAGGGATAGAGTAAACCTGAAGTGAAGCATCGGAATCTAAAACAGGTCTCACAGGAAAGGTTCAAATCATAGAAAGTTAGAGTGTGAGTCCGCTTGTACTTCAGTCGGCATTGTGGGTTTTGTATTAAATTCGGATGCATTTTCTGTGTTTCATCGTCAGTAAGAAGGTCCGAGGGGTACAGTAAACCTGAAGTGAAGCATCGGAATCTAAAACTGGACTCACAGGGGAGGTTCAAATCTTAGAATGTTAGAGTGTCAGTCCACTTGTACTTAAGTCAGCATTGAGATTTTTGTATTAATTTCGGATGCAATTTCTGTGTTTCATCGTCAATAAGACGGTCCAAGGGATACAGTAAACCTGAAGTGTAGCATTGGAATCTAAAACTGGTCTCACAGGGGAGGTTCAAATCATAGAGAGTTAGAGTGTCAGTCCTCTTGTACTTAAGTCGGCATTTTGCCTTTTGACTTTAATTCCGATGCAATTTCTTTGTTTCATCGTCAATAAGAAGGTCCAAGGGATACAGTAAACCTGAAGTGAAGCATCGGAATCTAAAACTGGACTCACAGGAGAGGTTCAAATCATAGAAAGTTAGAGTGTCAATCCTCTTGTACTTAAGTCGGCATTGTGCATTTTGTATTAAATTCGGATGCAATTTGTGTGCTTCATCGTCAATAAGAAGGTCCAAGGGTTACAGTAAACCTGAAGTGAAGCATCGGAATCTAGAACTGGACTCACAGGAGAGGTTCAAATCATAGAAAGTTAGAGTGTCCGTCCTCTTGTTCTTCAGTCGGCACTGTGCCTATTGTATTCAATTCCGATGCAATTTCTGCGCTTCATCGTCAACAAGAAGGTCCAAGTATACAGTAAACCTGAAGTGAAGCATCGGAATCTAAAACTGGACTCACAGGAGAGGTTCAAATCATAGAAAGTTAGAGTGTCAGTCCGCTTGTACTTAAGTCGGCATTGTGCCTTTTATATTAAATTCGGATGCAATTTCTGTGTTTCATCGTCAATAAGAAGGTCCAAGGGATACAGTAAACCTGAAGTGAAGCATCAGAATCTAAAACTGGACTCACAGGAGAGGTTCAAATCATAGAAAGTTAGAGTGTTAGTCCTCTTGTACTGAAGTCGGCATTGTGACTTTTGTATTAAATTCGGATGCAATTTCTGTGTTTCATCTTCAATAAGAAGGTCCAAGGTATACAGTAAACCTGAAGTGAAGCATCGGAATCTAAAGCTGGACTCTCAAGAGAGGTTCAAATCATAGAAAGTTAGAGTGTCAGTCCTCATGTACTTAAATCGGCATTGTGACTTTTGAAATTAATTCCGATGCAATTTCTGTGTTTCGTAGTCAATAAGAAGGGCCAAGGTATACAGTAAACCTGAAGTGAAGCATCGGAATCTAAAACTGGACTCACAGGAGTGGTTCAAATCATAGAAAGTTACAGTGTCGGTGCTCTTGTACTTTAGTCGGCATTGTGCCTTTTGTATTAAATTCGGATGCAATTTGTGTGCTTCAACGTCAATAAGAAGGTCCAAGGGTTACAGTAAACCTGAACTGAAGCATCGGAATCTAAAAGTGGACTCACAGGAGAGGTTCAAATCATAGCAAGTTAGAGTGTCAGTCCTCTTATACTTCAGTCGGCATTGTGCCTTTGGTATTTTATTCCAATGCAATTTCTGTGCTTCATCGTCAATAAGATGGTCCAAGGTATACAGTAAACCTGAAGTGAAGCATCGGAATCTAAAACTGGACTCACAGGAGAGGTTCCAATCATAGAAAGTAGATTGTCAGTACGCTTGTACTTAAGTCGGCATTGTGCCTTTGGTATTAAATTCGGATGCAGTTTCTGTGTTTCATCGTCAATAAGAAGGTCCGAGAGATACAGTAAACCTGAAGTGAAGCATCGGAATCTAAAACTGGACTCACAGGAGAGGTTCAAATCACTGAAAGTTAGAGGGTCGGACCTCTTGTACTTAAGTCGGCATTGTGCCTTCTGTATTTATTTCGGATGCAATTTCATCATCAATAAGAATGTCCAAGGGATACAGTAAACCTGAAGAGAAGCATCGGAATCTATAACTGGACTCACAGGGGTGGTTCAAATCGTAGAAAATTAGAGTGTCAGTCCTCTTGTACTGAAGTCGGCAATGTGCCTTTTGAATTTAATTCCGATGCAATTTCTGTGTTTCATCGACAATAAGAAGGTCCAAGGGATACAGTAAACCTGAAGTGAAGCATCGGAATCAAAACTGGACTCACGGGAGCGGTTCAAATCATACAGAGTTAGAGTGTCAATCCTCTTGTACTTAAGTCGGCATTGTGCATTTTGTATTAAATTCGGATGCATTTTCTGTGTTTCATCGTCAATAAGAAGGACCAAGGGATACAGTAAACCTGAAGTGAAGCATCGGAATCTAAAACAGGACTCACAGGAGAGGTTCAGATCATAGAAAGTTAGAGTGTCAGACCTCTTGTACTTAAGTCGGCATTGTGCCTTTTGAATTTAATTCCGATCCAATTTCTGTGCTTCATCGTCAATAAGAACGTCCAAGGGATATAGTAAACCTGAAGTGAAGCATCGGAATCTAAAACTGGACTCACAGGAGAGATTCAAATCATAGAAAGTTAGTCAGTCCGCTTGTACTTAAGTCGGCATTGTGCCTTTTGTATTAAATTCGGATGCAGTTTCTGTGTTTTATCGTCAATAAGAAGGTCCGAGGGGTACAGTAAACCTGAAGTGAAGCATCGGAATCTAAAACTGGACTCACAGGAGAGGTTCAAATCATAGAAAGTTAGAGTGTCAGTCCGCTTGTACTTAAGTCGGCATTGTGCCTTTTATATTAAATTCGGATGCAATTTCTGTGTTTCATCGTCAATAAGAAGGTCCAAGGGATACAGTAAACCTGAAGTGAAGCATCAGAATCTAAAACTGGACTCACAGGAGAGGTTCAAATCATAGAAAGTTAGTGTGTTAGTCCTCTTGTACTGAAGTCGGCATTGTGACTTTTGTATTAAATTCGGATGCAATTTCTGTGTTTCATCTTCAATAAGAAGGTCCAAGGTATACAGTAAACCTGAAGTGAAGCATCGGAATCTAAAGCTGGACTCTCAAGAGAGGTTCAAATCATAGAAAGTTAGAGTGTCAGTCCTCTTGTACTTAAATCGGCATTGTGACTTTTGAAATTAATTCCGATGCAATTTCTGTGTTTCGTAGTCAATAAGAAGGGCCAAGGTATACAGTAAACCTGAAGTGAAGCATCGGAATCTAAAACTGGACTCACAGGAGTGGTTCAAATCATAGAAAGTTACAGTGTCGGTGCTCTTGTACTTTAGTCGGCATTGTGCCTTTTGTATTAAATTCGGATGCAATTTGTGTGCTTCAACGTCAATAAGAAGGTCCAAGGGTTACAGTAAACCTGAACTGAAGCATCGGAATCTAAAAGTGGACTCACAGGAGAGGTTCAATTCATAGCAAGTTAGAGTGTCAGTCCTCTTACACTTCAGTCGGCATTGTGCCTTTGGTATTTTATTCCAATGCAATTTCTGTGCTTCATCGTCAATAAGATGGTCCAAGGTATACAGTAAACCTGAAGTGAAGCATCGGAATCTAAAACTGGACTCACAGGAGAGGTTCCAATCATAGAAAGTAGATTGTCAGTACGCTTGTACTTAAGTCGGCATTGTGCCTTTGGTATTAAATTCGGATGCAGTTTCTGTGTTTCATCGTCAATAAGAAGGTCCGAGAGATACAGTAAACCTGAAGTGAAGCATCGGAATCTAAAACTGGACTCACAGGAGAGGTTCAAATCACTGAAAGTTAGAGGGTCGGACCTCTTGTACTTAAGTCGGCATTGTGCCTTCTGTATTTATTTCGGATGCAATTTCATCATCAATAAGAATGTCCAAGGGATACAGTAAACCTGAAGAGAAGCATCGGAATCTATAACTGGACTCACAGGGGTGGTTCAAATCGTAGAAAATTAGAGTGTCAGTCCTCTTGTACTGAAGTCGGCAATGTGCCTTTTGAATTTAATTCCGATGCAATTTCTGTGTTTCATCGACAATAAGAAGGTCCAAGGGATACAGTAAACCTGAAGTGAAGCATCGGAATCAAAACTGGACTCACGGGAGCGGTTCAAATCATACAGAGTTAGAGTGTCAATCCTCTTGTACTTAAGTCGGCATTGTGCATTTTGTATTAAATTCGGATGCATTTTCTGTGTTTCATCGTCAATAAGAAGGACCAAGGGATACAGTAAACCTGAAGTGAAGCATCGGAATCTAAAACAGGACTCACAGGAGAGGTTCTGATCATAGAAAGTTAGAGTGTCAGACCTCTTGTACTTAAGTCGGCATTGTGCCTTTTGAATTTAATTCCGATCCAATTTCTGTGCTTCATCGTCAATAAGAACGTCCAAGCGATATAGTAAACCTGAAGTGAAGCATCGGAATCTAAAACTGGACTCACAGGAGAGATTCAAATCATAGAAAGTTAGTCAGTCCGCTTGTACTTAAGTCGGCATTGTGCCTTTTGTATTAAATTCGGATGCAGTTTCTGTGTTTTATCGTCAATAAGAAGGTCCGAGGGGTACAGTAAACCTGAAGTGAAGCATCGGAATCTAAAACTGGACTCACAGGAGAGGTTCAAATCATAGAAAGTTAGAGTGTCAGTCCGCTTGTACTTAAGTCGGCATTGTGCCTTTTATATTAAATTCGGATGCAATTTCTGTGTTTCATCGTCAATAAGAAGGTCCAAGGGATACAGTAAACCTGAAGTGAAGCATCAGAATCTAAAACTGGACTCACAGGAGAGGTTCAAATCATAGAAAGTTAGTGTGTTAGTCCTCTTGTACTGAAGTCGGCATTGTGACTTTTATATTAAATTCGGATGCAATTTCTGTGTTTCATCGTCAATAAGAAGGTCCAAGGGATACAGTAAACCTGAAGTGAAGCATCAGAATCTAAAACTGGACTCACAGGAGAGGTTCAAATCATAGAAAGTTAGAGTGTTAGTCCTCTTGTACTGAAGTCGGCATTGTGACTTTTGTATTAAATTCGGATGCATTTTCTGTGTTTCATCGTCAATAAGAAGGACCAAGGGATACAGTAAACCTGAAGTGAAGCATCGGAATCTAAAACAGGACTCACAGGAGAGGTTCAGATCATAGAAAGTTAGAGTGTCAGACCTCTTGTACTTAAGTCGGCATTGTGCCTTTTGAATTTAATTCCGATCCAATTTCTGTGCTTCATCGTCAATAAGAACGTCCAAGGGATATAGTAAACCTGAAGTGAAGCATCGGAATCTAAAACTGGACTCACAGGAGAGATTCAAATCATAGAAAGTTAGTCAGTCCGCTTGTACTTAAGTCGGCATTGTGCCTTTTGTATTAAATTCGGATGCAGTTTCTGTGTTTTATCGTCAATAAGAAGGTCCGAGGGGTACAGTAAACCTGAAGTGAAGCATCGGAATCTAAAACTGGACTCACAGGAGAGGTTCAAATCATAGAAAGTTAGAGTGTCAGTCCGCTTGTACTTAAGTCGGCATTGTGCCTTTTATATTAAATTCGGATGCAATTTCTGTGTTTCATCGTCAATAAGAAGGTCCAAGGGATACAGTAAACCTGAAGTGAAGCATCAGAATCTAAAACTGGACTCACAGGAGAGGTTCAAATCATAGAAAGTTAGTGTGTTAGTCCTCTTGTACTGAAGTCGGCATTGTGACTTTTGTATTAAATTCGGATGCAATTTCTGTGTTTCATCTTCAATAAGAAGGTCCAAGGTATACAGTAAACCTGAAGTGAAGCATCGGAATCTAAAGCTGGACTCTCAAGAGAGGTTCAAATCATAGAAAGTTAGAGTGTCAGTCCTCTTGTACTTAAATCGGCATTGTGACTTTTGAAATTAATTCCGATGCAATTTCTGTGTTTCGTAGTCAATAAGAAGGGCCAAGGTATACAGTAAACCTGAAGTGAAGCATCGGAATCTAAAACTGGACTCACAGGAGTGGTTCAAATCATAGAAAGTTACAGTGTCGGTGCTCTTGTACTTTAGTCGGCATTGTGCCTTTTGTATTAAATTCGGATGCAATTTGTGTGCTTCAACGTCAATAAGAAGGTCCAAGGGTTACAGTAAACCTGAACTGAAGCATCGGAATCTAAAAGTGGACTCACAGGAGAGGTTCAATTCATAGCAAGTTAGAGTGTCAGTCCTCTTATACTTCAGTCGGCATTGTGCCTTTGGTATTTTATTCCAATGCAATTTCTGTGCTTCATCGTCAATAAGATGGTCCAAGGTATACAGTAAACCTGAAGTGAAGCATCGGAATCTAAAACTGGACTCACAGGAGAGGTTCCAATCATAGAAAGTAGATTGTCAGTACGCTTGTACTTAAGTCGGCATTGTGCCTTTGGTATTAAATTCGGATGCAGTTTCTGTGTTTCATCGTCAATAAGAAGGTCCGAGAGATACAGTAAACCTGAAGTGAAGCATCGGAATCTAAAACTGGACTCACAGGAGAGGTTCAAATCACTGAAAGTTAGAGGGTCGGACCTCTTGTACTTAAGTCGGCATTGTGCCTTCTGTATTTATTTCGGATGCAATTTCATCATCAATAAGAAGGTCCAAGGGATACAGTAAACCTGAAGTGAAGCATCGGAATCTATAACTGGACTCACAGGGGTGGTTCAAATCGTAGAAAATTAGAGTGTTAGTCCTCTTGTACTGAAGTCGGCATTGTGACTTTTGTATTAAATTCGGATGCAATTTCTGTGTTTCATCTTCAATAAGAAGGTCCAAGGTATACAGTAAACCTGAAGTGAAGCATCGGAATCTAAAGCTGGACTCTCAAGAGAGGTTCAAATCATAGAAAGTTAGAGTGTCAGTCCTCATGTACTTAAGTCGGCATTGTGACTTTTGAAATTAATTCCGATGCAATTTCTGTGTTTCGTAGTCAATAAGAAGGGCCAAGGTATACAGTAAACCTGAAGTGAAGCATCGGAGTCTAAAACTGGACTCACAGGAGTGGTTCAAATCATAGAAAGTTACAGTGTCGGTGCTCTTGTACTTTAGTCGGCATTGTGCCTTTTGTATTAAATTCGGATGCAATTTGTGTGCTTCAACGTCAATAAGAAGGTCCAAGGGTTACAGTAAACCTGAACTGAAGCATCGGAATCTAAAAGTGGACTCACAGGAGAGGTTCAAATCATAGCAAGTTAGAGTGTCAGTCCTCTTATACTTCAGTCGGCATTGTGCCTTTGGTATTTTATTCCAATGCAATTTCTGTGCTTCATCGTCAATAAGATGGTCCAAGGTATACAGTAAACCTGATGTGAAGCATCGGAATCTAAAACTGGACTCACAGGAGAGGTTCAAATCACTGAAAGTTAGAGGGTCGGACCTCTTGTACTTAAGTCGGCATTGTGCCTTCTGTATTTATTTCGGATGCAATTTCATCATCAATAAGAATGTCCAAGGGATACAGTAAACCTGAAGAGAAGCATCGGAATCTATAACTGGACTCACAGGGGTGGTTCAAATCGTAGAAAATTAGAGTGTCAGTCCTCTTGTACTGAAGTCGGCAATGTGCCTTTTGAATTTAATTCCGATGCAATTTCTGTGTTTCATCGACAATAAGAAGGTCCAAGGGATACAGTAAACCTGAAGTGAAGCATCGGAATCAAAACTGGACTCACGGGAGCGGTTCAAATCATACAGAGTTAGAGTGTCAATCCTCTTGTACTTAAGTCGGCATTGTGCATTTTGTATTAAATTCGGATGCATTTTCTGTGTTTCATCGTCAATAAGAAGGACCAAGGGATACAGTAAACTTGAAGTGAAGCATCGGAATCTAAAACAGGACTCACAGGAGAGGTTCAGATCATAGAAAGTTAGAGTGTCAGACCTCTTGTACTTAAGTCGGCATTGTGCCTTTTGAATTTAATTCCGATCCAATTTCTGTGCTTCATCGTCAATAAGAACGTCCAAGGGATATAGTAAACCTGAAGTGAAGCATCGGAATCTAAAACTGGACTCACAGGAGAGATTCAAATCATAGAAAGTTAGTCAGTCCGCTTGTACTTAAGTCGGCATTGTGCCTTTTGTATTAAATTCGGATGCAGTTTCTGTGTTTTATCGTCAATAAGAAGGTCCGAGGGGTACAGTAAACCTGAAGTGAAGCATCGGAATCTAAAACTGGACTCACAGGAGAGGTTCAAATCATAGAAAGTTAGAGTGTCAGTCCGCTTGTACTTAAGTCGGCATTGTGCCTTTTATATTAAATTCGGATGCAATTTCTGTGTTTCATCGTCAATAAGAAGGTCCAAGGGATACAGTAAACCTGAAGTGAAGCATCAGAATCTAAAACTGGACTCACAGGAGAGGTTCAAATCATAGAAAGTTAGTGTGTTAGTCCTCTTGTACTGAAGTCGGCATTGTGACTTTTGTATTAAATTCGGATGCAATTTCTGTGTTTCATCTTCAATAAGAAGGTCCAAGGTATACAGTAAACCTGAAGTGAAGCATCGGAATCTAAAGCTGGACTCTCAAGAGAGGTTCAAATCATAGAAAGTTAGAGTGTCAGTCCTCTTGTACTTAAATCGGCATTGTGACTTTTGAAATTAATTCCGATGCAATTTCTGTGTTTCGTAGTCAATAAGAAGGGCCAAGGTATACAGTAAACCTGAAGTGAAGCATCGGAATCTAAAACTGGACTCACAGGAGTGGTTCAAATCATAGAAAGTTACAGTGTCGGTGCTCTTGTACTTTAGTCGGCATTGTGCCTTTTGTATTAAATTCGGATGCAATTTGTGTGCTTCAACGTCAATAAGAAGGTCCAAGGGTTACAGTAAACCTGAACTGAAGCATCGGAATCTAAAAGTGGACTCACAGGAGAGGTTCAATTCATAGCAAGTTAGAGTGTCAGTCCTCTTACACTTCAGTCGGCATTGTGCCTTTGGTATTTTATTCCAATGCAATTTCTGTGCTTCATCGTCAATAAGATGGTCCAAGGTATACAGTAAACCTGAAGTGAAGCATCGGAATCTAAAACTGGACTCACAGGAGAGGTTCCAATCATAGAAAGTAGATTGTCAGTACGCTTGTACTTAAGTCGGCATTGTGCCTTTGGTATTAAATTCGGATGCAGTTTCTGTGTTTCATCGTCAATAAGAAGGTCCGAGAGATACAGTAAACCTGAAGTGAAGCATCGGAATCTAAAACTGGACTCACAGGAGAGGTTCAAATCACTGAAAGTTAGAGGGTCGGACCTCTTGTACTTAAGTCGGCATTGTGCCTTCTGTATTTATTTCGGATGCAATTTCATCATCAATAAGAATGTCCAAGGGATACAGTAAACCTGAAGAGAAGCATCGGAATCTATAACTGGACTCACAGGGGTGGTTCAAATCGTAGAAAATTAGAGTGTCAGTCCTCTTGTACTGAAGTCGGCAATGTGCCTTTTGAATTTAATTCCGATGCAATTTCTGTGTTTCATCGACAATAAGAAGGTCCAAGGGATACAGTAAACCTGAAGTGAAGCATCGGAATCAAAACTGGACTCACGGGAGCGGTTCAAATCATACAGAGTTAGAGTGTCAATCCTCTTGTACTTAAGTCGGCATTGTGCATTTTGTATTAAATTCGGATGCATTTTCTGTGTTTCATCGTCAATAAGAAGGACCAAGGGATACAGTAAACCTGAAGTGAAGCATCGGAATCTAAAACAGGACTCACAGGAGAGGTTCAGATCATAGAAAGTTAGAGTGTCAGACCTCTTGTACTTAAGTCGGCATTGTGCCTTTTGAATTTAATTCCGATCCAATTTCTGTGCTTCATCGTCAATAAGAACGTCCAAGGGATATAGTAAACCTGAAGTGAAGCATCGGAATCTAAAACTGGACTCACAGGAGAGATTCAAATCATAGAAAGTTAGTCAGTCCGCTTGTACTTAAGTCGGCATTGTGCCTTTTGTATTAAATTCGGATGCAGTTTCTGTGTTTTATCGTCAATAAGAAGGTCCGAGGGGTACAGTAAACCTGAAGTGAAGCATCGGAATCTAAAACTGGACTCACAGGAGAGGTTCAAATCACTGAAAGTTAGAGGGTCGGACCTCTTGTACTTAAGTCGGCATTGTGCCTTCTGTATTTATTTCGGATGCAATTTCATCATCAATAAGAATGTCCAAGGGATACAGTAAACCTGAAGAGAAGCATCGGAATCTATAACTGGACTCACAGGGGTGGTTCAAATCGTAGAAAATTAGAGTGTCAGTCCTCTTGTACTGAAGTCGGCAATGTGCCTTTTGAATTTAATTCCGATGCAATTTCTGTGTTTCATCGACAATAAGAAGGTCCAAGGGATACAGAAAACCTGAAGTGAAGCATCGGAATCAAAACTGGACTCACGGGAGCGGTTCAAATCATACAGAGTTAGAGTGTCAATCCTCTTGTACTTAAGTCGGCATTGTGCATTTTGTATTAAATTCGGATGCATTTTCTGTGTTTCATCGTCAATAAGAAGGACCAAGGGATACAGTAAACCTGAAGTGAAGCATCGGAATCTAAAACAGGACTCACAGGAGAGGTTCAGATCATAGAAAGTTAGAGTGTCAGACCTCTTGTACTTAAGTCGGCATTGTGCCTTTTGAATTTAATTCCGATCCAATATCTGTGCTTCATCGTCAATAAGAACGTCCAAGGGATATAGTAAACCTGAAGTGAAGCATCGGAATCTAAAACTGGACTCACAGGAGAGATTCAAATCATAGAAAGTTAGTCAGTCCGCTTGTACTTAAGTCGGCATTGTGCCTTTTGTATTAAATTCGGATGCAGTTTCTGTGTTTTATCGTCAATAAGAAGGTCCGAGGGGTACAGTAAACCTGAAGTGAAGCATCGGAATCTAAAACTGGACTCACAGGAGAGGTTCAAATCATAGAAAGTTAGAGTGTCAGTCCGCTTGTACTTAAGTCGGCATTGTGCCTTTTATATTAAATTCGGATGCAATTTCTGTGTTTCATCGTCAATAAGAAGGTCCAAGGGATACAGTAAACCTGAAGTGAAGCATCAGAATCTAAAACTGGACTCACAGGAGAGGTTCAAATCATAGAAAGTTAGTGTGTTAGTCCTCTTGTACTGAAGTCGGCATTGTGACTTTTGTATTAAATTCGGATGCAATTTCTGTGTTTCATCTTCAATAAGAAGGTCCAAGGTATACAGTAAACCTGAAGTGAAGCATCGGAATCTAAAGCTGGACTCTCAAGAGAGGTTCAAATCATAGAAAGTTAGAGTGTCAGTCCTCTTGTACTTAAATCGGCATTGTGACTTTTGAAATTATTTCCGATGCAATTTCTGTGTTTCGTAGTCAATAAGAAGGGCCAAGGTATACAGTAAACCTGAAGTGAAGCATCGGAATCTAAAACTGGACTCACAGGAGTGGTTCAAATCATAGAAAGTTACAGTGTCGGTGCTCTTGTACTTTAGTCGGCATTGTGCCTTTTGTATTAAATTCGGATGCAATTTGTGTGCTTCAACGTCAATAAGAAGGTCCAAGGGTTACAGTAAACCTGAACTGAAGCATCGGAATCTAAAAGTGGACTCACAGGAGAGGTTCAATTCATAGCAAGTTAGAGTGTCAGTCCTCTTATACTTCAGTCGGCATTGTGCCTTTGGTATTTTATTCCAATGCAATTTCTGTGCTTCATCGTCAATAAGATGGTCCAAGGTATACAGTAAACCTGAAGTGAAGCATCGGAATCTAAAACTGGACTCACAGGAGAGGTTCCAATCATAGAAAGTAGATTGTCAGTACGCTTGTACTTAAGTCGGCATTGTGCCTTTGGTATTAAATTCGGATGCAGTTTCTGTGTTTCATCGTCAATAAGAAGGTCCAAGAGATACAGTAAACCTGAAGTGAAGCATCGGAATCTAAAACTGGACTCACAGGAGAGGTTCAAATCACTGAAAGTTAGAGGGTCGGACCTCTTGTACTTAAGTCGGCATTGTGCCTTCTGTATTTATTTCGGATGCAATTTCATCATCAATAAGAAGGTCCAAGGGATACAGTAAACCTGAAGTGAAGCATCGGAATCTATAACTGGACTCACAGGGGTGGTTCAAATCGTAGAAAATTAGAGTGTCAGTCCTCTTGTACTGAAGTCGGCAATGTGCCTTTTGAATTTAATTCCGATGCAATTTCTGTGTTTCATCGACAATAAGAAGGTCCAAGGGATACAGTAAACCTGAAGTGAAGCATCGGAATCAAAACTGGACTCACGGGAGCGGTTCAAATCATAGAAAGTTAGAGTGTCAATCCTCTTGTACTTAAGTCGGAATTGTGCATTTTGTATTAAATTCGGATGCAATTTCTGTGTTTCATCGTCAATAAGAAGGACCAAGGGATACAGTAAACCTGAAGTGAAGCATCGGAATCTAAAACAGGACTCACAGGAGAGGTTCAGATCATAGAAAGTTAGAGTGTCAGACCTCTTGTACTTAAGTCGGCATTGTGCCTTTTGAATTTAATTCCGATCCAATTTCTGTGCTTCATCGTCAATAAGAACGTCCAAGGGATATAGTAAACCTGAAGTGAAGCATCGGAATCTAAAACTGGACTCACAGGAGAGATTCAAATCATAGAAAGTTAGTCAGTCCGCTTGTACTTAAGTCGGCATTGTGCCTTTTGTATTAAATTCGGATGCAGTTTCTGTGTTTTATCGTCAATAAGAAGGTCCGAGGGGTACAGTAAACCTGAAGTGAAGCATCGGAATCAAAAACTGGACTCACAGGAGAGGTTCAAGTCATAGAAAGTTAGAGTGTCAGTCCTCTTGTACTTAAGTCGGCATTGTGCCTTTTGTATTAATTTCGGATGCAATTTCTGTGTTTCATCGTGAATAAGAAGGTCCAAAGGATACAGTAAACCTGAAGTGAAGCATCAGAATCTAAAACTGGACTCACAGGAGAGGTTCAAATCATAGAAAGTTACAGTGTCGGTCCTCTTGTACTTAAGTCGGCATTGTGCCTTTTGTATTAAATTCGGATGCAATTTGTGTGCTTCATCGTCAATAAGAAGGTCCAAGGGTTACAATAAACCTGAAGTGAAGCATCGGAATCTAAAACTGAACTCACAGGAGAGGTTCAAATCATAGAAAGTTAGAGTGTCCGTCCTCTTGTACTTCAGTCGGCACTGTGCCTATTGTATTCTATTCCGATGCAATTTCTGTGCTTCATCGTCAATAAGAAGGTCCATGGTATACAGGAAACTTGAAGTGAAGCATCGGAATCTAAAACTGGACTCACAGGAGAGGTTCAAATCATAGAAAATTAGAGTGTCAGTCCGCTTGTACTTAAGTCGGCATTGTGCCTTTTGTATTAAATTCGGATGAAGTTTCTGTGTTTCATCGTCAATAAGAAGGTCCGAGGGATACAGTAAACCTGTAGTGAAGCATCGGAATCTAAAACTGGACTCACAGGAGAGGTTCAAATCATAGAAAGTAGATTGTCAGTCCTCATGTACTGAAGTCGGCATTGTGACTTTTGTATTAAATTCGGATGCAATTTCCTTGTTTCATCGTCAATAAGAAGGTCCAAGTGATACAGTAAACCTGAAATGAAGCATCGGAATCGAAAGCTGGACTCTCAAGAGAGGTTCAAATCATAGAAAGTTAGAGTGTCAGTCCTCTTGTACTTAAATCGGCATTGTGCCTTTTGAATTTAATTCCGATGCAATTTCTGTGTTTCGTAGTCAATAAGAAGGGCCAAGGTATACAGTAAACCTGATTTGAAGCATCGGAATCTAAAACTGGACTCACAGGAGATGTTCAAATCATAGAAAGTTACAGTGTCGGTCCTCTTGTACTTTAGTCGGCATTGTGCCTTTGTATTAAATTCGGATGCAATTTGTGTGCTTCATCGTCAATAAGAAGGTCCAAGGGTTACAGTAAACCTGAAGTGAAGCATCGGAATCTAAAAGTGGACTCACAGGAGAGGTTCAAATCATAGCAAGTTAGAGTGTCAGTCCTCTTATACTTCAGTCGCCATTGTGCCTTTTGTATTTTATTCCGATGCAATTTCTGTGCTTCATCGTCAATGAGAAGGTCCATGGTATACAGTAAACCTGAAGTGAAGCATCGGAATCTAAAACTGGACTCACAGGAGAGGTTCAAATCATAGAAAGTTAGAGTGTCAGTCCTCTTGTACTTAAGTCGGTATTGTGCCTTTTGTATTAATTTCGGATGCAATTTCTGTGTTTCATCGTCTATAAGAAGGTCCAAGGGATACAGTAAACCTGAAGTGAAGCATTGGAATCTAAAACTGGATTCACAGGGGAGGTTCAAATCATAGAAAGTTAGAGTGTCATTCCTCCTGTACTTAAGTCGGCATTGTGATTTTTGTATTATATTCGGATGCAATTTCTGTGTTTCATCGTCATTAAGAAGGTCCAAGGGATACAGTAAACCTGAAGTGAAACATCGGAATCTAAAACAGGACTCACAGGAGAGGTTCACATCATTGAGTGTTAGAGTGTCAGTCCTCTTGTACTTAAGTCGGCATTGTGCATTTGTATTTAATTGCGATGCAATTTCTGTGTTTCATCGTCAATAACGAGGTCCAAGGTATACAGTAATCCTGAAGTGAAGCATCGGAATCTAAAACTGGACTCCCAAGAGAGGTTGAAATCATAGAAAGTTAGAGTGTCACTCGTCTTGTACTTAAGTCGGCATCGTGGCTTTTGCATTAAATTCTTATGCAATATCTGTGTTTCATCGTCAATAAGAAGGTCCAAGGTATACAGTAAACCCGAAGTGAAGCATCGGAATCTAACACTGGACCCACAGGAGAGGTTCAAATCATAAAAAGTTAGAGTGTCAGTCCTCTTGTACTTAAGTCGGCATTGTGCCTTTTGAATTTAATTCCGCTGCAATTTCTGTTCTTCATCGTAAATAAGAAGGTCCAAGGGAAACAGTAAACCTGAAGTGAGGCATCGGAATCTAAAACTGAACTCACAGGAGAGGTTCAAATCATAGAATGTTAGAGTGTCAGTCCTCTTGTACTTAAGTCGGCATTGTGCCTTTCGAATACAATTCCAATGCAGTTTCTGTGTTTCATCGTCAATAACGAGGTCCAAGGTATACAGTAATCCTGAAGTGAAGCATCGGAATCTAAAACTGGACTCACAGGAGAGGTTCAAATCATAGAAAGTTAGAGTGTCAGTCAGCTTGTACTTAAGTCGGCATTGTGCCTTTTGTATTAAATTCGGATGCAGTATCTTTGTTTCATCGTCAATAAGAAGGTCCGAGGGATACAGTAAACCTGAAGTTAAGCATCGGAATCTAAAACTGGACTCACAGGAGAGCTTCAAATCATTGAAAGTAGATTGTCAGTCCTCTTGTACTGAAGTCGGCATTGTGACTTTAGTATTAAATTCGGATGCAATTTCTGTGTTTCATCGTCAATAAGAAGGTCCAAGTGATACAGTAAACCTGAAATGAAGCATCGGCTTCTAAAGCTGGACTCTCAAGAGAGGTTCAAATCATCGAAAGTTAGAGTGTCAGTCCTCTTGTACTTCAATCGGCATTGTGCCTTTTGAAGTTAATTCCGATGCAATTTCTGTGTTTCGTAGTCAATAAGAAGGCCCAAGGTATATAGTAAACCTGAAGTGAAGCATCGGAATCTAAAACTGGACTCACAGGACAGGTTCAAATCATAGAAAGTAGATTGTCAGTCCGCTTGTACTTAAGTCGGCATTGTGCCTTTTGTATTAAATTCGGATGCAGTTTCTGTGTTTCATCGTCAATAAGAAGGTCCGTGGGATACAGTAAACCTGAAGTGAAGCATCGCAATCTAAAACTGGACTCACAGGAGAGGTTCAAATCATAGAAAGTTAGAGTGTCAGACCTCTTGTACTTAAGTCGGCTTTGTGCCTTCCGTATTAATTTCGGATGCAATTTCAACGTCAATAAGAAGGTCCAAGGGATACAGTATACCTGAAGTGAAGCATCGGAATCTATAACTGGACTCACAGGGGTGTTTCAAATGTAGAAAGTTAGAGTGTCAGTCCTCTTGTACTGAAGTCGGCAATGTGCCTTTTGAATTTTATTCCGATGCAATTTCTGTGTTTCATCGTCAATAAGAAGGTCCAATGGATACAGTAAACCTGAAGTGAAGCATCGGAATCTAAAACTAGACTCACGGGAGAGGTTCAAAATATTCAGAGTTAGAGTGTCAATCCTCTTGTACTTAAGTCGGCATTGTGCGTTTTGTATTAAATTCGGAAGCAATTTCTGTGTTTCATCGTCAATAAGAAGGTCCAAGGGATACAGTAAACCTGAAGTGAAACATCGGAATCTAAAACAGGACTCACAGGAGAGTTTCTGATCATAGATAGTTAGAGTGTCAGCCCTCTTGTACTTAAGTCGGCATTGTGCCTTTTGAATTGATTTCCGACGCAATTTCTGTGCTTCATCGTCAATAAGAAGGTCCAAGGTATACAGTAAACCTGAAGTGAAGCATCAGAATCTAAAACTGGACTCACAGGAGATGTTCATATCATAGAAACTTAGAGTGTAAGTCCGCTTGTACTTAAGTCGGCATTGTGCCTTTTGTATTAAATTCGGATGCAGTTTCTGTGTTTTATCGTCAATAAGAAGGTCCGAGGGGTACAATAAACCTGAAGTGAAGCATCGGAATCAAAAACTGGACTCACAGGAGAGGTTCAAATCATAGAAAGTTAGAGTGTCAGTCCTCTTGTACTTAAGTCGGCATTGTGCCTTTTGTATTAATTTCGGATGCAATTTCTGTGTTTCATCGTCAATAAGAAGGTCCAAGGGATACAGTTAACCTGAAGTGAAGCATCAGAATCTAAAACTGGACTCACAGGAGAGGTTCAAATCATAGAAAGTTAGAGTGTCAGACATCTTGTACGTAAGTCGGCATTGTGCCTTCTGTATTAATTTCGGATGCAATTTCATCGTCAATAAGAAGGTCCAAGGGGAACAGTAAACCTGAAGTGAAGCATCGGAATCTAAAACAGGACTCACAGGAGAGGTTCAAATCATAGAAAGTTAGAGTGTCTGTCCGCTTGTACTTAAGTCGGCATTGTGCCTTTTGTAATGAATTCGGATGCAGTTTCTGTGTTTCATCGTCAATAAGAAGGTCCGAGGGGTACAGTAAACCTGAACTGAAGCATCGGAATCTAAAACTGGACTCACAGGAGAGGTTCAAATCATAGAAATTTTGAGCGTCAGTCCTCTTGTACTTAAGTCGGCATTGGGCTTTTTGTATTAATTTCGGATATAATTTCTGTGTTTCATCGTCAATATGAAGGTCCAAGGGATTCAGTAAACCTGAAGTGTAGCATCGGAATCTAAAACTGGACTCACAGGGGAGGTTCAAATCATAGAAAGTTAGAGTGTCAGTACTCTTGTACTTCAGTCGGCATTGTGCATTTTGAGTTTAATTCCGAAGCAATTTCTGTGTTTCATCGTCAATAAGAAGGTCCAAGGGATTCAGTAAACCTGAAGTGAAGCATCGGAATCTAAAACTGGACTCACAGGAGAGGTTCAGATCATAGAAAGTTAGATTGTCAGTCCTCTTGTACTTAAGTCGGCATTGCGATTTTGAATGAAGTTCGGATGCAATTTCTGTGTTTCATCGTCAATAAGAAGGTCCAAGGGATTCAGTAAACCGTAGTGAAGCATCGGAATCTAAAACTGGACTCACAGGAGAGGTTCAAATCATAGAAAGTTAGAGTGTCAGTCCTCTTGTACTTAAGTCGGCTATGTGCCTTTTGTATTAAATTCGGATGCAATTTCTGTGTTTCATCGTCAATAAGAAGGTCCAAGTGATACAGTAAACCTGAAATGAAGCATCGGATTCTAAAGCTGGACTCTCAAGAGAGGTTCAAATCATAGAAAGTTAGAGTGTCAGTCTTCTTGTACTTAAATCGGCATTGTGCATTTTGAGTTTAATTCCGAAGCAATTTCTGTGTTTCAACGTCAATAAGACAATCCAATTTATATAGTGAACCTGAAGTGTAGCATCGGAATCTAAAACTGGACTCACAGGTGAGGTTCAAATCATAGAAAGTTAGAGTGTCAGTTCTCTTGTACTTCAGTCGGCATTGTGCCTTTTTTATTAAATTCGGAAGCAATTTCTGTGTTTCATCGTCAATAAGAAGGTCCAAGGGATGCAGCAAACCTCAAGTGAAGCATCGGAATCTAAAACTGGACTCAAAGGAGAGTTTCAAATCATAGAAAGTTAGAGTGTCTGTCCCCTTGTACATAAGTCGCAATTGTGCATTTTGTATTAAATTCGGATGCGGTTTCTGTGTTTCATCGTCAATAAGTAGGTCCAAGGAATACAGTAAACCTGAAGTGAAGCATCGGAATCTAAAACTGGACTCACAGGAGAGGTTCAGATCATAGAAAGGTAGAGTGTCAGTCCTCTTGTACTTAAGTCGGTATTGTGCCTTTTGTATTAATTTCGGATGCAATTTCTGTGTTTCATCGTCAATAAGAAGGTCCAAGGAATACAGTAAACCTGAAGTGAAGCATTGGAATCTAAAACTGGATTCACAGGGGAGGTTCAAATCATAGAAAGTTAGAGTGTCATTCCTCCTGTACTTAAGTCGGCATTGTGAATTTTGTATTATATTCGGATGCAAATTCTGTGTTTCATCGTCATTAAGAAGGTCCAAGGGATACAGTAAACCTGAAGTGAAACATCGGAATCTAAAACAGGACTCACAGGAGAGGTTCACATCATTGAGTGTTAGAGTGTCAGTCCTCTTGTACTTAAGTCGGTATTGTGCATTTGTATTTAATTGCGATGCAATTTCTGTGTTTCATCGTCAATAACGAGGTCCAAGGTATACAGTAATCCTGAAGTGAAGCATCGGAATCTAATACTGGACTCCCAAGAGAGGTTGAAATCATAGAAAGTTAGAGTGTCACTCGTCTTGTACTTAAGTCGGCATCGTGGCTTTTGCATTATATTCTTATGCAATATCTGTGTTTCATCGTCAATAAGAAGGTCCAAGGTATACAGTAAACCCGAAGAGAAGCATCGGAATCTAACACTGGACCCACAGGAGAGGTTCAAATCATAAAAAGTTAGAGTGTCAGTCCTCTTGTACTTAAGTCGGCATTGTGCCTTTTGAATTTAATTCCGCTGCAATTTCTGTTCTTCATCGTAAATAAGAAGGTCCAAGGGAAACAGTAAACCTGAAGTGAGGCATCGGAATCTAAAACTGAACTCACAGGAGAGGTTCAAATCATAGAAAGTTAGAGTGTCAGTCCTCTTGTACTTAAGTCGGCATAGTGCCTTTCGAATATAATTCCGATGCAGTTTCTGTGTTTCATCGTCAATAACGAGGTCCAAGGTATACAGTAATCCTGAAGTGAAGCATCGGAATCTAAAACTGGACTGACAGGAGTGGTTCAAATCATAGAACGTTAGAGTGTCAGTCCGCTTGTACTTAAGTCGGCATTGTGCCTTTTGTATTAAATTCGGGTTCAGTATCTTTGTTTCATCGTCAATAAGAAGGTCCGAGGGATACAGTAAACCTGAAGTTAAGCATCGGAATCTAAAACTGGACTCACAGGAGAGGTTCAAATCATAGAAAGTAGATCGTCAGTCCTCTTGTACTGGAGTCGGCATTGTGACTTTTGTATTAAATTCGGATGCAATTTCTGTGTTTCAGCGTCAATAAGAAGGTCCAAGTGATACAGTAAATCTGAAATGAAGCATCGGATTCTAAAGCTGGACTCTCAAGAGAGGTTCAAATCATCGAAAGTTAGAGTGTCAGTCCTCTTGTACTTAAATCGGCATTGTGCCTTTTGAATTTAATTCCGATGCAATTTCTGTGTTTCGTAGTCAATATGAAGGTCCAAGGTATATAGTAAACCTGAAGTGAAGCATCGGAATCTAAAACTGGGTCACAGGACAGGTTCAAATCATAGAAAGTAGATTGTCAGTCCGCTTGTACTTAAGTCGGCATTGTGCCTTTTGTATAAAATTCGGAGCAGTTTCTGTGTTTCATCGTCAATAAGAAGGTCCGAGGGATACAGTACACCTGAAGTGAAGCATCGCAATCTAAAACTGGACTTACAGGAGAGGTTCAAATCATAGAAAGTTAGAGTGTCAGACCTCTTGTACTTAAGTCGGCATTGTGCCTTCCGTATTAATTTCGGATGCAATTTCATCGTCAATAAGAAGGTCCAAGGGATACAGTAAACTTGAAGTGAAGCATCGGAATCTATAACTGGACTCACAGGGGTGGTTCAAATCGTAGAAAGTTAGTGTGTCAGTCCTCTTGTACTGAAGTCGGCAATGTGCCTTTGGAATTTAATTCCGATGCAATTTCTGTGTTTCATCGTCAATAAGAAGGTCCAAGGGATACAGTAAACCTGAAGTGAAGCATCGGAATCTAAAACTAGCCTCACGGGAGAGGTTCAAATCATACAGAGTTAGAGTGTCAATCCTCTTGTACTTAAGTCGGCATTGTGCATTTTGTATTAAATTCGGAAGCAATTTCTGTGTTTCATCGTCAATAAGAAGGTCCAAGGGATACAGTAAACCTGAAGTGAAGCATCGGAATCTAAAACAGGACTCACAGGAGAGTTTCAGATCATAGATAGTTAGAGTGTCAGCCCTCTTGTACTTAAGTCGGCATTGTGCCTTTTGAATTGATTTCCGACGCAATTTCTGTGCTTCATCGTCAATAAGAAGGTCCAAGTTATACAGTAAACCTGAAGTGAAGCATCTGAATCTAAAACTGGACTCACAGGAGATGTTCATATCATAGAAAGTTATAGTGTCAGTCCGCTTGTACTTAAGTCGGCATTGTGCCTTTTGTATTAAATTCGGATGCAGTTTCTGTGTTTTATCGTCAATAAGAAGGTCCGAGGGGTACAATAAACCTGAAGTGAAGCATCGGAATCAAAAACTGGACTCACAGGAGAGGTTAAAATCATAGAAAGTTAGAGTGTCAGTCCTCTTGTACTTAAGTCGGCATTGTGCCTTTTGTATTAATTTCGGATGCAATTTCTGTGTTTCATCGTCAATAAGAAGGTCCAAGGGATACAGTTAACCTGAAGTGAAGCATCAGAATCTAAAACTGGACTCACAGGAGAGGTTCAAATCATAGAGAGTTAGAGTGTCAGACCTCTTGTACGTAAGTCGGCATTGTGCCTTCTGTATTAATTTCGGATGCAATTTCATCGTCAATAAGAAGGTCCAAGGGGAACAGTAAACCTGAAGTGAAGCATCGGAATCTAAAACAGGACTCACAGGAGAGGTTCAAATCATAGAAAGTAAGAGTGTCTGTCCGCTTGTACTTAAGTCGGCATTGTGCCTTTTGTATTGAATTCGGATGCAGTTTCTGTGTTTCATCGTCAATAAGAAGGTCCGAGGGGTACAGTAAACCTGAACTGAAGCATCGGAATCTAAAACTGGACTCACAGGAGAGGTTCAAATCATAGAAAGTTTGAGCGTCAGTCCACTTGTACTTAAGTCGGCATTGGGCTTTTTGTATTAATTTCGGATATAATTTCTGTGTTTCATCGTCAATATGAAGGTCCAAGGGATTCAGTAAACCTGAAGTGTAGCATCGGAATCTAAAACTGGACTCACAGGGGAGGTTCAAATCATAGAAAGTTAGAGTGTCAGTACTCTTGTACTTAAGTCGGCATTGTGCATGTTGAGTTTAATTCCGAAGCAATTTCTGTGTTTCATCGTCAATAAGAAGGTCCAAGGGATACAGTAAACCTGAGTGAAGCATCGGATTCTAAAACTGGACTCACAGGAGAGGTTCAGATAATAGAAAGTTAGATTGTCAGTCCTCTTGTACTTAAGTCGGCATTGCGATTTTGAATGAAGTTCGGACGCAATTTCTGTGTTTCATCGTCAATTAGAAGGTCCAAGGGATTCAGTAAACCTGTAGTGAAGCATCGGAATCTAAAACTGGACTCACAGGAGAGGTTCAAATCATAGAAAGTTAGAGTGTCAGTCCTCTTGTACTTAAGTCGGCATTGTGCCTTTTGTATAAAATTCGGATGCAGTTTCTGTGTTTCATCGTCAATAAGAAGTTCCGAGGGGTACAGTAAACCTGAAGTGTAGCATCGGAATCTAAAACTGGACCCACAGGGGAGGTTCGAATCACTCAAAGTTAGAGTGTCAGTCCTCTTGTACTTAAGTCGGCATTGTGCTTTTTGTATTTAATTGCGATGTAATTTCTGTGTTTCATCGTCAATAACGAGGTCCAAGGTATACAGTAATCCTGAAGTGAAGCATCGGAATCTAAAACTGGACTCCCAAGAGAGGTTGAAATCATAGAAAGTTAGAGTGACACTCGTCTTGTACTTAAGTCGTCATCGTGGCTCTTGCATTAAATTCTTATGCAAAATCTGTGTTTCATCGTCAATAAGAAGGTCCAAGGTATACAGTAAACCCGATTGAAGCATCGGTATCTAACACTGGACCCACAGGAGAGGTTCAAATCATAAAAAGTTAGAGTGTCAGTCCTCTTGTACTTAAGTCGGCATTGTGCCTTTTGAATTTAATTCCGCTGCAATTTCTGTTCTTCATCGTAAATGAGAAGGTCCAGGGGAAACAGTAAACCTGAAGAGAGGCATCGGAATCTAAAACTGAACTCACAGGAGAGGTTCAAATCATAGAAAGTTAGAGTGTCAGTCCTCTTGTACTTAAGTCGGCATTGTGCCTTTCGAATATAATTCCGATGCAGTTTCTGTGTTTCATCGTCAATAAGAAGGTCCAAGGGATACAGTAAACCTGAAGTGGAGCATCGGAATCTAAAACCGGACTCAAAGGAGAGGTTCAAATAATAGAAAGTTAGAGTGTCAGTCCTCTTGTACTTAAGTCGGCATTGTGCCTTTTGAATTTCATTCCGACGCAATTTCTGTGCTTCATCGTCAATAAGAAGGTCCAAGGTATACAGTAAACCTGAAGTGAAGCATCGGAATCTAAAACTGGACTCACAGGTGACGTTCAAATTATAGAAAGTTAGAGTGTCAGTCCTCTAGTACTTAAGTCGGCTATGTGCCTTTTGTATTATATATGGATGCCATTTCTGTACTTCATTGTCAATAAGAAGGTCCGAGGGATACAGTAAACCTGAAGTGAAGCATCGCAATCTAAAACTGGACTTACAGGAGAGGTTCAAATCATAGAAAGTTAGAGTGTCAGACCTCTTGTACTTAAGTCGGCATTGTGCCTTCCGTATTAATTTCGGATGCAATTTCATCGTCAATAAGAAGGTCCAAGGGATACAGTAAACCTGAAGTGAAGCATCGGAATCTATAACTGGACTCACAGGGGTGGTTCAAATCGTAGAAAGTTAGTGTGTCAGTCCTCTTGTACTGAAGTCGGCAATGTGCCTTTTGAATTTAATTCCGATGCAATTTCTGTGTTTCATCGTCAATAAGAAGGTCCAAGGGATACAGTAAACCTGAAGTGAAGCATCGGAATCTAAAACAGGACTCACAGGAGAGTTTCGGATCATAGATAGTTAGAGTGTCAGCCCTCTTGTACTTAAGTCGGCATTGTGCCTTTTGAATTGATTTCCGACGCAATTTCTGTGCTTCATCGTCAATAAGAAGGTCCAAGGTACACAGTAAACCTGAAGTGAAGCATCTGAATCTAAAACTGGACTCACAGGAGATGTTCATATCATAGAAAGTTATAGTGTCAGTCCGCTTGTACTTAAGTCGGCATTGTGCCTTTTGTATTAAATTCGGATGCAGTTTCTGTGTTTTATCGTCAATAAGAAGGTCCGAGGGGTACAATAAACCTGAAGTGAAGCATCGGAATCAAAAACTGGACTCACAGGAGAGGTTAAAATCATAGAAAGTTAGAGTGTCAGTCGTCTTGTACTTAAGTCGGCATTGTGCCCTTTGTATTAATTTCGGATGCAATTTCTGTGTTTCATCGTCAATAAGAAGGTCCAAGGGATACAGTTAACCTGAAGTGAAGCATCAGAATCTAAAACTGGACTCACAGGAGAGGTTCAAATCATAGAAAGTTAGAGTGTCAGACCTCTTGTACGTAAATCGGCATTGTGCCTTCTGTATTAATTTCGGATGCAATTTCATCGTCAATAAGAAGGTCCAAGGGGAACAGTAAACCTGAAGTGAAGCATCGGAATCTAAAACAGGACTCACAGGAGAGGTTCAAATCATAGAAAGTAAGAGTGTCTGTCCGCTTGTACTAAAGTCGGCATTGTGCCTTTTGTATTGAATTCGGATGCAGTTTCTGTGTTTCATCGTCAATAAGAAGGTCCGAGGGGTACAGTAAACCTGAACTGAAGCATCGGAATCTAAAACTGGACTCACAGAAGAGGTTCAAATCATAGAAAGTTTGAGCGTCAGTCCTCTTGTACTTAAGTCGGCATTGGGCTTTTTGTATTAATTTCGGATATAATTTCTGTGTTTCATCGTCAATATGAAGGTCCAAGGGATTCAGTAAACCTGAAGTGTAGCATCGGAATCCAAAACTGAACTCACAGGGGAGGTTCAAATCATAGAAAGTTAGAGTGTCAGTACTCTTGTACTTAAGTCGGCATTGTGCATGTTGAGTTTAATTCCGAAGCAATTTCTGTGTTTCATCGTCAATAAGAAGGTCCAAGGGATACAGTAAACCTGAGTGAAGCATCGGAATCTAAAACTGGACTCACAGGAGAGGTTCAGATCATAGAAAGTTAGATTGTCAGTCCTCTTGTACTTAAGTCGGCATTGCGATTTTGAATGAAGTTCGGACGCAATATCTGTGTTTCATCGTCAATAAGAAGGTCCAAGGGATTCAGTAAACCTGTAGTGAAGCATCGGAATCTAAAACTGGACTCACAGGAGAGGTTCAAATCATAGAAAGTTAGAGTGTCAGTCCTCTTGTACTTAAGTCGGCTATGTGCCTTTTGTATTAAATTCGGATGCAATTTCTGTGTTTCATCGTCAATAAGAAGGTCCAATGGATACAGTAAACCTGAAGTGAAGCTTCTGAAACTAAATCTGGACTCACAGGAGAAATTCAAATCATAGAGAGTTAGAGTGTCAGTCCTCTTGCACTTAGGACGGCATCGTGCCTTTTGCATTTAATTCGATGCAATTTCTGTGTTTCAACGTCAATAAGACGGTCCAATGTATGCAGTGAACCTGAAGTGAAGCATGGGAATCTAAAACTGGACTCACAGGTGAGGTTCAAATCACAGAAAGTTACAGTGTCAGTCTTCCTGTACTTAAGTCGGCATTGTGCCTTTTGAATTTAATTCCGATCCTATTTCTGTGCTTCATCGTCAATAAGAAGGTCCAAGGGATACAGTAAACCTGAAGTGAAGCATCGGAATCTAATACAGGACTCACAGGAGAAATTCAAATCATAGAAAGTTAGGCTGTCAGTCCGCTTGTACTTAAGTCGGCATTGTGCCTTTTGTATTAAATTCGGATGCAGTTTCTGTGTTTCATCGTCAATAAGAAGTTCCGAGGGGTACAGTAAACCTGAAGTGTAGCATCGGAATCTAAAACTGGAGCCACAGGGGAGGTTCGAATCACACAAAGTTAGAGTGTCAGTCCTCTTGTACTTAAGTCGGCATTGTGCCCTTTTGAGTTTAATTCCGATGCAATTTCTGTGTTTCATCGTCAACAAGAAAGTTCAAGGGAAACAGTTACCCTGAAGTGAAGCATCGGAATCTAAAACTGGACTTACAGGAGAGGTTCAAATCATAGAAATTTAGAGTGTCAATCCTCTTGTACTTAAGTCGCCATTGTGCATTTTGTATTAAATTCGGATGCAATTTCTGTGTTTCATCGTCAATAAGAAGGTCCTAGGGATACAGTAAACCTGAAGTGAAGCATCGAAATCTAAAACAGGACTCATAGGAGAGGTTCAGATCATAGTAACTTAGAGTGTCAGTCCTCTTGTACTTAAGTCAGCATTGTGATTTTGAATTTAGTTCGGATGCAATTTCTGTGTTTCATCGTCAATAAGAAGGTCCAAGGGATTCAGTAAACCTGAAGTGAAGCATCGGAATCTAAAACTGGACTCACAGGAGAGGTTCAAATCATAAAAAGTTAGAGTGTCAGACCTCTTGTACTTAAGTCCGCTATGTGCCTTTTGTATTACATTCGGATGCAATTTCTGTGTTTCATCGTCAATAAGAACGTCCAATGGATACAGTAAACCTGAACTGAAGCTTCGGAAACTAAAACTGGACTCACAAGAGAGGTTCAAATCATAGAAAGTTAGAGTGTCAGTTCTCTTGTACTTAAGACGGCATCGTGCCTTTTGAATTTAATTCGATGCAATTTCTGTGTTTCAACGTCAATAAGACGGTCCAATGTATACAGTGAACCTGAAGTGTAGCATCGGAATCTAAAACTGGACTCACAGGTGAGGTTCAAATCATAGAAAATTAGAGTGTCAGTTCTCTTGTACTTAAGCCGGCATTGTGACTTTTGTATTAAATTCGGATGCAATTTCTGTGTTTCATCGTCAATAAGAAGGTCCAAGGGATGCAGCAAACCTCAAGTGAAGCATCGGAATCTAAAACTGGACTCAAAGGAGAGTTTCAAATCATAGAAAGTTAGAGTGTCAGTCCCCTTGTACTTAAGTCGGCATTGTGCATTTTGTATTAAATTCGGATGCGGTTTCTGTGTTTCATCGTCAATAAGTAGGTCCAAGGAATACAGTAAACCTGAAGTGAAGCATCGGAATCTAAAACTGGACTCACAGGAGGGGTTCAAATCATAGAAAGTTAGAGTGTCAGTCCTCTTGTACTTAAGTCGGTATTGTGCCTTTTGTATTAATTTCGGATGCAATTTCTGTGTTTCATCGTCAATAAGAAGGTCCAAGGGATACAGTAAACCTGAAGTGAAGCATTGGAATCTAAAACTGGATTCACAGGGGAGGTTCAAATCATAGAAACTTAGAGTGTCATTCCTCCTGTACTTAAGTCGGCATTGTGAATTTTGTATTATATTCGGATGCAGTTTCTGTGATTCATCGTCAGTAAGAAGGTCCGAGGGGTACAGTAAACCTGAAGTGAAGCATCGGAATCAAAAACTGGACTCACAGGAGAGGTTCAAATCATAGAAAGTTAGAGTGTCAGTCCTCTTGTACTTAAGTCGGTATTGTGCCTTTTGTATTAATTTCGGATGCAATTTCTGTGTTTCATCGTCATTAAGAAGGTCCAAGGGATACAGTAAACCTGAAGTGAAACATTGGAATCTAAAACAGGACTCACAGGAGAGGTTCACATCATTGAGTGTTAGAGTGTCAGTCCTCATGTACTTAAGTCGGCATTGTGCCTTTTGTATTTAATTGCGATGCAATTTCTGTGTTTCATCGTCAATAACGAGGTCCAAGGTATACAGTAATACTGAAGTGAAGCATCGGAATCTAAAACTGGACTCCCAAGAGAGGTTGAAATCATAGAAAGTTAGAGTGTCACTCGTCTTGTACTTAAGTCGGCATCGTGGCTCTTGCATTAAATTCTTATGCAATATCTGTGTTTCATCGTCAATAAGAAGGTCCAAGGTATACAGTAAACCCGATTGAAGCATCGGAATCTAACACTGGACCCACAGGAGAGGTTCAAATCATAAAAAGTTAGAGTGTCAGTCCTCTTGTACTTAAGTCGGCATTGTGCCTTTTGAATTTAATTCCGCTGCAATTTCTGTTCTTCATCGTAAATAAGAAGGTCCAAGGGAAACAGTAAACCTGAAGTGAGGCATCGGAATCTAAAACTGAACTCACAGGAGAGGTTCAAATCATAGAAAGTTAGAGTGTCAGTCCTCTTGTACTTAAGTCGGCATTGTGCCTTTCGAATATAATTCCGGTGCAGTTTCTGTGTTTCATCGTCAATAAGAAGGTCCAAGGGATTCAGTAAACCTGAAGTGGAGCATCGGAATCTAAAACCGGACTCAAAGGAGAGGTTCAAATAATAGAAAGTTAGAGTGTCAGTCCTCTTGCACTTAAGTCGGCATTGTGCCTTTTGAATTTCATTCCGACGCAATTTCTGTGCTTCATCGTCAATAAGAAGGTCCAAGGTATACAGTAAACCTGAAGTGAAGCATCGGAATCTAAAACTGGACTCACAGGAGACGTTCAAATCATAGAAAGTTACAGTGTCAGTCCTCTAGTACTTAAGTCGGCTATGTGCCTTTTGTATTATATATGGATGCCATTTCTGTATTTCATTGTCAATAAGAAGGTCCAAGGGATACAGTAAACCTGAATTGAAGCATCGGCATGTAAAACTGGAATCACAGGAGATGTTCAAATCATAGAAAGTTAGAGTGTCAGTTCTCCTGTACGTAAGAGGGCATTGTGCCTTTTGAATTTTATTCCGATGCAATTTCTGTACTTCATCGTCAATAAGAAGGTCCAAGGTATACAGTAAAACTGAAGTGAAGCATCGGAATCTCAAACTGGACTAACAGCAGAGGTTCAAATTATAGAAAGTTAGAGTATATGTCCTCTTGTACTTAAATTGGCATTGTGCCTATTGTATTAAATTCGGATGCAAATTCTGTGTTTCTTCGTCAATAAGAAGGTCCAAGGGATACAGTAAACCTGAAGTGAAGCATCGGAATCTAAAACAGGACTCACAGGAAAGGTTCAAATCATAGAAAGTTAGAGTGTCAGTCCGCTTGTACTTCAGTCGGCATTGTGCATTTTGTATTAAATTCGGATGCAGTTTCTGTGATTCATCGTCAGTAAGAAGGTCCGAGGGTTACAGTAAACCTGAAGTGAAGCATCGGAATCTAAAACTGGACTCACAAGGGAGGTTCAACCCTTAGAATTTTAGAGTGTCAGTCCTCTTGTACTTAAGTCAGCATTGTGCCTTTTGTATTAATTTCGGATGCAATTTCTGTGTTTCAGCGTCAATAAGAAGGTCCAAGGAATACAGTAAACCTGAAGTGTAGCATCGGAATCTAAAACTGGACTCACAGGGGAGGTTCAAATCATAGAGAGTTAGAGTGTCAGTCCTCTTGTACTTAAGTCGGCATTTTGGCTTTTGAGTTTAATTCCGATGCAATTTCTGTGTTTCGTCGTCAATAAGAAGTCCAAGGGATACAGTAAACCTGAAGTGAAGCATCGGAATCTAAAACTGGACTCACAGGAGAGGTTCAAATCATAGAAAGTTAGAGTGTCAATCCTCTTGTAATTAAGTCGGCATTGTGCATTTTGTATTAGATTCGCATGCAATTTCTGTGTTTCATCGTCAATAAGAAGGTCCAAGGGATACAGTAAACCTGAAGTGAAGCATCGGAATCTAAAACAGGACTCACAGGAAAGGTTCAAATCATAGAAAGTTAGAGTGTCAGTCCGCTTGTACTTCAGTCGGCATTGTGCATTTTGTATTAAATTCGGATGCAGTTTCTGTGATTCATCGTCAGTAAGAAGGTCCGAGGGGTACAGTAAACCTGAAGTGAAGCATCGGAATCAAAAACTGGACTCACAGGAGAGGTTCAAATCATAGAAAGTTAGAGTGTCAGTCCTCTTGTACTTAAGTCGTCATTGTGCCTTTTGTATTAATTTCGGATGCAATTTCTGTGTTTCATCGTCAATAAGAAGGTCCAAGGGATACAGTAAACCTGAAGTAAAGCATCAGAATCTAAAACTGGACTCACAGGAGAGGTTCAAATCATAGAAAGTTAGAGTGTTAATCCTCTTGTACTGAAGTCGTCATTGTGACTTTTGTATTACATTCGGATGCAATTTCTGTGTTTCATCGTCAATAAGAAGGTCCAAGTGATACAGTAAATCTGAAATGAAGCATCGGAATGTAAAGCTGGACTCTCAAGAGAGGTTCAAATCATAGAAAGTTAGTGTGTCAGTCCTCTTGTACTTAAATCGGCATTTTGCCTTTTGAATTTAATTCCGATGCAATTTCTGTGTTTCGTAGTCAATAAGAAGGGCCAAGGTATACAGTGAACCTGAAGTGAAGCATCGGAATCTAAAACTGGACTCATAGGAGAGGTTCAAATCTTGCAAAGTTAGAGTGTCAGTCCTCTTGTACTTAAGTCGGCATTGTGCCTCTTGTATTAAATATGGATGCCATTTCGGTGATTCATCGTCTATAAGAAGGTCCAAGGGATACAGTAAACCTGTAGTGAAGCATGGGAATCTAAAACTGGACTCACAGCAGATGTTCAAATCATAGAAAGTTAGAGTGTCAGTCCTCTTGTACTTAAGTCGGCATTGTGCCTTTTGTATTAAATTCGGATGTAATTTCTGTGTATCTTCGTCAATAAGAAGGTCCAAGGGATACAGTAAACCAGATGTGAGGCATCGGAATCTAAAACTGGTCTCACAGGAGAGGTTCAAATCATAGTAAGTTAGAGTGCCTGTATTATTGTACTAAGTCGGCATTGTGCCTTTTGAATTTAATTCCGATCCAATTTCAGTGCTTCATCGTCAATAAGAAGGTCCAAGGGATTCAGTAAACCTGTAGTGAAGCATCGGAATCTAAAACTGGACTCACAGGAGAGGTTCAAATCATAGAAAGTTAGAGTGTCAGTCCTCTTGTACTTAAGTCGGCTATGTGCCTTTTGTATTAAATTCGGATGCAATTTCTGTGTTTCATCGTCAATAAGAAGGTCCAATGGATACAGTAAACCTGAAGTGAAGCTTCTGAAACTAAATCTGGACTCACAGGAGAAATTCAAATCATAGAGAGTTAGAGTGTCAGTCCTCTTGCACTTAGGACGGCATCGTGCCTTTTGCATTTAATTCGATGCAATTTCTGTGTTTCAACGTCAATAAGACGGTCCAATGTATGCAGTGAACCTGAAGTGAAGCATGGGAATCTAAAACTGGACTCACAGGTGAGGTTCAAATCACAGAAAGTTACAGTGTCAGTCTTCCTGTACTTAAGTCGGCATTGTGCCTTTTGAATTTAATTCCGATCCTATTTCTGTGCTTCATCGTCAATAAGAAGGTCCAAGGGATACAGTAAACCTGAAGTGAAGCATCGGAATCTAATACAGGACTCACAGGAGAAATTCAAATCATAGAAAGTTAGGCTGTCAGTCCGCTTGTACTTAAGTCGGCATTGTGCCTTTTGTATTAAATTCGGATGCAGTTTCTGTGTTTCATCGTCAATAAGAAGTTCCGAGGGGTACAGTAAACCTGAAGTGTAGCATCGGAATCTAAAACTGGAGCCACAGGGGAGGTTCGAATCACACAAAGTTAGAGTGTCAGTCCTCTTGTACTTAAGTCGGCATTGTGCCCTTTTGAGTTTAATTCCGATGCAATTTCTGTGTTTCATCGTCAACAAGAAAGTTCAAGGGAAACAGTTACCCTGAAGTGAAGCATCGGAATCTAAAACTGGACTTACAGGAGAGGTTCAAATCATAGAAATTTAGAGTGTCAATCCTCTTGTACTTAAGTCGCCATTGTGCATTTTGTATTAAATTCGGATGCAATTTCTGTGTTTCATCGTCAATAAGAAGGTCCTAGGGATACAGTAAACCTGAAGTGAAGCATCGAAATCTAAAACAGGACTCATAGGAGAGGTTCAGATCATAGTAACTTAGAGTGTCAGTCCTCTTGTACTTAAGTCAGCATTGTGATTTTGAATTTAGTTCGGATGCAATTTCTGTGTTTCATCGTCAATAAGAAGGTCCAAGGGATTCAGTAAACCTGAAGTGAAGCATCGGAATCTAAAACTGGACTCACAGGAGAGGTTCAAATCATAAAAAGTTAGAGTGTCAGACCTCTTGTACTTAAGTCCGCTATGTGCCTTTTGTATTACATTCGGATGCAATTTCTGTGTTTCATCGTCAATAAGAACGTCCAATGGATACAGTAAACCTGAACTGAAGCTTCGGAAACTAAAACTGGACTCACAAGAGAGGTTCAAATCATAGAAAGTTAGAGTGTCAGTTCTCTTGCACTTAAGACGGCATCGTGCCTTTTGAATTTAATTCGATGCAATTTCTGTGTTTCAACGTCAATAAGACGGTCCAATGTATACAGTGAACCTGAAGTGTAGCATCGGAATCTAAAACTGGACTCACAGGTGAGGTTCAAATCATAGAAAATTAGAGTGTCAGTTCTCTTGTACTTAAGCCGGCATTGTGACTTTTGTATTAAATTCGGATGCAATTTCTGTGTTTCATCGTCAATAAGAAGGTCCAAGGGATGCAGCAAACCTCAAGTGAAGCATCGGAATCTAAAACTGGACTCAAAGGAGAGTTTCAAATCATAGAAAGTTAGAGTGTCAGTCCCCTTGTACTTAAGTCGGCATTGTGCATTTTGTATTAAATTCGGATGCGGTTTCTGTGTTTCATCGTCAATAAGTAGGTCCAAGGAATACAGTGAACCTGAAGTGAAGCATCGGAATCTAAAACTGGACTCACAGGAGGGGTTCAAATCATAGAAAGTTAGAGTGTCAGTCCTCTTGTACTTAAGTCGGTATTGTGCCTTTTGTATTAATTTCGGATGCAATTTCTGTGTTTCATCGTCAATAAGAAGGTCCAAGGGATACAGTAAACCTGAAGTGAAGCATTGGAATCTAAAACTGGATTCACAGGGGAGGTTCAAATCATAGAAACTTAGAGTGTCATTCCTCCTGTACTTAAGTCGGCATTGTGAATTTTGTATTATATTCGGATGCAGTTTCTGTGATTCATCGTCAGTAAGAAGGTCCGAGGGGTACAGTAAACCTGAAGTGAAGCATCGGAATCAAAAACTGGACTCACAGGAGAGGTTCAAATCATAGAAAGTTAGAGTGTCAGTCCTCTTGTACTTAAGTCGGTATTGTGCCTTTTGTATTAATTTCGGATGCAATTTCTGTGTTTCATCGTCATTAAGAAGGTCCAAGGGATACAGTAAACCTGAAGTGAAACATTGGAATCTAAAACAGGACTCACAGGAGAGGTTCACATCATTGAGTGTTAGAGTGTCAGTCCTCATGTACTTAAGTCGGCATTGTGCCTTTTGTATTTAATTGCGATGCAATTTCTGTGTTTCATCGTCAATAACGAGGTCCAAGGTATACAGTAATCCTGAAGTGAAGCATCGGAATCTAAAACTGGACTCCCAAGAGAGGTTGAAATCATAGAAAGTTAGAGTGTCACTCGTCTTGTACTTAAGTCGGCATCGTGGCTCTTGCATTAAATTCTTATGCAATATCTGTGTTTCATCGTCAATAAGAAGGTCCAAGGTATACAGTAAACCCGATTGAAGCATCGGAATCTAACACTGGACCCACAGGAGAGGTTCAAATCATAAAAAGTTAGAGTGTCAGTCCTCTTGTACTTAAGTCGGCATTGTGCCTTTTGAATTTAATTCCGCTGCAATTTCTGTTCTTCATCGTAAATAAGAAGGTCCAAGGGAAACAGTAAACCTGAAGTGAGGCATCGGAATCTAAAACTGAACTCACAGGAGAGGTTCAAATCATAGAAAGTTAGAGTGTCAGTCCTCTTGTACTTAAGTCGGCATTGTGCCTTTCGAATATAATTCCGGTGCAGTTTCTGTGTTTCATCGTCAATAAGAAGGTCCAAGGGATTCAGTAAACCTGAAGTGGAGCATCGGAATCTAAAACCGGACTCAAAGGAGAGGTTCAAATAATAGAAAGTTAGAGTGTCAGTCCTCTTGCACTTAAGTCGGCATTGTGCCTTTTGAATTTCATTCCGACGCAATTTCTGTGCTTCATCGTCAATAAGAAGGTCCAAGGTATACAGTAAACCTGAAGTGAAGCATCGGAATCTAAAACTGGACTCACAGGAGACGTTCAAATCATAGAAAGTTACAGTGTCAGTCCTCTAGTACTTAAGTCGGCTATGTGCCTTTTGTATTATATATGGATGCCATTTCTGTATTTCATTGTCAATAAGAAGGTCCAAGGGATACAGTAAACCTGAATTGAAGCATCGGCATGTAAAACTGGAATCACAGGAGATGTTCAAATCATAGAAAGTTAGAGTGTCAGTTCTCCTGTACGTAAGAGGGCATTGTGCCTTTTGAATTTTATTCCGATGCAATTTCTGTACTTCATCGTCAATAAGAAGGTCCAAGGTATACAGTAAAACTGAAGTGAAGCATCGGAATCTCAAACTGGACTAACAGCAGAGGTTCAAATTATAGAAAGTTAGAGTATATGTCCTCTTGTACTTAAATTGGCATTGTGCCTATTGTATTAAATTCGGATGCAAATTCTGTGTTTCTTCGTCAATAAGAAGGTCCAAGGGATACAGTAAACCTGAAGTGAAGCATCGGAATCTAAAACAGGACTCACAGGAAAGGTTCAAATCATAGAAAGTTAGAGTGTCAGTCCGCTTGTACTTCAGTCGGCATTGTGCATTTTGTATTAAATTCGGATGCAGTTTCTGTGATTCATCGTCAGTAAGAAGGTCCGAGGGTTACAGTAAACCTGAAGTGAAGCATCGGAATCTAAAACTGGACTCACAAGGGAGGTTCAACCCTTAGAATTTTAGAGTGTCAGTCCTCTTGTACTTAAGTCAGCATTGTGCCTTTTGTATTAATTTCGGATGCAATTTCTGTGTTTCAGCGTCAATAAGAAGGTCCAAGGAATACAGTAAACCTGAAGTGTAGCATCGGAATCTAAAACTGGACTCACAGGGGAGGTTCAAATCATAGAGAGTTAGAGTGTCAGTCCTCTTGTACTTAAGTCGGCATTTTGGCTTTTGAGTTTAATTCCGATGCAATTTCTGTGTTTCGTCGTCAATAAGAAGTCCAAGGGATACAGTAAACCTGAAGTGAAGCATCGGAATCTAAAACTGGACTCACAGGAGAGGTTCAAATCATAGAAAGTTAGAGTGTCAATCCTCTTGTAATTAAGTCGGCATTGTGCATTTTGTATTAGATTCGCATGCAATTTCTGTGTTTCATCGTCAATAAGAAGTTCCAAGGGATACAGTAAACCTGAAGTGAAGCATCGGAATCTAAAACAGGACTCACAGGAAAGGTTCAAATCATAGAAAGTTAGAGTGTCAGTCCGCTTGTACTTCAGTCGGCATTGTGCATTTTGTATTAAATTCGGATGCAGTTTCTGTGATTCATCGTCAGTAAGAAGGTCCGAGGGGTACAGTAAACCTGAAGTGAAGCATCGGAATCAAAAACTGGACTCACAGGAGAGGTTCAAATCATAGAAAGTTAGAGTGTCAGTCCTCTTGTACTTAAGTCGTCATTGTGCCTTTTGTATTAATTTCGGATGCAATTTCTGTGTTTCATCGTCAATAAGAAGGTCCAAGGGATACAGTAAACCTGAAGTAAAGCATCAGAATCTAAAACTGGACTCACAGGAGAGGTTCAAATCATAGAAAGTTAGAGTGTTAATCCTCTTGTACTGAAGTCGTCATTGTGACTTTTGTATTACATTCGGATGCAATTTCTGTGTTTCATCGTCAATAAGAAGGTCCAAGTGATACAGTAAATCTGAAATGAAGCATCGGAATGTAAAGCTGGACTCTCAAGAGAGGTTCAAATCATAGAAAGTTAGTGTGTCAGTCCTCTTGTACTTAAATCGGCATTTTGCCTTTTGAATTTAATTCCGATGCAATTTCTGTGTTTCGTAGTCAATAAGAAGGGCCAAGGTATACAGTGAACCTGAAGTGAAGCATCGGAATCTAAAACTGGACTCATAGGAGAGGTTCAAATCTTGCAAAGTTAGAGTGTCAGTCCTCTTGTACTTAAGTCGGCATTGTGCCTCTTGTATTAAATATGGATGCCATTTCGGTGATTCATCGTCTATAAGAAGGTCCAAGGGATACAGTAAACCTGTAGTGAAGCATGGGAATCTAAAACTGGACTCACAGCAGATGTTCAAATCATAGAAAGTTAGAGTGTCAGTCCTCTTGTACTTAAGTCGGCATTGTGCCTTTTGTATTAAATTCGGATGTAATTTCTGTGTATCTTCGTCAATAAGAAGGTCCAAGGGATACAGTAAACCAGATGTGAGGCATCGGAATCTAAAACTGGTCTCACAGGAGAGGTTCAAATCATAGTAAGTTAGAGTGCCTGTATTATTGTACTAAGTCGGCATTGTGCCTTTTGAATTTAATTCCGATCCAATTTCAGTGCTTCATCGTCAATAAGAAGGTCCAAGGGATACAGTAAACCTGAAGTGAAGCATCGGAATCTAAAACTAGACTCACGGGAGAGGTTCAAATCATACAGAGTTAGAGTGACAATCCTCTTGTACTTAAGTCGGCATTGTGCATTTTGTATTAAATTCGGAAGCAATTTCTGTCTTTCATCGTCAATAAGAAGGTCCAAGGGATACAGTAAACCTGAAGTGAAGCATCGGAATCTGAAACAGGACTCACGGGAGAGTTTCAGATCATAGATAGTTAGAGTGTCAGCCCTCTTGTACTTAAGTCGGCATTGTGCCTTTTGAATTGATTTCCGACGCAATTTCTGTGCTTCATCGTCAATAAGAAGGTCCAAGGTATACAGTAAACCTGAAGTGAAGCATCTGAATCTAAAACTGGACTTACAGGAGATGTTCATATCATAGAAAGTTAGAGTGTCAGTCCGCTTGTACTTAAGTCGGCATTGTGCCTTTTGTATTAAATTCGGATGCAGTTTCTGTGTTTTATCGTCAATAAGAAGGTCCGAGGGGTACAATAAACCTGAAGTGAAGCATCGGAATCAAAAACTGGACCCACAGGAGAGGTTAAAATCATAGAAAGTTAGAGTGTCAGTCCTCTTGTACTTAAGTCGGCATTGTGCCTTTTGTATTAATTTCGGATGCAATTTCTGTGTTTCATCGTCAATAAGAAGGTCCAAGGGATACAGTTAACCTGAAGTGAAGCATCAGAATCTAAAACTGGACTCACAGGAGAGGTTCAAATCATAGAAAGTTAGAGTGTCAGACCTCTTGTACGTAAGTCGGCATTGTGCCTTCTGTATTAATTTCGGATGCAATTTCATCGTCAATAAGAAGGTCCAAGGGGAACAGTAAACCTGAAGTGAAGCATCGGAATCTAAAACAGGACTCACAGGAGAGGTTCAAATCATAGAAAGTTAGAGTGTCTGTCCGCTTGTACTTAAGTCGGCATTGTGCCTTTTGTATTGAATTCGGATGCAGTTTCTGTGTTTCATCGTCAATAAGAAAGTCCGAGGGGTACAGTAAACCTGAACTGAAGCATCGGAATCTAAAACTGGACTCACAGGAGAGGTTCGAATCATAGAAAGTTAGAGTGTTAATCCTCTTGTACTGAAGTCGTCATTGTGACTTTTGTATTACATTCGGATGCAATTTCTGTGTTTCATCGTCAATAAGAAGGTCCAAGTGATACAGTAAATCTGAAATGAAGCATCGGAATGTAAAGCTGGACTCTCAAGAGAGGTTCAAATCATAGAAAGTTAGTGTGTCAGTCCTCTTGTACTTAAATCGGCATTTTGCCTTTTGAATTTAATTCCGATGCAATTTCTGTGTTTCGTAGTCAATAAGAAGGGCCAAGGTATACAGTGAACCTGAAGTGAAGCATCGGAATCTAAAACTGGACTCATAGGAGAGGTTCAAATCTTGCAAAGTTAGAGTGTCAGTCCTCTTGTACTTAAGTCGGCATTGTGCCTCTTGTATTAAATATGGATGCCATTTCGGTGATTCATCGTCTATAAGAAGGTCCAAGGGATACAGTAAACCTGTAGTGAAGCATGGGAATCTAAAACTGGACTCACAGCAGATGTTCAAATCATAGAAAGTTAGAGTGTCAGTCCTCTTGTACTTAAGTCGGCATTGTGCCTTTTGTATTAAATTCGGATGTAATTTCTGTGTATCTTCGTCAATAAGAAGGTCCAAGGGATACAGTAAACCAGATGTGAGGCATCGGAATCTAAAACTGGTCTCACAGGAGAGGTTCAAATCATAGTAAGTTAGAGTGCCTGTATTATTGTACTAAGTCGGCATTGTGCCTTTTGAATTTAATTCCGATCCAATTTCAGTGCTTCATCGTCAATAAGAAGGTCCAAGGGATACAGTAAACCTGAAGTGAAGCATCGGAATCTAAAACTAGACTCACGGGAGAGGTTCAAATCATACAGAGTTAGAGTGACAATCCTCTTGTACTTAAGTCGGCATTGTGCATTTTGTATTAAATTCGGAAGCAATTTCTGTCTTTCATCGTCAATAAGAAGGTCCAAGGGATACAGTAAACCTGAAGTGAAGCATCGGAATCTAAAACAGGACTCACAGGAGAGTTTCAGATCATAGATAGTTAGAGTGTCAGCCCTCTTGTACTTAAGTCGGCATTGTGCCTTTTGAATTGATTTCCGACGCAATTTCTGTGCTTCATCGTCAATAAGAAGGTCCAAGGTATACAGTAAACCTGAAGTGAAGCATCTGAATCTAAAACTGGACTTACAGGAGATGTTCATATCATAGAAAGTTTGAGCGTCAGTCCTCTTGTACTTAAGTCGGCATTGCGATTTTGAATGAAGTTCGGACGCAATTTCTGTGTTTCATCGTCAATAAGAAGGTCCAAGGGATTCAGTAAACCTGTAGTGAAGCATCGGAATCCAAAACTGGACTCACAGGAGAGGTTCAAATCATAGAAAGTTAGAGTGTCAGTCCTCTTGTACTTAAGTCGGCTATGTGCCTTTTGTATTAAATTCGGATGCTATTTCTGTGTTTCATCGTCAATAAGAAGGTCCAATGGGTACAGTAAACCTGAAGTGAAGCTTCTGAAACTAAATCTGGACTCACAGGAGAAATTCAAATCATAGAAAGTTAGAGTGTCAGTCCTCTAGTACTTAGGACGGCATCGTGCCTTTTGCATTTAATTCGATGCAATTTCTGTGTTTCAACGTCAATAAGACGGTCCAATGTATGCAGTGAACCTGAAGTGAAGCATGGGAATCTAAAACTGGACTCACAGGTGAGGTTCAAATCACAGAAAGTTAGAGTGTCAGTCTTCCTGTACTTAAGTCGGCACTGTGCCTTTTGAATTTAATTCCGATCCAATTTCTGTGCTTCATCGTCAATAAGAAGGTCCAAGGGATACAGTAAACCTGAAGTGAAGCATCGGAATCTAATACAGGACTCACAGGAGAAGTTCAAATCATAGAAAGTTAGGCTGTCAGTCCGCTTGTACTTAAGTCGGCATTGTGCCCTTTTGAGTTTAATTCCGATGCAATTTCTGTGTTTCATCGTCAACATGAAAGTTCAAGGGAAACAGTTACCCTGAAGTGAAGCATCGGAATCTAAAACTGGACTTACAGGAGAGGTTCAAATCATAGAAATTTAGAGTGTCAATCCTCTTGTACTTAAGTCGGCATTGTGCATTTTGTATTAAATTCGGATGCAATTTCTGTGTTTCATCGTCAATAAGAAGGTCCTAGGGATCCAGTAAACCTGAAGTGAAGCATCGAAATCTAAAACTGGACTCACAGGAGAGGTTCAAATCATAGAAAGTTAGAGTGTCAGTCCTCTTGTACTTAAGTCGGCATTGTGCATTTTGTATTAAATTCGGATGCGGTTTCTGTGTTTCATCGTCAATAAGTAGGTCCAAGGAATACAGTAAACCTGAAGTGAAGCATCGGAATCTAAAACTGGACTCACAGGAGAGGTTCAAATCATAGAAAGTTAGAGTGTCAGTCCTCTTGTACTTAAGTCGGTATTGTGCCTTTTGTATTAATTTCGGATGCAATTTCTGTGTTTCATCGTCAATACGAAGGTCCAAGGGATACAGTAAACCTGAAGTGAAGCATTGGAATCTAAAACTGGATTCACAGGGGAGGTTCAAATCATAGAAACTTAGAGTGTCATTCCTCCTGTACTTAAGTCGGCATTGTGAATTTTGTATTATATTCGGATGCAATTTCTGTGTTTCATCGTCATTAAGAAGGTCCAAGGGATACAGTAAACCTGAAGTGAAACATTGGAATCTAAAACAGGACTCACAGGAGAGGTTCACATCATTGAGTGTTAGAGTGTCAGTCCTCTTGTACTTAAGTCGGCATTGTGCCTTTTGTATTTAATTGCGATGCAATTTCTGTGTTTCATCGTCAATAACGAGGTCCAAGGTATACAGTAATCCCGAGGTGAAGCATCGGAATCTAAAACTGGACTCCCAAGAGAGGTTGAAATCATAGAAAGTTAGAGTGTCACTCGTCTTGTACTTAAGTCGGCATCGTGGCTCTTGCATTAAATTCTTATGCAATATCTGTGTTTCATCGTCAATAAGAAGGTCCAAGGTATACAGTAAACCCGAAGTGAAGCATCGGAATCTAACACTGGACCCACAGGAGAGGTTCAAATCATAAAAAGTTAGAGTGTCAGTCCTCTAGTACTTCAGTCGGCTATGTGCCTTTTGTATTATATATGGATGCCATTTCTGTATTTCATTGTCAATAAGAAGGTCCAAGGGATACAGTAAACCTGAATTGAAGCATCGGCATGTAAAACTGGAATCACAGGAGATGTTCAAATCATAGAAAGTTAGAGTGTCAGTTCTCCTGTACGTAAGAGGGCATTGTGCCTTTTGAATTTTATTCCGATGCAATTTCTGTACTTCATCGTCAATAAGAAGGTCCAAGGTATACAGTAAACCTGAAGTGAAGCATCGGAATCTCAAACTGGACTAACAGCAGAGGTTCAAATTATAGAAAGTTAGAGTATATGTCCTCTTGTACTTAAATTGGCATTGTGCCTATTGTATTAAATTCGGATGCAAATTCTGTGTTTCTTCATCATTAAGAAGTTCCAAGGGATACAGTAAACCTGAAGTGAAGCATCGGAATCTAAAACAGGACTCACAGGAAAGGTTCAAATCATAGAAAGTTAGAGTGTCAGTCCGCTTGTACTTCAGTCGGCATTGTGCATTTTGTATTAAATTCGGATGCAGTTTCTGTGATTCATCGTCAGTAAGAAGGTCCGAGGGGTACAGTAAACCTGAAGTGAAGCATCGAAATCTAAAACTGGACTCACAAGGGAGGTTCAAACCTTAGAATTTTAGAGTGTCAGTCCTCTTGTACTTAAGTCTGCATTGTGCCTTTTGTATTAATTTCGGATGCAATTTCTGTGTTTCAACGTCAATAAGAAGGTCCAAGGGATACAGTAAACCTGAAGTGTAGCATCGGAATCTAAAACTGGACTCACAGGGGAGGTTCAAATCATAGAGAGTTAGAGTGTCAGTCCTCTTGTACTTAAGTCGGCATTTTGGCTTTTGAGTTTTATTCCGATGCAATTTCTGTGTTTCGTCGTCAATAAGAGGTCCAAGGGATACAGTAAACCTGAAGTGAAGCATCGGAATCTAAAACAGGACTCACAGGAGAGGTTCAAATCATAGAAAGTTAGAGTGTCAGTCCGCTTGTACTTCAGTTGGCATTGTGCATTTTTTATTAAATTCGGATGCAGTTTCTGTGATTCATCGTCAGTAAGAAGGTCCGAGGGGTACAGTAAACCTGAAGTGAAGCATCGGAATCAAAAACTGGACTCACAGGAGAGGTTCAAATCATAGAAAATTAGAGTGTCAGTCCTCTTGTACTTAAGTCAGCATTGTGCCTTTTGAATTTAATTCCGACGCAATTTCTGTGCTTCATCGTCAATAAGAAGGTCCAGGGTATACAGTAAACCTGAAGTGAAGCATCGGAATCTAAAACTGGACTCACAGGAGACGTTCAAATCATAGAAAGTTAGAGTGTCAGTCCTCTAGTACTTAAGTCGGCTATGTGCCTTTTGTATTATATATGGATGCCATTTCTGTATTTCATTGTCAATAAGAAGGTCCAAGGGATACAGTAAACCTGAATTGAAGCATCGGCATGTAAAACTGGAATCACAGGAGATGTTCAAATCATAGAAAGTTAGAGTGTCAGTTCTCCTGTACGTTAGAGGGCATTGTGCCTTTTGAATTTTATTCCGATGCAATTTCTGTACTTCATCGTCAATAAGAAGGTCCAAGGGATACAGTAAACCTGAAGTGAAGCATCGGAATCTAAAACAGGACTCACAGGAAAGGTTCAAATCATAGAAAGTTAGAGTGTCAGTCCGCTTGTACTTCAGTCGGCATTGTGCATTTTGTATTAAATTCGGATGCAGTTTCTGTGATTCATCGTCAGTAAGAAGGTCCGAGGGGTACAGTAAACCTGAAGTGAAGCATCGGAATCTAAAACTGGACTCACAAGGGAGGTTCAAACCTTAGAATTTTAGAGTGTCAGTCCTCTTGTACTTAAGTCTACATTGTGCCTTTTGTATTAATTTCGGATGCAATTTCTGTGTTTCAACGTCAATAAAAAGGTCCAAGGGATACAGTAAACCTGAAGTGTAGCATCGGAATCTAAAACTGGACTCACAGGGGAGGTTCAAATCATAGAGAGTTAGAGTGTCAGTCCTCTTGTACTTAAGTCGGCATTTTGGCTTTCGAGTTTAATTCCGATGCAATTTCTGTGTTTTGTCGTCAATAAGAGGTCCAAGGGATACAGTAAACCTGAAGTGAAGCATCGGAATCTAAAACTGGACTCACAGGAGAGGTTCAAATCATAGAAAGTTAGAGTGTCAATACTCTTGTAATTAAGTCGGCATAGTGCATTTTGTATTAGATTCGCATGCAATTTCTGTGTTTCATCGTCAATACGAAGGTCCAAGGGATACAGTAAACCTAAAGTGAAGCATCTGAATCTAAAACTGGACTTACAGGAGATGTTCATATCATAGAAAGTTTGAGCGTCAGTCCTCTTGTACTTAAGTCGGCATTGCGATTTTGAATGAAGTTCGGACGCAATTTCTGTGTTTCATCGTCAATAAGAAGGTCCAAGGGATTCAGTAAACCTGTAGTGAAGCATCGGAATCCAAAACTGGACTCACAGGAGAGGTTCAAATCATAGAAAGTTAGAGTGTCAGTCCTCTTGTACTTAAGTCGGCTATGTGCCTTTTGTATTAAATTCGGATGCTATTTCTGTGTTTCATCGTCAATAAGAAGGTCCAATGGGTACAGTAAACCTGAAGTGAAGCTTCTGAAACTAAATCTGGACTCACAGGAGAAATTCAAATCATAGAAAGTTAGAGTGTCAGTCCTCTAGTACTTAGGACGGCATCGTGCCTTTTGCATTTAATTCGATGCAATTTCTGTGTTTCAACGTCAATAAGACGGTCCAATGTATGCAGTGAACCTGAAGTGAAGCATGGGAATCTAAAACTGGACTCACAGGTGAGGTTCAAATCACAGAAAGTTAGAGTGTCAGTCTTCCTGTACTTAAGTCGGCACTGTGCCTTTTGAATTTAATTCCGATCCAATTTCTGTGCTTCATCGTCAATAAGAAGGTCCAAGGGATACAGTAAACCTGAAGTGAAGCATCGGAATCTAATACAGGACTCACAGGAGAAGTTCAAATCATAGAAAGTTAGGCTGTCAGTCCGCTTGTACTTAAGTCGGCATTGTGCCCTTTTGAGTTTAATTCCGATGCAATTTCTGTGTTTCATCGTCAACATGAAAGTTCAAGGGAAACAGTTACCCTGAAGTGAAGCATCGGAATCTAAAACTGGACTTACAGGAGAGGTTCAAATCATAGAAATTTAGAGTGTCAATCCTCTTGTACTTAAGTCGGCATTGTGCATTTTGTATTAAATTCGGATGCAATTTCTGTGTTTCATCGTCAATAAGAAGGTCCTAGGGATCCAGTAAACCTGAAGTGAAGCATCGAAATCTAAAACTGGACTCACAGGAGAGGTTCAAATCATAGAAAGTTAGAGTGTCAGTCCTCTTGTACTTAAGTCGGCATTGTGCATTTTGTATTAAATTCGGATGCGGTTTCTGTGTTTCATCGTCAATAAGTAGGTCCAAGGAATACAGTAAACCTGAAGTGAAGCATCGGAATCTAAAACTGGACTCACAGGAGAGGTTCAAATCATAGAAAGTTAGAGTGTCAGTCCTCTTGTACTTAAGTCGGTATTGTGCCTTTTGTATTAATTTCGGATGCAATTTCTGTGTTTCATCGTCAATACGAAGGTCCAAGGGATACAGTAAACCTGAAGTGAAGCATTGGAATCTAAAACTGGATTCACAGGGGAGGTTCAAATCATAGAAACTTAGAGTGTCATTCCTCCTGTACTTAAGTCGGCATTGTGAATTTTGTATTATATTCGGATGCAATTTCTGTGTTTCATCGTCATTAAGAAGGTCCAAGGGATACAGTAAACCTGAAGTGAAACATTGGAATCTAAAACAGGACTCACAGGAGAGGTTCACATCATTGAGTGTTAGAGTGTCAGTCCTCTTGTACTTAAGTCGGCATTGTGCCTTTTGTATTTAATTGCGATGCAATTTCTGTGTTTCATCGTCAATAACGAGGTCCAAGGTATACAGTAATCCCGAGGTGAAGCATCGGAATCTAAAACTGGACTCCCAAGAGAGGTTGAAATCATAGAAAGTTAGAGTGTCACTCGTCTTGTACTTAAGTCGGCATCGTGGCTCTTGCATTAAATTCTTATGCAATATCTGTGTTTCATCGTCAATAAGAAGGTCCAAGGTATACAGTAAACCCGAAGTGAAGCATCGGAATCTAACACTGGACCCACAGGAGAGGTTCAAATCATAAAAAGTTAGAGTGTCAGTCCTCTAGTACTTCAGTCGGCTATGTGCCTTTTGTATTATATATGGATGCCATTTCTGTATTTCATTGTCAATAAGAAGGTCCAAGGGATACAGTAAACCTGAATTGAAGCATCGGCATGTAAAACTGGAATCACAGGAGATGTTCAAATCATAGAAAGTTAGAGTGTCAGTTCTCCTGTACGTAAGAGGGCATTGTGCCTTTTGAATTTTATTCCGATGCAATTTCTGTACTTCATCGTCAATAAGAAGGTCCAAGGTATACAGTAAACCTGAAGTGAAGCATCGGAATCTCAAACTGGACTAACAGCAGAGGTTCAAATTATAGAAAGTTAGAGTATATGTCCTCTTGTACTTAAATTGGCATTGTGCCTATTGTATTAAATTCGGATGCAAATTCTGTGTTTCTTCATCATTAAGAAGTTCCAAGGGATACAGTAAACCTGAAGTGAAGCATCGGAATCTAAAACAGGACTCACAGGAAAGGTTCAAATCATAGAAAGTTAGAGTGTCAGTCCGCTTGTACTTCAGTCGGCATTGTGCATTTTGTATTAAATTCGGATGCAGTTTCTGTGATTCATCGTCAGTAAGAAGGTCCGAGGGGTACAGTAAACCTGAAGTGAAGCATCGAAATCTAAAACTGGACTCACAAGGGAGGTTCAAACCTTAGAATTTTAGAGTGTCAGTCCTCTTGTACTTAAGTCTGCATTGTGCCTTTTGTATTAATTTCGGATGCAATTTCTGTGTTTCAACGTCAATAAGAAGGTCCAAGGGATACAGTAAACCTGAAGTGTAGCATCGGAATCTAAAACTGGACTCACAGGGGAGGTTCAAATCATAGAGAGTTAGAGTGTCAGTCCTCTTGTACTTAAGTCGGCATTTTGGCTTTTGAGTTTTATTCCGATGCAATTTCTGTGTTTCGTCGTCAATAAGAGGTCCAAGGGATACAGTAAACCTGAAGTGAAGCATCGGAATCTAAAACAGGACTCACAGGAGAGGTTCAAATCATAGAAAGTTAGAGTGTCAGTCCGCTTGTACTTCAGTTGGCATTGTGCATTTTTTATTAAATTCGGATGCAGTTTCTGTGATTCATCGTCAGTAAGAAGGTCCGAGGGGTACAGTAAACCTGAAGTGAAGCATCGGAATCAAAAACTGGACTCACAGGAGAGGTTCAAATCATAGAAAATTAGAGTGTCAGTCCTCTTGTACTTAAGTCAGCATTGTGCCTTTTGAATTTAATTCCGACGCAATTTCTGTGCTTCATCGTCAATAAGAAGGTCCAGGGTATACAGTAAACCTGAAGTGAAGCATCGGAATCTAAAACTGGACTCACAGGAGACGTTCAAATCATAGAAAGTTAGAGTGTCAGTCCTCTAGTACTTAAGTCGGCTATGTGCCTTTTGTATTATATATGGATGCCATTTCTGTATTTCATTGTCAATAAGAAGGTCCAAGGGATACAGTAAACCTGAATTGAAGCATCGGCATGTAAAACTGGAATCACAGGAGATGTTCAAATCATAGAAAGTTAGAGTGTCAGTTCTCCTGTACGTTAGAGGGCATTGTGCCTTTTGAATTTTATTCCGATGCAATTTCTGTACTTCATCGTCAATAAGAAGGTCCAAGGGATACAGTAAACCTGAAGTGAAGCATCGGAATCTAAAACAGGACTCACAGGAAAGGTTCAAATCATAGAAAGTTAGAGTGTCAGTCCGCTTGTACTTCAGTCGGCATTGTGCATTTTGTATTAAATTCGGATGCAGTTTCTGTGATTCATCGTCAGTAAGAAGGTCCGAGGGGTACAGTAAACCTGAAGTGAAGCATCGGAATCTAAAACTGGACTCACAAGGGAGGTTCAAACCTTAGAATTTTAGAGTGTCAGTCCTCTTGTACTTAAGTCTACATTGTGCCTTTTGTATTAATTTCGGATGCAATTTCTGTGTTTCAACGTCAATAAAAAGGTCCAAGGGATACAGTAAACCTGAAGTGTAGCATCGGAATCTAAAACTGGACTCACAGGGGAGGTTCAAATCATAGAGAGTTAGAGTGTCAGTCCTCTTGTACTTAAGTCGGCATTTTGGCTTTCGAGTTTAATTCCGATGCAATTTCTGTGTTTTGTCGTCAATAAGAGGTCCAAGGGATACAGTAAACCTGAAGTGAAGCATCGGAATCTAAAACTGGACTCACAGGAGAGGTTCAAATCATAGAAAGTTAGAGTGTCAATACTCTTGTAATTAAGTCGGCATAGTGCATTTTGTATTAGATTCGCATGCAATTTCTGTGTTTCATCGTCAATACGAAGGTCCAAGGGATACAGTAAACCTAAAGTGAAGCATCGGAATCTAAAACAGGACTCACAGGAAAGGTTCAAATCATAGAAAGTTAGAGTGTCAGTCCGCTTGTACTTCAGTCGGCATTGTGCATTTTGTATTAAATTCGGATGCAGTTTCTGTGATTCATCGTCAGTAAGAAGGTCCGAGGGGTACAGTAAACCTGAAGTGAAGCATCGGAATCAAAAACTGGACTCACAGGAGAGGTTCAAATCATAGAAAGTTAGAGTGTCAGTCCTCTTGTACTTAAGTCGGCATTGTGCCTTTTGTATTAATTTCGGATGGAATTTTTGTGTTTCATCGTCAATAAGAAGGTCCAAGGGATACAGTAAACCTGAAGTAAAGCATCAGAATCTAAAACTGGACTCACAGGAGAGGTTCAAATCATAGAAAGTTAGAGTGTTAATCCTCTTGTACTGAAGTCGTCATTGTGACTTTTGTATTACATTCGGATGCAATTTCTGTGTTTCATCGTCAAAAACAAGGTCCAAGTGATACAGTAAACCTGAAATGAAGCATCGGAATGTAAAGTTGGACTCTCAAGAGAGGTTCAAATCATAGAAAGTTAGTGTGTCAGTCCTCTTGTACTTAAATCGGCATTTTGCCTTTTGAATTTAATTCCGATGCAATTTCTGTGTTTCGTAGTCAATTAGAAGGGCCAAGGTATACAGTAAACCTGAAGTGAAGCATCGGAATCTAAAACTGGACTCATAGGAGAGGTTCAAATCATGCAAAGTTAGAGTGTCAGTCCTCTTGTACTTAAGTCGGCATTGTGCCTTTTGTATTAAATATGGATGCCATTTCGGTGATTCATCGTCAATAAGAAGGTCCAAGGGATACAGTAAACCTGATGTGAAGCATCGGAATGTAAAACTGGACTCACAGGAGATGTTCTAATCATAGAAAGTTAGAGTGTCAGTCCGCTTGTACTTCAGTCGGCATTGTGCATTTTGTATTAAATTCGGATGCAATTTCTGTGTTTCAACGTCAATAAGAAGGTCCAAGGGATACAGTAAACCTGAAGTGTAGCATCGGAATCTAAAACTGGACTCACAGGGGAGGTTCAAATCATAGAGAGTTAGAGTGTCAGTCCTCTTGTACTTAAGTCGGCATTTTGGCTTTTGAGTTTTATTCCGATGCAATTTCTGTGTTTCGTCGTCAATAAGAGGTCCAAGGGATACAGTAAACCTGAAGTGAAGCATCGGAATCTAAAACAGGACTCACAGGAGAGGTTCAAATCATAGAAAGTTAGAGTGTCAGTCCGCTTGTACTTCAGTTGGCATTGTGCATTTTGTATTAAATTCGGATGCAGTTTCTGTGATTCATCGTCAGTAAGAAGGTCCGAGGGGTACAGTAAACCTGAAGTGAAGCATCGGAATCAAAAACTGGACTCACAGGAGAGGTTCAAATCATAGAAAATTAGAGTGTCAGTCCTCTTGTACTTAAGTCGGCATTGTGCCTTTTGAATTTAATTCCGACGCAATTTCTGTGCTTCATCGTCAATAAGAAGGTCCAGGGTATACAGTAAACCTGAAGTGAAGCATCGGAATCTAAAACTGGACTCACAGGAGACGTTCAAATCATAGAAAGTTAGAGTGTCAGTCCTCTAGTACTTAAGTCGGCTATGTGCCTTTTTTATTATATATGGATGCCATTTCTGTATTTCATTGTCAATAAGAAGGTCCAAGGGATACAGTAAACCTGAATTGAAGCATCGGCATGTAAAACTGGAATCACAGGAGATGTTCAAATCATAGAAAGTTAGAGTGTCAGTTCTCCTGTACGTAAGAGGGCATTGTGCCTTTTGAATTTTATTCCGATGCAATTTCTGTACTTCATCGTCAATAAGAAGGTACAAGGGATACAGTAAACCTGAAGTGAAGCATCGGAATCTAAAACAGGACTCACAGGAAAGGTTCAAATCATAGAAAGTTAGAGTGTCAGTCCGCTTGTACTTCAGTCGGCATTGTGCATTTTGTATTAAATTCGGATGCAGTTTCTGTGATTCATCGTCAGTAAGAAGGTCCGAGGGGTACAGTAAACCTGAAGTGAAGCATCGGAATCTAAAACTGGACTCACAAGGGAGGTTCAAACCTTAGAATTTTAGAGTGTCAGTCCTCTTGTACTTAAGTCTGCATTGTGCCTTTTGTATTAATTTCGGATGCAATTTCTGTGTTTCAACGTCAATAAGAAGGTCCAAGGGATACAGTAAACCTGAAGTGTAGCATCGGAATCTAAAACTGGACTCACAGGGGAGGTTCAAATCATAGAGAGTTAGAGTGTCAGTCCTCTTGTACTTAAGTCGGCATTTTGGCTTTCGAGTTTAATTCCGATGCAATTTCTGTGTTTTGTCGTCAATAAGAGGTCCAAGGGATACAGTAAACCTGAAGTGAAGCATCGGAATCTAAAACTGGACTCACAGGAGAGGTTCAAATCATAGAAAGTTAGAGTGTCAATCCTCTTGTAATTAAGTCGGCATTGTGCATTTTGTATTAGATTCGCATGCAATTTCTGTGTTTCATCGTCAATACGAAGGTCCAAGGGATACAGTAAACCTGAAGTGAAGCATCGGAATCTAAAACAGGACTCACAGGAAAGGTTCAAATCATAGAAAGTTAGAGTGTCAGTCCGCTTGTACTTCAGTCGGCATTGTGCATTTTGTATTAAATTCGGATGCAGTTTCTGTGATTCATCGTCAGTAAGAAGGTCCGAGGGGTACAGTAAACCTGAAGTGAAGCATCGGAATCAAAAACTGGACTCACAGGAGAGGTTCAAATCATAGAAAGTTAGAGTGTCAGTCCTCTTGTACTTAAGTCGGCATTGTGCCTTTTGTATTAATTTCGGATGGAATTTTTGTGTTTCATCGTCAATAAGAAGGTCCAAGGGATACAGTAAACCTGAAGTAAAGCATCAGAATCTAAAACTGGACTCACAGGAGAGGTTCAAATCATAGAAAGTTAGAGTGTTAATCCTCTTGTACTGAAGTCGTCATTGTGACTTTTGTATTACATTCGGATGCAATTTCTGTGTTTCATCATTAAAAACAAGGTCCAAGTGATACAGTAAACCTGAAATGAAGCATCGGAATGTAAAGTTGGACTCTCAAGAGAGGTTCAAATCATAGAAAGTTAGTGTGTCAGTCCTCTTGTACTTAAATCGGCATTTTGCCTTTTGAATTTAATTCCGATGCAATTTCTGTGTTTCGTAGTCAATTAGAAGGGCCAAGGTATACAGTAAACCTGAAGTGAAGCATCGGAATCTAAAACTGGACTCATAGGAGAGGTTCAAATCATGCAAAGTTAGAGTGTCAGTCCTCTTGTACTTAAGTCGGCATTGTGCCTTTTGTATTAAATATGGATGCCATTTCGGTGATTCATCGTCAATAAGAAGGTCCAAGGGATACAGTAAACCTGATGTGAAGCATCGGAATGTAAAACTGGACTCACAGGAGATGTTCTAATCATAGAAAGTTAGAGTGTCAGTTCTCTGGTACTTACGTCGGCATTGTGCCTTTTGAATTTTATTCCGATGCATTTTCTGTGCTTCATCGTCAATAAGAAGGTCCAAGGTATACAGTAAACCTGTAGTGAACTATGGGAATCTAAAACTGGACTCACAGCAGAGGTTCAAATCATAGAAAGTTAGAGTGTCAGTCCTCTTGTACTTAAGTCGGCATTGTGCCTTTTGTATTAAATTCGGATGTAATTTCTGTGTTTCTTCGTCAATAAGAAGGTCCAAGGGATACAGTAAACCTGATGTGAGGCATCGGAATCTAAAACTGGTCTCACAGGAGAGGTTCAAATCATAGTAAGTTAGAGTGCCTGTATTATTGTACTAAGTCGGCATTGTGCCTTTTGAATTTAATTCCGATCCAATTTCTGTACTTCATCGTCAATAAGAAGGTCCAAGGGATACAGTAAACCTGAAGTGAAGCATCGGAATCTAAAACAGGACTCACAGGACAGTTTCAAATCATAGAAAGTTAGAGGGTCGGTCCGCTTGTACTTAAGTCGGCATTGTGCCTTTTGTATTAAATTCGGATGCAGTGTCTGTGTTTCATCGTCCATTAGAAGGTCCAAGGGATACAGTAAACCTGAAGTGAAGCATCGGAATCTAAAACTGGTCTCACAGGAGATGTTCAAATCATAGAAAGTTAGAGTGTCAGTCCTCCTGTACTTAAGTCAGCATTGTGCCCTTTAAATTTAATTCCGATCCAATTTCTGTACTTCATCGTCAAAAAGAAGGTCCAAGGGATACAGTAAAACTGAAGTGAAGCATCGGAATCTTAAACAGGACTCAAAGGAGAGTTTCAAATCATAGTAAGTTAGAGTGCCTGTATTATTGTACTAAGTCGGCATTGTGCCTTTTGAATTTAATTCCGATCCAATTTCTGTACTTCATCGTCAATAAGAAGGTCCGAGGGGTACAGTAAACCTGAAGTGTAGCATCGGAATCTAAAACTGGTCTCTCAGGGGAGGTTCAAATCATAGAAAGTTAGAGTGTCAGTACTCTTGTACTTAAGTCGGCATTGTGCCTTTTGAGTTTAATTCCGATGCAATTTCTGTGTTTCATCGTCAATAAGAAGGTCCAAGGTATACAGTAAACCTGAAGTGAAGCATCTGAATCTAAAACTGGACTCACAGGAGAGGTTCAAATCATAGAAGGTTAGAGTGTCAATCCTCTTGTACTTAAGTCGGCATTGTGCATTTTGTATAAAGGTCGGATGTAATTTCTGTGTTTCATCGTCAATAAGAAGGTCCAAGGGATACAGTAAACCTCAAGTGAAGCATCGGAATCTAAAACTGGACTCACAGGAGAGGTTCAAATCATAGAAAGTTAGTGTGTCAGTCCGCTTGTACTTAAGTCGGCATTGTGCCTTTTGTATTAAATTCGGATGCAGTTTCTGTGTTTCATCGTCAATAAAAAGGTCCGAGTTTTACAGTAAACCTGAAGTGATGCATCGGAATGTAAAACTGCACTCACAGGAGAGGTTCAAATCATAGTAAGTTAGAGTGTCATTCCTCTTGTACTTAAGTCGGCATTGTGCCATTTGTATTAATTTCGGATGTAATTTCTGTTTTTCATCGTCAATAAGAAGATCCAAGGGATTCAGTAAACCTGAAGTGTAGCATCGGAATCTAAAACTGGACTCACAGGGGAGGGTCAAATCGTAGAAAGTTAGAGTGTCAGTCCTCTTGTGCTTAAGTCGGCATTGTGCATCTTGAGTTCAATTCCGATGCAATTTCTGTGTTTCATCGTCAACAAGAAGGTCCAAGGTATACAGTAAACCTGAAGTGAAGCATCTGAATCTAAAACTGGACTCACAGGAGAGGTTCAAATCATAGAAGGTTAGAGTGTCAATCCTCTTGTACTTAAGTCGGCATTGTGCATTTTGCATAAAGGTCGGATGTAATTTCTGTGTTTCATCGTCAATAAGAAGGTCCAAGGGATACAGTAAACCTCAAGTGAAGCATCGGAATCTAAAACTGGACTCACAGGAGAGGTTCAAATCATAGAAAGTTAGTGTGTCAGTCCGCTTGTACTTAAGTCGGCATTGTGCCTTTTGTATTAAATTCGGATGCAGTTTCTGTGTTTCATCGTCAATAAAAAGGTCCGAGTTTTACAGTAAACCTGAAGTGATGCATCGGAATGTAAAACTGCACTCACAGGAGAGGTTCAAATCATAGTAAGTTAGAGTGTCATTCCTCTTGTACTTAAGTCGGCATTGTGCCATTTGTATTAATTTCGGATGTAATTTCTGTTTTTCATCGTCAATAAGAAGATCCAAGGGATTCAGTAAACCTGAAGTGTAGCATCGGAATCTAAAACTGGACTCACAGGGGAGGGTCAAATCGTAGAAAGTTAGAGTGTCAGTCCTCTTGTGCTTAAGTCGGCATTGTGCATCTTGAGTTCAATTCCGATGCAATTTCTGTGTTACATCGTCAATAAGAAGGTCCAAGGGATACAGTAAATCTGAAGTGAAGCATCGAAATCTAAAACACGACTCTCAGGAGAAGTTCAAATCATGCAAAGTTAGAGTGTCAGTCCTCTTGTACTTAAGTCGGCATTGTGCCTTTTGTATTAAATATGGATGCCATTTCGGTGTTTCATCGTCAATTAGAAGGTCCAAGGGATACAGTAAACCTGAAGTGAAGCATCGGAATGTAAAACTGGACACACAGGAGATGTTCAAATCATAGAAATTTAGAGTGTCAGTTCTCTGGTACTTAAGTCGGCATTGTGCCTTTTGAATTTCATTCCGATGCATTTTCTGTGCTTCATCGTCAATAAGAAGGTCCAAGGTATACAGTAAACCTGAAGTGAAGCATGGGAATCTAAAACTGGACTCACAGCAGAGGTTCAAATCATAGAAAGTTAGAGTGTCAGTCCTCTTGTACTTAAGTCGGCATTGTGCCTTTTGTATTAAATTCGGATGTAATTTCTGTGTTTCTTCGTCAATAAGAAGGTCCAAGGGAGACCGTAAACCTGATGTGAGGCATCGGAATCTAAAACTGGTCACACAGGAGAGGTGCAAATCATAGTAAGTTAGAGTGCCTGTATTATTGTACTAAGTCGGCATTGTGCCTTTTGAATTTAATTCCGATCCAATGTCTGTACTTCATCGTCAATAAGAAGATCCAAGGGATACAGTAAACCTGAAGTGAAGCATCGGAATCTAAAACAGGACTCACAGGAGAGGTTCAAATCATAGAATGTTAGAGGGTCAGTCCGCTTGTACTTAAGTCGGCATTGTGCCTTTTGTATTAAATTCGGATGCAGTGTCTGTGTTTCATCGTCCATTAGAAGGTCCAAGGGATACAGTAAACCTGAAGTGAAGCATCGGAATCTAAAACTGGTCTCACAGGAGATGTTCAAATCATAGAAAGTTAGAGTGTCAGTCCTCCTGTACTTAAGTCAGCATTGTGCCCTTTGAATTTAATTCCGAACCAATTTCTGTACTTCATCGTCAAAAAGAAGGTCCAAGGGATACAGTAAACCTGAAGTGAAGCATCGGAATCTTAAACAGGAATCACAGGAGAGTTTCAAATCATAGAAAGTTAGAATGTCAGTCCGCTTGTACTTAAGTCGGCATTGTGACATTTGTATTAAATTCGGATGCAGTTTCTGTGTTTCATCGTCAATAAGAAGGTCCGAGGGGTACAGTAAACCTGAAGTGTAGCATCGGAATCTAAAACTGGACAAGCAGGGGAGGTTCAAATCATAGAAAGTTAGAGTGTCAGTCCTCTTGTACTTAAGTCGGCATTGTGCCTTTTGAGTTTAATTCCGATGCAATTTCTGTGTTTCATCGTCAATAAGAAGGTCCAAGGGAAACAGTAAACCTGAAGTGAAGCATCGGAATCTAAAACTGGACTCACTGGAGAGGTTCTAATTATAGAAAGTTAGAGTGTCAGTCCTCTTGTACTTAAGTCGGCATTGTGCCCTTTGTATTAAATTCGGATGCAATTTTTTGTGTTCATCGTCTATAAGAAGGTCCAAGGGATACAGTACACCTGAAGTGAAGCATCGGAAACTAAAACTGGACTCACAGGTGAGGTTCATATCATAGAAAGTTAGAGTGTCAGTCCTCTTGTACTTAAGTCTTCATTGTGCCGTTTGTATTAAATTCAGATGCAATTTCTGTGTTTCTTCGTCCATTAGAAGGTCCAAGGGATACAGTAAACCTGAAGTGAAGCATCGGAATCTAAAACTGGTCTCACAGGAGATGTTCAAATCATAGAAAGTTAGAGTGTCAGTCCTCCTGTACTTAAGTCAGCATTGTGCCCTCTGAATTTAATTCCGATCCAATTTCTGTACTTCATCGTCAAAAAGAAGGTCCAAGGGATACAGTAAAACTGAAGTGAAGCATCGGAATCTTAAACAGGACTCACAGGAGAGTTTCAAATCATAGAAAGTTAGAGTGTCAGTCCGCTTGTACTTAAGTCGGCATTGTGCCTTTTGTATTAAATTCGGATGCAGTTTCTGTGTTTCATCGTCAATAAGAAGGTCCGAGGGGTACAGTAAACCTGAAGTGTAGCATCGGAATCTAAAACTGGACTCTCAGGGGAGGTTCAAATCATAGAAAGTTAGAGTGTCAGTCCTCTTGTACTTAAGTCGGCATTGTGCCTTTTGAGTTTAATTCCGATGCAATTTCTGTGTTTCATCGTCAATAAGAAGGTCCAAGGTATACAGTAAACCTGAAGTGAAGCATCTGAATCTAAAACTGGACTCACAGGAGAGGTTCAAATCATAGATGCTTAGAGTGTCAATCCTCTTGTACTTAAGTCGGCATTGTGCATTTTGTATAAAGGTCGGATGTAATTTCTGTGTTTCATCGTCAATAAGAAGGTCCAAGGGATACAGTAAACCTGAAGTGAAGCATCGGAATCTAAAACTGGACTCACAGGAGAGGTTCAAATTATAGAAAGTTAGAGTGTCAGTCCGCTTGTACTTAAGTCGGCATTGTGCCTTTTGTATTAAATTCGGATGCAGTTTCTGTGTTTCATCGTCAATAAAAAGGTCCGAGTTTTACAGTAAACCTGAAGTGATGCATCGGAATGTAAAACTGCACTCACAGGAGAGGTTCAAATTATAGTAAGTTAGAGTGTATTTTCCTCTTGTACTTGAGTCGGCATTGTGCCATTTGTATTAATTTCGGATGTAATTTCTGTTTTTCATCGTCAATAAGAAGATCCAAGGGATTCAGTAAACCTGAAGTGTAGCATCGGAATCTAAAACTGGACTCACAGGGGAGGTTCAAATCGTAGAAAGTTAGAGTGTCAGTCCTCTTGTGCTTAAGTCGGCATTGTGCATCTTGAGTTTAATTCCGATGCAATTTCTGTGTCTCATCGTCAATAAGAAGGTCCAAGGGATACAGTAAACCTGAAGTGAAGCATCAAAATCTAAAACATGACTCTCAGGAGAGGTTGAAATCATGCAAAGTTAGAGTGTCAGTCCTCTTGTACTTAAGTCGGCATTGTGCCTTTTGTATTAAATATGGATGCCATTTCGGTGTTTCATCGTCAATAAGAAGGTCCAAGGGATACAGTAAACCTGAAGTGAAGCATCGGAATGTAAAACTGGACTCACAGGAGATGTTCAAATCATAGAAATTTAGAGTGTCAGATCTCTGGTACTTAAGTCGGCATTGTGCCTTTTGAATTTTATTCCGATGCATTTTCTGTGCTTCATCGTCAATAAGAAGGTCCAAGGTATACAGTAAACCTGAAGTGAAGCATGGGAATCTAAAACTGGACTCACAGCAGAGGTTCAAATCATAGAAAGTTAGAGTGTCAGTCCTCTTGTACTTAAGTCGGCATTGTGCCTTTTGTATTAAATTCGGATGTAATTTCTGTGTTTCTTCGTCAATAAGAAGGTCCAAGGGATACAGTAAACCTGATGTGAGGCATCGGAATCTAAAACTGGTCTCACAGGAGAGGTTCAAATCTTAGTAAGTTAGAGTGCCTGTATTATTGTACTAAGTCGGCATTGTGCCTTTTGAATTAAATTCCGATCCAATATCTGTACTTCATCGTCAATGAGAAGGTCCAAGGGATACAGTAAACCTGAAGTGAAGCATCGGAATCTAAAACAGGACTCACAGGAGAGGTTCAAATCATAGAAAGTTAGAGGGTCAGTCCGCTTGTACTTAAGTCGGCATTGTGCCTTTTGTATTAAATTCGGATGCAGTGTCTGTGTTTCATCGTCCATTAGAAGGTCCAAGGGATACAGTAAACCTGAAGTGAAGCATCGGAATCTAAAACTGGTCTCACAGGAGATGTTCAAATCATAGAAAGTTAGAGTGTCAGTCCTCCTGTACTTAAGTCAGCATTGTGCCCTTTGAATTTAATTCCGAACCAATTTCTATACTTCATCGTCAAAAAGAAGGTCCAAGGGATACAGTAAACCTGAAGTGAAGCATCGGAATCTTAAACAGGACTCACAGGAGAGTTTCAAATCATAGAAAGTGAGAGTGTCAGTCCGCTTGTACTTAAGTCGGCATTGTGCCATTTGTTTTAAATTCGGATGCAGTTTCTGTGTTTCATCGTCAATAAGAAGGTCCGAGGGGTACAGTAAACCTGAAGTGTAGCATCGGAATCTAAAACTGGACTCTCAGGAGAGGTTCAAATCATAGAAAGTTATAGTGTCAGTCCTCTTGTACTTAAGTCGGCATTGTGCCTTTTGAGTTTAATTCCGATGCAATTTCTGTGTTTCATCGTCAATAAGAAGGTCCAAGGGATACAGTAAACCTGAAGTGTAGCATCTGAATCTAAAACTGGACTCACAGGAGAGGTTCAAATCATAGAAAGTTAGAGGGTCAGTCCGCTTGTACTTAAGTCGGCATTGTGCCTTTTGTATTAAATTCGGATGCAGTTTCTGTGTTTCATCATCAATAAAAAGGTCCGAGGGTTACAGTAAACCTGAAGTGATGCATCGGAATGTGAAACTGCACTCACAGGAGAGGTTCAAATCATAGTAAGTTAGAGTGTCAGTCCTCTTGTACTTAAGTCGGCATTGTGCCATTTGTATTAATTTCGGATACAATTTCTGTGTTTCATCGCCAATAAGAAGGTCCAATGGATACAGTAAACCTGAAGTGAAGCTTCGGAAACTAAAACTGGACCCACAGGTGAGGTTCAAATCATTGAAAGTTAGAGTGTCAGTCCTCTTGTACTTAATTCGGCATTGTGCTTTTTGTATTAAATTTGGATGCATCTTCTGTGTTTCATCGTCAATAAGAAGGTCCAAGGGATACAGTAAACCTGAAGTGAGGCATCGGAATCAAAAACTGGACTCACAGGAGAGGTTCAAATCATAGAAAGTTAGAGTGTCAGTCCTCTTGGACTTAAGTCTTCATTGTGCCGTTTGTATTAAATTCAGATGCAATTTCTGTGTTTCTTCGTCAATAAGAAGGTCCAAGGGATACAGTAAACCTGAAGTGAAGCATCGGAATCTAAAACTGGTCTCACAGGAGATGTTCATATGATAGAAAGTTAGAGTGTCAGTACTCCTGTACTTAAGTCAGCATTGTGACCTTTGAATTTAATTCCGATCCAATTTCTGTACTTCATCGTCAAAAAGAAGATCCAAGGGATACAGTAAACCTGAAGTGAAGCATCGGAATCTAAAACTGGTCTCACAGGAGATGTTCAAATCATAGAAAGTTAGAGTGTCAGTCCTCCTGTACTTAAGTCAGCATGGTGCCCTTTGAATTTAATTCCGAACCAATTTCTATACTTCATCGTCAAAAAGAAGGTCCAAGGGATACAGTAAACCTGAAGTGAAGCATCGGAATCTTAAACAGGACTCACAGGAGAGTTTCAAATCATAGAAAGTGAGAGTGTCAGTCCGCTTGTACTTAAGTCGGCATTGTGCCATTTGTATTAAATTCGGATGCAGTTTCTGTGTTTCATCGTCAATAAGAAGGTCCGAGGGGTACAGTAAACCTGAAGTGTAGCATCGGAATCTAAAACTGGACTCTCAGGAGAGGTTCAAATCATAGAAAGTTATAGTGTCAGTCCTCTTGTACTTAAGTCGGCATTGTGCCTTTTGAGTTTAATTCCGATGCAATTTCTGTGTTTCATCGTCAATAAGAAGGTCCAAGGGATACAGTAAACCTGAAGTGTAGCATCTGAATCTAAAACTGGACTCACAGGAGAGGTTCAAATCATAGAAAGTTAGAGGGTCAGTCCGCTTGTACTTAAGTCGGCATTGTGCCTTTTGTATTAAATTCGGATGCAGTTTCTGTGTTTCATCATCAATAAAAAGGTCCGAGGGTTACAGTAAACCTGAAGTGATGCATCGGAATGTGAAACTGCACTCACAGGAGAGGTTCAAATCATAGTAAGTTAGAGTGACAGTCCTCTTGTACTTAAGTCGGCATTGTGCCATTTGTATTAATTTCGGATACAATTTCTGTGTTTCATCGCCAATAAGAAGGTCCAATGGATACAGTAAACCTGAAGTGAAGCTTCGGAAACTAAAACTGGACCCACAGGTGAGGTTCAAATCATTGAAAGTTAGAGTGTCAGTCCTCTTGTACTTAATTCGGCATTGTGCTTTTTGTATTAAATTTGGATGCATCTTCTGTGTTTCATCGTCAATAAGAAGGTCCAAGGGATACAGTAAACCTGAAGTGAGGCATCGGAATCAAAAACTGGACTCACAGGAGAGGTTCAAATCATAGAAAGTTAGAGTGTCAGTCCTCTTGGACTTAAGTCTTCATTGTGCCGTTTGTATTAAATTCAGATGCAATTTCTGTGTTTCTTCGTCAATAAGAAGGTCCAAGGGATACAGTAAACCTGAAGTGAAGCATCGGAATCTAAAACTGGTCTCACAGGAGATGTTCATATGATAGAAAGTTAGAGTGTCAGTACTCCTGTACTCAAGTCAGCATTGTGCCCTTTGAATTTAATTCCGATCCAATTTCTGTACTTCATCGTCAAAAAGAAGATCCAAGGGATACAGTAAAACTGAAGTGAAGCATCGGAATCTTAAACAGGACTCACAGGAGAGTTTCAAATCATAGAAAGTTAGAATGTCAGTCCGCTTGGACTTAAGTCGGAATTGTGACATTTGTATTAAATTCGGATGCAGTTTCTGTGTTTCATCGTCAATAAGAAAGTCCGAGGGGTACAGTAAACCTGAAGTGTAGCATCGGAATCTAAAACTGGACTCTCAGGGGAGGTTCAAATTATAGAAAGTTAGAGTGTCAGCCCTCTTGTCCATAAGTCGGCATTGTGCCCTTTGTATTAAATGCGGATGCAATTTCTGTGTTCATCGTCAATAAGAAGGTCCAAGGGATACAGTAAACCTGAAGTGAAGCATCGGAAACTAAAACTGGACTCACAGGTGAGGTTCAAATCATTGAAAGTTAGAGTGTCAGTCCTCTTGTACTTAATTCGGCATTGTGCTTTTTGCATTAAATTTGGATGCATCTTCTGTGTTTCATCGTCAATAAGAAGGTCCAAGGGATACAGTAAACCTGAAGTGAGGCATCGGAATCAAAAACTGGACTCACAGGAGAGGTTCAAATCATAGAAAGTTAGAGTGTCAGTCCTCTTGTACTTAAGTCGCCATTGTGCCTTTTGTATTAAATTCGGATGCAGTGTCTGTGTTTCATCGTCCATTAGAAGGTCCAAGGGATACAGTAAACCTGAGGTGAAGCATCGGAATCTAAAACTGGTCTCACAGGAGATGTTCAAATCATAGAAAGTTAGAGTGTCAGTCCTCCTGTACTTAAGTCAGCATTGTGCCCTTTGAATTTAATTCCGATCCAATTTCTGTACTTCATCGTCAAAAAGAAGGTCCAAGGGATACAGTAAAACTGAAGTGAAGCATCGGAATCTTAAACAGGACTCACAGGAGAGTTTCAAATCATAGAAAGTTAGAGTGTCAGTCCGCTTGTACTTAAGTCGGCATTGTGCCTTTTGTATTAAATTCGGATGCAGTTTCTGTGTTTCATCGTCAATAAGAAGGTCCGAGGGGTACAGTAAACCTGAAGTGTAGCATCGGAATCTAAAACTGGACTCTCAGGGGAGGTTCAAATCATAGAAAGTTAGAGTGTCAGTCCTCTTGTACTTAAGTTGGCATTGTGCCTTTTGAGTTTAATTCCGATGCAATTTCTCTGTTTCATCGTCAATAAGAAGGTCCTAGGTATACAGTAAACCTGAAGTGAAGCATCTGAATCTAAAACTGCACTCACAGGAGAGGTTCAAATCATAGATGGTTAGAGTGTCAATCCTCTTGTACTTAAGTCGGCATTGTGCATTTTGTATAAAGGTCGGATGTAATTTCTGTGTTTCATCGTCAATAAGAAGGTCCAAGGGATACAGTAAACCTGAAGTGAAGCATCGGAATCTAAAACTGGACTCACAGGAGAGGTTCAAATCATAGAAAGTTAGAATGTCAGTCCGCTTGTACTTAAGTCGGCATTGTGCCTTTTGTATTAAATTCGGATGCAGTTTCTGTGTTTCATCGTCAATAAAAAGGTCCGAGTTTTACAGTAAACCTGAAGTGATGCATCGGAATGTAAAACTGCACTCACAGGAGAGGTTCAAATCATAGTAAGTTAGAGTGTCATTCCTCTTGTACTTAAGTCGGCATTGTGCCATTTGTATTAATTTCGGATATAATTTCTGTTTTTCATCGTCAATAAGAAGATCCAAGGGATTCAGTAAACCTGAAGTGTAGCATCGGAATCTAAAACTGGACTCACAGGGGAGGTTCAAATCGTAGAAAGTTAGAGTGTCAGTCCTCTTGTGCTTAAGTCGGCATTGTGCATCTTGAGTTTAATTCCGATGCAATTTCTGTGTCTCATCGTCAATAAGAAGGTCCAAGGGATACAGTAAACCTGAAGTGAAGCATCAAAATCTAAAACAGGACTCTCAGGAGAGGTTCAAATCATGCAAAGTTAGAGTGTCAGTCCTCTTGTACTTAAGTCGGCATTGTGCCTTTTGTATTAAATATGGATGCCATTTCGGTGTTTCATCGTCAATAAGAAGGTCCAAGGGATACAGTAAACCTGAAGTGAAGCATCAGAATGTAAAACTGGACTCACAGGAGATGTTCAAATCATAGAAATTTAGAGTGTCAGTTCTCTGGTACTTAAGTCGGCATTGTGCCTTTTGAATTTTATTCCGATGCATTTTCTGTGCTTCATCGTCAATAAGAAGGTCCAAGGTATACAGTAAACCTGAAGTGAAGCATGGGAATCTAAAACTGGACTCACAGCAGAGGTTCAAATCATAGAAAGTTAGAGTGTCAGTCCTCTTGTACTTAAGTCGGCATTGTGCCTTTTGTATTTAATTCCGATGCAATTTCTGTACTTCATCGTCAATAAGAAGGTCCAAGGGATACAGTAAACCTGAAGTGAAGCATCGGAATCTAAAACAGGACTCACAGGAGAGGTTCAAATCTTAGTAAGTTAGAGTGCCTGTATTATTGTACTAAGTCGGCATTGTGCCTTTTGAATTTAATTCCGATCCAATTTCTGTACTTCATCGTCAATAAGAAGGTCCAAGGGATACAGTAAACCTGAAGTGAAGCATCGGAATCTAAAACAGGACTCACAGGAGAGGTTCAAATCATAGAAAGTTAGAGGGTCAGTCCGCTTGTACTTAAGTCGGCATTGTGCCTTTTGTATTAAATTTGGATGCAGTGTCTGTGTTTCATCGTCCATTAGAAGGTCCAAGGGATACAGTAAACCTGAAGTGAAGCATCGGAATCTAAAACTGGTCTCACAGGAGATGTTCAAATCATAGAAAGTTAGAGTGTCAGTCCTCCTGTATTTAAGTCAGCATTGTGCCCTTTTAATTTAATTCCGAACCAATTTCTGTACTTCATCGTCAAAAAGAAGGTCCAAGGGATACAGTAAACCTGAAGTGAAGCATCGGAATCTTAAACAGGACTCACAGGAGAGTTTCAAATCATAGAAAGTGAGAGTGTCAGTCCGCTTGTACTTAAGTCGGCATTGTGCCATTTGTATTAAATTCGGATGCAGTTTCTGTGTTTCATCGTCAATAAGAAGGTCCGAGGGGTACAGTAAACCTGAAGTGTAGCATCGGAATCTAAAACTGGACTCTCAGGGGAGGTTCAAATCATAGAAAGTTAGAGTGTCAGTCCGCTTGTACTTAAGTCGGCATTGTGCCTTTTGTATTGAATTCGGATGCAGTTTCTGTGTTTCATCGTCAATAAAAAGGTCCGAGGGTTACAGTAAACCTGAAGTGATGCATCGGAATGTAAAACTGCACTCACAGGAGAGGTTCAAATCATAGTAAGTTAGAGTGTCAGTCCTCTTGTACTTAAGTCGGCATTGTGCCATTTGTATTAATTTCGGATGCAATTTCTGTGTTTCATCGCCAATAAGAAGGTCCAATGGATACAGTAAACCTGAAGTGAAGCTTCGGAAACTAAAACTGGACTCACAGGAGAGGTTCAAATCATAGAAAGTTAGAGTGTCAGTCCTCTTGTACTTAAGACGGCATCGTGCCTTTTGAATTTAATTCGATGCAATTTCTGTGTTTCAACGTCAATAAGACGGTCCAATGTATACCGTGAACCTGAAGTGAAGCATCGGAATCTAAAACTGGACTCACAGGTGAGGTTCAAATCGTAGAAAGTTAGAGTGTCAGTTCTCTTGTACTTAAGTCGGCATTGTGCCTTTTGTATTAAATTCGGATGCAAATTCTGTGTTTCATCGTCAATTAGAAGGTCCAAGGGATACAGTAAACCTGAAGTGAAGCATTGGAATCTAAAACTGGACTCACTGGAGAGGTTCAAATTATAGAAAGTTAGAGTGTCAGCCCTCTTGTACATAAGTCGGCATTGTGCCCTTTGTATTAAATGCGGATGCAATTTCTGTGTTCATCGTCAATAAGAAGGTCCAAGGGATACAGTAAACCTGAAGTGAAGCATCGGAAACTAAAACTGGACTCACAGGTGAGGTTCAAATCATTGAAAGTTAGAGTGTCAGTCCTCTTGTACTTAATTCGGCATTGTGCTTTTTGTATTAAATTTGGATGCATCTTCTGTGTTTCATCGTCAATAAGAAGGTCCAAGGGATACAGTAAACCTGAAGTGAGGCATCGGAATCAAAAACTGGACTCACAGGAGAGGTTCAAATCATAGAAAGTTAGAGTGTCAGTCCTCTTGTACTTAAGTCTTCATTGTGCCGTTTGTATTAAATTCAGATGCAATTTCTGTGTTTCTTCGTCAATAAGAAGGTCCAAGGGATACAGTAAACCTGAAGTGAAGCATCGGAATCTAAAACTGGTCTCACAGGAGATGTTCATATGATAGAAAGTTAGAGTGTCAGTCCTCCTGTACTTAAGTCGGCATTGTGCCTATTGAATTTAATTCCGATCCAATTTCTGTACTTCATCGTCAATAAGAAGGTGCAAGGGATACAGTAAACCTGAAGTGAGGCAACGGAATCTAAAACAGGACTCACAGGAGAGGTTCAAATCATAGAAAGTTAGTGGGTCAGTCCGCTTGTACTTAAGTCGGCATTGTGCCTTTTGTATTAAATTCGGATCCAGTGTCTGTGTTTCATCGTCCATTAGAAGGTCCAAGGGATACAGTAAACCTGAAGTGAAGCATCGGAATCTAAAACTGGTCTCACAGGAGATGTTCAAATCATAGAAAGTTAGAGTGTCAGTCCTCCTGTACTTAAGTCAGCATTGTGCCCTTTTAATTTAATTCCGAACCAATTTCTGTACTTCATCGTCAAAAAGAAGGTCCAAGGGATACAGTAAACCTGAAGTGAAGCATCGGAATCTTAAACAGGACTCACAGGAGAGTTTCAAATCATAGAAAGTGAGAGTGTCAGTCCGCTTGTACTTAAGTCGGCATTGTGCCATTTGTATTAAATTCGGATGCAGTTTCTGTGTTTCATCGTCAATAAGAAGGTCCGAGGGGTACAGCAAACCTGAAGTGTAGCCTCGGAATCTAAAACCGGACTCTCAGGGAAGGTTCAAATCATAGAAAGTTAGAGTGTCAGTCCTCTTGTACTTAAGTCGGCATTGTGCCTTTTGAGTTTAATTCCGATGCAATTTCTGTGTTTCATCGTCAATAAGAAGGTCCAAGGAATACAGTAAACCTGAAGTGAAGCATCTGAATCTAAAACTGGACTCACAGGAGACGTTCAAATCATAGAGGGTTAGAGTGTCAATCCTCTTGTACTTAAGTCGGCATTGTGCATTTTGTATAAAATTCGGATGTAATTTCTGTGTTTCATCGTCAATAAGAATGTCCAAGGGATACAGTAAACCTGAAGTGAAGCATCGGAATCTAAAACTGGACTCACAGGAGAGGTTCAAATCATAGAAAGTTAGAGTGTCAGTCCGCTTGTACTTAAGTCGGCATTGTGCCTTTTGTATTAAATTCGGATGCAGTTTCTGTGTTTCATCGTCAATAAAAAGGTCCGAGGGTTACAGTAAACCTGAAGTGATGCATCGGAATGTAAAACTGCACTCACAGGAGAGGTTCAAATCATAGTAAGTTAGAGTGTCAGTCCTCTTGTACTTAAGTCGGCATTGTGCCATTTGTATTAATTTCGGATGCAATTTCTGTGTTTCATCGCCAATAAGAAGGTCCAATGGATACAGTAAACCTGAAGTGAAGCTTCGGAAACTAACACTGGACTCACAGGAGAGGTTCAAATCATAGAAAGTTAGAGTGTCAGTCCTCTTGTACTTAAGACGGCATCGTGCCTTTTGAATTTAATTCGATGCAATTTCTGTGTTTCAACGTCAATAAGACGGTCCAATGTATACCGTGAACCTGAAGTGAAGCATCGGAATCTAAAACTGGACTCACAGGTGAGGTTCAAATCGTAGAAAGTTAGAGTGTCAGTTCTCTTGTACTTAAGTCGGCATTGTGCCTTTTGTATTAAATTCGGATGCAAATTCTGTGTTTCATCGTCAATTAGAAGGTCCAAGGGATACAGTAAACCTGAAGTGAAGCATTGGAATCTAAAACTGGACTCACTGGAGAGGTTCAAATTATAGAAAGTTAGAGTGTCAGCCCTCTTGTACATAAGTCGGCATTGTGCCCTTTGTATTAAATGCGGATGTAATTTCTGTGTTCATCGTCAAGAAGAAGGTCCAAGGGATACAGTAAACCTGAAGTGAAGCATCGGAAACTAAAACTGGACTCACAGGTGAGGTTCAAATCATTGAAAGTTAGAGTGTCAGTCCTCTTGTACTTAATTCAGCATTGTGCTTTTTGTATTAAATTTGGATGCATCTTCTGTGTTTCATCGTCAATAAGAAGGTCCAAGGGATACAGTAAACCTGAAGTGAGGCATCGGAATCAAAAACTGGACTCACAGGAGAGGTTCAAATCATAGAAAGTTAGAGTGTCAGTCCTCTTGTACTTAAGTCTTCATTGTGCCGTTTGTATTAAATTCAGATGCAATTTCTGTGTTGCTTCGTCAATAAGAAGGTCCAAGGGATACAGTAAACCTGAAGTGAAGCATCGGAATCTAAAACTGGTCTCACAGGAGATGTTCACATGATAGAAAGTTAGAGTGTCAGTCCTCCTGTACTTAAGTCGGCATTGTGCCTATTGAATTTAATTCCGATCCAATTTCTGTACTTTATCGTCAATAAGAAGGTCCAAGGGATACAGTAAACCTGAAGTGAGGCATCGGAATCTAAAACAGGACTCACAGGAGAGTTTCAAATCATAGAAAGTTAGAGTGTCAGTCCGCTTGTACTTAAGTCGGCATTGTGCCATTTGTATTAAATTCGGATGCAGTTTCTGTGTTTCATCGTCAATAAGAAGGTCCGAGGGGTACAGTAAACCTGAAGTGTAGCATCGGAATCTAAAACTGGACTCTCAGGGGAGGTTCAAATCATAGAAAGTTAGAGTGTCAGTCCTCTTGTACTTAAGTCGGCATTGTGCCTTTTGAGTTTAATTCCGATGCAATTTCTGTGTTTCATCGTCAATAAGAAGGTCCAAGGGATACAGTATACCTGAAGTGAAGCATCTGAATCTAAAACTGGACTCACAGGAGAGGTTCAAATCATAGAAAGTTAGAGTGTCTGTCCGCTTGTACTTAAGTCGGCATTGTGCCTTTTGTATTAAATTCGGATGCAGTTTCTGTGTTTCATCGTCGATAAAAAGGTCCGAGGGTTACAGTAAACCTGAAGTGATGCATCGGAATGTAAAACTGGACTCACAGGAGAGGTTCAAATCATAGTAAGTTAGAGTGTCAGTCCTCTTGTACTTAAGTCGGCATTGTGCCATTTGTATTAATTTCGGATGCAATTTCTGTGTTTAATCGCCAATAAGAAGGTCCAATGGATACAGTAAACCTGAAGTGAAGCTTCGGAAACTAAAACTGGACTCACAGGAGAGGTTCAAATCATAGAAAGTTAGAGTGTCAGTTCTCTTGTACTTAAGTCGGCATTGTGCCTTTTGTATTAAATTCGGATGCAATTTCTGTGTTTCATCGTCAATTAGAAGGTCCAAGGGATACAGTAAACCTGAAGTGAAGCATTGGAATCTAAAACTGGACTCACTGGAGAGGTTCAAATTATAGAAAGTTAGAGTGTCAGCCCTCTTGTACATAAGTCGGCATTGTGCCCTTTGTATTAAATGCGGATGCAATTTCTGTGTTCATCGTCAATGAGAAGGTCCAAGGGATACAGTAAACCTGAAGTGAAGCATCGGAAACTAAAACTGGACTCACAGGTGAGGTTCAAATCATTGAAAGTTAGAGTGTCAGTCCTCTTGTACTTAATTCGGCATTGTGCTTTTTGTATTAAATTTGGATGCATCTTCTGTGTTTCATCGTCAATAAGAAGGTCCAAGGGATACAGTAAACCTGAAGTGAGGCATCGGAATCAAAAACTGGACTCACAGGAGAGGTTCAAATCATAGAAAGTTAGAGTGTCAGTGCTCTTGTACTTAAGTCTTCATTGTGCCGTTTGTGTTAAATTCAGATGCAATTTCTGTGTTTCTTCGTCAATAAGAAGGTCCAAGGGATACAGTAAACCTGAAGTGAAGCATCGGAATCTAAAACTAGTCTCACAGGAGATGTTCATATGATAGAAAGTTAGAGTGTCAGTCCTCCTGTACTTAAGTCGGCATTGTGCCTATTGAATTTAATTCCGATCCAATTTCTGTACTTCATCGTCAATAAGAAGGTCCAAGGGATACAGTAAACCTGAAGTGAGGCATCGGAATCTAAAACAGGACTCACAGGAGCGTTTCAAATCATAGAAAGTTAGAGTGTAAGTCCGCTTGTACTGAAGTCGGCATTGTGCCTTTTGTATTAAATTCGGATGCAGTTTCTGTGTTTCATCGTCAATAAGAAGGTCCGAGGGGTACAGTAAACCTGAAGTGTAGCATCGGAATCTAAAACTGGACTCACAGGGGAGGTTCAAATCATAGAAAGTTAGAGTGTCAGTCCTCTTGTACTTAAGCCGGCATTGTGCCTTTTGAGTTTAATTCCGATGCAATTTCTGTGTTTCATCGTCAATAAGAAGGTCCAAGGGATACAGTAAACCTGATGTGAAGCATCTGAATCTAAAACTGGACTCACAGGAGAAGTTGAAATCATAGAAAGTTAGAGTGTCAATCCTCTTGTACTTAAGTCGGCATTGTGCATTTTTTATTAAATTCGGATGTAATTTCTGTGTTTCATCGTCAATAAGAAGGTCCAAGGGATACAGTAAACCTGAAGTGAAGCATCGGAATCCAAAACAGGATTCACAGGAGAAGTTTAAATCATAGAAAGTTAGGGTGTCAGTCCGCTTGTACTTAAGTCGGCATTGTGCCTTTTGTATTAAGTTCGGATGCAGTTTCTGTGTTTCATCGTCAATAAGATGTTCCGAGGGGTACAGTAAACCTGAAGTGTAGCATCGGAATCTAAAACTGGACCCACAAGGGAGGTAAAAATCATAGAAAGTTAGAGTGTCAGTCCTCTTGTACTTAAGTCGGCATTGTGCCTTTTGAGTTTAATTCCGATGCAATTTCTGTGTTTCATCGTCAATAAGAAGGTCCAAGGGAAACAGTAAACCTGAAGTGAAGCATCGGAATCTAAAACTGGACTCACAGGAGAGGTTCAAATCATAGAAAGTGTAGAGTGTCAGTCCTCTTGTACTTAAGTCGGCATTATGATTTTGAATTTAGTTCGAATGCAATTTCTGTGTTTCATCGTCAATAAGAAGGTCCAAGGGATACAGTAAACCTGAAGTGAAGCATCGGAATCTAAAACAGGACTCACAGGAGATATTCAAATCATAGAAAGTTAGAGTGTCAGTCCGCTTGTACTTAAGTCGGCATTGTGCCTTTATTATTATATTCGGATGTAATTTCTGTGTTTCTTCGTCAATAAGAAGGTCCAAGGGATACAGTAAACCTGATGTGAAGCATCGGAATCTAAAACTGGTCTCACAGGAGAGGTTCAAATCATAGTAAGTTAGAGTGCTTGTATTATTGTACTAAGTCGGCATTGTGCCTTTTGAATTTAATTCCGATCCAACTTCTGTGCTTCATCGTCAATAAGAAGGTTCAAGGGATACAGTAAACCTGAAGTGAAGCATCGGAATCTAAAACAGGACTCACAGGAGAGGTTCAAATCATAGAAAGTTAGAGTGTCAGTCCGCTTGTACTTAAGTCGGCATTGTGGCTTTTGTATTAAATTCGGATGCAGTTTCTGTGTTTCATCGTCAATAAGAAGGTCCGAGGGGTACAGTAAACCTGAACTGAAGCATCGGAATCTAAAACTGGACTCACAGGAGAGGTTCAAATCATAGAAAGTTTGAGCGTCAGTCCTCTTGTACTTAAGTCGGCATTGGGCCTTTTGTATTAATTTCGGACGCAATTTCTGTGTTTCATCGTCAATAAGAAGGTCCAAGGGATTCAGTAAACCTGAAGTGTAGCTTCGGAATCTAAAAAGGGACTCACAGGGGAGGTTCAAATCATTGAAAGTTAGAGTGTCAGTCCTCTTGTACTTAAGTCGGCATTGTGAATTTTGAGTTAAATCCGAAGCAATTTCTGTGTTTCATCGTCAATACGAAGGTCCAAGGGATACAGTAAACCTGAAGTGAAGCATCAGAATCTAAAACAGGAATCACAGGAGTGGTTCAAATCATAAAAAGTTAGAGTGTCAGACCTCTTGTACTTAAGTCCGCTATTTGCCTATTGTATTAAATTCGGATGCAATTTCTGTGTTTCATCGCCAATAAGAAGGTCCAATGGATACAGTAAACCTGAAGTGAAGCTTCGGAAACTAAAACTGGACTCACAGGAGAGGTTCAAATCATAGAAAGTTAGAGTGTCAGTCCTCTTGTACTTAAGACGGCATCGTGCCTTTTGAATTTAATTCGATGCAATTTCTGTGTTTCAACGTCAATAAGACGGTCCAATGTATACCGTGAACCTGAAGTGAAGCATCGGAATCTAAAACTGGACTCACAGGTGAGGTTCAAATCGTAGAAAGTTAGAGTGTCAGTTCTCTTGTACTTAAGTCGGCATTGTGCCTTTTGTATTAAATTCAGATGCAATTTCTGTGTTTCTTCGTCAATAAGAAGGTCCAAGGGATACAGTAAACCTGAAGTGAAGCATCGGAATCTGAAACTGGTCTCACAGGAGATGTTCATATGATAGAAAGTTAGAGTGTCAGTCCTCCTGTACTTAAGTCGGCATTGTGCCTATTGAATTTAATTCCGATCCAATTTCTGTACTTCATCGTCAATAAGAAGGTCCAAGGGATACAGTAAACCTGAAGTGAGGCATCGGAATCTAAAACAGGACTCACAGGAGAGTTTCAAATCATAGAAAGTTAGAGTGTCAGTCCGCTTGTACTTAAGTCGGCATTGTGCCTTTTGTATTAAATTCGGATGCAGTTTCTGTGTTTCATCGTCAATAAGAAGGTCCGAGGGGTACAGTAAACCTGAAGTGTAGCATCGGAATCTAAAACTGGACTCACAGGGGAGGTTCAAATCATAGAAAGTTAGAGTGTCAGTCCCCTTGTACTTAAGTCGGCATTGTGCCTTTTGAGTTTAATTCCGATGCAATTTCTGTGTTTCATCGTCAATAAGAAGGTCCAAGGGATACAGTAAACCTGAAGTGAAGCATCTGAATCTAAAACTGGACTCACAGGAGAAGTTCAAATCATAGAAAGTTAGAGTGTCAATCCTCTTGTACTTAAGTCGGCATTGTGCATTTTGTATTAAATTCGGATGTAATTTCTGTGTTTCATCGTTAATAAGAAGGTCCAAGGGATACAGTAAACCTGAAGTGAAGCATCGGAATCTAAAACAGGATTCACAGGAGAAGTTCAAATCATAGAAAGTTAGAGTGTCAGTCCGCTTGTACTTAAGTCGGCATTGTGCCTTTTGTATTAAGTTCGGATGCAGTTTCTGTGTTTCATCGTCAATAAGAAGTTCCGAGGGGTACAGTAAACCTGAAGTGTAGCATCGGAATCTAAAACTGGACCCACAAGGGAGGTACAAATCATAGAAAGTTAGAGTGTCAGTCTTCTTGTACTTAAGTCGGCATTGTGCCTTTTGAGTTTAATTCCGATGCAATTTCTGTGTTTCATCGTCAATAAGAAGGTCCAAGGGAAACAGTAAACCTGAAGTGAAGCATCGGAATCTAAAACTGGACTCACAGGAGAGGTTCAAATCATAGAAAGTGTAGAGTGTCAGACCTCTTGTACTTAAGTCGGCATTATGATTTTGAATTTAGTTCGAATGCAATTTCTGTGTTTCATCGTCAATAAGAAGGTCCAAGGGATACAGTAAACCTGAAGTGAAGCATCGGAATCTAAAACAGGACTCACAGGAGATATTCAAATCATAGAAAGTTAGAGTGTCAGTCCGCTTGTACTTAAGTCGGCATTGTGCCTTTTGTATTAAATTCGGATGCAGTTTCTGTGTTTCATCGTCAATAAAAAGGTCCGAGGATTACAGTAAACCTGAAGTGATGATTCGGAATGTAAAACTGCACTCACAGGAGAGGTTCAAATCATAGTAAGTTAGAGTGTCAGTCCTCTTGTACTTATGTCGGCATTGTGCCATTTGTATTAATTTCGGATGTAATTTCTGTTTTTCATCGTCAATTAGAAGATCCAAGGGATTCAGTAAACCTGAAGTGTAGCATCGGAATCTAAAACTGGACTCACAGGAGAGGTTCAAATCGTAGAAAGTTAGAGTCTCAGTCCTCTTGTGCTTATGTCAGCATTGTGCAATTTGAGTTTAATTCCGATGCAATTTCTGTGTTTCATCGTCAATAAGAAGGTCCACGGGATACAGTAAACCTGAAGTGAAGCATCGAAATCCAAAAGAGGACTCACAGGAGAGGTTCAAATCATGCAAAGTTAGAGTGGCAGTCCTCTTGTACTTAAGTCGGCATTGTGCCTTTTGTATTAAATATGGATGCCATTTCGGTGTTTCATCGTCAATAAGAAGGTCCAAGGGATACAGTAAACCTGAAGTGAAGCATCGGAATGTAAAACTGGACTCACAGGAGATGTTCAAATCATAGAAAGTTAGAGTGTCAGTTCTCTGGTACTTAAGTCGGCATTGTGCCTTTTGAATTTTATTCCGATGCATTTTCTGTGCTTCATCGTCAATAAGAAGGTCCAAGGTATACAGTAAACCTGAAGTGAAGCATGGGAATCTAAAACTGGACTCACAGCAGACGTTCAAATCATAGAAAGTTAGAGTAACAGTCCTCTTGTACTTAAGTCGGCATTGTGCCTTTTGTATTAAATTCGGATGTAATTTCTGTGTTTCTTCGTCAATAAGAAGGTCCAAGGGATACAGTAAACCTGATGTGAAGCATCGGAATCTAAAACTGGTCTCACAGGAGAGGTTCAAATCATAGTAAGTTAGAGTGCCTGTATTATTGTACTAAGTCGGCATTGTGCCTTTTGAATTTAATTCCGATCCAACTTCTGTGCTTCATCGTCAATAAGAAGGTCCAAGGGATACAGTAAACCTGAAGTGAAGCATCGGAATCTAAAACGGGACTCACAGGAGAGGTTCAAATCATAGAAAGTTAGAGTGTCAGTCCGCTTGTACTTAAGTCGGCATTGTGCCTTTTGTATTAAATTCGGATGCAGTTTCTGTGTTTCATCGTCAATAAGAAGGTCCGAGGGGTACAGTAAACCTGAACTGAGGCATCGGAATCTAAAACTGGACTCACAGGAGAGGTTCAAATCATAGAAAGTTTGAGCGTCAGTCCTCTTGTACTTAAGTCGGCATTGGGCCTTTTGTATTAATTTCAGATGCAATTTCTGTGTTTCATGGTCAATAAGAAGGTCCAAGGGATTCAGTAAACCTGAAGTGTAGCTTCGGAATCTAAAAAGGGACTAACAGGGGAGGTTCAAATCATTGAAAGTTAGAGTGTCAGTCCTCTTGTACTTAAGTCGGCATTGTGAATTTTGAGTTAAATCCGAAGCAATTTCTGTGTTTCATCGTCAATACGAAGGTCCAAGGGATACAGTAAACCTGAAGTGAAGCATCGGAATCTAAAACAGGAATCACAGCAGTGGTTCAAATCATAAAAAGTTAGAGTGTCAGACCTCTTGTACTTAAGTCCGCTATTTGCCTATTGTATTAAATTCGGATGCAATTTCTGTGTTTCATCGCCAATAAGAAGGTCCAATGGATACAGTAAACCTGAAGTGAAGCTTCGGAAACTAAAACTGGACTCACAGGAGAGGTACAAATCATAGAAAGTTAGAGTGTCAGTCCTCTTGTACTTAAGACGGCATCGTGCCTTTTGAATTTAATTCGATGCAATTTCTGTGTTTCATCGTCAATAAGACGGACCAATGTATACCGTGAACCTTAAGTTAAGCATCGGAATCTAAAACTGGACTCACAGGTGAGGTTCAAATCGTAGAAAGTTCGAGTGTCAGTTTTCTTGTACTTAAGTCGGAATTGTGCCTTTTGTATTAAATTCGGATGCAATTTCTGTGTTTCATCGTCAATTAGAAGGTCCAAGGGATACAGTAAACCTGAAGTGAAGCATTGGAATCTAAAACTGGACTCACTGGAGAGGTTCAAATTATAGAAAGTTAGAGTGTCAGTCCTCTTGTACTTAAGTCGGCATTGTGCCCTTTGTATTAAATGCGGATGCAATTTCTGTGTTCATCGTCAATAAGAAGGTCCAAGGGATACAGTAAACCTGAAGAGAAGCATCGGAATCTAAAACTGGTCTCACAGGAGATGTTCAAATCATAGAAAGTTAGAGTGTCTGTCCTCCTGTACTTAAGTCGGCATTGTGCCTTTTGAATTTAATTCCGATCCAATTTCTGTACTTCATCGTCAATAAGAAGGTCCAAGGGATAGAGTAAACCTGAAGTGAAGCATCGGAATCTAAAACAGGACTCACAGGAGAGTTTCAAATCATAGAAAGTTAGAGTGTCAGTCCGTTTGTACTTAAGTCAGCATTGTGCATTTTGTATTAAATTCGGATGCAGTTTCTGTGTTTCATCGTCAATAAGAAGGTCCGAGGGGTACAGTAAGCCTGAAGTGTAGCATCGGAATCTAAAACTGGACTCACAGGGGAGGTTCGAATCATAGAAAGTTAGAGTGTCAGTCCTCTTGTACTTAAGTCGGCATTGTGCCTTTTGAGTTTAATTCCGATGCAATTTCTGTTTTTCATCGTCAATAAGAAGGTCCAAGGGATACAGTAAACCTGAAGTGAAGCATCTGAATCTAAAACTGGACTCACAGGAGAGGTTCAAATCATAGAAAGTTAGAGTGTCAATCCTCTTGTACTTAAGTCGGCATTGTGCATTTTGTATTAAATTCGGATGTAATTTGTGTGTTTCATCGTCAATAAGAAGGTCCAAGGGATACAGAAAACCTGAAGTGAAGCATCGGAATCTAAAACAGGACTCACAGGAGAGGTTCAAATCATAGAAAGTTAGGGTGTCAGTCCGCTTGTACTTAAGTCGGCATTGTGCCTTTTGTATTAAGTTCGGATGCAGTTTCTGTGTTTCATCGTCAATAAGAAGTTCCGAGGGGTACAGTAAACCTGAAGTGTAGCATCGGAATCTAAAACTTGACCCACAAGGGAGGTACAAATCATAGAAAGTTAGAGTGTCAGTACTCTTGTACTTAAGTCGGCATTGTGCCTTTTGAGTTTAATTCCGATGCAATTTCTGTGTTTCATCGTCAATAAGAAGGTCCAAGGGAAACAGTAAACCTGAAGTGAAGCATCGGAATCTAAAACTGGACTCACAGGAGAGGTTCAAATCATAAAAAGTTAGAGTGTCTGTCCGCTTGTACTTAAGTCGGCATTGTGCCTTTTGTATTAAATTCGGATGCAGTTTCTGTGTTTCATCGTCAATAAGAAGGTCCGAGGGGTACAGTAAACCTGAACTGAAGCATCGGAATCTAAAACTGGACTCACAGGAGAGGTTCAAATCATAGAAAGTTTGAGCCTCAGTCCTCTTGTACTTAAGTCGGCATTGGGCCTTTTGTATTATATTCGGATGTAATTTCTGTGTTTCATCGTCAAAAAGAAGGTCCAGGAGATACAGTAAACCTGAAGTGAAGCATCGGAATCTAAAACTGGACTCACTGGAGAAGTTCAAATTATAGAAAGTTAGAGTGTCAGTCCTCTTGTACTTAAGTCGGCATTGTGCCCTTTGTATTAAATTCGGATGCAATTTCTGTGTTTCATCGCCAATAAGAAGGTCCAAAGGATACAGTAAACCTAAAGTGAAGCTTCGGAAACCAAAACTGGACTCACAGGAGAGGTTCAAATCATAGAAAGTTAGAGTGTCAGTCCTCTTGTACTTAAGACGGCATCGTGCCTTTTGAATTTAATTCGATGCAATTTCTGTGTTTCAACGTCAATAAGACGGTCCAATTTATACCGTGAACCTGAAGTGAAGCATCGGAATCTAAAACTGGACTCACTAGTGAGGTTCAAATCATAGAAAGTTAGAGTGTCAGTTCTCTTGTACTTAAGTCGGCATTGTGCATTTTGTATTAAATTCGGATGTAATTTCTGTGTTTCATCGTCAATAAGAAGGTCCAACGGATACAGTAAACCTGAAGTGAAGCAACGGAATTTAAAACAGGACTCACAGGAGAAGTTCAAATCATAGAAAGTTAGGGTGTCAGTCCGCTTGTACTTAAGTCGGCATTGTGCATTTTGTATTAAATTCGGATGTAATTTCTGTGTTTCATCGTCAATAAGAAGGTCCAACGGATACAGTAAACCTGAAGTGAAGCAACGGAATTTAAAACAGGACTCACAGGAGAAGTTCAAATCATAGAAAGTTAGGGTGTCAGTCCGCTTGTACTTAAGTCGGCATTGTGCCTTTTGTATTAAGTTCGGATGGAGTTTCTGTGTTTCATCGTCAATAAGAAGTTCCGAGGGGTACAGTAAACCTGAAGTGTAGCATCGGAATCTAAAACTGGACCCACAAGGGAGGTACAAATCATAGAACGTTAGAGTGTCAGTCCTCTTGTACTTAAGTCGGCATTGTGCCTTTTGAGTTTAATTCCGATGCAATTTCTGTGTTTCATCGTCAATAAGAAGGTCAAAAGGAAACAGTAAACCAGAAGTGAAGCATCGGAATCTAAAACTGGACTCACAGGAGTGGTTCAAATCATAGAAAGTTAGAGTGTCAATCCTCTTGTACTTAAGTCGGCATTATGATTTTGAATTTAGTTGGGATGCAATTTCTGTGTTTCATCGTCAATAAGAAGGTCCAAGGGATACAGTAAACCTGAAGTGAAGCATCGGAATCTAAAACTGGACCCACAAGGGAGGTACAAATCATAGAACGTTAGAGTGTCAGTCCTCTTGTACTTAAGTCGGCATTGTGCCCTTTGTATTAAATTCGGATGCAATTTCTGTGTTCATCGTCTATAAGAGTGTCCAAGGGATACAGTACACCTGAAGTGAAGCATCGGAAACTAAAACTGGACTCACAGGTGAGGTTCAAATCATTGAAAGTTAGAGTGTCAGTCCTCTTGTACTTAATTCGGCATTGTGCTTTTTGTATTAAATTCGGATGCATCTTCTGTGTTTCATCGTCAATAAGAAGGTCCAAGGGATACAGTAAACCTGAAGTGAGGCATCGGAAACTAAAACTGGACTCACAGGAGAGGTTCATATCATAGAAAGTTAGAGTGTCAGTCCTCTTGTACTTAAGTCATCATTGTGCCGTTTGTATTAAATTCAGATGCAATTTCTGTGTTTCTTCGTCCATAAGAAGGTCCAAGGGATACAGTAAACCTGAAGTGAAGCATCGGAATCTAAAACTGGTCTCACAGGAGATGTTCAAATCATAGAAAGTTAGAGTGTCAGTCCTCCTGTACTTAAGTCGGCATTGTGCCCTTTGAATTTAATTCCGATCCAATTTCTGTACTTCATCGTCAAAAAGAATGTCCAAGGGATACAGTAAACCTGAAGTGAAGCATCGGAATCTTAAACAGGACTCACAGGAGAGTTTCAAATCATAGAAAGTTAGAGTGTCAGTCCGCTTGTACTTAAGTCGGCATTCTGCCTTTTGTATTAAATTCGGATGCAGTTTCTGTGTTTCATCGTCAATAACAAGGTCCGAGGGGTACAGTAAACCTGAAGTGTAGCATCGGAATCTAAAACAGGACTCTCAGGGGAGGTTCAAATCATAGAAAGTTAGAGTGTCAGTCCTCTTGTACTTAAGTCGGCATTGTGCCTTTTGAGTTTAATTCCGATGCAATTTCTGTGTTTCATCGTCAATAAGAAGGTCCAATGGATACAGTAAACCTGAAGTGAAGCTTCGGAAACTAAAACTGGACTCACAGGAGAGGTACAAATCATAGAAAGTTAGAGTGTCAGTCCTCTTGTACTTAAGACGGCATCGTGCCTTTTGAATTAGTTCGATGCAATTTCTGTGTTTCAACGTCAATAAGACGGTCCAATTTATACCGTGAACCTGAAGTGAAGCATCGGAATCTAAAACTGGACTCACAGGTGAGGTTCAAATCATAGAAAGTTAGAGTGTCAGTTCTCTTGTACTTAAGTCGGCATTGTGCCTTTTGTATTAAATTCGGATGCAATTTCTGTGTTTCATCGTCAATTAGAAGGTCCAAGGGATACAGTAAACCTGAAGTGATGCATTGGAATCTAAAACTGGACTCACTGGAGAGGTTCAAATTATAGAAAGTTAGAGTGTCAGTCCTCTTGTACTTAAGTCGGCATTGTGCCCTTTGTTTTAAATGCGGATGCAATTTCTGTGTTCATCGTCAATAAGAAGGGCCAAGGGATACAGTAAACCTGAAGTGAAGCATCAGAAACTAAAACTGGACTCACAGCTGAGGTTCAAATCATTGAAAGTTAGAGTGTCAGTCCTCTTGTACTTAATTCGGCATTGTGCTTTTTGTATTAAATTCGGATGCATCTTCTGTGTTTCATCGTCAATAAGAAGGTCCAAGGGATACAGTAAACCTGAAGTGAGCCATCGGAATCTAAAACTGGACTCACTAGTGAGGTTCAAATCATAGAAAGTTAGAGTGTCAGTCCTCTTGTACTTAAGTCTTCATTGTGCCATTTGTATTCAAATCAGATGCAATTTCTGTGTTTCTTCGTCAATAAGAAGGTCCAAGGGATACAGTAAACCTGAAGTGAAGCATCGGAAAACTGGTCTCACAGGAGATGTTCAAATCATAGAAAGTTAGAGTGTCAGTCCTCCTGTACTTAAGTCGGCATTGTGCCTTTTGAATTTAATTCCGATCCAATTTCTGTACTTCATCGTCAATAAGAAGGTCCAAGGGATACAGTAAACCTGAAGTGAAGCATCGGTATCTAAAACTGGACTCACTAGTGAGGTTCAAATCATAGAAAGTTAGAGTGTCAGTTCTCTTGTACTTAAGTCGGCATTGTGCCCTTTGTATTAAATTCGGATGCAATTTCTGTGTTTCATCGTCAATGAGAAGGTCCAAGGGATACAGTAAACCTGAAGTGAAGCATCAGAAACTAAAACTGGACTCACAGGTGAGGTTCAAATCATTGAAAGTTAGAGTGTCAGTCCGCTTGTACTTAATTCGGCATTGTGCTTTTTGTATTAAATTCGGATGCATCTTCTGTGTTTCATCGTCAATAAGAAGGTCCAAGGGATACAGTAAACCTGAAGTGAGGCATCGGAATCTAAAACTGGACTCACAGGAGAGGTTCAAATCATAGAAAATTAGAGTGTCAGTCCTCTTGTACTTAAGTCTTCATTGTGCCATTTGTATTAAAATCAGATGCAATTTCTGTGTTTCTTCGTCAATAAGAAGGTCCAAGGGATACAGTAAACCTGAAGTGAAGCATCGGAATCTAAAACTGGTCTCACAGGAGATGTTCAAATCATAGAAAGTTAGAGTGTCAGTCCTCCTGTTCTTAAGTCGGCATTGTGCCTTTTGAATTTAATTCCGATCCAATTTCTGTACTTCATCGTCAATAAGAAGGTCCAAGGGATACAGTAAACCTGAAGTGAAGCATCGGAATCTAATACTGGACTCACAGGGGAGGTTCAAATCATAGAAAGTTAGAGTGTCAGTCCTCTTGTACTTAAGTCGGCATTGTGCCTTTTGTATTAAATTCGGATGCAGTTTCCGTGTTTCATTGTCAGTAAGAAGGTCCGAGCGGTACAGTAAACCTGAAGTGTAGCATCGGAATCTAAAACTGGACTCACAGGGGAGGTTCAAATCATAGAAAGTTAAGAGTTTCAGTCCTCTTGTACTTAAGTCGGCATTGTGCCTTTTGAGTTGAATTCCGATGCAACTTCTGTGTTTCATCGTCAATAAGAAGGTCCAAGGGATGCAGTAAACCTGAAGTGAAGCATCTGAATCTAATAGTGGACTCACAAGAGAGGTTCAAATCATAGAAAGTTAGAGTGTCAATCCTCTTGTACTTAAGTCGGCATTGTGCATTTTGTATTAAATTCGGATGTAATTTCTGTGTTTCATCGTCAATAAGAAGGTCCAACGGATACAGTAAACCTGAAGTGAAGCAACGGAATTTAAAACAGGACTCACAGGAGAAGTTCAAATCATAGAAAGTTAGGGTGTCAGTCCGCTTGTACTTAAGTCGGCATTGTGCCTTTTGTATTAAGTTCGGATGGAGTTTCTGTGTTTCATCGTCAATAAGAAGTTCCGAGGGGTACAGTAAACCTGAAGTGTAGCATCGGAATCTAAAACTGGACCCACAAGGGAGGTACAAATCATAGAACGTTAGAGTGTCAGTCCTCTTGTACTTAAGTCGGCATTGTGCCTTTTGAGTTTAATTCCGATGCAATTTCTGTGTTTCATCGTCAATAAGAAGGTCCAAGGGAAACAGTAAACCAGAAGTGAAGCATCGGAATCTAAAACTGGACTCACAGGAGTGGTCCAAATCATAGAAAGTTAGAGTGTCAGTCCTCTTGTACTTAAGTCGGCATTATGATTTTGAATTTAGTTGGGATGCAATTTCTGTGTTTCATCGTCAATAAGAAGGTCCAAGGGATACAGTAAACCTGAAGTGAAGCATCGGAATCTAAAACTGGACCCACGAGGGAGGTACAAATCATAGAACGTTAGAGTGTCAGTCCTCTTGTACTTAAGTCGGCATTGTGCCCTTTGTATTAAATTCGGATGCAATTTCTGTGTTCATCGTCTATAAGAGTGTCCAAGGGATACAGTACACCTGAAGTGAAGCATCGGAAACTAAAACTGGACTCACAGGTGAGGTTCAAATCATTGAAAGTTAGAGTGTCAGTCCTCTTGTACTTAATTCGGCATTGTGCTTTTTGTATTAAATTCGGATGCATCTTCTGTGTTTCATCGTCAATAAGAAGGTCCAAGGGATACAGTAAACCTGAAGTGAGGCATCGGAAACTAAAACTGGACTCACAGGAGAGGTTCATATCATAGAAAGTTAGAGTGTCAGTCCTCTTGTACTTAAGTCATCATTGTGCCGTTTGTATTAAATTCAGATGCAATTTCTGTGTTTCTTCGTCCATAAGAAGGTCCAAGGGATACAGTAAACCTGAAGTGAAGCATCGGAATCTAAAACTGGTCTCACAGGAGATGTTCAAATCATAGAAAGTTAGAGTGTCAGTCCTCCTGTACTTAAGTCGGCATTGTGCCCTTTGAATTTAATTCCGATCCAATTTCTGTACTTCATCGTCAAAAAGAATGTCCAAGGGATACAGTAAACCTGAAGTGAAGCATCGGAATCTTAAACAGGACTCACAGGAGAGTTTCAAATCATAGAAAGTTAGAGTGTCAGTCCGCTTGTACTTAAGTCGGCATTCTGCCTTTTGTATTAAATTCGGATGCAGTTTCTGTGTTTCATCGTCAATAACAAGGTCCGAGGGGTACAGTAAACCTGAAGTGTAGCATCGGAATCTAAAACAGGACTCTCAGGGGAGGTTCAAATCATAGAAAGTTAGAGTGTCAGTCCTCTTGTACTTAAGTCGGCATTGTGCCTTTTGAGTTTAATTCCGATGCAATTTCTGTGTTTCATCGTCAATAAGAAGGTCCAATGGATACAGTAAACCTGAAGTGAAGCTTCGGAAACTAAAACTGGACTCACAGGAGAGGTACAAATCATAGAAAGTTAGAGTGTCAGTCCTCTTGTACTTAAGACGGCATCGTGCCTTTTGAATTAGTTCGATGCAATTTCTGTGTTTCAACGTCAATAAGACGGTCCAATTTATACCGTGAACCTGAAGTGAAGCATCGGAATCTAAAACTGGACTCACAGGTGAGGTTCAAATCATAGAAAGTTAGAGTGTCAGTTCTCTTGTACTTAAGTCGGCATTGTGCCTTTTGTATTAAATTCGGATGCAATTTCTGTGTTTCATCGTCAATTAGAAGGTCCAAGGGATACAGTAAACCTGAAGTGATGCATTGGAATCTAAAACTGGACTCACTGGAGAGGTTCAAATTATAGAAAGTTAGAGTGTCAGTCCTCTTGTACTTAAGTCGGCATTGTGCCCTTTGTTTTAAATGCGGATGCAATTTCTGTGTTTCATCGTCAATTAGAAGGGCCAAGGGATACAGTAAACCTGAAGTGAGCCATCGGAATCTAAAACTGGACTCACTAGTGAGGTTCAAATCATAGAAAGTTAGAGTGTCAGTCCTCTTGTACTTAAGTCTTCATTGTGCCATTTGTATTCAAATCAGATGCAATTTCTGTGTTTCTTCGTCAATAAGAAGGTCCAAGGGATACAGTAAACCTGAAGTGAAGCATCGGAAAACTGGTCTCACAGGAGATGTTCAAATCATAGAAAGTTAGAGTGTCAGTCCTCCTGTACTTAAGTCGGCATTGTGCCTTTTGAATTTAATTCCGATCCAATTTCTGTACTTCATCGTCAATAAGAAGGTCCAAGGGATACAGTAAACCTGAAGTGAAGCATCGGAATCTAAAACTGGACTCACTAGTGAGGTTCAAATCATAGAAAGTTAGAGTGTCAGTTCTCTTGTACTTAAGTCGGCATTGTGCCCTTTGTATTAAATTCGGATGCAATTTCTGTGTTTCATCGTCAATGAGAAGGTCCAAGGGATACAGTAAACCTGAAGTGAAGCATCAGAAACTAAAACTGGACTCACAGGTGAGGTTCAAATCATTCAAAGTTAGAGTGTCAGTCCGCTTGTACTTAATTCGGCATTGTGCTTTTTGTATTAAATTCGGATGCATCTTCTGTGTTTCATCGTCAATAAGAAGGTCCAAGGGATACAGTAAACCTGAAGTGAGGCATCGGAATCTAAAACTGGACTCACAGGAGAGGTTCAAATCATAGAAAATTAGAGTGTCAGTCCTCTTGTACTTAAGTCTTCATTGTGCCATTTGTATTAAAATCAGATGCAATTTCTGTGTTTCTTCGTCAATAAGAAGGTCCAAGGGATACAGTAAACCTGAAGTGAAGCATCGGAATCTAAAACTGGTCTCACAGGAGATGTTCAAATCATAGAAAGTTAGAGTGTCAGTCCTCCTGTTCTTAAGTCGGCATTGTGCCTTTTGAATTTAATTCCGATCCAATTTCTGTACTTCATCGTCAATAAGAAGGTCCAAGGGATACAGTAAACCTGAAGTGAAGCATCGGAATCTAATACTGGACTCACAGGGGAGGTTCAAATCATAGAAAGTTAGAGTGTCAGTCCTCTTGTACTTAAGTCGGCATTGTGCCTTTTGTATTAAATTCGGATGCAGTTTCCGTGTTTCATTGTCAGTAAGAAGGTCCGAGCGGTACAGTAAACCTGAAGTGTAGCATCGGAATCTAAAACTGGACTCACAGGGGAGGTTCAAATCATAGAAAGTTAAGAGTTTCAGTCCTCTTGTACTTAAGTCGGCATTGTGCCTTTTGAGTTGAATTCCGATGCAATTTCTGTGTTTCATCGTCAATAAGAAGGTCCAAGGGATGCAGTAAACCTGAAGTGAAGCATCTGAATCTAATAGTGGACTCACAAGAGAGGTTCAAATCATAGAAAGTTAGAGTGTCAATCCTCTTGTACTTAAGTCGGCATTGTGCATTTTGTATTAAATTCGGATGTAATTTCTGTGTTTCATCGTCAATAAGAAGGTCCAACGGATACAGTAAACCTGAAGTGAAGCAACGGAATTTAAAACAGGACTCACAGGAGAAGTTCAAATCATAGAAAGTTAGGGTGTCAGTCCGCTTGTACTTAAGTCGGCATTGTGGCTTTTGTATTAAGTTCGGATGGAGTTTCTGTGTTTCATCGTCAATAAGAAGTTCCGAGGGGTACAGTAAACCTGAAGTGTAGCATCGGAATCTAAAACTGGACCCACAAGGGAGGTACAAATCATAGAACGTTAGAGTGTCAGTCCTCTTGTACTTAAGTCGGCATTGTGCCTTTTGAGTTTAATTCCGATGCAATTTCTGTGTTTCATCGTCAATAAGAAGGTCCAAGGGAAACAGTAAACCAGAAGTGAAGCATCGGAATCTAAAACTGGACTCACAGGAGTGGTCCAAATCATAGAAAGTTAGAGTGTCAGTCCTCTTGTACTTAAGTCGGCATTATGATTTTGAATTTAGTTGGGATGCAATTTCTGTGTTTCATCGTCAATAAGAAGGTCCAAGGGATACAGTAAACCTGAAGTGAAGCATCGGAATCTAAAACTGGACCCACAAGGGAGGTACAAATCATAGAACGTTAGAGTGTCAGTCCTCTTGTACTTAAGTCGGCATTGTGCCCTTTGTATTAAATTCGGATGCAATTTCTGTGTTCATCGTCTATAAGAGTGTCCAAGGGATACAGTACACCTGAAGTGAAGCATCGGAAACTAAAACTGGACTCACAGGTGAGGTTCAAATCATTGAAAGTTAGAGTGTCAGTCCTCTTGTACTTAATTCGGCATTGTGCTTTTTGTATTAAATTCGGATGCATCTTCTGTGTTTCATCGTCAATAAGAAGGTCCAAGGGATACAGTAAACCTGAAGTGAGGCATCGGAAACTAAAACTGGACTCACAGGAGAGGTTCATATCATAGAAAGTTAGAGTGTCAGTCCTCTTGTACTTAAGTCATCATTGTGCCGTTTGTATTAAATTCAGATGCAATTTCTGTGTTTCTTCGTCCATAAGAAGGTCCTAGGGATACAGTAAACCTGAAGTGAAGCATCGGAATCTAAAACTGGTCTCACAGGAGATGTTCAAATCATAGAAAGTTAGAGTGTCAGTCCTCCTGTACTTAAGTCGGCATTGTGCCCTTTGAATTTAATTCCGATCCAATTTCTGTACTTCATCGTCAAAAAGAATGTCCAAGGGATACAGTAAACCTGAAGTGAAGCATCGGAATCTTAAACAGGACTCACAGGAGAGTTTCAAATCATAGAAAGTTAGAGTGTCAGTCCGCTTGTACTTAAGTCGGCATTCTGCCTTTTGTATTAAATTCGGATGCAGTTTCTGTGTTTCATCGTCAATAACAAGGTCCGAGGGGTACAGTAAACCTGAAGTGTAGCATCGGAATCTAAAACAGGACTCTCAGGGGAGGTTCAAATCATAGAAAGTTAGAGTGTCAGTCCTCTTGTACTTAAGTCGGCATTGTGCCTTTTGAGTTTAATTCCGATGCAATTTCTGTGTTTCATCGTCAATAAGAAGGTCCAATGGATACAGTAAACCTGAAGTGAAGCTTCGGAAACTAAAACTGGACTCACAGGAGAGGTACAAATCATAGAAAGTTAGAGTGTCAGTCCTCTTGTACTTAAGACGGCATCGTGCCTTTTGAATTAGTTCGATGCAATTTCTGTGTTTCAACGTCAATAAGACGGTCCAATTTATACCGTGAACCTGAAGTGAAGCATCGGAATCTAAAACTGGACTCACAGGTGAGGTTCAAATCATAGAAAGTTAGAGTGTCAGTTCTCTTGTACTTAAGTCGGCATTGTGCCTTTTGTATTAAATTCGGATGCAATTTCTGTGTTTCATCGTCAATTAGAAGGTCCAAGGGATACAGTAAACCTGAAGTGAAGCATTGGAATCTAAAACTGGACTCACTGGAGAGGTTCAAATTATAGAAAGTTAGAGTGTCAGTCCTCTTGTACTTAAGTCGGCATTGTGCCCTTTGTATTAAATGCGGATGCAATTTCTGTGTTCATCGTCAATAAGAAGGTCCAAGGGATACAGTAAACCTGAAGTGAAGCATCAGAAACTAAAACTGGACTCACAGCTGAGGTTCAAATCATTGAAAGTTAGAGTGTCAGTCCTCTTGTACTTAATTCGGCATTGTGCTTTTTGTATTAAATTCGGATGCATCTTCTGTGTTTCATCGTCAATAAGAAGGTCCAAGGGATACAGTAAACCTGAAGTGAGCCATCGGAATCTAAAACTGGACTCACAGGAGAGGTTCAAATCATAGAAAGTTAGAGTGTCAGTCCTCTTGTACTTAAGTCTTCATTGTGCCATTTGTATTCAAATCAGATGCAATTTCTGTGTTTCTTCGTCAATAAGAAGGTCCAAGGGATACAGTAAACCTGAAGTGAAGCATCAGAAACTAAAACTGGACTCACAGCTGAGGTTCAAATCATTGAAAGTTAGAGTGTCAGTCCTCCTGTACTTAAGTCGGCATTGTGCCTTTTGAATTTAATTCCGATCCAATTTCTGTACTTCATCGTCAATAAGAAGGTCCAAGGGATACAGTAAACCTGAAGTGAAGCATCGGAATCTAATACTGGACACACAGGGGAGGTTCAAATCATAGAAAGTTAGAGTGTCAGTCCTCTTGTACTTAAGTCGGCATTGTGCCTTTTGTATTAAATTCGGATGCAGTTTCTGTGTTTCATTGTCAATAAGAAGGTCCGAGGGGTACAGTAAACCTGAAGTGTAGCATCGGAATCTAAAACTGGACTCACAGGGGAGGTTCAATTCATAGAAAGTTAGAGTGTCAGTCCTCTTGTACTTAAGTCGGCATTGTGCCTTTTGAGTTGAATTCCGATGCAATTTCTGTGTTTCATCGTCAATAAGAAGGTCCAGGGGATACAGTAAACCTGAAGTGAAGCATCTGAATCTAATAGTGGACTCACAAGATAGGTTCAAATCATAGAAAGTTAGAGTGTCAATCCTCTTGAACTTAAGTCGGCATTGTGCATTTTGTATTAAATTCGGATGTAATTTCTGTGTTTCATCGTCAATAAGAAGGTCCAACGGATACAGTAAACCTGAAGTGAAGCAACGGAATTTAAAACAGGACTCACAGGAGAAGTTCAAATCATAGAAAGTTAGGGTGTCAGTCCGCTTGTACTTAAGTCGGCATTGTGCCATTTGTATTAAGTTCGGATGCAGTTTCTGTGTTTCATCGTCAATAAGAAGTTCCAAGGGGTACAGTAAACCTGAAGTGTAGCATCGGAATCTAAAACTGGACCCACAAGGGAGGTACAAATCATAGAACGTTAGAGTGTCAGTCCTCTTGTACTTAAGTCGGCATTGTGCCTTTTGAGTTTAATTCCGATGCAATTTCTGTGTTTCATCGTCAATAAGAAGGTCCAAGGGAAACAGTAAACCAGAAGTGAAGCATCGGAATCTAAAACTGGACTCACAGGAGAGGTTCCAATCATAGAAAGTTAGAGTGTCAGTCCTCTTGTACTTAAGTCGGCATTATGATTTTGAATTTAGTTGGGATGCAATTTCTGTGTTTCATCGTCAATAAGAAGGTCCAAGGGATACTGTAAACCTGAAGTGAAGCATCGGAATCTAAAACTGGACCCACAAGGGAGGTACAAATCATAGAACGTTAGAGTGTCAGTCCTCTTGTACTTAAGTCGGCATTGTGCCCTTTGTATTAAATTCGGATGCAATTTCTGTGTTCATCGTTTATAAGAGTGTCCAAGGGATACAGTACACCTGAAGTGAAGCATCGGAAACTAAAACTGGACTCACAGGTGAGGTTCAAATCATTGAAAGTTAGAGTGTCAGTCCTCTTGTACTTAATTCGGCATTGTGCTTTTTGTATTAAATTCGGATGCATCTTCTGTGTTTCATCGTCAATAAGAAGGTCCAAGGGATACAGTAAACCCGAAGTGAGGCATCGGAAACTAAAACTGGACTCACAGGAGAGGTTCATATCATAGAAAGTTAGAGTGTCAGTCCTCTTGTACTTAAGTCTTCATTGTGCCGTTTGTATTAAATTCAGATGCAATTTCTGTGTTTCTTCGTCCATAAGAAGGTCCAAGGGATACAGTAAACCTGAAGTGAAGCATCGGAATCTAAAACTGGACTCACAGGGGAGGTTCGAATCATAGAAAGTTAGAGTGTCAGTTCTCTTGTACTTAAGTCGGCAATGTGCCATTTGTATTAAATTCGGATGCAATTTCTGTGTTTCATCGTTAATAAGAAGGTCCAAAGGATACAGTAAACCTGAAGTGAAGCATCGGAATCTAAAACAGGACTCACAGGAGAGGTTCATATCATAGAAAGTTAGAGTGTCAGTCCTCTTGTACTTAAGTCGGCATTGTGAATTTTGAGTTAAATCCGAAGCAATTTCTGTGTTTCATCGTCAATACGAAGGTCCAAGGGATGCAGTAAACCTGAAGTGAAGCATCGGAATCTAAAACAGGAATCACAGGAGTGGTTCAAATCATAAAAAGTTAGAGTGTCAGACCTCTTGTACTTAAGTCCGCTATTTGCCTTTTGTATTAAATTCGGATGCAATTTCTGTGTTTCATCGCCAATAAGAAGGACCAATGGATACAGTAAACCTGAAGTGAAGCTTCGGAAACTAAAACTGGACTCACAGGAGAGGTACAAATCATAGAAAGTTAGAGTGTCAGTCCTCTTGTACTTAAGACGGCATCGTGCCTTTTGAATTTAATTCGATGCAATTTCTGTGTTTCAACGTCAATAAGACGGTCCAATGTATACCGTGAACCTGAAGTGAAGCATCGGAATCTAAAACTGGACTCACAGGTGAGGTTCAAATCGTAGAAAGTTAGAGTGTCAGTTCTCTTGTACTTAAGTCGGCATTGTGCCTTTTGTATTAAATTCGGATGCAATTTCTGTGTTTCATCGTCAAGTAGAAGGTCCAAGGGATACAGTAAACCTGAAGTGAAGCATTGGAATCTAAAACTGGACTCACTGGAGAGGTTCAAATTATAGAAAGTTAGAGTGTCAGTCCTCTTGTACTTAAGTCGGCATTGTGCCCTTTGTATTAAATGCGGATGCAATTTCTGTGTTCATCGACAATAAGAAGGTCCAAGGGATACAGTAAACCTGAAGTGAAGCATCGGAATCTAAAACTGGTCTCACAGGAGATGTTCAAATCATAGAAAGTTAGAGTGTCAGTCCTCCTGTACTTAAGTCGGCATTGTGCCCTTTGAATTTAATTCCGATCCAATTTCTGTACTTCATCGTCAAAAAGAAGGTCCAAGGGATACAGTAAACCTGAAGTGAAGCATCGGAATCTTAAACTGGACTCACAGGAGAGGTTCAAATCATAGAAGGATAGAGTGTCAATCCTCTTGTACTTAAGTCGGCATTGTGCATTTTGTATTAAATTCGGATGTAATTTCTGTGTTTCATCGTCAATAAGAAGGTCCAACGGATACAGTAAACCTGAAGTGAAGCAACGGAATTTAAAACAGGACTCACAGGAGAAGTTCAAATCATAGAAAGTTAGGGTGTCAGTCCGCTTGTACTTAAGTCGGCATTGTGCCATTTGTATTAAGTTCGGATGCAGTTTCTGTGTTTCATCGTCAATAAGAAGTTCCAAGGGGTACAGTAAACCTGAAGTGTAGCATCGGAATCTAAAACTGGACCCACAAGGGAGGTACAAATCATAGAACGTTAGAGTGTCAGTCCTCTTGTACTTAAGTCGGCATTGTGCCTTTTGAGTTTAATTCCGATGCAATTTCTGTGTTTCATCGTCAATAAGAAGGTCCAAGGGAAACAGTAAACCAGAAGTGAAGCATCGGAATCTAAAACTGGACTCACAGGAGAGGTTCCAATCATAGAAAGTTAGAGTGTCAGTCCTCTTGTACTTAAGTCGGCATTATGATTTTGAATTTAGTTGGGATGCAATTTCTGTGTTTCATCGTCAATAAGAAGGTCCAAGGGATACTGTAAACCTGAAGTGAAGCATCGGAATCTAAAACTGGACCCACAAGGGAGGTACAAATCATAGAACGTTAGAGTGTCAGTCCTCTTGTACTTAAGTCGGCATTGTGCCCTTTGTATTAAATTCGGATGCAATTTCTGTGTTCATCGTTTATAAGAGTGTCCAAGGGATACAGTACACCTGAAGTGAAGCATCGGAAACTAAAACTGGACTCACAGGTGAGGTTCAAATCATTGAAAGTTAGAGTGTCAGTCCTCTTGTACTTAATTCGGCATTGTGCTTTTTGTATTAAATTCGGATGCATCTTCTGTGTTTCATCGTCAATAAGAAGGTCCAAGGGATACAGTAAACCCGAAGTGAGGCATCGGAAACTAAAACTGGACTCACAGGAGAGGTTCATATCATAGAAAGTTAGAGTGTCAGTCCTCTTGTACTTAAGTCTTCATTGTGCCGTTTGTATTAAATTCAGATGCAATTTCTGTGTTTCTTCGTCCATAAGAAGGTCCAAGGGATACAGTAAACCTGAAGTGAAGCATCGGAATCTAAAACTGGACTCACAGGGGAGGTTCGAATCATAGAAAGTTAGAGTGTCAGTTCTCTTGTACTTAAGTCGGCAATGTGCCATTTGTATTAAATTCGGATGCAATTTCTGTGTTTCATCGTTAATAAGAAGGTCCAAAGGATACAGTAAACCTGAAGTGAAGCATCGGAATCTAAAACAGGACTCACAGGAGAGGTTCATATCATAGAAAGTTAGAGTGTCAGTCCTCTTGTACTTAAGTCGGCATTGTGAATTTTGAGTTAAATCCGAAGCAATTTCTGTGTTTCATCGTCAATACGAAGGTCCAAGGGATGCAGTAAACCTGAAGTGAAGCATCGGAATCTAAAACAGGAATCACAGGAGTGGTTCAAATCATAAAAAGTTAGAGTGTCAGACCTCTTGTACTTAAGTCCGCTATTTGCCTTTTGTATTAAATTCGGATGCAATTTCTGTGTTTCATCGCCAATAAGAAGGACCAATGGATACAGTAAACCTGAAGTGAAGCTTCGGAAACTAAAACTGGACTCACAGGAGAGGTACAAATCATAGAAAGTTAGAGTGTCAGTCCTCTTGTACTTAAGACGGCATCGTGCCTTTTGAATTTAATTCGATGCAATTTCTGTGTTTCAACGTCAATAAGACGGTCCAATGTATACCGTGAACCTGAAGTGAAGCATCGGAATCTAAAACTGGACTCACAGGTGAGGTTCAAATCGTAGAAAGTTAGAGTGTCAGTTCTCTTGTACTTAAGTCGGCATTGTGCCTTTTGTATTAAATTCGGATGCAATTTCTGTGTTTCATCGTCAAGTAGAAGGTCCAAGGGATACAGTAAACCTGAAGTGAAGCATTGGAATCTAAAACTGGACTCACTGGAGAGGTTCAAATTATAGAAAGTTAGAGTGTCAGTCCTCTTGTACTTAAGTCGGCATTGTGCCCTTTGTATTAAATGCGGATGCAATTTCTGTGTTCATCGACAATAAGAAGGTCCAAGGGATACAGTAAACCTGAAGTGAAGCATCGGAATCTAAAACTGGTCTCACAGGAGATGTTCAAATCATAGAAAGTTAGAGTGTCAGTCCTCCTGTACTTAAGTCGGCATTGTGCCCTTTGAATTTAATTCCGATCCAATTTCTGTACTTCATCGTCAAAAAGAAGGTCCAAGGGATACAGTAAACCTGAAGTGAAGCATCGGAATCTTAAACTGGACTCACAGGAGAGGTTCAAATCATAGAAGGATAGAGTGTCAATCCTCTTGTACTTAAGTCGGCATTGTGCATTTTGTATAAAAATCGGATGTAATATCTGTGTTTCATCGTCAATAAGAAGGTCCAAGGGATACAGTAAACCTGAAGTGAAGCATCGGAATCTAAAACAGGACTCACAGGAGAGGTTCAAATCATAGAAAGTTAGAGTGTCAATCCTCTTGTATTTAAGTCGGCATTGTGCATTTTGTATTAAATTCGGATCAATTTCTGTGTTTCATCGTCAATAATAAGATCCGAGGGTTACAGTAAACCTGAAGTGATGCATCGGAATGTAAAACTGCACTCACAGGAGAGGTTCAAATCATAGTAAGTTAGAGTGTCAGTCCTCTTGTACTTAAGTCGGCATTGTGCCATTTGTATTAATTTCGGATGTAATTTCTGTTTTTCATCGTCAATAAGAAGATCCAAGGGATTCAGGAAACCTGAAGTGTAGCATCGGAATCTAAAACTGGACTCACAGGGGAGGTTCAAATCGTAGAAAGTTAGAGTGTCAGTCCTCTAGTGCTTATGTCGGCATTGTGCATCTTGAGTTTAATTCCGATGCAATTTCTGTGTTTCATCGTCAATAAGAAGGTCCAAGGAATACAGTAAACCGGAAGTGAAGCATCAGAATCTATAACCGGACTCACAGGAGAGGTTCAAATCATAGAAAGTGAGAGTGTCAATCCTCTTGTACTTAAGTCGGCATTGTGCATTTTGTATTAAATTCGGATGCAATTTCTGTGTTTCATCGTCAATAAGAACGTCCAAGGGATACAGTAAACCTGAAGTGAAACATCGAATTCTAAAACAGGACTCACAGGAGTGGTTCAGATCATAGAAAGTTAGAGTGTCAGTCCTCTTGTACGTAAGTCGGCATTGTGATTTTGAATTAAGTTCGGATGCTATTTCTGTGTTTCATCGTCAATAAGAAGGTCCAAGGGATTCAGTAAACCTGAAGTGAAGCATCGGAATGTAAAACAGGACTCACAGGAGAGGTTCAAATCATAGAAAGTTAGAGTGTCAGTCCTCTTGTACCTAAGTCGGCATTGTGAATTTTGAGTTAAATCCGAAGCAATTTCTGTGTTTCATCGTCAATACGAAGGTCCAAGGGATACAGTAAACCTGAAGTGAAGCATCGGAATCTAAAACAGGAATAACAGGAGTGGTTCTAAACATAAAAAGTTAGAGTGTCAGACCTCTTGTACTTATGTCCGCTATTTGCCTTTTGTATTAAATTCGGATGCAATTTCTGTGTTTCATCGCCAATAAGAAGGTCCAATGGATACAGTAAACCTGAAGTGAAGCTTCGGAAACTAAAACTGGACTCACAGGAGAGGTACAAATCATAGAAAGTTAGAGTGTCAGTCCTCTTGTACTTAAGACGGCATCGTGCCTTTTGAATTTAATTCGATGCAATTTCTGTGCTTCAACGTCAATAAGACGGTCCAATGTATACCGTGAACCTGAAGTGAAGCATCGGAATCTAAAACTGGACCCACAGGTGAGGTTCAAATCGTAGAAAGTTAGAGTGTCAATTCTCTTGTACTTAAGTCGGCATTGTGCCTTTTGTATTAAATTCGGATGCAATTTCTGTGTTTCATCGTCAATTAGAAGGTCCAAGGGATACAGTAAACCTGAATTGAAGCATTGGAATCTAAAACTGGACTCACTGGAGAGGTTCAAATCATAGAAAGTTAGAGTGTCAGTCCTCTTGTTCTTAAGTCGGCATTGTGCCCTTTGTATTAAATGCGGATGCAATTTCTGTGTTCATCGTCAATAAGAAGGTCCAAGGGATACAGTAAACCTGAAGTGAAGCATCGGAATCTAAAACTGGTCTCACAGGAGATGTTCAAATCATAGAAAGTTAGAGTGTCTGTCCTCCTGTACTTAAGTCGGCATTGTGCCTTTTGAATTTAATTCCGATCCAATTTCTGTACTTCATCGTCAATAAGAAGGTCCAAGGGATAGAGTAAACCTGAAGTGAAGCATCGGAATCTAAAACAGGACTCACAGGAGAGTTTCAAATCATAGAAAGTTAGAGTGTCTGTCCGTTTGTACTTAAGTCGGCATTGTGCATTTTGTATTAAATTCGGATGCAGTTTCTGTGTTTCATCGTCAATAAGAAGGTCCGAGAGGTACAGTAAACCTGAAGTGTAGCATCGGAATCTAAAACTGGACTCACAGGGGAGGTTCGAATCATAGAAAGTTAGAGTGTCAGTCCTCTTGTACTTAAGTCGGCATTGTGCCTTTTGAGTTTAATTCCGATGCAATTTCTGTGTTTCATCGTCAATAAGAAGGTCCAAGGGATACAGTAAACCTGAAGTGAAGTATCTGAATCTAAAACTGGACTCACAGGAGAGGTTCAAATCATAGAAAGTTAGAGTGTCAATCCTCTTGTACTTAAGTCGGCATTGTGCATTTTGTATTAAATTCGGATGTAATTTCTGTGTTTCATCGTCAATAAGAAGGTCCAAGGGATACAGTAAACCTGAAGTGAAGCATCGGAATCTAAAACAGGACTCACAGGAGAGGTTCAAATCATAGAAAGTTAGGGTGTCAATCCGCTTGTACTTAAGTCGGCATTGTGCCTTTTGTATTAATTTCGGATGCAGTTTCTGTGTTTCATCGTCAATAAGAAGTTCCGAGGGGTACAGTAAACCTGAAGTGTAGCATCGGAATCTAAAACTGGACCCAAAAGGGAGGTACAAATCATAGAAAGTTAGAGTGTCAGTACTCTTGTACTTAAGTTCGCATTGTGCCTTTTGAGTATAATTCCGATGCAATTTCTGTGTTTCATCGTCAATAAGAAGGTCCAAGGGAAACAGTAAACCTGAAGTGAAGCATCGGAATCTAAAACTGGACTCACAGGAGAGGTTCAAATCATAGAAAATTAGAGTGTCTGTCCGCTTGTACTTAAGTCGGCATTGTGCCTTTTGTATTAAATTCGGATGCAGTTTCTGTGTTTCATCGTCAATAAGAAGGTCCGAGGGGTACAGTAAACCTGAACTGAAGCATCGGAATCTAAAACTGGATTCACAGGAGAGGTTCAAATCATAGAAAGTTTGAGCCTCAGTCCTCTTGTACTTAAGTCGGCATTGGGCCTTTTGTATTAATTTCGGATGCAATTTCTGTGTTTCATCGTCAATAAGAAGGTCCAAGGGATACAGTAAACCTGAAGTGAAGCATCGGAATCTAAAACAGGAATCACAGGAGAGGTTCAAATCATAAAAAGTTAGAGTGTCAGTCCTCTTGTACTTAAGACGGCATCGTGCCTTTTGAATTTAATTCGATGCAATTTCTGTGTTTCAACGTCAATAAGACGGTCCAATTTATACCGTGAACGTGAAGTGAAGCATCGGAATCTAAAACTGGACTCACAGGTGAGGTTCAAATCATAGAAAGTTAGCGTGTCAGTTCTCTTGTACTTAATTCGGCATTGTGCTTTTTGTATTAAATTCGGATGCATCTTCTGTGTTTCATCGTCAATAAGAAGTTCCAAGGGATACAGTAAACCTGAAGTGAGGCATCGGAATCTAAAACTGGACTCACAGGAGAGGTTCAAATCATAGAAAGTTAGAGTATCAGTCCTCTTGTACTTAAGTCTTCATTGTGCCATTTGTATAAAATTCAGATGCAATTTCTGTGTTTCTTCGTCAATAAGAAGGTCCAAGGGATACAGTAAACCTGAAGTGAAGAATCGGAATCTAAAACTGGTCTCACAGGAGATGTTCAAATCATAGAAAGTTAGAGTGTCAGTCCTCCTGTACTTAAGTCTGCATTGTGCCTTTTGAATTTAATTCCGATCCAATTTCTGTACTTCATCGTCAATAAGAAGGTCCAAGGGATACAGTAAACCTGAAGTGAAGCATCGGAATCTAATACTGGACTCACAGGGGAGGTACAAATCATAGAAATTTAGAGTGTCAGTCCTCTTGTACTTAAGTCGGCATTGTGCCTTTTGAGTTGAATTCCGATGCAATTTCTGTGTTTCATCGTCAATAAGAAGGTCCAAGGGATACAGTAAACCTGAAGTTAAGCATCTGAATCTAATACTTGACTCACAGGAGAGGTTCAAATCATAGAAAGTTAGAGTGTCAATCCTCTTGTACTTAAGTCGGCATTGTGCATTTTGTATTAAATTCGGATGTAATTTCTGTGTTTCATCGTCAATAAGAAGGTCCAAGGGATACAGTAAACCTGAAGGGAAGCAACGGAATCTAAAACAGGACTCACAGGAGAAAGTCAAATCATAGAAAGTTAGGGTGTCAGTCCGCTTGTACTTAAGTCGGCATTGTGCCTTTTGTATTAAGTTCGGATGCAGTTTCTGTGTTTCATCGTCAATAAGAAGTTCCGAGGGGTACAGTAAACCTGAAGTGAAGCATCAGAAACTAAAACTGGACTCACAGGTGAGGTTCAAATCATAGAAAGTTAGAGTGTCAGTCCTCTTGTACTTAAGTCGGCATTGTGCCTTTTGAGTTTATTTCCGATGCAATTTCTGTGTTTCATCGTCAATAAGAAGGTCCAAGGGAAACAGTAAACCAGAAGTGAAGCATCGGAATATAAAACTGGACTCACAGGAGAGGTTCAAATCATAGAAAGTTAGAGTGTCAGTCCTCTTGTACTTAAGTCGGCATTATGATTTTGAATTTAGTTGGGATGTAATTGCTGTGTTTCATCGTCAATAAGAAGGTCCAAGGGATACAGAAAAAACCTGAAATGAAGCATCGGAATCTAAAACTGGACTCACTGGAGAGGTTCAAATTATAGAAAGTTTGAGTGTCAGTCCTCATGTACTTAAGTCGGCATTGTGCCCTTTGTATTAAATTCGGATGCAATTTCTGTGTTCATCGTCTATAAGAATGTCCAAGGGATACAGTACACCCGAAGTGAAGCATTGGAAACTAAAACTGGACTCACAGGTGAGGTTCAAATCATTGAAAGTTAGAGTGTTAGTCCTCTTGTACTTAATTCGGCATTGTGCTTTTTGTATTAAATTCGGATGCAACTTCTGTGTTTCATCGTCAATAAGAAGGTCCAAGGGATACAGTAAACCTGAAGTGAGGCATCGGAAACTAAAACTGGACTCACAGGAGAGGTTCATATCATAGAAAGTTAGAGTGTCAGTCCTCTTGTACTTAAGTCTTCATTGTGCCGTTTGTATTAAATTCAGATGCAATTTCTGTGTTTCTTCGTCCATAAGAAGGTCCAAGGGATACAGTAAACCTGAAGGGAAGCAACGGAATCTAAAACAGGACTCACAGGAGAAAGTCAAATCATAGAAAGTTAGCGTGTCAGTTCTCTTGTACTTAATTCGGCATTGTGCTTTTTGTATTAAATTCGGATGCATCTTCTGTGTTTCATCGTCAATAAGAAGTTCCAAGGGATACAGTAAACCTGAAGTGAGGCATCGGAATCTAAAACTGGACTCACAGGAGAGGTTCAAATCATAGAAAGTTAGAGTATCAGTCCTCTTGTACTTAAGTCTTCATTGTGCCATTTGTATAAAATTCAGATGCAATTTCTGTGTTTCTTCGTCAATAAGAAGGTCCAAGGGATACAGTAAACCTGAAGTGAAGAATCGGAATCTAAAACTGGTCTCACAGGAGATGTTCAAATCATAGAAAGTTAGAGTGTCAGTCCTCCTGTACTTAAGTCTGCATTGTGCCTTTTGAATTTAATTCCGATCCAATTTCTGTACTTCATCGTCAATAAGAAGGTCCAAGGGATACAGTAAACCTGAAGTGAAGCATCGGAATCTAATACTGGACTCACAGGGGAGGTACAAATCATAGAAATTTAGAGTGTCAGTCCTCTTGTACTTAAGTCGGCATTGTGCCTTTTGAGTTGAATTCCGATGCAATTTCTGTGTTTCATCGTCAATAAGAAGGTCCAAGGGATACAGTAAACCTGAAGTTAAGCATCTGAATCTAATACTTGACTCACAGGAGAGGTTCAAATCATAGAAAGTTAGAGTGTCAATCCTCTTGTACTTAAGTCGGCATTGTGCATTTTGTATTAAATTCGGATGTAATTTCTGTGTTTCATCGTCAATAAGAAGGTCCAAGGGATACAGTAAACCTGAAGGGAAGCAACGGAATCTAAAACAGGACTCACAGGAGAAAGTCAAATCATAGAAAGTTAGGGTGTCAGTCCGCTTGTACTTAAGTCGGCATTGTGCCTTTTGTATTAAGTTCGGATGCAGTTTCTGTGTTTCATCGTCAATAAGAAGTTCCGAGGGGTACAGTAAACCTGAAGTGAAGCATCAGAAACTAAAACTGGACTCACAGGTGAGGTTCAAATCATAGAAAGTTAGAGTGTCAGTCCTCTTGTACTTAAGTCGGCATTGTGCCTTTTGAGTTTATTTCCGATGCAATTTCTGTGTTTCATCGTCAATAAGAAGGTCCAAGGGAAACAGTAAACCAGAAGTGAAGCATCGGAATATAAAACTGGACTCACAGGAGAGGTTCAAATCATAGAAAGTTAGAGTGTCAGTCCTCTTGTACTTAAGTCGGCATTATGATTTTGAATTTAGTTGGGATGTAATTGCTGTGTTTCATCGTCAATAAGAAGGTCCAAGGGATACAGAAAAAACCTGAAATGAAGCATCGGAATCTAAAACTGGACTCACTGGAGAGGTTCAAATTATAGAAAGTTTGAGTGTCAGTCCTCATGTACTTAAGTCGGCATTGTGCCCTTTGTATTAAATTCGGATGCAATTTCTGTGTTCATCGTCTATAAGAATGTCCAAGGGATACAGTACACCTGAAGTGAAGCATTGGAAACTAAAACTGGACTCACAGGTGAGGTTCAAATCATTGAAAGTTAGAGTGTTAGTCCTCTTGTACTTAATTCGGCATTGTGCTTTTTGTATTAAATTCGGATGCAACTTCTGTGTTTCATCGTCAATAAGAAGGTCCAAGGGATACAGTAAACCTGAAGTGAGGCATCGGAAACTAAAACTGGACTCACAGGAGAGGTTCATATCATAGAAAGTTAGAGTGTCAGTCCTCTTGTACTTAAGTCTTCATTGTGCCGTTTGTATTAAATTCAGATGCAATTTCTGTGTTTCTTCGTCCATAAGAAGGTCCAAGGGATACAGTAAACCTGAAGTGAAGCATCGGAATCTAAAACTGGTCTCACAGGAGATGTTCAAATGATAGAAAGTTAGAGTGTCAGTCCTCCTGTACTTAAGTCGGCATTGTGAACTTTGAATTTAATTCCGATCCAATTTCTGTACTTCATCGTCAAAAAGAAGGTCCAAGGGATCCAGTAAACCTGAAGTGAAGCATCGGAATCTTAAACAGGACTCACAGGAGAGTTTCAAATCATAGAAAGTTAGAGTGTCAGTCCGATTGTACTTAAGTCGGCATTGTGCCTTTTGTATTAAATTCGGATGCAGTTTCTGTGTTTCATCGTCAATAACAAGGTCCGAGGGGTACAGTAAACCTGAAGTGTAGCATCGGAATCTAAGACTGGACTCTCAGGGGAGGTTCAAATCATAGAAAGTTAGAGTGTCAGTCCTCTTGTACTTAAGTCGGCATTGTGCCTTTTGAGTTTAATTCCGATGCAGTTTCTGTGTTTCATCGTCAATAAGAAGGTCCAAGGGATACAGTAAACCTGAAGTGAAGCATCTGAATCTAAAACTGGACTCACAGGAGAGGTTCAAAACATAGAAGGGTAGAGTGTCAATCCTCTTGTACTTAAGTCGGCATTGTGCATTTTGTATAAAAATCGGATGTAATTTCTGTGTTTCATCGTCAATAAGAAGGTCCAAGGGATACAGTAAATCAGAAGTGAAGCATCGGAATCTAAAACAGGACTCACAGGAGAGGTTCAAATCATAGAAAGTTAGGGTGCCAGTCCGCTTGTACTTAAGTCGGCATTGTGCCTTTTGTATTAAGTTCGGATGCAGTTTCTGTGTTTCATCGTCAATAAGAAGTTCCGAGGGGTACAGTAAACCTGAAGTGAAGCATCAGAAACTAAAACTGGTCTCACAGGTGAGGTTCAAATCATTGAAAGTTAGAGTGCCAGACCTCCCGTACTTAAGTCGGCATAGTGCCTTTCGTATTAAATTCGGATGCAGTTTCTGTGTTTCATCGTCAATAAGAACGCCCAAGGGATACAGTAAACCTGAAGTGAAGCATCGGAATCTAAAACTGGACTCACAGGAGAGGTTTAAACCATAGAAAGTTAGAGTGTCAGTCCTCTTGTACTTAAGTCGGCATTGTGCCTTTTCTATTAATTTCGGATGCAATTTCTGTGTTCCTTCGTCAATAAGAAGATCCAAAGGATTCAGTAAACTTGAAGTGTAGCATCGGAATCTAAAACTGGACTCACAGGGGAGGTTCAAATCATAGAAAGTTAGAGTGTCAGACCTCTTGTAGTTAAGTCGGCTATGTGCCTTTGGTATTAAATTCGGATGCAATTTCTGTGTTTCATCGTCAATAAGAACGTCCAATGGATACAGTAAACCTGAAGTGAAGCTTCGGATACTAAAACTGGACTCACAGGAGAGGTTCAAATCATAGAAAGTTAGAGTGTCAGTCCTCCTGTACTTAAGACGGCATCGTGCCTTTTGACTTTAATTCGATGCAATTTCTGTGTTTCAACGCCAATAAGACGGTCCAATTTATACAGTGAACCTGAAGTGAAGCATCGGAATCTAAAACTGGACTCACAGGTGAGGCTCCAATCATAGAAATTTAGTATGTCAGTTCCCTTGTACTTAAGTCGGCATTGTGCCTTTAGTATTAAATTCGGATGCAATTTCTGTGTTTCATCGTCAATAAGAAGGTGCAAAGGATACAGTAAACCTGAAGTGAAGAATCGGAATCTAAAACTGGACTCACTGGAGAGGTTCAAAATATAGAAAGTTAGAGTGTCAGTCCTCTTGTACTTAAGTCGGCATTGTGCCCTTTGTATTAAATTCGGATGCAATTTCTGTGTTCATCGTCAATAAGAAGGTCCAAGGGATACAGTAAACCTGAAGTGAAGCATCGGAAACTAAAACTAGACTCACAGGTGAGGTTCAAATCATTGAATGTTAGAGTGCGAGTCCTCCTGTACTCAATTCGGCATTGTGCCTTTTGTATTAAATTCGGATGCAATTTCTGTGTTTCATCGTCAATAAGAAGGTCCAAGGGATACAGTAATATTGAAGTTAAGCATCGGAATCTAAAACTGGACACACAGGAGATATTCAAATCATAGAAAGTTAGAGTGACAGTCCTATTGTACTTAAGTCGGCATTGTGCCTTTTGAATTTTATTCCGATGCAATTTCTGTTCTTCATCGTCAATAAGAACGTGCAACGTATACAGTAAACCTGAAGTGAAGCATCGGATTCTAAAAACTAGACTCACAGCAGAGGTTCAAATCATAGAATGTTAGAGTGTCATTCCTCCTGTACTTAAGTCGGCATTGTGCCTTTTGAATTTAATTCCGATCCAATTTCTGTGCTTCATCGTCAATAAGAAGGTCCAAGGGAAACAGTAAAACTGAAGTGAAGCATCGGAATCTAAAACAGGACTCACAGGAGATGTTCAAATCATAGAAAGTTAGAGTGTCAGTCCGCTTGTACTTAAGTCGACATAGTGCCTTTTGTATTAAATTCGGATGCAGTTTCTGTGTTTCATCGTCAATAAGAAGGTCCGAGGGGTACAGTAAACCAGAAGTGTAGCATCGGAATCTAAAACTGGACTCACAGGAGAGGTTCAAATCATAGAAAGTTAGAGTGTCAGTCCGCTTGTACTTAAGTCGGCATTGTGCCTTTTGTATTAAATTCGGATGGAGTTTCTGTGTTTCATCGTCAATAAAAAGGTCCGAGGGGTACAGTAAACCTGAAGTGATGCATCGGAATGTAAAACTGGACTCACAGGAGAGGTTCAAATCATAGAAAGTTAGAGTGTCAGTCCTCTTGTACTGAAGTCGGCACTGTGCCTTTTGTATTAATTTCGGATGTAATTTCTGTGTTTCATCTTCAATAAGAAGATCCAAGGGATTCAGTAAACCTGAAGTGTAGCATCGGAATCTAAAACTGGACTCACAGGGGAGGTTCAAATCATAGAAAGTTAGAGTGTCAGTCCTCTTGTACTTAAGTCGTCATTGTCCCTCTTGAGATTAATTTCGATGCAATTTCTGTGTTTCATCGTCAATAAGAAGGTCCAAGGGATACAGTAAACCTGAAGTGATGCATCGAAATCTAAAACAGGACTCACAGGAGTGGTTCAGATCATAGAAAGTTAGAGTGTCAGTCCTCTTGTACGTAAGTCGACATTGTGATTTTGAATTAAGTTCGGATGCAATTTCTGTGTTTCATCGTCAATAAGAACGCCCAAGGGATACAGTAAACCTGAAGTGAAGCATCGGAATCTAAAACTGGACTCACAGGAGAGGTTTAAACCATAGAAAGTTAGAGTGTCAGTCCTCTTGCACTTAAGTCGGCATTGTGCCTTTTCTATTAATTTCGGATGCAATTTCTGTGTTCCTTCGTCAATAAGAAGATCCAAGGGATTCAGTAAACCTGAAGTGAAGCATCGGAATCTAAAACTGGACTCACAGGGGAGGTTCAAATCGTAGAAAGTTAGAGTGTCAGACCTCTTGTATTTAAGTCGGCTATGTGCCTTTTGTATTAAATTCGGATGCAATTTCTGTGTATCATCGTCAATAAGAAGGTCCAATGGATACAGTAAACCTGAAGTGAAGCTTCGGATACTAAAACTGGACTCACAGGAGAGGTTAAAATCATAGAAAGTTAGTGTGTCAGTCCTCTTGTACTTAAGACGGCATCGTGCCTTTTGACTTTAATTCGATGCAATTTCTGTGTTTCAACGCCAATAAGACGGTCCAATGTATACAGTGAACCTGAAGTGAAGCATCGGAATCTAAAACTGGACTCACAGGTGAGGCTCAAATCATAGAAAGTTAGTATGTCAGTTCCCTTGTACTTAAGTCGGCATTGTGCCTTTAGTATTAAATTCGGATGCAATTTCTGTGTTTCATCGTCAATAAGAAGGTGCAAAGGATACAGTAAACCTGAAGTGAAGAATCGGAATCTAAAACTGGACTCACTGGAGAGGTTCAAAATATAGAAAGTTAGAGTGTCAGTCCTCTTGTACTTAAGTCGGCATTGTGCCCTTTGTATTAAATTCGGATGCAATTTCTGTGTTCATCGTCAATAAGAAGGTCCAAGGGATACAGTAAACCTGAAGTGAAGCATCGGAAACTAAAACTAGACTCACAGGTGAGGTTCAAATCATTGAATGTTAGAGTGCGAGTCCTCCTGTACTTAATTTGGCATTGTGCCTCTTGTATTAAATTCGGATGCAATTTCTGTGTTTCATCGTCAATAAGAAGGTCCAAGGGATACAGTAATCCTGAAGTTAAGCATCGGAATCTAAAACTGGACACACAGGAGATATTCAAATCATAGAAAGTTAGAGTGTCAGTCCTATTGTACTTAAGTCGGCATTGTGCCTTTTGAATTTTATTCCGATGCAATTTCTGTTCTTCATCGTGAATAAGAACGTGCAACGTATACAGTAAACCTGAAGTGAAGCATCGGAATCTAAAAACTAGACACACAGCAGAGGTTCAAATCATAGAATGTTAGAGTGTCATTCCTCCTGTACTTAAGTCGGCATTGTGCCTTTTGAATTTAATTCCGATCCAATTTCTGTGCTTCATCGTCAATAAGAAGGTCCAAGGGATACAGTAAAACTGAAGTGAAGCATCGGAATCTAAAACAGGACTCACAGGAGAGGTTCAAATCATAGAAAGTTAGAGTGTCAGTCCGCTTGTACTTAAGTCGTCATAGTGCCTTTTGTATTAAATTCGGATGCAGTTTCTGTGTTTCATCGTCAATAAGAAGGTCCGAGGGGTACAGTAAACCAGAAGTGTAGCATCGGAATCTAAAACTGGACTCACAGGAGAGGTTCAAATCATAGAAAGTTAGAGTGTCAGTCCGCTTGTACTTAAGTCGGCATTGTGCCTTTTGTATTAAATTCGGATGCAGTTTCTGTGTTTCATCGTCAATAAAAAGGTCCGAGGGGTACAGTAAACCTGAAGTGATGCATCGGAATGTAAAACTGGACTCACAGGAGAGGTTCAAATCATAGAAAGTTAGAGTGTCAGTCCTCTTGTACTGAAGTCGGCACTGTGCCTTTTGTATTAATTTCGGATGTAATTTCTGTGTTTCATCTTCAATAAGAAGATCCAAGGGATTCAGTAAACCTGAAGTGTAGCATCGGAAACTAAAACTGGACTCACAGGGGAGGTTCAAATCATAGAAAGTTAGAGTGTCAGTCCTCTTGTACTTAAGTCGGCATTGTCCCTCTTGAGATTAATTTCGATGCAATTTCTGTGTTTCATCGTCAATAAGAATGTCCAAGGGATACAGTAAACCTGAAGTGAAGCAACGGAATCTAAAACCCGACTCACAGGAGAGGTTCAAATCATAGAAAGTTAGAGTGTCAACCCTCTTGTACTTAAGTCGGCATTGTGCATTTTGTATTAAATTCGGATGCAATTACTGTGTTTCATCGTCAATAAGAAGGTCCAAGGGATACAGTACACCTGAAGTGAAGCATCGAAATCTAAAACAGGACTCACAGGAGTGGTTCAGATCATAGAAAGTTAGAGTGTCAGTCCTCTTGTACGTAAGTCGACATTGTGATTTTGAATTAAGTTCGGATGCAATTTCTGTGTTTCATCGTCAATAAGAACGCCCAAGGGATACAGTAAACCTGAAGTGAAGCATCGGAATCTAAAACTGGACTCACAGGAGAGGTTTAAACCATAGAAAGTTAGAGTGTCAGTCCTCTTGTACTTAAGTCGGCATTGTGCCTTTTCTATTAATTTCGCATGCAATTTCTGTGTTCCTTCGTCAATAAGAAGATCCAAGGGATTCAGTAAACCTGAAGTGTAGCATCGGAATCTAAAACTGGACTCACAGGGGAGGTTCAAATCGTAGAAAGATAGAGTGTCAGACCTCTTGTATTTAAGTCGGCTATGTGCCTTTTGTATTAAATTCGGATGCAATTTCTGTGTTTCATCGTCAATAAGAAGGTCCAATGGATACAGTAAACCTGAAGTGAAGCTTCGGATACTAAAACTGGACTCACAGGAGAGGTTAAAATCATAGAAAGTTAGAGTGTCAGTCCTCCTGTACTTAAGACGGCATCGTGCCTTTTGACTTTAATTCGATGCAATTTCTGTGTTTCAACGCCAATAAGCCGGTCCAATGTATACAGTGAACCTGAAGTGAAGCATCGGAATCTAAAACTGGACTCACAGGTGAGGCTCAAATCATAGAAAGTTAGTATGTCAGTTCCCTTGTACTTAAGTCGGCATTGTGCCTTTAGTATTAAATTCGGATGCAATTTCTGTGTTTCATCGTCAATAAGAAGGTGCAAAGGATACAGTAAACCTGAAGTGAAGAATCGGAATCTAAAACTGGACTCACTGGAGAAGTTCAAAATATAGAAAGTTAGAGTGTCAGTCCTCTTGTACTTAAGTCGGCATTGTGCCCTTTGTATTAAATTCGGATGCAATTTCTGTGTTCATCGTCAATAAGAAGGTCCAAGGGATACAGTAAACCTGAAGTGAAGCGTCGGAAACTAAAACTAGACTCACAGGAGAGGTTCAAATCATAGAAAGTTAGAGTGTCAACCCTCTTGTACTTAAGTCGGCATTGTGCATTTTGTATTAAATTCGGATGCAATTACTGTGTTTCATCGTCAATAAGAAGGTCCAAGGGATACAGTACACCTGAAGTGAAGCATCGAAATCTAAAACAGGACTCACAGGAGTGGTTCAGATCATAGAAAGTTAGAGTGTCAGTCCTCTTGTACGTAAGTCGACATTGTGATTTTGAATTAAGTTCGGATGCAATTTCTGTGTTTCATCGTCAATAAGAAGGTCCAAGTGATTCAGTAAACCTGAAGTGAAGCATCGGAATCTAAAACTGGACTCACAGGGGAGGTTCAAATCATAGAAAGTCAGAGTGTCAGTCCTCTTGTACTTCAGTCAGCATTGTGCCTCTTGGGTTTAATTCCGATGCTATTTCTGTGTTTCATCGTCAATAAGAAGGTCCAAGGGATACAGTAAACCTGAAGTGAAGCATCGGAATCTAAAACCGGACTCACAGGAGAGGTTCAAATCATAGAAAGTTAGAGTGTCAGTCCTCTTGTACTTAAGTCTTCATTGTGCCTTTTGTATTAAATTCGGATGCAATTTCTGTGTTTCTTCGTCAATAAGAAGGTCCAAAGGATTCAGTAAACCTGAAGTGAATCATCGGAATCTAAAACTGGACTCACAGGAGAGGTTCAAATCATAGAAAGTTAGAGTGTCAGTCCTCTTGTACTTAAGTCGGCATTGTGCCTGTTGTATTAAATTCGGATGCAATTTCTGTGTTTCATCGTCAATAAGAAGGTCCAAAGGATACAGTAATCCTGAAGTGAAGCATCGGAATCTAAAACTGGACTCGCAGGAGAGGTTCAAGTCATAGAAAGTTAGACTGCAGCTCTCTTGTACTTAAGTCTTCATTGTGCCTTTTGTATTACATTCGGATGCAATTTCTGGGTTTCTTTGTCAATAAGAAGGTCCAAGGGATACAGTAAACCTGAAGTGAAGCATCGGAATCTGAAACTGGACTCACGTGAGAGGTTCAAATCATAGAATGTTAGAGTGTCAGTCCTCTTGTACTTGAGTCGGCATTGTGCCTTTTGAATTTAATTCCGATGCAATTTCTGTGCTTCATCGTCAATAAGAAGGTCCAAGGTATACTGTAAACCTGAAGTGAAGCATCGGAATCTAAAACTGGACACACAGGAGATGTTCAAACCATAGAAAGTTAGAGTGTCAGTCCTATTGTACTTAAGTCGGCATTGTGCCTTTTGAATTTTATTCCGATGCAATTTCTGTTCTTCATCATCAATAAGAACGTGCAACGTATACAGTAATCCTGAAGTGAAGCATCGGAATCTAAAAACTGGACTCACAGCAGAGGTTCAAATCTTAGAATGTTAGAGTGTCAGTCCTCTTGTACTTAAGTCGGTATTGTGCCTCTTGGGTATAATTCCGATGCAATTACTGTGTTTCATCGTCAATACGTAGGTCCAAGGGATACAGTAAACCTGAAGTGAAGCATTGGAATCTAAAACCGGACTCACAGGAGAGGTTCAAATCATAGAAAGTTAGAGTGTCAGTCCTCTTGTACTTAAGTCGGCATTGTGCCTTTTGAATTTAATTCCTATGCAATTTCTATGCTTCTTCGTCAATAAGAAGGTCCAAGGTATACAGTAAACCTGAAGTGAAGCATCTGAATCTAAAACTGGACTCACAGGAGAGTTTAAAATCATAGAAAGTTAGAGTGTCAGTCCGCTTGTACTTAAGTCGGCATTGAGCGTTTCGTATTAAATTCGGATGCAGTTTCTGTGTTTCATCGTCAATAAGAACGCCCAAGGGATACAGTAAACCTGAAGTGAAGCATCGGAATTTAAAACTGGACTCACAGGAGAGGTTTAAATCATAGAAAGTTAGAGTGTCAGTCCTCTTGTACTTAAGTCAGCATTGTGCCTTTTCTATTAATTTCGGATGCAATTTCTGTGTTTCATCGTCAATAAGAAGATCCAAGGGATTCAGTAAATCTGAAGTGTAGCATCGGAATCAAAACTGGACTCACAGGGGAGGTTCAAATCATAGAAAGTTAGAGTGTCAGTCCTCTTGTACTTAAATCGGCTATGTGCCTTTTGTATTACATTCGGATGCAATTTCTGTGTTTCATCGTCAATAAGAAGGTCCAAGGGATACAGTAAACCTGAAGGGAAGCTTCGGATACTAAAACTGGACTCACAGGAGAGGTTCAAATCATAGAAAGTTAGAGTGTCAGTCCTCTTGTAGTTAAGACGGCATCGTGCCTTTTGACGTTAATTCGATGCAGTTTCTGTGTTTCAACGCCAATAAGACGGTCCAATGTATACAGTGAAACTGAAGTGAAGCATCGGAATCTAAAACTGGTCTCACAGGTGAGGCTCAAATCATAGAAAGTTAGTATGTCAGTTCCCTTGTACTTAAGTCGGCATTGTGCCTTTAGTATTAAATTCGGATGCAATTTCTGTGTTTCATCGTCAATAATAAGGTGCAAGGGATACAGTAAACCTGAAGTGAAGCATCGGAATCTAAAACTGGACTCACTGGATAGGTTCAAAATATAGAAAGGTAGAGTGTCAGTCCTCTTGTACTTAAGTCGGCATTGTGCCCTTTGTATTAAATTCGGATGCATTTTCTGTGTTCATCGTCAATAAGAAGGTCCAAGGGATACAGTAAACCTGAAGTGAAGCATCGGAAACTAAAACTAGACTCACAGGTGAGGGTCAAATCATTGAATGTTAGAGTGCGAGTCCTCCTGTACTTAATTCGGCATTGTGCTTTTTGTATTAAATTCGGATGCATCCTCTGTGTTTCATCGTCAATAGGAAGGTCCAAGGGATACAGTAAACCTGAAGTGAGGCATCGGAATCTAAGACTGGACTCACAGGAGAGGTTCAAATCATAGAAAGTTAGAGTGTCAGTCCTCTTGTACTTAAGTCGGCATTGTCCCTTTTGTATTAAACTCGGATGCAATTTCTGTGTTTCATCGTCAATAAGAAGGTCCAAGGGATACAGTAATCCTGAAGTTAAGCATCGGAATCTAAAACTGGACACACAGGAGATGTTCAAAACATAGAAAGTTAGAGTGTCAGTCCTATTGTACTTAAGTCGGCATTGTGCCTTTTGAATTTTATTCCGATGCAATTTCTGTTCTTCATCGTCAATAAGAACGTGCAACGTATACAGTAAACCTGAAGTGAAGCATCGGAATCTAAAAACTGGACTCACAGTAGAGGTTCAAATCATAGAATGTTAGAGTGTCAGTCCTCCTGTACTTAAGTCGGCATTGTGCCTTTTGAATTTTATTCCGATCCAATTTCTGTGCTTCATCGTCAATAAGAAGGTCCAAGGGATACAGTAAACCTGAAGTGAAGCATCGGAACCTAAAACAGGACTCACAGGAGAGGTTCAAATCATACAAAGTTAGAGTGTCAGTACGCTTGTACTTAAGTCGTCATTGTGCCTTTTGTATTAAATTCGGATGCAATTTCTGTGTTTCATCGTCAATAAGAAGGTCCGAGGGGTACAGTAAACCAGAATTGTAGCATCGGAATCTAAAACAGGACTCACAGGAGAGGTTCAAATCATAGAAAGTTAGAGTGTCAGTCCGCTTGTACTTAAGTTGGCATTGTGCCTTTTGTATTAAATTCGGATGCAGTTTCTGTGTTTCATCGTCAATAAAAAGGTCCGAGGGGCACAGTATACCTGAAGTGATGCATCGGAATGTATAACTGGACTCACAGGAGAGGTTCAAATCATAGAAAGTTAGAGTGTCAGTCCTCTTGAACTTAAGTCGGCATTGTGCCTTTTGTATTAATTTCGGATGAAATTTCTGTGTTTCATCTTCAATAAGAAGATCCAAGGGATTCAGTAAACCTGAAGTGTAGCATCGGAATCTAAAACTGGACTCACAGGGGAGGTTCAAATCATAGAAAGTTAGAGTGTCAGTCCTCTTGTACTTAAGTCGGCATTGTCCCTCTTGAGATTAATTCCGATGCAATTTCTGTGTTTCATCGTTAATTAGAAGGTCCAAGGGATACAGTAAACCTGAAGTGAAGCATCGAAATCTAAAACAGGACTCACAGGAGTGGTTCAGATCATAGAAAGTTAGAGTGTCAGTCCTCTTGTACGTAAGTCGACATTGTGATTTTGAATTAAGGTCGGATGCAATTTCTGTGTTTCATCGTCAATAAGAAGGTCCAAGGGATTCAGTAAACCTGAAGTGAAGCGTCGGAATCTAAAACTGGACTCACAGGGGAGGTTCAAATCATAGAAAGTCAGAGTGTCAGTCCTCTTGTACTTATGTCGGCATTGTGCCTCTTGGGTTTAATTCCGATGCAATTTCTGTGTTTCATCGTCAATAAGAAGGTCCAAGGGATACAGTATACCTGAAGTGAAGCATCGGAATCTAAAACCGGACTCACAGGAGAGGTTCAAATCATAGAAAGTTAGAGTGTCAGTCCTCTTGTACTTAAGTCTTCATTGTGCCTTTTGTATTAAATTCGGATGCAATTTCTGTGTTTCTTCGTCAATAAGAAAGTCCAAAAGATACAGTAAACCTGAAGTGAAGCATCGGAATCTAAAAATGGACTCACAGGGGAGGTTCAAATCATAGAAAGTTAGAGTGTCAGTCATCTTGCACTTAAGTCGGTATTGTGCCTGTTGTATTAAATTCGGATGCAATTTCTGTGTTTCATCGTCAATAAGAAGCTCCAAAGGATACAGTAAACCTGAAGTGAAGCATCGGAATCTAAAACTGGACTCACAGGAGAGGTTCAAGTCATAGAAAGTTAGACTGTCAGCCCTCTTGTACTTAAGTCTTCATTGTGCCTTTTGTATTACATTCGGATGCAATTTCTGTGTTTCTTCGTCAATAAGAAGGTCCAAGGGATACAGTAAACCTGAAGTGAAGCATCGGAATCTAAAACTGGACTCACGTGAGAGGTTCAAATCATAGAATGTTAGAGTGTCAGTCCTCTTGTACTTAAGTCGGCATTGTGCCTTGTGAATTTAATTCCGATGCAATTTCTGTGCTTCATCGTCAATAAGAAGGTCCAAGGTATACAGTAAACCTGAAGTGAAGCATCGGAATCTACAACTGGACTCACAGGAGAGGTTAAAATCATAGAAAGTTAGAGTGTCAGTCCGCTTGTACTTAAGTCGTCATTGTGCCTTTTGTATTAAATTCGGGTGCAGTTTCTGTGTTTAATCGTCAATAAAAAAGTCCGAAGGGTACAGTAAACCTGTAGTGATGCATCGGAATGTAAAACTGGACTCACAGGGGAGGTTCAAATCATTGAAAGTTAGAGTGTCAGTCCTCTTGTACTTAAGTCGGCATTGTTCCTTTTGAGTTTAATTCCGATGCAATTTCTGTGTTTCATCGTCAATAAGAAGGTCCAAGGGATACAGTAAACCTGAAGTGAAGCATCGAAATCTAAAACAGGACTCACAGGAGAGGTTCAGATCATAGAAAGTTAAAGTGTCAGACCTCTTGTACTTTAGTCGGCTATGTGCCTTTTGTGTTAAATTCGAATGCAATTTCTGTGTTTCATCGTCAATAAGAAGGTCGAATGGATACAGTGAACCTGAAGTGAAGCTTCGGAAAATAAAACTGGACTCACAGGAGAGGTTCAAATCATAGAAAGTTAGAGTGTCAGTTCTCTTGTACTTAAGTCGGCTATGTGCCTTTTGTATTAAATTCAGATGCAATTTCTGTGTTTCAACGTCAATAAGACGGTCCAATGTATACAGCGAACCTGAAGTGAAGCATCGGAATCTAAAAACTGGACTCAGAGCAGAGGTTCAAATCATAGAAAGTTAGAGTGTCAGTCCACTTGTACTTAAGTCGGCTATGTGCCTTTTGTATTAAATTCAGATGCAATTTCTGTGTTTCATCGTCAATAAGAAGGTCGAATTGATACAGTAAACCTGAAGTGAAGCTTATGAAAATAAAACTGGACTCACAGGAGAGGTTCAAATCATAGAAAGTTAGAGTGTCAGTTCTCTTGTACTTAAGTCGGCTATGTGCCTTTTGTATTAAATTCAGATGCATATTCTGTGTTTCATCGTCAATAAGAAGGTCCAATGGATACAGTAAACCTGAAGTGAAGCATCGGAATCTAAAAACTGGACTCAGAGCAGAGGTTCAAATCATAGAAAGTTAGAGTGTCAGTCCTCTTGTACTTAAGTCTTCATTGTGCCTTTTGTATTAAATTCGGATGCAATTTCTGTGTTTCTTCGTCAATAAGAATGTCCAAGGGAAACAGTAAACCTGAAGTGAAGCATCGGAATCTAAAAGTGGTCTCACAGGAGATGTTCAACTCATAGAATGTTAGAGTGACAGTCCTACTGTACTTAAGTCGGCATTGTGCCTTTTGAATTTAATTCCGATCCAATTTCTGTGTTTCATCGTCAATAAGAAGGTCCAAGGGATACAGTAAACCTGAAGTGAAGCATTGGAATCTAAAACTGGACTCACAGGAGAGGTTCAAATCATAGAAAGTTAGAGTGTCAGTCCTCTTGTACTTAAGTCGGCATTGTGCCTTTTGAATTTTATTCCGATGCAATTTCTGTGCTTCATCGTCAATAAGAACGTCCAACGTATACAGTAAACCAGAAGTGAAGCATCGGAATCTAAAAACAGGACTCAGAGCAGAGGTTCATATCATAGAAAGTTAGAGTGTCAGTCCTCTTGTACTTAAGTCGGCATTGTGCCTATTGTATTAAATTCGGATGCAATTTTTGTGTTTCATCGTCAATAAGAGGGTCCAACGGATACACTAAACCTGAAGTGAAGCATCGGAATCTAAAACTGGACTCACAGGAGAGGTTAAAATCATAGAAAGTTGGAGTGTCAGTCCTCTTGTACTTAAGTCTTCATTGTGCCGTTTGTATTAAATTCAGATGCAATTTCTGTGTTTCTTCGTCAATAAGAAGGTCCAAGGGATACAATAAACCTGAAGTGAAGCATCGGAATCTAAAACTGGTCTCACAGGAGATGTTCAACTCATAGAATGTTAGAGTGTCAGTCCTCCTGTACTTAAGTCGGCATTGTGCCTTTTGAATTTAATTCCGATCCAATTTCTGTACTTCATCGTCAATAAGAAAGTCCAAGGGATACAGTAAACCTGAAGTGAAGCATCGGAATCTAAAACTGGACTCACATGAAAGGTTCAAATCATAGAAAGTTAGAGTGTCAATCCTCTTGTTCTTAAGTCGGCATTGTGCATTTTGCACTAAATTCGGATGCATTTTCTGTGTTTCATCGTCAATAAGAAGGTCCAAGGGATACAGTAAACCTGAAGTGAAGCATCGGAATCTAAAACTGGACTCACAGGAGAGGTTCAAATCATAGAAAGTTAGAGTGTCAGTCCTCTTGTACTTAAGTCGGCATTGTGCCTGTTGTATTAAATTCGGATGCAATTTCTGTGTTTCATCGTCAATAAGAAGCTCCAAAGGATACAGTAAACCTGAAGTGAAACATCGGAATCTAAAACTGGACTCACAGGAGAGGTTCAAGTCATAGAAAGTTAGACTGTCAGCCCTCTTGTACTTAAGTCTTCATTGTGCCTTTTGTATTACATTCGGATGCAATTTCTGTGTTTCTTCGTCAATAAGAAGGTCCAAGGGATACAGTAAACCTGAAGTGAAGCATCGGAATCTAAAACTGGACTCACGTGAGAGGTTCAAATCATAGAAAGTTAGAGTGTCAATCCTCTTGTTCTTAAGTCGGCATTGTGCATTTTGCACTAAATTCGGATGCATTTTCTGTGTTTTATCGTTAATAAGAAGGTCCAAGGGATACAGTAAACCTGAAGTGAAGCATCGAAATCTAAAACAGGACTCACAGGAGAGGTTCAGATCATAGAAAGTTAAAGTGTCAGACCTCTTGTACTTAAGTCGGCTATGTGCCTTTTGTATTAAATTCGGATGCAATTTCTGTGTTTCATCGTCAATAAGAAGGTCGAATGGATACAGTAAACCTGAAGTGAAGCTTCGGAAAATAAAACTGGACTCACAGGAGAGGTTCAAATCATAGAAAGTTAGAGTGTCAGTTCTCTTGTACTTAAGTCGGCTATGTGCCTTTTGTATTAAATTCAGATGCAATTTCTGTGTTTCATCGTCAATAAGAAGGTCCAATGGATACAGTAAACCTGAAGTGAAGCTTCGGAAACTTAAACTGGACTCACAGGAGAGGTTCAAATCATAGAAAGTTAGAGTGTCAGTCCTCTTGTACTTAAGACGGCATCGTGCCTTTTGAAATTAAATCGATGCAATTTCTGTGTTTCAACGTCAATAAGACGGTCCAATGTATACAGTGAACCTGAAGTGAAGCATCGGAATCTTAAACTGGACTCACAGGTGAGGTTCAAATCATAGAATGTTAGAATGTCAGTTCTCTTGTACTTAAGTCGGCATTGTGGCTTTTGTATTAGATTCGGATGCAATTTCTGTGTTTCATCGTCAATAAGAAGGTCCAAGGGATACAGTAAACCTGAAGTGAAGCATCGAAATCTAAAACAGGTTTCACAGGAGAGGTTCAGATCATAGAAAGTTAGAGTGTCAGACCTCTTGTACTTAAGTCGGCTATGTGCCTTTTGTATTAAATTCAGATGCAATTTCTGTGTTTCATCGTCAATAAGAAGGTCTAAGGGATACAGTAAACCTGAAGTGAAGCATCGGAAACTAAAACTGGACTCACAGGTGAGGTTCAAATCATTGAAAGTTAGAGTGCCGGTCCTCCTGTACTTAAATAGGCATTGTGCTTTTTGAATTTTATTCCGATGCAATTTCTGTGCTTCATCGTCAATAAGAACATCCAACGTATACAGTAAACCTGAAGTGAAGCATCGGAATCTAAAAACTGGACTCAGAGCTGAGGTTCAAATCATAGAAAGTTAGAGTGTCAGTCCTCTTGTACTTAAGTCGGCTATGTGCCTTTTGTATTAAATTCAGATGCAATTTCTGTGTTTCATCGTCAATAAGAAGGTCGAATGGATACAGTAAACCTGAAGTGAAGCTTCGGAAAATAAAACTGGACTCACAGGAGAGGTTCAAATCATAGAAAGTTAGAGTGTCAGTTCTCTTGTACTTAAGTCGGCTATGTGCCTTTTGTATTATTCAGATGCAATTTCTGTGTTTCATCGTCAATAAGAAGGTCCAATGGATACAGTAAACCTGAAGTGAAGCATCGGAATCTAAAAACTGGACTCAGAGCAGAGGTTCAAATCATAGAAAGATAGAGTGTCAGTCCTCTTGTACTTAAGTCTTCATTGTGCCTTTTGTATTAAATTCGGATGCAATTTCTGTGTTTCTTCGTCAATAAGAATGTCCAAGGGAAACAGTAAACCTGAAGTGAAGCATCGGAATCTAAAAGTGGTCTCACAGGAGATGTTCAACTCATAGAATGTTAGAGTGACAGTCCTACTGTACTTATGTCGGCATTGTGCCTTTTGAATTTAATTCCGATCCAATTTCTGTGTTTCATCGTCAATAAGAAGGTCCAAGGGATACAGTAAACCTGAAGTGAAGCATTGGAATCTAAAACTGGACTCACAGGAGAGGTTCAAATCATAGAAAGTTAGAGTGTCAGTCCTCTTGTACTTAAGTCGGCATTGTGCCTTTTGAATTTTATTCCGATGCAATTTCTGTGCTTCATCGTCAATAAGAACGTCCAACGTATACAGTAAACCAGAAGTGAAGCATCGGAATCTAAAAACAGGACTCAGAGCAGAGGTTCAAAACATAGAAAGTTAGAGTGTCAGTCCTCTTGTACTTAAGTCGGCATTGTGCCTATTGTATTAAATTCGGATGCAATTTTTGTGTTTCATCGTCAATAAAAGGGTCCAACGGATACACTAAACCTGAAGTGAAGCATCGGAATCTAAAACTGGACTCACAGGAGAGGTTAAAATCATAGAAAGTTGGAGTGTCAGTCCTCTTGTACTTAAGTCTTCATTGTGCCGTTTGTATTAAATTCAGATGCAATTTCTGTGTTTCTTCGTCAATAAGAAGGTCCAAGGGATACAATAAACCTGAAGTGAAGCATCGGAATCTAAAACTGGTCTCACAGGAGATGTTCAACTCATAGAATGTTAGAGTGTCAGTCCTCCTGTACTTAAGTCGGCATTGTGCCTTTTGAATTTAATTCCGATCCAATTTCTGTACTTCATCGTCAATAAGAAGGTCCAAGGGATACAGTAAACCTGAAGTGAAGCATCGGAATCTAAAACAGGACTCACAGGAGAGGTTCAAATCATAGAAAGTTAGTGTGTCAGTCCGCTTGTACTTAAGTCGGCATTTTGCCTTTTGTATTAAATTCGGATGCAGTTTCTGTGTTTCATCGTCAATAAGAAGGTCCGAGGGGTACAGTAAACCAGAAGTGTAGCATCGGAATCTAAAACTGGACTCACAGGGGAGGTTCAAATCATAGAAAGTTAGAGTGTCAGTCCTCTTGTACTTATGTCGGCATTGTGCCTTTTGAGTTTAATTCCGATGCAATTTCTGTGTTTCATCGTCAATAAGAAGGTCCAAGGGATACAGTAAACCTGAAGAGAAGCATCGGAATCTAAAACTGGACTCACAGGAGAGGTTCAAATCATAGAAAGTAAGAGTGTCAATCCTCCTTTACTTAAGTCGGCATTGTGCATTTTGCATTAAATTAGGATCCATTTCCTGTGTTTCATCGTCAATAAGAAGGTCCAAGGGATACAGTAAACCTGAAGTGAAGCTTCGGAAACTAAAACTGGTCTCACAGGAGATGTTCAAATTATAGAAAGTTAGAGTGTCAGTCCTCTTGTGCTTAAGTCGGCATTGTGCCCTTTGTATTAAATTCGGATGCAATTTCTGTGTTCATCGTCAATAAGAAGGTCCAAGGGATACAGTAAACCTGAAGTGAAGCATCGGAAACTAAAACTGGACTCACAGGAGAGGTTCAAATCTTAGAAAGTTAGAGTGTCAGTCCTCTTGTACTTAAGTCTTAATTGTGCCTTTTGTATTAAGTTCGGATGCAATTTCTGTGTTTCTTCGTCAATAAGAAGATCCAAAGGATACAGTAGACCTGAAGTGGAGCATCAGAATCTAAAACTGGACTCACAGGAGAGGTTAAAATCATAGAAAGTTAGAGAGTCAGTCCTCTTGTACTTAAGTCTTCATTGTGCCGTTTGTATTAAATTCAGATGCAATTTCTGTGTTTCTTCGTCAATAAGAATGTCCAAGGGATACAGTAAACCTGAAGTGAAGCATCGGAATCTAAAAGTGGTCTCACAGGAGATGTTCAACTCATAGAATGTTAGAGTGACAGTCCTCCTGTACTTAAGTCGGCATTGTGCCTTTTGAATTTAATTCCGATCCAATTTCTGTGTTTCATCGTCAATAAGAAGGTCCAAGGGATACAGTAAACCTGAAGTGAAGCATCGGAAACTAAAACTGGACTCACAGGAGAGGTTCAAATCATAGAAAGTTAGTGTGTCAATCCTCTTGTTCTTAAGTCGGCATTGTGCATTTTGCACTAAATTCGGATGCATTTTCTGTGTTTCATCGTCAATAAGAAGGTCCCAGGGATATAGTAAACCTGAAGTGAAGCATCGGAATCTAAAACTGGACTCACAGGAGAGGTTCAAATCATAGAAAGTTAGAGTGTCAGTCCTCTTGTACTTAAGTCGGCATTGTGCCTGTTGTATTAAATTCGGATGCAATTTCTGTGTTTCATCGTCAATAAGAAGCTCCAAAGGATACAGTAAACCTGAAGTGAAGCATCGGAATCTAAAACTGGACTCACAGGAGAGGTTCAAGTCATAGAAAGTTAGACTGTCAGCCCTCTTGTACTTAGGTCTTCATTGTGCCTTTTGTATTACATTCGGATGCAATTTCTGTGTTTCTTCGTCAATAAGAAGGTCCAAGGGATACAGTAAACCTGAAGTGAAGCATCGGAATCTAAAACTGGACTCACGTGAGAGGTTCAAATCATAGAATGTTAGAGTGTCAGTCCTCTTGTACTTAAGTCGGCATTGTGCCTTTTGAATTTAATTCCGATGCAATTTCTGTGCTTCATCGTCAATAAGAAGGTCCAAGGTATACAGTAAACCTGAAGATAAGCATCGGAATCTAAAACTGGACTCATAGGAGAGGTTAAAATCATAGAAAGTTAGAGTGTCAGTCCGCTTGTACTTAAGTCGGCATTGTGCCTTTTGTATTAAATTCGGATGCAGTTTCTGTGTTTAATCGTCAATAAAAAGGTCCGAGGGGTACAGTAAACCTGTAGTGATGCATCGGAATGTAAAACTGGACTCACAGGGGGGTTCAAATCATAGAAAGTTAGAGTGTCAGTCCTCTTGTACTTAAGTCGGCATTGTGCCTTTTGAGTTTAATTCCGATGCAATTTCTGTGTTTCATCGTCAATAAGAAGGTCCAAGGGATACAGTAAACCTGAAGTGAAGCATCGAAATCTAAAACAGGACTCACAGGAGAGGTTCAGATCATAGAAAGTTAAAGGTTCAGACCTCTTGTACTTAAGTCGGCTATGTGCCTTTTGTATTAAATTCGGATGCAATTTCTGTGTTTCATCGTCAATAAGAAGGTCGAATGGATACAGTAAACCTGAAGTGAAGCTTCGGAAAATAAAACTGGACTCACAGGAGAGGTTCAAATCATAGAAAGTTAGAGTGTCAGTTCTCTTGTACTTAAGTCGGCTATGTGCCTTTTGTATTAAATTCAGATGCAATTTCTGTGTTTCATCGTCAATAAGAAGGTCCAATGGATACAGTAAACCTGAAGTGAAGCTTCGGAAACTTAAACTGGACTCACAGGAGAGGTTCAAATCATTGAAAGTTAGAGTGTCAGTCCTCTTGTACTTAAGACGGCATCGTGCCTTTTGAAATTAAATCGATGCAATTTCTGTGTTTCAACGTCAATAAGACGGTCCAATGTATACAGTGAACCTGAAGTGAAGCATCGGAATCTAAAACTGGACTCATAGGTGAGGTTCAAATCATAGAATGTTAGAGTGTCAGTTCTCTTGTACTTAAGTCGGCATTGTGCATTTTGTATTAGATTCGGATGCAATTTCTGTGTTTCATCGTCAATAAGAAGGTATAAGGGATACAGTAAAACTGAAGTGAAGCATCGGAATCTAAAACTGGACTCAGAGGAGAGGTTCAAATCATAGAAAGTTAGAGTGTCAATCCTCTTGTTCTTAAGTCGGCATTGTGCATTTTGCACTAAATTCGGATGCATTTTCTGTGTTTCATCGTTAATAAGAAGGTCCAAGGGATACAGTAAACCTGAAGTGAAGCATCGAAATCTAAAACAGGTTTCACAGGAGAGGTTCAGATCATAGAAAGTTAGAGTGTCAGACCTCTTGTACTTAAGTCGGCTATGTGCCTTTTGTATTAAATTCAGATGCAATTTCTGTGTTTCTTCGTCAATAAGAAGGTCCAAGGGATACAATAAACCTGAAGTGAAGCATCGGAATCTAAAACTGGTCTCACAGGAGATGTTCAACTCATAGAATGTTAGAGTGTCAGTCCTCCTGTACTTAAGTCGGCATTGTGCCTTTTGAATTTAATTCCGATCCAATTTCTGTACTTCATCGTCAATAAGAAGGTCCAAGGGATACAGTAAACCTGAAGTGAAGCATCGGAATCTAAAACAGGACTCACAGGAGAGGTTCAAATCATAGAAAGTTAGTGTGTCATTCCGCTTGTACTTAAGTCGGCATTTTGCCTTTTGTATTAAATTCGGATGCAGTTTCTGTGTTTCATCGTCAATAAGAAGGTCCGAGGGGTACAGTAAACCAGAAGTGTAGCATCGGAATTTAAAACTGGACTCACAGGGGAGGTTCAAATCATAGAAAGTTAGAGTGTCAGTCCTCTTGTACTTAAGTCGGCATTGTGCCTTTTGAGTTTAATTCCGATGCAATTTCTGTGTTTCATCGTCAATAAGAAGGTCCAAGGGATACAGTAAACCTGAAGTGAAGCATCGGAATCTAAAACTGGGCTCACAGGAGAGGTTCAAATCATAGAAAGTAAGAGTGTAAGTCCTCCTTTATTTAAGTCGGCATTGTGCATTTTGCATTAAATTCGGATCCATTTCCTGTGTTTCATCGTCAATAAGAAGGTCCAAGGGATACAGTAAACCTGAAGTGAAGCTTCGGAAACTAAAACTGGTCTCACAGGAGATGTTCAAATTATAGAAAGTTAGAGTGTCAGTCCTCTTGTGCTTAAGTCGTCATTCTGCCCTTTGTATTAAATTCGGATGCAATTTCTGTGTTCATCGTCAATAAGAAGGTCCAAGGGATACAGTAAACCTGAAGTGAAGCATCGGAAACTAAAACTGGACTCACAGGAGAGGTTCAAATCTTAGAAAGTTAGAGTGTCAGTCCTCTTGTACTTAAGTCTTAATTGTGCCTTTTGTATTAAGTTCGGATGCAATTTCTGTGTTTCTTCGTCAATAAGAAGATCCAAAGGATACAGTAGACCTGAAGTGAAGCATCGGAATCTAAAACTGGACTCACAGGAGAGGTTAAAATCATAGAAAGTTAGAGTGTCAGTCCTCTTGTACTTAAGTCTTCATTGTGCCGTTTGTATTAAATTCAGATGCAATTTCTGTGTTTCTTCGTCAATAAGAATGTCCAAGGGATACAGTAGACCTGAAGTGAAGCATCGGAATCTAAAACTGGACTCACAGGAGAGGTTCAAATCATTGAAAGTTAGAGTGTCAGTCCTCTTGTACTTAAGACGGCATCGTGCCTTTTGAAATTAAATCGATGCAATTTCTGTGTTTCAACGTCAATAAGACGGTCCAATGTATACAGTGAACCTGAAGTGAAGCATCGGAATCTTAAACTGGACTCACAGGTGAGGTTCAAATCATAGAATGTTAGAATGTCAGTTCTCTTGTACTTAAGTCGGCATTGTGGCTTTTGTATTAGATTCGGATGCAATTTCTGTGTTTCATCGTCAATAAGAAGGTCCAAGGGATACAGTAAAACTGAAGTGAAGCATCGGAATCTAAAACTGGACTCACAGGAGAGGTTCAAATCATAGAAAGTTAGAGTGTCAATCCTCTTGTTCTTAAGTCGGCATTGTGCATTTTGCACTAAATTCGGATGCATTTTCTGTGTTTCATCGCTAATAAGAAGGTCCAAGGGATACAGTAAACCTGAAGTGAAGCATCGAAATCTAAAACAGGTTTCACAGGAGAGGTTCAGATCATAGAAAGTTAGAGTGTCAGACCTCTTGTACTTAAGTCGGCTATGTGCCTTTTGTATTAAATTCAGATGCAATTTCTGTGTTTCATCGTCAATAAGAAGGTCTTAGGGATACAGTAAACCTGAAGTGAAGCATCGGAAACTAAAACTGGACTCACAGGTGAGGTTCAAATCATTGAAAGTTAGAGTGCCGGTCCTCCTGTACTTAAATAGGCATTGTGCTTTTTGAATTTTATTCCGATGCAATTTCTGTGCTTCATCGTCAATAAGAACATCCATCGTATACAGTAAACCTGAAGTGAAGCATCGGAATCTAAAAACTGGACTCAGAGCAGAGGTTCAAATCATAGAAAGTTAGAGTGTCAGTCCTCTTGTACTTAAGTCGGCTATGTGCCTTTTGTATTAAATTCAGATGCAATTTCTGTGTTTCATCGTCAATAAGAAGGTCGAATGGATACAGTAAACCTGAAGTGAAGCTTCGGAAAATAAAACTGGACTCACAGGAGAGGTTCAAATCATAGAAAGTTAGAGTGTCAGTTCTCTTGTACTTAAGTCGGCTATGTGCCTTTTGTATTATTCAGATGCAATTTCTGTGTTTCTTCGTCAATAAGAAGGTCCAATGGATACAGTAAACCTGAAGTGAAGCATCGGAATCTAAAAACTGGACTCAGAGCAGAGGTTCAAATCATAGAAAGATAGAGTGTCAGTCCTCTTGTACTTAAGTCTTCATTGTGCCTTTTGTATTAAATTCGGATGCAATTTCTGTGTTTCTTCGTCAATAAGAATGTCCAAGGGAAACAGTAAACCTGAAGTGAAGCATCGGAATCTAAAAGTGGTCTCACAGGAGATGTTCAACTCATAGAATGTTAGAGTGACAGTCCTACTGTACTTATGTCGGCATTGTGCCTTTTGAATTTAATTCCGATCCAATTTCTGTGTTTCATCGTCAATAAGAAGGTCCAAGGGATACAGTAAACCTGAAGTGAAGCATTGGAATCTAAAACTGGACTCACAGGAGAGGTTCAAATCATAGAAAGTTAGAGTGTCAGTCCTCTTGTACTTAAGTCGGCATTGTGCCTTTTGAATTTTATTCCGATGCAATTTCTGTGCTTCATCGTCAATAAGAACGTCCAATGTATACAGTAAACCAGAAGTGAAGCATCGGAATCTAAAAACAGGACTCAGAGCAGAGGTTCAAAACATAGAAAGTTAGAGTGTCAGTCCTCTTGTACTTAAGTCGGCATTGTGCCTATTGTATTAAATTCGGATGCAATTTTTGTGTTTCATCGTCAATAAAAGGGTCCAACGGATACACTAAACCTGAAGTGAAGCATCGGAATCTAAAACTGGACTCACAGGAGAGGTTAAAATCATAGAAATTTGGAGTGTCAGTCCTCTTGTACTTAAGTCTTCATTGTGCCGTTTGTATTAAATTCAGATGCAATTTCTGTGTTTCTTCGTCAATAAGAAGGTCCAAGGGATACAATAAACCTGAAGTGAAGCATCGGAATCTAAAACTGGTCTCACAGGAGATGTTCTACTCATAGAATGTTAGAGTGTCAGTCCTCCTGTACTTAAGTCGGCATTGTGCCTTTTGAATTTAATTCCGATCCAATTTCTGTACTTCATCGTCAATAAGAAAGTCCAAGGGATACAGTAAACCTGAAGTGAAGCATCGGAATCTAAAACAGGACTCACAGGAGAGGTTCAAATCATAGAAAGTTAGTGTGTCAGTCCGCTTGTACTTAAGTCGGCATTTTGCCTTTTGTATTAAATTCGGATGCAGTTTCTGTGTTTCATCGTCAATAAGAAGGTCCGAGGGGTACAGTAAACCAGAAGTGTAGCATCGGAATCTAAAACTGGACTCACAGGGGAGGTTCAAATCATAGAAAGTTAGAGTGTCAGTCCTCTTGTACTTATGTCGGCATTGTGCCTTTTGAGTTTAATTCCGATGCAATTTCTGTGTTTCATCGTCAATAAGAAGGTCCAAGGGATACAGTAAACCTGAAGAGAAGCATCGGAATCTAAAACTGGACTCACAGGAGAGGTTCAAATCATAGAAAGTAAGAGTGTCAATCCTCCTTTACTTAAGTCGGCATTGTGCATTTTGCATTAAATTCGGATCCATTTCCTGTGTTTCATCGTCAATAAGAAGGTCCAAGGGATACAGTTAACCTGAAGTGAAGCTTCGGAAACTAAAACTGGTCTCACAGGAGATGTTCAAATTATAGAAAGTTAGAGTGTCAGTCCTCTTGTGCTTAAGTCGGCATTGTGCCCTTTGTATTACTTTCGGATGCAATTTCTGTGTTCATCGTCAATAAGAAGGTCCAAGGGATACAGTAAACCTGAAGTGAAGCATCGGAAACTAAAACTGGACTCACAGGAGAGGTTCAAATCTTAGAAAGTTAGAGTGTCAGTCCTCTTGTACTTAAGTCTTAATTGTGCCTTTTGTATAAAGTTCGGATGCAATTTCTGTGTTTCTTCGTCAATAAGAAGATCCAAAGGATACAGTAGACCTGAAGTGGAGCATCGGAATCTAAAACTGGACTCACAGGAGAGGTTAAAATCATAGAAAGTTAGAGTGTCAGTCCTCTTGTACTTAAGTCTTCATTGTGCCGTTTGTATAAAATTCAGATGCAATTTCTGTGTTTCTTCGTCAATAAGAATGTCCAAGGGATACAGTAAACCTGAAGTGAAGCATCGGAATCTAAAAGTGGTCTCACAGGAGATGTTCAACTCATAGAATGTTAGAGTGACAGTCCTCCTGTACTTAAGTCGGCATTGTGCCTTTTGAATTTAATTCCGATCCAATTTCTGTGTTTCATCGTCAATAAGAAGGTCCAAGGGATACAGTAAACCTGAAGTGAAGCATCGGAATCTAAAACTGGACTCACAGGAGAGGTTCAAATCATAGAAAGTTAGAGTGTCAATCCTCTTGTTCTTAAGTCGGCATTGTGCATTTTGCACTAAATTCGGATGCATTTTCTGTGTTTCATCGTCAATAAGAAGGTCCAAGGGATACAGTAAACCTGAAGTGAAGCATCGGAATCTAAAACTGGACTCACGTGAGAGGTTCAAATCATAGAATGTTAGAGTGTCAGTCCTCTTGTACTTAAGTCGGCATTGTGCCTTTTGAATTTAATTCCGATGCAATTTCTGTGCTTCATCGTCAATAAGAAGGTCCAAGGTATACAGTAAACCTGAAGTGAAGCATCGGAATCTAAAACTGGACTCATAGGAGAGGTTAAAATCATAGAAAGTTAGAGTGTCAGTCCGCTTGTACTTAAGTCGGCATTGTGCCTTTTGTATTAAATTCGGATGCAGTTTCTGTGTTTAATCGTCAATAAAAAGGTCCGAGGGGTACAGTAAACCTGTAGTGATGCATCGGAATGTAAAACTGGACTCACAGGGGAGGTTCAAATCATAGAAAGTTAGAGTGTCAGTCCTCTTGTACTTAAGTCGGCATTGTGCCATTTGAGTTTAATTCCGATGCAATTTCTGTGTTTCATCGACAATAAGAAGGTCCAAGGGATACAGTAAACCTGAAGTGAAGCATCGAAATCTAAAACAGGACTCACAGGAGAGGTTCAGATCATAGGAAGTTAAAGTGTCAGACCTCTTGTACTTAAGTCGGCTATGTGCCTTTTGTATTAAATTCGGATGCAATTTCTGTGTTTCATCGTCAATAAGAAGGTCGAATGGATACAGTAAACCTGAAGTGAAGCTACGGGAAATAAAACTGGACTCACAGGAGAGGTTCAAATCATAGAAAGTTAGAGTGTCAGTTCTCTTGTACTTAAGTCGGCTATGTGCCTTTTGTATTAAATTCAGATGCAATTTCTGTGTTTCATCGTCAATCAGAAGGTCCAATGGATACAGTAAACCTGAAGTGAAGCTTCGGAAACTTAAACTGGACTCACAGGAGAGGTTCAAATCATAGAAAGTTAGAGTGTCAGTCCTCTTGTACTTAAGACGGCATCGTGCCTTTTGAAATTAAATCGATGCAATTTCTGTGTTTCAACGTCAATAAGACGGTCCAATGTATACAGTGAACCTGAAGTGAAGCATCGGAATCTAAAACTGGACTCATAGGTGAGGTTCAAATCATAGAATGTTAGAGTGTCAGTTCTCTTGTACTTAAGTCGGCATTGTGCATTTTGTATTAGATTCGGATGCAATTTCTGTGTTTCATCGTCAATAAGAAGGTCCAAGGGATACAGTAAAACTGAAGTGAAGCATCGGAATCTAAAACTGGACTCAGAGGAGAGGTTCAAATCATAGAAAGTTATAGTGTCAATCCTCTTGTTCTTAAGTCGGCATTGTGCATTTTGCACTAAATTCGGATGCATTTTCTGTGTTTCATCGTTAATAAGAAGGTCCAAGGGATACAGTAATCCTGAAGTGAAGCATCGAAATCTAAAACAGGTTTCACAGGAGAGGTTCAGATCACAGAAAGTTAGAGTGTCAGTCCTCTTGTACTTAAGTCGGCATTGTGCCTTTTGAATTTAATTCCGATGCAATTTCTGTGTTTCATCGTCAATAAGTAGGTCTAAGGTATACAGTAAACCTGAAGTGATGCATCGGAAACTAAAACTGGACTCACAGGTGAGGTTCAAATCATTGAATGTTAGAGTGCCGGTCCTCCTGTACTTAAATCGGCATTGTGCTTTTTGAATTTTATTCCGATGCAATTTCTGTGCTTCATCGTCAATAAGAACATCCAACGTATACAGTAAACCTGAAGTGAAGCATCGGAATCTAAAAACTGGACTCAGAGCAGAGGTTCAAATCATAGAAAGTTAGAGTGTCAGTCCTCTTGTACTTAAGTTGGGTATGTGCCTTTTGTATTAAATTCAGATGCAATTTCTGTGTTTCATCGTCAATAAGAAGGTCGAATGGATACAGTAAACCTGAAGTGAAGCTTCGGAAAATAAAACTGGACTCACAGGAGAGGTTCAAATCATAGAAAGTTAGAGTGTCAGTTCTCTTGTACTTAAGTCGGCTATGTGCCTTTTGTATTAAATTCAGATGCAATTTCTGTGTTTCATCGTCAATAAGAAGGTCCAATGGATACAGTAAACCTGAAGTGAAGCATCGGAATCTAAAAACTGGACTCAGAGCAGAGGTTCAAATCATAGAAAGTTAGAGTGTCAGTCCTCTTGTACTTAAGTCTTCATTGTGCCTTTTGTATTAAATTCGGATGCAATTTCTGTGTTTCTTCGTCAATAAGAATGTCCAAGGGAAACAGTAAACCTGAAGTGAAGCATCGGAATCTAAAAGTGGTCTCACAGGAGAGGTTCAACTCATAGAACGTTAGAGTGACAGTCCTACTGTACTTAAGTCGGCATTGTGCCTTTTGAATTTAATTCCGATCCAATTTCTGTGTTTCATCGTCAATAAGAAGGTCCAAGGGATACAGTAAACCTGAAGTGAAGCATCGGAATCTAAAACTGGACTCACAGGAGAGGTTCAAATCATAGAAAGTAAGGGTGTCAATCCTCCTTTACTTAAGTCGGCATTGTGCATTTTGCATTAAATTCGGATCCATTTCCTGTGTTTCATCGTCAATAAGAAGGTCCAAGGGATACAGTAAACCTGAAGTGAAGCTTCGGAAACTAAAACTGGTCTCACAGGAGATGTTCAAATTATAGAAAGTTAGAGTGTCAGTCCTCTTGTGCTTAAGTCGGCATTGTGCCCTTTGTATTAAATTCGGATGCAATTTCTGTGTTCATCGTCAATAAGAAGGTCCAAGGGATACAGTAAACCTGAAGTGAAGCATCGGAAACTAAAACTGGACTCACAGGAGAGGTTCAAATCTTAGAAAGTTATAGTGTCAGTCCTCTTGTACTTAAGTCTTAATTGTGCTTTTTGTATTAAGTTCGGATGCAATTTCTGTGTTTCTTCGTCAATAAGAAGATCCAAAGGATACAGTAGACCTGAAGTGAAGCATCGGAATCTAAAACTGGACTCACAGGAGAGGTTAAAATCATAGAAAGTTAGAGTGTCAGTCCTCTTGTACTTAAGTCTTCATTGTGCCGTTTGTATTAAATTCAGATGCAATTTCTGTGTTTCTTCGTCAATAAGAATGTCCAAGGGATACAGTAAACCTGAAGTGAAGCATCGGTATCTAAAAGTGGTCTCACAGGAGATGTTCAACTCATAGAATGTTAGAGTGACAGTCCTCCTGTACTTAAGTCGGCATTGTGCCTTTTGAATTTAATTCCGATCCAATTTCTGTGTTTCATCGTCAATAAGAAGGTCCAAGGGATACAGTAAGCCTGAAGTGAAGCATCGGAATCTAAAACTGGACTCACAGGAGAGATTCAAATCATAGAAAGTTAGAGTGTCAATCCTCTTGTTCTTAAGTCGGCATTGTGCATTTTGCACTAAATTCGGATGCATTTTCTGTGTTTCATCGTCAATAAGAAGGTCCAAGGGATACAGTAAACCTGAAGTGAAGCATCGGAATCTAAAACAGGACTGACAGGAGGGGTTCAGATCATAGAAAGTTAAAGTGTCAGACCTCTTGTACTTAAGACGGCTATGTGCCTTTTGTATTAAATTCGGATGCAATTTCTGTGTTTCATCGTCAATAAGAAGGTCGAATGGATACAGTAAACCTCAAGTGAAGCTTCGGAAAATAAAACTGGACTCACAGGAGAGGTTCAAATCATAGAAAGTTAGAGTGTCAGTTCTCTTGTTCTTAAGTCGGCTATGTGCCTTTTGTATTAAATTCAGATGCAATTTCTGTGTTTCATCGTCAATACGAAGGTCCAATGGATACAGTAAACCTGAAGTGAAGCTTCGGAAACTTAAACTGGACTCACAGGAGAGGTTCAAATCATAGAAAGTTAGAGTGTCAGTCCTCTTGTACTTAAGACGGCATCGTGCCTTTTGAAATTAAATCGATGCAATTTCTGTGTTTCAACGTCAATAAGACGGTCCAATGTATACAGTGAACCTAAAGTGAAGCATCGGAATCTAAAACTGGACTCATAGGTGAGGTTCAAATCATAGAATGTTAGAGTGTCAGTTCTCTTGTACTTAAGTCGGCATTGTGCCTTTGGTATTAGATTCGGATGCAATTTCTGTGTTTCATCGTCAATAAGAAGGTCCAAGGGATACAGTAAAACTGAAGTGAAGCATCGGAATCTAAAACTGGACTCAGAGGAGAGGTTCAAATCATAGAAAGTTAGTGTGTCAATCCTCTTGTTCTTAAGTCGGCATTGTGCATTTTGCACTAAATTCAGATGCATTTTCTGTGTTTCATCGTTAATAAGAAGGTCCAAGGGATACAGTAAACCTGAAGTGAAGCATCGAAATCTAAAACAGGTTTCACAGGAGAGGTTCAGATCATAGAAAGTTAGCGTGTCAGACCTCTTGTACTTAAGTCGGCTATGTGCCTTTTGTATTAAATTCAGATGCAATTTCTGTGTTTCATCGTCAATAAGTAGGTCTAAGGGATACAGTAAACCTGAAGTGATGCATCGGAAACTAAAACTGGACTCACAGGTGAGGTTCAAATCATTGAAAGTTAGAGTGCCGGTCCTCCTGTACTTAAATCGGCATTGTGCTTTTTGAATTTTATTCCGATGCAATTTCTGTGCTTCATCGTCAATAAGAACATCCAACGTATACAGTAAACCTGAAGTGAAGCATCGGAATCTAAAAACTGGACTCAGAGCAGAGGTTCAAATCATAGAAAGTTAGAGTGTAAGTCCTCTTGTACTTATGTTGGCTATGTGCCTTTTGTATTAAATTCAGATGCAATTTCTGTGTTTCATCGTCAATAAGAAGGTCGAATGGATACAGTAAACCTGAAGTGAAGCTTCGGAAAATAAAACTGGACTCACAGGAGAGGTTCAAATCATAGAAAGTTAGAGTGTCAGTTCTCTTGTACTTAAGTCGGCTATGTGCCTTTTGTATTAAATTCAGATGCAATTTCTGTGTTTCATCGTCAATAAGAAGGTCCAATGGATACAGTAAACCTGAAGTGAAGCATCGGAATCTAAAAGACTGGACTCAGAGCAGAGGTTCTAATCATAGAAAGTTAGAGTGTCAGTCCTCTTGTACTTAAGTCTTCATTGTGCCTTTTGTATTAAATTCGGATGCAATTTCTGTGTTTCTTCGTCAATAGGAATGTCCAAGGGAAACAGTAAACCTGAAGTGAAGCATCGGAATCTAAAAGTGGTCTCACAGGGGATGTTCAACTCATAGAATGTTAGAGTGACAGTCCTACTGTACTTAAGTCGGCATTGTGCCTTTTGAATTTAATTCCGATCCAGTTTCTGTGTTTCATCGTCAATAAGAAGATCCAAGGGATACAGTAAACCTGAAGTGAAGCATGGGAATCTAAAACTGGACTCACAGGAGAGGTTCAAATCATAGAAAGTAAGAGTGTCAATCCTCCTTTACTTAAGTCGGCATTGTGCATTTTGCATTAAATTCGGATCCATTTCCTGTGTTTCATCGTCAATAAGAAGGTCCAAGGGATACAATAAACCTGAAGTGAAGCTTCGGAAACTAAAACTGGTCTCACAGGAGATGTTCAAATTATAGAAAGTTAGAGTGTCAGTCCTCTTGTGCTTAAGTCGGCATTGTGCCCTTTGTATTAAATTCGGATGCAATATCTGTGTTCATCGTCAATAAGAAGGTCCAAGGGATACAGTAAACCTGAAGTGAAGCATCGGAAACTAAAACTGGACTCACAGGAGAGGTTCAAATCTTAGAAAGTTATAGTGTCAGTCCTCTTGTACTTAAGTCTTAATTGTGCCTTTTGTATTAGGTTCGGATGCAATTTCTGTGTTTCTTCGTCAATAAGAAGATCCAAAGGATACAGTAGACCTGAAGTGAAGCATCGGAATCTAAAACTGGACTCACAGGAGAGGTTAAAATCATAGAAAGTTAGAGTGTCAGTCCTCTTGTACTTAAGTCTTCATTGTGCCGTTTGTAATAAATTCAGATGCAATTTCTGTGTTTCTTCGTCAATAAGAATGTCCAAGGGATACAGTAAACCTGAAGTGAAGCATCGGAATCTAAAAGTGGTCTCACAGGAGATGTTCAATTCATAGAATGTTAGAGTGACAGTCCTCCTGTACTTAAGTCGGCATTGTGCCTTTTGAATTTAATTCCGATCCAATTTCTGTGTTTCATCGTCAATAAGAAGGTCCAAGGGATACAGTAAGCCTGAAGTGAAGCATCGGATTCTAAAACTGGACTCACAGGAGAGGTTCAAATCATAGAAAGTTAGAGTGTCAATCCTCTTGTTCTTAAGTCGGCATTGTGCATTTTGCACTAAATTCGGATGCATTTTCTTTGTTTCATCGTCAATAAGAAGGTCCAAGGGATACAGTAAACCTGAAGGGAAGCATCGGAATCTAAAACTGGACTGACAGGAGAGGTTCAAATCATAGAAAGTTAGAGTGTCAGTCCTCTTGTACTTAAGTCGGCATTGTGCCTGTTGTATTAAATTCGGATGCAATTTCTGTGTTTCATCGTCAATAAGAAGCTCCAAAGGATACAGTAAACCTGAAGTGAAGCATCGGAATCTAAAACTGGACTCACAGGAGAGGTTCAAATCTTAGAAAGTTATAGTGTCAGTCCTCTTGTACTTAAGTCTTAATTGTGCCTTTTGTATTAGGTTCGGATGCAATTTCTGTGTTTCTTCGTCAATAAGAAGATCCAAAGGATACAGTAGACCTGAAGTGAAGCATCGGAATCTAAAACTGGACTCACAGGAGAGGTTAAAATCATAGAAAGTTAGAGTGTCAGTCCTCTTGTACTTAAGTCTTCATTGTGCCGTTTGTATTAAATTCAGATGCAATTTCTGTGTTTCTTCGTCAATAAGAATGTCCAAGGGATACAGTAAACCTGAAGTGAAGCATCGGTATCTAAAAGTGGTCTCACAGGAGATGTTCAACTCATAGAATGTTAGAGTGACAGTCCTCCTGTACTTAAGTCGGCATTGTGCCTTTTGAATTTAATTCCGATCCAATTTCTGTGTTTCATCGTCAATAAGAAGGTCCAAGGGATACAGTAAGCCTGAAGTGAAGCATCGGAATCTAAAACTGGACTCACAGGAGAGATTCAAATCATAGAAAGTTAGAGTGTCAATCCTCTTGTTCTTAAGTCGGCATTGTGCATTTTGCACTAAATTCGGATGCATTTTCTGTGTTTCATCGTCAATAAGAAGGTCCAAGGGATACAGTAAACCTGAAGTGAAGCATCGGAATCTAAAACAGGACTGACAGGAGGGGTTCAGATCATAGAAAGTTAAAGTGTCAGACCTCTTGTACTTAAGACGGCTATGTGCCTTTTGTATTAAATTCGGATGCAATTTCTGTGTTTCATCGTCAATAAGAAGGTCGAATGGATACAGTAAACCTCAAGTGAAGCTTCGGAAAATAAAACTGGACTCACAGGAGAGGTTCAAATCATAGAAAGTTAGAGTGTCAGTTCTCTTGTTCTTAAGTCGGCTATGTGCCTTTTGTATTAAATTCAGATGCAATTTCTGTGTTTCATCGTCAATACGAAGGTCCAATGGATACAGTAAACCTGAAGTGAAGCTTCGGAAACTTAAACTGGACTCACAGGAGAGGTTCAAATCATAGAAAGTTAGAGTGTCAGTCCTCTTGTACTTAAGACGGCATCGTGCCTTTTGAAATTAAATCGATGCAATTTCTGTGTTTCAACGTCAATAAGACGGTCCAATGTATACAGTGAACCTAAAGTGAAGCATCGGAATCTAAAACTGGACTCATAGGTGAGGTTCAAATCATAGAATGTTAGAGTGTCAGTTCTCTTGTACTTAAGTCGGCATTGTGCCTTTGGTATTAGATTCGGATGCAATTTCTGTGTTTCATCGTCAATAAGAAGGTCCAAGGGATACAGTAAAACTGAAGTGAAGCATCGGAATCTAAAACTGGACTCAGAGGAGAGGTTCAAATCATAGAAAGTTAGTGTGTCAATCCTCTTGTTCTTAAGTCGGCATTGTGCATTTTGCACTAAATTCGGATGCATTTTCTGTGTTTCATCGTTAATAAGAAGGTCCAAGGGATACAGTAAACCTGAAGTGAAGCATCGAAATCTAAAACAGGTTTCACAGGAGAGGTTCAGATCATAGAAAGTTAGCGTGTCAGACCTCTTGTACTTAAGTCGGCTATGTGCCTTTTGTATTAAATTCAGATGCAATTTCTGTGTTTCATCGTCAATAAGTAGGTCTAAGGGATACAGTAAACCTGAAGTGATGCATCGGAAACTAAAACTGGACTCACAGGTGAGGTTCAAATCATTGAAAGTTAGAGTGCCGGTCCTCCTGTACTTAAATCGGCATTGTGCTTTTTGAATTTTATTCCGATGCAATTTCTGTGCTTCATCGTCAATAAGAACATCCAACGTATACAGTAAACCTGAAGTGAAGCATCGGAATCTAAAAACTGGACTCAGAGCAGAGGTTCAAATCATAGAAAGTTAGAGTGTAAGTCCTCTTGTACTTATGTTGGCTATGTGCCTTTTGTATTAAATTCAGATGCAATTTCTGTGTTTCATCGTCAATAAGAAGGTCGAATGGATACAGTAAACCTGAAGTGAAGCTTCGGAAAATAAAACTGGACTCACAGGAGAGGTTCAAATCATAGAAAGTTAGAGTGTCAGTTCTCTTGTACTTAAGTCGGCTATGTGCCTTTTGTATTAAATTCAGATGCAATTTCTGTGTTTCATCGTCAATAAGAAGGTCCAATGGATACAGTAAACCTGAAGTGAAGCATCGGAATCTAAAAGACTGGACTCAGAGCAGAGGTTCTAATCATAGAAAGTTAGAGTGTCAGTCCTCTTGTACTTAAGTCTTCATTGTGCCTTTTGTATTAAATTCGGATGCAATTTCTGTGTTTCTTCGTCAATAGGAATGTCCAAGGGAAACAGTAAACCTGAAGTGAAGCATCGGAATCTAAAAGTGGTCTCACAGGGGATGTTCAACTCATAGAATGTTAGAGTGACAGTCCTACTGTACTTAAGTCGGCATTGTGCCTTTTGAATTTAATTCCGATCCAGTTTCTGTGTTTCATCGTCAATAAGAAGATCCAAGGGATACAGTAAACCTGAAGTGAAGCATGGGAATCTAAAACTGGACTCACAGGAGAGGTTCAAATCATAGAAAGTAAGAGTGTCAATCCTCCTTTACTTAAGTCGGCATTGTGCATTTTGCATTAAATTCGGATCCATTTCCTGTGTTTCATCGTGAATAAGAAGGTCCAAGGGATACAATAAACCTGAAGTGAAGCTTCGGAAACTAAAACTGGTCTCACAGGAGATGTTCAAATTATAGAAAGTTAGAGTGTCAGTCCTCTTGTGCTTAAGTCGGCATTGTGCCCTTTGTATTAAATTCGGATGCAATATCTGTGTTCATCGTCAATAAGAAGGTCCAAGGGATACAGTAAACCTGAAGTGAAGCATCGGAAACTAAAACTGGACTCACAGGAGAGGTTCAAATCTTAGAAAGTTATAGTGTCAGTCCTCTTGTACTTAAGTCTTAATTGTGCCTTTTGTATTAGGTTCGGATGCAATTTCTGTGTTTCTTCGTCAATAAGAAGATCCAAAGGATACAGTAGACCTGAAGTGAAGCATCGGAATCTAAAACTGGACTCACAGGAGAGGTTAAAATCATAGAAAGTTAGAGTGTCAGTCCTCTTGTACTTAAGTCTTCATTGTGCCGTTTGTAATAAATTCAGATGCAATTTCTGTGTTTCTTCGTCAATAAGAATGTCCAAGGGATACAGTAAACCTGAAGTGAAGCATCGGAATCTAAAAGTGGTCTCACAGGAGATGTTCAATTCATAGAATGTTAGAGTGACAGTCCTCCTGTACTTAAGTCGGCATTGTGCCTTTTGAATTTAATTCCGATCCAATTTCTGTGTTTCATCGTCAATAAGAAGGTCCAAGGGATACAGTAAGCCTGAAGTGAAGCATCGGATTCTAAAACTGGACTCACAGGAGAGGTTCAAATCATAGAAAGTTAGAGTGTCAATCCTCTTGTTCTTAAGTCGGCATTGTGCATTTTGCACTAAATTCGGATGCATTTTCTTTGTTTCATCGTCAATAAGAAGGTCCAAGGGATACAGTAAACCTGAAGGGAAGCATCGGAATCTAAAACTGGACTGACAGGAGAGGTTCAAATCATAGAAAGTTAGAGTGTCAGTCCTCTTGTACTTAAGTCGGCATTGTGCCTGTTGTATTAAATTCGGATGCAATTTCTGTGTTTCATCGTCAATAAGAAGCTCCAAAGGATACAGTAAACCTGAAGTGAAGCATCGGAATCTAAAACTGGACTCACAGGAGAGGTTCAAATCTTAGAAAGTTATAGTGTCAGTCCTCTTGTACTTAAGTCTTAATTGTGCCTTTTGTATTAGGTTCGGATGCAATTTCTGTGTTTCTTCGTCAATAAGAAGATCCAAAGGATACAGTAGACCTGAAGTGAAGCATCGGAATCTAAAACTGGACTCACAGGAGAGGTTAAAATCATAGAAAGTTAGAGTGTCAGTCCTCTTGTACTTAAGTCTTCATTGTGCCTTTTGTATTACATTCGGATGCAATTTCTGTGTTTCTTCGTCAATAAGAAGGTCCAAGGGATACAGTAAACCTGAAGTGAAGCATCGGAATCTAAAACTGGACTCACGTGAGAGGTTCAAATCATAGAATGTTAGAGTGTCAGTCCTCTTGTACTTAAGTCGGCATTGTGCCTTTTGAATTTAATTCCGATGCAATTTCTGTGCTTCATCGTCAATAAGAAGGTCCAAGGTATACAGTAAACCTGAAGTGAAGCATCGGAATCTAAAACTGGACTCATAGGAGAGGTTAAAATCATAGAAAGTTAGAGTGTCAGTCCGCTTGTACTTAAGTCGGCATTGTGCCTTTTGTATTAAATTCGGATGCAGTTTCTGTGTTTAATCGTCAATAAAAAGGTCCGAGGGGTACAGTAAACCTGTAGTGATGCATCGGAATGTAAAACTGGACTCACAGGGGAGGTTCAAATCATAGAAAGTTAGAGTGTCAGTCCTCTTGTACTTAAGTCGGCATTGTGCCTTTTGAGTTTAATTCCGATGCAATTTCTGTGTTTCATCGTCAATAAGAAGGTCCAAGGGATACAGTAAACCTGAAGTGAAGCATCGAAATCTAAAACAGGACTCACAGGAGGGGTTCAGATCATAGAAAGTTAAAGTGTCAGACCTCTTGTACTTAAGTCGGCTATGTGCCTTTTGTATTAAATTCGGATGCAATTTCTGTGTTTCATCGTCAATAAGAAGGTCGAATGGATACAGTAAACCTGAAGTGAAGCTTCGGAAAATAAAACTGGACTCACAGGAGAGGTTCAAATCATAGAAAGTTAGAGTGTCAGTTCCCTTGTACTTAAGTCGGCTATGTGCCTTTTGTATTAAATTCAGATGCAATTTCTGTGTTTCATCGTCAATAAGAAGGTCCAATGGATACAGTAAACCTGAAGTGAAGCTTCGGAAACTTAAACTGGACTCACAGGAGAGGTTCAAATCATAGAAAGTTAGAGTGTCAGTCCTCTTGTACTTACGACGGCATCGTGCCTTTTGAAATTAAATCGATGCAATTTCTGTGTTTCAACGTCAATAAGACGGTCCAATGTATACAGTGAACCTGAAGTGAAGCATCGGAATCTAAAACTGGACTCATAGGTGAGGTTCAAATCATAGAATGTTAGAGTGCCGGTCCTCCTGTACTTAAATCGGCATTGTGCTTTTCGAACTTTATTCCGATGCAATTTCTGTGCTTCATCGTCAATAAGAACATCCAACGTATACAGTAAACCTGAAGTGAAGCATCGGAATCTAAAAACTGGACTCAGAGCAGAGTTTCAAATCATAGAAAATTAGAGTGTCAGTCCTCTTGTACTTAAGTTGGCTATGTGCCTTTTGTATTAAATTCAGATGCAATTTCTGGGTTTCATCGTCAATAAGAAGGTCGAATGGATACAGTAAACCTGAAGTGAAGCTTCGGAAAATAAAACTGGACTCACAGGAGAGGTTCAAATCATAGAAAGTTAGAGTGTCAGTTCTCTTGTACTTAAGTCGGCTATGTGCCTTTTGTATTAAATTCAGATGCAATTTCTGTGTTTCATCGTCAATAAGAAGGTCCAATGGATACAGTAAACCTGAAGTGAAGCATCGGAATCTAAAAACTGGACTCAGAGCAGAGGTTCAAATCATAGAAAGTTAGAGTGTCAGTCCTCTTGTACTTAAGTCTTCATTGTGCCTTTTGTATTAAATTCGGATGCAATTTCTGTGTTTCTTCGTCAATAAGAATGTCCAAGGGAAACAGTAAACCTGAAGTGAAGCATCGGAATCTAAAAGTGGTCTCACAGGAGATGTTCAACTCATAGAATGTTAGAGTGACAGTCCTACTGTACTTAAGTCGGCATTGTGCCTTTTGAATTTAATTCCGATCCAATTTCTGTGTTTCATCGTCAATAAGAAGGTCCAAGGGATACAGTAAACCTGAAGTGAAGCATCGGAATCTAAAACTGGACTCACAGGAGAGGTTCAAATCATAGAAAGTTAAAGTGTCAGTCCTCTTGTACTTAAGTCGGCATTGTGCCTTTTGAATTTTATTCCGATGCAATTTCTGTGCTTCATCGTCAATAAGAACGTCCAACGTATACAGTAAACCAGAAGTGAAGCATCGGAATCTAAAAACAGGACTCAGAGCAGAGGTTCAAATCATAGAAAGTTAGAGTGTCAGTCCTCTTGTACTTAAGTCGGCATTGTGCCTATTGTATTAAATTCGGATGCAATTTGGTGTTTCATCGTCAATAAGAGGGTCCAACGGATACACTAAACCTGAAGTGAAGCATCGGAATCTAAAACTGGACTCACAGGAGAGGTTAAAATCATAGAAAGTTGGAGTGTCAGTCCTCTTGTACTTAAGTCTTCATTGTGCCGTTCGTATTAAATTCAGATGCAATTTCTGTGTTTCTTCGTCAATAAGAAGGTCCAAGGGATACAATAAACCTGAAGTGAAGCATCGGAATCTAAAACTGGTCTCACAGGAGATGTTCAACTCATAGAATGTTAGAGTGTCAGTCCTCCTGTACTTAAGTCGGCATTGTGCCTTTTGAATCTAATTCCGATCCAATTTCTGTACTTCATCTTCAATAAGAAGGTTCAAGGGATACAGTAAACCTGAAGTGAAGCATCGGAATCTAAAACAGGACTCACAGGAGAGGTTCAAATCATAGAAAGTTAGTGTGTCAGTCCGCTTGTACTTAAGTCGGCATTTTACCTTTTGTATTAAATTCGGATGCAGTTTCTGTGTTTCATCGTCAATAAGAGGGTCCGAGGGGTACAGTAAACCAGAAGTGTAGCATCGGAATCTAAAACTGGACTCACAGGGGAGGTTCAAATCATAGAAAGTTAGAGTGTCAGTCCTCTTGTACTTAAGTCGGCATTGTGCCTTTTGAGTTTAATTCCGATGCAATTTCTGTGTTTCATCGTCAATAAGAAGGTCCAAGGGATACAGTAAACCTGAAGTGAAGCATCGGAATCTAAAACTGGACTCACAGGAGAGGTTCAGATCATAGAAAGTTAGAGTGTCAGACCACTTGTACTTAAGTCGGCTATGTGCCTTTTGTATTAAATTCGGTTGCAATTTCTGTGTTTCATCGTCAATAAGAAGGTCCAATGGATACAGTAAACCTAAAGTGAAGCTTCGGAAACTAAAACTGGACTCACAGGAGAGGTTCAAATCATAGAAAGTTAGAGTGTCAGTCCTCTTGTACTTAAGACGGCATTGTGCCCTTTGTATTAAATTCGGATGCAATTTCTGTGTTCATCGTCAATAAGAAGGTCTAAGGGATACAGTAAACCTGAAGTGAAGAATCGGAAACTAAAACTGGACTCACAGGTGAGGTTCAAATCATTGAAAGTAAGAGTGCCAGTCCTCCTGTACTTAAATCGGCATTGTGCTTTTTGAATTTTATTCCGATGCAATTTCTGAGCTTCATCGTCAATAAGAACGTCCAACGTATACAGTAAACCTGAAGTGAAGCATCGGAATCTAAAAACTGGACTCAGAGCAGAGGTTCAAATCATAGAAAGTTAGAGTGTCAGTCCTCTTGTACTTAAGTCTTCATTGTGCCTTTTGTATTAAATTCGGATGCAATTTCTGTGTTTCTTCGTCAATAAGAATGTCCAAGGGAAACAGTAAACCTGAAGTGAAGCATCGGAATCTAAAAGTGGTCTCACAGGAGATGTTCAACTCATAGAATGTTAGAGTGACAGTCCTACTGTACTTAAGTCGGCATTGTGCCTTTTGAATTTAATTCCGATCCAATTTCTGTGTTTCATCGTCAATAAGAAGGTCCAAGGGATACAGTAAACCTGAAGTGAAGCATCGGAATCTAAAACTGGACTCACAGGAGAGGTTCAAATCATAGAAAGTTAGAGTGTCAGTCCTCTTGTACTTAAGTCGGCATTGTGACTTTTGAATTTTATTCCGATGCAATTTCTGTGCTTCATCTTCAATAAGAACGTCCAACGTATACAGTAAACCATAAGTGAAGCATCGGAATTTAAAAACAGGACTCAGAGCAGAGGTTCAAATCAAAGAAAGTTAGAGCGTCAGTCCTCTTGTACTTAAGTCGGCATTGTGCCTATTGTATTAAATTCGGATGCAATTTTTGTGTTTCATCGTCAATAAGAGGGTCCAACGGATACACTAAACCTGAAGTGAAGCATCGGAATCTAAAACTGGACTCACAGGAGAGGTTAAAATCATAGAAAGTTGGAGTGTCAGTCCTGTTGTACTTAAGTCTTCAATGTGCCGTTTGTATTAAATTTAGATGCAATTTCTGTGTTTCTTCGTCAATAAGGAGGTCCAAGGGATACAATAAACCTGAAGTGAAGCATCGGAATCTAAAACTGGTCTCACAGGAGATGTTCAACTCATAGAATGTTAGAGTGTCAGTCCTCCTGTACTTAAGTCGGCATTGTGCCTTTTGAGTTTAATTCAGATGCAATTTCTGTGTTTCATCGTCAATAAGAAGGTCCAAGGGATACAGTAAACCTGAAGTGAAGCATCGGAATCTAAAACTGGACTCACAGGAGACGTTCAAATCATAGAAAGTTAGAGTGTCAATCCTCTTGTTCTTAAGTCGGCATTGTGCATTTTGCACTAAATTCGGATGCATTTTCTGTGTTTCATCGTCAATAAGAAGGTCCAAGGGATACAGTATACCTGAAGTGAAGCATCGAAATCTAAAACAGGTCTCACAGGAGAGGTTCAGATCATAGAAAGTTAGAGTGTCAGACCACTTGTACTTAAGTCGGCTATGTGCCTTTTGTATTAAATTCGGTTGCAATTTCTGTGTTTCATCGTCAATAAGAAGGTCCAATGGATACAGTAAACCTAAAGTGAAGCTTCGGAAACTAAAACTGGACTCACAGGAGAGGTTCAAATCATAGAAAGTTAGAGTGTCAGTCCTCTTGTACTTAAGTCGGCATTGTGCCCTTTGTATTAAATTCGGATGCAATTTCTGTGTTCATCGTCAATAAGAAGGTCTAAGGGATACAGTAAACCAGAAGTGAAGCATCGGAAACTAAAACTGGACTCACAGGTGAGGTTCAAATCATTGAAAGTTAGAGTGCCAGTCCTCCTGTACTTAAATCGGCATTGTGCTTTTTGTATTTTATTCCAATGCAATTTCTGAGCTTCATCGTCAATAAGAACGTCCAACGTATACAGTAAACCTGAAGTGAAGCATCGGAATCTAAAAACTGGACTCAGAGCAGAGGTTCAAATCATAGAAAGTTAGAGTGTCAGTCCTCTTGTACTTAAGTCGGCATTGTGCCTGTTGTATTAAATTCGGATGCAATTTCTGTGTTTCATCGTCAATTAGAGGGTCCAACGGATACAGTAAACCTGAAGTGAAGCATCGGAATCTAAAACTGGACTCACAGGAGAGGTTAAAATCATAGAAAGTTAGAGTGTCAGTCCTCTTGTACTTAAGCCTTCATTGTGCCGTTTGTATGAAATTCAGATGCAATTTCTGTGTTTCTTCGTCAATATGAATGTCCAAGGGAAACAGTAATCCTGAAGTGAAGCATCGGAATCTAAAAGTGGTCTCACAGGAGATGTTCAACTCATAGAATGTTAGAGTGACAGTCCTCCTGTACTTAAGTCGGCATTGTGCATTTTGAATTTAATTCCGATCCAATTTCTGTGTTTCATCGTCAATAAGAAGGTCCAAGGGATACAGTAAACCTGAAGTGAAGCATCGGAATCTAAAACTGAACTCACAGGAGAGGTTCAAATCATAGAAAGTTAGAGTGTCAGTCCTCTTGTACTTAAGTCGGCATTGTGCCTTTTGAATTTTATTCCGATGCAATTTCTGTGCTTCATCGTCAATAAGAACGCCCAACGTATACAGTAAACCAGAAGTGAAGCATCGGAATCTAAAAACAGGACACAGAGCAGAGGTTCAAATCATAGATAGTTAGAGTGTCAGTCCTCTTTTACTTAAGTCGGCATTGTGCCTGTTGTATTAAATTCGGATGCAATTTCTGTGTTTCATCGTCAATAAGAGGGTCCAACGGATACACTAAGCCTGAAGTGAAGCATCGGAATCTAAAACTGGACTCACAGGAGAGGTTAAAATCATAGAAAGTTGGAGTGTCAGTCCTCCTGTACTTAAGTCTTCATTGTGCCGTTTGCATTAAATTCAGATGCAATTTCTGTGTTTCTTCGTCAATAAGAAGGTCCAAGGGATACAGTAAACCTGAAGTGAAGCATCGGAATCTAAAACTGGTCTCACAGGAGATGTTCAATTCATAAAATGTTAGAGTGTCAGTGCTCCTGTACTTAAGTCGGCATTGTGCCTTTTGAATTTAATTCCGATCCAATTTCTGTGTTTCATCGTCAATAAGAAGGTCCAAGGGATACAGTAAACCTGAAGTGAAGCATCGGAATCTAAAACAGGACTGACAGGAGAGGTTCAAATCATAGAAAGTTAGAGTGTCAGTCCGCTTGTACTTAAGTCGGCATTTTGCCTTTTGTATTAAATTCGAATGCAGTTTCAGTGTTTCAACGTCAATAAGAAGGTCCGAGGGGTACAGTAAACCAGAAGTGTAGCATCGGAATCTAAAACTGGACTCATAGGGGAGGTTCAAATCATAGAAAGTTAGAGTGTCAGCCCTCTTGTACTTAAGTCGGCGTTGTGCCTTTTGAGTTTAATTCCGATGCAATTTCTGTGTTTCATCGTCAATAAGAAGGTCCAAGGGATGCAGTAAACCTAAAGTGAAGCATCGGAATCTAAAACTGGACTCACAGGAGACGTTCAAATCATAGAAAGTTAGAGTGTCAATCCTCTTGTACTTAAGTCGGCATTGTGCATTTTGCATTAAATTCGGATGCATTTTCTGTGTTTCATCGTCAATAAGAAGGTCCAAGGGATACAGTAAACCTGAAGTGAAGCTTCGGAAACTAAAACTGCTGTCACAGGAGATGTTCAAATTATAGAAAATTAGAGTGTCAGTCCTCTTGTACTTAAGTCGGCATTGTGCCCTTTGTATTAAATTCGGATGCAATTTCTGTGTTCATCGTCAATAAGAAGGTCCAAGGGATACAGTAAACCTGAAGTGAAGCATCGGAAACTAAAACTGGACTCACAGGAGAGGTTCAAATCATAGAAAGTTAGAGTGTCAGTCCTCTTGTACTTAAGTCTTAATTGTGCCTTTTGTATTAAATTCGGATGCAATTTCTGTGTTTCTTCGACAATAAGAAGATCCAAAGGATACAGTAAACCTGAAGTGAAGCATCGGAAACTAAAACTGGACTCACAGGAGAGGTTCAAATCATAGAAAGTTGGAGTGTCAGTCCTCTTGTACTTAAGTCTTGATTGTGCCGTTCGTATTAAATTCAGATGCAATTTCTGTGTTTCTTCGTCAATAAGAAGGTCCAAGGGATACAATAAACCTGAAGTGAAGCATCGGAATCTAAAACTGGTCTCACAGGAGATGTTCAACTCATAGAATGTTAGAGTGTCAGTCCTCCTGTACTTAAGTCGGCATTGTGCCTTTTGAATTTAATTCCGATCCAATTTCTGTACTTCATCTTCAATAAGAAGGTTCAAGGGATACAGTAAACCTGAAGTGAAGCATCGGAATCTAAAACAGGACTCACAGGAGAGGTTCAAATCATAGAAAGTTAGTGTGTCAGTCCGCTTGTACTTAAGTCGGCATTTTACCTTTTGTATTAAATTCGGATGCAGTTTCTGTGTTTCATCGTCAATAAGAAGGTCCGAGGGGTACAGTAAACCAGAAGTGTAGCATCGGAATCTAAAACTGGACTCACAGGGGAGGTTCAAATCATAGAAAGTTAGAGTGTCAGTCCTCTTGTACTTAAGTCTTCATTGTGCCTTTTGTATTAAATTCGGATGCAATTTCTGTGTTTCTTCGTCAATAAGAATGTCCAAGGGAAACAGTAAACCTGAAGTGAAGCATCGGAATCTAAAAGTGGTCTCACAGGAGATGTTCAACTCATAGAATGTTAGAGTGACAGTCCTACTGTACTTAAGTCGGCATTGTGCCTTTTGAATTTAATTCCGATCCAATTTCTGTGTTTCATCGTCAATAAGAAGGTCCAAGGGATACAGTAAACCTGAAGTGAAGCATCGGAATCTAAAACTGGACTCACAGGAGAGGTTCAAATCATAGAAAGTTAGAGTGTCAATCCTCTTTTTCTTAAGTCGGCATTGTGCATTTTGCACTAAATTCGGATGCATTTTCTGTGTTTCATCGTCAATAAGAAGGACCAAGGGATACAGTATACCTGAAGTGAAGCATCGAAATCTAAAACAGGTCCCACAGGAGAGGTTCAGATCATAGAAAGTTAGAGTGTCAGACCACTTGTACTTAAGTCGGCTATGTGCCTTTTGTATTAAATTCGGTTGCAATTTCTGTGTTTCATCGTCAATAAGAAGGTCCAATGGATACAGTAAACCTAAAGTGAAGCTTCGGAAACTAAAACTGGACTCACAGGAGAGGTTCAAATCATAGAAAGTTAGAGTGTCAGTCCTCTTGTACTTAAGTCGGCATTGTGCCCTTTGTATTAAATTCGGATGCAATTTCTGTGTTCATCGTCAATAAGAAGGTCTAAGGGTTACAGTAAACCTGAAGTGAAGCATCGGAAACTAAAACTGGACTCACAGGTGAGGTTCAAATCATTGAAAGTTAGAGTGCCAGTCCTCCTGTACTTAAATCGGCATTGTGCTTTTTGTATTTTATTCCAATGCAATTTCTGAGCTTCATCGTCAATAAGAACGTCCAACGTATACAGTAAACCTGAAGTGAAGCATCGGAATCTAAAAACTGGACTCAGAGCAGAGGTTCAAATCATAGAAAGTTAGAGTGTCAGTCCTCTTGTACTTAAGTCGGCATTGTGCCTGTTGTATTAAATTCGGATGCAATTTCTGTGTTTCATCGTCAATTAGAGGGTCCAACGGATACAGTAAACCTGAAGTGAAGCATCGGAATCTAAAACTGGACTCACAGGAGAGGTTAAAATCATAGAAAGTTAGAGTGTCAGTCCTCTTGTACTTAAGTCTTCATTGTGCCGTTTGTATTAAATTCAGATGCAATATCTGTGTTTCTTCGTCAATATGAATGTCCAAGGGAAACAGTAATCCTGAAGTGAAGCATCAGAATCTAAAAGTGGTCTCACAGGAGATGTTCAACTCATAGAATGTTAGAGTGACAGTCCTCCTGTACTTAAGTCGGCATTGTGCATTTTGAATTTAATTCCGATCCAATTTCTGTTTTTCATCGTCAATAAGAAGGTCCAAGGGACACAGTAAACCTGAAGTGAAGCATCGGAATCTAAAACTGAACTCACAGGAGAGGTTCAAATCATAGAAAGTTAGAGTGTCAGTCCTCTTGTACTTAAGTCGGCATTGTGCCTTTTGAATTTTATTCCGATGCAATTTCTGTGCTTCATCGTCAATAAGAACGCCCAACGTATACAGTAAACCAGAAGTGAAGCATCGGAATCTAAAAACAGGACACAGAGCAGAGGTTCAAATCATAGAAAGTTAGAGTGTCAGTCCTCTTTTACTTAAGTCGGCATTGTGCCTGTTGTATTAAATTCGGATGCAATTTCTGTGTTTCATCGTCAATAAGAGGGTCTAACGGATACACTAAACCTGAAGTGAAGCATCGGAATCTAAAATTGGACTCACAGGAGAGGTTAAAATCATAGAAAGTTGGAGTGTCAGTCCTCTTGTACTTAAGTCTTCATTGTGCCGTTTGCATTAAATTCAGATGCAATTTCTGTGTTTCTTCGTCAATAAGAAGGTCCAAGGGATACAGTAAACCTGAAGTGAAGCATCGGAATCTAAAACTGGTCTCACAGGAGATGTTCAACTCATAGAATGTTAGAGTGTCAGTGCTCCTGTACTTAAGTCGGCATTGTGCCTTTTGAATTTAATTCCGATCCAATTTCTGTGTTTCATCGTCAATAAGAAGGTCCAAGGGATACAGTAAACCTGAAGTGAAGCATCGGAATCTAAAACAGGACTGACAGGAGAGGTTCAAATCATAGAAAGTTAGAGTGTCAGCCCGCTTGTACTTAAGTCGGCATTTTGCCTTTTGTATTAAATTCGGATGCAGTTTCTGTGTTTCAACGTCAATAAGAAGGTCCGAGGGGTACAGTAAACCAGAAGTGTAGCATCGGAATCTAAAACTGGACTCACAGGGGAGGTTCAAATCATAGAAAGTTAGAGTGTCAGCCCTCTTGTACTTAAGTCGGCGTTGTGCCTTTTGAGTTTAATTCCGATGCAATTTCTGTGTTTCATCGTCAATAAGAAGGTCCAAGGGATACAGTAAACCTGAAGTGAAGCATCGGAATCTAAAACTGGACTCACAGGAGAGGTTCAAATCATAGAAAGTTAGAGTGTCAATCCTCTTGTACTTAAGTCGGTATTGTGCATTTTGCATTAAATTCGGATGCATTTTCTGTGTTTCATCGTCAATAAGAAGGTCCAAGGGATACAGTAAACCTGAAGTGAAGCTTCGGAAACTAAAACTGCTGTCACAGGAGATGTTCAAATTATAGAAAATTAGAGTGTCAGTCCTCTTGTACTTAAGTCGGCATTGTGCCCTTTGTATTAAATTCGGATGCAATTTCTGTGTTCATCGTCAATAAGAAGGTCCAAGGGATACAGTAAACCTGAAGTGAAGCATCGGAAACTAAAACTGGACTCACAGGAGAGGTTCAATTCATAGAAAGTTAGAGTGTCAGTCCTCTTGTACTTAAGTCGGCATTGTGCCTTTTGTATTAAATTCGGATGCAATTTCTGTGTTTCTTCGACAATAAGAAGATCCAAAGGATACAGTAAACCTGAAGTGAAGCATCGGAAACTAAAACTGGACTCACAGGAGAGGTTCAAATCATAGAAAGTTGGAGTGTCAGTCCTCTTGTACTTAAGTCGGCATTGTGCCTGTTGTATTAAATTCGGATGCAATTTCTGTGTTTCATCGTCAATAAGAAGGTCCAAGGGATACAGTAAACCTGAAGTGAAGCATCGGAATCTAAAACAGGACTCACAGAAGGGGTTCAAATCATAGAAAGTTAGAGTGTCAGTCCTCCTGTACTTAAGTCTTCATTGTGCCGTTTGTATTAAATTCAGATGCAATTTCTGTGTTTCTTCGTCAATAAGAAGGTCCAAGGGATACAGTAAACCTGAAGTGAAGCATCAGAATCAAGAACTGGTCTCACAGGAGATGTTCAAATCATAGAAATTTAGAGTGTCTGTCCTCCTGTACTTAAGTCGGCATTGTGCCTTTTGAACTTAATTCCGATCCAATTTCTGTTCTTCATCGTCAATAAGAAGGTCCAAGGGATACAGTAAACCTGAAGAGAAGCATCGGAATCTAAAACTGGACTCACAGGAGAGGTTCAAATCATAGAAAGTTAGGGTGTCAGTCCGCTTGTACTTAAGTCGGCATTGTGCCTTTTGTATTAAATTTGGAAGCAGTTTCTGTGTTTCATCGTCAATAAGAAGTTCCGAGGGGTACAGTAAACCTGAAGTATAGCATCGGAATCTAAAACTGGACCCACAGGGGAGGTTCAAATCATAGAAAGTTAGAGTGTCAGTCCTCTTTTACTTAAGTCGGCATTGTGCCTTTTGAGTTTAATTCCGATGCAATTTCTGTGTTTCATCGTCAATAAGAAGGTCCAAGGGAAACAGTAAACCTGAAGTGAAGCATCGGAATCTAAAACTGGACTCACAGGAGAGGTTCAAATCATAGAAAGTTAGAGTGTCAATCCTCTTGTACTTAAGTCGGCATTGTGCATTTTGTATTAAATTCGGATGCAATTTCTGTGCTTCATCGTCAATAAGAAGGTCCAAGGGATACAGTAAAGCTGAAGTGAAGCATCGAAATCTAAAACAGGACTCACAGGAGAGGTTCGGATCATAGAAACTTAGAGTGTCAGTCCTCTTGTACTTAATTCGCATTATGATTTTGAGTTTAGTTCGGATGCAATTTCTGTGTGTCATCGTCAACAAGAAGGTCGAAGGGATTCAGTAAACCTGAAGTGAAGCATCGGAATCTAAAACTGGACTCACAGGAGAGGTTCAAATAATAAAAAGTTAGAGTGTCAGACCTCTTGTACTAAAGGTCCGCTATGTGCCTTTTGTATTAAATTCGGATGCAATTTCTGTGTTTCATCGTCAATAAGAAGGTCCAATGGATACAGTAATCCTGAAGTGAAGCTTCGGAAACTAAAACTGGACTCACAGGAGAGGTTCAAATCATAGAATGTTAGAGTGTCAGTCCTCTTGTACTTAAGACGGAATCGTGCCTTTTGAATTTAATTCGATGCAGTTTCTGTGTTCCAACGTCAATAAGACGGTCTAATGTATACAGTGAACCTGAAGTGAAGCATCGGAATCTAAAACTGGACTCACAGGTGAGGTTCAAATCATAGAAAGTTAGAGAGTCAGTTCTCTTGTACTTAAGTCGGCATTGTGCATTTGTATTAAATTCGGATGCAATTTCTGTGTTTCATCGTCAATAAGATGGTCCAAAGGATACAGTAAACCTGAAGTGAAGCATCGGAATCTAAAACTGGACTCACTGGAGAGGTTCAAATTATAGAAAGTTAGAGTGTCAGTCCTCTTGTACTTAATTCGGCATTGTGCTTTTTGTATTAAATTCGGATGCATCTTCGTGTTTCATCGTCAATAAGAAGGTCCAAGGGATACAGTAAACCTGAAGTGAGCATCGGAATCTATAACTGGACTCACAGGAGAGGTTCAAATCATAGAAAGTTAGAGTATCAGTCCTCTTCTACTTAAGTCTTCATTCTGCCGTTTGTATTAAATTCAGATGCAATTTCTGTGTTTCTTCGTCAATAAGAAGGTCCAAGGGATACAGTAAACCTGAAGTGAAGCATCGGAATCTAAAACTGGTCTCACAGGAGATGTTCAAATCATAGAAAGTTAGAGTGTCAGTCCTCCTGTACTTAAGTCGGCATTGTGCCTTTTTAATTTAATTCCAATCCTATTTCTGTACTTCATCGTCAAAAAGAAGGTCCAAGGGATACAGTAAACCTGAAGTGAAGCATCGGAATCTAAAACAGGACTCACAGGAGAGGTTCAAATCATAGAATGTTAAAGTGTCAATCCTCTTGTACTTAAGTCGGCATTGTGCATTTTGTATTAAATTCGGATGTAATTTCTGTGTTTCATCGTCAATAAGAAGATCCAAGGGATTCAGTAAACCTGAAGTGTAGCATCGGAATCTAAAACTAGACTCACAGGGGAGGTTCAAATCATAGAAAGTCTGAGTGTCATTCCTCTTGTACTTAAGTCGGCATTGTGCCTCTTGAGTTTAATTCCGATGCAATTTCTGTGTTTCATCGTCAATAAGAAGGTCCAAGGGATACAGTAAACCTGAAGTGAAGCATCGGAATCTAAAACCGGACTCACAGGAGAGGTTCAAATCATAGAAAGTTAGAAAGTCAATCCTCTTGTACTTAAGTGGGCATTGTGCCCTTTGTATTAAATTCGGATGCAATTTCTGTGTTCATCGTCAATAATGAGGTCCAAGGGATACAGTAAACCAGAATTGAAGCATCGGAATTTAAAACTGAACTCACAGGAGAGGTGCAAATCATTGAAAGTTAGAGTGTCAGTCCTCTTGTACTTAAGTCGGCATTGTGCTTTTGTATTAAATTCGGAAGCAATTTCTGTGTTTCATCGTCAATAACGAGGTCCAAAGGATACAGTAAACCTGAAGTGAAGCACCGGAATCTAAAACTGGACTCACAGGAGAGGTTCAAATCATAGAAAGTTAGAGTGTCAGTCCTCTTTTACTTAAGTCTTCATTGTGCCTTTTGTATTTAATTCGATTGCAAATTCTGTGTTTCTTCGTCAATAAGAAGGTCCAAGGGATACAGTAAACCTGAAGTTAAGCTTCGGGATCTAAAACTGGACACACAGGAGATGTTCAAATCATAGAAAGTTAGAGTGTCAGTCCTCTTGTACTTAAGTCGGCATTGTGCCTTTTGAATTTTATTCCGATGCAATTTCTGTGCTTCATCGTCAATAAGAGCGTGCAACGTATACAGTAAACCTGAACTGAAACATCGGAATCTAATAACTGGACTCACAGCAGAGGTTCAAATCATAGAATGTTAGAGTGTCAGTCCGCTTGTACTTCAGTCGGCATTGTGCCTTTTGTATTAAATTCGGATGCAGTTTCTGTGTTTCATCGTCAATAAAAAGGTCCGAGGGGAACAGTAAACCTGAAGTGATGCATCGGAATGTAAAACTGGACTCACAGGAGAGGTCCAAATCATAGAAAGTTAGAGTGTCAGTCCTCTTGTACTTAAGTCGGCATTGTGCCTTTTGTATTAAATTCGGATGTAATTTCTGTGTTTCATCGTCAATAAGAAGATCCAAGGGATTCAGTAAACCTGAAGTGTAGCATCGGAATCTAAAACTGGACTCACAGGGGAGGTTCATATCATAGAAAGTTAGAGTGTCAGTCCTCTTGTACTTAAGTCGGCATTGTGCCTCTTGAGTTTAATTCCGATGCAATTTCTGTGTTTCATCGTCAATAAGATGGTCCAAGGGATACAGTAAACCTGAAGTGAAGCAACGGAATATAAAACCGGACTCACAGGAGAGGTTCAAATCATAGAAAGTTAGAGTGTCAATCCTCTTGTACTTAAGTCGGCATTGTGCATTTTGTATTAAATTCGGATGCAATTTCTGTGTAACATCGTCAATAAGAAGGTCCAAGGGATACAGTAAACCTGAAGTGAAGCATCGAAATCTAAAACAGGACTCACAGGAGTGGTTCAGATCATAGAATGGTAGAGTGTCAGACCTCTTGTACGTAAGTCGACATTGTGATTTTGAAATAAGTTCGGATGCAATTTCTGTGTTTCATCGTCAATAAGAAGGTCCAAGGAATTCAGTAAACCTGAAGTGAAGCATCGGAATCTAAAACTGGACTCACAGGGCAGGTTCAAATCATAGAAAGTCAGAGTGTCAGTCCTCTTGTACTTAAGTCGGCATTGTGCCTCTTGAGTTTAATTCCGATGCAATTTCTGTGTTTCATCGTCAATAAGAAGGTCCAAGGGATACAGTAAACCTGAAGTGAAGCATCGGAATCTAAAACCGGACTCACAGGAGAGGTTCAAATCATAGAAAGTTAGAGTGTCAATCCTCTTGTACTTAAGTCGGCATTGTGCCCTTTGTATTAAATTCGGATGCAATTTCTGTGTTCATCGTCAATAATGAGGTCCAAGGGATACAGTAAACCTGAATTGAAGCATCGGAATCTAAAACTGGACTCACAGGAGAGGTTCAAATCATTGAAAGTTAGAGTGTCAGTCCTCTTGTACTTAAGTCTTCATTGTGCCTTTTGTATTAAATTCGGATGCAATTTCTGTGTTTCTTCGTCAATAAGAAGGTCCAAAAGGGACAGTAAACCTGAAGTGAAGCATCGGAATCTAAAACTGGACTCACAGGAGAGGTTCAAATCATTGAAAGTTAGAGAGTCAGTCCTCTTGTACTTAAGTCAGCATTGTGCCTGTGGTATTAAATTCGGAGGTTCAAATCACAGAATGTTAGAGTGTCAGTCCTCTTGTACTTAAGTCGGCATTGTGCCTTTTGAATTTAATTCCGATGCAATTTCTGTGCTTCATCGTCAATAAGAGGGTCTAAAGTATACAGTAAACCTGAAGTGAAGAATCGGAATCTAAAACTGGACTCACTGGAGAGGTTCAAATTATAGAAAGTTAGAGTGTCAGTCCTCTTGTACTTAAGTCGGCATTGTGCCCTTTGTATTAAATTCGGATGCAATTTCTGTGTTCATCGTCAATAAGAAGGTCCAAGGGATACAGTAAACCTGAAGTGAAGCATCGGAAACTAAAACTGGACTCACAGGTGAGGTTCAATTCATTGAAAGTTAGAGTGCCAGTCCTCCTGTACTTAATTCGGCATTGTGCTTTTTGTATTAAATTCGGATGCATCTTCTGTGTTTCATCGTCAATAGGAAGGTCCAAGGGATACAGTAAACCTGAAATGAGGCATCGGAATCTAAAACTGGACTCACAGGAGAGGTTCAAATCATAGAAAGTTAGAGTGTCAGTCCTCTTGTACTTAAGTCGGCATTATGCCTTTTGTATTAAACTCGGATGCAATTTCTGTGTTTCATCGTCAATAAGAAGGTACAAGGGATACAGTAAACCTGAAGTTAAGCATCGAAATCTAAAATAGGACTCACATGAGTGGTTCAGATCATAGAAAGTTAGAGTGTCAGTCCTCTTGTACGTAAGTCGACATTGTTATTTTGAATTAAGTTCGGATGCAATTTCTGTGTTTCATCGTCAATAAGAAGGTCCAAGGGATTCAGTAAACCTGAAGTGAAGCATCAGAATCTAAAACTGGACTCACAGGTGAGGTTCAAATCATAGAAAGTCAGAGTGTCAGTCCTCTTGTACTTAAGTCGGCATTGTGCCTCTTGAGTTTAATTCCGATGCAATTTCTGTGTTTCATCGTCAATAATGAGGTCCAAGGGATACAGTAAACCTGAATTGAAGCATCGGAATCTAAACTGGACTCACAGGAGAGGTTCAAATCATTGAAAGTTAGAGTGTCAGTCCTCTTGTACTTAAGTCGGCATTGTGCTTTTGTATTAAATATGGATGCAATTTCTGTGTTTCATCGTCAACAAGAAGGTCCAAAGGATACAGTAAATCTGAAATGAAGCATCGGAATCTAAAACTGGACTCACAGGAGAGGTTCAAATCATAGAAAGTTAGAGTGTCAGTCCTCTTGTACTTAAGTCTTCATTGTGCCTTTTGTATTAAATTCGGATGCAATTTCTGTGTTTCATCGTCAATAAGAAGGTCCAATGGATACAGTAAACCTGAAGTGAAGCTTCGGAAACTAAAACTGGACTCACAGGAGAGGTTCAAATCATAGAATGTTAGAGTGTCAGTCCTCTTGTACTTAAGACGGAATCGTGCCTTTTGAATTTAATTCGATGCAGTTTCTGTGTTCCAACGTCAATAAGACGGTCTAATGTATACAGTGAACCTGAAGTGAAGCATCGGAATCTAAAACTGGACTCACAGGTGAGGTTCAAATCATAGAAAGTTAGAGTGTCAGTTCTCTTGTACTTAAGTCGGCATTGTGCCTTTTGTATTAAATTCGGATGCAATTTCTGTGTTTCACCGTCAATAAGATGGTCCAAAGGATACAGTAAACCTGAAGTGAAGCATCGGAATCTAAAACTGGACTCACTGGAGAGGTTCAAATTATAGAAAGTTAGAGTGTCAGTCCTCTTGTACTTAATTCGGCATTGTGCTTTTTGTATTAAATTCGGATGCATCTTCGTGTTTCATCATCAATAAGAAGGTCCAAGGGATACAGTAAACCTGAAGTGAGCATCGGAATCTATAACTGGACTCACAGGAGAGGTTCAAATCATAGAAAGTTAGAGTAACAGTCCTCTTCTACTTAAGTCTTCATTCTGCCGTTTGTATTAAATTCAGATGCAATTTCTGTGTTTCTTCGTCAATAAGAAGGTCCAAGGGATACAGTAAACCTGAAGTGAAGCATCGGAAACTAAAACTGGTCTCACAGGAGATGTTCAAATCATAGAAAGTTAGAGTGTCAGTCCTCCTGTACTTAAGTCGGCATTGTTCATTTTGTATTAAATTCGGATGTAATTTCTGTGTTTCATCGTCAATAAGAAGATCCAAGGGATTCAGTAAACCTGAAGTGTAGCATCGGAATCTAAAACTGAACTCACAGGGGAGGTTCAAATCATAGAAAGTCTGAGAGTCATTCCTCTTGTACTTAAGTCGGCATTGTGCCTCTTGAGTTTAATTCCGATGCAATTTCTGTGCTTCATCGTCAATAAGAACGTGCAACGTATACAGTAAACCTGAAATGAAGCATCGGAATCTAAAACCGGACTCACAGGAGTGGTTCAAATCATAGAAAGTTAGAGTGTCAATCCTCTTGTACTTAAGTGGGCATTGTGCCCTTTGTATTAAATTCGGATGCAATTTCTGTGTTCATCGTCAATAATGAGGTCCAAGGGATACAGTAAACCAGAATTGAAGCATCGGAATCTAAAACTGAACTCACAGGAGAGGTTCAAATCATAGAAAGTTAGAGTGTCAGTCCTCTTTTACTTAAGTCTTCATTGTGCCTTTTGTATTTAATTCGATTGCAATTTCTGTGTGTCTTCGTCAATAAGAAGGTCCAAGGGATACAGTAAACCTGAAGTTAAGCTTCGGAATCTAAACCTGGACACACAGGAGATGTTCAAATCATAGAAAGTTAGAGTGTCAGTCCTCTTGTACTTAAGTCGGCATTGTGCCTTTTGAATTTTATTCCGATGCAATTTCTGTGCTTCATCGTCAATAAGAACGTGCAACGTATACAGTAAACCTGAAGTGAAGCATCGGAATCTAATAACTGGACTCACAGCAGAGGTTCATATCATAGAATGTTAGAGTGTCAGTCCGCTTGTACTTCAGTCGGCATTGTGCCTTTTGTATTAAATTCGGATGCAGTTTCTGTGTTTCATCGTCAATAAAAAGGTCCGAGGGGAACAGTAAACCTGAAGTGATGCATCGGAATGTAAAACTGGACTCACAGGAGAGGTTCAAATCATAGAAAGTTAGAGTGTCAGTCCTCTTGTACTTAAGTCGGCATTGTGCCTTTTGTATTAATTTCGGATGTAATTTCCGTGTTTCATCGTCAATAAGAAGATCCAAGGGATTCAGTAAACATGAAGTGTAGCATCGGAATCTAAAACTGGACTCACAGGGGAGGTTCATATCATAGAAAGTTAGAGTGTCAGTCCTCTTGTACTTAAGTCGGCATTGTGCCTCTTGAGTTTAATTCCGATGCAATTTCTGTGTTTCATCGTCAATAAGAAGGTCCAAGGGATACAGTAAACCTGAAGTGAAGCAACGGAATATAAAACCGGACTCACAGGAGAGGTTCAAATCATAGAAAGTTAGAGTGTCAATCCTCTTGTACTTAAGTCGGCATTGTGCATTTTGTATTAAATTCGGATGCAATTTCTGTGTTTCATCGTCAATAAGAAGGTCCAAGGGATACAGTAAACCTGAAGTGAAGCATCGAAATCTAAAACAGGACTCACAGGAGTGGTTCAGATCATAGAATGGTAGAGTGTCAGTCCTCTTGTACGTAAGTCGACATTGTGATTTTGAATTAAGTTCGGATGCAATTTCTGTGTTTCATCGTCAATAAGAAGGTCCAAGGGATTCAGTAAACCTGAAGTGAAGCATCGGAATCTAAAACTGGACTCACAGGGCAGGTTCAAATCATAGAAAGTCAGAGTGTCAGTCCTCTTGTACTTAAGTCGGCATTGTGCCTCTTGAGTTTAATTCCGATGCAATTTCTGTGTTTCATCGTCAATAAGAAGGTCCAAGGGATACAGTAAACCTGAAGTGAAGCATCGGAATCTAAAACCGGACTCACAGGAGAGGTTCAAATCATAGAAAGTTAGAGTGTCAATCCTCTTGTACTTAAGTCGGCATTGTGCCCTTTGTATTAAATTCGGATGCAATTTCTGTGTTCATCGTCAATAATGAGGTCCAAGGGATACAGTAAACCTGAGTTGAAGCATCGGAATCTAAAACTGGACTCACAGGAGAGGTTCAAATCATTGAAAGTTAGAGTGTCAATCCTCTTGTACTTAAGTCTTCATTGTGCCTTTTGTATTAAATTCGGATGCAATTTCTGTGTTTCTTCGTCAATAAGAAGGTCCAAAAGGTACAGTAAACTTGAAGTGAAGCATCGGAATCTAAAACTGGACCCACAGGAGAGGTTCAAATCGTTGAAAGTTAGAGTGTCAGTCCTCTTGTACTTAAGTCAGCATTGTGCCTGTGGTATTAAATTCGGAGGTTCAAATCACAGAATGTTAGAGTGTCAGTCCTCTTGTACTTAAGTCGGCATTGTGCCTTTTGAATTTAATTCCGATGCAATTTCTGTGCTTCATCGTCAATAAGAAGGTCTAAAGTATACAGTAAACCTGAAGTGAAGAATCGGAATCTAAAACTGGACTCACTGGAGAGGTTCAAATTATAGAAAGTTAGAGTGTCAGTCCTCTTGTACTTAAGTCGGCATTGTGCCCTTTGTATTAAATTCGGATGCAATTTCTGTGTTCATCGTCAATAAGAAGGTCCAAGGGATACAGTAAACCTGAAGTGAAGCATCGGAAACTAAAACTGGACTCACAGGTGAGGTTCAAATCATTGAAAGTTAGAGTGCCAGTCCTCCTGTACTTAATTCGGCATTGTGCTTTTTGTATTAAATTCGGATGCATCTTCTGTGTTTCATCGTCAATAGGAAGGTCCAAGGGATACAGTAAACCTGAAATGAGGCATCGGAATCTAAAACTGGACTCACAGGAGAGGTTCAAATCATAGAAAGTTAGAGTGTCAGTCCTCTTGTACTTAAGTCGGCATTATGCCTTTTGTATTAAACTCGGATGCAATTTCTGTGTTTCATCGTCAATAAGAAGGTACAAGGGATACAGTAAACCTGAAGTTAAGCATCGAAATCTAAAATAGGACTCACATGAGTGGTTCAGATCATAGAAAGTTAGAGTGTCAGTCCTCTTGTACGTAAGTCGACATTGTTATTTTGAATTAAGTTCGGATGCAATTTCTGTGTTTCATCATCAATAAGAAGGTCCAAGGGATTCAGTAAACCTGAAGTGAAGCATCAGAATCTAAAACTGGACTCACAGGTGAGGTTCAAATCATAGAAAGTCAGAGTGTCAGTCCTCTTGTACTTAAGTCGGCATTGTGCCTCTTGAGTTTAATTCCGATGCAATTTCTGTGTTTCATCGTCAATAATGAGGTCCAAGGGATACAGTAAACCTGAATTGAAGCATCGGAATCTAAACTGGACTCACAGGAGAGGTTCAAATCATTGAAAGTTAGAGTGTCAGTCCTCTTGTACTTAAGTCGGCATTGTGCTTTTGTATTAAATATGGATGCAATTTCTGTGTTTCATCGTCAACAAGAAGGTCCAAAGGATACAGTAAATCTGAAATGAAGCATCGGAATCTAAAACTGGACTCACAGGAGAGGTTCAAATCATAGAAAGTTAGAGTGTCAGTCCTCTTGTACTTAAGTCTTCATTGTGCCTTTTGTATTAAATTCGGATGCAATTTCTGTGTTTCTTCGTCAATAAGAAGGTCCAAAGGATACAGTAAACCTGAAGTGAAGCATCGGAATCTAAAATTGGACTCACAGGAGAGGTTCAAGTGATAGAAAGTTAGAGTGTCAGTCCTCTTGTGCTTAAGTCAGCATTGTGCCTGTGGTATTAAATTCGGATGCAATTTCTGTGTTTCATCGTCAATAAGAAGGTCCAAAGGATACAGAAAACCTGAAGTGAAGCATCGGAATCTAAAACCGGACTCACAGGAGAGGTTCAAATCATAGAAAGTTAGAGTGTCAGTCCTCTTGTACTTTAGTCTTCATTGTGCCTTTTGTATTAAATTCGGATGCAATTTCTGTGTTTCTTCGTCAATAAGAAGGTCCAAGGGATACAGCAAACCTGAAGTGAAGCATCGGAATCTAAAACTGGACTCACGAGAGAGGTTCTAATCATAGAATGTTAGAGTGTCAGTCCTGTTGTACTTAAGTCGGCATTGTGCCTTTTTAATTTAATTCCGATGCAATTTCTGTGCTTCATCGTCAATAAGAAGGTCCAAGGTATACAGTAAACCTGAAGTGAAGCATCTGAATCTAAAACTGGACTCAGAGGAGAGGTTCTAATAATAGAAAGTTAGAGTGGCAGTCCGCTTGTACTTAAGTCCGCATTGTGCCTTTTGTAGTAAATTCGGATGCAATTTCTGTGTTTCATCGTCAATAAGAACGTCCAAGGGATACAGTAAGCCTGAAGTTAAGCATCGGAATCTAAAACTGGACTCACAGGAGAGGTTCAAATCATAGAAAGTTAGAGTGTCAATCCTCTTGTACTTAAGACGGCATTGTGCATTTTGCATTAAATTGGGATGCATTTTCTGTGTTTCATCGTCAATAAGAAGGTCCAAGGGATACAGTATACCTGAAGTGAAGCATCGAAATCTAAAACAGGACTCACAGGAGAGGTTCAGATCATAGAAAGTTAGAGTGTCAGACCTCTTGTACTTAAGTCGGCTATGTGCCTTTTGTATTAAATTCGGATGCAATTTCTGTGTTTCATCGTCAATAACAAGGTCCAATGGATACAGTAAACCTGAAGTGAAGCTTCGGAAACTAAAACTGGACTCACAGGAGAGGTTCAAATCATAGAAATTTAGAGTGTCAGTCCTCTTGTACTTAAGTCGGCATTGAGCCTTTTGAATTTTATTGCGATGCAATTTCTGTGCTTCATCGTCAATAAGAATGTCCAACGTATACAGTAAACCTGAAGTGAAGCATCGGAATCTAAAAACTGGACTCAGAGCAGAGGTTCAAATCATAGAAAGTTAGAGTGTCAGTCCTCTTGTACTTAAGTCGGCATTGTGCCTTTTGAATTTAATTCCGATTCAATTTCTCTGCTTCATCGTCAATAAGAAGGTCCAAGGGATACAGTAAACCTGAAGTGATACATCGGAATCTAAAACAGGACTCACAAGAGAGGTTCAAATCATAGAAAGATTAGAGTGTCAATCCACTTGTACTTAAGTCGGAATTGTGCCTTTTGTATTAAATTTGGATGCAGTTTCTGTGTTTCATCGTCAATAAGAAGGTCCGAGGGGTACAGTAAACCAGAAGTCTAGCATCGGAATCTAAAACTGGACTCACAGGGGAGGTTCAAATCATAGAAAGTTAGAGTGTCAGTCCTTTTGTACTTAAGTCGGCATTGAGCCTTTTGAATTTTATTCCGATGCAATTTCTGTGCTTCATCGTCAATAAGAATGTCCAACGTATACAGTAAACCTGAAGTGAAGCATCGGAATCTAAAACTGGACTCACAGGAGAGGTTCAAATCATTGAAAGTTAGAGAGTCAGTCCTCTTGTACTTAAGTCAGCATTGTGCCTGTGGTATTAAATTCGGAGGTTCAAATCACAGAATGTTAGAGTGTCAGTCCTCTTGTACTTAAGTCGGCATTGTGCCTTTTGAATTTAATTCCGATGCAATTTCTGTGCTTCATCGTCAATAAGAAGGTCCAAAGTATACAGTAAACCTGAAGTGAAGCATCGGAATCTAAAACTGGACTCACTGGAGGTTCAAATTATAAAAAGTTAGAGTGTCAGTCCTCTTGTACTTAAGTCGGCATTGTGCCCTTTGTATTGAATTCGGATGCAATTTCTGTGTTCATCGTCAATAAGAAGGTCCAAGGGATACAGTAAACCTGAAGTGAAGCATCGGCAACTAAAACTGGACTCACAGGTGAGGTTCAAATCATTGAAAGTTAGAGTGCCAGTCCTCCTGTACTTAATTCGGCATTGTGCTTTTTGTATTAAATTCGGATGCATCTTCCGTGTTTCATCGTCAATAGGAAGGTCCAAGGGATACAGTAAACCTGAAGTGAGGCATCGGAATCAAAAACTGGACTCACAGGAGAGGTTCAAATCATAGAAAGTTAGAGTGTCAGTCCTCTTGTACTTAAGTCGGCATTGTGGCTTTGTATTAAACTAGGATGCAATTTCTGTGTTTCATCGTCAATAAGAAGGTACAAGGGATACAGTAAACCTGAAGTTAAGCATCGACATCTAAAATAGGACTCACATGAGTGGTTCAGATCATAGAAAGTTAGAGTGTCAGTCCTCTTGTACGTAAGTCGACATTGTTATTTTGAATTAAGTTCGGATGCAATATCTGTGTTTCATCGTCAGTAAGAAGGTCCAAGGGATTCAGTAAACCTGAAGTGAAGCATCTGAATCTAAAACTGGACTCACAGGGGAGGTTCAAATCATAGAAAGTCAGAGTGTCAGTCCTCTTGTACTTAAGTCGGCATTGTGCCTCTTGAGTTTAATTCCGATGCAATTTCTGTGTTTCATCGTCAATAAGAAGGTCCAAGGGATACAGTAAACCTGAAGTGAAGCATCGGAATCTAAAACCGGACTCACAGGAGAGGTTCAAATCATATAAAGTTTGAGTGTCAATCCTCTTGTACTTAAGTCGGCATTGTGCCCTTTGTATTAAATTCGGATGCTATTTCTGTGTTCATCGTCAATAATGAGGTCCAAGGGATACAGTAAACCTGAACTGAAGCATCGGAATCTAAACTGGACTCACAGGAGAGGTTCAAATCATTGAAAGTTAAAGTGTCAGTCCTCTTGTACTTAAGTCGGCATTGTGCTTTTGTATTAAATTTGGATGCAATTTCTGTGTTTCATCGTCAACAAGAAGGTCCAAAGGATACAGTAAACCTGAAATGAAGCATCGGAATGTAAAACTGGACTCACAGGAGAGGTTCACATCATAGAAAGTTAGAGTTTCAGTCCTCTTGTACTTAAGTCTTCTTTGTGCCTTTTGTATAAAATTCGGATGCAATTTCTGTGTTTCTTCGTCAATAAGAAGGTCCAAAGGATACAGTAAACCTGAAGTGAACCATCGGAATCTAAAACTGGACTCACAGGAGAGGTCCAAATCATAGAAAGTTAGAGTGTCAGTCCTCTTGTGCTTAAGTCAGCATTGTGCCTGTGGTATTAAATTCGGATGCAATTTCTGTGTTTCATCGTCAATAAGAAGGTCCAAAGGATACAGAAAACCTGAAGTGAAGCATCGGAATCTAAAACCGGACTCACAGGAGAGGTTCACATCATAGAAAGTTAGAGTGTCAGTCCTCATGTACTTAAGTCTTCATTGTGCTTTTTGTATTACATTCGGATGCAATTTCTGTGTTTCTTCGTCAATAAGAAGGTCCAAGGGATACAGCAAACCTGAAGTGAAGAATCGGAATCTAAAACTGGACTCACGAGAGAGGTTCTAATCATAGAATGTTAGAGTGCCAGTCCTGTTGTACTTAAGTCGGCATTGTGCCTTTTGAATTTAATTCCGATGCAATTTCTGTGCTTCATCGTCAATAAGAAGGTCCAAGGTATACAGTAAACCTGAAGTGAAGCATCTGAATCTAAAACTGGACTCACAGGAGAGGCTCTAATCATAGAAAGTTAGAGTGCCAGTCCGCTTGTACTTAAGTCCGCATTGTGCCTTTTGTATTAAATTCGCTTGCAGTTTCTGTGTTTCATCGTCAATAAGAACGTCCAAGGGATACAGTAAACCTGAAGTGAAGCATCGGAATCTAAAACTGGACTCACAGGAAAGTTTCAAATCATAGAAAGTTAGAGTGTCAATCCTCTTGTACTTAAGACGGCATTGTGCATTTTGCATTAAATTGGGATGCATTTTCTGTGTTTCATCGTCAATAAGAAGGTCCAAGGGATACAGTATACCTGAAGTGAAGCATCGAAATCTAAAACAGGACTCACAGGAGAGGTTCAGATCATAGAAAGTTAGAGTGTCAGACCTCTTGTACTTAAGTCGGCTATGTGCCTTTTGTATTAAATTCGGATGCAATTTCTGTGTTTCATCGTCAATAACAAGGTCCAATGGATACAGTAAACCTGAAGTGAAGCTTCGGAAACTAAAACTGGATTCACAGGAGAGGTTCAAATCATAGAAATTTAGAGTGTCAGTCCTCTTGTACTTAAGTCGGCATTGAGCCTTTTGAATTTTATTCCGATGCAATTTCTGTGCTTCATCGTCAATAAGAATGTCCAACGTATACAGTAAACCTGAAGTGAAGCATCGGAATCTAAAAACTGGACTCAGAGCAGAGGTTCAAATCATAGAAAGTTAGAGTGTCAGTCCTCTTGTACTTAAGTCGGCATTGTGCCTTTTGAATTTAATTCCGATCCAATTTCTCTGCTTCATCGTCAATAAGAAGGTCCAAGGGATACAGTAAACCTGAAGTGATACATCGGAATCTAAAACAGGACTCACAAGAGAGGTTCAAATCATAGAAAGATTAGAGTGTCAATCCGCTTGTACTTAAGTCGGAATTGTGCCTTTTGTATTAAATTTGGATGCAGTTTCTGTGTTTCATCGTCAATAAGAAGGTCCGAGGGGTACAGTAAACCAGAAGTCTAGCATCGGAATCTAAAACTCGACTCACAGGGGAGGTTCAAATCATAGAAAGTTAGAGTGTCAGTCCTTTTGTACTTAAGTCGGCATTGAGCCTTTTGAATTTTATTCCGATGCAATTTCTGTGCTTCATCGTCAATAAGAATGTCCAACATATACAGTAAACCTGAAGTGAAGCATCGGAATCTAAAACTGGACTCACAGGAGAGGTTCAAATCATTGAAAGTTAGAGAGTCAGTCCTCTTGTACTTAAGTCAGCATTGTGCCTGTGGTATTAAATTCGGAGGTTCAAATCACAGAATGTTAGAGTGTCAGTCCTCTTGTACTTAAGTCGGCATTGTGCCTTTTGAATTTAATTCCGATGCAATTTCTGTGCTTCATCGTCAATAAGAAGGTCCAAAGTATACAGTAAACCTGAAGTGAAGCATCGGAATCTAAAACTGGACTCACTGGAGAGGTTCAAATTATAAAAAGTTAGAGTGTCAGTCCTCTTGTACTTAAGTCGGCATTGTGCCCTTTGTATTAAATTCGGATGCAATTTCTGTGTTCATCGTCAATAAGAACGTCCAAGGGATACAGTAAACCTGAAGTGAAGCATCGGAAACTAAAACTGGACTCACAGGTGAGGTTCAAATCATTGAAAGTTAGAGTGCCAGTCCTCCTGTACTTAATTCGGCATTGTGCTTTTTGTATTAAATTCGGATGCATCTTCTGTGTTTCATCGTCAATAGGAAGGTCCAAGGGATACAGTAAACCTGAAGTGAGGCATCGGAATCTAAAACTGGACTCACAGGAGAGGTTCAAATCATAGAAAGTTAGAGTGTCAGTCCTCTTGTACTTAAGTCGGCATTGTGGCTTTGTATTAAACTCGGATGCAATTTCTGTGTTTCATCGTCAATAAGAAGGTACAAGGGATACAGTAAACCTGAAGTTAAGCATCGAAATCTAAAATAGGACTCACATGAGTGGTTCAGATCATAGAAAGTTAGAGTGTCAGTCCTCTTGTACGTAAGTCGACATTGTTATTTTGAATTAAGTTCGGATGCAATATCTGTGTTTCATCGTCAGTAAGAAGGTCCAAGGGATTCAGTAAACCTGAAGTGAAGCATCTGAATCTAAAACTGGACTCACAGGGGAGGTTCAAATCATAGAAAGTCAGAGTGTCAGTCCTCTTGTACTTAAGTCGGCATTGTGCCTCTTGAGTTTAATTCCGATGCAATTTCTGTGTTTCATCGTCAATAAGAAGGTCCAAGGTATACAGTAAACCTGAAGTGAAGCATCGGAATCAAAAACCGGACTCACAGGAGAGGTTCAAATCATATAAAGTTTGAGTGTCAATCCTCTTGTACTTAAGTCGGCATTGTGCCCTTTGTATTAAATTCGGATGCAATTTCTGTGTTCATCGTCAATAATGAGGTCCAAGGGATACAGTAAACCTGAACTGAAGCATCGGAATCTAAACTGGACTCACAGGAGAGGTTCAAATCATTGAAAGTTAGAGTGTCAGTCCTCTTGTACTTAAGTCGACATTGTTATTTTGAATTAAGTTCGGATGCAATATCTGTGTTTCATCGTCAGTAAGAAGGTCCAAGGGATTCAGTAAACCTGAAGTGAAGCATCCGAATCTAAAATTGGACTCACAGGAGAGGTTCAAATCATAGAAAGTTAGAGTGTCAGTCCTGTTGTGCTTAAGTCAGCATTGTGCCTGAGGTATTAAATTCGGATGCAATTTCTGTGTTTCATCGTCAATAAGAAGGTCCAAAGGATACAGAAAACCTGAAGTGAAGCATCGGAATCTAAAACCGGACTCACAGGAGAGGTTCAAATCATAGAAAGTTAGAGTGTCAGTCCTCTTGTACTTAAGTCTTCATTGTGCCTTTTGTATTAAATTCGGATGCAATTTCTGTGTTTCTTCGTCAATAAGAAGGTCCAAGGGATACAGCAAACCTGAAGTGAAGCATCGGAATCTAAAACTGGACTCACGAGAGAGGTTCTAATCATAGAATGTTAGAGTGTCAGTCCTGTTGTACTTAAGTCGTCATTGTGCCTTTTGAATTTAATTCCGATGCAATTTCTGTGCTTCATCGTCAATAAGAAGGTCCAAGGTATACAGTAAACCTGAAGTGAAGCATCTGAATCTAAAACTGGACTCACAGGAGAGGTTCTAATAATAGAAAGTTAGAGTGCCAGTCCGCTTGTACTTAAGTCCGCATTGTGCCTTTTGTATTAAATTCGGATGCAATTTCTGTGTTTCATCGTCAATAAGAACGTCCAAGGGATACAGTAAACCTGAAGTGAAGCATCGGAATCTAAAACTGGACACACAGGGGGGGTTCAAATCATAGAAAGTTAGAGCGTCAATCCTCTTGTACTTAAGACGGCATTGTGCATTTTGCATTAAATTCGGATGCATTTTCTGTGTTTCATCGTCAATAAAAAGGTCCAAGGGATACAGTATACCTGAAGTGAAGCATCGAAATCTAAAATAGGACTCACAGGAGAGGTTCAGATCATAGAAAGTTAGAGTGTCAGACCTCTTGTACTTAATTCGGCTATGTGCCTTTTGTATTAAATTCGGATGCAATTTCTGTGTTTCATCGTCAATAACAAGGTCCAATGGATACAGTAAACCTGAAGTGAAGCTTCGGAAACTAAAACTGGACTCACAGGAGACGTTCAAATCATAGAAATTTAGAGTGTCAGTCCTCTTGTACTTAAGTCGGCATTGAGCCTTTTGAATTTTATTCCGATGCTATTTCTGTGCTTCATCGTCAATAAGAATGTCCAACGTATACAGTAAACCTGAAGTGAAGCATCGGAATCTAAAAACTGGACTCAGAGCAAAGGTTCAAATCATAGAAAGTTAGAGTGTCAGTCCTCTTGTACTTAAGTCGGCATTGTGCCTTTTGAATTTAATTCCGATCCAATTTCTGTGCTTCATCGTCAATAAGAAGGTCCAAGGGATACAGTAAACCTGAAGTGATGCATCGGAATCTAAAACAGGACTCACAGGAGAGGTTCAAATCATAGAAAGATTGGAGTGTCAATCCGCTTGTACTTAAGTCGGCATTGTAACTTTTGTTTTAAATTCGGATGCAGTTTCTGTGTTTCATCGTCAATAAGAAGGTCCGAGGGGTACAGTAAACCAGAAGTCTAGCATCGGAATCTAAAACTGGACTCACAGGGGAGGTTCAAATCATAGAAAGTTAGAGTGTCAGTCCTTTTGTACTTAAGTCGGCATTGAGCCTTTTGAATTTTATTCCGATGCAATTTCTGTGCTTCATCGTCAATAAGAATGTCCAACGTATACAGTAAACCTGAAGTGAATCATCGGAATCTAAAACTGGACTCACAGGAGAGGTTCAAATCATAGAAAGTTAGTGTGTCAGTCCTCTTGTACTTAAGTCGGCATTGTGCCTGTGGTATTAAATTCGGAGGTTCAAATCACAGAATAATAGAGTGTCAGTCCTCTTGTACTTAAGTCGGCATTGTGCCTTTTGAATTTAATTCCGATGCAATTTCTGTGCTTCATCGTCAATAAGAAGGTCCAAAGTATACAGTAAACCTGAAGTGAAGAATCGGAATCTAAAACTGGACTCACTGGAGAGGTTCAAATTATAGAAAGTTAGAGTGTCAGTCCTCTTGTACTTAAGTCGGCATTGTGCCCTTTGTATTAAATTCGGATGCAATTTCTGTGTTCATCGTCAATAAGAAGGTCCAAGGGATACAGTAAACCTGAAGTGAAGCATCGGAAACTAAAACTGGACTCACAGGTGAGGTTCAAATCATTGATAGTTAGAGTGCCAGTCCTCCTGTACTTAATTCGGCATTGTGCTTTTTGTATTAAATTCGGATGCATCTTCTGTGTTTCATCGTCAATAGGAAGGTCCAAGGGATACAGTAAACCTGAAGTGAGGTATCGGAATCTAAAACTGGACTCACATGAGAGGTTCAAATCATAGAAAGTTAGAGTGTCAGTCCTCTTGTACTTAAGTCGGCATTGTGCCTTTTGTATTAAACTCGGATGCAATTTCTGTGTTTCATCGTCAATAAGAAGGTACAAGGGATACAGTAAACCTGAAGTTAAGCATCGAATACTAAAATAGGACTCACATGAGTGGTTCAGATCATAGAAAGTTAGAGTGTCAGTCCTCTTGCACGTAAGTCAACATTGTTATTTTGAATTAAGTTCGGATGCAATATCTGTGTTTCATCGTCAGTAAGAAGGTCCAAGGGATTCAGTAAACCTGAAGTGAAGCATCTGAATCTAAAACTGGACTCACAGGGGAGGTTCAAATCATAGAAAGTCAGAGTGTCAGTCCTCTTGTACTTAAGTCGGCATTGTGCCTCTTGAGTTTAATTCCGATGCAATTTCTGTGTTTCATCGTCAATAAGAAGGTCCAAGGGATACAGTAAACCTGAAGTGAAGCATCGGAATCTAAAACCTGACTCACAGGAGAGGTTCAAATCATATAAAGTTTGAGTGTCAATCCTCTTGTACTTAAGTCGGCATTGTGCCCTTTGTATTAAATTCGGATGCAATTTCTGTGTTCATCGTCAATAATGAGGTCCAAGGGATACAGTAAACCTGAATTGAAGCATCGGAATCTAAACTGGACTCACAGGAGAGGTTCAAATCATTGAAAGTTAGAGTGTCAGTCCTCTTGTACTTAAGTCGGCATTGTGCTTTTGTATTAAATTTGGATGCTATTTCTGTGTTTCATCGTCAACAAGAAGGTCCAAAGGATACAGTAAACCTGAAATGAAGCATCGGAATGTAAAACTGGACTCACAGGAGAGGTTCAAATCATAGAAAGTTAGAGTGTCAGTCCTCTTGTACTTAATTTTCATTGTGCCTTTTGTATTAAATTCGGATGCAATTTCTGTGTTTCTTCGTCAATAAGAAGGTGCAAAGGATACAGTAAACCTGAAGTGAAGCATCGGAATCTAAAACTGGACTCACAGGAGAGGTTCAAACCATAGATAGTTAGAGTGTCAGTCCTCTTGTGCTTAAGTCAGCATTGTGCCTGTGGTATTAAATTCGGATGCAATTTCTGTGTTTCATCGTCAATAAGAAGGTCCAAAGGATACAGAAAACCTTAAGTGAAGCATCGGAATCTAAAACCGGACTCACAGGAGAGGTTCACATCATAGAAAGTTAGAGTGTCAGTCCGCTTGTACTTAAGTCTTCATTGTGCCTTTTGTATTACATTCGGATGCAATTTCTGTGTTTCTTCGTCAATAAGAAGGTCCAAGGGATACAGCAAACCTGAAGTGAAGCATCGGAATCTAAAACTGGACTCACGAGAGAGGTTCTAATCATAGAATGTTAGAGTGGCAGTCCTGTTGTACTTAAGTCGGCATTGTGCCTTTTGAATTTAATTGCGATGCAATTTCTGTGTTTCATCGTCAATAAGAAGGTCCAAGGTATACAGTAAACCTGAAGTGAAGCATCTGAATCTAAAACTGGACTCACAGGAGAGGTTCTAATCATAGAAAGTTAGAGTGCCAGTCCGCTTGTACTTAAGTCCGCATTGTGCCTTTTGTATTAAATTCGGATGCAGTTTCTGTGTTTCATCGTCAATAAGAACGTCCAAGGGATACATTAAAACCTGAAGTGAAGCATCGGAATCTAAAACTGGAATCACAGGAGAGGTTCAAATCATAGAAATTTAGAGTGTCAATCCTCTTGTACTTAAGTCGGCTATGTGCCTTTTGTATTAAATTCGGATGCAATTTCTGTGTTTCATCGTCAATAACAAGGTCCAATGGATACAGTAAACCTGAAGTGAAGCTTCGGAAACTAAAACCGGACTCACAGGAGAGGTTCAAATCATAGAAAGTTAGAGTGTCAGTCCTCTTGTACTTAAGTCGGCATTGTGCCTCTTGAGTTTAATTCCGATGCAATTTCTGTGTTTCATCGTCAATAAGAAGGTCCAAGGGATACAGTAAACCTGAAGTGAAGCATCGGAATCTAAAACCGGACTCACAGGAGAGGTTCAAATCATATAAAGTTTGAGTGTCAATCCTCTTGTACTTAAGTCGGCTATGTGCCTTTTGTATTAAATTCGGATGCAATTTCTGTGTTTCATCGTCAATAACAAGGTCCAATGGTTACAGTAAACCTGAAGTGAAGCTTCATAAAGTAAAACTGGACCCACAGGAGAGGTTCAAATCATAGAAAGTTAGAGTGTCAGTCCTCTTGTACTTAAGTCATCATTGTGCCTTTTGTATTAAATTCGGATGCAATTTCTGTGTTTCTTCGTCAATAAGAAGGTCCAAGGGATACAGCAAACCTGAAGTGAAGCATCGGAATCTAAAACTGGACTCACGAGAGAGGTTCTAATCATAGAATGTTAGAGTGTCAGTCCTGTTGTACTTAAGTCGGTATTGTGCCTTTTGAATTTAATTCCGATGCAATTTCTGTGTTTCATCGTCAATAAGAAGGTCCAAGGGATACAGTATACCTGAAGTGAAGCATCGAAATCTAAAACAGGACTCACAGGAGAGGTTCAGATCATAGAAAGTTAGAGTGACAGACCTCTTGTACTTAAGTCGGCTATGTGCCTTTTGTATTAAATTCGGATGCAATTTCTGTGTTTCATCGTCAATAACAAGGTCCAATGGATACAGTAAACCTGAAGTGAAGCTTCGGAAACTAAAACTGGACTCACAGGAGAGGTTCAAATCATAGAAAGTTAGAGTGACAGTCCTCTTGTACTTAAGACCGCATCGTGTCTTTTGAATTTAATTCGATGCAATTTCTGTGTTTCAACGTCAATAAGACGGTCCAATGTATACAGGGAACCTGAAATGAAGTATCGGAATCTAAAACTGGACTCACAGGTGAGGTTCAAATCATAGAAAGTTAGAGTGTCAGTCCTCTTGTGCTTAAGTCAGCATTGTGCCTGTGGTATTAAATTCGGATGCAATTTCTGTGTTTCGTCGTCAATAAGAAGGTCCAAAGGATACAGAAAACCTGAAGTGAAGCATCGGAATCTAAAACCGGACTCACAGGAGAGGTTCACATCATAGAAAGTTAGAGTGTCAGTCCTCTTGTACTTAAGTCTTTATTGTGCCTTTTGTATTAAATTCGGATGCAATTTCTGTGTTTCTTCGTCAATAAGAAGGTCCAAGGAATACAGCAAACCTGAAGTGAAGCATCGGAATCTAAAACTGGACTCACGAGAGAGGTTCTAATCATAGAATGTTAGCGTGTCAGTCCTGTTGTACTTAAGTCGGCATTGTGCCTTTTGAATTTAATTCCGATGCAATTTCTGTGCTTCATCGTCAATAAGAAGGTCCAAGGTATACAGTAAACCTGAAGTGAAGCACCTGAATCTAAAACTGGACTCACAGGAGAGGTTCTAATCATAGAAAGTTAGAGTGCCAGTCCGCTTGTACTTAAGTCCGCATTAAATTCGGATGCAGTTTCTGTGTTTCATCGTCAATAAGAACGTCCAAGGGATACAGTAAACCTGAAGTGAAGCATCGGAATCTAAAACTGGACTCACAGGAGAGGTTCAAATCATAGAAATTTATAGTGTCAATCCTCTTGTACTTAAGTCGGCTATGTGCCTTTTGTATTAAATTCGGATGCAATTTCTGTGTTTCATCGTCAATAACAAGGTCCAATGGTTACAGTAAACCTGAAGTGAAGCTTCGGAAACTAAAACCGGACTCACAGGAGAGGTTCAAATCATAGAAAGTTAGAGTGTCAGTCCTCTTGTTCTTAAGTCTTCATTGTGCCTTTTGTATTAAATTCGGATGCAATTTCTATGTTCATCGTCAATAAGAAGGTCCAAGGGATACAGTAAACCTGAAGTGAAGCATCAAAACTAAAACTGGACTCACAGGTGAGGTTCAAATCATTGAAAGTTAGAGTGCCAGTCCTCCTGTACTTAATTCGGCATTGTGCTTTTTGTATTAAATTCGGATGCATCTTCTGTGTTTCATCGTCAATAGGAAGGTCCAAGGGATACAGTAAACCTGAAGTGAGGCATCGGAATCTAAAACTGGACTCACAGGAGAGGTTCAAATCATAAGAAGTTAGAGTGTCAGTCCTCTTGTACTTTAGTCGGCATTGTGCCTCTTGAGTTTAATTCCGACGCAATTTCTGTGTTTCATCGTCAATAAGAAGGTCCAAGGGATACAGTAAACCTGAAGTGAAGCATCGGAATCTAAAACCGGACTCACAGGAGAGGTTCAAATCATATAAAGTTTGAGTGTCAATCCTCTTGTACTTAAGTCGGCATTATGCCCTTTGTATTAAATTCGGATGCAATTTCTGTGTTCATCGTCAATAATGAGGTCCAAGGGAAACAGTAAACCTGAATTGAATCATCGGAATCTAAGCTGGACTCACAGGAGAGGTTCAAATCTTTGAAAGTTAGAGTGTCAGTCCTCTTGTACTTAAGTCGGCATTGTGCTTTTGTATTAAATTTGGATGCAATTTCTGTGTTTCATCGTCAACAAGAAGGTCCAAAGGATACAGTAAACCTGAAATGAAGCATCGGAATCTAAAACTGGACTCACAGGAGAGGTTCAAATCATAGAAAGTTAGAGTGTCAGTCCTCTTGTACTTAAGTCTTCATTGTGCCTTTTGTATTAAATTCGGATGCAATTTCTGTGTTTCTTCGTCAATAAGAAGGTCCAAAGGATACAGTAAACCTGAAGTGAAGCATCGGAATCTATAACTGGACTCACAGGAGAGGTTCAAATCATAGAAAGTTAGAGTGTCAGTCCTCTTGTGCGTAAGTCAGCATTGTGCCTGTGGTATTAAATTCGGATGCAATTTCTGTGTTTCATCGTCAATAAGAAGGTCCAAAGGATACAGAAAACCTGAAGTGAAGCATCGGAATCTAAAACCGGACTCACAGGAGAGGTTCACATCATAGAAAGTTAGAGTGTCAGTCCTATTGTACTTAAGTCTTCATTGTGCCTTTTGTATTAAATTCGGATGCAATTTCTGTGTTTCTTCGTCAATAAGAAGGTCCAAGGGATACAGCAAACCTGAAGTGAAGCATCGGAATCTAAAACTGGACTCACGAGAGAGGTTCTAATCATAGAATGTTAGAGTGTCAGTCCTGTTGTACTTAAGTCGGCATTGTGCCTTTTTAATTTAATTCCGATGCAATTTCTGTGCTTCATCGTCAATAAGAAGGTCCAAGGTATACAGTAAACCTGAAGTGAAGCATCTGAATCTAAAACTGGACTCACAGGAGAGGTTCTAATCATAGAAAGTTAGAGTGCCAGTCCGCTTGTACTTAAGTCCGCATTAAATTCGGATGCAGTTTCTGTGTTTCATCGTCAATAAGAACGTCCAAGGGATACAGTAAACCTGAAGTGAAGCATCGGAATCTAAAACTGGACTCACAGGAGAGGTTCAAATCATAGAAATTTAGAGTGTCAATCCTCTTGTACTTAAGTCGGCTATGTGCCTTTTTTATTAAATTCGGATGCAATTTCTGTGTTTCATCGTCAATAACAAGGTCCAATGGATACAGTAAACCTGAAGTGAAGCATCGGAATCTATAACTGGACTCACAGGAGAGGTTCAAATCATAGAAAGTTAGAGTGTCAGTCCTCTTGTGCTTAAGTCAGCATTGTGACTGTGGTATTAAATTCGGATGCAATTTCTGTGTTTCATCGTCAATAAGAAGGTCCAAAGGATACAGTAAACCTGAAGTGAAGCATCGAAATCTAAAATAGGACTCACATGAGTGGTTCAGATCATAGAAAGTTAGAGTGTCAGTCCTCTTGTACGTAAGTCGACATTGTTATTTTGAATTAAGTTCGGATGCAATTTCTGTGTTTCATCGTCAATAAGAAGGTCCAAGGGATTCAGTAAACCTGAAGTGAAGCATCTGAATCTAAAACTGGACTCACAGGGGATGTTCAAATCATAGAAAGTCAGAGTGTCAGTCCTCTTGTACTTAAGTCGGCATTGTGCCTCTTGAGTTTAATTCCGACGCAATTTCTGTGCTTCATCGTCAATAAGAAGGTCCAAGGGATACAGTAAACCTGAAGTGAAGCATCGGAATCTAAAACCGGACTCACAGGAGAGGTTCAAATCATATAAAGTTTGAGTGTCAATCCTCTTGTACTTAAGTCGGCATTGTGCCCTTTGTATTAAATTCGGATGCAATTTCTGTGTTCATCGTCAATAATGAGGTCCAAGGGAAACAGTAAACCTGAATTGAATCATCGGAATCTAAACTGGACTCACAGGAGAGTTTCAAATCTTTGAAAGTTAGAGTGTCAGTCCTCTTGTACTTAAGTCGGCATTGTGCTTTTGTATTAAATTTGGATGCAATTTCTGTGTTTCATCGTCAACAAGAAGGTCCAAAGGATACAGTAAACCTGAAATGAAGCATCGGAATCTAAAACTGGACTCACAGGAGAGGTTCAAATCATAGAAAGTTAGAGTGTCAGTCCTCTTGTACTTAAGTCTTCATTGTGCCTTTTGTATTAAATTCGGATGCAATTTCTGTTTTTCTTCGTCAATAAGAAGGTCCAAAGGATACAGTAAACCTGAAGTGAAGCATCGGAATCTATAACTGGACTCACAGGAGAGGTTCAAATCATAGAAAGTTAGAGTGTCAGTCCTCTTGTGCTTAAGTCAGCATTGTGCCTGTGGTATTAAATTCGGATGCAATTTCTGTGTTTCATCGTCAATAAGAAATTCCAAAGGATACAGAAAACCTGAAGTGAAGCATCGGAATCTAAAACCGGACTCACAGGAGAGGTTCACATCATAGAAAGTTAGAGTGTCAGTCCTATTGTACTTAAGTCTTCATTGTGCCTTTTGTATTAAATTCGGATGCAATTTCTGTGTTTCTTCGTCAATAAGAAGGTCCAAGGGATACAGCAAACCTGAAGTGAAGCATCGGAATCTAAAACTGGACTCACGAGAGAGGTTCTAATCATAGAATGTTAGAGTGTCAGTCCTGTTGTACTTAAGTCGGCATTGTGCCTTTTGAATTTAATTCCGATGCAATTTCTGTGCTTCATCGCCAATAAGAAGGTCCAAGGTATACAGTAAACCTGAAGTGAAGCATCTGAATCTAAAACTGGACTCACAGGAGAGGTTCTAATCATAGAAAGTTAGAGTGCCTGTCCGCTTGTACTTAAGTCCGCATTAAATTCGGATGCAGTTTCTGTGTTTCATCGTCAATAAGAACGTCCAAGGGATACAGTAAACCTGAAGTGAAGCATCGGAATCTAAAACTGGACTCACAGGAGAGGTTCAAATCATAGAAATTTAGAGTGTCTATCCTCTTGTACTTAAGTCGGCTATGTGCCTTTTTTATTAAATTCGGATGCAATTTCTGTGTTTCATCGTCAATAACAAGGTCCAATGGATACAGTAAACCTGAAGTGAAGCTTCGGAAACTAAAACCGGTCTCACAGGAGAGGTTCAAATCATAGAAAGTTAGAGTGTCAGTCCTCTTGTTCTTAAGTCTTCATTGTGCCTTTTGTATTAAATTCGGATGCAATTTCTGTGTTCATCGTCAATAAGAAGGTCCAAGGGATACATTAAACCTGAAGTGAAGCATCGGAAACTAAAACTGGACTCACAGGTGAGGTTCAAATCATTGAAAATTAGAGTGCCAGTCCTCCTGTACTTAATTCGGCATTGTGCTTTTTGTATTAAATTCGGATGCATCTTCTGTGTTTCATCGTCAATAGGAAGGTCCAAGGGATACAGTAAACCTGAAGTGAGGCATCGGAATCTAAAACTGGACTCACAGGAGAGGTTCAAATCATAAGAAGTTAGAGTGTCAGTCCTCTTGTACTTAAGTCTTCATTGTGCCTTTTGTATTAAATTCGGATGCAATTTCTGTGTTTCTTCGTCAATAAGAAGGTCCAAAGGATACAGTAAACCTGAAGTGAAGCATCGGAATCTAAAACTGGACTCACAGGAGAGGTTCAAATCATAGAAAGTCAGAGTGTCAGTCCTCTTGTACTTAAGTCGACATTGTTATTTTGAATTAAGTTCGGATGCAATTTCTGTGTTTCATCGTCAATAAGAAGGTCCAAGGGATTCAGTAAACCTGAAGTGAAGCATCTGAATCTAAAACTGGACTCACAGGGGAGGTTCAAATCATAGAAAGTCAGAGTGTCAGTCCTCTTGTACTTAAGTCGGCATTGTGCCTCTTGAGTTTAATTCCGATGCAATTTCTGTGTTTCATCGTCAACAAGAAGGTCCAAAGGATACAGTAAACCGGAAATGAAGCATCGGAATCTAAAACTGGACTCACAGGAGAGGTTCAAATCATAGAAAGTTACAGTGTCAGTCCTCTTGTACTTAAGTCTTCATTGTGCCTTTTGTATTAAATTCGGATGCAATTTCTGTGTTTCTTCGTCAATAAAAAGGTCCAAAGGATACAGTAAACCTGAAGTGAAGCATCGGAATCTAAAACTGGACTCACAGGAGGGGTTCAAATCATAGAAAGTTAGAGTGTCAGTCCTCTTGTGCTTAAGTCAGCATTGTGCCTGTGGTATTAAATTCGGATGCAATTTCTGTGTTTCATCGTCAATAAGAAGGTAAAAAGGATACAGAAAACCTGAAGTGAAGCATCGGAATCTAAAACCGGACTCACAGGAGAGGTTCAAATCATAGAAAGTTAGAGTGTCAGTCCTCTTGTACTTAAGTCTTCATTGTGCCTTTTGTATTAAATTCGGATGCAATTTCTGTGTTTCTTCGTCAATAAGAAGGTCCAAGGGATTCAGTAAACCTGAAGTGAAGCATCTGAATCTAAAACTGGACTCACAGGGGATGTTCAAATCATAGAAAGTCAGAGTGTCAGTCCTCTTGTACTTAAGTCGGCATTGTGCCTCTTGAGTTTAATTCCGACGCAATTTCTGTGCTTCATCGTCAATAAGAAGGTCCAAGGGATACAGTAAACCTGAAGTGAAGCATCGGAATCTAAAACCGGACTCACAGGAGAGGTTCAAATCATATAAAGTTTGAGTGTCAATCCTCTTGTACTTAAGTCGGCATTGTGCCCTTTGTATTAAATTCGGATGCAATTTCTGTGTTCATCGTCAATAATGAGGTCCAAGGGAAACAGTAAACCTGAATTGAATCATCGGAATCTGAACTGGACTCACAGGAGAGTTTCAAATCTTTGAAAGTTAGAGTGTCAGTCCTCTTGTACTTAAGTCGGCATTGTGCTTTTGTATTAAATTTGGATGCAATTTCTGTGTTTCATCGTCAACAAGAAGGTCCAAAGGATACAGTAAACCTGAAATGAAGCATCGGAATCTAAAACTGGACTCACAGGAGAGGTTCAAATCATAGAAAGTTAGAGTGTCAGTCCTCTTGTACTTAAGTCTTCATTGTGCCTTTTGTATTAAATTCGGATGCAATTTCTGTGTTTCTTCGTCAATAAGTAGGTCCAAAGGATACAGTAAACCTGAAGTGAAGCATCGGAATCTATAACTGGACTCACAGGAGAGGTTCAAATCATAGAAAGTTAGAGTGTCAGTCCTCTTGTGCTTAAGTCAGCATTGTGCCTGTGGTATTAAATTCGGATGCAATTTCTGTGTTTCATCGTCAATAAGAAGGTCCAAAGGATACAGAAAACCTGAAGTGAAGCATCGGAATCTAAAACCGGACTCACAGGAGAGGTTCACATCATAGAAAGTTAGAGTGTCAGTCCTATTGTACTTAAGTCTTCATTGTGCCTTTTGTATTAAATTCGGATGCAATTTCTGTGTTTCTTCGTCAATAAGAAGGTCCAAGGGATACAGCAAACCTGAAGTGAAGCATCGGAATCTAAAACTGGACTCACGAGAGAGGTTCTAATCATAGAATATTAGAGTGTCAGTCCTGTTGTACTTAAGTCGGCATTGTGCCTTTTGAATTTAATTCCGATGCAATTTCTGTGCTTCATCGCCAATAAGAAGGTCCAAGGTATACAGTAAACCTGAAGTGATGCATCGGAATCTAAAACAGGACTCACAGGAGAGGTGCAAATCATAGAAAGATTAGAGAGTCAATCCGCTTGTACTTAAGTCGGCATTGTGCCTTTTATTAAATTCGGATGCAGTTTCTGTGTTTCATCGTCAATAAGAAGGTCCGAGGGGTACAGTAAACCAGAAGTCTAGCATCGGAATCTAAAACTGGACTCACAGGGGAGGTTCAAATCATAGAAAGTTTGAGTGTCAGTCCTTTTGTACTTAAGTCGGCATTGAGCCTTTTGAATTTTATTCCGATGCAATTTCTGTGCTTCATCGTCAATATGAATGTCCAACGTATACAGTAAACCTGAAGTGAAGCATCGGAATCTAAAACTGGACTCACAGGAGAGGTTCAAATCATTGAAAGTTAGAGTGTCAGTCCTCTTGTACTTAAGTCAGCACTGTGCCTGTGGTATTAAATTCGGAGGTTCAAATCACAGAATGTTAGAGTGTCAGTCCTCTTGTACTTAAGTCGGCAAAGTGCCCTTTGTATTAAATTCGGATGCAATTTCTGTGTTCATCGTCAATAAGAAGGTCCAAGGGATACAGTAAACCTGAAGTGAAGCATCGGAAACTAAAACTTGACTCACAGGTGAGGTTCAAATCATTGAAAGTTAGAGTGCCAGTCCTCCTGTACTTAATTCGGCATTGTGCTTTTTGTATTAAATTCGGATGCATCTTCTGTGTTTCATCGTCAATAGGAAGGTCCAAGGGATACAGTAAACCTGAAGTGAGGCATCGGAATCTAAAACTGGACTCGCAGGTGAGGTTCAAATCATAGAAAGTTAGAGTGTCAGCCCTCTTGTACTTAAGTCGGCATTGTGCCTTTTGTATTAAACTCGGAAGCAATTTCTGTGTTTCATCGTCAATAAGAAGGTACAAGGGATACAGTAAACCTGAAGTTAAGCATCGAAATCTAAAATAGGACTCACATGAGTGGTTCAGATCATAGAAAGTTAGAGTGTCAGTCCCCTTGTATGTAAGTCGACATTGTTATTTTGAATTAAGTTCGGATGCAATTTCTGTGTTTCATCGTCATTAAGAAGGTCCATGGGATTCAGTAAACCTGAAGTGAAGCATCTGAAACTAAAACTGGACTCACAGGGGAGGTTCAAATCATAGAAAGTCAGAGTGTCAGTCCTCTTGTACTTAAGTCGGCATTGTGCCTCTTGAGTTTAATTCCGATGCAATTTCTGTGTTTCATCGTCAATAAGAAGGTCCAAGGGATACAGTAAACCTGAAGTGAAGCATCGGAATCTAAAACCGGACTCACAGGGGAGGTTCAAATCATATAAAGTTTGAGTGTCAATCCTCTTGTACTTACGTCGGCATTGTGCCCTTTGTATTAAATTCGGATGCAATTTCTGTGTTCATCGTCAATAATGAGGTCCAAGGGATACAGTAAACCTGAATTGAAGCATCGGAATCTAAACTGGTCTCACAGGAGAGGTTCAAATCATTGAAAGTTAGGGTGTCAGTCCTCTTGTACTTAAGTCGGCATTGTGCTTTTGTATTAAATTTGGATGCAATTTCTGTGTTTCATCGTCAACAAGAAGGTCCAAAGGATACAGTAAACCTGAAATGAAGCTTCGGAATCTAAAACTGGACTCACAGGAGAGGTTCAAATCATAGAAAGTTAGAGTGTCAGTCCTCTTGTACTTAAGTCTTCATTGTGCCTTTTGTATTAAATTCGGATGCAATTTCTGTGTTTCTTCGTCAATAAGAAGGTCCAAGGGATACAGCAAACCTGAAGTGAAGCATCGGAATCTAAAACTGTACTCACGAGAGAGGTTCTAATCATAGAATGTTAGAGTGTCAGTCCTGTTGTACTTACGTCGGCATTGTGCCTTTTGAATTTAATTCCGATGCAATATCTGTGTTTCATCGTCAATAAGAAGGTCCAAGGTATACAGTAAACCTGAAGTGAAGCATCTGAATCTAAAACTGGACTCACAGGAGAGGTTCTAATCATAGAATGTTAGAGTGCCAGTCCGCTTGTACTTAAGTCCGCATTGTGCCTTTTGTATTAAATTCGGATGCAGTTTCTGTGTTTCATCGTCAATAAGAACGTCCAAGGGATACAGTAAACCTGAAGTGAAGCATCGGAATCTAAAACTGGACTCACAGGAGAGGTTCAAATCATAGAAAGTTAGAGTGTCAATCCTCTTGTTCTTATGTCGGCTATGTGCCTTTTGTATTAAATTCGGATGCAATTTCTGTGTTTCATCGTCAATAACAAGGTCCAATGGATAAAGTAAACCTGAAGTGAAGCTTCGGGTACTAAAACTGGACTCACAGGAGAGGTTCAAATCATAGAAAGTAAGAGTGTCAGTCCTCTTGTACTTAAGACCGCATCGTGCCTTTTGAATTTAATTCGATGCAATTTCTGTGTTTCAACGTCAATAAGACGGTCCAATGTATACAGTGAACCTGAAGTGAAGCATCGGAATCTAAAACTGGACTCACAGGTGAGGTTCAAATTATAGAAAGTTAGAGTGTCAGTCCTCTTGTACTTAAGTCGGCATTGTGCCTTTTGTATTAAATTCGAATGCAATTTCTGTGTTTCATCGTCAATAAGAAGGTCCAAGGGATACAGTGAACCTGAAGTTAAGCATCGGATTCCAAAACTGGACTCACTGGAGAGGTTCAAATTATAGAAAGTTAGTGTGTCAGTCCTCTTGTACTTAAGTCGGCATTGTGCCTTTTGTATTAAATTTGGATGCAATTTCCGTGTTTCATCGTCAATAAGAAGGTCCAAGGGATACAGTAAACCTGAAGTTAAGCATCGGAATCTAAAACTGGACACACAGGAGATGTTCAAATCATAGAAATTTAGAGTGTCAGTCCTCTTGTACTTATGTCGGCATTGAGCCTTTTGAATTTTATTCCGATGCAATTTCTGTGCTTCATCGTCAATAAGAATGTCCAACGTATACAGTAAACCTGAAGTGAAGCATCGGAATCTAAAAACAGGACTCAGAGCAGAGGTTCAAATCATAGAAAGTTAGAGTGTCAGTCCTCTTGTACTTATGTCGGCATTGTGCCTTTTGAATTTAATTCCGATGATATTTCTGTGTTTCATCGTCAATAAGAAGGTCCAAGGGATACAGTAAACCTGAAGTGAAGCATCGGAATCTAAAACTGGACTCACAGGAGAGGTTCAAATCATAAAAAGTTAGAGTGTCAATCCTCTTGTACTTAAGTCGGCATTGTGCATTTTGCATAAAATTCGGATGCATTTTCTGTGTTTCATCGTCAATAAGAAGGTCCAAGGGATACAGTAAACCTGAAGTGAAGCATCGGAATCTAAAACTGGACTCACAGGAGAGGTTCAAATCATAGAAAGTTAGAGTGTCAGTACTCTTGTACTTAAGTCGGCATTGTGCCTTTTGTATTAATGTCGGATGCAATTTCTGTGTTTCTTCGTCAATAAGAAGATCCAAGGGTTTCAGTAAACCTGAAGTGTAGCATCGGAATCTAAAACTGGACTCACAGGGGAGGTTCAAATCATAAAAAGTTTGAGTGTCAGTCCTCCTGTACTCAAGTCAGCATTGTGCCTTTTGAATTAAATTGCGATCCAATTTCTGTGCTTCATCGTCAATAAGAAGGTCCAAGGGATACAGTAAACCTGAAGTGAAGCATCGGATTCCAAAACTGGACTCACTGGAGAGGTTCAAATTATAGAAAGTTACAGTGTCAGTCCTCTTGTACTTAAGTCGGCATTGTGCCTGTGGTATTAAATTCGGATGCAATTTCTGTGTTTCATCGTCAATAAGAAGGTCCAAAGGATACAGAAAACCTGAAGTGAAGCATCGGAATCTAAAACCGGACTCACAGGAGAGGTTCAAATCATAGAAAGTTAGAGTGTCAGTCCTCTTGTACTTAAGTCTTCATTGTGCCTTTTGTATTAAATTCGGATGCAATTTCTGTGTTTCATCGTCAATAAGAAGTTCCAAGGGATACAGCAAACCTGAAGTGAAGCATCGGAATCTAAAACTGGACTCACGAGAGAGGTTCTAATCATAGGATGTTAGAGTGTCAGTCCTGTTGTACTTAAGTCGGCATTGAGCCTTTTGAATTTAATTCCGATGCAATTTCTGTGCTTCATCGTCAATAAGAAGGTCCAAGTTATACTGTAAACCTGTAGTGAAGCATGTGAATCTAAAACTGGACTCACAGGAGAGGTTCTAATCATAGAAAGTTAGAGTGCCAGTCCGCTTGTACTTAAGTCCGCATTGTGCCTTTTGTATTAAATTTGGATGCAGTTTCTGTGTTTCATCGCCACTAAGAACGTCCAAGGGATACAGTAAACCTGAAGTGAAGCATCGGAATCTAAAACTTGACTCACAGGAGAGGTTAAAATCATAGAAAATTAGAGTGTCAATCCTCTTGTACTTAAGTCGGCTATGTGCCTTTTGTATTAAATTCGGATGCAATTTCTGTGTGTCATCGTCAATAACATGGTCCAATGGTTACAGTAAACCTGAAGTGAAGCTTCGGAAAGTAAAACTGGACTCACAGGAGAGTTTCAAATCATAGAAAGTTAGAGTGTCAGTCCTCTTGTACTTAAGACCGCATCGTGCCATTTGAATTTAATTCGATGCAATTTCTGTGTTTCAACGTCAATAAGACGGTCCAATGTATACAGTGAACCTGAAGTGAAGCATCGGAATCTAAAACTGGACTCACAGGTGAGGTTCAAATTATAGAAAGTTAGAGTGTCAGTCCTCTTGTGCTTAAGTCAGCATTGTGCCTGTGGTATTAAATTCGGATGCAATTTCTGTGTTTCATCGTCAATAAAAAGGTCCAAAGGATACAGAAAACCTGAAGTGAAGCATCGGAATCTAAAACCGGACTCACAGGAGAGGTTCAAATCATAGAAAGTTAGAGTGTCAGTCCTCTTGTACTTAAGTCTTCATTGTGCCTTTTGTATTAAATTCGGATGCAATTTCTGTGTTTCTTCGTCAATAAGAAGGTCCAAGGGATACAGCAAACCTGAAGTGAAGCATCGGAATCTAAAACTGGACTCACGAGAGAGGTACTAATCATAGAATGTTAGAGTGTCAGTCCTGTTGTACTTAAGTCGGTATTGTGCCTTTTGAATTTAATTCCGATGCAATTTCTGTGCTTCATCGTCAATAAGAAGGTCCAAGGGATACAGTATACCTGAAGTGAAGCTTCGAAATCTAAAACAGGACTCACAGGAGAGGTTCAGATCATAGAAAGTTAGAGTGACAGACCTCTTGTACTTAAGTCGGCTATGTGCCTTTTGTATTAAATTCGGATGCAATTTCTGTGTTTCATCGTCAATAACAAGGTCCAATGGATACAGTAAACCTGAAGTGAAGCTTCGGAAACTAAACCTGGACTCACAGGAGACGTTCAAATCATAGAAAGTTAGAGTGTCAGTCCTCTTGTACTTAAGACCGCATCGTGTCTTTTGAATTTAATTCGATGCAATTTCTGTGTTTCAACGTCAATAAGACGGTCCAATGTATACAGTGAACCTGAAATGAAGTATCGGAATCTAAAACTGGACTCACAGGTGAGGTTCAAATCATAGAAAGTTAGAGTGTCAGTGCTCTTGTACTTAAGTCGGCATTGTGCCTTTTGTAATAAATTCGGATGCAATTTCTGTGTTTCATCGTCAATAAGAAGGTCCAAGGGATACAGTAAACCTGAAGTGAAGCATCGGATTCCAAAACTTGACTCACTGGAGAGGTTCAAATTATAGAAAGTTAGAGTGTCAGTCCTCTTGTACTTAAGTCGGCATTGTGCCTTTTGTATTAAATTCGGATGCAATTTCTGTGTTTCATCGTCAATAAGAAGGTCCAAGGGATACAGTAAACCTGAAGTTAAGCATCGGAATCTAAAACTGGACACACAGGAGATGTTCAAATCATTTAAATTTAGATTGTCAGTCCTCTTGAACTTAAGTCGGCATTGAGCCTTTTGAATTTTATTCCGATGTAATTTCTGTGCTTCATCGTCAATAAGAATGTACAACGTATACAGTAAACCTGAAGTGAAGCTTCGGAACCTAAAAACTGGACTCAGAGCAGAGATTCAAATCATAGAAAGTTAGAGTGTCAGTCCTCTTGTACTTAAGTCGGCATTGTGCCTTTTGAATTAAATTCCGATCGAATTTCTGTGCTTCATCGTCAATAAGAAGGTCCAAGGGAGACAGTAAACCTGAAGTGATGCATCGGAATCTAAAACAGGACTCACAGGAGAGGTGCAAATCATAGAAAGATTAGAGAGTCAATCCGCTTGTACTTAAGTCGGCATTGTGCCTTTGTATTAAATTCGGATGCAGTTTCTGTGTTTCATCGTCAATAAGAAGGTCCGAGGGGTACAGTAAACCAGAAGTCTAGCATCGGAATCTAAAACTGGACTCACAGGGGAGGTTCAAATCATAGAAAGTTTGAGTGTCAGTCCTTTTGTACTTAAGTTGGCATTGAGCCTTTTGAATTTTATTCCGATGCAATTTCTGTGCTTCATCGTCAATAAGAATGTCCAACGTATACAGTAAACCTGAAGTGAAGCATCGGAATCTAATACTGGACTCACAGGAGAGGTTCAAATCATGGAAAGTTAGAGTGTCAGTCCTCTTGTACTTAAGTCAGCATTGTGCCTGTGGTATTAAATTCTGAGGTTCAAATCACAGAATGTTAGAGTGTCAGTCCTGTTGTACTTAAGTCGGCATTGTGCCTTTTGAATTTAATTCCGATGCAATTTCTGTGCTTCATCGTCAATAAGAAGGTCCAAAGTATACAGTAAACCTGAAGTGAAGCATCGGAATCTAAAACTGGACTCACTGGAGAGGTTCAAATTATAGAAAGTTAGAGTGTCAGTCCTCTTGTACTTAAGTCGGCATTGTGCCCTTTGTATTAAATTCGGATGCAATTTCTGTGTTCATCGTCAATAAGAAGGTCCAAGGGATACAGTAAATCTGAAGTGAAGCATCGGAAACTAAAACTGGACTCACAGTTGAGGTTCAAATCATTGAAAGTTAGAGTGCCAGTCCTCCTGTACTTAATTCGGCATTGTGCTTTTTGTATTAAATTCGGATGCAATTTCTGTGTTTCATCGTCAATAGGAAGGTCCAAGGGATACAGTAAACCTGAAGTGAGGCATCGGAATCTAAAACTGGACTCACAGGAGAGGTTCAAATCATAGAAAGTTAGAGTGTCAGTCCTCTTGTACTTAAGTCGGCATTGTGCCTTTTGTATTAAACTCGGAAGCAATTTCTGTGTTTCATCGTCAATAAGAAGGTACAAGGGATACAGTAAACCTGAAGTTAAGCATCGAAATCTAAAATAGGACTCACATGAGTGGTTCAGATCATAGAAAGTTAGAGTGTCAGTCCTCTTGTACGTAAGTCGACATTGTTATTTTGAATTAAGTTCGGATGCAATTTCTGTGTTTCATCGTCAATAAGAAGGTCCATGGGATTCAGTATACCTGAAGTGAACCATCTGAAACTAAAACTGGACTCACAGTGGAGGTTCAAATCATAGAAAGTCAGAGTGTCAGTCCTCTTGTACTTAAGTCGGCATTGTGCCTCTTGAGTTTAATTCCGATGCAATTTCTGTGTTTCATCGTCAATAAGAAGGTCCAAGGGATACAGTAAACCTGAAGTGAAGCATCGGAATCTAAAACCGGACTCACAGGAGAGGTTCAAATCATATAAAGTTTGAGTGTCAATCCTCTTGTACTTAAGTCGGCATTGTGCCCTTTGTATTAAATTCGGATGCAATTTCTGTGTTCATCGTCAATAATGAGGTCCAAGGGATACAGTAAACCTGAATTGAAGCATCGGAATCTAAACTGGACTCACAGGAGAGGTTCAAATCATTGAAAGTTAGAGTGTCAGTCCTCTTGTACTTAAGTCGGCATTGTGCTTTTGTATTAAATTTGGATGCAATTTCTGTGTTTCATCGTCAACAAGAAGGTCCAAAGGATACAGTAAACTTGAAATGAAGCATCGGAATCTAAAACTGGACTCACAGGAGAGGTTCAAATCATAGAAAGTTAGAGTGTCAGTCCTCTTGTACTTAAGTCTTCATTGTGCCTTTTGTATTAAATTCGGATGCAATTTCTGTGTTTCTTCGTCAATAAGAAGGTCCAAGGGATACAGCAAACCTGAAGTGAAGCATCGGAATCTAAAACTGTACTCACGAGAGAGGTTCTAATCATAGCATGTTAGAGTGTCAGTCCTGTGGTACTTACGTCGGCATTGTGCCTTTTGAATTTAATTCCGATGCAATATCTGTGCTTCATCGTCAATAAGAAGGTCCAAGGTATACAGTAAACCTGAAGTGAAGCATCGGAATCTAAAACTGGACTCACAGGTGAGGTTCAAATTATAGAAAGTTAGAGTGTCAGTCCTCTTGTACTTAAGTCGGCATTGTGCCTTTTGTATTAAATTCGAATGCAATTTCTGTGTTTCATCGTCAATAAGAAGGTCCAAGGGATACAGTAAACCTGAAGTTATGCATCGGATTCCAAAACTGGACTCACTGGAGAGGTTCAAATTATAGAAAGTTAGAGTGTCAGTCCTCTTGTACTTAAGTCGGCATTGAGCCTTTTGAATTTTATTCCGATGCAATTTTCTGTGCTTCATCGTCAATAAGAATGTCCAATGTATACAGTAAACCTGAAGTGAAGAATCGTAATCAAAAAGCAGGACTCAGAGCAGAGGTTCAAATCATAGAAAGTTAGAGTGTCAGTCCTCTTGTACTTAAGTCGGCATTGTGCCTTTTGAATTTAATTCCGATCCAATTTCTATGTTTCATCGTCAATAAGAAGGTCCAAGGGATACAGTAAACCTGAAGTGATGCATCGGAATCTAAAACAGGACTCACAGGAGAGGTTCAAATCATAGAAAGTTAGAGTGTCAATCCGCTTGTACTTAAGTCGGCATTGTGCCTTTTGTATTAAATTCGGATGCAGTTTCTGTGTTTCATCGTCAATAAGAAGGTCCGAGGGGTACAGTAAACCTGAAGTGAAGCATAGGAAACTAAAACTGGACCCACAGGTGAGGTTCAAATCATTGAAAGTTAGAGTGCCAGTCCTCCTGTACTTAATTCGGCATTGTGCTTTTTGTATTAAATTCGGATGCATCTTCTGTGTTTCATCGTCAATAGGAAGGTCCAAGGGAATCAGTAAACCTGAAGTGAGGCATCGGAATCTAAAACTGGACTCACAGGAGAGGTTCAAATCATAGAAAGTTAGAGTGTCAGTCCTCTTGTACTTAAGTCGGCATTGTGCCTTTTGTATTAAACTCGGAAGCAATTTCTGTGTTTCATCGTCAATAAGAAGGTACAAGTGATACAGTAAACCTGAAGTTAAGCATCGAAATCTAAAATAGGACTCACATGAGTGGTTCAGATCATAGAAGGTTAGAGTGTCAGTCCTCTTGTACGTAAGTCGACATTGTTATTTTGAATTAAGTTCGGATGCAATTTCTGTGTTTCATCGTCAATAAGAAGGTCCATGGGATTCAGTAAACCTGAAGTGAAGCATCTGAAACTAAAACTGGACTCACAGGGGAGGTTCAAATCATAGAAAGTCAGAGTGTCAGTCCTCTTGTACTTTAGTCGGCATTGTGCCTCTTGAGTTTAATTCCGATGCAATTTCTGTGTTTCATCGTCAATAAGAAGGTCCAAGGGATACAGTAAACCTGAAGTGAAGCATCGGAATCTAAAACCGGACTCACAGGAGAGGTTCAAATCATATAAAGTTTGAGTGTCAATCCTCTTGTACTTAAGTCGGCATTGTGCCCTTTGTATTAAATTCGGATGCAATTTCTGTGTTCATCGTCAATAATGAGGTCCAAGGGATACAGTAAACCTGAATTGAAGCATCGGAATCTAAACTGGACTCACAGGAGAGGTTCAAATCATTGAAAGTTAGAGTGTCAGTCCTCTTGTACTTAAGTCGGCATTGTGCTTTTGTATTAAATTTGGATGCAATTTCTGTGTTTCATCGTCAACAAGAAGGTCCAAAGGATACAGTAAACCTGAAATGAAGCATCGGAATCTAAAACTGGACTCACAGGAGGGGTTCAAATCATAGAAAGTTAGAGTGTCAGTCCTCTTGTACTTAAGTCTTCATTGTGCCTTTTGTATTAAATTCGGATGCAATTTCTGTGTTTCTTCGTCAATAAGAAGGTCCAAGGGATACAGCAAACCTGATGTGAAGCATCGGAATCTAAAACTGTACTCACGAGAGAGGTTCTAATCATAGAATGTTAGAGTGTCAGTCCTGTTGTACTTACGTCGGCATTGTGCCTTTTGAATTTAATTCCGATGCAATTTCTGTGCTTCATCGTCAATAAGAAAGTCCAAGGTATACAGTAAACCTGAAGTGAAGCCTCTGAATCTAAAACTGGACTCACAGGAGAGGTTCTAATCATAGAAAGTTAGAGTGCCAGTCCGCTTGTACTTAAGTCCGCATTGTGCCTTTTGTATTAAATTCGGATGCAGTTTCTGTGTTTCATCGTCAATAAGAACGTCCAAGGGATACAGTAAACCTGAAGTGAAGCATCGGAATCTAAAACTGGACTCACAGGAGAGGTTCAAATCATAGAAAGTTAGAGTGTCAATCCTCTTGTACTTATGTCGGCTATGTGCCTTTTGTATTAAATTCGGATGCAATTTCTGTGTTTCATCGTCAAAAACAAGGTCCAATGGATACAGTAAACCTGAAGTGAAGCTTCGGGTACTAAAACTGGACTCACAGGAGAGGTTCAAATCATAGAATGTTAGAGTGTCAGTCCTCTTGTACTTAAGACCGCATCGTGCCTTTTGAATTTAATTCGATGCAATTTCTGTGTTTCAACGTCAATAAGACGGTCCAATGTATACAGTGAACCTGAAGTGAAGCATCGGAATCTAAAACTGGACTCACAGGTGAGGTTCAAATTATAGAAAGTTAGAGTGTCAGTCCTCTTGTACTTAAGTCGGCATTGTGCCTTTTGTATTAAATTCGAATGCAATTTCTGTGTTTCATCGTCAATAAGAAGGTCCAAGGGATACAGTAAACCTGAAGTTAAGCATCGGATTCCAAAACTGGACACACTGGAGAGGTTCAAATTATAGAAAGTTAGAGTGTCAGTCCTCTTGTACTTAAGTCGGCATTGTGCCTTTTGTATTAAATTTGGATGCAATTTCTGTGTTTCATCGTATATAAGAAGGTCCAAGGGATACAGTAAACCTGAAGTTAAGCATCGGAATCTAAAACTGGACACACAGGAGATGTTCAAATCATAGAAATTTAGAGTGTCAGTCCTCTTGTACTTAAGTCGGCATTGAGCCTTTTGAATTTTATTCCGATGCAATTTCTGTGTTTCATCGTCAATAAGAATGTCCAACGTATACAGTAAACCTGAAGTGAAGCATCGGAATCTAAAAACAGGACTCAGAGCAGAGGTTCAAATCATAGAAAGTTAGAGTGTCAGTCCTCTTGTACTTAAGTCGGCATTGTGCCTTTTGAATTTAATTCCGATCCAATTTCTATGCTTCATCGTCAATAAGAAGGTCCAAGGGATACAGTAAACCTGAAGTGATGCATCGGAATCTAAAACTGGACTCACAGGGGAGGTTCAAATCATAGAAAATTAGAGTGTCAGTCCTCTTGTACTTATGTCGGCATTGTGCCTTTTGAGTTTCATTCCGACGCAATTTCTGTGTTTCATCGTCAATAAGAAGGTCCAAGGGATACAGTAAACCTGAAGTGAAGCATCGGAATCTAAAACTGGACTCACGGGAGAGGTTCAAATCATAAAAAGTTAGAGTGTCAATCCTCATGTACTTAAGTCGGCATTGTGCATTTTGCATTAAATTCGGATGCATTTTCTGTGTTTCATCGTCAATAAGAAGGTCCAAGGGATACAGTAAACCTGAAGTGAAGCATCGGAATCTAAAACTGGACTCACAGGAGAGGTTCAAATCATAGAAAGTTAGAGTGTCAGTACTCTTGTACTTAAGTCGGCATTGTGCCTTTTGTATTAATTTCGGATGCAATTTCTGTGTTTCTTCGTCAATAAAAAGATCCAAGGGATTCAGTAAACCTGAAGTGTAGCATCGGAATCTAAAACTGGACTCACAGGGGAGGTTCAAATCATAAAAAGTTAGAGTGTCAGTCCTCCTGTACTCAAGTCAGCATTGTGCCTTTTGAATTAAATTCCGATCCAATTTCTGTGCTTCATCGTCAATAAGAAGGTCCAAGGGATACAGTAAACCTGAAGTGAAGCATCGGATTCCAAAACTGGACTCACTGGAGAGGTTCAAATTATAGAAAGTTAGAGTGTCAGTCCTCTTGTACTTAAGTCGGCATTGTGCCTTTTGTATTAAATTCGGATGCAATTTCTGTGTTTCATCGTCAATAAGATGGTCCAAGGGATACAGTAAACCTGAAGTTAAGCATCGGAATCTAAAACTGGACACACAGGAGATGTTCAAAGCATAGAAATTTAGAGTGTCAGTCCTCTTGTACTTAAGTCGGCATTGAGCCTTTTGAATTTTATTCCGATGCAATTTCTGTGCTTCATCGTCAATAAGAATGTCCAACGTATACAGTAAACCTGAAGTGAAGCATCGGATTCTAAAAACTGGACTCAGAGCAGAGGTTCAAATCATAGAAAGTTAGAGTGTCAGTCCTCTTGTACTTAAGTCGGCATTGTACCTTTTGAATTTAATTCCGATCCAATTTCTGTGCTTCATCGTCAATAAGAAGGTCCAAGGGATACAGTAAACCTGAAGTGATGCATCGGAATCTAAAACAGGACTCACAGGAGAGGTTCAAATCATAGAAAGTTAGAGTGTCAATCCGCTTGTACTTAAGTCGGCATTGTGCCTTTTGTATTAAATTCGGATGCAGTTTATGTGTTTCATCGTCAATAAGAAGGTCCGAGGGGTACAGTAAACCAGAAGTCTAGCTTCGGAATCTAAAACTGGACTCACAGGGGAGGTTCAACTCATAGAAAGTTAGAGTGTCGGTCCTCTTGTACTTAAGTCGGCATAGAGCCTTTTGAGTTTCATTCCGATGCAATTTCTGTGCTTCATCGTCAATAAGAATGTCCAACGTATACAGTAAACCTGAAGTGAAGCATCGGAATCTAAAACTGTACTCACAGGAGAGGTTCAAACCATAGAAAGTTAGAGTGTCAGTCCTCTTGTACTTAAGTCAGCATTGTGCCTGTGGTATTAAATTCGGAAGTTCAAATCACACAATGTTAGAGTGTCAGTCCTCTTGTACTTAAGTCGGCCTTGTGCCTTTTGAATTTAATTCCGATGCAATTTCTGTGCGTCATCGTCAATATGAAGGTCCAAAGTATACAGTAAACCTGAAGTGAAGCATAGGAATCTAAAACTGGACTCACTGGAGAGGTTCAAATTATAGAAAGTTAGAGTTTCAGTACTCTTGTACTTAAGTCGGCAATGTGCCTTTGTATTAAATTCGGATGCAATTTCTGTGTTCATCGTCAATAAGAAGGTCCGAGGGGTACAGTAAACCAGAAGTCTAGCATCGGAATCTAAAACTGGACTCACAGGGGAGGTACAAATCATAGAAAGTTAGAGTGTCAGTCCTCTTGTACTTCAGTCGGCATTGAGCCTTTTGAATTTTATTCCGATGCAATTTCTGTGTTTCATCGTCAATAAGAATGTCCAACGTATACAGTAAACCTGAAGTGAAGCATCGGAATCTAAAAACAGGACTCAGAGCAGAGTTTCAAATCATAGAAAGTTAGAGTGTCAGTCCTCTTGTACTTAAGTCGGCATTGTGCCTTTTGAATTTAATTCCGATGCAATTTCTATGCTTCATCGTCAATAAGAAGGTCCAAGGGATACAGTAAACCTGAAGTGATGCATCGGAATCTAAAACTGGACTCACAGGGGAGGTTCAAATCATAGAAAGTTAGAGTGTCAGTCCTCTTGTACTTATGTCGGCATTGTGCCTTTTGAGTTTCATTCCGATGCAATTTCTGTGTTTCATCGTCAATAAGAAGGTCCAAGGGATACAGTAAACCTGAAGTGAAGCATCGGAATCTAAAACTGGACTCACGGGAGAGGTTCAAATCATAAAAAGTTAGAGTGTCAATCCTCTTGTACTTAAGTCGGCATTGTGCATTTTGCATTAAATTCGGATGCATTTTCTGTGTTTCATCGTCAATAAGAAGGTCCAAGGGATACAGTAAACCTGAAGTGAAGCATCGGAATCTAAAACTGGACTCACAGGAGAGGTTCAAATCATAGAAAGTTAGAGTGTCAGTACTCTTGTACTTAAGTCGGCATTGTGCCTTTTGTATTAATTTCGGATGCAATTTCTGTGTTTCTTCGTCAATAAGAAGATCCAAGGGATTCAGTAAACCTGAAGTGTAGCATCGGAATCTAAAACTGGACTCACAGGGGAGGTTCAAATCATAAAAAGTTAGAGTGTCAGTCCTCCTGTACTCAAGTCAGCATTGTGCCTTTTGAATTAAATTCCGATCCAATTTCTGTGCTTCATCGTCAATAAGAAGGTCCAAGGGATACAGTAAACCTGAAGTGAAGCATCGGATTCCAAAACTGGACTCACTGGAGAGGTTCAAATTATAGAAAGTTAGAGTGTCAGTCCTCTTGTACTTAAGTCGGCATTGTGCCTTTTGTATTAAATTCGGATGCAATTTCTGTGTTTCATCGTCAATAAGATGGTCCAAGGGAACAGTAAACCTGAAGTTAAGCATCGGAATCTAAAACAGGACACACAGGAGATGTTCAAATCATAGAAATTTAGAGTGTCAGTCCTCTTGTACTTAAGTCGGCATTGAGCCTTTTGAATTTTATTCCGATGCAATTTCTGTGCTTCATCGTCAATAAGAATGTCCAACGTATACAGTAAACCTGAAGTGAAGCATCGGAATCTAAAAACTGGACTCAGAGCAGAGGTTCAAATCATAGAAAGTTAGAGTGTCAGTCCTCTTGTACTTAAGTCGGCATTGTGCCTTTTGAATTTAATTCCGATCCAATTTCTGTGCTTCATCGTCAATAAGAAGGTCCAAGGGATACAGTAAACCTGAAGTGATGCATCGGAATCTAAAACAGGACTCACAGGAGAGGTTCAAATCATAGAAAGTTAGAGTGTCAATCCGCTTGTACTTAAGTCGGCATTGTGCCTTTTGTATTAAATTCGGATGCAGTTTATGTGTTTCATCGTCAATAAGAAGTTCCGAGGGGTACAGTAAACCAGAAGTCTAGCTTCGGAATCTAAAACTGGACTCACAGGGGAGGTTCAACTCATAGAAAGTTAGAGTGTCGGTCCTCTTGAACTTAAGTCGGCATAGAGCCTTTTGAGTTTTATTCCGATGCAATTTCTGTGCTTCATCGTCAATAAGAATGTCCAACGTATACAGTAAACCTGAAGTGAAGCATCGGAATCTAAAACTGTACTCACAGGAGAGGTTCAAACCATAGAAAGTTAGAGTGTCAGTCCTCTTGTACTTAAGTCAGCATTGTGCCTGTGGTATTAAATTCGGAGGTTCAAATCACACAATGTTAGAGTGTCAGTCCTCTTGTACTTAAGTCGGCATTGTGCCTTTTGAATTTAATTCCGATGCAATTTCTGTGCTTCATCGTCAATAAGAAGGTCCAAAGTATACAGTAAACCTGAAGTGAAGCATCGGAATCTAAAACTGGACTCACTGGAGAGGTTCAAATTATAGAAAGTTAGAGTTTCAGTACTCTCGTACTTAAGTCGGCAATGTGCCTTTGTATTAAATTCGGATGCAATTTCTGTGTTCATCGTCAATAAGAAGGTCCGAGGGGTACAGTAAACCAGAAGTCTAGCATCGGAATCTAAAACTGGACTCACAGGGGAGGTACAAATCATAGAAAGTTAGAGTGTCAGTCCTCTTGTACTTCAGTCGGCATTGAGCCTTTTGAATTTTATTCCGATGCAATATCTGTGCTTCATAGTCAATAAGAATGTCCAACGTATACAGTAAACCTGAAGTGAAGCATCGGAATCTAAAACTGGACTCACAGGAGAGGTTCAAATCATAGAAAGTTAGAGTGTCAGTCCTCTTGTACTTAAGTCAGCATTGTGCCTGTGGTATTAAATCCGGAGGTTCAAATCACAGAATGTTAGAGTGTCAGTCCTCTTGTATGTAAGTCGACATTGTTATTTTGAATTAAGTTCGGATGCAATTTCTGTGTTTCATCGTCAATAAGAAGGTCCAAGGGATTCAGTAAACCTGAAGTGAAGCATCTGAATCTAAAACTGGACTCACAGGGGAGGTTCAAATCATAGAAAGTCAGAGTGTCAGTCCTCTTGTACTTAACTCGGCATTGTGCCTCTTGAGTTTAATTCCGATGCAATTTCTGTGTTTCATCGTCAATAAGAAGGTCCAAGGGATACAGTAAACCTGAAGTGAAGCATCGGAATCTAAAACCGGACTCACAGGAGAGGTTCAAATCATATAAAATTTGAGTGTCAATCCTCTTGTACTTAAGTCGGCATTGTGCCCTTTGTATTAAATTCGGATGCAATTTCTGTGTTCATCGTCAATAATGAGGTCCAAGGGATACAGTAAACCTGAATTGAAGCATCGGAATCCAAACTGGACTCACAGGAGAGGTTCAAATCATTGAAAGTTAGAGTGTCAGTCCTCTTGTACTTAAGTCGGCATTGTGCTTTTGTATTAAATTTGGATGCAATTTCTGTGTTTCATCGTCAACAAGAATGTCCAAAGGATACAGTAAACCTGAAATGAAGCATCGGAATCTAAAACTGGACTCACAGGAGGGGTTCAAATCATAGAAAGTTAGAGTGTCAGTCATCTTGTACTTAAGTTTTCATTGTGCCTTTTGTATTAAATTCGGATGCAATTTCTGTGTTTCTTCGTCATTAAGAAGGTCCAAAGGATACAGTAAACCTGAAGTGAAGCATCGGAATCTAAAACTGGACTCACAGGAGAGGTTCAAATCATAGAAAGTTAGAGTGTCAGTCCTCTTGTGCTTAAGTCAGCATTGTGCCTGTGGTATTAAATTCGGATGCAATTTCTGTGTTTCATCGTCAATAAGAAGGTCCAAAGGATACAGAAAACCTGAAGTGAAGCATCGGAATCTAAAACCGGACTCACAGGAGAGGTTCAAATCATAGAAAGTTAGAGTGTCAGTCCTCTTGTACGTAAGTCTTCATTGTGCCTTTTGTATTAAATTCGGATGCAATTTCTGTGTTTCTTCGTCAATAAGAAGGTCCAAGGAATACAGCAAACCTGAAGTGAAGCATCGGAATCTAAAACTGGACTCACGAGAGAGGTTCTAATCATAGAATGTTAGAGTGTCAGTCCTGTTGTACTTAAGTCGGCATCGTGCCTTTTGAATTTAATTCCGATGCAATTCCTGTGCTTCATCGTCAATAAGAAGGTCCAAGGTATACAGTAAACCTGAAGTGAAGCATCTGAATCTAAAACTGGACTCACAGGGGAGGTTCTAATCATAGAAAGTTAGAGTGCCAGTCCGCTTGTACTTAAGTCGGCATTGTGCCTTTTGTATTAAATTCGGAAGCAGTTTCTGTGTTTCATCGTCAATAAGAACGTCCAAGGGAAACAGTAAACCTGAAGTGAAGCATCGGAATCTAAAACTGGACTCACAGGAGAGGTACAAATCATAGAATGTTAGAGTGTCAATCCACTTGTACTTAAGTCGGCTATGTGCCTTTTGTATTAAATTCGGATGCAATTTCTGTGTTTCATCGTCAATAACAAGGTCCAATGGATACAGTAAACCTGAAGTGAAGCTTCGGAAACTAAAACTGGACTCACAGGAGAGGTTCAAATCATAGAAAGTTAGAGTGTCAGTCCTCTTGTACTTAAGACCGCATCGAACCTTTTGAATTTAATTCCATGCAATTTCTGTGTTTCAATGTCAATAAGACGGTCCAATGTATACAGTGAACCTGAAGTGAAGCATCGGAATCTAAAACTGGACTCACAGGTGAGGTTCAAATCATAGAAAGTTAGAGTGTCAGTGCTCTTGTACTTAAGTCGGCATTGTGCCTTTTGTATTAAATTCGGATGCAATTTCTGTGTTTCATCATCAATAAGAAGGTTCAAGGGATACAGTAAACCTGAAGTGAAGCATCGGATTCCAAAACTGGACTCACTGGAGAGGTTCAAATTATAGAAAGTTAGAGTGTCAGTCCTCTTGTACTTAAGTCGGCATTGTGCCTTTTGTATTAAATTCGGATGCAATTTCTTTGTTTCATCGTCAATAAGAAAGTCCAAGGGATACAGTAAACCTGAAGTTAAGCATCGGAATCTAAAACTGGACACACAGGAGGTGTTCAAATCATAGAAATTTAGAGTGTCAGTCCTCTTGTACTTATGTCGGCATTGAGCCTTTTGAATTTTATTCCGATGCAATTTCTGTGCTTCATCGTCAATAAGAATGTCCAACGTATACAGTAAACCTGACGTGAAGCATCGGAATCTAAAAACTGGACTCAGAGCAGAGGTTCAAATCATAGAAAGTTAGAGTGTCAGTCCTCTTGTACTTAAGTCGGCATTGTGCCTTTTGAATTTAATTCCGATCCAATTTCTGTGCTTCATCGTCAATAAGAAGGTCCAAGGGATACAGTAAACCTGAAGTGATGCATCGGAATCGAAAACAGGACTCACAGGAGAGGTTCAAAGAATAGAAAGTTAGAGTGTCAATCCGCTTGTACTTAAGTCGGCATTGTGCCTTTTGTATTAAATTCGGATTCAGTTTCTGTGTTTCATCGTGAATAAGAAGGTCCGAGGGGTACAATAAACCAGAAGTCTAGCATCGGAATCTAAAAGTGGACTCACAGGGAAGTTCAAATCATAGAAATTTAGAGTGTCAGTCCTCTTGTACTTATGACGGCATTGTGCCTTTTGAGTTTAATTCCGATGCAATTTCTGTGTTTCATCGTCAATAAGAAGGTCCAAGGGATACAGTAAACCTGAAGTGAAGCATCGGAATCTAAAACTGGACTCACAGGAGAGGTTCAAATCATAAAAAGTTAGAGTGTCAATCCTCTTGTACTTAAGTCGGCATTGTGCATTTTGCATTAAATTCGGATGCATTTTCTGTGTTTCATCGTCAATAAGAAGGTCCAAGGGATACAGTAAACCTGAAGTGAAGCATCGGAATCTAAAACTGGACTCACAGGAGAGGTTCAAATCATAGAAAGTTAGAGTGTCAGTACTCTTGTACTTAAGTCGGCATTGTGCCTTTTGTATTAAATCCGGATGCAATTTCTGTGTTTCTTCGTCAATAAGAAGATCCAAGGGATTCAGTAAACCTGAAGTGTAGCATCGGAATCTAAAACTGGACTCACAGGGGAGGTTCAAATCATAGAAAGTTAGAGTGTCAGTCCTCCTGTACTCAAGTCAGCATTGTGCCTTTTGAATTAAATTCCGATCCAATTTCTGTGCTTCATCGTCAATAAGAAGGTCCAAGGGATACAGTAAACCTGAAGTGAAGCATCGGAATCTAAAACAGGACTCACAGGAGAGGTTCAAATCATAGAAAGTTAGAGTGTCAGTCCGCTTGTACTGATGTCGGCATTGTGCCTTTTGTATTAAATTCGGATGCAGTTTCTGTGTTTCATCGTCAATAAGAAGGTCCAAGGGATACAGTAAACCTGAAGTGAAGCATCGAAATCTAAAACAGGACTCACAGGAGAGGTTCAGATCATAGAAAGTTAGAGTGTCAGACCACTTGTACTTAAGTCGGCTATGTGCCTTTTGTATTAAATTCGGATGCAAATTCTGTGTTTCATCGTCAATAAGAAGGTCCAATGGATCCAGTAAACCTGAAGTGAGGCATCGGAATATAAAACTGGACTCACAGGAGAGGTTCAAATCATAGAATGTTAGAGTGTCAGTCCTCTTGTACTTAAGTCGGCATTGTGCCTTTTGTATTAAATTCGGATGCAATTTCTGTGCTTCATCGTCAATAAGAACGTCCAACGTATACAGTAAACCTGAAGTGAAGCTTCGCAATCTAAAAACTGGACTCGGAGCAGAGGTTCAAATCATAGAAAGTTGGAGTGTCAGTCCTCTTGTACTTAAGTCGGAATTGTGCCTTTTGAATTTAATTCCGAGCCAATTTCTGTGTTTCATCGTCAATAAGAAGGTCCTAGGGATACAGTAAACCTGAAGTGAAGCATCGGAATCTAAAACTGGACTCACAGGAGAGGTTCAAATCATAGAAAGTTAGAGTGTCAATCCTCTTGTTCTTAAGTCGGCATTGTGCATTTGGCATTAAATTTGAATGCATTTTCTGTGTTTCATCGTCAATAAGAAGGTCCAAGGGATACAGTAAACCTGAAGTGAAGCATCGAAATCTAAAACAGGACTCACAGGAGAGGTTCAGATCATAGAAAGTTAGTGTGTCAGACCTCTTGTACTTAAGTCGGCTATGTGCCTTTTGTATTAAATTCGAATGCAATTTCTTTGTTTCATCGTCAATAAGAAGGTCCAATGGATACAGTAAACCTGAAGTGAAGCTTCGGAAACTAAAACTGGACTCACAGGAGAGGTTCAAATCATAGAAAGTTAGAGTGTCAGTCCTCTTGTACTTAAGACGTCATCGTGCCTTTTGAATTTAATTCGATGCAATTTCTGTGTTTCAACGTCAATAAGACGGTCCAATGTATACAGTGAACCTGAAGTGAAGCATCGGAATCTAAAACTGGACTCATAGGAGAGGTTCAAATCATAGAAAGTTAGAGTGTCAGTCCTCTTGTACTTAAGTCGGCATATTGCCTTTTGTATTAAATTCGGATGCAATTTCTGTGTTCCATCGTCAATAAACAGGTCCAAGGCATACAGTAAACCTGAAGTTAAGCATCGGAATCTAAAACTGGACACACAGGAGATGTTCAAATCATAGAAAGTTAGAGTGTTAGTCCTCTTGTACTTAAGTCGGCATTGTGCCTTTTGTATTAAATTCGGATGCAATTTCTGTGTTTCATCGTCAATAAGAGGGTCCAACGGATACAGTAAACCTGAAGTGAAGCATCGGAATTTAAAATCGGACTCACAGGAGAGGTTAAAATCATAGAACATTAGAGTGTCAGTCCTCTTGTACTTAATTCTTCATTGTGCCGTTTGTATTAAATTCAGATGCAATTTCTGTGTTTCTTCGTCAATAAGAATGTCCAAGGGATACAGTAAACATGAAGTGAAGCATCGGAATCTAAAACAGGACTCACAGGAGAGGTTCAAATCATAGAATGTTAGAGTGTCAGTCCCCTTGTACTTAAAACGGCATTGTGCCTTTTGAATTTAATTCCGATCCAATTTCTGTGCTTCATCGTCAATAAGAAGGTCCAAGGGATACTGTAAACCTGAAGTGAAGCATCGGAATCTAAAACAGAACTCACAGGAGAGGTTCAAACCATAGAAAGTTAGAGTGTCAGTCCTCTTGTACTTAAGTCGGCATTGTGCCTTTTGAGTTTAATTCCGATGCAATTTCTGTGCTTCATCGTCAATAAGAAGGTCCAAGGGATACAGTAAACCTGAAGTGAAGCATCGGAATCTAAAACTGGACTCACAGGAGAGGTTCAAATCATAGAAAGTTAGAGTGTCATTCCTCTTGTACTTAAGTCGGCATTGTTCATTTTGCATTAAATTCGGATGCATTTTCTGTGTTTCATCGTCAATAAGAAGGTCCAAGGGATACAGTAAACCTGAAGTGAAGCATCGAAATCTAAAACAGGACTCACAGGAGAGGTTCAGATCATAGAAAGTTAGAGTGTCAGACCTCTTGTACTTAAGTCGGCTATGTGCCTTTTGTATTAAATTCGGATGCAATTTCTGTGTTTCATCGTCAATAAGAAGGTCCAATGGATACAGTAAACCTGAAGTGAAGCTTCGGAAACTACAACTGGACTCACAGGAGAGGTTCAAATCATTGAAAGTTAGAGTGTCAGTCCTCTTGTACTTAAGACGGCATCGTGCCTTTTGAATTTAATTCGATGCAATTTCTGTGTTTCAACGTCAATAAGACGGTCCAATGTATACAGTGAACCTGATGTGAAGCATCGGAATCTAAAACTGGACTCACAGGAGGTGTTCAAATAATAGAAAGTTAGAGTGTCAGTCCTCTTGTACTTAAGTCAGCATTGTGCCTTTTGAGTTTAATTCCGATGCAGTTTCTGTGTTTCATCGTCAATAAGAAGGTCCGAGGGGTACAGTAAACCAAAAGTCTAGCATCGGAATCTAAAACTGGACTCACAGGGGAGGTTCATATCATAGAAAGTTAGAGTGTCAGTCCTCTTGTACTTAAGTCGGCATTGTGCCTTTTGAGTTTAATTCCCATGCAATTTCTGTGTTTCATCGTCAATAAGAAGGTCCAAGAAATACAGTAAACCTGAAGTGAAGCATCGGAATCTAAACCTGGACTCACAGGAGAGGTTCAAATCATAGAAAGTTAGAGTGTCAGTACTCTTGTACTTAAGACGGCATTGTGCCTTTTGTATTAATTTCGGATGCAATTTCTGTGTTTCTTCGTCAATAAGAAGATCCAAGGGATTCAGTAAACCTGAAGTGTAGCATCGGAATCTAAAACTGGACTCACAGGGGAGGTTCAAATCATAGAAAGTTAGAGTGTCAGTCCTCCTGTACTCAAGTCAGCATTGTGCCTTTTGAATTAAATTCCGATCCAATTTCTGTGCTTCATCGTCAATAAGAAGGTCCAAGGGATACAGTAAACCTGAAGTGAAGCATCGGAATCTAAAACAGGACTCACAGGAGAGGTTCAAATCATAGAAAGTTAGAGTGTCAGTCCGCTTGTACTGATGTCGGCATTGTGCCTTTTGTATTAAATTCGGATGCAGTTTCTGTGTTTCATCGTCAATAAGAAGGTCCAAGGGATACAGTAAACCTGAAGTGAAGCATCGAAATCTAAAACAGGACTCACAGGAGAGGTTCAGATCATAGAAAGTTAGAGTGTCAGACCACTTGTACTTAAGTCGGCTATGTGCCTTTTGTATTAAATTCGGATGCAAATTCTGTGTTTCATCGTCAATAAGAAGGTCCAATGGATACAGTAAACCTGAAGTGAGGCATCGGAATATAAAACTGGACTCACAGGAGAGGTTCAAATCATAGAATGTTAGAGTGTCAGTCCTCTTGTACTTAAGTCGGCATTGTGCCTTTTGTATTAAATTCGGAATGCAATTTCTGTGCTTCATCGTCAATAAGAACGTCCAACGTATACAGTAAACCTGAAGTGAAGCTTCGCAATCTAAAAACTGGACTCAGAGCAGAGGTTCAAATCATAGAAAGTTGGAGTGTCAGTCCTCTTGTACTTAAGTCGGAATTGTGCCTTTTGAATTTAATTCCGAGCCAATTTCTGTACTTCATCGTCAATAAGAAGGTCCTAGGGATACAGTAAACCTGAAGTGAAGCATCGGAATCTAAAACTGGACTCACAGGAGAGGTTCAAATCATAGAAAGTTAGAGTGTCAATCCTCTTGTTCTTAAGTCGGCATTGTGCATTTGGCATTAAATTTGAATGCATTTTCTGTGTTTCATCGTCAATAAGAAGGTCCAAGGGATACAGTAAACCTGAAGTGAAGCATCGAAATCTAAAACAGGACTCACAGGAGAGGTTCAGATCATAGAAAGTTAGTGTGTCAGACCTCTTGTACTTAAGTCGGCTATGTGCCTTTTGTATTAAATTCGAATGCAATTTCTTTGTTTCATCGTCAATAAGAAGGTCCAATGGATACAGTAAACCTGAAGTGAAGCTTCGGAAACTAAAACTGGACTCACAGGAGAGGTTCAAATCATAGAAAGTTAGAGTGTCAGTCCTCTTGTACTTAAGACGTCATCGTGCCTTTTGAATTTAATTCGATGCAATTTCTGTGTTTCAACGTCAATAAGACGGTCCAATGTATACAGTGAACCTGAAGTGAAGCATCGGAATCTAAAACTGGACTCATAGGAGAGGTTCAAATCATAGAAAGTTAGAGTGTCAGTCCTCTTGTACTTAAGTCGGCATATTGCCTTTTGTATTAAATTCGGATGCAATTTCTGTGTTTCATCGTCAATAAAAAGGTCCAAGGCATACAGTAAACCTGAAGTTAAGCATCGGAATCTAAAACTGGACACACAGGAGATGTTCAAATCATAGAAAGTTAGAGTGTTAGTCCTCTTGTACTTAAGTCGGCATTGTGCCTTTTGTATTAAATTCGGATGCAATTTCTGTGTTTCATCGTCAATAAGAGGGTCCAACGGATACAGTAAACCTGAAGTGAAGCATCGGAATTTAAAATCGGACTCACAGGAGAGGTTAAAATCATAGAAAGTTAGAGTGTCAGTCCTCTTGTACTTAATTCTTCATTGTGCCGTTTGTATTAAATTCAGATGCAATTTCTGTGTTTCTTCGTCAATAAGAATGTCCAAGGGATACAGTAAACATGAAGTGAAGCATCGGAATCTAAAACAGGACTCACAGGAGAGGTTCAAATCATAGAAAGTTAGAGTGTCAGTCCCCTTGTACTTAAGTCGGCATTGTGCCTTTTGAATTTAATTCCGATCCAATTTCTGTGCTTCATCGTCAATAAGAAGGTCCAAGGGATACAGTAAACCTGAAGTGAAGCATCGGAATCTAAAACAGGACTCACAGGAGAGGTTCAAATCATAGAAAGTTAGAGTGTCAGTCCCCTTGTACTTAAGTCGGCATTGTGCCTTTTGAATTTAATTCCGATCCAATTTCTGTGCTTCATCGTCAATAAGAAGGTCCAAGGGATACTGTAAACCTGAAGTGAAGCATCGGAATCTAAAACAGAACTCACAGGAGAGGTTCAAACCATAGAAAGTTAGAGTGTCAGTCCTCTTGTACTTAAGTCGACATTGTGCCTTTTGAGTTTAATTCCGATGCAATTTCTGTGCTTCATCGTCAATAAGAAGGTCCAAGGGATACAGTAAACCTGAAGTGAAGCATCGGAATCTAAAACTGGACTCACAGGAGAGGTTCAAATCATAGAAAGTTAGGGTGTCATTCCTCTTGTACTTAAGTCGGCATTGTTCATTTTGTATTAAATTCGGATGCATTTTCTGTGTTTCATCGTCAATAAGAAGGTCCAAGGGATACAGTAAACCTGAAGTGAAGCATCGAAATCTAAAACAGGACTCACAGGAGAGGTTCAGATCATAGAAAGTTAGAGTGTCAGACCTCTTGTACTTAAGTCGGCTATGTGCCTTTTGTATTAAATTCGGATGCAATTTCTGTGTTTCATCGTCAATAAGAAGGTCCAATGGATACAGTAAACCTGAAGTGAAGCTTCGGAAACTACAACTGGACTCACAGGAGAGGTTCAAATTATTGAAAGTTAGAGTGTCAGTCCTCTTGTACTTAAGACGGCATCGTGCCTTTTGAATTTAATTCGATGCAATTTCTGTGTTTCAACGTCAATAAGACGGTCCAATGTATACAGTGAACCTGATGTGAAGCATCGGAATCTAAAACTGGACTCACAGGAGGTGTTCAAATCATAGAAAGTTAGAGTGTCAGTCCTCTTGTACTTAAGTCAACATTGTGCCTTTTGAGTTTAATTCCGATGCAGTTTCTGTGTTTCATCGTCAATAAGAAGGTCCGAGGGGTACAGTAAACCAGAAGTCTAGCATCGGAATCTAAAACTGGACTCACAGGGGAGGTTCATATCATAGAAAGTTAGAGTGTCAGTCCTCTTGTACTTAAGTCGGCATTGTGCCTTTTGAGTTTAATTCCGATGCAATTTCTGTGTTTCATCGTCAATAAAAAGGTCCAAGGGATACAGTAAACCTGAAGTGAAGCATCTGAATCTAAAACTGGACTCACCGGAGAGGTTCAAATCAAAGAAAGTTAGAGTGTCAATTCTCTTGTACTTAAGTCGGCATTGTGCCTGTTGTATTAAATTCGGATGCAATTTCTGTGTTTCATCGTCAATAAGAAGGTCCAAGGGATACACTGAACCTGAAGTGAAGCATCGAAATCTAAAACAGGACTCACAGGAGAGGTTCAAATCATAGAAAGTTAGAGTGTCAGTCCTCTTGTACTTAAGTCGGCATTGTGCCTTTTGTATTAAATTCGGATGCAGTTTCTGTGTTTCATCGTCAATAAGAAGGTCCGAGGGGTACAGTAAACCAGAAGTGATGCATCGGAATGTAAAACTGGACTCACAGGAGAGGTTCAAATCATAGAAAGTTTGAGTGTCAGTCCTCTTGTACTTAAGTCGGCATTGTGCCTTTTGTATTAATTTCGGAAGTAATTTCTGTGTTTCATCGTCAATAAGATGATCCAAGGGATTCAGTAAACCTGAAGTGTAGCATCTGAATCTAAAACTGGACTCACAGGGGAGGTTCAAATCATAGAAAGTTAGAGTGTCAGTCCTCTTGTACTTACGTCGGCATTGTGCCTTTTGAATTTCATTCCGATGCAATTTCTGTGCTTCATCGTCAATAAGAACGTCCAACGTATACAGTAAACCTCAAGTGAAGCATCGGAATCTAAAAACTGGACTCACAGCAGAGGTTCAAATCATAGAAAGTTAGAGTGTCAGTCCTCTTGTACTTAAGGCGGCATTGTGCCTGTTGTATTAAATTCGGATGCAATTGCTGTGTTTCATCGTCAATAAGAGGGTCCAACGGATACAGTAAACCTGAAGTGAAGCATCGGAATCTAAGACTGGACTCACAGGAGAGGTTCAAATCATAGAATGTTAGAGTGTCAGTCCTCCTGTACTTAAGTCGGCATTGTGCCTTTTGAATTTAATTCCGATCCAATTTCTGTGTTTCATTGTCAATAAGAGGGTCCAATGGATACAGTAAACCTGAAGTGAAGCTTCGGAAACTAAAACTGGACTCACAGGAGAGGTTCAAATCGTAGAAAGTTAGAGTGTCAGTCTTCTTGTACTTAAGACGGCATCGTGCCTTTTGAATTTAATTTGATGCAATTACTGTGTTTCAACGTCAATAAGACGGTCCAATGTATACAGTGACAATGAAGTGAAGCATCGCTATCTAAAACTGGACTCACAGGTGAGGTTCACATCACAGAAATTTAGAGTGTCAGTTCTGTTGTACTTAAGTCGGTATTGTGCCTTTTGTATTAAATCCGGATGCAATTTCTGTGTTTCATCGTCAATAAGAAGGTCCAAGAGATACAGTAAACCTGAAGTGAAGCATCGGAATCTAAAACTGGACTCACTGGAGAGGTTCAAATTATAGAAAGTTAGAGTGTCAGTCCTCTTGTACTTAAGTCGGCATTGTGCCTGTTGTATTAAATTCGGATGCAATTGCTGTGTTTCATCGTCAATAAGAGGGTCCAACGGATACAGTAAACCTGAAGTGAAGCATCGGAATCTAAAACTGGACTCACAGGAGAGGTTCAAATCATAGAAAGTTAGAGTGTCAGTCCTCTTGTACTTAAGTCGGCATTGTGCCTTTTGTATTAATTTCAGAAGTAATTTCTGTGTTTCATCGTCAATAAGATGATCCAAGGGATTCAGTAAACCTGAAGTGTAGCATCGGAATCTAAAACTGGACTCACAGGGGAGGTTCAAATCATATAAAGTTAGAGTGTCAGTCCTCATGTACTTACGTCGGCATTGTGCCTTTTGAATTTTATTACGATGCAATTTCTGTGCTTCATCGTCAATAAGATCGTCCAACGTATACAGTAAACCTCAAGTGAAGCATCGGAATCTAAAAACTGGACCCACAGCAGAGGTTCAAATCATAAAAAGTTAGAGTGTCAATCCTCTTGTACTTAAGTCGGCATTGTGCCTGTTGTATTAAATTCGGATGCAATTGCTGTGTTTCATCGTCAATAAGAGGGTCCAACAGATACAGTAAACCTGAAGTGAAGCATCGGAATCTAAAACTGGACTCACAGGAGAGGTTAAAATCATAGAAAGTTAGAGTGTCAGTCCTCCTGTACTTAAGACGGCAATGTGCCTTTTGTATTAAATTCCGATGCAATTTCTGTGTTTCATCGTCAATAAGAAGGTCCAATGGATACAGTAAACCTGAAGTGAAGCTTCGGAAACTAAAACTGAACTCACAGGAGAGGTTCAAATCATAGAGAGTTAGAGTGTCAGTCCTCTTGTACTTAAGACGGCATCGTGCCTTTTGAATTTAATTTGATGCTATTTCTGTGTTTCAACGTCAATAAGACGGTCCAATGTATACAGTGAAAATGAAGTGAAGCATCGGTATCTAAAACTGGACTCACAGGTGAGGTTCACATCATAGAAAGTTAGAGTGTCAGTTCGCTTGTACTTAAGTCGGCATTGTGCCTTTTGTATTAAATTCGGATGCAATTTCTGTGTTTCATCGTCAATAAGAAGGTCCAAGGGATACAGTAAACCTGAAGTTAAGCATCGGAATCTAAAACTGGACACGCAGGAGATGTTCAAATCATAGAAAGTTAGAGTGTCATTCCTCTTGTACTTAAGTCGGCATTGTGCCTTTTGTATTAAATTCGGATGCAATTTCTGTGTTTCATCGTCAATAAGAGGGTCCAACGGATACAGTAAACCTGAAGTGAAGCATCGGAATCTAAAACTGGACTCACAGGAGAGGTTAACATCATAGAAATTTAGAGCGTCAGTCCTCTTGTACTTAAGTCTTCATTGTGCCGTTTGTATTAAATTCAGATGCAATTTCTGTGTTTCTTCGTCAATAAGAAGGTCCAAGGGATACAGTAAACCTGAAGTTAAGGATCGGAATCTAAAACTGGACACATAGGAGATGTTCAAATCATAGAAAGTTAAAGTGTCAGTCCTCTTGTACTCACGTCGGCATTGTGACTTTTGAATTTTATTCCGATGCAATTTCTGTGCTTCATCGTCAATAAGAACGTCCAACGTATACAGTAAACCTGAAGTGAAGCATCGGAATCTAAAAACTGGACTCACTGCAGAGGTTCAAATCATAGAAAGTTAGAGTGTCAGTCCTCTTGTACTTAAGTCGGCATTGTGCCTGTTGTATTAAATTCGGATGCAATTGCTGTGTTTCATCGTCAATAAGAAGGTCCAAGGGATACAGTAAACCTGAAGTGAAGCATCTGAATCTAAAACTGGACTCACCGGAGAGGTTCAAATCAAAGAAAGTTAGAGTGTCAATCCTCTTGTACTTAAGTCGGCATTGTGCATTTTGTATTAAATTCGGATGCAATTTCTGTGTTTCATCGTCAATAAGAAGGTCCAAGGGATACAGTAAACCTGAAGTGAAGCATCGGAATCTAAAACACGACTCACAGGAGAGGTTCAAATCATAGAGAGTTAGAGTGTCAGTCCTCTTGTACTTAAGTCGGCATTGTTCCTTTTGTATTAAATTCCGATGCAGTTTCTGTGTTTCATCGTCAATAAGAAGGTCCGAGGGATACAGTAAACCTGAAGTGATGCATCGGAATGTAAAACTGGACTCACAGGAGAGGTTCAAATCATAGAAAGTTAGAGTGTCAGTCCTCTTGTACTTAAGTCGGCATTGTTCCTTTTGTATTAAATTCGGATGCAATTTCTGTGTTTCATCGTCAATAAGAAGGTCCAATGGATACAGTAAACCTGAAGTGAAGCTTCGGAAACTAAAACTGGACTCACAGGAGAGGTTCAAATCATAGAAAGTTAGAGCGTCAGTCCTCTTGTACTTAAGACGGCATCGTGCCTTTTGAATTTACTTTGATGCAATTACTGTGTTTCAACGTCAATAAGACGGTCCAATGTATACAGTGAAAATGAAGTGAAGCATTGGTATCTAAAACTGGACTCACCGGTGAGGTTCAAATCATAGAAAGTTAGAGTGTCAGTTCTCTTGTACTTAAGTCGCCATTGTGCCTATTGTATTAAATTCGGATGCAATTTCTGTGTTTCATCGTCAGTAAGAAGGTCCAAGGGATACAGTAAACCTGAAGTGAAGCATCGGAATCTAAAACTGGACTCACTGGAGAGGTTCAAATTATAGAAAGTTAGAGTGTCAGTCCTCTTGTACTTAAGTCGGCATTGTGCCCTTTGTATTAAATTCGGATGCAATTTCTGTGTTCATCATCAATAAGAAGGTCCAAGGGATACAGTAAACCTGAAGTGAAGCATCGGAAACTAAAACTGGACTCACAGGTGAGGTTCAAATCATTCAAAGTTAGAGTGGCAGTCCTCCTGTACTTTAATCGGCATTGTGCTTTTTGTATTAAATTCGGATGCACCTTCTGTGTTTCATCCTCAATAGGAAGGTCCAAGGGATACAGTAAACCTGAAGTAAGGCATCGGAATCTAAAACTGTACTCACAGGAGAGGTTCAAATCATAGAAAGTTAGAGTGTCAGTCCTCTTGTACTTAAGTCGGCATTGTGCCTTTTGTATTAAATTCGGATGCAATTTCTGTGTTTCATCGTCAATAAGAAGGTCCAAGGGATACAGTAAACCTGAAGTTAAGCATCGGAATTTAAACTGGACACACAGGAGATGTTCAAATCATAGAAAGTTAGAGTGGCAATCCTCTCGTAATTAAGACGGCATTGTGCCTTTTGTATTAAATTCGAATGCAATTTCTGTGTTTCATCGTCAAGAAGAGGGTCCAACTGATACAGTAAACCTGAAGTGAAGCATCAGAATTTAAAACTGCACTCAGAGGAGAGGTTAAAATCATAGAAAGTTAGAGTGTCAGTCCTCTTGTACTTAATTCTTCATTGTTCCGTTTGTATTAAATTCAGATGCAATTTCTGTGCTTCATCGTCAATAAGAAGGTCCAAGGGATACAGTAAACCTGAAGTGAAGCATCGGAATCTGAAACAGGACTCATCGGAGAGGTTCAAATCATAGAAAGTTAGAGTGTCAGTCCGCTTGTACTTAAGTCGTCATTGTGCCTTTTGTATTAAATTCGGATGCAGTTTCTGTGTTTCATCGTCAATAAGAAGGTCCGAGGGGTGCAGTAAACCAGAAGTGTAGCATCGGAATCTAAAACTGGACTCACAGGGGAGGTTCAAATCATAGAAAGTTAGAGTGATAGTCCTCTTTTACTTAAGTCGGCATTGTGCTTTTGAGTTTAATTCCGATGCAATTTCTGTGTCTCATCGTCAATAAGAAGGTTCAAGGGATACAGTAAACCTGAAGTGAAGCATCGGAATCTAAAACTGGACTCACAGGAGAGGTTCAAATCATAGAAAGTTAGAGTGTCAATCCTCTCGTACTTAAGTCGGCATTGTGCATTTTGCATTAAATTCGGATGCATTTTCTGTGTTTCATCGTCAATAAGAAGGTCCAAGGGATACAGTAAACCTGAAGTGAAGCATCGAAATCTAACACAGGACTCACAGGAGAGGTTCAGATCATGGAAAGTTAGAGTGTCAGTCCTCTTGTACTTAAGTCGGCATTGTGCCTTTTGAGTTTAATTCCGATGCAATTTCTGTATTTCATCGTCAATAAGAAGGTCCAATGCATACAGTAAACCTGAAGTGAAGCTTCGGAAAGTAAAACTGGACTCACAGGAGAGGTTGAAATCATAGAAAGTTAGAGTGTAAGTCCTCTTGTACTTAAGACGGCATCGTGCCTTTCGAAATTAATTTGATGCAATTTCTGTGTTTCAACGTCAATAAGACGGTCCAATGTATACAGTGAAAATGAACTGAAGCATCGGTATCTAAAACTGGACTCACAGGTCAGGTTCAAATCATAGAAAGTTAGAGTGTCAGTTCTCTTGTACTTAAGTCGGCATTGTGCCTTTTGTATTAAATTCGGATGCAATTTCTGTGTTTCATCGTCAATAAGAAGGTTCAAGGGATACAGTAAACCTGAAGTGAAGCATCGGAATCTAAAACTGGACTCACTGGAGAGGTTCAAGTTATAGAAAGTTAGAGTGTCAGTCCTCTGGTACTTAAGTCGGCATTGTGCCCTTTGTATTAAATTCGGATGCAATTTCTGTGTTCATCATCAATAAGAAGGTCCAAGGGATACTGTAAACCTGAAGTGAAGCATCGGAGACTAAAACTGGACTCACAGGTGAGGTTCAATTCATTCAAAGTTAGAGTGCCAGTCCTCCTGTACTTAAATCGGCATTGTGCTTTTTGTATTAAATTCGGATGCATCTTCTGTGTTTCATCGTCAATAAGAAGGTCCAAGGGATACAGTAAACCTGAAGTGAAGCATCGGAATCTAAAAACTGGACTCACAGCAGAGGTTCAAATCATACAAAGTTAGAGTGTCAGTCCTCTTGTACTTAAGTCGGCATTGTGCCTTTTGTATTAATTTCGGAAGTAATTTCTGTGTTTCATCGTCAATAAGAAGGTCCAAGGGATACAGTAAACCTGAAGTGAAACATCGGAATCTAAAACAGGACTCACAGGAGAGGTTCAAATAATAGAAAGTTAGTGTGTCAGTCGTCTTGTACTTAAGTCGGCATTGTGCCTGTTGTATTAAATACGGATGCAATTTCTGTGTTTCATCGTCAATAAGAGGGTCCAACGGATACAGTAAACCTGAAGTGAAGCATCGGAATCTAAAACTGGACACACAGGAGGGGTTAAAATCATAGAAAGTTAGAGCGTCAGTCCTCTTGTACTTAAGTCTTCATTGTGCCATTTGTATTAAAATCAGATGCAATTTCTGTGTTTCTTCGTCAATAAGAAGGTCCAAGGGATACAGTAAAAATGAAGTTAAGCATCGGAATCTAAAACTGGACACACAGGAGATGTTCAAATCATAGGAAGTTAGAGTGTCAGTCCTCTTGTACTCACGTCGGCATTGTGCCTTTTGAATTTTATTCCGATGCAATTTCTGTGCTTCATCGTCAATAAGAAAGTCCAACGTATACAGTAAACCTGAAGTGAAGCATCGGAATCTAAAACAGGACTCACAGGAGAGGTTAAAATCATAGAAAGTTAGAGTGTCAGTCCTCGTGTACTTAAGACGGCATTGTGCCTTTTGAATTTAATTCCTATCCAATTTCTGTGCTTCATCGTCAATAAGAAGGTCCAAGGGATACAGTAAACCTGAAGTGAAGCATCGGAATCTAAAACAGGACCCACAGGAGAGGTTCAAATCATAGAAAGTTAGAGTGTCAGTCCGCTTGTACTTAAGTCGGCATTGTGCCTTTTGTATTAAATTCGGATGCAGTTTCTGTGTTTCATCGTCAATAAGAAGGTCCGAGGGGTACAGTAAACCAGAAGTGTAGCATCGGAATCTAAAACTGGACTCACAGGGGAGGTTCAAATCATAGAAAGTTAGAGTGTCAGTCCTCTTGTACTTAAGTCGGCATTGTGCCTTTTGAGTTTAATTCCGATGCAATTTCTGTGTTTCATCGTCAATAAGAAGGTCCCAGGGATACAGTAAACCTGAAGTGAAGCATCTGAATCTAAAACTGGACTCACCGGAGAGGTTCAAATCAAAGAAAGTTAGTGTGTCAATCCTCTTCTACTTAAGACGGCATTGTGCATTTTGTATTAAATTCGGATGCAATTTCTGTGTTTCATCGTCAATAAGAAGGTCCAAGGGATACAGTAAACCTGAAGTGAAGCATCAGAATCTAAAACAGGACTCACAGGAGAGGTTCAAATCATAAAAAGTTAGAGTGTCAGTTCCCTTGTACTTCAGTCGGCCTTGTGCCTTTTGTATTAAATTCGGATGCAGTTTCTGTGTTTCATCGTCAATAAGAAGGTCCGAGGGGTACAGTAATCCTGAAGTGATGTATCGGAATGTAAAACTGGACTCACAGGAGAGGTTCAAATCATAGAAAGTTAGAGTGTCAGTCCTCTTGTACTTAAGTCGGCATTGTGCCTTTTGTATTAATTTCGGAAGTAATTTCTTTGTTTCATCGTCAATAAGAAGATCCAAGGATTCAGTAAACCTGAAGTGTAGCATCGGAATCTAAAACTGGACTCACAGGGGAGGTTCAAATCATAGAAAGTTAGAGTGTCAGTCCTCTTGTACTTACGTCGGCATTGTGCTTTTTGAATTTTATTCCGATGCAATTTCTGTGCTTCATCGTAAATAAGAACGTCCAACGTATACAGTAAACCTCAAGTGAAGCATCGGAATCTAAAAACTGGACTCACAGCAGAGGTTCAAATCATAGAAAGTTAGAGTGTCAGTCCTCTTGAAATTAAGTCGGCATTGTGCCTGTTGTATTAAATTCGGATGCAATTGCTGTGTTTCATCGTCAATAAGAGGGTCCAACGGATACAGTAAACCTGAAGTGAAGCATCGGAATCTAAAACTGGACTCACAGGAGAAGTTAAAATCATAGAAAGTTAGAGTGTCAGTCCTCCTGTACTTATGTCGGCAATGTGCCTTTTGTATTAAACTCGGATGCAATTTCTGTGTTTCATCGTCAATAAGAAGGTCCAATGGATACAGTAAACCTGAAGTGAAGCTTCGGAAACTAAAACTGGACTCACAGGAGAGGTTCAAATCATTGAAAGTTAGAGTGTCAGTCCTCTTGTACTTAAGACGGCATCGTGCCTTTCGAATTTAATTTGATGCAATTTCTGTGTTTCAACGTCAATAAGACGGTCCAATGTTTACAGTGAAAATGAAGTGAAGCATCGGTATCTAAAACTGGACTCACAGGTGAGGTTCAAATCATAGAAAGTTAGAGTGTCAGTTCCCTTGTACTTAAGTCGGCATTGTGCCTTTTGTATTAAATTCGGATGCAATTTCTGTGTTTCATCGTCAATAAGAAGGTCCAAGGGATATAGTAAACCTGAAGTGAAGCATAGGAATCTAAAACTGGGGTTCACTGGAGAGGTTCAAATTATAGAAAGTTAGAGTGTCAGTCCTCTTGTACTTAAGTCGGTATTGTGCCCTTTGTATTAAATTCGGATGCAATTTCTGTGTTCATCATCAATAAGAAGGTCCAAGGGACACAGTAAACCTGAAGTGAAGCATCGGAAACTAAAACTGGACTCACAGGTGAGGTTCAAATCATTCAAAGTTAGAGTGCCAGTCCTCCTGTACTTAAATCGGCATTGTGCATTTTGTATTAAATTCGGATGCATCTTCTGTGTTTCATCGTCAATAAGAAGGTCCAAGGGATACAGTAAACCTGAAGTGAGGCATCGGAATATAAAACTGGACTCACAGGAGTGGTTCAAATCATAGAAAGTTAGAGTGTCAGTCCTCTTGTACTTAAATCGGCATTGTGCCTTTTGTATTAAATTCGGATGCAATTTTCGTGTTTCATCGTCAATAAGAGGGTCCAAGGGATACAGTAAACCTGACGTGAAGCATCGGAATCTAAAACAGAACTCACAGGAGAGGTTCAAATCATAGAAAGTTAGAGTGTCAGTCCGCTTGTACTTAAGTCGGCATTGTGCCTTTTGTATTAAATTCGGATGCAGTTTCTGTGTTTCATCGTCAATAAGAAGGTCCGAGGTGTACAGTAAACCAGAAGTGTAGCATCGGAATCTAAAACTGGCCTCACAGGGGAGGTTCAAATCATAGGAAGTTAGTGTGTCAGTCCTCTTGTACTTAAGTCGGCATTGTGCCTTTTGAGTTTAATTCCGATGCAATTTCTGTGTTTCATCGTCAATAAGAAGGTCCAAGGGATACAGTAAACCTGAAGTGAAGCATCGAAATCTAAAACAGGACTCACAGGAGAGGTTCATCTCATAGAAAGTTAGAGTGTCAGACCTCTTGTATTTAAGTCGGCTATGTGCCTTTTGTATTACATTCGGATGCAATTTCTGTGTTTCATCGTCAATAAGAAGGTCCAATGGATACAGTAAACCTGAAGTGAAGCTTCGGAAACTACAACTGGACTCACAGGAGAGGTTAAAATCATAGAAAGTTAGAGTGTCAGTCCTCTTGTAATTAAGACGGCATCGTGCCTTTTGAATTTAATTCGATGCAATTTCTGTGTTTCAACGTCAATAAGACGGTCCAATGTATACAGTGAACCTGAAGTGAAGCATCGGAATCTAAAATTGGACTCACAGGTGAGGTTCAAATCATAGTAAGTTAGAGTGTCAGTTCTCTTGTACTTATGTCGGCATTGTGCTTTTGTATTAAATTCGGATGCAATTTCTGTGTTTCATCGTCAATAAAAAGGTGCAAGGGATACAGTAATCCTGAAGTTAAGCATCGGAACCTTAAACTGGACTCACAGGAGATGGTCAAATCATAGAAAGTTAGAGTGTCAGTCCTCTTGTCCTTAAGTCGACATTGTGGCTTTTGAATTTTGTTCCGATGCAATTTCTGTGCTTCATCGTCAATAAGAACGTCCAACGTATACAGTAAACGTGAAGTGAAGCATCGGAATCTAAAACAGGACTCACAGGAGAGGTTCAAATCGTAGTTAGTTAGAGTGTCAGTCCGCTTGTACTTAAGTCGGCAATGTGCCTTTTGTATTCAATTCGGATGCAGTGTCTGTGTTTCATCGTCAATAAGAAGGTCCGAGGGGTACAGTAAACCTGAAGTGATGCATCGGAATGTAAAACTGGACTCACAGGAGAGGTTCAAATCATAGAAAGTTAGAGTGTCAGTCCTCTTGTACATAAGTCGGCATTGTGCCTTTTGTATTAATTTCGGAAGTAATTTCTGTGTTTCATCGTCAATAAGAAGATTCAAGGGATTCAGTAAACCTGAAGTGTAGCATCGGAATCTAAAACTGGACTCACAGGGGAGGTTCAAATCATAGAAAGTTAGAGTGTCCGTCCTCTTGTACTTAAGTCGGCATTGTGCCTTTTGTATTAAATTCGGATGCAGTTTCTGTGTTTCATCGTCAATAAGAAGGTCCGAGGGGTACAGTAAACCAGAAGTGAAGCATCGAAATCTAAAACAGGACTCACAGGAGAGGTTCAGATCATAGAAAGTTAGAGTGTCAGACCTCTTGTACATAAGTCGGCTATGTGCCTTTTGTATTAAATTCGGATGCAATTTCTGTGTTTCATTGTCAATAAGAAGGTCCAATGGATACAGTAAACCTGAAGTGAAGCTTCGGAAACTAAAGCTGATCTCACAGGAGAGGTTCAAGTCATAGAAAGTTAGAGTGTCAGTCCTCTTGTACTTAAGACGGCATCGTGCCTTTTGAATTTAATTCGATACAATTTCTGTGTTTCAAGGCCAATAAGACGGTCCAATTTTTACAGTGAACCTGAAGTGAAGCATCGGAATCTAAAAATGGACTCACAGGTGAGGTTTAAATCATAGAAAGTTAGAGTGTCAGTTCTCTTGTACTTAAGTCGGCATTGTGCCTTTTGTATTAAATTCGGATGCATTTTCTGTGTTTCATCGTCAATAAGAAGGTGCAAGGGAAACAGTAAACCGGAAGTGAAGTATCGGAATCTAAAACTGGACTCACTGGAGAGGTTCAAATTATAGAAAGTTAGAGTGTCAGTCCTGTTGTACTTAAGTCGGCATTGTGCCCTTTGTATTAAATTCGGATGCAATTTCTGTGTTCATCGTCAATACGAAGGTCCAGGGGATACAGTAAACCTGAAGTGAAGCATCGGAAACTAAAACTGGACTCACAGGTGAGGTTTAAATCATTGAAAGTTAGAGTGTCAGTTCTCCTGTACTTAAGTCGGCATTGTGCCTTTTGAATTTAATTCCGATCCAATTTCTGTGCTTCATCGTCAATAAGAAGTTCCAAGGGATATAGTAAACCTGAAGTGAAGCATCGGAATCTAAAACAGGACTCACAGGAGAGGTTCAAATCATAGAAAGTTAGAGTGTCAGTCCTCTTGCACTTAAGTCGGCTTTGTGCCTTTTGTGTTAAATTCGGATGCAATTTCTGTGTTTCATCGTCAATAAGAGGGTCCAACGGATACATTAAACCTGAAGTGAAGCATCGGAATCTAAAACTGGACTCACAGGAGAGGTTAAAATCATAGAAAGTTAGAGTGTCAGTCCTCCTGTACTTAAGTCGGCATTGTGCCTTTTGAATTTAATTCCGATCCAATTTCTGTGCTTCATCGTCAATAAGAAGTTCCAAGGGATACAGTAAACCTGAAGTGAAGCATCGGAATCTAAAACAGGGCTCACAGGAGAGGTTCAAATCATAGAAAGTTAGAGTGTCAGTCCGCTTGTACTTAAGTCGGCATTATGCCTTTTGTATTAAATTCGGATGCAGTTTCTGTGTTTCATCATCAATAAGAAGGTCCGAGGGGTTCGGTAAACCAGAAGTGTAGCATCGGAATCTAAAACTGGACTCACAGAGGAGGTTCAAATCATAGAAAGTTAGAGTGTCAGTCCTCTTGTACTTAAGTCGGCATTGTGCCTTTTGTATTAAATTCGGATGCAATTTCTGTGTTTCATCGTCAATAAGAAGGTCCAAGGAATACAGTAAACCTGAAGTTAAGCATCGGAATCTAAAACTGGACACACAGGAGATGTTCAAATCATAGAAAGGTAGAGTCATCAGTCCTCTTGTACTTAAGTCGGCATTGTGCCTTTTGTATTAAATTCGGATGCAATTTCTGTGTTTCATCGTCAATAAGAGGGTCCAACGGATACAGTAAACCTGAAGTGAAGCATCGGAATTTAAAACAGGACTCACAGGAGAGGTTAAAATCATAGAAAGTTAGAGTGTCAGTCCTCTTGTACTTAATTCTTCATTGTGCCGTTTGTATTAAATTCAGATGCAATTTCTGTGTTTCTTCGTCAATAAGAAGGTCCAAGGGATTCAGTAAACATGAAGTGAAGCATCGGAAACTAAAACTGGTCTCACAGGAGATGTTCAACTCATAGAATGTTAGGGTGTCAGTCCTCCTGTACTTAAGTCGGCATTGTGCCTTTTGAATTTAATTCCGATCCAATTTCTGTGCTTCATAGTCAATAAGAAGGTCCAAGGGATACAGTAAAACTGACGTGAAGCATCGGAATCTAAAACAGAACTCACAGGAGAGGTTCAAATCATAGAAAGTTAGAGTGTCAGTCCGCTTGTACTTAAGTCGGCATTGTGCCCTTTGTATTAAATTTGGATGCAGTTTCTGTGTTTCATCGTCAATAAGAAGGTCCGAGATGTACAGTAAACCAGAAGTGTAGCATCGGAATCTAAACCTGGACTCACAGGGGAGGTTCAAATCATAGGAAGTTAGAGTGTCAGTCCTCTTGTACTTAAGTCGGCATTGTGCCTTTTGAGTTTAATTCCGGTGCAATTTCTGTGTTTCATCGTCAATAAGAAGGTCCAAGGGATACAGTAAACCTTAAGTGAAGCATCGGAATCTAACACTGGACTCACAGGAGAGGTTCAAATCATAGAAAGTTAGAGTGTCAATCTTATTGTACTTAAGTCGGCATTGTGCATTTTGCATTAAATTCGGATGCATTTTCTGTGTTTCATCGTCAATAAGAAGGTCCAAGGGATACAGTAAACCTGAATTGAAGCATCGAAATCTAAAACGGGACTCACAGGAGAGGTTCATATTATAGAAAGTTAGAGTGTCAGACCTCTTGTACTTAAGTCGGCATCGTGCCTTTTGAATTTAATTCGATGCAATTTCTGTCTTTCAACGTCAATAAGACGGTCCAATGTATACAGTGAACCTGAAGTGAAGCATCGGAATCTAAATTTGGACTCACAGGTGAGGTTCAAATCATAGAAAGTTAGAGTGAGAGTTCTCTTGTACTTATGTCGGCATTGTGCTTTTGTATTAAATTCGTATGCAATTTCTGTGTTTCATCGTCAATAAGAAGGTCCAAGGGATACAGTAAACCTGAAGTTAAGCATCGGAATCTTAAACTGGACTCACAGGAGATGTTCAAATCATAGAAAGTTAGAGTGTCAGTCCTCTTGTCCTTAAGTCGGCATTGTGCCTTTTGAATTTTGTTCCGATGCAATTTCTGTGCTTCATCGTCAATAAGAACGTCCAACGTATACAGTAAACCTGAAGTGAAGCATCGGAATCTAAAAACTGGACTCAGAGCAGAGGTTCAAATCATAGAAAGTTAGAGTGTCAGTCCTCTTGTACTTAAGTCGGCATTGTGCCTGTTGTATTAAATTCGGATGCAATTTCTGTGTTTCATCGTCAATAAGAGGGTCCAACGGATACAGTAAACCTGAAGTGAAGCATCGGAATCTAAAACTGGACTCACAGGAGAGGTTAAAATCATAGAAAGTTAGAGCGTCAGTCCTCTTGTACTTAAGTCTTCATTGTGCCGTTTGTATTAAATTCAGATGCAATTTCTGTGTTTCTTCGTCAATAAGAAGGTACCAGGGATACAATAAACCTGAAGTTAAGCATCGGAATCTAAAACTGGACACACAGGAGATGTTCAAATCATAGAAAGTTAGAGTGTCAGTCCTCTTGTACTTACGTCCTCATTGTGCCTTTTGATATTTATTCGGATGCAATTTCTGTGCTTCATCGTCAATAAGAACGTCCAACGTATACAGTAAACCTGAAGTGAAGCATCGGCATCTAAAAACTGGACTCACAGCAGAGGTAAAATCATAGAAAGTTAGAGTGTCAGTCCTCTTGTACTTAAGTCGGCATTGTGCCAGTTGAATTAAATTCGGATGCAATTGCTGTGTTTCATCGTCAATAAGAAGGTCCAAGGGATACAGTAAACCTGAAGTTAAGCGACGGAATCTAAAACTGGACTCACAGGAGATGTTCAAATCATAGAAAGTTAGAGTGTCAGTCCTCTTGTACTTAAGTCGGCATTGTGCCTTTTGAATTTTATTCCGATGCAATTTCTGTGCTTCATCGTCAATAAGAACGTCCAACGTATACAGTAAACCTGAAGTGACGCATCGGAATCTAAAACAGGACTCACAGGAGAGGTTCAAATCGTAGAAAGTTAGAGTGTCAGTCCGCTTGTACTTAAGTCGGCATTATGCCTTTTGTATTGAATTCGGATGCAGTTTCTGTGTTTCATCGTCAATAAGAAGGTCCGAGGGGTTCAGTTAACCAGAAGTGTAGCATCGGAATCTAAAACTGGACTCACAGAGGAGGTTCAAATCATAGAAAGTTAGAGTGTCAGTCCTCTTGTACATAAGTCGGCATTGTGCCTTTTGTATTAAATTCGGATGCAATTTCTGTGTTTCATCGTCAATAAGAAGGTCCAAGGAATACAGTAAACCTGAAGTTAAGCATCGGAATCTAAAACTGGACACACAGGAGATGTTCAAATCATAGAAAGGTTGAGTCGTCAGTCCTCTTGTACTTAAGTCGGCATTGTGCCTTTTGTATTAAATTCGGATGCAATTTCGGTGTTTCATCGTCAATAAGAGGGTCCAACGGATACAGTAAACCTGAAGTGAAACATCGGAATTTAAAACAGGACTCACAGGAGAGGTTAAAATCATAGAAAGTTAGAGTGTCAGTCCTCTTGTACTTAATTCTTCATTGTGCCGTTTGTATTAAATTCAGATGCAATTTCTGTGTTTCTTCGTCAATAAGAAGGTCCAAGGGATTCAGTAAACCTGAAGTGAAGCATCGGAATCTAAAACTGGACTCAAAGGAGAGGTTCAAATCATAGAAAGTTAGAGTGTCAATCCTCTTGTACTTAAGTCGGTATTGTGCATTTTGCATTAAATTCGGATGCATTTTCTGTGTTTCATCGTGAATAAGAAGGTCCAAGGGATACACTAAACCTGAAGTGAAGCATCGAAATCTAAAACAGGACTCACAGGAGAGGTTCAGATCATAGAAAGTTAGAGTGTCAGACCCCTTGTACTTAAGTCGGCTATGTGCCTTTTGTATTAAATTCGGATGCAATTTCTGTGTTTCATTGTCAATAAGAAGGCCCATGGGATACAGTAAACCTGAAGTGAAGTATCGGAATCTAAAACTGGACTCACTGGAGAAGTTCAAATTATAGAAAGTTAGAGTGTCAGTCCTGTTGTACTTAAGTCGGCATTGTGCACTTTGTATTAAATTCGGTTGCAATTTCTGTTTTCATCGTCAATACGAAGGTCCAAGGGATACAGTAAACCTGAAGTGAAGCATCGGAAACTAAAACTGGACTCACAGGTGATGTTTAAATCATTGAAAGTAAGAGTGCCAGTCCTCCTGTACTTAATTCTGCATTGTGCTTTTTGTATTAAATTCGGATGAATCTTCTGTGTTTTATCGTAAATAAGAAGGTCCAAGGAGTACAGTAAACCTGAAGTGAGGCATCGGAATCTAAAACTGGACTCACAGGAGAGGTTCAAATCATAGGAAGTTAGAGTGTCAGTCCTCTTGCACTTAAGTCAGCTTTGTGCCTTTTGTGTTAAATTCGGATGCAATTTCTGTGTTTCATCGTCAATAAGAGGGTCCAACGGATACATTAAACCTGAAGTGAAGCATCGGAATCTAAAACTGGACTCACAGGAGAGGTTAAAATCATAGAAAGTTAGAGTGTCAGTCCTCCTGTACTTAAGTCGGCATTGTGCCTTTTGAATTTAATTCCGATCCAATTTCTGAGCTTCATCGTCAATAAGAAGTTCCAAGGGATACAGTAAACCTGAAGTGAAGCATCGGAATCTAAAACAGGACTGACAGGAGAGGTTCAAATCATAGAAAGTTAGAGTGCCAGTCCGCTTGTACTTAAGTCGGCATTATGCCTTTTGTATTAAATTCGGATGCAGTTTCTGTGTTTCATCGTCAATAAGAAGGTCCGAGGGGTTCAGTAAACCAGAAGTGTAGCATCGGAATCTAAAACTGGACTCACAGAGGAGGTTCAAATCATAGAAAGTTAGAGTGTCAGTCCTCTTGTACTTAAGTCGGCATTGTGCCTTTTGAGTTTAATTCCGATGCAATTTCTGTGTTTCATCGTCAATAAGAAGGTCCAAGGGATACAGTAAACCTGAAGTGATGCATCTGAATCTAAAACTGGACTCACCGGAGAGGTTCAAATCATAGAAAGTTAGAGTGTCAATCCTCTTGTACTTAAGTCGGCATTGTGCATTTTGTATTAAATTCGGATGCAATTTCTGTGTTTCATCGTCAATAAGAATGTCCAAGTGATACAGTAAACCTGAAGTGAATCATCGGAATCTAAAACAGCACTCACAGGAAAGGTTCAAATCATAGAAAATTAGAGTGTCAGTCCTCTTGTACTTAAGTCGGCATTGTGCCTTTTGTATTAATTTCGGGTGTAATTTCAGTGTTTCATCGTCAATACGAAGGTCCAAGGATACAGTAAACCTGAAGTGAAGCATCGGAATCTAAAACTGGACTCACAGGAGAGGTTAAAATCATAGAAAGTTAGAGTGTCAGTCCTCTTGTACTTAAGTCGGCATTGTGCCTTTTGTATTAAATTCGGATGCAGTTTCTGTGTTTAATTGTCAATAAGAAGGTCCGAGGGGTACAGTAAACCGGAAGTGTAGCATCGGAATCTAAAACTGGACTCACAGGGGAGGTTCAAATCATAGAAAGTTAGAGTGTCAGTCCTCTTATACTTATGTCGGCATTGTGCCTCTTGAGTATAATTACGATGCAATTTCTGTGTTTCATCGTCAATAATAAGGTCCAAGGGATACAGTAAACCTGAAGTGAAGCGTCTGAATCTAAAACTGGACTCACCGGAGAGGTTCAAATCATAGAAAGTTAGAGTGTCAATCCTCTTGTACTTAAGTCGGCATTGTGCATTTTGTATTAAATTCGGATGCAATTTCTGTGTTTCATCGTCAATAAGAAGGTCCAAGTGATACAGTAAACCTGAAGTGAATCATCGGAATCTAAAACAGGACTCACAGGAAAGGTTAAAATCATAGAAAGTTAGAGTGTCAGTCCTCTTGTACTTAAGTCGACATTGTGCCTTTTGTATTAATTTCGGATGTAATTTCTGTGTTTCATCATCAATACGAAGGTCCAAGGGATACAGTAAACCTGAAGTGATGCATCTGAATCTAAAACTGGACTCACCGGAGAGGTTCAAATCATAGAAAGTTAGAGTGTCAATCCTCTTGTACTTAAGTCGGCATTGTGCATTTTGTATTAAATTCGGATGCAATTTCTGTGTTTCATCGTCAATACGAAGGTCCAAGGGATACAGTAAACCTGAAGTGAAGCATCGAAATCTAAAACAGGACTCACAGGGGAGGTTCAGATCATAGAAAGTTAGAGTGTCAGTCCTTTTGTACTTAAGTCGGCATTGTGCCTTTTGTATTAAATTGGGATGCAGTTTCTGTGTTTAATTGTCAATAAGAAGGTCCGAGGGGTACAGTAAACCGGAAGTGATGCATCGGAATGTAAAACTGGACTCACAGGAGAGGTTCAAATCATACAAAGTTAGAGTGTCAGTCCTCTTGTACTTAAGTCGGCATTGTGCCTTTTGTATTAATTTCGGAAGTAATTTCTGTGTTTCATCGTCAATAAGAAGATCCAAGGGATTCAGCAAACCTGAAGTGTAGCATCGGAATCTAAAACTGGACTCACAGGGGAGGTTCAAATCATAGAAAGTTAGAGTGTCAGTCCTCTTATACTTATGTCGGCATTGTGCCTCTTGAGTATAATTCCGATGCAATTTCTGTGTTTCATCGTCAATAATAAGGTCCAAGGGATACAGTAAACCTGAAGTGAGGCATCGGAATCTAAAACCGGACTCACAGGAGAGGTTCAAAGCATAGAAAGTTAGAGTGTCAATCCTCTTGTACTTAAGTCGGCATTGTGCATTTTGTATTAAATTCGGATGCAATTTCTGTGCTTCATCGTCAATAAGTAGGTCCAAGGGATACAGTAAACCTGAAGTGAAGCATCGGAATCTAAAACAGGACTCACAGGAGAGGTTCAAATCATAGAAAGTTAGAGTGTCAGTCCGCTTGTACTTAAGTCGGCATTATGCCTTTTGTATTAAATTCGGATGCAGTTTCTGTGTTTCATCGTCAATAAGAAGGTCCGAGGGGTTCAGTAAACCAGAAGTGTAGCATCGGAATCTAAAACTGGACTCACAGAGGAGGTTCAAATCATAGAAAGTTAGAGTGTCAGTCCTCTTGTACTTAAGTCGGCATTGTGCCTTTTGAGTTTAATTCCGATGCAATTTCTGTGTTTCATCATCAATAAGAAGGTCCAAGGGATACAGTAAACCTAAAGTGAAGCATCTGAATCTAAAACTGGACTCACCGGAGAGGTTCAAATCAAAGAAAGTTAGAGTGTTAATCCTCTTGTACTTAAGTCGGCATTGTGCATTTTGTATTAAATTCGGATGCAATTTCTGTGTTTCATCGTCAATAAGAAGGTCCAAGGGATACAGTAATCCTGAAGTGAAGCATCGGAATCTAAAACAGGACTCACAGGAGAGGTTCAAAACATAGAAAGTTAGAGTGTCAGTCCTCTTGTACTTAAGTCGGCATTGTGCCTTTTGTTTTAAATTCGGATGCAGTTTCTGTGTTTCATCGTCAATAAGAAGATCCGAGGGGTACAGTAAACCTGAAGTGATGCATCGGAATGTAAAACTGGACTCACAGGAGAGGTTAAAATCATAGAAAGTTAGAGTGTCAGTCCTCTTGTACTTAAGTCGGCATTGTGCCTTTTGTATTAATTTCGGAAGTAATTTCTGTGTTTCATCGTCAATAAGAAGATCCAAGGGATTCAGTAAACCTGATGTGTAGCATTGGAATCTAAAACTGGACTCACAGGGGAGGTTCAAATCATAGAAAATTAAAGTGTCAGTCCTCTATACTTATGTCGGCATTGTGCCTCTTGAGTATAATTCCGATGCAATTTCTGTGTTTCATCGTCAATAAGAAGGTCCAAGGGATACAGTAAACCTGACGTGACGCATCGGAATCTAAAACCGGACTCACAGGAGAGGTTCAAATCATAGAAAGTTAGAGTGTCAGTCCTCTTGTACTTAAGTCGGCATTGTGCCTTTTGTATTAATTTCGGATGTAATTTCTGTGTTTCATCGTCAATACGAAGGTCCAAGGGATACAGTAAACCTGAAGTGAAGCATCGGAATCTAAAACTGGACTCACAGGAGAGGTTAAAATCATAGAAAGTTAGAGTGTCAGTCCTCCTGTACTTAAGTCGGCATTGTGCCTTTTGAATTTAATTCCGATCCAATTTCTGTGCTCCATCGTCAATAAGAAGGTCCAAGGGATACAGTAAACCTGAAGTGAAGCATCGGAATCTAAAACAGGACTCACAGGAGAGGTTCAAATCATAGAAAGTTAGAGTGTCAGTCCGCTTGTACTTAAGTCGGCAATATGCCTTTTGTATTAAATTCGGATGCAGTTTCTGTGTTTCATCGTCAATAAGAAGGTCTGAGGGGTTCAGTAAACCAGAAGTGTAGCATCGGAATCTAAAACTGGACTCACAGAGGAGGTTCAAATCATAGAAAGTTAGAGTGTCAGTCCTCTTGCACTTAAGTCGGCATTGTGCCTTTTGAGTTTAATTCCGATGCAATTTCTGTGTTTCATCGTCAATAAGAAGGTCCAAGGGATACAGTAAACCTGAAGTGAAGCATCTGATTCTAAAACTGGACTCACCGGAGAGGTTCAAATCAAAGAAAGTTAGAGTGAAAATCCCTTTGTACTTAAGTCAGCATTGTGCATTTTGTATTAAATTCGAATACAATTTCTGTGTTTCAACGTCAATAAGAAGGTCCAAGGGATACAGTAATCTTGAAGTGAAGCATCGGAATCTAAAACTGGACTCACAGGAGAGGTTCAAATCATAGAAAGTTAGAGTGTCAGTCCTCTTGTACTTAAGTCGGCATTGTGCTTTTGTATTAAATTCGGATGCAGTTTCTGTGTTTAATCGTCAATGAGAAGGTCCGTGGGGTACAGTAAACCTGAAGTGATGCATCGGAATGTAAAACTGGACTCACAGGAGAGGTTCAAATCATAGAAAGTTAGAGTGTCAGTCCTCTTGTACTTTAGTCGGCATTGTGCCTTTTGTATTAATTTCGGAAGTAATTTCTGTGTTTCATCGTCAATAAGAAGATCCAAGGGATTCAGTAAACCAGAAGTGTAGCATCGGAATCTAAAACTGGACTCACAGGGGAGGTTCAAATCATAGAAAGTTAGAGTGTCAGTCCTCTTATACTTATGTCGGCATTGTGCCTCTTGAGTATAATTCCGATGCAATTTCTGTGTTTCATCGTCAATAAGAAGGTCCAAGGGATACAGTTAACCTGAAGTGAAGCATCGGAATCTAAAACTGGACTCACAGGAGAGGTTCAAATCATAGAAAGTTAGAGTGTCAATCCTCTTGTACTTAAGTCGTCATTGTGCGTTTTGCATTAAATTCGGATGCATTTTCTGTGTTTCATCGTCAATAAGAAGGTCCAATGTATACAGTGAACCTGAAGTGAAGCATCGGAATCTAAAAATGGACTCACAGGTGAGGTTCAAATCATAGAAAGTTAGAGTGTCAGTTCTCTTGTACTTATGTCGGCATTGTGCCTTTTGAATTAAATTCGGATGCAATTTCTGTGTTTCATCGTCAATAAGAAGGTCCAAGGGATACAGTAAACCTGAAGTGAGGTATCGGAATCTAAAACTGGACTCACTGCAGAGGTTCAAAATATAGAAAGTTAGAGTGTCAGTCCTCTTGTACTTAAGTCGGCATTGTGCCCTATGTATTAAATTCGGATGCAATTTCTGTGTTCATCGTCAATAAGAATGTCCAAGGGATACAGTAAACCTGAAGTGAAGCATCGGAAACTAAAACTGGACTCACAGGTGAGGTTTAAATCATTGAAAGTTAGAGTGCCAGTCCTCCTGTACTTATTTCGGCATTGTGCTTTTTGTATTAAATTCGGATGAATCTTCTGTGTTTCATCGTCAATAAGAAGGTCCAAGGGATACAGTAAATCTGAAGTGAGGCATCGGAATCTAAAACTGGACTCACAGGAGTGGTTAAATCATAGAAAGTTAGAGTGTCAGTCCTCTTGTACTTAAGTCGGCATTGTGCCTTTTGAGTTTAATTCCGATGCAATTTCTGTGTTTCATCGTCAATAAGAAGGTCCAAGGGATACAGTAAACCTAAAGTGAAGCATCTGAATCTATAACTGGACTCACCGGAGAGGTTCAAATCAAAGAAAGTTATAGTGTCAGTTCTCTTGTACTTATGTCGGCATTGTGCCTTTTGTATTAAATTCGGATGCAATTTCTGTGTTTCATCGTCAATAAGAAGGTCCAAGGGATACAGTAAACCTGAAGTGAAGCTTCGGCAACTAAAACTGGACTCACAGGAGAGGTTCAAATCATAGAAAGTTAGAGTGTCAGTCCTCTTGTACTTAAGACGGCATCGTGCCTTTTGAATTTAATTCGATGCAATTTCTTTGTTTCAAGGCCAATAAGACGGTCCAATGTATACAGTGAACCTGAAGTGAAGCATCGGAATCTAAAACTGGACTCACAGGAGAGGTTAAAATCATAGAAAGTTAGAGTGTCAGTCCTCTTGTACTTAAGTCGGCATTGTGCCTTTTGAGTTTAATTCCGATGCAATTTCTGTGTTTCATCGTCAATAAGAAGGTCCAAGGGATACAGTAAACCTAAAGTGAAGCATGCGAATCTATAACTGGACTCACCGGAGAGGTTCAAATCAAAGAAAGTTAGAGTGTCAGTTCTCTTGTACTTATGTCGGCATTGTGCCTTTTGAATTAAATTCGGATGCAATTTCTGTGTTTCATCGTCAATAAGAAGGTCCAAGGGATACAGTAAACCTGAAGTGAGGTATCGGAATCTAAAACTGGACTCACTGCAGAGGTTCAAAATATAGAAAGTTAGAGTGTCAGTCCTCTTGTACTTAAGTCGGCATTGTGCCCTATGTATTAAATTCGGATGCAATTTCTGTGTTCATCGTCAATAAGAATGTCCAAGGGATACAGTAAACCTGAAGTGAAGCATCGGAAACTAAAACTGGACTCACAGGTGAGGTTTAAATCATTGAAAGTTAGAGTGCCAGTCCTCCTGTACTTAATTCGGCATTGTGCTTTTTGTATTAAATTCGGATGAATCTTCTGTGTTTCATCGTCAATAAGAATGTCCAAGGGATACAGTAAACCTGAAGTGAGGCATCGGAATCTAAAACTGGACTCACAGGAGAGGTTCAAATCATAGAAAGTTAGAGTGTCAGTCCTCTTGTACTTAAGTCGGCTTTGTGCCTTTTGTGTTAAATTCGGATGCAATTTCTGTGTTTCATCGTCAATAAGAGGGTCCAACGGATACAGTAAACCTGAATTGAAGCATCGGAATCTAAAACTGGACTCACAGGAGAGGTTAAAATCATAGAAAGTTAGAGTGTCAGTCCTCTTGTACTTAAGTCGGCATTGTGCCTTTTGAATTTAATTCCGATCCAATTTCTGTGCTTCATCGTCAATAAGAAGGTCCAAGGGATACAGTAAACCTGAAGTGAAGCATCGGAATCTAAAACAGGACTCACAGGAGAGGTTCAAATCATAGAAAGTTAGAGTGTCAGTCCGCTTGTACTTAAGTCGGCATTATGCCTTTTGCATTAAATTCGGATGCAGTTTCTGTGTTTCATCGTCAATAAGAAAGTCCGAGGGGTTCAGTAAACCAGAAGTGTAGCATCGGAATCTAAAACTGGACTCACAGAGGATGTTCAAATCATAGAAAGTTAGAGTGTCAATCCTCTTGTACATAAGACGGCATTGTGCATTTTGTATTAAATTCGGATGCAATTTCTGTGTTTCATCATCAATAAGAAGGTCCAAGGGGTACAGTAATCCTGAAGTAAAGCATCGGAATCTAAAACAGGATTCACAGGAGAGGTTCAAATCATAGGAAGTTAGAGTGTCAGTCCTCTTGTACTTAAGTCAGCATTGTGCATTTTGTATTAAATTCGGATACAATTTCTGTGTTTCATCGTCAATAAGAAGGTCCGAGGGGTACATTAAACCTGAAGTGATGCATCGGAATGTAAAACTGGACTCACAGGAGAGGTTCAAATCATAAAAAGTTAGAGTGTCAGTCCTCTTGTACTTAAGTCGCCATTGTGCCTTTTGTATTACTTTAGGAAGTAATTTCTGTGTTTCATCGTCAATAAGAAGATCCAAGGGATTCAGTAAACCTAAAGTGTAGCATCGGAATCTAAAACTGGACTCACAGGGAGGTTCAAATCATAGAAAGTTAGAGTGTCAGTCCTTTTATACTTATGTCGGCATTGTGCCTTTTGTATTAATTTCGGATGTAATTTCTGTGTTTCATCGTCAATAAGAAGGTCCAAGGGATACAGTAAACCTGAAGTGAGGCATCGGAATCTAAAACCGGACTCACAGGAGAGGTTCAAATCATAGAAAGTTAGAGTGTCAATCCTCTTGCTCTTAAGTCGGCATTGTGCATTTTGTATTAAATTCGGATGCAATTTCTGTGCTTCATCGTCAAAAGAAGCTCCAAGGGATACAGTAAACCTGAAGTGAAGCATCGAAATCTAAAACAGGACTCACAGGGGAGGTTCAGATCATAGAAAGTTAGAGTGTCAGTCCTCTTGTACTTAAGTCGGCATTGTGCCTTTTGAGATTAATTCCGATGCAATTTCTGTGTTTCATCGTCAATAAGAAGCTCCAAGGGATACAGTAAACCTGAAGTGAAGCATCTGAATGTAAAACTGGACTCACCGGAGAGGTTCAAATCATAGAAAGTTAGAGTGTCAATCCTCTTGTACTTAAGTCGGCATTGTGCATTTTGTATTAAATTCGGATGCAATTTCTGTGTTTCATCGTCAATAAGAAGGTCCAAGGGATACAGTAAACCTGAAGTGAATCATCGGAATCTAAAACAGGACTCACAGGAGAGGTTCAAATCATAGAAAGTTAGAGTGTCAGTCCTCTTGTACTTAAGTCGGCATTGTGCATTTTGTATTAAATTCGGATGCAATTTCTGTGCTTCATCGTCAAAAGAAGCTCCAAGGGATACAGTAAACCTGAAGTGAAGCATCGAAATCTAAAACAGGACTCACAGGGGAGGTTCAGATCATAGAAAGTTAGAGTGTCAGTCCTCTTGTACTTAAGTCGGCATTGTGCCTTTTGAATTCAATTCCAATCCAATTTCTGTGCTTCATCGTCAATAAGAAGGTCCAAGGGATACAGTAAACCTGAAGTGAAGCATCGGAATCTAAAACAGGACTCACAGGAGAGGTTCAAATCATAGAAAGTTAGAGTGTCAGTCCGCTTGTACTTAAGTCGGCATTATGCCTTTTGTATTAAATTCGGATGCAGTTTCTGTGTTTCATCGTCAATAAGAAGGTCCGAGGGGTTCAGTAAACCAGAAGTGTAGCATCGGAATCTAAAACTGGACTCACAGAGGAGGTTCAAATCATAGAAAGTTAGAGTGTCAGCCCTCTTGCACTTAAGTCGGCAGTGTGCCTTTTGAGTTTAATTCCGATGCAATTTCTGTGTTTCATCGTCAATAAGAAGGTCCAAGGGATACAGTAAACCTGAAGTGAAGCATCTGAATCTAAAACTGGAGTCACCGGAGAGGTTCAAATCAAAGAAAGTTAGAGTGTCAATCCTCTTGTACTGAAGTCATCATTGTGCATTTTGTATTAAATTCGGATACAATTTCTGTGTTTCATCGTCAATAAGAAGGTCCAAGGGATACAGTAATCTTGACGTGAAGCATCGGAATCTAAAACAGGACTCACAGGAGAGGTTCAAATCATAGAAAGTTAGAGTGTCAGTCCTCTTGTACTTAACTCTGCATTGTGCCTTTTGTATTAAATTCAGATGCAGTTTCTGTGTTTCATCGTCAATAAGAAGGTCCGAGGGGTACAGTAAACCTGAAGTGATGCATCGGAATGTACAACTGGACTCACAGGAGAGGTTCAAATCATAGAAAGTTAGAGTGTCAGACCTCTTGTACTTAAGTCGCCATTGTGCCTTTTGTATTAATTTAGGAAGTAATTTCTGTGTTTCATCGTCAATAAGAAGATCCAAGGGATTCAGTAAACCTGAAGTGTACCATCGGAATCTAAAACTGGACTCACAGGGGAGGTTCAAATCATAGAAAGTTAGAGTGTCAATCCTCTTGTACTTAAGTCGGCATTGTGCATTTTGTATTAAATTCGGATGCAATTTCTGTGTTTCATCGTCAATAAGAGGGTCCAAGGGATACAGTAAACCTGAAGTGAATCATCGGAATCTAAAACAGGACTCACAGGAGAGGTTCAAATCATAGAAAGTTAGAGTGTCAGTCCTCTTGTACTTAAGTCGGCATTGTGCCTTTTGTATTAATTTCGGATGTAATTTCTGTGTTTCATCGTCAATAAGAAGATCCAAGGGATACAGTAAACCTGAAGTGAAGCAACGGAATCTAAAACCGGACTCACAGGAGAGGTTCAAATCATAGAAAGTTAGAGTGTCAGTCCTCTTGTATTTAAGTCGGCATTGTGCCTCTTGAGTTTAATTCCGATGCAATTTCTGTGTTTCATCGTCAATAAGAAGGTCCAAGGGATACAGTAAACCTGAAGTGAAGCATCGGAATCTAAAGCCGGACTCACAATAGAGGTTCAAATCATAGAAAGTTAGAGTGTCAATCCTCTTGTACTTAAGTCGGCATTGTGCCCTTTGTATTAAATTCGGAAGCAATTTCTGTGTTCATCGTCAATAATGAGGTCCAAGGGATACAGTAAACCTGAAGTGAAGCATCGTAATCTTAAACTGGACTCACAGGAGAGGTTCAAATCATTGAAAGTGAGAGTGTCAGTCCTCTTGTACTTAAGTCGGCATTGTGCCTTTTGTATTAAATTCTTATGAATCTTCTGTGTTTCATCGTCAATAAGAAGGTCCAAGGGATACAGTAAACCTGAAGTGAGGCATCGGAATCTAAAACTGGACTCACAGGAGAGGTTCAAATCATAGAAAGTTAGAGTGTCAGTCCTCTTGTACTTAAGTCGGCATTGTGCCTTTTGAATTTAATTCCTATCCAATTTCTGTGCTTCATCGTCAATAAGAAGGTCCAAGGGATACAGTAAACCTGAAGTGAAGCATCGGAATCTAAAACAGGACTCACAGGAGAGGTTCAAATCATAGAAAGTTAGAGTGTCAGTCCGCTTGTACTTAAGTCGGCATTATGCATTTTGTATTAAATTCGGATGCAGTTTCTGTGTTTCATCGTCAATAAGAAGGTCCGAGGGGTTCAGTAAACCAGAAGTGTAGCATCGGAATCTAAAACTGGACTCACAGAGGAGGTTCAAATCATAGAAATTTAGAGTGTCAGTCCTCTTGTACTTAAGTCGGCATTGTGCATTTTGTATTAAATTCGGATGCAATTTCTGTGTTTCATCGTCAATAAGAAGGTCCAAGGGATACAGTAAACCTGAAGTGAATCATCGGAATCTAAAACAGAACTCACGGGAGAGGTTCAAATCATAGAAAGTTAGAGTGTCAGCCCTCTTGTACTTAAGTCGGCATTGTGCCTTTTGTATTAATTTCGGATGTAATTTCTGTGTTTCATCGTCAATATGAAGGTCCAAGGGATACAGTAAACCTGAAGTGAAGCATCGGAATCTAAAACTGGACTCACAGGAGAGGTTAAAATCATAGGAAGTTAGAGTGTCAGTCCTTCTGAACTTAAGTCGGCATTGTGCCTTTTGAATTCAATTCTAATCCAATTTCTGTGCTTCATCGTCAATAAGAAGGTCCAAGGTATACAGTAAACCTGAAGTGAAGCATCGGAATCTAAAACAGGACTCACAGGAGAGGTTCAAATCATAGAAAGTTAGAGTGTCAGTCCGCTTGTACTTAAGTCGGCATTATGCCTTTTGTATTAAATTCGGATGCAGTTTCTGTTTTTCATCGTCAATAAGAAGGTCCGAGGGGTTCAGTAAACCAGAAGTGTAGCATCGGAATCTAAAACTGGACTCACAGAGGAGGTTCAAATCATAGAAAGTTAGAGTGTCAGTCCTCATGCACTTAAGTCGGCAGTGTGCCTTTTGAGTTTAATTCCGATGCAATTTCTGTGCTTCATCGTCAATAAGAAGCTCCAAGGGATACAGTAAACCTGAAGTGAATCATCGGAATCTAAAACAGAACTCACGGGAGAGGTTCAAATCATAGAAAGTTAGAGTGTCAGTCCTCTTGTACTTAAGTCGGCATTGTGCCTTTTGTATTAATTTCGGATGTAATTTCTGTGTTTCATCGTCAATATGAAGGTCCAAGGGATACAGTAAACCTGAAGTGAAGCATCGGAATCTAAAACTGGACTCACAGGAGAGGTTAAAATCATAGAAAGTTAGAGTGTCAGTCCTCCTGAACTTAAGTCGGCATTGTGCCTTTTGAATTCAATTCTAATCCAATTTCTGTGGTTCATCGTCAATAAGAAGGTCCAAGGTATACAGTAAACCTGAAGTGAAGCATCGGAATCTAAAACAGGACTCACAGGAGAGGTTCAAATCATAGAAAGTTAGAGTGTCAGTCCGCTTGTACTTAAGTCGGCATTATGCCTTTTGTATTAAATTCGGATGCAGTTTCTGTGTTTCATCGTCAATAAGAAGGTCCGAGGGGTTCAGTAAACCAGAAGTGTAGCATCTGAATCTAAAACTGGACTCACAGAGGAGGTTCAAATCATAGAAAGTTAGAGTGTCAGTCCTCTTGCACTTAAGTCGGCATTGTGCCTTTTGTATTAAATTCGGATGCAGTTTCTGTGTTTCATCGTCAATAAGAAGGTCCGAGGGGTACAGTAAACCTGAAGTGATGCATAGGAATGTAAAACTGGACTCACAGGAGAGGTTCAAATCATAGAAAGTTAGAGTGTCAGTCCTTTTGTACTTAAGTCGGCATTGTGCCTTTTGTATTAATTTCGGAAGTAATTTCTGTGTTTCATCGTCAATAAGAAGATCCAAGGGATTCAGTAAACCTGAAGTGTAGCATCGGAATCTAAAACTGGACTCACAGGTGAGGTTCAAATCATAGAAAGTTAGAGTGTCAGTCCTCTTATACTTATGTCGGCATTGTGCCTCTTGAGTATAATTCCGATGCAATTTCTGTGTTTCATCGTCAATAAGAAGGTCCAAGGGATACACTAAACCTGAAGTGAGGCATCGGAATCTAAAACCGGACTCACAGGAGAGGTTCAAATCATAGGAAGTTAGAGTGTCAATCCTCTTGTACTTAAGTCGGCATTGTGCATTTTGTATTAAATTCGGATGCAATTTCTGTGCTTCATCGTCAATAAGAAGCTCCAAGGGATATAGTAAACCTGAAGTGAAGCATCGAAATCTAAAACAGGACTCACAGGGGGGGTTCAGATCATAGAAAGTTAGAGTGTCAGTCCTCTTGTTCTTAAGTCGGCATTGTGCCTTTTGAGTTTAATTCCGATGCAACTTCTGTGTTTCATCGTCAATCAGAAGGTCCAAGGGATACAGTAAACCTGAAGTGAAGCATCTGAATCTAACACTGGACTCACCGGAGAGGTTCAAATCATAGAAAGTTAGAGTGTCAATCCTCTTGTACTTAAGTCGGCATTGTGCATTTTGTATTAAATTCGGATGCAATTTCTGTGTTTCATCGTCAATAAGAAGGTCCAAGGGATACAGTAAACCTGTAGTGAATCATCGGAATCTAAAACAGAACTCACGGGAGAGGTTCAAATCATAGAAAGTTAGAGTGTCAGTCCTCTTGTACTTAAGTCGGCATTGTGCCTTTTGTATTAATTTCGGATGTAATTTCTGTGTTTCATCGTCAATATGAAGGTCCAAGGGATACAGTAAACCTGAAGTGAAGCATCGGAATCTAAAACTGGACTCACAGGAGAGGTTAAAATCATAGAAAGTTAGAGTGTCAGTCCTCCTGAACTTAAGTCGGCATTGTGCCTTTTGAATTCAATTCTAATCCAATTTCTGTGCTTCATCGTCAATAAGAAGGTCCAAGGTATACAGTAAACCTGAAGTGAAGCATCGGAATCTAAAACAGGACTCACAGGAGAGGTTCAAATCATAGAAAGTTAGAGTGTCAGTCCGCTTGTACTTAAGTCGGCATTATGCCTTTTGTATTAAATTCGGATGCAGTTTCTGTGTTTCATCGTCAATAAGAAGGTCCGAGGGGTTCAGTAAACTAGAAGTGTAGCATCGGAATCTAAAACTGGACTCACAGAGGAGGTTCAAATCATAGAAAGTTAGAGTGTCAGTCCTCTTGCACTTAAGTCGGCAGTGTGCCTTTTGAGTTTAATTCCGATGCAATTTCCATGTTTCATCGTCAATAAGTAGGTCCAAGGGATACAGTAAACCTGAAGTGAAGCATCTGAATCTAAAACTCGACTCACCGGAGAGGTTCAAATCAAACAAAGTTAGAGTGTCAATCCTCTTGTACTTAAGTCGGCATTGTGCATTTTGTATTAAATTCGGATACAATTTCTGTGTTTCATCGTCAATAAGAAGGTCCAAGGGATACAGTAATCTTGAAGTGAAGCATCGGAATCTAAAACAGGACTCACAGGAGAGGTTAAAATCATAGAAAGTTAGAGTGTCAGTCCTCTTGTACTTAACTCGGCATTGTGCCTTTTGTATTAAATTCGGATGCAGTTTCTGTGTTTCATCGTCAATAAGAAGGTCCAGGGGTACAGTAAACCTGAAGTGATGCATCGGAATGTAAAACTGGACTCACAGGAGAGGTTCAAATCATAGAAAGTTAGAGTGTCAGTCCTCTTGTACTTAAGTCGCCATTGTGCCTTTTGTATTAATTTAGGAAGTAATTTCTGTGTTTCATCGTCAATAAGAAGATCCAAGGGATTCAGTAAACCTGAAGTGTAGCATCGGAATCTAAAACTGGACTCACAGGGGAGGTTCAAATCATAGAAAGTTAGAGTGTCAGTCCTTTTATACTTATGTCGGCATTGTGCCTCTTGAGTATAATTCCGATGCAATTTCTGTGTTTCATCGTCAATAAGAAGGTCCAAGGGATACAGTAAACCTGAAGTGAGGCATCGGAATCTAAAACCGGACTCACAGGAGAGGTTCAAATCATAGAAAGTTAGAGTGTCAATCCTCTTGCTCTTAAGTCGGCATTGTGCATTTTGTATTAAATTCGGATGCAATTTCTGTGCTTCATCGTCAATAAGAAGCTCCAAGGGATACAGTAAACCTGAAGTGAAGCATCGAAATCTAAAACAGGACTCACAGGGGAGGTTCAGATCGTAGAAAGTAAGAGTGTCAGTCCTCTTGTACTTAAGTCGGCATTGTGCCTTTTGAGTTTCATTCCGATGCAATTTCTGTGTTTCATCGTCAATAAGAAGCTCCAAGGGATACAGTAAACCTGAAGTGATGCATCGAAATCTAAAACAGGACTCACAGGGGAGGTTCTGATCATAGAAAGTTAGAGTGTCAGTCCTCTTGTACTTAAGTCGGCAATGTGCCTTTTGAGTTTAATTCCGATGCAATTTCTGTGTTTCATCGTCAATAAGAAGGTCCAAGGGATACAGTAAACCTGAAGTGAAGCATCTGAATGTAAAACTGGACTCACCGGAGAGGTTCAAATCATAGAAAGTTAGAGTGTCAATCCTCTTGTACTTAAGTCGGCATTGTGCACTTTGTATTAAATTCGGATGCAATTTCTGTGTTTCATCGTCAATAAGAAGGTCCAAGGGATACAGTAAACCTGAAGTGAATCATCGGAATCTAAAACAGGACTCACAGGAGAGGTTCAAATCATAAAAAGTTAGTGTGTCAGTCCTCTTGTACTTAAGTCGGCATTGTGCCTTTTGTATTAATTTCGGATGTAATTTCTGTGTTTCATCGTCAATAAGAAAATCCAAGGGATACAGTAACCCTGAAGTGAAGCAACGGAATCTAAAACCGGACTCACAGGAGAGGTTCAAATCATAGAAAGTTAGAGTGTCAGTCCTCTTGTACTTAAGTCGGCATTGTGCCTCTTGAGTTTAATTCCGATGCAATTTCTGTGTTTCATCGTCAATAAGAAGGTCCAAGGGATACAGTAAACCTGAAGTGAAGCATCGGAATCTAAAGCCGGACTCACAGGAGAGGTTCAAATCATAGAAAGTTAGAGTGTCAATCCTCTTGTACTTAAGTCCGCATTGTGCCCTTTGTATTATATTCGGATGCAATTTCTGTGTTCATCGTCAATAATGAGGTCCAAGGGATACAGTAAACCTGAAGTGAAGCATCGTAATCTTAAACTGGACTCACAGGAGACGTTCAAATCATTGAAAGTGAGAGTGTCAGTCCTCTTGTACTTAAGTCGGCATTGTGCCTCTTGTATTAAATTCGGATGAATCTTCTGTGTTTCATCGTCAATAAGAAGGTCCAAGGGATACAGTAAACCTGAAGTGAGGCATCGGAAAATAAAACTGGACTCACAGGAGAGGTTCAAATCAAGAAAGTTAGAGTGACAGTCCTATTGTACTTAAGTCGGCTTTGTGCCTTTTGTGTTAAATTCGGATGCAATTTCTGTGTTTCATCGTCAATAAGAGGGTCCAACGGATACAGTAAACCTGAAGTGAAGCATCGGAATCTAAAACTGGACTCATAGGAGAGGTTAAAATCATAAAAAGTTAGAGTGTCAGCCCTCTTGTAGTTAAGTCGGCATTGTGCCTTTTGAATTTATTTCCTATCCAATTTCTGTGCTTCATCGTCAATAAGAAGGTCCAAGGGATACAGTAAACCTGAAGTGAAGCATCGGAATCTAAAACAGGACTCACAGGAGAGGTTCAAATCATAGAAAGTTAGAGTGTCAGTCCGCTTGTACTTAAGTCGGCATTATGCCTTTTGTATTAAATTCGGATGCAGTTTCTGTGTTTCATCGTTAATAAGAAGGTCCGAGGGGTTCAGTAAACCAGAGGTGTAGCATCGGAATCTAAAACTGGACTCACAGAGGAGGTTCAAATCATAGAAAGTTAGAGTGTCAGTCCTCTTGTACTTAAGTCGGCATTGTGCCTTTTGAGTTAAATTCCGATGCAATTTCTGTGTTTCGTCGTCAATAAGAAGGTTCAAGGGATACAGTAAACCTGAAGTGAAGCATCTGAATCTAAAACTGGACTCACCGGAGAGGTTCAAATCAAAGAAAGTTAGAGTGTCAATCCTCTTGTACTTAAGTCGGCATTGTGCATTTTGTATTAAATTCGGATACAATTTCTGTGTTTCATCGTCAATAAGAAGGTCCAAGGGATACAGTAATCTTGAAGTGAAGCATCGGAATCTAAAACAGGACTCACAGGAGAGGTTCAAATCATAGAAAGTTAGAGTGTCAGTCCTCTTGTACTTAACTCGGCATTGTGCCTTTTGTATTAAATTCGGATGCAGTTTCTGTGTTTCATCTTCAATAAGAAGGTCCAGGGGTACAGTAAACCTGAAGTGATCCATCGGAATGTAAAACTGGACTCACAGGAGAGGTTCAAATCATAGAAAGTTAGAGTGTCAGTCCTCTTGTACTTAAGTCGCCATTGTGCCTTTTGTATTAATTTAGGAAGTAATTTCTGTGTTTCATCGTCAATAAGAAGATCCAAGGGATTCAGTAAACCTGAAGTGTAGCATCGGAATCTAAAACTGGACTCACAGGGGAGGTTCAAATCATAGAAAGTTAGAGTGTCAGTCCTTTTATACTTATGTCGGCATTGTGCCTCTTGAGTATAATTCCGATGCAATTTCTGTGTTTCATCGTCAATACGAAGGTCCAAGGGATACAGTAAACCTGAAGTGAAGCATCGAAATCTAAAACAGGACTCACAGGGGAGGTTCAGATCATAGAAAGTTAGGGTGTCAGTCCTCTTGTACTTAAGTCGGCATTGTGCCTTTTGAGTTTAATTCCGATGCAATTTCTGTGTTTCATCGTCAATAAGAAGCTCCAAGGGATACAGTAAACCTGAAGTGAAGCATCGAAATCTAAAACAGGACTCACAGGGGAGGTTCAGATCATAGAAAGTTAGAGTGTCAGTCCTCTTGTACATAAGTCGGCATTGCGCCTTTTGAGTATAATTCCGATGCAGTTTCTGTGTTTCATCGTCAATAAGAAGGTCCAAGGGATACAGTAAACCTGAAGTGAAGCATCTGAATGTAAAACTGGACTCACCGAAGAGGTTCAAATCATAGAAAGTTAGAGTGTCAATCCTCTTGTACTTAAGTCGGCATTGTGCATTTTGTATTAAATTCGGATGCAATTTCTGTGTTCATCGTCAATAATGAAGTCCAAGGGATACAGTAAACCTGAAGTGAAGCATCGTAATCTTAAACTGGACTCACAGGAGAGGTTCAAATCATTGAAAGTGAGAGTGTCAGTCCTCTTGTACTTAAGTCGGCATTGTGCCTTTTGTATTAAATTCGGATGAATCTTCTGTGTTTCATCGTCAATACGAAGGTCCAAGGGATACAGTAAACCTGAAGTGTGGCATCGGAATCTAAAACAGGACTCACGGGAGAGGTTCAAATCATAGAAAGTTAGAGTGTCAATCCTCTTGTACGTAAGTCGGCATTGTGCATTTTGTATTAAATTCGGATGCAATTTCTGTGCTTCATCGTTAATAAGAAGGTCCAAGGGATACAGTAAACCTGAAGTGAAGCATCGAAATCTAAAACAGGACTCACAGGGGAGGTTCAGATCATAGAAAGTTAGAGTGTCAGTCCTCTTATACTTAAGTCGGCATTGTGCCTTTTGAGTTTAATTCCGATGCAATTTCTGTGTTTCATCGTCAATCAGAAGGTCCAAGGGATACAGTAAACCTGAAGTGAAGCATCTGAATCTAAAACTGGACTCACCGGAGAGGTTCAAATCATAGAAAGTTAGAGTGTCAATCCTCTTGTACTTAAGTCGGCATTGTGCATTTTGTATTAAATTCGGATGCAATTTATGTGTTTCATCGTCAATAAGAAGGTCCAAGGGATACAGTAAACCTGAAGTGAAGCATCGGAATCTAAAACAGGACTCACAGGAGAGGTTCAAATCATAGAAAGTTAGAGTGTCAGTCCGCTTGTACTGAAGTCGGAATTATGCCTTTTCTATTAAATTCGGATGCAGTTTCTGTGTTTCATCGTCAATAAGAAGGTCCAAGGGGTTCAGTAAACCAGAAGTGTAGCATCGGAATCTAAAACTGGACTCACAGAGAAGGTTCAAATCATAGAAAGTTAGAGTGTCAGTCCTCTTGTACTTAAGTCGGCATTGTGCATTTTGTATTAAATTCGGATGCAATTTCTGTGTTTCATCGTCAATAAGAAGGTCCAAGGGATACAGTAATCCTGAAGTGAAGCATCGGAACCTAAAACAGGACTCACAGGAGAGGTTCAAATCATAGAAAGTTAGAGTGTCAGTCCTCTTGTACTTAAGTCGGCATTGTGCCTTTTGTATTAAATTCGCATGCAGTTTCTGTGTTTCATCGTCAATAAGAAGGTCCGAGGGGTACAGTAAACCTGAAGTGATGCATAGGAATGTAAAACTGGACTCACAGGAGAGGTTCAAATCATAGAAAGTTAGAGTGTCAGTCCTTTTGTACTTAAGTCAGAATTGTGCCTTTTGTATTAATTTCGGAAGTAATTTCTGTGTTTCATCGTCAATAAGAAGATCCAAGGGATTCAGTAAACCTGAAGTGTAGCATCGGAATCTAAAACTGGACTCACAGGTGAGGTTCAAATCATAGAAAGTTAGAGTGTCAGTCCTCTTATACTTATGTCGGCATTGTGCCTCTTGAGTATAATTCCGATGCAATTTCTGTGTTTCATCATCAATAAGAAGGTCCAAGGGATACAGTAAACCTGAAGTGAGGCATCGGAATCTAAAACCGGACTCACAGGAGAGGTTCAAATATTAGAAAGTTAGAGTGTCAATCCTCTTGTACTTAAGTCGGCATTGTGCATTTTGTATTAAATTCGGATGCAATTTCTGTGCTTCATCGTTAATAAGAAGCTCCAAGGGATACAGTAAACCTGAAGTGAAGCATCGAAATCTAAAACAGGACTCACAGGGGAGGTTCAGATCATAGAAAGTTAGAGTGTCAGTCCTCTTGTTCTTAAGTCGGCATTGTGCCTTTTGAGTTTAATTCCGATGCAATATCTGTGTTTCATCGTCAATCAGAAGGTCCAAGGGATACAGTAAACCTGAAGTGAAGCATCTGAATCTAAAACTGGACTCACCGGAGATGTTCAAATCATAGAAAGTTAGACTGTCAATCCTCTTGTACTTAAGTCGGCATTGTGCGTTTTGTATTAATTTCGGATGTAAGTTCTGTGTTTCATCGTCAATATGAAGGTCCAAGGGATACAGTAAACCTGAAGTGAAGCATCGGAATCTAAAACTGCACTCACAGGAGAGGTTAAAATCATAGAAAGTTAGAGTGTCAGTCCTCCTGTACTTAAGTCGGCATTGTGCCTTTTGAATTTAATTCCGATCCAATTTCTGTGCTTCATCGTCAATAAGAAGGTCCAAGGGATACAGTAAACCTGAAGTGAAGCATCGGAATCTAAAACAGGACTCACATGTGAGGTTCAAAACATAGAAAGTTAGAGTGTCAGTCCGTTTGTACTTAAGTCGGCATTATGCCTTTTGTATTAAATTCGGATGCAGTTTCTGTGTTTCATCGTCAATAAGAAGGTCCAAGGGGTTCAGTAAACCAGACTCAACTGGACTCAAAGAGGAGGTTCAAATCATAGAAAGTTAGAGTGTCAGTCCTCTTGCACTTAAGTCGGCATTGTGCCTTTTGAGTTTAATTCCGATGCAATTTCTGTGTTTCATCGTCAATACGAAGGTCCAAGGGATACAGTAAACCTAAAGTGAAGCATCTGAATCTAAAACTGGACTCACCGGAAAGGTTCAAATCAAAGAAAGTTAGAGTGTCAATTTTCTTGTACTTAAGTCGGCATTGTGCATTCTGTATTAAATTCGGATGCAATTTCTGTGTTTCATCGTCAATAAGAATGTCAAGGGATACAGTAAACCTGAAGTGAAGCATCTGAATCTAAAACTGGACTCACCGGAGAGGTTCCAGTCATAGAAATTTAGAGTATCAATCCTCTTGTACTTAAGTCGGCATTGTGCATTTTGTATTAAATTCGGATGCAATTTCTGTGTTTCATCGTCAATAAGAAGGTCCAAGGGATACAGTAATCCTGAAGTGAATCATCGGAATCTAAAACAGGACTCACAGGAGAGGTTCAAATCACGGAAAGTTAGAGTGTCAGTCCTCTTGTACTTAACTCGGCATTGTGCCTTTTGTATTAAATTCGGGTGCAGTTTCTGTGTTTCATCGTCAATAAGAAGGTCCGAGGGGTACAGTAAACCTGAAGTGATGCATCGGAATGTAAAACTGGACTCACAGGAGAGGTTCAAATCATAGAAAGTTAGAGTGTCAGTCCTCTTGTACTTAAGTCGCCATTGTGCCGTTTGTATTAATTTAGGAAGTAATTTCTGTGTTTCATCGTCAATAAGAAGCTCCAAGGGATACAGTAAACCTGAAGTGAAGCATCGAAATCTAAAACAGGACTCACAGGGGAGGTTCAGATCATAGAAAGTTAGAGTGTCAGTCCTCTTGTACTTAAGTCGGCATTGTGCCTTTTGAGTTTAATTCCGATGCAATTTCTATGTTTCATCGTCAATAAGAAGGTCCAAGGGATACAGTAAACCTGAAGTGAAGCATCTGAATGTAAAACTGGACTCACCAGAGAGGTTCAAATCATAGAAAGTTAGAGTGTCAATCCTCTTGTACTTAAGTCGGCATTGTGCATTTTGTATTAAATTCGGATGCAATTTCTGTGTTTCATCGTCAATAAGAAGGTCCAAGGGATACAGTAAACCTGAAGTGAATCATCGGAATCTAAAACAGGACTCACAGGAGAGGTTCAAATCATAGAAAGTTAGTGTGTCAGTCCTCTTGTACTTAAGTCGGCATTGTGCCTTTTGTATTAATTTCGGATGTAATTTCTGTGTTTCATCGTCAATAAGAAGATCCAAGGGATACAGTAAACCTGAAGTGAAGCAACGGAATCAAAAACCGGACTCACAGGAGAGGTTCAAATCATAGAAAGTTAGAGTGTCAGTCCTCTTGTACTTATGTCGGCATTGTGCCTCTTGAGTTTAATTCCGATGCAATTTCTGTGTTTCATCGTCAATAAGAAGGTCCAAGGGAGACAGTAAACCTGAAGTGAAGCATCGGAATCTAAAGCCGGACTCACAGGAGAGGTTCAAATCATTGAAAGTGAGAGTGTCAGTCCTCTTGTACTTAAGTCGGCATTGTGCCTTTTGTATTAAATTCTAATGAATCTTCTGTGTTTCATCGTCAATAAGAAGGTCCAAGGGATACAGTAAACCTGAAGTGAGGCATCGGAATCTAAAACTGGACTCACAAGAGAGGTTCAAATCATAGAAAGTTAGAGTGACAGTCCTCTTGTACTTAAGTCGGCTTTGTGCCTTTTGTGATAAATTAGGATGAAATTTCTGTGTTTCATCGTCAATAAGAGGGTCCAACGGATACAGTAAACCTGAAGTGAAGCATCGGAATCTAAAACTGGACTCATAGGAGAGGTCAAAATCATAGAAAGTTAGAGTGTCAGTCCTCTTGTCCTTAAGTCGGCATTGTGCCTTTTGAATTTAATTCCTATCCAATTTCTGTGGTTCATCGTCATTAAGAAGGTCCAAGGGATACAGTAAACCTGAAGTGAAGCATCGGAATATAAAACAGGACTCACAGGAGAGGTTCAAATCATAGAAAGTTAGAGTGTCAGTCCGCTTGTACTTAAGTCGGCATTATGCCTTTTGCATTAAATTCGGATGCAGTTTCTGTGTTTCATCGTCAATAAGAAGGTCCGAGGGGTTCAGTAAACCAGAAGTGTAGCATCGGAATCTAAAACTGGACTCACAGAGGAGGTTCAAATCATAGAAAGTTAGAGAGCCAGTCCTCTTGTACTTAAGTCGGCATTGTGCCTTTTGAGTTTAATTCCGATGCAATATCTGTGTTTCGTCGTCAATAAGAAGGTTCAAGGGATACAGTAAACCTGAAGTGAAGCATCTGAATCTAAAACTGGACTCACCGGAGAGGTTCAAATCTAAGAAAGTTAGAGTGTCAATCCTCTTGTACTTAAGTCGGCATTGTGCATTTTGTATTAAATTCGGATGCAATTTCTGTGTTTCATCGTCAATAAGAAGGTCCAAGGGATACAGTAATTCTGAAGTGAAGCATCGGAATCTAAAACAGGACTCACAGGAGAGGTTCAAATCATAGAAAGTTAGAGTGTCAGTCCTCTTGCACTTAAGTCGGCATTGTGCCTTTTGTATTAAATTCGGTGCAGTTTCTGTGTTTCATCGTCAATAAGAAGGTCCGAGGGGTACAGTAAACCTGAAGTGATGCATAGGAATGTAAAACTGGACTCACAGGAGAGGTTCAAATCATAGAAAGTTAGAGTGTCAGTCCTTTTGTACTTAAGTCGGCATTGTGCCTTTTGTATTAATTTCGGAAGTAATTTCTGTGTTTCATCATCAATAAGAAGATGCAAGGGATTCAGTAAACCTGAAGTGTAGCATCGGAATCTAAAACTGGACTCACAGGTGAGGTTCAAATCATAGGAAGTTAGAGTGTCAGTCCTCTTATACTTATGTCGGCATTGTGCCTCTTGAGTATAATTCCGATGCAATTTCTGTGTCTCATCGTCAATAAGAAGGTCCAAGGGATACAGTAAACCTGAAGTGAGGCATCGGAATCTAAAACCGGACTCACAGGAGAGGTTCAAATCATATAAAGTTAAAGTGTCAATCCTCTTGTACTTAAGTCGGCATTGTGCATTTTGTATTAAATTCGGATGCAATTTCTGTGCTTCATCGTCAATAAGAAGCTCCAAGGGATACAGTAAACCTGAAGTGAAGCATCGACATCTAAAACAGGACTCATAGGGGAGGTTCAGATCATAGAAAGTTAGAGTGTCAGTCCTCTTGTTCTTAAGTCGGCATTGTGCCTTTTGAGTTTAATTCCGATGCAATATCTGTGTTTCATCGTCAATCAGAAGGTCCAAGGGATACAGTAAACCTGAAGTGAAGCATCTGAATCTAAAACTGGACTCACCGGAGATGTTCAAATCATAGAAAGTTAGACTGTCAATCCTCTTGTACTTAAGTCGGCATTGTGCGTTTTGTATTAATTTCGGATGTAATTTCTGTGTTTCATCGTCAATATGAAGGTCCAAGGGATACAGTAAACCTGAAGTGAAGCATCGGAATCTAAAACTGGACTCACAGGAGAGGTTAAAATCATTGAAAGTGAGAGTGTCAGTCCTCTTGTACTTAAGTCGGCATTGTGCCTTTTGTATTAAATTCGGATGAATCTTCTGTGTTTCATCGTCAATAAGAAGGTCCAAGGGATACAGTAAACCTGAAGTGAGGAATCGGAATCTAAAACTGGACTCACAGGAGAGGTTCAAATCATAGAAAGTTAGAGTGACAGTCCTCTTGTACTAAAGTCGGCTTTGTGCCTTTTGTGTTAAATTCGGATGCAATTTCTGTGTTTCATCGTCAATAAGAGGGTCCAACGGATTCAGTAAACCTGAAGTGAGGCATCGGAATCTAAAACTGGACTCATAGGAGAGGTTAAAATCATAGAAAGTTAGAGTGTCAGTCCTCTTGTACTTAAGTCGGCATTGTGCCTTTTGAATTTAATTCCTATCCAATTTCTGTGCTTCATCGTCAATAAGAAGGTCCAAGGGATACAGTAAACCTGAAGTGAAGCATCGGAATCTAAAACAGGACTCACAGGAGAGGTTCAAATCATAGAAAGTTAGAGTGTCAGTCCGCTTGTACTGAAGTCGGAATTATGCCTTTTGTATTACATTCGGATGCAGTTTCTGTGTTTCATCGTCAATAAGAAGGTCTGAGGGGTTCAGTAAACCAGAAGTGTAGCATCGGAATCTAAAACTGGACTCACAGAGGAGGTTCAAATCATAGAAAGTTAGAGTGTCAGTCCTCTTGTACTTAAGTCGGCATTGTGCCTTTTGAGTTTAATTCCGATGCAATTTCTGTGTTTCGTCGTCAATAAGAAGGTTCAAGGGATACAGTAAACCTGAAGTGAAGCATCTGAATCTAAAACTGGACTCACCGGAGAGGTTCAAATCAAAGAAAGTTAGAGTGTCAATCCTCTTGTACTTAAGTCGGCATTGTGCATTTTGTATTAAATTCGGATGCAATTTCTGTGTTTCATCGTCAATAAGAAGGTCCTAGGGATACAGTAATCCTGAAGTGAAGCATCGGAACCTAAAACAGGACTCACAGGAGAGATTCAAATCATAGAAAGTTAGAGTGTCAGTCCTCTTGTACTTAAGTCGGCATTGTGCCTTTTGTATTAAATTCGGATGCAGTTTCTGTGTTTCATCGTCAATAAGAAGGTCCGAGGGGTACAGTAAACCTGAAGTGATGCATAGGAATGTAAAACTGGACTCACAGGAGAGGTTCAAATCATAGAAAGTTAGAGTGTCAGTCCTTTTGTACTTAAGTCGGCATTGTGCCTTTTGTATTAATTTCGGAAGTAATTTCTGTGTTTCATCGTCAATAAGAAGATCCAAGGGATTCAGTAAACCTGAAGTGTAGCATCGGAATCTAAACCTGGACTCACAGGTGAGGTTCAAATCATAGAAAGTTAGAGTGTCAGTCCTCTTACACTTATGTCGGCATTGTGCCTCTTGAGTATAATTCCGATGCAATTTCTGTGTTTCATCGTCAGTAAGAAGGTCCAAGGGATACAGTAAACCTGAAGTGAGGCATCGGAATCTAAAACCGGACTCACAGGAGAGGTTCAAATCATAGAATGTTAGAGTTTCAATCCTCTTGTACTTAAGTCGGCATTGTGCATTTTGTATTAAATTCGGATGCAATTTCTGTGCTTCATCGTTAATAAGAAGCTCCAAGGGATACAGTAAACCTGAAGTGAAGCATCGAAATCTAAAACAGGACTCACAGGGGAGGTTCAGGTCATAGAAAGTTAGAGTGTCAGTCCTCTTGTTCTTAAGTCGGCATTGTGCCTTTTGAGTTTAATTCCGATGCAATTTCTGTGTTTCATCGTCAATCAGAAGGTCCAAGGGATACAGTAAACCTGAAGTGAAGCATCTGAATCTAAAACAGGACTCACCGGAGAGGTTCAAATCATAGGAAGTTAGAGTGTCAATCCTCTTGTACTTAAGGCGGCATTGTGCATTTTGTATTAAATTCGGATGCAATTTCTGTGTTTCATCGTCAATGAGAAGGTCCAAGGGATACAGTAAACCTGAAGTGAATCATCGGAATCTAAAACAGGACTCACGGGAGAGGTTCAAATCATAGAAAGTTAGAGTGTCAGTCCTCTTGTACTTAAGTCGGCATTGTGCCTTTTGTATTAATTTCGGATGTAATTTCTGTGTTTCATCGTCAATATGAAGGTCCAAAGGATACAGTAAACCTGAAGTGAAGCATCGGAATCTAAAACTGGACTCACAGGTGAGGTTCAAATCATTGAAAGTTAGAGTGTCAGTCCTCTTATACTTATGTCGGCATTGTGCCTCTTGAGTTTAATTCCGATGCAATTTCTGTGTTTCATCGTCAATAAGAAGGTCCAAGGGAGACAGTAAACCTGAAGTGAAGCATCGGAATCTAAAGCCGGACTCACAGGAGAGGTTCAAATCATTGAAAGTGAGAGTGTCAGTCCTCTTGTACTTAAGTCGGCATTGTGCCTTTTGTATTAAATTCTAATGAATCTTCTGTGTTTCATCGTCAATAAGAAAGTCCAAGGGATACAGTAAACCTGAAGTGAGGCATCGGAATCTAAAACTGGACTCACAAGAGAGGTTCAAATCATAGAAAGTTAGAGTGACAGTCCTCTTGTACTTAAGTCGGCTTTGTGCCTTTTGTGATAAATTCGGATGAAATTTCTGTGTTTCATCGTCAATAAGAGGGTCCAACGGATACAGTAAACCTGAAGTGAAGCATCGGAATCTAAAACTGGACTTATAGGAGAGGTCAAAATCATAGAAAGTTAGAGTGTCAGTCCTCTTGTACTTAAGTCGGCATTGTGCCTTTTAAATTTAATTCCTATCCAATTTCTGTGGTTCATCGTCATTAAGAAGGTCCAAGGGATACAGTAAACCTGAAGTGAAGCATCGGAATATAAAACAGGACTCACAGGAGAGGTTCAAATCATAGAAAGTTAGAGTGTCAGTCCGCTTGTACTTAAGTCGGCATTATGCCTTTTGTATTAAATTCGGTTGCAGTTTCTGTGTTTCATCGTCAATAAGAAGGTCCGAGGGGTTCAGTAAACCAGAAGTGTAGCATCGGAATCTAAAACTGGACTCACAGAGGAGGTTCAAATCATAGAAAGTTAGAGAGCCAGTCCTCTTGTACTTAAGTCGGCATTGTGCCTTTTGAGTTTAATTCCGATGCAATATCTGTGTTTCGTCGTCAATAAGAAGGTTCAAGGGATACAGTAAACCTGAAGTGAAGCATCTGAATCTAAAACTGGACTCACCGGAGAGGTTCAAATCAAAGAAAGTTAGAGTGTCAATCCTCTTGTACTTAAGTCGGCATTGTGCATTTTGTATTAAATTCGGATGCAATTTCTGTGTTTCATCGTCAATAAGAAGGTCCAAGGGATACAGTAATTCTGAAGTGAAGCATCGGAATCTAAAACAGGACTCACAGGAGAGGTTCAAATCATAGAAAGTTAGAGTGTCAGTCCTCTTGCACTTAAGTCGGCATTGTGCCTTTTGTATTAAATTCGGTGCAGTTTCTGTGTTTCATCGTCAATAAGAAGGTCCGAGGGGTACAGTAAACCTGAAGTGATGCATAGGAATGTAAAACTGGACTCACAGGAGGGGTTCAAATCATAGAAAGTTAGAGTGTCAGTCCTTTTGTACTTAAGTCGGCATTGTGCCTTTTGTATTAATTTCGGAAGTAATTTCTGTGTTTCATCATCAATAAGAAGATCCAAGGGATTCAGTAAACCTGAAGTGTAGAATCGGAATCTAAAACTGGACTCACAGGTGAGGTTCAAATCATAGGAAGTTAGAGTGTCAGTCCTCTTATACTTATGTCGGCATTGTGCCTCTTGAGTATAATTCCGATGCAATTTCTGTGTCTCATCGTCAATAAAAAGGTCCAAGGGATACAGTAAACCTGAAGTGAGGCATCGGAATCTAAAACCGGACTCACAGGAGAGGTTCAAATCATAGAAAGTTAGAGTGTCAATCCTCTTGTACTTAAGTCGGCATTGTGCATTTTGTATTAAATTCGGATGCAATTTCTGTGTTCATCGGCAATAATGAGGTCCAAGGGATACAGTAAACCTGAAGTGAAGCATCGTAATCTTAAACTGGACTCACAGGAGAGGTTCAAATCATTGAAAGTGAGAGTGTCAGTCCTCTTGTACTTAAGTCGGCATTGTGCCTTTTGTATTAAATTCGGATGAATCTTCTGTGTTTCATCGTCAATAAGAAGGTCCAAGGGATACAGTAAACCTGAAGTGAGGAATCGGAATCTAAAACTGGACTCACAGGAGAGGTTCAAATCATAGAAAGTTAGAGTGACAGTCCTCTTGTACTTAAGTCGGCTTTGTGCCTTTTGTGTTAAATTCGGATGCAATTTCTGTGTTTCATCGTCAATAAGAGGGTCCAACGGATTCAGTAAACCTGAAGTGAGGCATCGGAATCTAAAACTGGACTCATAGGAGAGGTTAAAATCATAGAAAGTTAGAGTGTCAGTCCTCTTGTACTTAAGTCGGCATTGTGCCTTTTGTATTAATTTCGGAAGTAATTTCTGTGTTTCATCGTCAATAAGAAGATCCAAGGGATTCAGTAAACCTGAAGTGTAGCATCGGAATCTAAAACTGGACTCACAGGTGAGGTTCAAATCATAGAAAGTTAGAGTGTCAGTCCTCTTATACTTATGTCGGCATTGTGCCTCTTGAGTATAATTCCGATGCAATTTCTGTGTTTCATCGTCAATAAGAAGGTCCAAGGGATACAGTAAACCTGAAGTGAGGCATCGGAATCTAAAACCGGACTCACAGGAGAGGTTCAAATCATAGAATGTTAGAGTTTCAATCCTCTTGTACTTAAGTCGGCATTGTGCGTTTTGTATTAAATTTGGATGCAATTTCTGTGCTTCATCGTTAATAAGAAGCTCCAAGGGATACAGTAAACCTGAAGTGAAGCATCGAAATCTAAAACAGGACTCACAGGGGAGGTTCAGGTCATAGAAAGTTAGAGTGTCAGTCCTCTTGTTCTTAAGTCGGCATTGTGCCTTTTGAGTTTAATTCCGATGCAATTTCTGTGTTTCATCGTCAATCAGAAGGTCCAAGGGATACAGTAAACCTGAAGTGAAGCATCTGAATCTAAAACTGGACTCACCGGAGAGGTTCAAATCATAGAAAGTTAGAGTGTCAATCCTCTTGTACTTAAGTCGGCATTGTGCATTTTGTATTAAATTCGGATGCAATTTCTGTGTTTCATCGTCAATAAGAAGGTCCAAGGGATACAGTAAACCTGAAGTGAATCATCGGAATCTAAAACAGGACTCACGGGAGAGGTTCAAATCATAGAAAGTTAGAGTGTCAGTCCTCTTGTACTTAAGTCGGCATTGTGCCTTTTGTATTAATTTCGGATGTAATTTCTGTGTTTCATCGTCAATATGAAGGTCCAAAGGATACAGTAAACCTGAAGTGAAGCATCGGAATCTAAAACTGGACTCACAGGAGGGGTTAAAATCATAGAAAGTTAGAGTGTCAGTCCTCCTGTACTTAAGTCGGTATTGTGCCTTTTGAATTTAATTCCGATCCAATATCTGTGCTTCATCGTCAATAAGAAGGTCCAAGGGATACAGTAAACCTGAAGTGAAGCATCGGAATCTAAAACAGGACTCACATGTGAGGTTCAAAACATAGAAAGTTAGAGTGTCAGTCCGCTTGTACTTAAGACGGCATTATGCCTTTTGTATTAAATTCGGATGCAGTTTCTGTGTTTCATCGTCAATAAGAAGGTCCGAGGGGTTCAGTAAACCAGAAGTGAAGCATCTGAATCTAAAACTGGACTCACCGGAGAGGTTCAAATCATAGAAAGTTAGAGTGTCAATCCTCTTGTACTTAAGTCGGCATTGTGCATTTTGTATTAAATTCGGATGCAATTTCTGTGTTTCATCGTCAATAAGAAGGTCCAAGGGATACAGTAAACCTGAAGTGAATAATCGGAATCTAAAACAGGACTCACAGGAGAGGTTCAAATCATAGAAAGTTAGAGTGTCAGTCCTCTTGTACTTAAGTCGGCATTGTGCCTTTTGTATTAATTTCGGGTTAATTTCTGTGTTTCATCGTCAATAAGAAGGTATAAGGGATACAGTAAACCTGAAGCGAAGCATCGGAATCTAAAACTGGACTCACAGGAGAGGTTAAAATCATAGAAAGTTAGAGTGTCAGTCCTCCTGTACTTAAGTCGGCATTGTGCCTTTTGAATTCAATTCCAATCCAATTTCTGTGCTTCATCGTCAATAAGAAGGTCCAAGGGATACAGTAAACCTGAAGTGAAGCATCGGAATCTAAAACAGGACTCACAGGAGGGGTTCAAATCATAGAAAGTTAGAGTGTCAGTCCGCTTGTACTTAAGTCGGCATTATGTCTTTTGTATTAAATTCGGATGCAGTTTCTGTGTTTCATCGTCAATAAGAAGGTCTGAGGGGTTCAGTAAACCAGAAGAGTAGCATCGGAATCTAAAACTGGACTCACAGAGGAGGTTCAAATCATAGAAAGTTAGAGTGTCAGTCCTCTTGCACTTAAGTCGGCAGTGTGCCTTTTGAGTTTAATTCCGATGCAATTTCTGTGTTTCATCGTCAATAAGAGGCTCCAAGGGATACAGTAAACCTGAAGTGAAGCATCTGAATCTAAAACTGGACTCACCGGAGAGGTTCAAATCAAATAAAGTTAGAGTGTCAATCCTCTTGTACTTAAGTCGGCATTGTGCATTTTGTATTAAATTCGGATACAATTTCTGTGTTTCATCGTCAATAAGAAGATCCAAGGGATACAGTAATCTTGAAGTGAAGCATCGGAATCTAAAACAGGACTCACAGGAGAGGTTCAAATCATAGAAAGTTAGAGTGTCAGTCCTCTTGTACTTAACTCGGCATTGTGCCTTTTGTATTAAATTCGGATGCAGTTTCTGTGTTTCATCGTCAATAAGAAGGTCCGAGGGGTACAGTAAACCTGAAGTGATGCATCGGAATGTAAAACTGGACTCACAGGAGAGGTTAAAATCATAGAAAGTTAGAGTGTCAGTCCTCTTGTACTTAAGTCGCCATTGTGCCTTTTGTATTAATTTAGGAAGTAATTTCTGTGTTTCATCGTCAATAAGAAGATCCAAGGGATTCAGTAATCCTGAAGTGTAGCATCGGAATCTAAAACTGGACTCACAGGGGAGGTTCAAATCATAGAAAGTTAGAGTGTCAGTCCTTTTATACTTATGTCGGCATTGTGCCTCTTGAGTATAATTCCGATGCAATTTCTGTGTTTCATCGTCAATAAGAAGGTCCAAGGGATACAGTAAACCTGAAGTGAGGCATCGGAATCTAAAACCGGACTCACAGGAGAGGTTCAAATCATAGAAAGTTAGAGTGTCAATCCTCTTGCTCTTAAGTCGGCATTGTGCATATTGTATTAAATTCGGATGCAATTTCTGTGCTTCGTCGTCAATAAGAAGCTCCAAGGGATACAGTATACCTGAAGTGAAGCATCGAAATCTAAAACAGGACTCACAGGGGAGGTTCAGATCATAGAAAGTTAGAGTGTCAGTCCTCTGGTACTTAAGTCGGCATTGTGCCTTTTGAGTTTAATTCCGATGCAATTTCTGTGTTTCATCGTCAATAAGAAGATCCAAGGGATACAGTAAACCTGAAGTGAAGCATCGAAATCTAAAACAGGACTCACAGGGGAGGTTCAGATCATAGAAAGTTAGAGTGTCAGTCCTGTTGTACTTAAGTCGGCATTGTGCCTTTTGAGTTTAATTCCGATGCAATTTCTATGTTTCATCGTCAATAAGAAGGTCCAAGGGATTCAGTAAACCTGAAGTGAAGCATCTGAATGTAAAACTGGACTCACCGGAGTGGTTCAAATCATAGAAAGTTAGAGTGTCAATCCTCTTGTACTTAAGTCGGCATTGTGCATTTTGTATTAAATTCGGATGCAATTTCTGTGTTTCATCGTCAATAAGAAGGTCCAAGGGATACAGTAAACCTGAAGTGAATCATCGGAATCTAAAACAGGACTCACAGGAGAGGTTCAAATCATAGAAAGTTAGAGTGTCAGTCCTCTTGTTATTAAGTCGGCATTGTGCCTTTTGTATTAATTTTAGATGTAATTTCTGTGTTTCATCGTCAATAAGAAGATCCAAGGGATACAGTAAACCTGAAGTGAAGCAACGGAATCTAAATCCGGACTCACAGGAGAGGTTCAAATCATAGAAAGTTAGAGTGTCAGTCCTCTTGTACTTAAGTCGGCATTGTGCCTCTTGAGTTTAATTCCGATGCAATTTCTGTGTTTCATCGTCAATAAGAAGGTCCAAGGGATACAGTAAACCTGAAGTGAAGCATCGGAATCTAAAGCCGGACTCACAGGAGAGGTTCAAATCATAGAAAGTTAGAGTGTCAATCCTCTTGTACTTAAGTCGGCATTGTGCCCTTTGTATTAAATTTGGATGCAATTTCTGTGTTCATCGTCAATAATGTGGTCCAAGGGATACAGTAAACCTGAAGTGAAGCATCGTAATCTTAAACTGGACTCACAGGAGAGGTTCAAATCATTGAAAGTGAGAGTGTCAGTCCTCTTGTACTTAAGACGGCATTGTGCCTTTTGTATTAAATTCTAATGAATCTTCTGTGTTTCATCGTCAATAAGAAGGTCCAAGGGATACAGTAAACCTGAAGTGAGGCATCGGAATCTAAAACTGGACTCACAGGAGAGGTTGAAATCATAGAAAGTTAGAGTGACAGTCCTCTTGTACTTAAGTCGGCTTTGTGCCTTTTGTGTTAAATTCGGATGAAATTTCTGTGTTTCATCGTCAATAAGAGGGTCCAACGGATACAGTAAACCTGAAGTGAAGCATCGGAATCTAAAACTGGACTCATAGGAGAGGTTAAAATCATAGAAAGTTAGAGTGTCAGTCGTCTTGTACTTAAGTCGGCATTGTGCCTTTTGAATTTAATTCCTATCCAATTTCTGTGCTTCATCGTCAATAGGAAGGTCCAAGGGATACAGTAAACCTGAAGTGAAGCATCGGAATCTAAAACAGGACTCACAGGAGAGGTTCAAATCATAGAAAGTTAGAGTGTCAGTCCGCTTGTACTTAAGTCGGCATTATGCCTTTTGTATTAAATTCGGATGCAGTTTCTGTGTTTCATCGTCAATAAGAAGGTCCGAGGGGTTCAGTAAACCAGAAGTGTAGCATCGGAATCTAAAACTGGACTCACAGAGGAGGTTCAAATCATAGAAAGTTAGAGTGTCAGTCCTCTTGTACTTAAGTCGGCATTGTGCCTTTTGAGTTTAATTCCGATGCAATTTCTGTGTTTCGTCCTCAATAAGAAGGTTCAAGGGATACAGTAAACCTGAAGTGAAGCATCTGAATCTAAAACTGGACTCACCGGAGAGGTTCAAATCAAAGAAAGTTAGAGTGTCAATCCTCTTGTACTTAAGTCGGCATTGTGCATTTTGTATTAAATTCGGATGCAATTTCTGTGTTTCATCGTCAATAAGAAGGTCCAAGGGATACAGTAATCCTGAAGTGAAGCATCGGAATCTAAAACAGGACTCACAGGAGAGGTTCAAATCATAGAAAGTTAGAGTGTCAGTCCTCTTGTACTTAAGTCGGCATTGTGCCTTTTGTATTAAATTCGGTGCACTTTCTGTGTTTCATCGTCAATAAGAAGGTCCGAGGGGTACAGTAAACCTGAAGTGATGCATAGGAATGTAAAACTGGACTCACAGGAGAGGTTCAAATCATAGAAAGTTAGAGTGTCAGTCCTTTTGTACTTAAGTCGGCATTGTGCCTTTTGTATTAATTTCGGAAGTAATTTCTGTGTTTCATCATCAATAAGAAGATCCAAGGGATTCAGTAAACCTGAAGTGTAGCATCGGAATCTAAAACTGGACTCACAGGTGAGGTTCAAATCATAGAAAGTTAGAGTGTCAGTCCTCTTATACTTATGTCGGCATTGTGCCTCTTGAGTATAATTCCGATGCAATTTCTGTGTTTCATCGTCAATAAGAAGGTCCAAGGGATACAGTAAACCTGAAGTGTGGCATCGGAATCTAAAACCGGACTCACAGGAGAGGATCAAATCATATAAAGTTAGAGTGTCAATCCTCTTGTACTTAAGTCGGCATTGTGCATTTTGTATTAAATTCGGATGCAATTTCTGTGCTTCATCGTCAATAAGAAGCTCCAAGGGATACAGTAAACCTGAAGTGAAGCATCGAATTCTAAAACAGGACTCACAGGGGAGGTTCAGATCATAGAAAGTTAGAGTGTCAGTCCTCTTGTTCTTAAGTCGGCATTGTGCCTTTTGAGTTTAATTCCGATGCAATTTCTGTGTTTCATCGTCAATCAGAAGGTCCAAGGGATACAGTAAACCTGAAGTGAAGCATCTGAATCTAAAACTGGACTCACCGGAGAGGTTCAAATCATAGAAAGTTAGAGTGTCAATCCTCTTCTACTTAAGTCGGCATTGTGCATTTTGTATTAAATTCGGATGCAATTTCTGTGTTTCATCGTCAATAAGAAGGTCCAATGGATACGGTAAACCTGAAGTGAATCATCGGAATCTAAAACAGGACTCACGGGAGAGGTTCAAATCATAGAAAGTTAGAGTGTCAGTCCTCTTGTACTTAAGTCGGCATTGTGCTTTTTGTATTAATTTCGGATGTAATTTCTGTGTTTCATCGTCAATATGAAGGTCCAAGGGATACAGTAAACCTGAAGTGAAGCATCGGAATCTAAAACTGGACTCACAGGAGAGGTTAAAATCATAGAAAGTTAGAGTGTCAGTCCTCCTGTACTTAAGTCGGCAATGTGCCTTTTGAATTTAATTCCGATCCAATTTCTGTGCTTCATCGTCAATAAGAAGGTCCAAGGGATACAGTAAACCTGAAGTGAAGCATCGGAATCTAAAACAGGACTCACAGGTGAGGTTCAAAATATAGAAAGTTAGAGTGTCAGTCCGCTTGTACTTAAGTCGGCATTATGGCTTTTGTATTAAATTCGGATACAGTTTCTGTGTTTCATCGTCAATAAGAAGGTCCGAGGGGTTCAGTAAACCAGAAGTGTAGCATCGGAATCTAAAATTGGACTCACAGAGGAGGTTCAAATCATAGAAAGTTAGAGTGTCAGTCCTCTAGTACTTAAGTCGGCATTGTGCCTTTTGTATTAAATTCGGATGCAGTTTCTGTGTTTCATCGTCAATAAGAAGGTCCGAGGGGTACAGTAAACCTGAAGTGATGCATCGGAATGTAAAACTGGACTCACAGGAGAGGTTCAAATCATAGAAAGTTAGAGTGTCAGTCCTCTTGAACTTAAGTCGGCATTGTGCCTTTTGTATTAATTTCGGATGTAATTTCTGTGTTTCATCGTCAATAAGATGATCCAAGGGATATAGTAAACCTGAAGTGAAGCAACGGAATCTAAAACCGGACTCACAGGAGAGGATCAAATCATATAAAGTTAGAGTGTCAATCCTCTTGTACTTAAGTCGGCATTGTGCATTTTGTATTAAATTCGGATGCAATTTCTGTGCTTCATCGTCAATAAGAAGCTCCAAGGGATACAGTAAACCTGAAGTGAAGCATCAAATTCTAAAACAGGACTCACAGGGGAGGTTCAGATCATAGAAAGTTAGAGTGTCAGTCCTCTTGTTCTTAAGTCGGCATTGTGCCTTTTGAGTTTAATTCCGATGCAATTTCTGTGTTTCATCGTCAATCAGAAGGTCCAAGGGATACAGTAAACCTGAAGTGAAGCATCTGAATCTAAAACTGGACTCACCGGAGAGGTTCAAATCATAGAAAGTTAGAGTGTCAATCCTCTTCTACTTAAGTCGGCATTGTGCATTTTGTATTAAATTCGGATGCAATTTCTGTGTTTCATCGTCAATAAGAAGGTCCAATGGATACGGTAAACCTGAAGTGAATCATCGGAATCTAAAACAGGACTCACGGGAGAGGTTCAAATCATAGAAAGTTAGAGTGTCAGTCCTCTTGTACTTAAGTCGGCATTGTGCTTTTTGTATTAATTTCGGATGTAATTTCTGTGTTTCATCGTCAATATGAAGGTCCAAGGGATACAGTAAACCTGAAGTGAAGCATCGGAATCTAAAACTGGACTCACAGGAGAGGTTAAAATCATAGAAAGTTAGAGTGTCAGTCCTCCTGTACTTAAGTCGGCAATGTGCCTTTTGAATTTAATTCCGATCCAATTTCTGTGCTTCATCGTCAATAAGAAGGTCCAAGGGATACAGTAAACCTGAAGTGAAGCATCGGAATCTAAAACAGGACTCACAGGTGAGGTTCAAAATATAGAAAGTTAGAGTGTCAGTCCGCTTGTACTTAAGTCGGCATTATGGCTTTTGTATTAAATTCGGATACAGTTTCTGTGTTTCATCGTCAATAAGAAGGTCCGAGGGGTTCAGTAAACCAGAAGTGTAGCATCGGAATCTAAAATTGGACTCACAGAGGAGGTTCAAATCATAGAAAGTTAGAGTGTCAGTCCTCTAGTACTTAAGTCGGCATTGTGCCTTTTGTATTAAATTCGGATGCAGTTTCTGTGTTTCATCGTCAATAAGAAGGTCCGAGGGGTACAGTAAACCTGAAGTGATGCATCGGAATGTAAAACTGGACTCACAGGAGAGGTTCAAATCATAGAAAGTTAGAGTGTCAGTCCTCTTGAACTTAAGTCGGCATTGTGCCTTTTGTATTAATTTCGGATGTAATTTCTGTGTTTCATCGTCAATAAGATGATCCAAGGGATATAGTAAACCTGAAGTGAAGCAACGGAATCTAAAACCGGACTCACAGGAGAGGTTCAAATCATAGAAAGTTAGAGTGTCAGTCCTCTTGTACTTAAGTCGGCATTGTGCCTCTTGAGTTTAATTCCGAGCAATTTCTGTGTTTAATCGTCAATAAGAAGGTCCAAGGGATTCAGTAAACCTGAAGTGAAGCATCGGAATCTAAAACTGGACTCACAGGGGAGGTTCAAATCATAGAAAGTCAGAGTGTCAGTCCTCTTGTAATTAAGTCGGCATTGTGCCTCTTGAGTTTAATTCCGTTGCAATTTCTGTGTTTCATCGTCAATAACAAGGTCCAAGGGATACAGTAAACCTGAAGTGAAGCATCAGAATCTAAAACCGGACTCACAGGAGAGGTTCAAATCATAGAAAGTTAGAGTGTCAATCCTCTTGTACTTAAGTCGGCATTGTGCCCTTTGTATTAAATTCGGATGCAATTTCTGTGTTCATCGTCAATAATGAGGTCCAAGGTATACAGTTAACCTGAATTGAAGCATCGGAATCTTAAACTGGACTCACAGGAGAGGTTCAAATCATTGAAAGTGAGAGTGTCAGTCCTCTTGTACTTAAGTCGGCATTGTGCCTTTAGTATTAATTTCGGATGCAATTTCTGTGTTTCATCGTCAACAAGAAGGTCCAAAGGATACAGTAAACCTGAAGTAAGCATCGGAATCTAAAACTGGACTCACAGGAGAGGTTCAAATCATAGAAAGTTAAAGTGTCAGTCCTCTAGTACTTAAGCCTTCATTGTGCCTTTTGTATTAAATTCGGATGGAATTTCTGTGTTTCTTCGTCAATAAGAAGGAGCAAGGGATACAGTAAACCTGAAGTGTAGCATCGGAATCTGAAACTGGACTCACAGGGGAGGTTCAAATCATAAAATGTTAGAGTGTCAGTCCTCTTGTACTTAAGTCGGCATTGTGCCTCTTGAGTTTAATTCCGATGCAATTTATGTGTTTCATCGTCAATATGAAGGTCCAAGGGATACAGTAAACCTGAAGTGAAGCAACGGAATCTAAAACCGGACTCACAGGAGAGGTTCAAATCATAGAAAGTTAGAGTGTCAGTCCTCTTGTACCTAAGTCGTCATTGTGCCTCTTGAGTTTAATTCCGATGCAATTTCTGTGTTTCATCGTCAATAAGAAGGTCCAAGGGATTCAGTAAACCTGAAGTGAAGCATCGGAATCTAAAACTGGACTCACAGGGGAGGTTCAAATCATAGAAAGTCAACGTGTCAGTCCACTTGTACTTAAGTCGGCATTGTGCCTCTTGAGTTTAATTCCGATGCAATTTCTGTGTTTCATCGTCAATAAGAAGGTCCAAGGGATACAGTAAACCTGAAGTGAAGCATCGGAATCTAAAACTGGACTCACAGGAGAGGTTAAAATCATAGAAAGTTAGAGTGTCAGTCCTCCTGTACTTAAGTCGGCATTGTGCCTTTTGAATTTAATTCCGATACAATTTCTGTGCTTCATCGTCAATAAGAAGGTCCAAGGGATACAGTAAACCTGAAGTGAAGCATCTGAATCTAAAACAGGACTCACAGGTGAGGTTCAAAACATAGAAAGTAAGAGTGTCAGTCCGCTTGTACTTAAGTCGGCATTATGCCTTTTGTATTAAATTCGGATGCAGTTTCTGTGTTTCATCATCAATAAGAAGGTCCGAGGGGTTCAGTAAACCAGAAGTGTAGCATCGGAATCTAAAACTGGACTCACAGAGGAGGTTCAAATCATAGAAAGTTAGAGTGTCAGTCCTCTTGCACTTAAGTCGGCATTGTGCCTTTTGAGTTTAATTCCGATGCAATATCTGTGTTTCATCGTCAATAAGAAGGTCCAAGGGATACAGTAAACCTGAAGTGAAGCATCTGAATCTAAAACTGGACTCACCGGAGAGGTTCAAATCAAAGAAAGTTAGAGTGTCAAATTTCTTGTACTTAAGTCGGCATTGTGCATTTTGTATTAAATTCGGATGCAATTTCTGTGTTTCATCGTCAATAAGAAGGTCCAAGGGATACAGTAATCTTGAAGTGAAGCATCGGAATCTAAAACAGGACTCACAGGAGAGGTTCAAATCATAATTAGTTAGAGTGTCAGTCCTCTTGTACTTAGGTCGGCATTGTGCCTTTTGTATTAAATTCGGATGCAGTTTCTGTGTTTCATTGTCAATAAGAAGGTCCGAGGGGTACAGTAAACCTGAAGTGATGCATCGGAATGTAAAACTGGACTCACAGTAGAGGTTCAAATCATAGAAAGTTAGAGTGTCAGTCCTCTTGTACTTAAGTCGGCATTGTGCCTTTTGTATTAATTTCGGATGTAATTTCTGTGTTTCATCGTCAATAAGAAGAGTCAAGGGATACAGTAAACCTGAAGTGAAGCAACGGAATCTAAAACCGGACTCACAGGAGAGGTTCAAATCATAGAATGTTAGAGTGTCAGTCCTCTTGTACTTAAGTCAGCATTGTGCCTCTTGATTTTAATTCCGATGCAATTTCTGTGTTTAATCGTCAATAAGAAGGTCCAAGGGATTCAGTAAACCTGAAGTGAAGCATCGGAATCTAAAACTGGACTCACAGGGGAGGTTCAAATCATAGAAAGTCAGAGTGTCAGTCCTCTTGTAATTAAGTCGGCCTTGTGCCTCTTGAGTTTAATTCCGTTGCAATTTCTGTGTTTCATCGTCAATAACAAGGTCCAAGGGATACAGTAAACCTGATGTGAAGCATCAGAATGTAAAACCGGACTCACAGGAGAGGTTCAAATCATAGAAAGTTAGAGTGTCAATCCTCTAGTACTTAAGTCGGCATTGTGCCCTTTGTATTAAATTCGGATGCAATTTCTGTGTTCATCGTCAATAATGAGGTCCAAGGTATACAGTTAACCTGAATTGAAGCATCGGAATCTTAAACTGGACTCACAGGAGAGGTTCAAATCATTGAAAGTGAGAGTGTCAGTCCTCTTGTACTTAAGTGGGCATTGTGCCTTTTGTATTAATTTCGGATGCAATTTCTGTGTTTCATCGTCAACAAGAAGGTCCAAAGGATGCAGTAAACCTGAAGTAAGCATCGGAATCTAAAACTGGACTCACAGGAGAGGTTCAAATCATAGAAAGTTAGAGTGTCAGTCCTCTAGTACTTAAGCCTTCATTGTGCCTTTTGTATTAAATTCGGATGCAATTTCTGTGTTTCTTCGTCAATAAGAAGGTCCAAGGGATACAGTAAACCTGAAGTGTAGCATCGGAATCTGAAACTGGACTCACAGGGGAGGTTCAAATCATAGAAAGTTAGAGTGTCAGTCCTCTTGTACTTAAGTCGGCATTGTGCCTCTTGAGTTTAATTCCGATGCAATTTCTGTGTTTCATCGTCAATATGAAGGTCCAAGGGATACAGTAAACCTGAAGTGAAGCAACGGAATCTAAAACCGGACTCACAGGAGAGGTTCAAATCATAGAAAGTTAGAGTGTCAGTCCTCTTGTACCTAAGTCGTCATTGTGCCTCTTGAGTTTAATTTCGATGCAATTTCTGTGTTTCATCGTCAATAAGAAGGTCCAAGGGATTCGTAAACCTGAAGTGAAGCATCGGAATCTAAAACTGGACTCACAGGGGAGGTTCAAATCATAGAAAGTCAGAGTGTCAGTCCACTTGTACTTAAGTCGGCATTGTGCCTCTTGAGTTTAATTCCGATGCAATTTCTGTGTTTCATCGTCAATAAGAAGGACCAAGGGATACAGTAAACCTGAAGTGAAGCATCGGAATCTAAAACTGGACTCACAGGAGAGGTTAAAATCATAGAAAGTTAGAGTGTCAGTCCTCCTGTACTTAAGTCGGCATTGTGCCTTTTAAATTTAATTCCGATACAATTTCTGTGCTTCATCGTCAATAAGAAGGTCCAAGGGATACAGTAAACCTGAAGTGAAGCATCTGAATCTAAAACAGGACTCACAGGTGAGGTTCAAAACATAGAAAGTAAGAGTGTCAGTCCGCTAGTACTTAAGTCGGCATTATGCCTTTTGTATTAAATTCGGATGCAGTTTCTGTGTTTCATCATCAATAAGAAGGTCCGAGGGGTTCAGTAAACCAGAAGTGTAGCATCGGAATCTAAAACTGGACTCACAGAGGAGGTTCAAATCATAGAAAGTTAGAGTGTCAGTCCTCTTGCACTTAAGTCGGCATTGTGCCTTTTGAGTTTAATTCCGATGCAATATCTGTGTTTCATCGTCAATAAGAAGGTCCAAGGGATACAGTAAACCTGAAGTGATGCATCTGAATCTAAAACTGGACTCACCGGAGAGGTTCAAATCAAAAAAAGTTAGAGTGTCACTTTTCTTGTACTTAAGTCGGCATTGTGCATTTTGTATTAAATTCGGATGCAATTTCTGTGTTTCATCGTCAATAAGAAGGTCCAAGGGATACAGTAATCTTGAAGTGAAGCATCGGAATCTAAAACAGGACTCACAGGAGAGGTTCAAATCATAATAAGTTAGAGTGTCAGTCCTCTTGTACTTAAGTCGGCATTGTGCCTTTTGTATTAAATTCGGATGCAGTTTCTGTGTTTCATCGTCAATAAGAAGGTCCGAGGGGTACAGTAAACCTGAAGTGATGCATCGGAATGTAAAACTGGACTCACAGGAGACGTTCAAATCATAGAAAGTTAGAGTGTCAGTCCTCTTGTACTTAAGTCGGCATTGTGCCTTTTGTATTAATTTCGTAAGTAATTTCTGTGTTTCATCGTCAATAAGAAGATCCAAGGGATTCAGTAAACCTGAAGTGTAGCATCGGAATCTAAAACTAGACTCACAGGGGAGGTTCAAATCATAGAAAGTTAGAGTGTCAGTCCTCTTATACTTATGTCGGCATTGTGCCTCTTGAGTATAATTCCGATGCAATTTCTGTGTTTCATCGTCAATAAGAAGGTCCAAGGGATACAGTAAACCTGAAGTGAAGCATCGGAATCTAAAACTGGACTCACAGGAGAGGTTAAAATCATAGAAAGTTAGAGTGTCAGTCCTCCTGTACTTAAGTCGGCATTGTGCCTTTTAAATTTAATTCCGATACAATTTCTGTGGTTCATCGTCAATAAGAAGGTCCAAGGGATACAGTAAACCTGAAGTGAAGCATCTGAATCTAAAACAGGACTCACAGGTGAGGTTCAAAACATAGAAAGTAAGAGTGTCAGTCCGCTTGTACTTAAGTCGGCATTATGCCTTTTGTATTAAATTCGGATGCAGTTTCTGTGTTTCATCATCAATAAGAAGGTCCGAGGGGTTCAGTAAACCAGAAGTGTAGCATCGGAATCTAAAACTGGACTCACAGAGGAGGTTCAAATCATAGAAAGTTAGAGTGTCAGTCCTCTTGCACTTAAGTCGGCATTGTGCCTTTTGAGTTTAATTCCGATGCAATATCTGTGTTTCATCGTCAATAAGAAGGTCCAAGGGATACAGTAAACCTGAAGTGAAGCATCTGAATCTAAAACTGGACTCACCGGAGAGGTTCAAATCAAAGAAAGTTAGAGTGTCACTTTTCTTGTACTTAAGTCGGCATTGTGCATTTTGTATTAAATTCGGATGCAATTTCTGTGCTTCATCGTCAATAAGAAGCTCCAAGGGATACAGTAAACCTGAAGTGAAGCATCGAAATCTAAAACAGGACTCACAGGGGAGGTTCAGATCATAGAAAGTTAGAGTGTCAGTCCTCTTGTTCTTAAGTCGGCATTGTGCCTTTTGAGTTTAATTCCGATGCAATTTCTGTGTTTCATCGTCAATCAGAAGGTCCAAGGGATACAGTAAACCTGAAGTGAAGCATCTGAATCTAAAACTGGACTCACTGGAGAGGTTCAAATCATAGAAAGTTAGAGTGTCAATCCTCTTGTACTTAAGTCGGCATTGTGCATTTTGTATTAAATTCGGATGCAATTTCTGTGTTTCATCGTCAATAAGAAGGTCCAATGGATACAGTAAACCTGAAGTGAATCATCGGAATCTAAAACAGGACTCACGGGAGAGGTTCAAATCATAGAAAGTTAGAGTGTCAGTCCTCTTGTACTTAAGTCGGCATTGTGCCTTTTGTATTAATTTCGGATGTAAATTCTGTGTTTCATCGTCAATATGAAGGTCCAAGGGATACAGTAAACCTGAAGTGAAGCATCGGAATCTAAAACTGGACTCACAGGAGAGGTTAAAATCATAGAAAGTTACAGTGTCAGTCCTCTTGCACTTAAGTCGGCATTGTGCCTTTTGAGTTTAATTCCGATGCAATTTCTGTGTTTCATCGTCAATAAGAAGGTCCAAGGGATACAGTAAACCTAAAGTGAAGCATCTGAATCTAAAACTGGACTCACCGGAGAGGTTCAAATCAAAGAAAGTTAGAGTGTCAATTTTCTTGTACTTAAGTCGGCATTGTGCATTTTGTATTAAATTCGGATGCAATTTCTGTGTTTCATCGTCAATAAGAAGGTCCAAGGGATACAGTAATCTTGAAGTGAAGCATGGGAATCTAAAACAGGACTCACAGGAGAGGTTCAAATCATAGAAAGTTAGAGTGTCAGTCCTCTTGTACTTAAGTCGGCATTGTGCCTTTTGTATTAAATTCGGATGCAGTTTCTGTGTTTCATCGTCAATAAGAAGGTCCGAGGGGTACAGTAAACCTGAAGTGAAGTATCGGAATGTGAAACTGGACTCACAGGAGAGGTTCAAATCATAGAAAGTTAGAGTGTCAGTCCACTTGTACTTAAGTCGGCATTGTGCCTTTTGTATTAATTTCGGATGTAATTTCTGTGTTTCATCGTCAATAAGAAGATCCAAGGGATACAGTAAACCTGAAGTGAAGCAACGGAATCTAAAACCGGACTCACAGGAGAGGTTCAAATCATAGAAAGTTAGAGTGTCAGTCCTCTTGTACTTAAGTCGGCATTGTGCCTCTTGAGTTTAATTCCGATGCAATTTCTGTGTTTCATCGTCAATAAGAAGGTCCAAGGGATTCAGTAAACCTGAAGTGAAGCATCGGAATCTAAAACTGGACTCACAGGGGAGGTTCAAATCATAGAAAGTCAGAGTGTCAGTCCTCTTGCACTTAAGTCGGCATTGTGCCTCTTGAGTTTAATTCCGTTGCAATTTCTGTGTTTCATCGTCAATAACAAGGTCCAAGGGATACAGTAAACCTGAAGTGAAACATAAGAATCTAAAACCGGACTCACAGGAGAGTTTCAAATCATAGAAAGTTAGAGTGTCAATCCTCTTGTAGTTAAGTCGGCATTGTGCCCTTTGTATTAAATTCGGATGCAATTTCTGTGTTCATCGTCAATAATGAGGTCCAAGGTATACAGTTAACCTGAATTGAAGCATCGGAATCTTAAACTGGACTCACAGGAGAGGTTCAAATCATTGAAAGTGAGAGTGTCAGTCCTCTTGTACTTAAGTCGGCATTGTGCCATTTGTATTAATTTCGGATGCAATTTCTGTGTTTCATCGTCAACAAGAAGGTCCAAAGGATACAGTAAACCTGAAGTGAAGCATCGGAATCTAAAACTGGACTCACAGGAGAGGTTCAAATCATAGAAAGTTAGAGTGTCAGTCCTCTAGTACTTAAGCCTTCATTGTGCCTTTTGTATTAAATTCGGATGCAATTTCTGTGTTTCTTCGTCAATAAGAAGGTCCATGGGATACAGTAAACCTGAAGTGTAGCATCGGAATCTGAAACTGGACTCACAGGGGAGGTTCAAATCATAGAAAGTTAGAGTGTCAGTCCACTTGTACTTAAGTCGGCATTGTGCCTCTTGAGTTTAATTCCGATGCAATTTCTGTGTTTCATCGTCAATAAGAAGGTCCAAGGGATACAGTAAACCTGAAGTGAAGCAACGGAATCTAAAACCGGACTCACAGGAGAGGTTCAAATCATAGAAAGTTAGAGAGTCAGTCCTCTTGTACCTAAGTCGTCATTGTGCCTCTTGAGTTTAATTCCGATGCAATTTCTGTGTTTCATCGTCAATAAGAAGGTCCAAGGGATTCAGTAAACCTGAAGTGAAGCATCGGAATCTAAAACTGGACTCACAGGGGAGGTTCAAATCATAGAAAGTCAGAGTGTCAGTCCACTTGTACTTAAGTCGGGATTGTGCCTCTTGAGTTTAATTCCGATGCAATTTCTGTGTTTCATCGTCAATAAGAAAGTCCAAGGGATACAGTAAACCTGAAGTGAAGCATCGGAATCTAAAACTGGACTCACAGGAGAGGTTAAAATCATAGAAAGTTAGAGTGTCAGTCCTCCTGTACTTAAGTCGGCATTGTGCCTTTTGAATTTAATTCCGATACAATTTCTGTGATTCATCGTCAATAAGAAGGTCCAAGGGATACAGTAAACCTGAAGTGAAGCAACGGAATCTAAAACAGGACTCACAGGTGAGGTTCAAAACATAGAAAGTAAGAGTGTCAGTCCGCTTGTACTTAAGTCGGCATTATGCCTTTTGTATTAAATTCGGATGCAGTTTCTGTGTTTCATCGTCAATAAAAAGGTCCGAGGGGTTCAGTAAACCAGAAGTGTAGCATCGGAATCTAAAACTGGACTCACAGAGGAGGTTCAAATCATAGAATGTTAGAGTGTCAGTCCTCTTGCACTTAAGTCGGCATTGTGCCTTTTGAGTTTAATTCCGATGCAATTTCTGTGTTTCATCGTCAATAAGAAGGTCCAAGGGATACAGTAAACCTGAAGTGAAGCATCTGAATCTAAAACTGGACTCACCGGAGAGGTTCAAATCAAAGAAAGTTAGAGTGTCAATTTTCTTGTACTTAAGTCGGCATTGTGCATTTTGTATAAAATTCGGATGCAATTTCTGTGTTTCATCGTCAATAAGAAGGTCCAAGGGATACAGTAATCTTGAAGTGAAGCATCGGAATCTAAAACAGGACTCACAGCAGAGGTTCAAATCATAGAAAGTTAGAGTGTCAGTCCTCTTGTACTTAAGTCGGCATTGTGCCTTTTGTATTAAATTCGGATGCAGTTTCTGTGTTTCATCGTCAATAAGAAGGTCCGAGGGGTACAGTAAACCTGAAGTGATGCATCGGAATGTAAAACTGGACTCACAGGAGAGGATCAAATCATAGAAAGTTAGAGTGTCAGTCCTCTTGTACTTAAGTCGGCATTGTGCCTTTTGTATTAATTTCGGAAGTAATTTCTGTGTTTCATCGTCAATAAGGAGATCCAAGGGATTCAGTAAACCTGAAGTGTAGCATCGGAATCTAAAACTGGACTCACAGGGGAGGTTCAAATCATAGAAAGTTAGAGTGTCAGTCCTCTTATACTTATGTCGGCATTGTGCCTCTTGAGTATAATTCCGATGCAATTTCTGTGTTTCATCGTCAATAAGAAGGTCCAAGGGATACAGTAATCTTGAAGTGAAGCATCAGAATCTAAAACAGGACTCACAGCAGAGGTTCAAATCATAGAAAGTTAGAGTGTCAGTCCTCTAGTACTTAAGCCTTCATTGTGCCTTTTGTATTAAATTCGGATGCAATTTCTGTGTTTCTTCGTCAATAAGAAGGTCCATGGGATACAGTAAACCTGAAGTGTAGCATCGGAATCTGAAACTGGACTCACAGGGGAGGTTCAAATCATAGAAAGTTAGAGTGTCAGTCCTCTTGTACTTAAGTCGGCATTGTGCCTCTTGAGTTTAATTCCGATGCAATTTCTGTGTTTCATCGTCAATATGAAGGTCCAAGGGATACAGTAAACATGAAGTGAAGCAACGGAATCTAAAACCGGACTCACAGGAGAGGTTCAAATCATAGAAAGTTAGAGAGTCAGTCCTCTTGTACCTAAGTCGTCATTGTGCCTCTTGAGTTTAATTCCGATGCAATTTCTGTGTTTCATCGTCAATAAGAAGGTCCAAGGGATTCAGTAAACCTGAAGTGAAGCATCGGAATCTAAAACTGGACTCACAGGGGAGGTTCAAATCATAGAAAGTCAGAGTGTCAGTCCACTTGTACTTAAGTCGGGATTGTGCCTCTTGAGTTTAATTCCGATGCAATTTCTGTGTTTCATCGTCAATAAGAAAGTCCAAGGGATACAGTAAACCTGAAGTGAAGCATCGGAATCTAAAACTGGACTCACAGGAGAGGTTAAAATCATAGAAAGTTAGAGTGTCAGTCCTCCTGTACTTAAGTCGGCATTGTGCCTTTTGAATTTAATTCCGATACAATTTCTGTGATTCATCGTCAATAAGAAGGTCCAAGGGATACAGTAAACCTGAAGTGAAGCATCGGAATCTAAAACAGGACTCACAGGTGAGGTTCAAAACATAGAAAGTAAGAGTGTCAGTCCGCTTGTACTTAAGTCGGCATTATGCCTTTTGTATTAAATTCGGATGCAGTTTCTGTGTTTCATCGTCAATAAAAAGGTCCGAGGGGTTCAGTAAACCAGAAGTGTAGCATCGGAATCTAAAACTGGACTCACAGAGGAGGTTCAAATCATAGAATGTTAGAGTGTCAGTCCTCTTGCACTTAAGTCGGCATTGTGCCTTTTGAGTTTAATTCCGATGCAATTTCTGTGTTTCATCGTCAATAAGAAGGTCCAAGGGATACAGTAATCCTGAAGTGAAGCATCTGAATCTAAAACTGGACTCACCGGAGAGGTTCAAATCAAAGAAAGTTAGAGTGTCAATTTTCTTGTACTTAAGTCGGCATTGTGCATTTTGTATTAAATTCGGATGCAATTTCTGTGTTTCATCGTCAATAAGAAGGTCCAAGGGATACAGTAATCTTGAAGTGAAGCATCGGAATCTAAAACAGGACTCACAGCAGAGGTTCAAATCATAGAAAGTTAGAGTGTCAGTCCTCTTGTACTTAAGTCGGCATTGTGCCTTTTGTATAAAATTCGGATGCAGTTTCTGTGTTTCATCGTCAATAAGAAGGTCCGAGGGGTACAGTAAACCTGAAGTGATGCATCGGAATGTAAAACTGGACTCACAGGAGAGGTTCAAATCATAGAAAGTTAGAGTGTCAGTCCTCTTGTACTTAAGTCGGCATTGTGCCTTTTGTATTAATTTCGGAAGTAATTTCTGTGTTTCATCGTCAATAAGGAGATCCAAGGGATTCAGTAAACCTGAAGTGTAGCATCGGAATCTAAAACTGGACTCACAGGGGAGGTTCAAATCATAGAAAGTTAGAGTGTCAGTCCTCTTATACTTATGTCGGCAATGTGCCTCTTGAGTATAATTCCGATGCAATTTCTGTGTTTCATCGTCAATAAGAAGGTCCAAGGGATACAGTAAACCTGAAGTGAGGCATCGGAATCTAAAACCGAACTCACAGGAGAGGTTCAAATCATAGAAAATTAGAGTGTCAATCCTCTTGTTCTTAAGTCGGCATTGTGCATTTTGTATTAAATTCGGATAAAATTTCTGTTCTTCATTGTCAATAAGAAGCTCCAAGGGATACAGTAAACCTGAAGTGAAGCATCGAAATCTAAAACAGGTCTCACAGGGGCAGTTCAGATCATAGAAAGTTAGAGTGTCAGTTCTCTTGTACTTAAGTCGGCATTGTGCCTTTTGAGTTTAATTCCGATGCAATTTCTGTGGTTCATCGTCAATAAGAAGGTCCAAGGGATACAGTAAACCTGAAGTGAAGCATCTGAATGTAAAACTGGACTCACCGGAGAGGTTCAAGTCATAGAAAGTTAGGGTGTAAATCCTCTTGTACTTAAGTCGGCATTGTGCCTTTTGTATTAATTTCGGATGTAATTTCTGTGTTTCATCGTCAATAAGAAGATCCAAGGGATTCAGTAAACCTGAAGTGTAGCATCGGAATCTAAAACTGGACTCACAGGTGAGGTTCAAATCATAGAAAGTTAGAGTGTCAGTCCTCTTATACTTATGTCAGCATTGTGCCTCTTGAGTATAATTCCGATGCAATTTCTGTGTTTCATCGTCAATCAGAAGGTCCAAGGGATACAGTAAACCTGAAGTGAAGCATCTGAATCTAAAACTGGACTCACCGGAGAGGTTCAAATCATAGAAAGTTAGAGTGTCAATCCTCTTGTACTTAAGTCGGCATTGTGCATTTTGTATTAAATTCGGATGCAATTTCTGTGTTTCATCGTCAATAAGAAGGTCCAAGGGATACAGTAAACCTGAAGTGAATTATCGGAATCTAAAACAGGACTCACGGGAGAGGTTCAAATCATAGAAAGTTAGAGTGTCAGTCCTCTTGTACTTAAGTCGGCATTGTGCCTTTTGTATTAATTTCGGATGTAATTTCTGTGTTTCATCGTCAATATGAAGGTCCAAGGGATACAGTAAACCTGAAGTGAAGCATCGGAATCTAAAACAGGACTCACAGGTGAGGTTCAAAACATAGAAAGTTAGAGTGTCAGTCCGCTTGTACTTAAGTCGGCATTATGCCTTTTGTATTAAATTCGGATGCAGTTTCTGTGTTTCATCGTCAATAAGAAGGTCCGAGGGGTTCAGTAAACCAGAAGTGTAGCATCGGAATCTAAAACTGGACTCACAGAGGAGGTTCAAATCATAGAAAGTTAGAGTGTCAGACCTCTTGCACTTAAGTCGGCATTGTGCCTTTTGAGTTTAATTCCGATGCAATTTCTGTGCTTCATCGTCAATAAGAAGGTCCAAGGGATACAGTAAACCTAAAGTGAAGCATCTGAATCTAAAAGTGGACTCACCGGAGAGGTTCAAATCAAAGAAAGTTAGAGTGTCAATTTTCTTGTACCTAAGTCGGCATTGTGCATTTTGTATTAAATTCGGATGCAATTTCTGTGTTTCATCGTCAATAAGAAGGTCCGAGGGGTACAGTAAACCTGAAGTGATGCATCGGAATGTAAAACTGGACTCACAGGAGAGGTTCAAATCATAGAAAGTTAGAGTGTCAGTCCACTTGTACTTAAGTCGGCATTGTGCCTTTTGTATTAATTTCGGATGTAATTTCTGTGTTTCATCGTCAATAAGAAGATCCAAGGGATACAGTAAACCTGAAGTGAAGCAACGGAATCTAAAACCGGACTCACAGGAGAGGTTCAAATCATAGAAAGTTAGAGTGTCAGTCCTCTTGTACTTAAGTCGGCATTGTGCCTCTTGAGTTTAATTCCGATGCAATTTCTGTGTTTCATCGTCAATAAGAAGGTCCAAGGGAACAGTAAACCTGAAGTGAAGCATCGGAATCTAAAACTGGACTCACAGGGGAGGTTCAAATCATAGAAAGTCAGAGTGTCAGTCCTCTTGTACTTAAGTCGGCATTGTGCCGCTTGAGTTTCATTCCGTTGCAATTTCTGTGTTTCATCGTCAATAACAAGGTCCAAGGGATACAGTAAACCTGAAGTGAAGCATCAGAATCTAAAACCGGACTCACAGGAGAGGTTCAAATCATAGAAAGTTAGAGTGTCAATCCTCTTGTACTTAAGTCGGCATTGTGCCCTTTGAATTAAATTCGGATGCAATTTCTGTGTTCATCGTCAATAATGAGGTCCAAGGTATACAGTTAACCTGAACTGAAGCATCGGAATCTTAAACTGGACTCACAGGAGAGGTTCAAATCATTGAAAGTGAGAGTGTCAGTCCTCTTGTACTTAAGTCAGCATTGTGCCATTTGTATTAATTTCGGATGCAATCTCTGTGTTTCATCGTCAACAAGAAGGTCCAAAGGATACAGTAAACCTGAAGTGAAGCATCGGAATCTAAAACTGGACTCACAGGAGAGGTTCAAATCATAGAAAGTTAGAGTGTCAGTCCTCTAGTACTTAAGCCTTCATTGTGCCTTTTGTATTAAATTCGGATGCAATTTCTGTGTTTCTTCGTCAATAAGAAGGTCCATGGGATACAGTAAACCTGAAGTGTAGCATCGGAATCTGAAACTGGACTCACAGGTGAGGTTCAAATCATAGAAAGTTAGAGTGTCAGTCCTCTTATACTTATGTCAGCATTGTGCCTCTTGAGTATAATTCCGATGCAATTTCTGTGTTTCATCGTCAATCAGAAGGTCCAAGGGATACAGTAAACCTGAAGTGAAGCATCTGAATCTAAAACTGGACTCACCGGAGAGGTTCAAATCATAGAAAGTTAGAGTGTCAATCCTCTTGTACTTAAGTCGGCATTGTGCATTTTGTATTAAATTCGGATGCAATTTCTGTGTTTCATCGTCAATAAGAAGGTCCAAGGGATACAGTAAACCTGAAGTGAAGCAACGGAATCTAAAACCGGACTCACAGGAGAGGTTCAAATCATAGAAAGTTAGAGTGTCGGTCCTCTTGTACCTAAGTCGTCATTGTGCCTCTTGAGTTTAATTCCGATGCAATTTCTGTGTTTCATCGTCAATAAGAAGGTCCAAGGGATTCAGTAAACCTGAAGTGAAGCATCGGAATCTAAAACTGGACTCACAGGGGAGGTTCAAATCATAGAAAGTCAGAGTGTCAGTCCACTTGTACTTAAGTCGGCATTGTGCCTCTTGAGTTTAATTCCGATGCAATTTCTGTGTTTCATCGTCAATAAGAGAGTCCAAGGGATACAGTAAACCTGAAGTGAAGCATCGGAATCTAAAACTGGACTCACAGGAGAGGTTAAAATCATAGAAAGTTAGAGTGTCAGTCCTCCTGTACTTAAGTCGACATTGTGCCTTTTGATTTTAATTCCGATACAATTTCTGTGCTTCATCGTCAATAAGAAGATCCAAGGGATACAGTAAACCTGAAGTGAAGCAACGGAATCTAAAACCGGACTCACAGGAGAGGTTCAAATCATAGAAAGTTAGAGTGTCAGTCCTCTTGTACTTAAGTCAGCATTGTGCCTCTTGAGTTTAATTCCGATGCAATTTCTGTGTTTAATCGTCAATAAGAAGGTCCAAGGGATTCAGTATACCTGAAGTGAAGCATCGGAATCTAAAACTGGACTCACAGGGGAGGTTCAAATCATAGAAAGTCAGAGTGTCAGTCCTCTTGTAATTAAGTCGGCATTGTGCCTCTTGAGTTTAATTCCGTTGCAATTTCTGTGTTTCATCGTCAATAACAAGGTCCAAGGGATACAGTAAACCTGAAGTGAAGCATCAGAATCTAAAACCGGACTCACAGGAGAGGTTCAAATCATAGAAAGTTAGAGTGTCAATCCTCTTGTACTTAAGTCGGCATTGTGCCCTTTGTATTAAATTCGGATGCAATTTCTGTGTTCATCGTCAATAAAGAGGTCCAAGGTATACAGTTAACCTGAATTGAAGCATCGGAATCTTAAACTGGACTCACAGGAGAGGTTCAAATCATTGAAAGTGAGAGTGTCAGTCCTCTTGTACTTAAGTCGGCATTGTGCCTTTTGTATTAATTTCGGATGCAATTTCTGTGTTTCATCGTCAACAAGAAGGTCCAAAGTATACAGTAAACCTGAAGTAAGCATCGGAATCTAAAACTGGACTTACAGGAGAGGTTCAAATCATAGAAAGTTAGAGTGTCAGTCCTCTAGTACTTAAGCCTTCATTGTGCCTTTTGTATTAAATTCGGATGCAATTTCTGTGTTTCTTCGTCAATAAGAAGGTCCAAGGGATACAGTAAACCTGAAGTGTAGCATCGGAATCTGAAACTGGACTCACAGGGGAGGTTCAAATCATAGAAAGTTAGAGTGTCAGTCCTGTTGTACTTAAGTCGGCATTGTGCCTCTTGAGTTTAATTCCGATGCAATTTCTGTGTTTCATCGTCAATATGAAGGTCCAAGGGATACAGTAAACCTGAAGTGAAGCAACGGAATCTAAAACCGGACTCACAGGAGAGATTCAAATCATAGAAAGTTAGAGTGTCAGTCCTCTTGTACCTAAGTCGTCATTGTGCCTCTTGAGTTTAATTCCGATGCAATTTCTGTGTTTCATCGTCAATAAGAAGGTCCAAGGGATTCAGTAAACCTGAAGTGAAGCATCGGAATCTAAAACTGGACTCACAGGGGAGGTTCAAATCATAGAAAGTCAGAGTGTCACTCCACTTGTACTTAAGTCGGCATTGTGCCTCTTGAGTTTAATTCCGATGCAATTTCTGTGTTTCATCGTCAATACCAAGGTCCAAGGGATACAGTAAACCTGAAGTGAAGCATCGGAATCTAAAACTGGACTCACAGGAGAGGTTAAAATCATAGAAAGTTAGAGTGTCAGTCCTCCTGTACTTAAGTCGGCATTGTGCCTTTTGAATTTAATTCCGATACAATTTCTGTGCTTCATCGTCAATAAGAAGGTCCAAGGGATACAGTAAACCTGAAGTGAAGCATCTGAATCTAAAACAGGACTCACAGGTGAGGTTCAAAACATAGAAAGTAAGAGTGTCAGTCCGCTTGTACTTAAGTCGGCATTATGCCTTTTGTATTAAATTCGGATGAAGTTTCTGTGTTTCATCATCAATAAGAAGGTCCGAGGGGTTCAGTAAACCAGAAGTGTAGCATCGGAATCTAAAACTGGACTCACAGAGGAGGTTCAAATCATAGAAAGTTAGAGTGTCAGTCCTCTTGCACTTAAGTCGGCATTGTGCCTTTTGAGTTTAATTCCGATGCAATATCTGTGTTTCATCGTCAATAAGAAGGTCCAAGGGATACAGTAAACCTGAAGTGAAGCATCTGAATCTAAAACTGGACTCACCGGAGAGGTTCAAATCAAAGAAAGTTAGAGTGTCACTTTTCTTGTACTTAAGTCGGCATTGTGCATTTTGTATTAAATTCGGATGCAATTTCTGTGTTTCATCGTCAATAAGAAGGTCCAAGGGATACAGTAATCTTGAAGTGAAGCATCGGAATCTAAAACAGGACTCACAGGAGAGGTTCAAATCATAATAAGTTAGAGTGTCAGTCCTCTTGTACTTAAGTCGGCATTGTGCCTTTTGTATTAAATTCGGATGCAGTTTCTGTGTTTCATCGTCAATAAGAAGGTCCGAGGGGTACAGTAAACCTGAAGTGATGCATCGGAATGTAAAACTGGACTCACAGGAGAGGTTCAAATCATAGAAAGTTAGAGTGTCAGTCCTCTTGTACTTAAGTCGGCATTGTGCCTTTTGTATTAATTTCGTAAGTAATTTCTGTGTTTCATCGTCAATAAGAAGATCCAAGGGATTCAGTAAACCTGAAGTGTAGCATCGGAATCTAAAACTAGACTCACAGGGGAGGTTCAAATCATAGAAAGTTAGAGTGTCTGTCCTCTTATACTTATGTCGGCATTGTGCCTCTTGAGTATAATTCCGATGCAATTTCTGTGTTTCATCGTCAATAAGAAGGTCCAAGGGATACAGTAAACCTGAAGTGAGGCATCGGAATCTAAAACCGGACTCACAGGAGAGGTTAAAATCATAGAAAGTTAGAGTGTCAATCCTCTTGTACTTAAGTCGGCATTGTGCATTTTGTATTAAATTCGGATGCAATTTCTGTGCTTCATCGTCAATAAGAAGCTCCAAGTGATACAGTAAACCTGAAGTGAAGCATCGAAATCTAAAACAGGACTCACAGGGGAGGTTCAGATCATAGAAAGTTAGAGTGTCAGTCCTCTTGTTCTTAAGTCGGCATTGTGCCTTTTGAGTTTAATTCCGATGCAATTTCTGTGTTTCATCGTCAATCAGAAGGTCCAAGGGATACAGTAAACCTGAAGTGAAGCATCTGAATCTAAAACTGGACTCACCGGAGAGGTTCAAATCATAGAAAGTTAGAGTGTCAATCCTCTTGTACTTAAGTCGGCATTGTGCATTTTGTATTAAATTCGGATGCAATTTCTGTGTTTCATCGTCAATAAGAAGGTCCAATGGATATAGTAAACCTGAAGTGAATCATCGGAATCTAAAACAGGACTCACGGGAGAGGTTCAAATCATAGAAAGTTAGAGTGTCAGGCCTCTTGTACTTAAGTCGGCATTGTGCCTTTTGTATTAATTTCGGATGTAAATTCTGTGTTTCATCGTCAATATGAAGGTCCAAGGGATACAGTAAACCTGAAGTGAAGCATCGGAATCTAAAACTGGACTCACAGGAGAGGTTAAAATCATAGAAAGCTACAGTGTCAGTCCTCTTGCACTTAAGTCGGCATTGTGCCTTTTGACTTTAATTCCGATGCAATTTCTGTGTTTCATCGTCAATAAGAAGGTCCAAGGGATACAGTAAACCTAAAGTGAAGCATCTGAATCTAAAACTGGACTCACCGGAGAGGTTCAAATCAAAGAAAGTTAGAGTGTCAATTTTCTTGTACTTAAGTCGGCATTGTGCATTTTGTATTAAATTCGGATGCAATTTCTGTGTTTCATCGTCAATAAGAAGGTCCAAGGGATACAGTAATCTTGAAGTGAAGCATGGGAATCTAAAACAGGACTCACAGGAGAGGTTCAAATCATAGAAAGTTAGAGTGTCAGTCCTCTTGTACTTAAGTCGGCATTGTGCCTTTTGTATTAAATTCGGATGCAGTTTCTGTGTTTCATCGTCAATAAGAAGGTCAGAGGGGTACAGTAAACCTGTAGTGAAGTATCGGAATGTGAAACTGGACTCACAGGAGAGGTTCAAATCATAGAAAGTTAGAGTGTCAGTCCACTTGTACTTAAGTCGGTATTGTGCCTTTTCTATTAATTTCGGATGTAATTTCTGTGTTTCATCGTCAATAAGAAGATCCAAGGGATACAGTAAACCTGAAGTGAAGCAACGGAATCTAAAACCGGACTCACAGGAGCGGTTCAAATCATAGAAAGTTAGAGTGTCAGTCCTCTTGTACTTAAGTCGGCATTGTGCCTCTTGAGTTTAATTCCGATGCAATTTCTGTGTTTCATCGTCAATAAGAAGGTCCAAGGGATTCAGTAAACCGGAAGTGAAGCATCGGAATCTAAAACTGGACTCACAGGGGAGGTTCAAATCATAGAAAGTCAGAGTGTCAGTCCTCTTGCACTTAAGTCGGCATTGTGCCTCTTGAGTTTAATTCCGTTGCAATTTCTGTGTTTCATCGTCAATAACAAGGTCCAAGGGATACAGTAAACCTGAAGTGAAAAATCAGAATCTAAAACCGGACTCACAGGAGAGGTTCAAATCATAGAAAGTTAGAGTGTCAATCCTCTTGTAGTTAAGTCGGCATTGTGCCCTTTGTATTAAATTCGGATGCAATTTCTGTGTTCATCGTCAATAATGAGGTCCAAGGTATACAGTTAACCTGAATTGAAGCATCGGAATCTTAAACTGGACTCACAGGAGAGGTTCAAATCATTGAAAGTGAGAGTGTCAGTCCTCTTGTACTTAAGTCGGCTTTGTGCCATTTGTATTAATTTCGGATGCAATTTCTGTGTTTCATCGTCAACAAGAAGGTCCAAAGGATACAGTAAACCTGAAGTGAAGCATCGGAATCTAAAACTGGACTCACAGGAGAGGTTCAAATCATAGAAAGTTAGAGTGTCAGTCCTCTAGTACTTAAGCCTTCATTGTGCCTTTTGTATTAAATTCGGATGCAATATCTGTGTTTCTTCGTCAATAAGAAGGTCCATGGGATACAGTAAACCTGAAGTGTAGCATCGGAATCTGAATCTGGACTCACAGGGGAGGTTCAAATCATAGAAAGTTAGAGTGTCAGTCCACTTGTACTTAAGTCGGCATTGTGCCTCTTGAGTTTAATTCCGATGCAATTTCTGTGTTTCATCGTCAATAAGAAGGTCCAAGGGATACAGTAAACCTGAAGTGAAGCAACGGAATCTAAAACCGGACTCACAGGAGAGGTTCAAATCATAGAAAGTTAGAGAGTCAGTCCTCTTGTACCTAAGTCGTCATTGTGCCTCTTGAGTTTAATTCCGATGCAATTTATGTGTTTCATCGTCAATAAGAAGGTCCAAGGGATTCAGTAAACCTGAAGTGAAGCATCGGAATCTAAAACTGGACTCACAGGGGAGGTTCAAATCATAGAAAGTCAAAGTGTCAGTCCACTTGTACTTAAGTCGGGATTGTGCCTCTTGAGTTTAATTCCGATGCAATTTCCGTGTTTCATCGTCAATAAGAAAGTCCAAGGGATACAGTAAACCTGAAGTGAAGCATCGGAATCTAAAACTGGACTCACAGGAGAGGTTAAAATCATAGAAAGTTAGAGTGTCAGTCCTCCTGTACTTAAGTCGTCATTGTGCCTTTTGAATTTAATTCCGATACAATTTCTGTGATTCATCGTCAATAAGAAGGTCCAAGGGATACAGTAAACCTGAAGTGAAGCATCGGAATCTAAAACAGGACTCACAGGTGAGGTTCAAAACATAGAAAGTAAGAGTGTCAGTCCGCTTGTACTTAAGTCGGCATTATGCCTTTTGTATTAAATTCGGATGCAGTTTCTGTGTTTCATCGTCAATAAGAAGGTCCGAGGGGTTCAGTAAACCAGAAGTGTAGCATCGGAATCTAAAACTGGACTCACAGAGGAGGTTCAAATCATAGAAAGTTAGAGTGTCAGTCCTCTTGCACTTAAGTCGGCATTGTGCCTTTTGAGTTTAATTCCGATGCAATTTCTGTGTTTCATCGTCAATAAGAAGGTCCAAGGGATACAGTAAACCTGAAGTGAAGCATCTGCATCTAAAACTGGACTCACCGGAGAGGTTCAAATCAAAAAAAGTTAGAGTGTCAATTTTCTTGTACTTAAGTCGGCATTGTGCATTTTGTATTAAATTCGGATGCAATTTCTGTGTTTCATCGTCAATAAGAAGGTCCAAGGGATACAGTAATCTTGAAGTGAAGCATCGGAATCTAAAACAGGACTCACAGCAGAGGTTCAAATCATAGAAAGTTAGAGTGTCAGTCCTCTTGTACTTAAGTCGGCATTGTGCCTTTTGTATTAAATTCGGATGCAGTTTCTGTGTTTCATCGTCAATAAGAAGGTCCGAGGGGTTCAGTAAACCAGAAGTGTAGCATCGGAATCTAAAACTGGACTCACAGAGGAGGTTCAAATCATAGAAAGTTAGAGTGTCAGTCCTCTTGCAATTAAGTCGGCATTGTGCCTTTTGAGTTTAATTCCGATGCAATTTCTGTGTTTCATCGTCAATAAGAAGGTCCAAGGGATACAGTAAACCTGAAGTGAAGCATCGAAATCTAAAACAGGTCTCACAGGGGAGGTTCAGATCATAGAAAGTTAGAGTGTCAGTCCTCTTGTACTTAAGTCGTCATTGTGCCTTTTGAGTTTAATTCCGATGCAATTTCTGTGGTTCATCGTCAATAAGAAGGTCCAAGGGATACAGTAAACCTGAAGTGAAGCATCTGAATGTAAAACTGGACTCACCGGAGAGGTTCAAAACATAGAAAGTAAGAGTGTCAGTCCGCTTGTACTTAAGTCGGCATTATGCCTTTTGTATTAAATTCGGATGCAGTTTCTGTGTTTCATCGTCAATCAGAAGGTCCAAGGGATACAGTAAACCTGAAGTGTAGCATCTGAATCTAAAACTGGACTCACCGGAGAGGTTCAAATCATAGAAAGTTAGAGTGTCAATCCTCTTGTACTTATGTCGGCATTGTGCATTTTGTATTAAATTCGGATGAAATTTCTGTGTTTCATCGTCAATAAGAAGGTCCAAGGGATACAGTAAACCTGAAGTGAATCATCGGAATCTAAAACAGGACTCACGGGAGAGGTTCAAATCATAGAAAGTTAGAGTGTCAGTCCTCTTGTACTTAAGTCGGCATTGTGCCTTTTGTATTAATTTCGGATGTAATTTCTGTGTTTCATCGTCAATATGAAGGTCCAAGGGATACAGTAAACCTGAAGTGAAGTATCGGAATCTAAAACTGGACTCACAGGAGAGGTTAAAATCATAGAAAGTTAGAGTGTCAGTCCTCCTGTACTTAAGTCGGCATTGTGCCTTTTGAATTTAATTCCGATCCAATTTCTGTGCTTCATCGTCAATAAGAAGGTCCAAGGGATACAGTAAACCTGAAGTGAAGCATCGGAATCTAAAACAGGACTCACAGGTGAGGTTCAAAACATAGAAAGTTAGAGTGTCAGTCCGCTTGTACTTAAGTCGGCATTACGCCTTTTGTATTAAATTCGGATGCAGTTTCTGTGTTTCATCGTCAATAAGAAGGTCCGAGGGGTTCAGTAAACCAGAAGTGTAGCATCGGAATCTAAAACTGGACTCACAGAGGAGGTTCAAATCATAGAAAGTTAGAGTGTCAGTCCTCTTGCAATTAAGTCGGCATTGTGCCTTTTGAGTTTAATTCCGATGCAATTTCTGTGTTTCATCGTCAATAAGAAGGTCCAAGGGATACAGTAAACCTAAAGTGAAGTATCTGAATCTAAAAGTGGACTCACCGGAGAGGTTCAAAACAAAGAAAGTTAGAGTGTCAATTTTCTTGTACCTAAGTCGGCATTGTGCATTTTGTATTAAATTCGGATGCAATTTCTGTGTTTCATCGTCAATAAGAAGGTCCAAGGGATACAGTAATCTTGAAGTGAAGCATCGGAATCTAAAACAGGACTCACAGGAGAGGTTCAAATCATAGAAAGTTAGAGTGTCAGTCCTCTTGTACTTAAGTCGGCATTGTGCCTTTTGTATTAAATTCGGATGCAGTTTCTGTGTTTCATCGTCAATAAGAAGGTCCGAGGGGTACAGTAAACCAGAAGTGATGAATCGGAATGTAAAACTGGACTCACAGGAGAGGTTCAAATCATAGAAAGTTTGAGTGTCAGTCCACTTGTACTTATGTCGGCATTGTGCCTTTTGTATTAATTTCGGATGTAATTTCTGTGTTTCATCGTCAATAAGAAGATCCAAGGGATACAGTAAACCTGAAGTGAAGCAACGGAATCTAAAACCGGACTCACAGGAGAGGTTCAAATCATAGAAAGTTAGAGTGTCAGTCGTCTTGTACTTAAGTCGGCATTGTGCCTGTTGAGTTTAATTCCGATGCAATTTCTGTGTTTCATCGTCAATAAGAAGGTCCAAGGGAACAGTAAACCTGAAGTGAAGGATCGGAATCTAAAACTGGACTCACAGGGGAGGTTCAAATCATAGAAAGTCAGAGTGTCAGTCCTCTTGTACTTAAGTCGGCATTGTGCCTCTTGAGTTTCATTCCGTTGCAATTTCTGTGTTTCATCGTCAATAACAAGGTCCAAGGGATACAGTAAACCTGAAGTGAAGCATCAGAATCTAAAACCGGACTCAAAGGAGAGGTTCAAATCATTGAAAGTGAGAGTGTCAGTCCTCTTGTACTTAAGTCAGCATTGTGCCATTTGTATTAATTTCGGATGCAATCTCTGTGTTTCATCGTCAACAAGGGGGTCCAAAGGATACAGTAAACCTGAAGTGAAGCATCGGAATCTAAAACTGGACTCACAGGAGAGGTTCAAATCATAGAAAGTTAGAGTGTCAGTCCTCTAGTACTTAAACCTTCATTGTGCCTTTTGTATTAAATTCGGATGCAATTTCTGTGTTTCTTCGTCAATAAGAAGGTCCATGGGATACAGTAAACCTGAAGTGTAGCATCGGAATCTGAAACTGGACTCACAGGGGAGGTTCAAATCATAGAAAGTTAGAGTGTCAGTCCACTTGTACTTAAGTCGGCATTGTGCCTCTTGAGTTTAATTCCGATGCAATTTCTGTGTTTCATCGTCAATAAGAAGGTCCAAGGGATACAGTAAACCTGAAGTGAAGCAACGGAATCTAAAACCGGACTCACAGGAGAGGTTCAAATCATAGAAAGTTAGAGTGTCAGTCCTCTTGTACCTAAGTCGTCATTGTGCCTCTTCAGTTTAATTCCGATGCAATTTCTGTGTTTCATCGTCAATAAGATGGTCCAAGGGATTCAGTAAACCTGAAGTGAAGCATCGGAATCTAAAACTGGACTCACAGGGGAGGTTCAAATCATAGAAAGTCAGAGTGTCAGTCCACTTGTACTTAAGTCGGCATTGTGCCTCTTGAGTTTAATTCCGATGCAATTTCTGTGTTTCATCGTCAATAAGAAAGTCCAAGGGATACAGTAAACCTGAAGTGAAGCATCGGAATCTAAAACTGGACTCACAGGAGAGGTTAAAATCATAGAAAGTTAGAGTGTCAGTCCTCCTGCACTTAAGTCGGCATTGTGCCTTTTGATTTTAATTCCGATACAATTTCTGTGCTTCATCGTCAATAAGAAGGTCCAAGGGATACAGTAAACCTGAAGTGAAGCATCGGAATCTAAAACAGGACTCACAGGTGAGGTTCAAAACATAGAAAGTAAGAGTGTCAGTCCGCTTGTACTTAAGTCGGCATTATGCCTTTTGTATTAAATTCGGATGCAGTTTCTGTGTTTCATCGTCAATAAGAAGGTCCGAGGGGTTCAGTAAACCAGAAGTGTAGCATCGGAATCTAAAACTGGACTCACAGAGGAGGTTCAAATCATAGAATGTAAGAGTGTCAGTCCTCTTGCACTTAAGTCGGCATTGTGCCTTTTGAGTTTAATTCCGAAGCAATTTCTGTGTTTCATCGTCAATAAGAAGGTCCAAATGATACAGTAAACCTGAAGTGAAGCATCTGAATCTAAAACTGGACTCACCGGAGAGGTTCAAATCAAAGAAAGTTAGAGTGTCAATTTTCTTGTACTTAAGTCGGCATTGTGCATTTTGTATTAAATTCGGATGCAATTTCTGTGTTTCATCGTCAATAAGAAGGTCCAAGGGATACAGTAATCTTGAAGTGAAGCATCGGAATCTAAAACAGGACTCACAGCAGAGGTTCAAATCATAGAAAGTTAGAGTGTCAGTCTTCTTGTACTTAAGTCGGCATTGTGCCTTTTGTATTAAATTCGGATGCAGTTTCTGTGTTTCATCGTCAATAAGAAGGTCCGAGGGGTACAGTAAACCTGAAGTGATGCATCGGAAGGTAAAACTGGACTCACAGGAGTGGTTCAAATCATAGAAAGTTAGAGTGTCAGTCCTCTTGTACTTAAGTCGGCATTGTGCCTTTTGTATTAATTTCGGAAGTAATTTCTGTGTTTCATCGTCAATAAGGAGATCCAAGGGATTCAGTAAACCTGAAGTGTAGCATCGGAATCTAAAACTGGACTCACAGGGGAGGTTCAAAACATAGAAAGTTAGAGTGTCAGTCCTCTTATACTTATGTCGGCATTGTGCCTCTTGAGTATAATTCCGATGCAATTTCTGTGTTTCATCGTCAATAAGAAGGTCCAAGGGATACAGTAAACCTGAAGTGAGGCATCGGAATCTAAAACCGAACTCACAGGAGAGGTTCAAATCATAGAAAGTTAGAGTGTCAATCCTCTTGTTCTTAAGTCGGCATTGTGCATTTTGTATTAAATTCGGATGCAATTTCTGTGCTTCATCGTCAATAAGAAGCTCCAAGGGATACAGTAAACCTGAAGTGAAGCATCGAAATCTAAAACAGGACTCACAGGGGAGGTTCAGATCATAGAAAGTTAGAGTGTCAGTCCTCTTGTACTTAAGTCGGCATTGTGCCTTTTGAGTTTAATTCCGATGCAATTTCTGTGGTTCATCGTCAATAAGAAGGTCCAAGGGATACAGTAAACCTGAAGTGAAGCATCTGAATGTAAAACTGGACTCACCGGAGAGGTTCAAGTCATAGAAAGTTAGAGTGTAAATCCTCTTGTACTTAAGTCGGCATTGTGCCTTTTGTATTAATTTCGGATGTAATTTCTGTGTTTCATCGTCAATAAGAAGATCCAAGGGATTCAGTAAACCTGAAGTGTAGCATTGGAATCTAAAACTGGACTCACAGGTGAGGTTCAAATCATAGAAAGTTAGAGTGTCAGTCCTCTTATACTTATGTCAGCATTGTGCCTCTTGAGTATAATTCCGATGCAATTTCTGTGTTTCATCGTCAATCAGAAGGTCCAAGGGATACAGTAAACCAGAAGTGAAGCATCTGAATCTAAAACTGGACTCACCGGAGAGGTTCAAATCATAGAAAGTTAGAGTGTCAATCCTCTTATACTTAAGTCGGCATTGTGCATTTTGTATTAAATTCGGATGCAATTTCTGTGTTTCATCGTCAATAAGAAGGTCCAAGGGATACAGTAAACCTGAAGTGAAGCATAGGAATCTAAAACTGGACTCACAGGAGAGGTTAAAATCATAGAAAGTTAGAGTGTCAATCCTCTTGTCCTTAAGTCGGCATTGTGCATTTTGTATTAAATTCGGATGCAATTTCTGTGCTTCATCGTCAATAAGAAGCTCCAAGGGATACAGTAAACCTGAAGTGAAGCATCGAAATCTAAAACAGGACTCACAGGGGAGGTTCAGATCACAGAAAGTTAGAGTGCCAGTCCTCTTGTACTTAAGTCGGCATTGTGCCTTTTGAATTTAATTCCGATCCAATTTCTGTGCTTCATCGTCAATAAGAAGGTCCAAGGGATACAGTAAACCTGAAGTGAAGCATCGGAATCTAAAACAGGACTCACAGGTGAGGTTCAAAACATAGAAAGTTAGAGTGTCAGTCCGCTTGTACTTAAGTCGGCATTATGCCTTTTGTATTAAATTCGGATGCAGTTTCTGTGTTTCATCGTCAATAAGAAGGTCCGAGGGGTTCAGTAAACCAGAAGTGTAGCATCGGAATCTAAAACTGGACTCACAGAGGAGGTTCAAATCATAGAAAGTTAGAGTGTCAGTCCTCTTGCACTTAAGTCGGCATTGTGCCTTTTGAGTTTAATTCCGATGCAATTTCTGTGTTTCATCGTCAATAAGAAGGTCCAAGGGATACAGTAAACCTAAAGTGAAGCATCTGAATCTAAAAGTGGACTCACCGGAGAGGTTCAAATCAAAGAAAGTTAGTGTGTCAATTTTCTTGTACCTAAGTCGGCATTGTGCATTTTGTATTAAATTCGGATGCAATTTCTGTGTTTCATCGTCAATAAGAAGGTCCAAGGGATACAGTAATCTTGAAGTGAAGCATCGGAATCTAAAACAGGACTCACAGGAGAGGTTCAAATCATAGAAAGTTAGAGTGTCAGTCCTCTTGTACTTAAGTCGGCATTGTGCCTTTTGTATTAAATTCGGATGCAGTTTCTGTGTTTCCTCGTCAATAAGAAGGTCCGAGGCGTACAGTAAACCTGAAGTGATGCATCGGAATGTAAAACTGGACTCACAGGAGAGGTTCAAATCATAGAAAGTTAGAGTGTCAGTCCTCTTGTACTTAAGTCGGCATTGTGCCTTTTGTATTAATTTCGGAAGTAATTTCTGTGTTTCATCGTCAATAAGAAGATCCAAGGGATTCAGTAAACCTGATGTGTAGCATCGGAATCTAAAACTGGACTCATAGGGGAGGTTCAAATCATAGAAAGTTAGAGTGTCAGTCCTCTTATACTTATGTCGGCATTGTGCCTCTTGAGTATAATTCCGATGCAATTTCTGTGTTTCATCGTCAATAAGAAGGTCCAAGGGATACAGTAAACCTGAAGTGAGGCATCGGAATCTAAAACCGGACCCACAGGAGAGGTTCAAATCATAGAAAGTTAGAGTGTCAATCCTCTTGCTCTTAAGTCGGCATTGTGCATTTTGTATTAAATTCGGATGCAATTTCTGTGCTTCATCGTCAATAAGAAGCTCCAAGGGATACAGTAAACCTGAAGTGAAGCATCGAAATCTAAAACAGGACTCACAGGGGAGGTTCAGATCATAGAAAGTTAGAGTGTCAGTCCTCTTGTACGTAAGTCGGCATTGTGCCTTTTGACTTTAATTCCGATGCAATTTCTGTGTTTCATCGTCAATAAGAAGGTCCAAGGGATACAGTAAACCTGAAGTGAAGCATCTGAATGTAAAACTGGACTCACCAGAGAGGTTCAAATCATAGAAAGTTAGAGTGTCAATTGTCTTGTACTTAAGTCGGCATTGTGCATTTTGTATCAAATTCGGATGCAGTTTCTGTGTTTCATCGTCAATAAGAAGGTCCGAGGGGTACAGTAAACCTGAAGTGATGCATCGGAATGTAAAACTGGACTCACAGGAGAGGTTCAAATCATAGAAAGTTAGAGCGTCAGTCCTCTTGTACTTAAGTCGGCATTGTGCCTTTTGTATTAAATTCGGATGCAGTTTCTGTGTTTCATCGTCAATAAGAAGGTCCGAGGGGTACAGCAAACCTGAAGTGATGCATCGGAATGTAAAACTGGACTCACAGGAGAGGTTCAAATCATAGAAAGTTAGAGTGTCAGTCCTCTTGTACTTAGGTCGGCATTGTGCCTTTTGTATTAATTTCGGAAGTAATTACTGTGTTTCATCGTCAATAAGAAGATCCAAGGGATTCAGTAAACCTGAAGTGTAGCTTCGGAATCTTAAACTGGACTCACAGGGGAGGTTCAAATCATAGAAAGTTAGAGTGTCAGTCCTCTTATACTTATGTCGGCATTGTGCCTCTTGAGTATAATTCCGATGCAATTTCTGTGTTTCATCGTCAATAAGAAGGTCAAAGGGATACAGTAAACCTGAAGTGAGGCATCGGAATCTAAAACCGGACTCACAGGAGAGATTCAAATCATAGAAAGTTAGAGTGTCAATTATCTTGTACTTAAGTCGGCATTGTGCATTTTGTATTAAATTCGGATGCAATTTCTGTGTTTCATCGTCAATAAGAAGGTCCAAGTGATACTGTAATCTTGAAGTGAAGCATCGGAATCTAAAACAGGACTCACAGGAGAGGTTCAAATCATAGAAAGTTAGGGTGTCAGTCCTCTTGTACTTAAGTCGTCATTGTGCCTTTTGTATTAAATTCGGATGCAGTTTCTGTGTTTCATCGACAATAAGAAGGTCCGAGGGGTACAGTAAACCTGAAGTGATGCATCGGAATGTAAAACTGGACTCACAGGAGAGGTTCAAATCATAGAAAGTCAGAGTGTCAGTCCTCTTGTACTTAAGTCGGCATTGTTCCTCTTGAGTTTAATTCCGTTGCAATTTCTGTGTTTCATCGTCAATACTAAGGTCCAAGGGATACAGTAAACCTGAAGTGAAGCATCAGAATCTAAAACCGGACTCACAGGAGAGGTACAAATCATAGAAAGTTAGGGTGTCAATCCTCTTGTACTTAAGTCGGCATTGTGCCCTTTGTATTAAATTCGGATGCAATTTCTGTGTTCATCGCCAATAATGAGGTCCAAGGGATACAGTTAACCTGAATTGAAGCATCGGAATCTTAAACTGGACTCACAGGAGAGGATCAAATAATTGAAAGTGAGAGTGTCAGTCCTCTTGTACTTAAGTCGGCATTATGCCTTTTGTACTAATTTCGGATGCAATTTCTGTGTTTCTTCGTCAATAGGAAGGTCCAAGGGATACAGTAAACCTGAAGTGTAGCATCGGAATCTGAAATTGGACTCACAGGGGAGGTTCAAATCATAGAAAGTTAGAGTGTCAGCCCTCTTGTACTTAAGTCGGCATTGAGCCTCTTGAGTTTAATTCCGATGCTATTTCTGTGTTTCATCGTCAATAAGAAGGTCCAAGGGATACAGTAAACCTGAAGTGAAGCAACGGAATCTAAAACCGGACTCACAGGAGAGGTTCAAATCATAGAAAGTTAGAGAGTCAGTCCTCTTGTACATAAGTCGTCATTGTGCCTCTTGAGTTTAATTCCGATGCAATTTCTGCGTTTCATCGTCAATAAGAAGGTCCAAGGGATTCAGTAAACCTGAAGTGAAGCATCGGAATCTAAAACTGGACTCACAGGGGAGGTTCAAATCATAGAAAGTCAGAGTGTCAGTCCACTTGTACTTAAGTCGGCATTGTGCCTCTTGAGTTTAATTTCGATGCAATTTCTGTGTTTCATCGTCAATAAGAAGGTCCAAGGGATACAGTAAACCTGAAGTGAAGCATCGGAATCTAATACTGGACTCACAGGAGAGGTTAAAATCATAGAAAGGTAGAGTGTCAGTCCTCCTGTACTTAAGTCGGCATTGTGCCTTTTGAATTTAATTCCGATACAATTTCTGTGCTTAATCGTCAATAAGAAGGTCCAAGGGATACAGTAAACCTGAAGTGAAGCATCGGAATCTAAAACAGGACTTACAGGTGAGGTTAAAACATAGAAAGTTAGAGTGTCAGTCCGCTTGTACTTAAGTCGGCATTATGCCTTTTGTATTATTTTCGGATGCTGTTTCTGTGTTTCATCGTCAATAAGAAGGTCCGAGGGGTTCAGTAATCCAGAAGTGTAGCATCGGAATCTAAAACTGGACTCACAGAGGAGGTTCAAATCATAGAAAGTTAGAGTGTCAGTCCTCTTGTACTTAAGTCGGCATTGAGCCTTTTGTATTAATTTCGGATGTAATTTCTGTGTTTCATCGTCGATAAGAAGATCCAAGGGATACAGTAAACCTGAAGTGAAGCAACGGAATCTAAAACCGGACTCACAGGAGAGGTTCAAATCATAGAAAGTTAGAGTGTCAGTCCTCTTGTACTTAAGTCGGCATTGTGCCTCTTGAGTTTAATTCCGATGCAATTTCTGTGATTCATCGTCAATAAGAAGGTCCAAGGGATACAGTAAACCTAAAGTGAAGCATCTGAATCTAAAACTGGACTCACCAGAGAGGTTCAAATCAATGAAAGTTAGAGTGTCCATTTTCTTGTACTTAAGTCAGCATTGTGCATTTTGTATTAAATTCGGATGCAATTTCTGTGTTTCATCGTCAATAAGAAGGTCCAAGGGATACAGTAATCTTGAAGTGAAGCATCGGAATCTAAAACAGGACTCACAGGAGAGGTTCAAATCATAGAAAGTTAGAGTGTCAGTCCTCTTGTACTTAAGTCGGCATTGTGCCTTTTGTATTAAATTCGGATGCAGTTTCTGTGTTTCATCGTCAATAAGAAGGTCCGAGGGGTACAGTAAACCTCAAGTGATGCATCGGAATGTAAAACTGGACTCACAGGAGAGGTTCAAATCATAGAAAGTTAGAGTGTCAGTCCTCTTGTACTTAAGTCGGCATTGTGCCTTTTGTATTAATTTCGGAAGTAATTTCTGTGTTTCATCGTCAATAAGAAGATCCAAGGGATTCAGTAAACCTGAAGTGTAGCATCGGAATCTAAAACTAGACTCACAGGGGAGGTTCAAATCATAGAAAGTTAGAGTGTCAGTCCTCTTATACTTATGTCGGCATTGTGCCTCTTGAGTATAATTCCGATGCAATTTCTGTGTTTCATCGTCAATAAGAAGGTCCAAGGGATACAGTAAACCTGAAGTGAGGCATCGGAATCTAAAACCGGACTCACAGGAGAGGTTCAAACCATAGAGAGTTAGAGTGTCAATCCTCTTGCTCTTAAGTCGGCATTGTGCCTTTTGTATTAATTTCGGAAGTAATTTCTGTGTTTCATCGTCAATAAGAAGATCCAAGGGATTCAGTAAACCTGAAGTGAAGCATCGAAATTTAAAACAGGTCTCACATGGGAGGTTCATATCATAGAAAGTTAGAGTGTTAGTCCTCTTGTACTTAAGTCGGCATTGTGCCTTTTGACTTTAATTCCGATGCAATTTCTGTGTTTCATCGTCAATAAGAAGGTCCAAGGGATACAGTAAACCTGAAGTGAAGCATCTGAATGTAAAACTGGACTCACCGGAGAGGTTCAAATCATAAAAAGTTAGAGTGTCAATCCTCTTGTACTTAAGTCGGCATTGTGCATGTTGTATTAAATTCGGATGCAATATCTGTGTTTCATCGTCAATAAGAAGATCCAAGGGATACAGTAAACCTGAAGTGAAGCAACGGAATCTAAAACCGGACTCACAGGAGAGGTTCAAATCATAGAAAGTTAGAGTGTCAGTCCTCTTGTACTTAAGTCGGCATTGTGCCTCTTGAGTTTAATTCCGATGCAATTTCTGAGTTTCATCGTCAATAAGAAGGTCCAAGGGATTCAGTAAACCTGAAGTGAAGCAACGGAATCTAAAACTGGACTCACAGGGGAGGTTCAAATCATAGAAAGTCAGAGTGTCAGTCCTCTTGTACTTAAGTCGGCATTGTGCCTCTTGAGTTTAATTCCGTTGCAATTTCTGTGTTTCATCGTCAATAACAAGGTCCAAGGGATACAGTAAACCTGAAGTGAAGCATCAGAATCTAAAACCGGACTCACAGGAGAGGTTCAAATCATAGAAAGTTAGAGTGTCAATCCTCTTGTACTTAAGTCGGCATTGTGCCCTTTGTATTAAATTCGGATGCAATTTCTGTGTTCATCGTCAATAATGAGGTCCAAGGGATACAGTTAACCTGAATTGAAGCATCGGAATCTTAAACTGGACTCACAGGAGAGGTTCAAATCATTGAAAGTGGGAGTGTCAGTCCTCTTGTACTTAAGTCGGCATTGTGCCTTTTGTATTAATTTCGGACGCAATTTCTGTGTTTCATCGTCAACAAGAAGGTCCAAAGGATACAGTAAACCTGAAGTGAAGCATCGGAATCTAAAACTGGACTCACAGGAGAGGTTCAAATCATAGAAAGTTAGAGTGTCAGTCCTCTAGTACTTAAGCCTTCATTGTGCCTTTTGTATTAAATTCGGATGCAATTTCTGTGTTTCTTCGTCAATAAGAAGGTCCAAGGGATACAGTAAACCTGAAGTGTAGCATCGGAATCTGAAACTGGACTCACAGGGGACGTTCAAATCATAGAAAGTTAGAGTGTCAGTCCTCTTGTACTTAAGTCGGCATTGTGCCTCTTGAGTTTAATTCCGATGCAATTTCTGTGTTTCATCGTCAATAAGAAGGTAAAAGGAATACAGTAAACCTGAAGTGAAGCAACAGAATCTAAAACCGGACTCACAGGAGAGGTTCAAATCATAGAAAGTTAGAGTGTCAGTCCTCTTGTACCTAAGTCGTCATTGTGCCTCTTGAGTTTAATTCCGATGCAATTTCTGTGTTTCATCGTCAATAAGAAGGTCCAAGGGATTCAGTAAACCTGAAGTGAAGCATCGGAATCTAAAACTGGACTCACAGGGGAGGTTCAAATCATAGTAAGTCAGAGTGTCAGTCCACTTGTACTTAAGTCGGCATTGTGCCCTTGAGATTAATTCCGATGCAATTTCTGTGTTTCATCGTCAATAAGAAGGTCCAAGGGATACAGTAAACCTGAAGTGAAGCATCGGAATCTAAAACTGGACTCACAGGAGAGGTTAAAATCATAGAAAGTTAGAGTGTCAGTCCTCCTGTACTTAAGTCGGCATTGTGCCTTTTGAATTTAATTCCGATACAATTTATGTGCTTCATCGTCAATAAGAAGGTCCAAGGGATACAGTAAACCTGAATTGAAGCATCGGAATCTAAAACAGGACTCACAGGTGAGGTTCAAAACATAGAAAGTTAGAGTGTCAGTCCGCTTGTACGTAAGTCGGCATTATGCCTTTTGTATTAAATTCGGATGCAGTTTCTGTGTTTCATCGTCAATAAGAAGGTCCGAGGGGTTCAGTAAACCAGAAGTGTAGCATCGGAATCTAAAACTGGACTCACAGAGGAGGTTCAAATCATAGAAAGTTAGAGTGTCAGTCCTCTTGCACTTAAATCGGCATCGTGCCTTTTGAGTTTAATTCCGATGCAATTTCTGTGTTTCATCGTCAATAAGAAGGTCCAAGGGATACAGTAAACCTGAAGTGAAGCATCTGAATCTAAAACTGAACTCACCGGAGAGGTTCAAATCAAAGGAAGTTAGAGTGTCAATTTTCTTGTACTTAAGTCGGCATTGTGCATTTTGTATTAAATTCGGATGCAATTTCTGTGCTTCATCGTCAATAAGAAGCTCCAAGGGATACAGTAAACCTGAAGTGAAGCATCGAAATCTAAAACAGGACTCACAGGGGAGGGTCAGATCATAGAGAGTTAGAGTGTCAGTCCTCTTGTACTTAAGTCGGCATTGTGCCTTTTGAGTTTAATTCCGATGCAATTTCTGTGGTTCATCGTCAATAACAAGGTCCAAGGGATACAGTAAACCTGAAGTGAAGCATCTGAATGTAAAACTGGACTCACCGGAGAGGTTCAAATCATTGAAAGTGAGAGTGTCAGTCCTCTTGTACTTAAGTCGGCATTGTGCCTTTTGTATTAATTTCGGACGCAATTTCTGTGTTTCATCGTCAACAAGAAGGTCCAAAGGATACAGTAAACCTGAAGTGAAGCATCGGAATCTAAAACTTGACTCACAGGAGAGGTTCAAATCATAGAAAGTTAGAGTGTCAGTCCTCTAGTACTTAAGCCTTCATTGTGCCTTTTGTATTAAATTCGGATGCAATTTCTGTGTTTCTTCGTCAATAAGAAGGTCCAAGGGATACAGTAAACCTGAAGTGTAGCATCGGAATCTGAAACTGGACTCACAGGGGAGGTTCAAATCATAGAAAGTTAGAGTGTCAGTCCTCTTGTACTTAAGTCGGCATTGTGCCTCTTGAGTTTAATTCCGATGCAATTTCTGTGTTTCATCGTCAATAAGAAGGTCCAAGGGATACAGTAAACCTGAAGTGAAGCAACGGAATCTAAAACCGGACTCACAGGAGAGGTTCAAATCATAGAAAGTTAGAGTGTCAGTCCTCTAGTACCTAAGTCGTCATTGTGCCTCTTGAGTTTAATTCCGATGCAATTTCTGTGTTTCATCGTCAATAAGAAGGTCAAAGGGATTCAGTAAACCTGAAGTGAAGCATCGGAATCTAAAACTGGACTCACAGGGGAGGTTCAAATCATAGAAAGTCAGAGTGTCAGTCCACTTGTACTTAAGTCGGCATTGTGCCTCTTGAGATTAATTCCGATGCAATTTCTGTGTTTCATCGTCAATAAGAAGGTCCAAGGGATACAGTAAACCTGAAGTGAAGCATCGGAATCTAAAACTGGACTCACAGGAGAGGTTAAAATCATAGAAAGTTAGAGTGTCAGTCCTCCTGTACTTAAGTCGGCATTGTGCCTTTTGAATTTAATTCCGATACAATTTATGTGCTTCATCGTCAATAAGAAGGTCCAAGGGATACAGTAAACCTGAAGTGAAGCATCGGAATCCAAAACAGGACTCACAGGTGAGGTTCAAAACATAGAAAGTTAGAGTGTCAGTCCGCTTGTACTTAAGTCGGCATTATGCCTTTTATATTAAATTCGGATGCAGTTTCTGTGTTTCATCGTCAATAAGAAGGTCCGAGGGGTTCAGTAAACCAGAAGTGTAGCATTGGAATCTAAAACTGGACTCACAGAGGAGGTTCAAATCATAGAAAGTTAGAGTGTCAGTCCTCTTGCACTTAAGTCGGCATTGTGCCTTTTGAGTTTAATTCCGATGCAATTTCTGTGTTTCATAGTCAATAAGAAGGTCCAAGGGATACAGTAAACCTAAAGTGAAGCATCTGAATCTAAAAGTGGACTCACCGGAGAGGTTCAAATCAAAGAAAGTTAGAGTGTCAATTTTCTTGTACCTAAGTCGGCATTGTGCATTTTGTATTAAATTCGGATGCAATTTCTGTGTTTCATCGTCAATAAGAAGGTCCAAGGGATACAGTAATCTTGAAGTGAAGCATCGGAATCTAAAACAGGACTCACAGGAGAGGTTCAAATCATAGAAAGTTAGAGTGTCAGTCCTCTTGTACTTAAGTCGGCATTGTGCCTTTTGTATTAAATTCGGATGCAGTTTCTGTGTTTCCTCGTCAATAAGAAGGTCCGAGGGGTACAGTAAACCTGAAGTGATGCATCGGAATGTAAAACTGGACTCACAGGAGAGGTTCAAATCATAGAAAGTTAGAGTGTCAGTCCTCTTGTACTTAAGTCGGCATTGTGCCTTTTGTATTAATTTCGGAAGTAATTTCTGTGTTTCATCATCAATAAGAAGATCCAAGGGATTCAGTAAACCTGATGTGTAGCATCGGAATCTAAAACTGGACTCATAGGGGAGGTTCAAATCATAGAAAGTTAGAGTGTCAGTCCTCTTATACTTATGTCGGCATTGTGCCTCTTGAGTATAATTCCGATGCAATTTCTGTGTTTCATCGTCGATAAGAAGGTCCAAGGGATACAGTAAACCTGAAGTGAGGCATCGGAATCTAAAACCGGACCCACAGGAGAGGTTCAAATCATAGAAAGTTAGAGTGTCAATCCTCTTGCTCTTAAGTCGGCATTGTGCATTTTGTATTAAATTCGGATGCAATTTCTGTGCTTCATCGTCAATAAGAAGCTCCAAGGGATACAGTAAACCTGAAGTGAAGCATCGAAATCTAAAACAGGACTCACAGGGGAGGTTCAGATCATAGAAAGTTAGAGTGTCAGTCCTCTAGTACGTAAGTCAGCATTGTGCCTTTTGACTTTAATTCCGATGCAATTTCTGTGTTTCATCGTCAATAAGAAGGTCCAAGGGATACAGTAAACCTGAAGTGAAGCATCTGAATGTAAAACTGGACTCACCGGAGAGGTTCAAATCATAGAAAGTTAGAGTGTCACTTGTCTTGTACTTAAGTCGGCATTGTGCATTTTGTATTAAATTCGGATGCAGTTTCTGTGTTTCATCGTCAATAAGAAGGTCCAAGGGATACAGTAATCTTGAAGTGAAGCATCGGAATCTAAAACAGGACTCACAGGAGAGGTTCAAATCATAGAAAGTTAGAGTGTCAGTCCTCTTGTACTTAAGTCGGCATCGTGCCTTTTGTATTAAATTCGGATGCAGTTTCTGTGTTTCATCGTCAATAAGAAGGTCCGAGGGGTACAGTAAACCTGAAGTGATGCATCGGAATGTAAAACTGGACTCACAGGAGAGGTTCAAATCATAGAAAGTTAGAGTGTCAGTCCTCTTGTACTTAAGTCGGCATTGTGCCTTTTGTATTAATTTCGGAAGTAATTTCTGTGTTTCATCGTCAATAAGAAGATCCAAGGGATTCAGTAAACCTGAAGTGTAGCATCGGAATCTTAAACTGGACTCACAGGGGAGGTTCAAATCATAGAAAGTTAGAGTGTCAATCCTCTTGTACTTAAGTCGGCATTGTGCCCTTTGTATTAAATTCGGATGCAATTTCTGTGTTCATCGCCAATAATGAGGTCCAAGGGATACAGTTAACCTGAATTGAAGCATCGGAATCTTAAACTGGACTCACAGGAGAGGATCAAATCATTGAAAGTGAGAGTGTCAGTCCTCTTGTACTTAAGTCGGCATTGTGCCATTTGTATTAATTTCGGATGCAATTTCTGTGTTTCATCGTCAACAAGAAGGTCCAAAGGATACAGTAAACCTGAAGTGAAGCATCGGAATCTAAAACTGGACTCACAGGAGTGGTTCAAATCATAGAAAGTTAGAGTGTCAGTCCTCTAGTACTTAAGCCTTCATTGAGCCTTTTGTATTAAATTCGGATGCAATTTCTGTGTGTCTTCGTCAATAAGAAGGTCCAAGGGATACAGTAAACCTGAAGTGTAGCATCGGAATCTGAAATTGGACTCACAGGGGAGGTTCAAATCATAGAAAGTTAGAGTGTCAGTCCTCTTGTACTTAAGTCGGCATTGAGCCTCTTGAGTTTAATTCCGATGCTATTTCTGTGTTTCATCGTCAATAAGAAGGTCCAAGGGATACAGTAAACCTGAAGTGAAGCAACGGAATCTAAAACCGGACTCACAGGAGAGGTTCAAATCATAGAAAGTTAGAGTGTCAGTCCTCTTGTACATAAGTCGTCATTGTGCCTCTTGAGTTTAATTCCGATGCAAATTCTGCGTTTCATCGTCAATAAGAAGGTCCAAGGGATTCAGTAAACCTGAAGTGAAGCATCGGAATCTAAAACTGGACTCACAGGGGAGGTTCAAATCATAGAAAGTCAGAGTGTCAGTCCACTTGTACTTAAGTCGGCATTGTGCCTCTTGAGTTTAATTCCGATGCAATTTCTGTGTTTCATCGTCAATAAGAAGGTCCAAGGGATACAGTAAACCTGAAGTGAAGCATCGGAATCTAAAACTGGACTCACAGGAGAGGTTAAAATCATAGAAAGTTTGAGTGTCAGTCCTCCTGTACTTAAGTCGGCATTGTGCCTTTTGAATTTAATTCCGATACAATTTCTGTGCTTCATCGTCAATAAGAAGGTCCAAGGGATACAGTAAACCTGAAGTGAAGCATCGGAATCTAAAACAGGACTTACAGGTGAGGTTAAAACATAGAAAGTTAGAGTGTCAGTCCGCTTGTACTTAAGTCGGCATTATGCCTTTTGTATTAATTTCGGATGCTGTTTCTGTGTTTCATCGTCAATAAGAAGGTCCGAGGGGTTCAGTAATCCAGAAGTGTAGCATCGGAATCTAAAACTGGACTCACAGAGGAGGTTCAAATCATAGAAAGTTAGAGTGTCAGTCCTCTTGTACTTAAGTCGGCATTGTGCCTTTTGTATTAAATTCGGATGCAGTTTCTGTGTTTCATCGTCAATAAGAAGGTCCGAGGGGTACAGTAAACCTCAAGTGATGCATCGGAATGTAAAACTGGACTCACAGGAGAGGTTCAAATCATAGAAAGTTAGAGTGTCGGTCCTCTTGTACTTAAGTCGGCATTGTGCCTTTTGTATTAATTTCGGAGGTAATTTCTGTGTTTCATCGTCAATAAGCAGATCCAAGGGATTCAGTAAACCTGAAGTGTAGCATCGGAATCTAAAACTGGACTCACAGGGGAGGTTCAAATCATAGAAAGTTAGAGTGTCAGTCCTCTTATACTTATGTAGGCATTGTGCCTCTTGAGTATAATTCCGATGCAATTTCTGTGTTTCATCGTCAATAAGAAGGTCCAAGGGATACAGTAAACCTGAAGTGAGGCATCGGAATCTAAAACCGGACTCACAGGAGAGGTTCAAATCATAGAAAGTTAGAGTGTCAATCCTCTTGCTCTTAAGTCGGCATTGTGCATTTTGTATTAAATTCGGATGCAATTTCTGTGCTTCATCGTCAATAAGAAGCTCCAAGGGATACAGTAAACCTGAAGTGAAACATCGAAATCTATAACAGGACTCACATGGGAGGTTCAGATCATAGAAAGTTAGAGTGTTAGTCCTCTTGTACTTAAGTCGGCATTGTGCCTTTTGACTTTAATTCCGATGCAATTTCTGTGTTTCATCGTCAATAAGATGGTCCAAGGGATACAGTAAACCTTAAACCTGAAGTGAAGCATCTGAATGTAAAACTGGACTCACCGGAGAGGTTCAAATCATAGAAAGTTAGAGTGTCAATCCTCTTGTTCTTAAGTCGGCATTGTGCATGTTGTATTAAATTCGGATGCAATATCTGTGTTTCATCGTCAATAAGAAGATCCAAGGGATACAGTAAACCTGAAGTGAAGCAACGGAATCTAAAACCGGACTCACAGGAGAGGTTCAAATCATAGAAAGTTAGAGTGTCAGTCCTCTTGTACTTAAGTCGGCATTGTGCCTCTTGAGTTTAATTCCGATGCAATTTCTGAGTTTCATCGTCAATAAGAAGGTCCAAGGGATTCAGTAAACCTGAAGTGAAGCATCGGAATCTAAAACTGGACTCACAGGGGAGGTTCAAATCATAGAAAGTCAGAGTGTCTGTCCTCTTGTACTTAAGTCGGCATTGTGCCTCTTGAGTTTAATTCCGTTGCAATTTCTGTGTTTCATCGTCAATAACAAGGTCCAAGGGATACAGTAAACCTGAAGTGAAGCATCAGAATCTAAAACCGGACTCACAGGAGAGGTTCAAATCATAGAAAGTTAGAGTGTCAATCCTCTTGTACTTAAGTCGGCATTGTGCCCTTTGTATTAAATTCGGATGCAATTTCTGTGTTCATCGTCAATAATGAGGTCCAAGGGATACAGTTAACCTGAATTGAAGCATCGGAATCTTAAACTGGACTCACAGGAGTGGTTCAAATCATTGAAAGTGGGAGTGTCAGTCCTCTTGTACTTAAGTCGGCATTGTGCCTTTTGTATTAATTTCGGACGCAATTTCTGTGTTTCATCGTCAACAAGAAGGTCCAAAGGATACAGTAAACCTGAAGGGAAGCATCGGAATCTAAAACTGGACTCACAGGAGAGGTTCAAATCATAGAAAGTTAGAGTGTCAGTCCTCTAGTACTTAAGCCTTCATTGTGCCTTTTGTATTAAATTCGGATGCAATTTCTGTGTTTCTTCGTCAATAAGAAGGTCCAAGGGATACAGTAAACCTGAAGTGTAGCATCGGAATCTGAAACTGGACTCACAGGGGAGGTTCAAATCATAGAAAGTTAGAGTGTCAGTCCTCTTGTACTGAAGTCGGCATTGTGCCTCTTGAGTTTAATTCCGATGCAATTTCTGTGTTTCATCGTCAATAAGAAGGTCCAAGGGATACAGTAAACCTGAAGTGAAGCAACGGAATCTAAAACCGGACTCACAGGAGAGGTTCAAATCATAAAAAGTTAGAGTGTCAGTCCTCTTGTACCTAAGTCGTCATTGTGCCTCTTGAGTTTAATTCCGATGCAATTTCTGTGTTTCATCGTCAATAAGAAGGTCCAAGGGATTCTGTAAACCTGAAGTGAAGCATCGGAATCTCAAACTGGACTCACAGGGGAGGTTCAAATCATAGAAAGTCAGAGTGTCAGTCCACTTGTACTTAAGTCGGCATTGTGCCTCTTGAGATTAATTCCGATGCAATTTCTGTGTTTCATCGTCAATAAGAAGGTCCAAGGGATACAGTAAACCTGAAGTGAAGCATCGGAATCTAAAACAGGACTCACAGGTGAGGTTCAAAACATAGAAAGTTAGAGTGTCAGTCCGCTTGTACTTAAGTCGGCATTATGCCTTTTGTATTAAATTCGGATTCAGTTTCTGTGTTTCATCGTCAATAAGAAGGTCCGAGGGGTTCAGTAAACCAGAAGTGTAGCATCGGAATCTAAAACTGGACTCACAGAGGAGGTTCAAATCATAGAAAGTTAGAGTGTCAGTCCTCTTGCACTTAAGTCGGCATTGTGCCTTTTGAGTTTAATTCCGATGCAATTTCTGTGTTTCATCGTCAATAAGAAGGTCCAAGGGATACAGTAAACCTGAAGTGAAGCATCTGAATCTAAAACTGAACTCACCGGAGAGGTTCAAATCAAAGGAAGTTAGAGTGTCAATTTCCTTGTACTTAAGTCGGCATTGTGCATTTTGTATTAAATTCGGATGCAATTTCTGTGTTTCATCGTCAATAAGAAGGTCCAAGGGTAACAGTAATCTTGAAGTGAAGCATCGGAATCTAATACAGGACTCCCAGGAGAGGTTCAAATCATAGAAAGTTAGAGTGTCAGTCCTCTTGTACTTAAGTCGGCATTGTGCCTTTTGTATTAAATTCGGATGCAGTTTCTGTGTTTCATCGTCAATAAGAAGGTCCAAGGGGTACAGTAAACCTGAAGTGATGCAACGGAATGTAAAACTGGACTCACAGGAGAGGTTCAAATCATGGAAAGTTAGAGTGTCAGTCCCTCTGTACTTAAGTCGGCATTGTGCCTTTTGTATTAATTTCGGAAGTAATTTCTGTGTTTCATCGTCAATAAGAAGATCCAAGGGATTCAGTAAACCTGAAGTGTAGCATCAGAATCTAAAACTGGACTCACAGGGGAGGTTCAGATCATAGAAAGTTAGAGTGTCAGTCCTCTTATACTTATGTCGGCATTGTGCCTCTTGAGTATAATTCCGATGCAATTTCTGTGTTTCATCGTCAATAAGAACGTCCAAGGGATACAGTAAACCTGAAGTGAGCATCGGAATCTAAAACCGGACTCACAGGAGAGGTTCAAATCATAGAAAGTTAGAGTGTCAATCCTCTTGTTCTTAAGTCGGCATTGTGCATTTTGTATTAAATTCGGATGCAATTTCTGTGCTTCATCGTCAATAAGAAGCTCCAAGGGATACAGTAAACCTGAAGTGAAGCATCGAAATCTAAAACAGGACTCACAGGGGAGGGTCAGATCATAGAAAGTTAGAGTGTCAGTCCTCTTGTACTTAAGTCGGCATTGTGCCTTTTGAGTTTAATTCCGATGCAATTTCTGTGGTTCATCGTCAATAAGAAGGTCCAAGGGATACAGTAAACCTGAAGTGAAGCATCTGAATGTAAAACTGGACTCACCGGAGAGGGTCAAATCATTGAAAGTGAGAGTGTCAGTCCTCTTGTACTTAAGTCGGCATTGTGCCTTTTGTATTAATTTCGGACGCAATTTCTGTGTTTCATCGTCAACAAGAAGGTCCAAAGGATACAGTAAACCTGAAGTGAAGCATCGGAATCTAAAACTGGACTCACAGGAGAGGTTCAAATCATAGAAAGTTAGAGTGTCAGTCCTCTAGTACTTAAGCCTTCATTGTGCCTTTTGTATTAAATTCGGATGCAATTTCTGTGTTACTTCGTCAATAAGAAGGTCCAAGGGATACAGTAAACCTGAAGTGTAGCATCGGAATCTGAAACTGGACTCACAGGGGAGGTTCAAATCATAGAAAGTCAGAGTGTCAGTCCACTTGTACTTAAGTCGGCATTGTGCCTCTTGAGTTTAATTCCGATGCAATTTCTGTGTTTCATCGTCAATAAGAAGGTCCAAGGGATTCAGTAAACCTGAAGTGAAGCATCGGAATCTAAAACTGGACTCACAGGGGATGTTCAAATCATAGAAAGTCAGAGTGTCAGTCCACTTGTACTTAAGTCGGCATTGTGCCTCTTGAGATTAAATCCGATGCAATTTCTGTGTTTCATCGTCAATAAGAAGGTCCAAGGGATACAGTAAACCTGAAGTGAAGCATCGGAATCTTAAACTGGACTCACAGGAGAGGTTAAAATCATAGAAAGTTGGAGTGTCAGTCCTCCTGTACTTAAGTCGGCATTGTGCCTTTTGAATTTAATTCCGATACAATTTATGTGCTTCATCGTCAATAAGAAGGTCCAAGGGATACAGTAAACCTGAAGTGAAGCATCGGAATCTAAAACAGGACTCACAGGTGAGGTTCAAATCATAGAAAGTTAGAGTGTCAGTCCTATTGTACTTAAGTCTTCATTGTGCCTTTTGTATTAAATTCGGATGCAATTTCTGTGTTTCTTCGTCAATAAGAAGGTCCAAGGGATACAGTAAACCTTAAGTGTAGCATCGGAATCTGAAACTGGACTCACAGGGGAGGTTCAAATCATAGAAAATTATAGTGTCAGTCCTCTTGTACTTAAGTCGGCATTGTGCCTCCTGAGTTTAATTCCGATGCAATTTCTGTGTTTCATCGTCAATAAGAAGGTCCAAGGGATACAGTAAACCTGAAGTGAAGCAACGGAATCTAAAACCGGACTCACAGGAGAGGTTCAAATCATAGAAAGTTAGAGTGTCAGTCCTCTTGTACTTAAGTCGTCATTGTGCCTCTTGAGTTTAATTCCGATGCAATTTCTGTGTTTCATCGTCAATAAGAAGATCCAAGGGATTCAGTAAACCTGAAGTGAAGCATCGGAATCTATAACTAGACTCACAGGGGAGGTTCAAATCATAGAAAGTCAGAGTGTCAGTCCTCTTGTACTTAAGTCGTCATTGTGCCTCTTGAGTTTAATTCCGATGCAATTACTGTGTTTCATCGTCAATAAGAAGGTCCAAGGGATACAGTAAACCTGAAGTGAAGCATCGGAATCTTAAACCGGACTCACAGGAGAGGTTCAAATCATAGGAAGTTAGAGTGTCAATCCTCTTGTACTTAAGTCTGCATTGTGCCCTTTGTATTAAATTCGGATGCCATTTCTGTGTTCATCGTCAATAATGAGGTCCAAGGGATACAGTAAACCTGAATTGAAGCATCGGAATCTTAAACTGGACTCACAGGAGAGGGTCAAATCATTGAAAGTGAGAGTGTCAGTCCTCTTGTACTTAAGTCGGCATTGTGCCTTTTGTATTAATTTCGGATGCAATTTCTGTGTTTCATCGTCAACAAGAAGGTCCAAAGGATACTGTAAACCTGAAGTGAAGCATCGGAGTCTAAAACTGGACTCCCAGGAGAGGTTCAAATCATAGAAAGTTAGAGTGTCAGCCCTCTTGTACTTAAGTCTTCATTGTGCCTTTTGTATTAAATTCGGATGCAATTTCTGTGTTTCTTCGTCAATAAGAAGGTCCAAGGGATACAGTAAACCTGAAGTGAAGCAACGGAATCTAAAACCGGACTCACAGGAGAGGTTCAAATCATAGAATTTTAGAGTGTCAGTCCACTTGTACTTAAGTCGTCATTGTGCCTCTTGAGTTTAATTCCGATCAATTTATGTGTTTCATCGTGAATAAGGAGGTCCAAGGGGTTCAGTAAACCTGAAGTGAAGCCTCGGAATCTAAAACTGGACTCACGGGGGAGGTTCAAATCATAGAAAGTCAGAGTGTCAGTCCTCTTGTACTTAAGTCGGCATTGTGCTTTTTGTATTAATTTTGGATGTAATTTCTGTGTTTCATCGTGAATAAGAAGGTCCAAGGGATACAGTAAACCTGAAGTGAGGCATCGGAATCTAAAACCGGACTCACAGGAGAGGTTCAAATCATAGAAAGTTAGGGTGTCAATCCTCTTGTTCTTAAGTCGGCATTGTGCATTTTGTATTAAATTCGGATGCAATTTCTGTGCTTCATCGTCAATAAGAAGCTCCAAGGGATACAGTAAACCTGAAGTGAAGCATCGAAATCTAAAACAGGACTCACAGGGAAGGTTCAGATCATAGAAAGTTAGAGTGTCAGTCCTCTTGTACTTAAGTCGGCATTGTGCCTTTTGTATTAATTTCGGATGTAATTTCTGTGTTTCATCGTCAATAAGAAGATCCAAGGGATACAGTAAACCTGAAGTGAAGCAACGGAATCTAAAACCGGACTCACAGGAGAGGTTCAAATCATAGAATGTTAGAGTGTCAGTCCTCTTGTACCTAAGTCGGCATTGTGCCTCTTGAGTTTAATTCTGATGCAATTTCTGTGTTTCATCGTCAATAAGAAGGTCCAAGGGATTCAGTAAACCAGAAGTGAAGCGTCGGAATCTAAAACTGGACTCACAGGGGAGGTTCAAATCATAGAAAGTCAGAGTGTCAGTCCTCTTGTACTTAAGTCGGCATTGTGCCTCTTGAGTTTAATTCCGTTGCAATTTCTGTGTTTCATCGTCAATAAGAAGGTCCAAGGGATACAGTAAACCTGAAGTGAAGCAACGGAATCTAAAACCGGACTCACAGGAGAGGTTCAAATCATAGAATTTTAGAGTGTCAGTCCTCTTGTACTTAAGTCGTCATTGTGCCTCTTGAGTTTAATTCCGATCAATTTCTGTGTTTCATCGTCAATAAGAAGGTCCAAGGGATTCAGTAAACCTGAAGTGAAGCCTCGGAATCTAAAACTGGACTCACAGGGGAGGTTCAAATCATAGAAAGTCAGAGTGTCAGTCCTCTTGTACTTAAGTCGGCATCGTGCCTCTTGAGTTTAATTCCGATGCAATTTCTGTGTTTCATCGTCAATAAGAAGGTCCAAGGGATACAGTAAACCTGAAGTGAAGTATCGGAATCTAAAACCGGACTCACAGGAGAGGTTCAAATCATAGAAAGTTAGAGTGTCAATCCTCTTGTACTTAAGTCGGCATTGTGCCCTTTGTATTAAATACGGATGCAATTTCTGTGTTCATCGTCAATAATGAGGTCCAAGGGATATAGTAAACCTGAATTGAAGCTTCGGAATCTAAAACTGGACTCACAGGAGAGGTTCAAATCATAGAAAGTTAGAGTGTCAGTCCTCTTGTACTTAAGTCGGCATTGTGCCTTTTGTATTAATTTCGGAAGTAATTTCTGTGTTTCATCGTCAATAAGAAGATCCAAGGGATTCAGTAAACCGGAAGTGTAGCATCGGAATCTAAAACTGGCCTCACAGGGGAGGTTCAAATCATAGAAAGTTAGAGTGTCAGTCCTCTTATACTTATGTCGGATTGTGCCTCTTGAGTATAATTCCGATGCAATTTCTGTGTTTCATCGTCAATAAGAAGGTCCAAGGGATACAGTAAACCTGAAGTGAGGCATCGGAATCTAAAACCGGACTCACAGGAGAGGTTCAAATCATAGAAAGTTAGAGTGTCAATCCTCTTGTTCTTAAGTCGGCATTGTGCACTTTGTATAAAATTCGGATGCAATTTCTGTGCTTCATCGACAATAAGAAGCTCCAAGGGATACAGTAAACCTGAAGTGAAGCATCGAAATCTAAAACAGGACTCACAGGGGAGGTTCAGATCATAGAAAGTTAGAGTGTCAGTCCTCTTGTACTTAAGTCGGCATTGTGCCTCTTGAGTTTAATTCCGATGCAATTTCTGTGTTTCATCGTCAATAAGAAGGTCCAAGGGATACAGTAAACCTGAAGTGAAGCAACGGAATCTAAAACCGGACTCACAGGAGAGGTTCAAATCATAGAAAGTTAAAGTGTCAGTCCTCTTGTACTTAAGTCGTCATTGTGCCTCTTGAGTTTAATTCCGATGCAATTTCTGTGTTTCATCGTCAATAAGAAGATCCAAGGGATTCAGTAAACCTGAAGTGAAGCATCGGAAACTAAAACTGGACTCACAGGGGAGGTTTAAATCATAGAAAGTCAGAGTGTCAGTCCTCTTGTACTTTAGTCGGCATTGTGCCTCTTGAGTTTAATTCCGATGCAATTTCTGTGTTTCATCGTCAATAAGAAGGTCCAAGGGATACAGTAAACCTGAAGTGAAGCATCGGAATCTTAAACCGGACTCACAAGAGAGGTTCAAATCATAGAAAGTTAGAGTGTCAATCCTCTTGTACTTAAGTCGGCATTGTGCCCTTTGTATTAAATTCGGATGCCATTTCTGTGTTTATCGTCAATTATGAGGTCCAAGGGATACAGTAAACCTGAATTGAAGCATCGGAATCTTAAACTGGACTCACAGGAGAGGGTCAAATCATTGAAAGTGAGAGTGTCAGTCCTCTTGTACTTAAGTCGGCATTGTGCCTTTTGTATTAATTTCGGATGCAATTTCTGTGTTTCATCGTCAACAAGAAGGTCCAAAAGATACTGTAAACCTGAAGTGAAGCATCGGAGTCTAAAACTGGACTCCCAGGAGAGGTTCAAATCATAGAAAGTTAGAGTGTCAGCCCTCTTGTACTTAAGTCTTCATTGTGCCTTTTGTATTAAATTCGGATGCAATTTCTGTGTTTCTTCGTCAATAAGAAGGTCCAAGGGATACAGTAAACCTGAAGTGAGGCATCGGAATCTAAAACCGGACTCACCGGAGAGGTTCAAATCATAGAAAGTTAGGGTGTCAATCCTCTTGTTCTTAAGTCGGCATTGTGCATTTTGTATTAAATTCGGATGCAATTTCTGTGCTTCATCGTCAATAAGAAGCTCCAAGGGATACAGTAAACCTGAAGTGAAGCATCGAAATCTAAAACAGGACTCACAGGGAAGGTTCAGATCATAGAAAGTTAGAGTGTCAGTTCTCTTGTACTTAAGTCGGCATTGTGCTTTTTGAGTTTAATTCCGATGCAATTTCTGTGTTTCATCGTCAATAAGAAGGTCCAAGGGATACAGTAAACCTGAAGTGAAGCATCTGAATGTAAAACTGGACTCACCGGAGAGGTTCAAATCATAGAAAGTTAGAGTGTCAATCCTCTTGTACTTAAGTCGGCATTGTGCATTTTGTATTAAATTCGGATGCAATTTCTGTGTTTCATCGTCAATAAGAAGGTCCAAGGGATACAGTAAACCTGAAGTGAATCATCGGAATCTAAAACAGGACTCACAGGAGAGGTTCAAATCATAGAAAGTTATAGTGTCAGTCCTCTTGTACTTAAGTCGGCATTGTGCCTTTTGTATTAATTTCGGATGTAATTTCTGTGTTTCATCGTCAATAAGAAGATTCAAGGGATACAGTAAACCTGAAGTGAAGCAACGGAATCTAAAACCGGACTCACAGGAGAGGTTCAAATCATGGAAAGTTAGAGTGTCAGTCCTCCTGTACTTAAGTCGGCATTGTGCCTTTTGTATTAAATTCGGATGCAATTTCTGTGCTTCATCGACAATAAGAAGCTCCAAGGGATACAGTAAACCTGAAGTGAAGCATCGAAATCTAAAACAGGACTCACAGGGGAGGTTCAGATCATGGAAAGTTAGAGTGTCAGTCCTCTTGTACTTAAGTCGGCATTGTGCATTTTGTATTAAATTCGGATGCAATTTCTGTGCTTCATCGACAATAAGAAGCTCCAAGGGATACAGTAAACCTGAAGTGAAGCATCGAAATCTACAACAGGACTCACAGGGGAGGTTCAGATCATAGAAAGTTAGAGTGTCAGTCCTCTTGTACTTAAGTCGGCATTGTGCCTTTTGAGTTTAATTCCGATGCAATTTCTGTGTTTCATCGTCAATAAGAAGGTCCAAGGGATACAGTAAACCTGAAGTGAAGCATCTGAATGTTAAACTGGACTCACCGGAGAGGTTCAAATCATAGAAAGTTAGAGTGTCAATCCTCTTGTACTTAAGTCGGCATTGTGCATTTTCTATTAAATTCGGATGCAATTTCTGTGTTTCATCGTCAATAAGAAGGTCCAAGGGATACAGTAAACCTGATGTGAATCATCGGAATCTAAAACAGGACTCACAGGAGAGGTTCAAATGATAGAAAGTTAAAGTGTCAGTCCTCTTGTACTTAAGTCGGCATTGTGCCTTTTGTATTAATTTCGGATGTAATTTCTGTGTTTCATCGTCAATAAGAAGATCCAAGGGATACAGTAAACCTGAAGTGAAGCAACGGAATCTAAAACCGGACTCACAGGAGAGGTTCAAATCATAGAATGTTAGAGTGTCAGTCCTCTTGTACTTAAGTCGGCATTGTGCCTCTTGAGTTTAATTCTGATGCAATTTCTGTGTTTCATCGTCAATAAGAACGTCCAAGGGATTCAGTAAACCTGAAGTGAAGCGTCGGAATCTAAAACTGGACTCACAGGGGAGGTTCAAATCATAGAAAGTCAGAGTGTCAGTCCTCTTGTACTTAAGTCGGCATTGTGCCTCTTGAGTTTAGTTCCGTTGCAATTTCTGTGTTTCATCGTCAATAAGAAGGTCCAAGGGATACAGTACACCTGAAGTGAAGCAACGGAATCTAAAACCGGACTCACAGGAGAGGTTCAAATCATAGAATTTTAGAGTGTCAGTCCTCTTGTACTTAAGTCGTCATTGTGCCTCTTGAGTTTAATTCCGATCAATTTCTGTGTTTCATCGTCAATAAGAAGGTCCAAGGGATTCAGTAAACCTGAAGTGAAGCCTCGGAATCTAAAACTGGACTCACAGGGGAGGTTCAAATCATAGAAAGTCAGAGTGTCAGTCCTCTTGTACTTAAGTCGGCATCGTGCCTCTTGAGTTTAATTCCGATGCAATTTCTGTGTTTCATCGTCAATAAGAAGGCCCAAGGGATACAGTAAACCTGAAGTGAAGCATCGGAATCTAAAACCGGACTCACAGGAGAGGTTCAAATCATAGAAAGTTAGAGTGTCAATCCTCTTGTACTTAAGTCGGCATTGTGCCCTTTGTATTAAATACGGATGCAATTTCTGTGTTCATCGTCAATAATGAGGTCCAAGGGATACAGTAAACCTGAATTGAAGCTTCGGAATCTAAAACTGGACTCACAGGAGAGGTTCAAATCATAGAAAGTTTGAGTGTCAGTCCTCTTGTACTTAAGTCGGCATTGTGCCTTTTGTATTAATTTCGGAAGTAATTTCTGTGTTTCATCGTCAATAAGAAGATCCAAGGGATTCAGTAAACCGGAAGTGTAGCATCGGAATCTAAAACTGGACTCACAGGGGAGGTTCAAATCATAGAAAGTTAGAGTGTCAGTCCTCTTATACTTATGTCGGCATTGTGCCTCTTGAGTATAATTCCGATGCAATTTCTGTGTTTCATCGTCAATAAAAAGGTCCAAGGGATACAGTAAACCTGAAGTGAGGCATCGGAATCTAAAACCGGACTCACAGGAGAGGTTCAAATCATAGAAAGTTAGAGTGTCAATCCTCTTGTTCTTAAGTCGGCATTGTGCATTTTGTATTAAATTCGGATGCAATTTCTGTGCTTCATCGACAATAAGAAGCTCCAAGGGATACAGTAAACCTGAAGTGAAGCATCGAAATCTAAAACAGGACTCACAGGGGAGGTTCAGATCATAGATAGTTAGAGTGTCAGTCCTCTTGTACTTAAGTCGGCATTGTGCCTTTTGAGTTTAATTCCGTTGCAATTTCTGTGTTTCATCGTCAATAAGAAGGTCCAAGGGATACAGTAAACCTGAAGTGATGCATCTGAAAGTAAAACTGGACTCACCGGAGAGGTTCAAATCATATAAAGTTAGAGTGTCAGTCCTCTTGTACTTAAGTCGGCATTGTGCATTTTGTATTAAATTCGGATGCAGTTTCTGTGTTTCATCGTCAATAAGAAGTTCCGAGGGGTACAGTAAACCTGAAGTGTAGCATCGAAATCTAAATCTGGACTCACAGGGGTGGTTGAAATCATAGAAAGTTAGAGTGTCAGTCCTATTGTACTTAAGTCGTCATTGTGCCTCTTGAGTTTAATTCCGATGCAATTTCTGTGTTTCATCGTCAATAAGAAGGTCCAAGGGATTCAGTAAACCTGAAGTGAAGCATCGGAATCTAAAACTGGACTCACAGGGGAGGTTCAAATCATAGAAAGTCAGAGTGTCAGTCCTCTTGTACTTAAGTCGGCATTGTGCCTCTTGAGTTTAATTCCGATGCAATTTCTGTGTTTCATCGTCAATAAGAGGGTCCAAGGGATACAGTAAACCTGAAGTGAAGCATGGCAATCTTAAACCGGATTCACAGGAGAGGTTCAAATCATAGAAAGTCAGAGTGTCAATCCTCTTCTACTTAAGTCGGCATTGTGCCCTTTGTATTAAATTCGGATGCAATTTCTGTGTTCATCGTCAATAATGAGGTCCAAGGGATACAGTAAACCTGAATTGAAGCATCGGAATCTTAAACTGGACTCATAGGAGAGGGTCAAATCATTGAAAGTGAGAGTGTCAGTCTTCTTGTACTTAAGTCGGCATTGTGCCTTTTGTATTAATTTCGGATGCAATTTCTGTGTTTCATCGTCAACAAGAAGGTCCAAAGGATACAGTAAACCTGAAGTGAAGCATCGGAATCTAAAACTGGACTCCCAGGAGGAGTTCAAATAATAGAAAGTTAGAGTGTCAGTCCTCTTGTACTTAAGTCTTCATTGTGCCTTTTGCATTAAATTCGGATGCAATTTCTGTGTTTCTTCGTCAATAAGAGGGTCCAAGGGATACAGTAAACCTGAAGTGTAGCATCGGAATCTGAAACTGGACTCACAGGTTAGGTTCAAATCATAGAAAGTTAGAGTGTCAGTCCTCTTGTACTTAAGTCGGCATTGTGCCTCATGAGTTTAATTCCGATGCAATTTCTGTGTTTCATCGTCAATAAGAAGGTATAAGAGATACAGTAAACCTGAAGTGAAGCAACGGAATCTAAAACCGGACTAACAGGAGAGGTTCAAATCATAGAATTTTAGAGTGTCAGTCCTCTTGTACTTAAGTCGTCATTGTGCCTCTTGAGTTTAATTCCGATCAATTTCTGTGTTTCATCGTCAATAAGAAGGTCCAAGGGATTCAGTAAACCTGAAGTGAAGCCTCGGAATCTAAAACTGGACTTACAGGGGAGGTTCAAATCATAGAGAGTCAGAGTGTCAGTCCTCTTGTACTTAAGTCGGCATTGTGCCTCTTGAGTTTAATTCCGATGCAATTTCTGTGTTTCATCGTCAATAAGAAGGTCCAAGGGATACAGTAAAACTGAAGTGAAGCATCGGAATCTAAAACCGGACTCACAGGAGAGGTTCAAAACATAGAAAGTTAGAGTGTCAGTCCTCTTGTACTTAAGTCGGCATTGTGCCTGTTGTATTAAATTCGCATGCAATTTCTGTGTTTCATCGTCAATAAGAAGGTCCAAAGGATACAGTAAACCTGAAGTGAAGCATCGGAATCTAAAACGGGACTCACAGGAGAGGTTCAAATCATAGAAAGTTAGAGTGTCAGTCCTCTTGTACTTAATTCTTCATTGTGCCTTTTGTATTAATTTCGGATGCAATTTCTGTGTTTCTTCGTCAATAAGAAGGTCCAAGGGATACAGTAAACCTGAAGTGAAGCATCAGATTCTCAAACTGGACTCTCGTGCGAGGTTCAAATCATAGAATGTTAGAGTGTCAGTCCTCTTGTACTTAAGTCGGCATTGTGCCTTTTGAATTTAATTCCGATGCAATTGCTGTGCTTCATCGTCAATAAGAAGATCCAAGGTATACAGTAAACCTGAAGTGAAGCATCTGAATCTAAAACTGGACTCACAGGAGGGGTTCAAATCATAGAAAGTTAGAGTGTCAGTCCGCTTGTACTTAAGTCGGCATTGTGTCTTTTGTATTAAATTCGGATGCAGTTTCTGTGTTTCATCGTCTATAAGAACGTCCAAGGGATACAGTAAACCTGAAGTGAAGCATCGGAATGTAAAACTGGACTCACAGGAGAGGTTCAAATCATAGAAAGTTAGAGTGTCAGTCCTCTTGTACTTAAGTCGGCATTGTGCCTTTTGTATTAATTTCGGATGCAATTTCTGTGTTTCATCGTCAATAAGATGATCCAAGGGATTCAGTAAACCTGAAGTGTAGCATCGGAATCTAAAACTGGACTCACAGGGGAGGTTCAAATCATAGAAAGTTAGAGTGTCAGTCCTCCTGTACTTAAGTCGACATTGTGCCTTTTGAATTTAATTCCGATCCAATTTCTGTGCTTCATCGTCAATAAGAAGGTCCAAGGGATACAGTAAATCTGAAGTGAAGCATCGGAATCTAAAACAGTACTCACAGGAGGGGTTCAAATCATAGAAAGTTAGAGTGTCCGTCCGCTTGTACTGAAGTCGGCATTGTGCCTTTTGTATTAAATTCGGATGCAGTTTTTGTGTTTCATCGTCAATAAGAAGTTCCGAGGGGTACAGTAAACCTGAAGTGTAGCATCGAAATCTAAATCTGGACTCACAGGGGTGGTTCAAATCATAGAAAGTTAGAGTGTCAGTCCTCTTGTACTTAAGTCGGCATTGTGCCTTTTGAGTTTAATTCCGATGCAATTTCTGTGTTTCATCGTCAATAAGAAGGTCCAAGGGATACAGTAAACCTGAAGTGAAGCATCGGAATCTAAAACTGGACTCACAGGATAGGTTCAAATCATAGAAAGTTAGATTGTCAATCCTCTTGTACTTAAGTCGGCATTGTGCATTTTGCATTAAATTCGGATGCATTTTCTGTGTTTCATCGTCAATAAGAAGGTCCAAAGGATACAGTAAACCTGAAGTTAAGCATCAGGATCTAAGACTGGACTCACAGGAGAGGTTCAGATCATAGAAAGTTAGAGTGTCAGACCTCTTGTACTTAAGTCGGCTATGTGCCTTTTGTATTAAATTCGGATGCAATTTCTGTGCTTCATCGTCAATAAGAAGGTCCATTGGATACAGTACACCTGAAGTGAAGCTTCGGAAACTAAAACTGGACTCACTGGAGAAGTTCAAATCATAGAAAGTTAGAGTGTCAGTCCTCTTGTACTTAAAACGGCATCGTGCCTTTTGAATTTAATTCGATGCAATTTCTGTGTTTCAACGTCAATAAGACGGTCCAATGTATACAGTGAACCTGAAGTGAAGCATCGGAATCTAAAACTGGACTCACTGGTGAGGTTCAAATCATAGAAAAATAGAGTGTCAGTTCTCTTGTACTTAAGTCGGCATTGTGCCTTTTGTATTAAATTCGGATGCAATTTCTGTGTTTCATCGTCTATAAGAAGGTCCAAGGGATACAGTAAACCTGAAGTGAAGCATCGGAATCTAAAAGTGGACTCACTGGAGAGGATCAAATTATAGAAAGTTAGAGTGTCAGTCCTCTTGTTCTTAAGTCGGCATTGTGCCCTTTGTATTAAATTCAGATGCAATTTCTGTGTTCATCGTCAATAAGAAGGTCCAAGGGATACAGTAAACCTGTAGTGAAGCATCGGAAACTAAAACTGGACTCACAGGTGAGGTTCAAATCATTGAAAGTTGGAGTGCCAGTCCTCCTGTACTGAATTCGGCATTGTGCTTTTTGTATTAAATTCGGATACATCTTCTGTGTTTCATCGTCAATAAGAAGGTCCAAGGGATACAGTAAACCTGACGTGAGGCATCGGAATCTATAACTGGACTCACAGGAGAGGTTCAAATCATAGAAAGTTAGAGTGTCAGTCCTCTTGTACTTAAGTCGGCATTGTGCCTTTTGTATTAAATTCGGATGCAATATCTGTGTTTCATCGTCAATAAGAAGGTCCAAGGGATACAGTAAACCTGAAGTTAAGCATCGGAATCTAAAACTGGACACACAGGAGATGTTCAAATCATAGAAAATTAGAGTGTCAGTCCTCATGTACTTAAGTCGGCATTGTGCCTTTTGAATTTTATTCTGATGCAATTTCTGTGCGTCATCGTCAGCAAGAACGTCCAACGTATACAGTAAACCTGAAGTGAAGCATCGGAATCTAAAAACTGGACTCACAGCAGAGGTTCAAATCATAGAAAGTTAGAGTGTCAGTCCTCTTGTACTTAAGTCGGCATTGTGCCTTTTGTATTAAATTCGGATGCAATTTCTGTGTTCATCGTCAATAAGAGGGTCCAACGGATACAGTAAACCTGAAGTGAAGCATCGGAATCTAAAACAGGACTCACAGGAGAGGTTCAAATCATAGAAAGTTAGAGTGTCAGTCCTCTTGTACTTAAGTCTTCATTGTGCCGTTGGTATTAAATTCAGATGCAATTTCTGTGTTTCTTCGTCAATAAGAAGTTCCAAGGGATAAAGTAAACCTGAAGTTAAGCATCGGAATCTAAAACTGGACTCACAGGAGAGGTTCAAATCATAGAAAGTTAGAGTGTCAGACCTCTTGTACTTAAGTCGGCTATGTTCCTTTTGTATTAAATTCGGATGCAATTATATGTTTCATCGTCAATAAGAAGGTCCAAGGGATACAGTAAACCTGACGTGAGGCATCGAAATCTAAAAACTGGACTCACAGCAGAGGTTCAAATCATAGAAAGTTAGAGTGTCAGTCCGCTTGTACTTAAGTCGGCATTGTGCCTTTTGTATTAAATTCGGATGCAGTTTCTGTGTTTCATCGTCTATAAGAACGTCCAAGGGATACAGTAAACCTGAAGTGAAGCATCGGAATCTAAAACTGGACTCACAGGAGAGGTTCAAATCATAGAAAGTTAGAGTGTCAGTCCTCTGGTACTTAAGTCGGCATTGTGCCTTTTGTATTAATTTCGGATGCAATTTCTGTGTTTCATCGTCAATAAGATGATCCAAGGGATTCAGTAAATCTGAAGTGTAGCATCGGAATCTAAAACTGGACTCACAGGGGAGGTTCAAATCATAGAAAGTTAGAGTGTCAGTCCTCCTGTACTTAAGTCGGCATTGTGCCTTTTGAATTTAATTCCGATCCAATTTCTGTGCTTCATCGTCAATAAGAAGGTCCAAGGGATACAGTAAACCTGAAGTGAAGCATCGGAATCTAAAACAGGACTCACAGGAGAGGTTCAAATCATAGAAAGTTAGAGTGTCAGTCCGCTTGTACTGAAGTCGGCATTGTGCCTTTTGTATTAAATTCGGATGCAGTTTCTGTATTTCATCGTCAATAAGAAGTTCCGAGGGGTACAGTAAACCTGAAGTGTAGCATCGAAATCTAATTCTGGACTCACAGGGGTGGTTGAAATCATAGAAAGTTAGAGTGTCACTCCTCTTGTACTTAAGACGGCATTGAGCCTTTTGAGTTTAATTCCCATGCAATTTCTGTGTTTCGTCGTCAATAAGAATGTCCAAGGGATACAGTAAACCTGAAGTGAAGCATCGGAATCTAAAACTGGACTCACAGGAGAGGTTCAAATCATAGAAAGTTAGAGTGTCAATCCTCTTGTACTTAAGTCGGCATTGGCATTTTGCATTAAATTCGGATGCATTTTGTGTGTTTCATCGTCAATAAGAAGGTCCAAGGGATACAGTAAACCTGAAGTGAAGCATCGAAATCTAAAACAGGACTCACAGGAGAGGTTCAGATCATAGAAAGTTAGAGTGTCAGACCTCTTGTATTTAAGTCGGCTATGTGCCTTTTGTATTAAACTCGGATGCAATTTCTGTGTTTCATCGTCAATAAGAAGGTCCAATGGATACAGTAAACCTGAAGTGAAACTTCGGAAACAAAAACTGGACTCACAGTAGAGGTTCGAATCATAGAAAGTTTGAGTGTCGGTCCTCTTGTGCTTAAGACGGCATCGTGCCTTTTGAATTTAATTCGATGCAATTTCTGTGTTTCAACGTCAATAATACGGTCGAATGTATACAGTGAACCTGAAGTGAAGCATCGGAATCTAAAACTGGACTCACAGGTGAGGTTCAAATCATAGAAAGTTAGAGTGTCAGTTCTCTTGTACTTAAGTCGGCATTGTGCCTTTTGTTAAAAATTCGGATGCAATTTCTGTGTTTCATCATCAATAAGAAGGTCCAAGGGATACAGTAAACCTGAAGTGAAGCATCGGAAACTAAAACTGGACTCACAGGTGAGGTTCAAATCATTGAAAATTAGAGTGCAAGTACTCCTGTACTTAATTCGGCATTGCGCTTTTTGTATTAAATTCGGATGCATCTTCTGTGTTTCATCGTCAATAAAAAGGTCCAAGGGATACAGTAAACCTGAAGTGCGGCATCGGAATCTAAAACTGGACTAACAGGAGAGGTTCAAATCATAGAAAGTTAGTGTGTCAGTCCTCTTGTACTTAAGTCAGAATTGTGCCTTTTGAATTTAATTCCGATCCAATTTCTGTGCTTCATCGTCAATAAGAAGGTCCAAGGGATACAGTAAAGCTGAAGTGAAGCATCGGAATCTAAAACAGGACTCACAGGAGAGGTTCAAATCATAGAAAGTTAGAGTGTCAGTCCGCTTGTACTGAAGTCGGCATTGTGCCTTTTGTATTAAATTCGGATGCAGTTTCTGTATTTCATCGTCAATAAGAAGTTCCGAGGGGTACAGTAAACCAGAAGTGTAGCATCGAAATCTAAATCTGGACTCACAGGGGTGGTTCAAATCATAGAAAGTTAGAGTGTCAGTCCTCTTGTACTTAAGACGGCATCGTGCCTTTTGAATTTAATTCGATGCAATTTCTGTGTTTCAACGTCAATAAGACGGTCCAATGTATACAGTGAACCTGATGTGAAGCATCGGAATCTAAAACTGGACTCACAGGTGAGGTTCAAATCATAGAAAGTTAGAGTGTCAGTTCTCTTGTACTTAAGTCGGCATTGTGCCCTTTGTATTAAATTCGGATGCAATTTCTCTGTTCATCGTCAATAAGAAGGTCCAACGTATACAGTAAACCTGAAGTGAAGCATCGGAATCTAAAAACTGGACTCACAGCAGAGGTTCAAATCATAGAAAATTAGAGTGTCAGTCCTCTTGTACTTAAGTCGGCATTGTGCCTGTTGTATTAAATTCGGATGCAATTTCTGTGTTCATCGTCAATAAGAGGGTGCAACGGATACAGTAAACCTGAAGTGAAGCATCGGAATCTAAAACTGGACTCACAGGAGAGGTTCAAATCATAGAAACTTAGAGTGTCAGTCCGCTTGTACTTAAGTCGGCATTGTGCCTTTTGTATTAAATTCGGATGCAGTTTCTGCGTTTCATCGTCTATAAGAACGTCCAAGGGATACAGTAAACCTGAAGTGAAGCATCGGAATCTAAAACTGGACTCACAGGAGAGGTTCAAATCATAGAAAGTTAGAGAGTCAGTCCTCTTGTACTTAAGTCGGCATTGTGCCTTTTGAATTAATTTCGGATGCAATTTCTGTGTTTCATCGTTAATAAGATGATCCAAGGGATTCAGTAAACCTGAAGTGAAGCATCGGAATCTAAAACTGGACTCACAGGGGAGGTTCAAATCATAGAAAGTTAGAGTGTCAGTCCTCCTGTACTTAAGTCGGCATTGTGCCTTTTGAATTTAATTCCGATCCAATTTCTGTGCTTCATCGTCAATAAGAAGGTCCAAGGGATACAGTAAAGCTGAAGTGAAGCATCGGAATCTAAAACAGGACTCACAGGAGAGGTTCAAATCATAGAAAGTTAGAGTGTCAGTCCGCTTGTACTGAAGTCGGCATTGTGCCTTTTGTATTAAATTCGAATGCAGTTTCTGTATTTCATCGTCAATAAGAAGTTCCGAGGGGTACAGTAAACCTGAAGTGTAGCATCGAAATCTAAATCTGGACTCACAGGGGTGGTTCAAATCATAGAAAGTTAGAGTGTCAATCCTCTTGTACTTAAGTCGGCATTGTGCCTTTTGAGTTTAATTCCGATGAAATTTCTGTGTTTCATCGTCAATAAGAAGGTCCAAGGGATACAGTAAACCTGAAGTGAAGCATCGGAATCTAAAACTGGACTCACAGGAGAGGTTCAAATCATAGAAAGTTAGAGTGTCAATCCTCTTGTACTTAAGTCGGCATTGTGCATTTTGCATTATATTCGGATGCATTTTCTGTGTGTCATCGTCAATAAGAAGGTCCAAGGGATACAGTAAACCTGAAGTGAAGCATCGAAATCTAAAACAGGACTCACAGGAGAGGTTCAGATGATAGAAAGTTAGAGTGTCAGACCTCTTGTATTTAAGTCGGCTATGTGCCTTTTGTATTAAATTCGGATGCAATTTCTGTGTTTCAACGTCAATAAGAAGGTCCAATGGATACAGTAAACCTGAAGTGAAGCTTCGGAAACAAAAACTGGACTCACAGTAGAGGTTCAAATCATAGAAAGTTTGAGTGTCGGTCCTCTTGTATTTAAGATGGCATCGTGCCTCTTGAGTTTAATTCCGATGCAATTTCTGTGTTTCATCGTCAATAAGAAGGTCCAAGGGATACAGTAAACCTGAAGTGAAGCATCGGAATCTTAAACCGGACTCACAGGAGAGGTTCAAATCATAGAAAGTCAGAGTGTCAATCCTCTTGTACTTAAGTCGGCATTGTGCCGTTTGTATTAAATTCGGATGCAATTTCTGTGTTCATCGTCAATAATGAGGTCCAAGGGATACAGTTAACCTGAATTGAAGCATCGGAATCTTAAATTGGACTCACAGGAGTGGTTCAAATCATTGAAGGTGAGAGTGACAGCCCTCTTGGACTTAAGTCGGCATTGTGCCTTTTGTATTAATTTCGGATGCAATTTCTGTGTTTCATCGTCAACAAGAAAGTCCAAAGGATACAGTAAACCTGAAGTGAAGCATCGGAATCTAAAACTGGACTCACAGGAGAGGTTCAAATCATAGAAAGTTAGAGTGTCAGTCCTCTTGTACTTAAGTCTTCATTGTGCCGTTTGTATTAATTCCGGATGCAATTTCTGTGTTTCTTCGTCAATAAGAAGGTCCAAGGGATACAGTAAACCTGAAGTGTAGCATCGGAATCTGAAACTGGACTCACAGGGGAGGTTCAAATCATAGAAAGTTAGAGTGTCAGTCCTCTTGTACTTAAGTCGGCATTGTGCCTCTTGAGTTTAATTCCGATGCAATTTCTGTGTTTCATCGTCAATAAGAAGGTCCAAGGGATACAGTAAACCTGAAGTGAAGCAACGGAATCTAAAACCGGACTCACAGGAGAGGTTCAAATCATAGAAAGTTAGAGTGTCAGTCCTCTTGTACTTAAGTCGTCATTGTGCCTCTTGAGTTTAATTCCGATGCAATTTCTGTGTTTCATCGTCAATAAGATGGTCCAAGGGATTCAGTAAACCTGAAGTGAAGCATCGGAATCTAAAACTGGACTCACAGGGGAGGTTCAAATCATAGAAAGTCAGAGTGTCAGTCCTCTTGTACTTAAGTCGGCATTGTGCCTCTTGAGTTTAATTCCGATGCAATTTCTGTGTTTCATCGTCAATAAGAGGGTCCAAGGGATACAGTAAACCTGAAGTGAAGCATCGGCATCTTAAACCGGACTCACAGGAGAGGTTCAAATCATAGAAAGTCAGAGTGTCAATCCTCTTCTACTTAAGTCGGCATTGTGCCCTTTGTATTAAATTCGGATGCAATTTCTGTGTTCATCGTCAATAATGAGGTCCAAGGGATACAGTAAACCTGAATTGAAGCATCGGAATCTTAAACTGGACTCACAGGAGAGGGTCAAATCATTGAAAGTGAGAGTGTCAGTGTTCTTGTACTTAAGTCGGCTTTGTGCCTTTTGTATTAATTTCGGATGCAATTTCTGTGTTTCATCGTCAACAAGAAGGTCCAAAGGATACAGTAAGCCTGAAGTGAAGCATCGGAATCTAAAACTGGACTCCCAGGAGAGGTTCAAATAATAGAAAGTTAGAGTGTCAGTCCTCTTGTACTTAAGTCTTCATTGTGCCTTTTGCATTAAATTCGGATGCAATTTCTGTGTTTCTTCGTCAATAAGAGGGTCCAAGGGATACAGTAAACCTGAAGTGTAGCATCGGAATCTGAAACTGGACTCACAGGGGAGGTTCAATTCATAGAAAGTTAGAGTGTCAGTCCTCTTGTACTTAAGTCGGCATTGTGCCTCATGAGTTTAATTCCGATGCAATTTCTGTGTTTCATCGTCAATAAGAAGGTATAAGAGATACAGTAAACCTGAAGTGAAGCAACGGAATCTAAAACCGGACTAACAGGAGAGGTTCAAATCATAGAATTTTAGAGTGTCAGTCCTCTTGTACTTAAGTCGTCATTGTGCCTCTTGAGTTTAATTCCGATCAATTTCTGTGTTTCATCGTCAATAAGAAGGTCCAAGGGATTCAGTAAACCTGAAGTGAAGCCTCGGAATCTAAAACTGGACTCACAGGGGAGGTTCAAATCATAGAAAGTCAGAGTGTCAGTCCTCTTGTACTTAAGTCGGCATTGTGCCTCTTGAGTTTAATTCCGATGCAATTTCTGTGTTTCATCGTCAATAAGAAGGTCCAAGGGATGCAGTAAAACTGAAGTGAAGCATCGGAATCTAAAACCGGACTCACAGGAGAGGTTCAAAACATAGAAAGTTAGAGTGTCAGTCCTCTTGTACTTAAGTCGGCATTGTGCCTGTTGTATTAAATTCGCATGCAATTTCTGTGTTTCATCGTCAATAAGGAGGTCCAAAGGATACAGTAAACCTGAAGTGAAGCATCGGAATCTAAAACGGGACTCACAGGAGAGGTTCAAATCATAGAAAGTTAGAGTGTCAGTCCTCTTGTACTTAATTCTTCATTGTGCCTTTTGTATTAATTTCGGATGCAATTTCTGTGTTTCTTCGTCAATAAGAAGGTCCAAGGGATACAGTAAACCTGAAGTGAAGCATCAGATTCTCAAACTGGACTCTCGTGCGAGGTTCAAATCATAGAATGTTAGAGTGTCAGTCCTCCTGTACTTAAGTCGGCATTGTGCCTTTTGAATTTAATTCCGATCCAATTTCTGTGCTTCATCGTCAATAAGAAGGTCCAAAGGATACAGTAAACCTGAAGTGAAGCATCGGAATCTAAAACAGTACTCACAGGAGGGGTTCAAATCATAGAAAGTTAGAGTGTCCGTCCGCTTGTACTGAAGTCGGCATTGTGCCTTTTGTATTAAATTCGTATGCAGTTTTTGTGTTTCATCGTCAATAAGAAGTTCCGAGGGGTACAGTAAACCTGAAGTGTAGCATCGAAATCTAAATCTGGACTCACAGGGGTGGTTCAAATCATAGAAAGTTAGAGTGTCAGTCCTCTTGTACTTAAGTCGGCATTGTGCTTTTTGAGTTTAATTCCGATGCAATTTCTGTGTTTCATCGTCAATAAGAAGGTCCAAGGGATACAGTAAACCTGAAGTGAAGCATCGGAATCTAAAACTGGACTCACAGGATAGGTTCAAATCATAGAAAGTTAGATTGTCAATCCTCTTGTACTTAAGTCGGCATTGTGCATTTTGCATTAAATTCGGATGCATTTTCTGTGTTTCATCGTCAATAAGAACGTCCTAAGGATACAGTAAACCTGAAGATAAGCATCAGAATCTAAGACTGGACTCACAGGAGATGTTCAAATCATAAAAAGTTAGAGTGTCAGTCCTCTTGTACTTAAGTCGGCATTGTGCCTTTTGAATTTTATTCCGATGCAATTTCTGTGCTTCATCGTCAATAAGAACGTCCAATGTATACAGTAAACCTGAAGTGAAGCATCGGAATCTAAAAACTGGACTCAGAGCAGAGGTTCAAATCAAAGAAAGTTAGAGTGTCAGTCCTCTTGTACTTAAGTCGGCATTGTGCCAGTTGTATTAAATTCGGATGCAATTTCTGTGTTTCATCGTCAATAAGAGGGTCCAACGGATACAGTAAACCTGAAGTGAAGCATCGGAATCTAAAACTGGACTCACAGGATAGGTTCAAATCATAGAAAGTTAGATTGTCAGTCCTCCTGTACTTAAGTCGGCATTGTGCCTTTTGAATTTAATTCGGATCCAATTTCTGAGCTTCGTCGTCAATAAGAAGGTCCAAGGGATACAGTAAACCTGAAGTGAAGTATCGGATTCTAAAACAGGACTCACAGGAATGGTTCAAATCATTGAAAGTTGGAGTGTCAATCCTCTTGTACTTAAGTCGGCATTGTGCATTTTGCATTAAATTCGGATGCATTTTCTGTGTTTCATCGTCAATAAGAAGGTCCAAGGAATACAGTAAACCTGAAGTAAAGCATCGAAATCTAAAACAGGACTCACAGGAGAGGTTCAGATCATAGAAAGTTAGAGTGTCAGACCTCTTGTACTTAAGTCGGCTATGTGCCTTTTGTATTAAATTCGGATGCAATTTCTGTGCTTCATCGTCAATAAGAAGGTCCAATGGATACAGTACACCTGAAGTGAAGCTTCGGAAACTAAAACTGGACTCACAGGAGAAGTTCAAATCATAGAAAGTTAGAGTGTCAGTCCTCTTGTACTTAAGACGGCATCGTGCCTTTTGAATTTAATTCGATGCAATTTCTGTGTTTCAACGTCAATAAGACGGTCCAATGTATACAGTGAACCTGAAGTGAAGCATCGGAATCTAAAACTGGACTCACTGGTGAGGTTCAAATCATAGAAAAATAGAGTGTCAGTTCTCTTGTACTTAAGTCGGCATTGTGCCTTTTGTATTAAATTCGGATGCACTTTCTGTGTTTCATCGTCTATAAGAAGGTCCAAGGGATACAGTAAACCTGAAGTGAAGCATCAGAATCTAAAACTGGACTCACTGGAGAGGATCAAATTATAGAAAGTTAGAGTGTCAGTCCTCTTGTTCTTAAGTCGGCATTGTGCCCTTTGTATTAAATTCAGATGCAATTTCTGTGTTCATCGTCAATAAGAAGGTCCAAGGGATACAGTAAACCTGAAGTGAAGCTTCGGAAACTAAAACTGGACTCACGGGTGAGGTTCAAATCATTGAAAGTTGGAGTGCCAGTCCTCCTGTACTGAATTCGGCATTGTGCTTTTTGTATTAAATTCGGATGCATCTTCTGTGTTTCATCGTCAATAAGAAGGTCCAAGGGATACAGTAAACCTGACGTGAGGCATCGGAATCTATAACTGGACTCACAGGAGAGGTTCAAATCATAGAAAGTTAGAGTGTCAGTCCTCTTGTACTTAAGTCGGCATTGTGCCTTTTGTAATTAATTCGGATGCAATTTCTGTGTTTCATCGTCAATAAGAAGGTCCAAGGGATACAGTAAACCTGAAGTTAAGCATCGGAATCTAAAACTGGACACACAGGAGATGTTCAAATCATAGAAAATTAGAGTGTCAGTCCTCTTGTACTTAAGTCGGCATTGTGCCTTTTGAATTTTATTCTGATGCAATTTCTGTGCGTCATCGTCAACAAGAACGTCCAACGTATACAGTAAACCTGAAGTGAAGCATCGGAATCTAAAAACTGGACTCACAGCAGAGGTTCAAATCATAGAAAGTTAGAGTGTCAGTCCTCTTGTACTTAAGTCGGCATTGTGCCTTTTGTATTAAATTCGGATGCAATTTCTGTGTTCATCGTCAATAAGAGGGTCCAACGGATACAGTAAACCTGAAGTGAAGCATCGGAATCTAAAACAGGACTCACAGGAGAGGTTCAAATCATAGAAAGTTAGAGTGTCAGTCCTCTTGTACTTAAGTCTTCATTGTGCCGTTGGTATTAAATTCAGATGCAATTTCTGTGTTTCTTCGTCAATAGGAAGTTCCAAGGGATAAAGTAAACCTGAAGTTAAGCATCGGAATCTAAAACTGGACTCACAGGAGAGGTTCAAATCATAGAAAGTTAGAGTGTCAGTCCTCTGGTACTTAAGTCGGCATTGTGCCTTTTGTATTAATTTCGGATGCAATTTCTGTGTTTCATCGTCAATAAGATGATCCAAGGGATTCAGTAAACCTGAAGTGTAGCATCGGAATCTAAAACTGGACTCACAGGGGAGGTTCAAATCATAGAAAGTTAGAGTGTCAGTCCTCCTGTACTTAAGTCGGCATTGTGCCTTTTGAATTTAATTCCGATCCAATTTCTGTGCTTCATCGTCAATAAGAAGGTCCAAGGGATACAGTAAACCTGAAGTGAAGCATCGGAATCTAAAACAGGACTCACAGGAGAGGTTCAAATCATAGAAAGTTAGAGTGTCAGTCCGCTTGTACTGAAGTCGGCATTGTGCCTTTTGTATTAAATTCGGATGCAGTTTTTGTATTTCATCGTCAATAAGAAGTTCCGAGGGGTACAGTAAACCTGAAGTGTAGCATCGAAATCTAATTCTGGACTCACAGGGGTGGTTGAAATCATAGAAAGTTAGAGTGTCAGTCCTCTTGTACTTAAGTCGGCATTGAGCCTTTTGAGTTTAATTCCGATGCAATTTCTGTGTTTCGTCGTCAATAAGAAGGTCCAAGGGATACAGTAAACCTGAAGTGAAGCATCGGAATCTAAAACTGGACTCACAGGAGAGGTTCAAATCATACAAAGTAAGAGTGTCAATCCTCTTGTACTTAAGTCGGCATTGGCATTTTGCATTAAATTCGGATGCATTTTCTGAGTTTCATCGTCAATAAGAAGGTCCAAGGGATACAGTAAACCTGAAGTGAAGCATCGAAATCTAAAACAGGACTCACAGGAGAGGTTCAGAACATAGAAAGTTAGAGTGTCAGACCTCTTGTATATAAGTCGGCTATGTGCCTTTTGTATTAAACTCGGATGCAATTTCTGTGTTTCATCGTCAATAAGAAGGTCCAATGGATACAGTAAACCTGAAGTGAAACTTCGGAAACAAAAACTGGACTCACAGTAGAGGTTCGAATCATAGAAAGTTTGAGTGTCGGTCCTCTTGTGCTTAAGACGGCATCGTGCCTTTTGAATTTAATTCGATGCAATTTCTGTGTTTCAACGTCAATAATACGGTCGAATGTATACAGTGAACCTGAAGTGAAGCATCGGAATCTAAAACTTGACTCACAGGTGAGGTTCAAATCATAGAAAGTTAGAGTGTCAGTTCTCTTGTACTTAAGTCGGCATTGTGCCTTTTGTTAAAAATTCGGATGCAATTTCTGTGTTCATCGTCAATAAGAATGTCCAAGGGATACAGTAAACCTGAAGTGAAGCATCGGAAAGTAAAACTGGACTCACAGGTGAGGTTCAAATCATTGAAAGTTAGAGTGCAAGTACTCCTGTACTTAATTCGGCATTGCGCTTTTTGTATTACATTCGGATGCATCTTCTGTGTTTCATCGTCAATAAGAAGGTCCAAGGGATACAGTAAACCTGAAGTGCGGCATCGGAATCTAAAACTGGACTAACAGGAGAGGTTCAAATCATAGACAGTTAGTGTGTCAGTCCTCTTGTACTTAAGTCGGAATTGTGCCTTTTGAATTTAATTCCGATCCAATTTCTGTGCTTCATCGTCAATAAGAAGGTCCAAGGGATACAGTAAAGCTGAAGTGAAGCATCGGAATCTAAAACAGGACTCACAGGAGAGGTTCAAATCATAGAAAGTTAGAGTGTCAGTCCGCTTGTACTGAAGTCGGCATTGTGCCTTTTGTATTAAATTCGGATGCAGTTTCTGTATTTCATCGTCAATAAGAAGTTCCGAGGGGTACAGTAAACCAGAAGTGTAGCATCGAAATCTAAATCTGGACTCACAGGGGTGGTTCAAATCATAGAAAGTTAGAGTGTCAGTCCTCTTGTACTTAAGACGGCATCGTGCCTTTTGAATTTAATTCGATGCAATTTCTGTGTTTCAACGTCAATAAGACGGTCCAATGTATACAGTGAACCTGATGTGAAGCATCGGAATCTAAAACTGGACTCACAGGTGAGGTTCAAATCATAGAAAGTTAGAGTGTCAGTTCTCTTGTACTTAAGTCGGCATTGTGCCCTTTGTATTAAATTCGGATGCAATTTCTGTGTTCATCGTCAATAAGAGGGTCCAACGGATACAGTAAACCTGAAGTGAAGCATCGGAATCTAAAACTGGACTCACAGGAGAGGTTAAAATCATAGAAAGTTAGAGTGTCAGTCCTCTTGTAGTTAAGTCCTCATTGTGCCGTTTGTATTAAATTCAGATGCAATTTCTGTTTTTCTTCGTCAATAAGAAGGTCGAAGGGATACAGTAAACCTGAAGTTAAGCATCGGAATCTAAAACTGGTCTCACAGGAGAGGTTCAAATCATAGAAACTTAGAGTGTCAGTCCGCTTGTACTTAAGTCGGCATTGTGCCTTTTGTATTAAATTCGGATGCAGTTTCTGCGTTTCATCGTCTATAAGAACGTCCAAGGGATACAGTAAACCTGAAGTGAAGCATCGGAATCTAAAACTGGACTCACAGGAGAGGTTCAAATCATAGAAAGTTAGAGTGTCAGTCCTCTTGTACTTAAGTCGGCATTGTGCCTTTTGAATTAATTTCGGATGCAATTTCTGTGTTTCATCGTTAATAAGATGATCCAAGGGATTCAGTAAACCTGAAGTGAAGCATCGGAATCTAAAACTGGACTCACAGGGGAGGTTCAAATCATAGAAAGTTAGAGTGTCAGTCCTCCTGTACTTAAGTCGGCATTGTGCCTTTTGATTTTAATTCCGATCCAATTTCTGTGCTTCATCGTCAATAAGAAGGTCCAAGGGATACAGTAAAGCTGAAGTGAAGCATCGGAATCTGAAACAGGACTCACAGGAGAGGTTCAAATCATAGAAAGTTAGAGTGTCAGTCCGCTTGTACTGAAGTCGGCATTGTGCCTTTTGTATTAAATTCGAATGCAGTTTCTGTATTTCATCGTCAATAAGAAGTTCCGAGGGGTACAGTAATCCTGAAGTGTAGCATCGAAATCTAAATCTGGACTCACAGGTGTGGTTCAAATCATAGAAAGTTAGAGTGTCAGTCCTCTTGTACTTAAGTCGGCATTGTGCCTTTTGAGTTTAATTCCAATGAAATTTCTGTGTTTCATCGTCAATAAGAAGGTCCAAGGGATACAGTAAACCTGAAGTGAAGCATCGGAATCTAAAACTGGACTCACAGGAGAGGTTCAAATCATAGAAAGTTAGAGTGTCAATCCTCTTGTACTAAAGTCGGCATTGTGCATTTTGCATTAAATTCGGATGCATTTTCTGTGTGTCATCGTCAATAAGAAGGTCCTAGGGATACAGTAAACCTGAAGTGAAGCATCGAAATCTAAAACAGGACTCACAGGAGAGGTTCAGATGATAGAAAGTTAGAGTGTCAGACCTCTTGTATTTAAGTCGGCTATGTGCCTTTTGTATTAAATTCGGATGCAATTTCTGTGTTTCAACGTCAATAAGAAGGTCCAATGGATACAGTAAACCTGAAGTGAAGCTTTGGAAACAAAAACTGGACTCACAGTAGAGGTTCAAATCATAGAAAGTTTGAGTGTCGGTCCTCTTGTATTTAAGATGGCATCGTGCCTTTTGAATTTAATTCGATGCAATTTCTGTGTTTCAACGCAATAATACGGTCCAATGTATACAGTGAACCTGAAGTGAAGCATCGGAATCTAAAACTGGACTCACAGGTGAGGTTCAAATCATAGAAAGTTAGAGTGTCAGTTCTCTTGTACTTAAGTCGGCATTGTGCCTTGTGTATTAAATTCGGATGCAATTTCTGTGTTTCTTCGTCAATAAGAAGGTCCAAGGGATACAGTAAACCTGAAGTGAAGCATCGGAATCTAAAACTGGACTCACAGGAGAGGTTCAAATCATTGAAAGTTAGAGTGTCAGTAGTCTTGTACTTAATTCGGCATTGTGCCTTTTGTATGAAACTCGGATGCAATTTATGTGTTTCATCGTCAATAAGAAGGTCCAAGTGATACAGTAAATCGGAAGTGAAGCATCGGAATCTAAAACTGGACTCACAGGAGAGGATCAAATCATAGAAAGTTAGAGTGTCAGTCCTCTTGTACTTAAGTCGGCATTGTGCCTTTTGAATTAAATTCGGATGCAATTTCTGTGTTTCATCGTCAATAAAAATGTCCAAATGATAAAGTAAACTTGATGTGAAGCATCGGAATCTAAAACTGGACTCACTGGAGAGGTTCAAATTATGGAAAGTTAGAGTGTCAGTCCTCTTGTACTTAAGTCGGCATTGTGCCCTTTGTATTAAATTCGGATGCAATTTCTCTGTTCATCGTCAATAAGAAGGTCCAAGGGATACAGTAGACCTGTAGTGAAGCATCGGAAACTAAAACTGGACTCACAGGTGAGGTTCAAATCATTGAAAGTTTGAGTGCCAGTCCTCCTGTACTTAATTCGTCATTGTGCTTTTTGTATTAAATTCGGATAGATCTTCTGTGTTTCATCGTCAATAAGAAGGTCCAAGGGATACAGTAAACCTGACGTGAGGCATCGGAATCTATAACTGGACTCACAGGAGAGGTTCAAATCATAGAAAAGTTAGAGTGTCAGTCCTCTTGTACTTAAGTCGGTATTGTGCCTTTTGTATTAAATTCGGATGCAATTTCTGTGTTTCATCTTCATTAAGAAGGTCCAAGGGACACGGTAAACCTGAAGTTAAGCATCGGAATCTACAACTGGACACACAGGAGATGTTCAAATCATAGAAAGTTAGAGTGTCAGTCCCCTTGTACTTAAGTCAGCATTGTGCTTTTGAATTTTATTCCGATGCAATGTCTGTGCTTCATCGTCAATAAGAACGTCCAACGTATACAGTAAACCTGAAGTGGAGCATCGGAATCTAAAAACTGGACTCACAGCAGAGGTTCAAATCATAGAAAGTTAGAGTGTCAGTCCTATTGTACTTAAGTCGGCATTGTGCCTGTTGTATTAAATTCGGACGCAATTTCTGAGTTCATCGTCAATAAGAGGGTCCAACGGATACAGTAAACCTGAAGTGAAGCAATGGAATCTAAAACTGGACTCACAGGAGAGGTTAAAATCATAGAAAGTTAGAGTGTCAGTCCTCTTGTACTTAAGTCTTCATTGTGCCGTTTGTATTAAATTCATATGCTATTTCTGTGTTTCTTCGTCATTAAGAAGGTCCAAGGGATACAGTAAACCTGAAGTTAAGCATCGGAATCTAAAACTGGTCTCACAGGAGAGGTTCAAATCATAGAAAGTTAGAGTGTCAGTCCGCTTGTACTTAAGTCGGCATTGTGCCTTTTGTATTAAATTCGGATGCAGTTTCTGTGTTTCATCGTCTATATGAACGTCCAAGGGATACAGTAAACCTGAAGTGAAGCATCGGAATCTAAAACTGGACTCACAGGAGAGGTTCAAATAATAGAAAGTTAGAGTGTCAGTCCTCTTGTACTTAAGTCGGCATTGTGCCTTTTGAATTAATTTCGGATGCAATTTCTGTGTTTCATCGTCAATAAGATGATCCAAGGGATTGAGTAAACCTGAAGTGTAGCATCGATATCTAAAACTGGACTCACAGGGGAGGTTCAAATAATCGAAAGTTAGAGTGTCAGTCCTCCTGTACTTAAGTCGGTATTGTGCCTTTTGAATTTAATTCCGAACCAATTTCTGTGCTTCATCGTCAATAAGAAGGTCCAAGGGATACAGTAAAGCTGAAGTGAAGCATCGGAATCTAAAACAGGACTCACAGGAGAGGTTCAAATCATAGAAAGTTAGAGTGTCTGTCCGCTTGTACTGAAGTCGGCATTGTGCCTTTTGTATTAAATTCGGATGCAGTTTCTGTATTTCATCGTCAATAAGAAGTCCCGAGGGGTACAGTAAACCTGAAGTGTAGCATCGAAATCTAAATCTGGACTCACAGGGGTGGTTCAAATCATAGAAAGTTAGAGTGTCAGTCCTCTTGTACTTAAGTCGGCATTGTGCCTTTTGAATTAATTTCGGATGCAATTTCTGTGTTTCATCGTCAATAAGATGATCCAAGGGATTCAGTAAACATGAAGTGTAGAGTCGGAATCTAAAACTGGACTCACAGGGGAGGTTCAAATCATAGAAAGTTAGAGTGTCAGTCCTCCTGTACTTAAGTCGGCATTGTGCCTTTTGAATTTAATTCCGATCCAATTTCTGTGCTTCATCGTCAATAAGAAGGTCCAAGGGATACAGTAAAGCTGAAGTGAAGCATCGGAATCTAAAACAGGACTCACAGGAGAGGTTCAAATCATAGAAAGTTAGAGTGTCAGTCCGCTTGTACTGAAGTCGGCATTGTGCCTTTTGTATTAAATTCGGATGCAGCTTCTGTATTTCATCGTCAATAAGAAGTCCCGAGGGGTACAGTAAACCTGAAGTGTAGCATCGAAATCTAAATCTGGACTCACAGGGGTGGTTCAAATCATAGAAAGTTAGAGTGTCAGTCCTCTTGTACTTAAGTCGGCATTGTGCCTTTTGAGTTTAATTCCGATGCAATTTCTGTGTTTCATCGTCAATAAGAAGGTCCAAGGGATACAGTAAACCTGAAGTGAAGCATCGGAATCTAAAACTGGACTCACAGGAGAGGTTCAAATCATAGAAAGTTAGAGTGTCAATCCTCTTGTACTTAAGTCGGCATTGTGTATTTTGCATTAAATTCGGATGCATTTTCTGTGTGTCATCGTCAATAAGAAGGTCCAAGGTATACAGTAAACCTGAAGTGAAGCATCGAAATCTAAAACAGGACTCACAGGAGAGGTTCAGATCATAGAAAGTTAGAGTGTCAGACCTCTTGTATTTAAGTCGGCTATGTGCCTTTTGTATTAAATTCGGATGCAATTTTTATGTTTCATCGTCAATAAGAAGGTCCAAGGGATACAGTAAACCTGAAGTGAAGCTTCGGAAACAAAAACTGGACTCACAGTAGAGGTTCAAATCATCGAAAGTTTGAGTGTCGGTCCTCTTGTATTTAAGACGGCATCGTGCCTTTTGAATTTAATTCGATGCAATTTCTGTGTTTCAACGCAATAATACGGTCCAATGTATACATTGAACCTGAAGTGAAGCATCGGAATCTAAAACTGGACTCACAGGTGAGATTCAAATCATAGAAAGTTAGAGTGTCAGTTCTCTTGTACTTAAGTCGGCATTGTGCCTTTTGTATTAAATTCGGATGCAATATCTGTTTTTCATCGTCAATAAGAAGGTCCAAGGGATACAGTAAACCTGACGTGAAGCATCGGAATCTAAAACTGGACTCACAGGAGAGGTTCAAATCATTGAAAGTTAGAGTGTCAGTCCTCTTGTACTTAATTCGGCATTGTGCCTTTTGTATGAAACTCGGATGCAATTTATGTGTTTCATCGGCAATAAGAAGGTCCAAGTGAAACAGTAAATCTGAAGTGAAGCATCGGAATCTAAAACTGGACTCACAGGAGAGGTTCAAATCATAGAAAGTTAGAGTGTCAGTCCTCTTGTACTTAAGTCGGCATTGTGCCTTTTGTATAATATTCGGATGCAATTTCTGTGTTTCATCGTCAATAAGAAGGTCCAAGGGATACAGTAAACCTGAAGTTAAGCATCGGAATCTAAAACTGGACTCACAGGAGATGTTCAAATCATAGAAAATTAGAGCGTCAGTCCTCTTGTACTTAAGACGGCATCGTGCCTTTTGAATTTAATTCGATGCAATTTCTGTGTTTCAACGTCAATAAGACGGTCCAATGTATACAGTGAACCTGAAGTGAAGCATCGGAATCTAAAACTGGACTCACAGGTGAGGTTCAAATCATAGAAAGTTAGAGTGACAGTCCTCTTGTACTTAAGTCGGCATTGTGCCTTTTGAATTTTGTTCCGATGCAATTTCTGTGCTTCATCGTCAATAAGAAGGTCCAAGGGATACAGTAAAGCCGAAGTGAAGCATCGGAATCTAAAACAGGACTCACAGGAGAGGTTCAAATCATAGAAAGTTAGAGTGTCAGTCCGCTTGTACTGAAGTCGGCATTGTGCCTTTTGTATTAAATTCGGATGCAGTTTCTGTATTTCATCGTCAATAAGAAGTCCCGAGGGGTACAGTAAACCTGAAGTGTAGCATCGAAATCTAAATCTGGACTCACAGGGGTGGTTCAAATCATAGAAAGTTAGAGTGTCAGTCCTCTTGTACTTAAGTCGGCATTGTGCCTTTTGAGTTTAATTCCGATGCAATTTCTGTGTTTCATCGTCAATAAGAAGGTCCAAGGGATACAGTAAACCTGAAGTGAAGCATCGGAATCTAAAACTGGACTCACAGGAGAGGTTCAAATCATCGAAAGTTAGAGTGTAAATCCTCTTGTACTTAAGTCGGCATTGTGCATTTTGTATTAAATCCGGATGCAATATCTGTGTTTTATTGTCAATAAGAAGGTCCAAGGGATACAGTAAACCCGAAGTGAAGCATCGAAATCTAATACAGGACTCACAGGAGAGGTTCAGATCATAGAAAGTTAGAGTGTCAGTCCTCTTGTACTTAAGTCGGCATTGTGATTTTGTAGTAAGTTCGGATGCAATTTCTGTGTTTCATCGTCATTAAGAATGTCCAAGGGATTCAGTAAACCTGAAGTGAAGCATCGGAATCTAAAACTGGACTCACAGGAGAGGTTCAAATCATAGAAAGTTAGAGTGTCAGTCCTCTTGTACTTAAGTCGAAATAGTGTCTGTTTTATTAAATTCGGATGCAATTTCTGTGTTTCATCATCAACAAGAAGGTCCAAGGGATACAGTAAACCTGAAGTGAAGCATCATAATCTAAAACTGGTGTCACAGGAGATGTTCAAATCATAGAAAGTCACAGTGTCAGTCCTCCTGTACTTAAGTCGGCATTGTGCCTTTTGAATTTAATTCCGATCCAATTTCTGTGCTTCATCATCAATAAGAAGGTCCAAGGGATACAGTAAACCTCAAGTGAAGCATCGGAATCTAAGACAGGACTCACAGGAGAGGTTCAAATCATGGAAAGTTAAGTGTCAGTTCGCTTGTACTTAAGTCGGCATTGTGCCTTTTGTATTAAATTACGATGCAGTTTCTGTGTTTCATCGTCAATACGAAGGTCCGAGGGGAACAGTAAACCTGAAGTGTAGCATCGGAATCTATAACTGGACTCACAGGTGAGGTTCAAATCATAGAAAGTTAGAGTGTCAGTCATCATGTACTTAAGTCGGCATTGTGCCTTTTGAGTTTAATTCCGATGCAATTTCTGTGTTTCATCGTCAATAAGAAGGTCCAAGGGATACAGTAAACCTGAAGTGAAGCATCTTAATCTAAAACTGGACTCACAGGAGAGGTTCAAATCATAGAAAGTTAGAGTGTCAATCCTCTTGTACTTAAGTCGGCATTGTGCATTTTGTATTAAATTCGGATGCAATTTCTGTGTTTCATCGTCAATAAGAAGGTCCATGGGATACAGTAAACCTGAAGTGAAGCATCGGAATCTAAAACAGGACTCACAGGAGAGGTTCAAATCATAGAAAGTTAGAGTGTCAGTCCGCTTGTACTTAAGTCGGCATTGTGCCTTTTGTATTAAATTCGGATGCAGTTTCTGTGTTTCATCGTCAATAAGAAGGTCCGAGGGGTACAGTAAACCTGAAGTGATGCATCGGAATGTAAAACTGGACTCACAGGAGAGGTTCAAATCTTAGAAAGTTAGAAAGTCAGTCCTCTTGTACTTAATTCGGCATTGTGCCTTTTGTATTAATTTCGGATGTAATTTCTGTGTTTCATCGTCAATAAGATGGTCCAAGGGATACAGTAAACCTGAAGTGAAGCATCGGAATCTAAAACCGGACTTACAGGAGAGGTTCAAATCATAGAAAGTTAGAGTGTCAATCCTCTTGTACTTAAGTCGGCATTGTGCACTTTGTATTAAATTCAGCTGCAATTTCTGTGTTCATCGTCAATAATGAGGTCCAAGGGATATAGTAAACCTGAATTGAAGCATCTGAATCTAAAACTGGACTCACAGGAGATTTTCAAATCATTGAAAGTTAGAGTGTCAGTCCTCTTGTACTTAAGTCGGCATTGTGCCTTATGTATTAAATTCGGATGCAATTTCTGTGTTTCATCGTCAATAAAAAGGTCCAAGGGATACAGTAAACATGAAGTGAAGCATCGGAATCTAAAACTGGCCTCACAGGAGATGTTCAAATCATAGAAAGTTAGAGTGTCAGTCCTCTTGTACTTAAGTCGGCATTGTGCTTTTTGAATTTTATTCCGATGCAATTTCTGTGCTTCATCGTCAATAAGAACGTCCAAGGTATACAGTAAACCTGAAGTGAAGCTTCGGAATCTAAAAACTGGACTCGCAGCAGTGGTTCAAATCATAGAAAGTTAGAGTGTCAGTCCTCTTGTACTTAAGTCGGCATTGTGCCTGTTGTATTAAATTTGGATGCAATTTCTGTGTTTCATCGCCATTAAGAATGACCAAAGGATACAGTAAACCTGAAGTGAAGCATCGGAATCGAAAACTGAACTCACCGGATAGGTTCAAATCATAGAAAGTAAGAGTGTCAGTCCTCTTGTACTTAAGTCGACATTGTGCCTTTGGAATTTAATTCCGATGCAATTCCTGTGCTTCATCGTCAATAAGAAGGGCCAAGGTATACAGTAAACCTGAAGTGAAGCATCTGAATCTAAAACTGGACTCACAGGAGAGGTTCAAATCATAGAAAGTTAGAGTGTCAGTTCGCTTGTACTTAAGTCGGCATTGTGGCTTTTGTATTAATTTCGGATGCAATTTCTGTGTTTCGTCGTCAATAAGAATTTCCAAGGGATACAGTAAACCTGAGGTGAAGCATCGGAATCCAAAACTGGAGTCACAGGAGAGGTTCAAATCATAGAAAATTAGAGTGTCAGTCCTCTTGTACTTAAGTCGGCATAGTGCCTCTTGAATTTAATTCCGATGCTATTTCTGTGCTTCATCGTCAATATGAAGGTCCAAGGTATACAGTAAACCAGAAGTGAAGCATCTGAATCTAAAAAAGGACTCACAGGAGAGGTTCAAATCAATGAAAGTTAGAGTTTTAGTCCTCTTGTACTTAAGTCGGCATTGTGCCTTTTGTATTAATATCGGATGGAATTTCTGTGTTTCATCGTCAATAAGAATTTCCAAGGGATATAGTAAACCTGAAGTGAAGCATCGGAATCTAAAACTGGAGTCACAGGAGAGGTTCAAATCATAGAAAGATAGAGTGTCAGTCCTCTTGTACTTATGTCGGCATAGTGCCTTTTGAATTTAATTCCGATGCAATTTCTGTGTCTCATTGGCAATATGAAGGTCCAAGGGATACAGTAAACCAGAAGTGAAGCATCGGAATCTAAAACTGGACTCACAGGAGAGGTTCAAATCATAGAAAGTTAGAGTGTCAGTCCTCTTGTACTTAAGTCGGCATAGTGCCTTTTTCATTTAATTCCGATGCAATTTCTGTGTTTCATCGGCAATAAGAACGTCCAAGGGATAAAGTAAACCAGAAGTGAAGCATCGAAATCTAAAACTGGACCCACAGGAGAGGTTCAAATCATAGAAAGTGAGAGTGTCAGTCCTCTTGTACTTAAGTCGGCATTGTGAATTTTGTATTAAATTCGGATGCATTTTCTGTGTGTCATCGTCAATATGATGGTCCAAGGGATACAGTAAACCTGAAGTGAAGCATCGGAATCTAAAACTATACTCACAGGAGAGGTTCAGATCATAGAAAGTTAGAGTGTCAGTCCTGTTGTACTTAGGATCGCATCGTGCCTTTTGAATATAATTCGCTGCAATTTTTGTGTTTCATCGTCAATAAGACGGTCCAATGTATACAGTGAACCTGAAGTGAAGCATCGGAATCTAAAACAGGACTCACAGGTGAGGTTCAAATCATAGAAAGTTAGAGAGTCAGTCCGCTTGTACTTATGTCGGCATTGTGCATTTTGTATTAAATTCGGATGCAGTTTCTGTGTTTCATCGTAAGGAAGAAGGTCTGAGGGGTACAGTAATCCTGAAGTGATGCATCGGAATCTAAAACTGGACTCACAGAAGAGGTTCAAATCATAGAAGGTTAGAGTGTCAGTTCTCTTGTACTTAAGTCGGCATTGTGCATTTTGTATTAAATTCGGATGCAATTTCTGTGTTTCATCGTCAATAAGAAGGTCCAAGGGATACAGTAAACCTGAAGTGAAGCATCGAAATATAAAACAGGACTCACAGGAGAGGTTCAGATCATAGAATGTTAGAGTGTCAGTTCTCTTGTACTTAAGTCGGCATTGAGATTTTGAATTAAGTTCGGATGCAATTTCTGTGTTTCATCGTCAATAAGAAGGTCCAAGGGATTCAGTAAACCTGAAGTGAAGCATCGGAATCTAAAACTGGACTCACAGGAAAGGTTCAAATCATAGAAAGTTAGAGTGTCAGTCCTCATGTACTTAAGACGGCATCGTGCCTTTTGAATTTAATTCGATGCAATTTTTGTGTTTCATCGTCAATAAGACGGTCCAATGTATACAGTGTACCTGAAGTGAAGCATCGGAATCTAAAACAGGACTCACAGGTGAGGCTCAAATCATAGAAAGTTAGAGTGTCAGTTCTCTTGTACTTAAGTCGGCATTGTGCTATTTGTATTAATTTCGGATGCAATATCTGTGTTTCATCGTCAATAAGAAGGTCCAAGGGATACAGTAAACCTGAAGTGAATCGTCGGAATCTAAAACTGGACTTACTGGAGAGGTTCAAATCATAGAAAGATAGAGTATCAGTCCTCTTGTACTTAAGTCGGCATTGTGCCCTTTGTATTAAATTCGGATGCAATTTATGTGTTCATCGTCAATAATGAGGTCCAAGGGATACAATATACCTGAATTGAAGCATCAGAATCTAAAACTGGACTCTTAGGAGAGGTTCAAATCATTGAAAGTTAGAGTGTCAGTCCTCTTGTACTTAAGACGGCATTGTGCCTTTTGTATTAATTTCGGATGCAAATTTCTGTGTTTCATCGTCAATAAGAAGGTCTGAGGGATACAGTAAACCTGAAGTGAAGCATCGGAATCCAAAACTGGAGTCACAGGAGTGGTTCAAATCATAGAAAATTAGAGTGTCAGTCCTCTTGTACTTAAGTCGGCGTAGTGCCTCTTGAATTTAATTCCGATGCAATTTCAGTGTTTCATCGGCAATAAGAAGGTCCAAGGGATACAGTAAACTTGAAGTGAAGCATCTGAATCTAAAACTGGACTCACAGGAGAGGTTCAAATCATAGAAGGTTAGAGTGTCAGTCCTCTTGTACTTATGTCTTCATTTTGCCTTTTGTATTAAATTCGGATGCAATTTCTGTGTTTCTTCGTCAATAAGAAGGTCCAAGGGATACAGTAAACCTGAAGTGAAGCATCGGAATCTTTAACTGGACTCACGAGAGAGGTTCAAATCATAGAAAATTAGAGTGTCAGTCCTCTTGTACTTAAGTCGGCATTGTGACTTTTGAATTTAATTCCGATGCAATTTCTGTGCTTCATCGTCAATATGAAGGTCCAAGGTATACAGTAAACCAGAAGTGAAGCATCTGAATCTAAAAAAGGACTCACAGGAGAGGTTCAAATCAATGAAAGTTAGACTGTCAGACCGCTTGTACTTAAGTCGGCATTGTGCCTTTTGTATTAATATCGGATGGAATTTCTGTGTTTCATCGTCAATAAGAATTTCCAAGGGATATAGTAAACCTGAAGTGAAGCATCGGAATCTAAAACTGGAGTCACAGGGGAGGTTCAAATCATAGAAAGATAGAGTGTCAGTCCTCTTGTACTTATGTCGGCATAGTGCCTTTTGAATTCAATTCCGATGCAATTTCTGTGTCTCATTGGGAATAAGAAGGTCCAAGGGATACAGTAAACCAGAAGTGAAGCATCGGAATCTAAAACTGGACTCACAGGAGAGGTTCAAAACATAGAAAGTTAGAGTGTCAGTCCTCTTGTACTTAAGTCGGCATAGTGCCTTTTGCATTTAATTCCGATGCAATTTCTGTGTTTCATCGGCAATAAGAACGTCCAAGGGATACAGTAAACCAGAAGTGAAGCATCGAAATCTAAAACTGGACCCACAGGAGAGGTTCAAATCATAGAAAGTGAGAGTGTCAGTCCTCTTGTACTTAAGTCGGCATTGTGAATTTTGTATTAAATTCGGATACATTTTCTGTGTGTCATCGTCAATAAGATGGTCCAAGGGATACAGTAAACCTGAAGTGAAGCATCGGAATCTAAAACTGGACTCACAGGAGAGGTTCAGATCATAGAAAGTTAGAGTGTCAGTCCTCTTGTACTTAAGATCGCATCGTGCCTTTTGAATATAATTCGATGCAATTTTTGTGTTTCATCGTCAATAAGACGGTCCAATGTATACAGTGAACCTGAAGTGAAGCATCGGAATCTAAAACTGGACTCACAGGTGAGGTTCAAATCATAGAAAGTTAAAGTGTCAGTTCTCATGTACTTAAGTCGGCATTGTGCCTTATGTATTAAATTCGGATGCAATTTCTGTGTTACGTCGTGAATAAGATGGTCCAAGGGATACAGTAAACCTGAAGTGAAGCATCGGAATCTAAAACTGGACTCACTGGAGGGGTTCAAATCATAGAAAGATAGAATGTCAGTCCTCTTGTACTTAAGTCGGCATTGTACCCTTTGTATTAAAGTCGGATGCAATTTATGTGTTCATCGTGAATAATGAGGTCCAAGAGATACAGTAAACCTGAATTGAACCATCAGAATCTAAGACTGGAATCACAGGAGAGGTTCAAATCATTGAAAGTTAGAGTGTCAGTCCTCATGTACTTAATTCGGCATATTGCCTTTTGTATTAAATTCGGATGCATCTTCTTTATTTCATCGTCAATAAGAAGGCCCAAGGGATACAGTAAACCGGAAGTGAGGCATCGGAATGCAAAACTGGACTCACAGGAGAGGTCCAGATCATAGAAAGTTAGAGTGTCAGTCCTCCTGTACTTAAGTCGGCATTGTGCCTTTTGAATTTAATTCAGATCCATTTTCTGTGCTTCATCGTCAATAAGAAGGTCCAAGGGATACAGTAAACCTGAAGTGAAGCATCGGAATCTAAAACAGGACTCACAGGAGAGGTTCAAATCATAGAAAGTTAGAGTGTCAGTCCGCTTGTACTTATGTCGGCATTGTGCCTTTTGTATTAAATTCGGATGCAGTTTCTGTGTTTCATCGTCAATAAGAAGGTCCGAGGGGTGCAGTAAACCTGAAGTGTAGCATCGGAATCTAAAACTGGACTCAAGGGAGAGGTTCAAATCATAGAAAGTTAGAGTGTCACTCCTCTTGTACATAAGTCGGCATTGTGCCTCTTGAGTTTAATTCCGATGGAATTTCTGTGTTTCATCGTCAATAAGAAGGTCCAAGGGATACAATAAACCTGAAGTGAAGCATCGGAATCTAAAGTTGGACTCACAGGAGAGGTTCAAATCATAGAAAGTTAGAGTGTCAGTTCTCTTGTACTTAAGTCGGCATTGTGCCTTTTGTATTAAATTCGGATGCAGTTTCTGTGTTTCATCGTCAATAAGAAGGTCTGAGGGGTACAGTAATCCAGAAGTGATGCATCGGAATCTAAAACTGGACTCACAGAAGAGGTTCAAATCATAGAAAGTTAGAGTGTCACTCCTCTTGTACTTAAGTCGGCATTGTGCCTTTTGTATTAATTTCGGATGCAATTTCTGTGTTTCATCGTCAATAAGAAGATCCAAGAGATTCAGTAAACCTGAAGTGTAGCATCGGAATCTAAAACTGGACTCACAGGGGAGGTTCAAATCATAGAAAGTTAGAGTGTCAATCCTCTTGTACTTAAGTCGGCATTGTGCATTTTGTATTAAATTCGGATGCAATTTCTGTGTTTCATCGTCAATAAGAAGGTCCAAGGGATTCAGTAAACCTGAAGTGAAGCATCGGAATCTAAAACTGGACTCACAGGAAAGGTTCAAATCATAGAAAGTTAGAGTGTCAGTCCTCATGTACTTAAGACGGCATCGTGCCTTTTGAATTTAATTCGATGCAATTTTTGTGTTTCATCGTCAATAAGACGGTCCAATGTATACAGTGAACCTGAAGTGAAGCATCGGAATCTAAAACAGGACTCACAGGTAAGGTTCAAATCATAGAAAGTTAGAGTGTCAGTTCTCTTGTACTTAAGTCGGCATTGTGCTATTTGTATTAAATTCGGATGCAATTTCTGTGTTTCATCGTCAATAAGAAGGTCCAAGGGATACAGTAAACCTGAAGTGAAGCATCTGAATCTAAAACCGGACTCACAGGAGCGGTTCAAATCATAGAAAGTTATAGTGTCAGTCCTCTTGTACTTAAGTCGGCATTGTGCCCTTTGTATTAAATTCGGATGCAATTTATGTGTTCATCGTCAATAATGAGGTCCAAGGGATACAGTAAACCTGAATTGAAGCATCGGAATCTAAAACTGGACTCACAGGAGAGGTTCAAATCATTGAAAGTTAGAGTGTCAGTCCTGTTGCACATAATTCGGCATTGTGCTTTTTGTATTAAATTCGGATGCATCTTCTGTGTTTCATCGTCAATAAGAAGGTCAAAGGGATACAGTAAACCTGAAGTGAAGCATCGGAATCTAAAATTGGACTCACAGGAGAGGTTCAAATCATAGAAAGTTAGAGTGTCAGTCCGCTTGTTCTTAAGTCGGCATTGTGCATTTTGTATTAAATTCGGATGTAGTTTCTGTGTTTCATCGTCAATAAGAAGGTCTGAGGGATACAGTAAACCTGAAGTTAAGCATCGGAATCTAAAACTGGACTCACGTGAGAGGTACAAATCATAGAAAGTTAGAGTGTCAGTCCTCTTGTACTGAAGTCGGCTTTGTGCCTTTTGAATTTAATTCCGAAGCAATTTCTGTGCTTCATCGTCAATAAGAAAGGCCAAGGTATACAGTAAACCTGTAGTGAAACATCTGAATCTAAAACTGGACTCACAGGAGAGGTTCAAATCATAGAAAGTTAGAGTGTCAGTCCGATTGTACCTAAGTCGGCATTGTGCCTTTTGTATTAAATTCGGATGCGGTTTCTGTGTTTCATCGTCAATAAGAAGGTCCAAGGTATACAGTAAACACAGAAGTGAAGCATCGGAATCTAAAACTGGACTCACAGGAGAGGTTCAAATCATAGAAAGTTAGAGTGTCAGTCCTCTTGTACTTAAGTCGGCATTGTGCCTTTTGAGTTTAATTCCGATGCAATTTCTGTGTTTCATCGTCAATAAGAAGGTCCAAGGCATACAGTAAACCTGAAGTGAAGCATCTGAATCTAAAACTGGACTCACAGGAGAGGTTCAAATAATAGAAAGTTAGAGTGTCAATCCTCTTGTACTTAAGTCGGCATTGTGCATTTTGTATTAATTTCGAATGCAATTTCTGTGTTTCATCGTCAATAAGAAGGTCCAAGGGATACAGTAAACCTGAATTGAAGCATCGGAATCTAAAACAGGACTCACAGGAGAGGTTCAAATCATAGAAAGTTAGACTGTCAGTCCGCTTGTACTTAAGTCGGCAATGTGCCTTTTGTATTAAATTCGGATGCAGTTTATGTGTTTCATCGTCAATAAGAAGGTCCAAGAGATACAGTTAACCTGAAGTGAAGCATCGGAACCTAAAACCGGACACACAGGAGAGGTTCAAATCATTGAAAGTTAGAGTGTCAATCCTCTTGTACTTAAGTCGGCATTGTTCCCTTTGTATTAAATTCGGATGCACTTTCTGTGTTCATCGTCAATAATGAGGTCCATGGGATACAGTAAACCTGAATTGAAGCTTCGGAATCTAAAACTGGACTCACAGGAGAGGTTCAAATCATTGAAAGTTAGAGTGTCAGTCCTCTTGTACTTAAGTCGGCATTGTGCCTTATGTATTAAATTTGGATGCAATTTCTGTGTTTCATCGTCAATAAGAAGGTCCAAGGAATACAGTAAACATCAAGTGAGGCATCGGAATCTAAAACTGGACTCACAGGAGATGTTCAAATCATAGAAAGTTAGAGTGTCAGTCCTCTAGTACTTAAGTCGGCATTGTGGGTTTTGAATTTTATTCCGATGCAATTTCTGTGCTTCATCGTCAATAAGAACGTCCAAGGTATACAGTAAACCTGAAGTGAAGCATCAGAATCTAAAAACTGGACTCACAGCAGTGGTTCAAATCATAGAAAGTTAGAGTGTCAGTCCTCTTGTACTTAAGTCGCCATTGTGCATTTTGTATTAAATTCGGATGCAATTTCTGTGTTTCTTCGTCATTAAGAATGTCCAAAGGATACAGTAAACCTGAAATGAAGCATCGGAATCTAAAACTGGACTCACCGGATAGGTTCAAATCATAGAAAGTTAGAGTGTCAGTCCTCTTGTACTTAAGCCTTCATTGTGCATTTTGTATTAAATTCGGATTCAATTTCTGTGTTTCTTCGTCAATAAGAAGGTCCAAGGGATACAGTAAACCTGAAGTGAAGCATCGGAATCTAAAACTGGACTCACGTGGGAGGTCCAAACCATAGAAAGTTAGAGTGTCAGTCCTCTTGTACTTATGTCGGCATTGTGCCTTTTGAATTTAATTCCGATGCAATTTCTGTGCTTCATCGGCAATAAGAAGGGCCAAGGTATACAGTAAACCTGAAGTGAAGCATCTGAATCTAAAACTGGACTCACAGGAGAGGTTCAAATCATAGAAAGTTAGAGTGTCAGTCCGATTGTACTTAAGTCGGCATTGTGCCTGTTGTATTAAATTCGGATGCAGTTTCTGTGTTTCATCGTCAATAAGAAGGTCCAAGGGATACAGTAAACCTGAAGTGAAGCATCGGAATCTAAAACTGGACTCACAGGAGAGGTTGAAATCATAGAAAGTTAGAGTGTCAGTCCTCTTGTACTTAACTCGGCATTGTGCCTTTTGTATTAATTTCGGATGCAATTTCTGTGTTTCATCGTCAATAAGAATTTCCAAGGGATAAAGTAAACCTGAAGTGAAGCATCGGAATCTTAAACTAGAGTCACAGGAGAGGTTCAAATCATAGAAAATTAGAGTGTCAGTCCTCTTGTACTTAAGTCGGCATAGTGCCTTTTGAATTAAATTCCGATGCAATTTCTGTGTTTCATCGGCAATAAGAAGGTCCAAGGGATACGGTAAACCTGAAGTGAAGCATCTGAATCTAAAACTGGACTCACAGGAGAGGTTCAAATCATAGAAGGTTAGAGTGTCAGTCCTCTTGTACTTAAGTCTTCATTTTGCCTTTTGTATTAAATTCGGATGCAATTTCTGTGTTTCTTCGTCAATAAGAAGGTCCAAGGCATACAGTACACCTGAAGTGAAGCATCGGAATCTTTAACTGGACTCACGAGAGAGGTTCAAATCATAGAAAATTAGAGTGTCAGTCCTCTTGTACTTAAGTCGGCATTGTGACTTTTGAATTAAATTCCGATGCAATTTCTGTGCTTCATCGTCAATATGAAGGTCCAAGGTATACAGTAAACCTGAAGCATCTGAATCTAAAAAAGGCCTCACAGGAGAGGTTCAAATCAATGAAAGTTAGACTGTAAGTCCGATTGTACTTAAGTCGGCATTGTGCCTTTGGTATTAAATTCGGATACAGTTTCTGTGTTTCATCGTCAATAAGAAGGTCCTAGGGATACAGTAAACCTGAAGTGAAGCATCGGAATCTTTAACTGGACTCACGAGAGAGGTTCAAATCATAGAAAATTAGAGTGTCAGTCCTCTTGTACTTAAGTCGGCATTGTGCCTTTTGTATTAATTTCGGATGGAATTTCTGTGTTTCATCTTCAATAAGAATTTCCAAGGAATATAGTAAACCTGAAGTGAAGCATCGAAATCTAAAACTGGAGTCACAGGAGAGGTTCAAATCATAGAATGATAGAGTGTCAGTCCTCTTGTACTTAAGTCGGCATTGTGCCTTTTGAATTATATTCCGATGCAATTTCTATGCTTCATCGTCAATTAGAACGTCCAAGGTATACAGTAAACCTGAGGTGAAGCATCGGAATCTAAAAACTGGACTCACAGCAGAGGTTCAAATCATAGAAAGTTAGAGTGTCAGTCCTCTTGTACTTAAGTCGGCATTGTGCCTGTTGTATTAAATTCGGATGCAATTTCTGTGTTTCTTCGTCAATAAGAAGGTCCAAGGGATACAGTAAAGCTGAAGTGAAGCATCGGAATCTAAAACTGGACTCACGTGAGAGGTCCAAATCATAGAAAGTTAGAGTGGCAGTGATCTTGTACTTAAGTCGACATTGTGCCTTTGGAATTTAATTCCGATGCAATTTCTGTGCTTCATCGTCAATAAGAAGGGCCAAGGTATACAGTAAACCTGAAGTGAAGCATCTGAATCTCAAACTGGACTCACAGGAGAGGTTCAAATCATAGAAAGTTAGAGTGTCAGTCCGCATGTACTTAAGTCGGCATTGTGCCTTTTGTATTAAATTCGGATGCAGTTTCTGTGTTTCATCGTCAATAAGAAGGTCCAAGGGATACAGTAGACCTGAAGAGAAGCATCGGAATCTAAAACTGGACTCACAGGAGAGGTTCAAATCATAGAAAGTTAGAGTGTCAGTCCTCTTGTACTTAAGTCGGCATTGTGCCTTTTGTATTAATTTCGGATGCAATTTCTGTGTTTCATCGTCAATACGAATTTCCAAGGGATACAGTAAACCTGAAGTGAAGCATCGGAATCTAAAACTGGAATCACAGGAGAGGTTCAAGTCATAGAAAATTATAGTGTCAGTCCTCTTGTACTTAAGTCGGCATAGTGCCTTTTGAATTTAATTCCGATGCAATTTCTGTGTTTCATCGGCAATAAGAAGGTCCAAGGGATACAGTAAACCTGAAGTGAAGCATCTGAATCTAAAACTGGACTCACAGGAGAGGTTCAAATCATAGAAGGTTAGAGTGTCAGTTCTCTTGTACTTGTGTCTCCATTTTGCCTTTTGTATTAAATTCGGATGCATTTTCTGTGTTTCATCGTCAATAAGAAAGTCCAAAAGTACAGTAAACCTGAAGTGAAGCATCGGAATCTAAAACTGGACTCACAGGATAGGTTCAGATAATAGAAAGTTAGTGTGTCAGTCCTCCTGTACTTAAGTCGGCATTGTGCCTTTTGAATTTAATTCCGATGCAATTTCTGTGTTTCATCGTCAATAAAAAGGTCCGAGGGGTACAGTAAACCTGGAGTGTAGCATCGGAATCTAAAACTGGACTCACAGGGGAGGTTCAAATCATAGAAAGTTAGAGTGTCAGTCCTCTTGTACATTAGTCATCATTGTGCCTCTTGAGTTTAATTCCGATGCAATTTCTGTGTTTCATCGTCAATAAGAAGGTCCAAGGGATACAGTAAACCTGAAGTGAAGCATCGGAATCTAATATTGGACCCACAGGAGAGGTTCAAATCATAGAAAGTTAGAGTGTCAGTCCGCTTGTACTTAAGTCGGCATTGTGCCTTTTGTATTAAATTCGGAAGCAGTTTCTGTGTTTCTCGTCAACAAGAAGGTCTGAGGGGTACAGTAAACCTGAAGTGATGCATCGGAATCTAAAACTGGACTCACAGGAGAGGTTCAAATCATAGAAAGTTAGAGTGTCAGTCCTCTTGTACTTACGTCAGCATTGTGCCTCTTGAGTTTAATTCCGATGCAATTTCTGTGTTTCATCGTCAATAAGAAGGTCCAAGGGATACAGTAAACCGAAGAGAAGCATCGGAATCTAAAACTGGACTCACAGGAGAGGTTCAAATCATAGAAAGTTAGAGTGTTAATCCTCTTGTACTTAAGTCGGCATTGTGCATTTTGTATTAAATTCGGATGCAATTTCTGTGTTTCATCGTCAATAAGAAGGTCCAAGGGATACAGTGAATCTGAAGTGAAGCATCGAAATGTAAAACAGGACTCACAAGAGAGGTTCAGATCATAGAATGTTAGAGTGTCAGTCCTCTTGTACTTAAGTCGGCATTGTGTCCTTTGTATTAAATTCGGATGCAATTTATGTGTTCATCGTCAATAATGAGGTCCAAGGGATACAGTAAACCTGAATTGAAGCATCGGAATCTAAAACTGGACTCACAGGAGAGGTGCAAATCATTAAAAGTTAGAGTGTCAGCCCTCTTGTACATAATTCATCATTGTGCTTTTTGTATTAAATTCGGATGCATCTTCTGTGTTTCATCGTCAATAAGAAGGTCCAAGGGATACAGTTATCCAGAGGTGGGGCATCGGAATCTAAAACTGGACTCACAGGAGAGGTTCAAATCATAGTAAGTTAGAGTGTAAGTCCCCTTGTACTTAAGTCGGCATTGTGCCTTTTGTATTAATTTCGGATGAAATTTCTGTGTTTCATCGTCAATAAGATTTTCGAAGGGATACAGTAAACCTGAAGTGAAGCATCGGAATCTAAAATTGGACTCACAGGAGAGGTTCAAATCATAGAAAGTTAGAGTGTCAGTCCTCTTGCACTTAAGTCGGCATTGTGCCTTTTGTATTAATTTCGGATGCAATTTCTGTGTTTGATCGTCAATAAGAATTTCCAAGGGATACAGTAAACCTGAAGTGAAGCATCGGAATCTAAAACTGGAGTCACAGGAGAGGTTCAAATCATAGAAAATTATAGTGTCAGTCCTCTTGCACTTAAGTCGGCATAGTGCCTTTTGAATTTAATTCCGATGCAATTTCTGTGTTTCATCGGCAATAAGAAGGTCCAAGGGATACAGTAAACCTGAAGTGAAGCATCTGAATCTAAAACTGGACTCACCGGAGAGGTTCAAACCATAGAAGGTTAGAGTGTCAGTCCTCTTGTACATATGTCTTCATTTTGCCTTTTGTATTAAATTCGGATGCAATTTCTGTGTTTCTTCGTCAATAGGAAGGTCCAAGGGATACAGTAAACCTGAAGTGAAGCATCGGAATCTTTAACTGGACTCACGAGAGAGGTTCAAATCATAGAAAATTAGAGTGTCAGTCCTCTTGTACTTAAGTCGGCATTGTGACTTTTGAATTTAATTCCGATGCAATTTCTGTGCTTCATCGTCGATATGAAGGTCCAAGGTATATAGTAAACCAGAAGTGAAGTATCTGAATCTGAAAAAGGACTCACAGGAGACGTTCAAATCAATGAAAGTTAGACTGTCAGTCCGCTTGTACTTAAGTCGGCATTGTGCCTTTTGTATTAAATTCGGATGCAGTTTCTGTGTTTCATCGTCAATAAGAAGGTCCAAGGGATACAGTAAACCTGAAGTGAAGCATCGGAATCTAAAACCGGACTCACTGGAGAGGTTCACATCATAGAAAGATACAGTGTCTGTCCTCTTGTACTTAAGTCGGCATTGTGCCATTTGTATTAAATTCGGATGCAATTTATGTGTTCATCGTCAATAATGAGGTCCAAGGGATACAGTAAACCTGAATTGATGCATCAGAATCTAAGACTGGACTCACAGGAGAGGTTCAAATCATTGAAAGTTAAAATGTCAGTCCTCTTGTACTTAATTCGGCATTGTGCCTTTTGTATTAAATTCGGATGCATCTTCTGTATTTCATCGTCAATAAGAAGGTCCAAGGGATACAGTAAACCGGAAGTGAGGCATCGGAATCTAAAACTGGACTCACAGGACAGGTTCAAATCATAGAAAGTTAGAGTATCAGTCCTATTGTACATAAGTCGGCATAGTGCGTTTTGAATTTAATTCCGATGCAATTTCTGTGTTTCATCGGCAATAAGAAGGTCCAAGGGATACAGTAAACCAGAAGTGAAGCATCGAAATCTAAAACTGGACTCACAGGAGAGATACAAATCATTGAAAGTTAGAGTGTCAGTCCTCTTGTACATAATTCTGCATTGTGCTTTTTGTATTAAATTCGGATGCATCTTGTGTGTTTCATCGTCAATAAGAAGGTCCAAGGGATACAGTAATCCAGAAGTGAGGCATCGGAATCTAAAACTGGACTCACAGGAGAGGTTCAAATCATAGAAAGATAGAGTGTCAGTCCTCTTGTACTTAAGTCGGCATAGTGCCTTTTGAATTTATCTCCGATGCAATTTCTGTGTCTCATTGGCAATAAGAAGGTCCAAGGGATACAGTAAAAAAGAAGTGAAGCATCGGAATCCAAAACTGGACTCACAGGAGAGGTTCAAATCATAGAAAGTTAGAGTGTCAGTCCTCTTGTACTTAAGTCAGCATCGTGCCTCTTGAATTTAATTCCGATGCAATTTCTGTGTTTCATCGTCAATAAGAAGGTCCAAGGGATACAGTAAACCTGAAGTGAAGCGTCGGAATCTAAAACTGGACTTACAGGAGAGGTTCAAATCATAGAAGGTTAGAGTGTCAGTCCTCTTGTACTTATGTCTTCATTTTGCCTTTTGTATTAAATTCGGATGCAATTTCTGTGTTTCTTCGTCAATAGGAAGGTCCAAGGGATACAGTAAACCTGAAGTGAAGGATCGGAATCTTTAACTGGACTCACGAGAGAGGTTCAAATCATAGAAAATTAGAGTGTCAGTCCTCTTGCACTTAAGTCGGCATAGTGCCTTTTGAATTTAATTCCGATGCAATTTCTGTGTTTCATCGGCAATAAGAAGGTCCAAGGGATACAGTAAACCTGAAGTGAAGCATCTGAATCTAAAACTGGACTCACCGGAGAGGTTCAAACCATAGAAGGTTAGAGTGTCAGTCCTCTTGTACTTAAGTCGGCATTGTGTCCTTTGTATTAAATTCGGATGCAATTTATGTGTTCATCGTCAATAATGAGGTCCAAGGGATACAGTAAACCTGAATTGAAGCATCGGAATCTAAAACTGGACTCACAGGAGAGGTGCAAATCATTAAAAGTTAGAGTGTCAGCCCTCTTGTACATAATTCATCATTGTGCTTTTTGTATTAAATTCGGATGCATCTTCTGTGTTTCATCGTCAATAAGAAGGTCCAAGGGATACAGTTATCCAGAGGTGGGGCATCGGAATCTAAAACTGGACTCACAGGAGAGGTTCAAATCATAGTAAGTTAGAGTGTAAGTCCCCTTGTACTTAAGTCGGCATTGTGCCTTTTGTATTAATTTCGGATGAAATTTCTGTGTTTCATCGTCAATAAGATTTTCGAAGGGATACAGTAAACCTGAAGTGAAGCATCGGAATCTAAAATTGGACTCACAGGAGAGGTTCAAATCATAGAAAGTTAGAGTGTCAGTCCTCTTGCACTTAAGTCGGCATTGTGCCTTTTGTATTAATTTCGGATGCAATTTCTGTGTTTGATCGTCAATAAGAATTTCCAAGGGATACAGTAAACCTGAAGTGAAGCATCGGAATCTAAAACTGGAGTCACAGGAGAGGTTCAAATCATAGAAAATTATAGTGTCAGTCCTCTTGCACTTAAGTCGGCATAGTGCCTTTTGAATTTAATTCCGATGCAATTTCTGTGTTTCATCGGCAATAAGAAGGTCCAAGGGATACAGTAAACCTGAAGTGAAGCATCTGAATCTAAAACTGGACTCACCGGAGAGGTTCAAACCATAGAAGGTTAGAGTGTCAGTCCTCTTGTACATATGTCTTCATTTTGCCTTTTGTATTAAATTCGGATGCAATTTCTGTGTTTCTTCGTCAATAGGAAGGTCCAAGGGATACAGTAAACCTGAAGTGAAGCATCGGAATCTTTAACTGGACTCACGAGAGAGGTTCAAATCATAGAAAATTAGAGTGTCAGTCCTCTTGTACTTAAGTCGGCATTGTGACTTTTGAATTTAATTCCGATGCAATTTCTGTGCTTCATCGTCGATATGAAGGTCCAAGGTATATAGTAAACCAGAAGTGAAGTATCTGAATCTGAAAAAGGACTCACAGGAGACGTTCAAATCAATGAAAGTTAGACTGTCAGTCCGCTTGTACTTAAGTCGGCATTGTGCCTTTTGTATTAAATTCGGATGCAGTTTCTGTGTTTCATCGTCAATAAGAAGGTCCAAGGGATACAGTAAACCTGAAGTGAAGCATCGGAATCTAAAACCGGACTCACTGGAGAGGTTCACATCATAGAAAGATACAGTGTCTGTCCTCTTGTACTTAAGTCGGCATTGTGCCATTTGTATTAAATTCGGATGCAATTTATGTGTTCATCGTCAATAATGAGGTCCAAGGGATACAGTAAACCTGAATTGATGCATCAGAATCTAAGACTGGACTCACAGGAGAGGTTCAAATCATTGAAAGTTAAAATGTCAGTCCTCTTGTACTTAATTCGGCATTGTGCCTTTTGTATTAAATTCGGATGCATCTTCTGTATTTCATCGTCAATAAGAAGGTCCAAGGGATACAGTAAACCGGAAGTGAGGCATCGGAATCTAAAACTGGACTCACAGGACAGGTTCAAATCATAGAAAGTTAGAGTATCAGTCCTATTGTACATAAGTCGGCATAGTGCGTTTTGAATTTAATTCCGATGCAATTTCTGTGTTTCATCGGCAATAAGAAGGTCCAAGGGATACAGTAAACCAGAAGTGAAGCATCGAAATCTAAAACTGGACTCACAGGAGAGATACAAATCATTGAAAGTTAGAGTGTCAGTCCTCTTGTACATAATTCTGCATTGTGCTTTTTGTATTAAATTCGGATGCATCTTGTGTGTTTCATCGTCAATAAGAAGGTCCAAGGGATACAGTAATCCAGAAGTGAGGCATCGGAATCTAAAACTGGACTCACAGGAGAGGTTCAAATCATAGAAAGATAGAGTGTCAGTCCTCTTGTACTTAAGTCGGCATAGTGCCTTTTGAATTTATCTCCGATGCAATTTCTGTGTCTCATTGGCAATAAGAAGGTCCAAGGGATACAGTAAAAAAGAAGTGAAGCATCGGAATCCAAAACTGGACTCACAGGAGAGGTTCAAATCATAGAAAGTTAGAGTGTCAGTCCTCTTGTACTTAAGTCAGCATCGTGCCTCTTGAATTTAATTCCGATGCAATTTCTGTGTTTCATCGTCAATAAGAAGGTCCAAGGGATACAGTAAACCTGAAGTGAAGCGTCGGAATCTAAAACTGGACTTACAGGAGAGGTTCAAATCATAGAAGGTTAGAGTGTCAGTCCTCTTGTACTTATGTCTTCATTTTGCCTTTTGTATTAAATTCGGATTCAATTTCTGTGTTTCTTCGTCAATAGGAAGGTCCAAGGGATACAGTAAACCTGAAGTGAAGGATCGGAATCTTTAACTGGACTCACGAGAGAGGTTCAAATCATAGAAAATTAGAGTGTCAGTCCTCTTAAGTCGGCATTGTGACTTTTGAATTTAATTCCGATGCAATTTCTGTGCTTCATCGTCAATATGAAGGTCCAAGGTATACAGTAAACCAGAAGTAAAGCATCTGAATCTTAAAAAGGACTCACAGGAGACGTTCAAATCAATGAAAGTTAGACTGTCAGTCCGCTTGTACTTAAGTCGGCATTGTGCCTTTTGTATTAAATGCGGATGCAGTTTCTGCGTTTCATCGTCAATAAGAAGGTCCAAGGGATACAGTAAACCAGAAGTGAAGCATCGAAATCTAAAACTGGACCCACAGGAGAGGTTCAGATCAAAGAATGTTAGAGTGTCAGTACTCTTGTACTTAAGTCGGCATTGTGCCTTTTGTATTAATTTCGGATGGAATTTCTGTGTTTCATCGTCAATAAGAATTTCCAAGGGATATAGTAAACCTGAAGTGAAGCATCGGATTCTAAAACTGGAGTCACAGGAGAGGTTCAAATCATAGAAAGATAGAGTGTCAGTCCTCTTGTACTTAAGTCGGCATAGTGCCTTTTGAATTTATCTCCGATGCAATTTCTGTGTCTCATTGGCAATAAGAAGGTCCAAGGGATACAGTAAAAAAGAAGTGAAGCATCGGAATCCAAAACTGGACTCACTGGAGAGGTTCAAATCATAGAAAGTTAGAGTGTCATTCCTCTTGTACTTAAGTCGGCATAGTGCCTTTTACATTTAATTCCGATGCAATTTCTGTGTTTCATCGGCAATAAGAACGTCCAAGGCATACAGTAAACCAGAAGTGAAGCATCGAAATCTAAAACTGGACCCACAGGAGAGGTTCAAATCATAGAAAGTTAGAGTGTCAGTCCTCTTGTACTTAAGTCGGCATTGTGCCTTTTGTATTAATTTCGGATGGAATTTCTGTGTTTCATCGTCAATAAGAATTTCCAAGGGATATAGTAAACCTGAAGTGAAGCATCGGAATCTAAAACTGGAGTCACAGGAGAGGTTCAAATCATAGGAAGATAGAGTGTCAGTCCTCTTGTACTTAAGTCGGCATAGTGCCTTTTGAAGTTATTTCCGATGCAATTTCTGTGTCGCATTGGCAAATAAGAAGGTCCAAGGGATACAGTAAACCAGAAGCGAAGCATCGGAATCTAAAACTGGACTCACAGGAGAGGTTCAAATCATAGAAAGTTAGAGTGTCAGTCCGCTTGTACTTAAGTCGGCATCGTGCCTTTTGAATTTAATTCGATGCAATTTTTGTGTTTCATCGTCAATAAGACGGTCCAATGTATACAGTGAACCTGAAGTGAAGCATCGGAATCTAAAACTGGACTCACAGGTGAGGTTCAAATCATAGAAAGTTAGAGTGTCAGTTCTCTTGTATTTAAGTCGGCATTGTGCCTTTTGTATTAAATTCGGATGCAATTTCTGTGTTTCATCGGCAATAAGAAGGTCCAAGGGATACAGTAAACCTGAAGTGTAGCATCGGAATCTAAAACCGGACTCACTGGAGAGGTTCAAATCATAGAAAGATAGAGTGTCAGTCCTCTTGTACTTAAGTCGGCATTGTGCCCTTTGTATTAAATTCGGATGCAATTTATGTGTTCATCGTCAATAATGAGGTCCAAGGGAAACAGTAAACCTGAATTGAAGCCTCGGAATCTAAAACTGGACTCACAGGAGAGGTGCAAATCATTGAAAGTTAGAGTGTCAGTCATTTTGTACATAATTCGGCATTGTGCTTTTTGTATTAAATTCGGATGCATGTTCTGTGTTTCAACGTCAATAAGAAGGTCTAAGGGATACAGTAATCCAGAAGTGAGGCATCGGAATCTAAAACTGGACTCATAGGAGAGGTTCAAATCATACAAAGTTTCAGTGTCAGTCCTCTTGTACTTAACTCGGCATTGTGCCTTTTGTATTAAATTCGGATGCAATTTCTGTGTTTCATCGTCAACAAGAAGGTCCAAGGGATACAGTTAACCGGAAGTGAAGCATCGAAATCTAAAACTGGACCCACAGGAGAGGTTCAGATCATAGAATGTTAGAGTGTCAGTACTCTTGTACTTAAGTCGGCATTGTGCCTTTTGTATTAATTTCGGATGGAATTTCTGTGTTTCATAGTCAATAAGAATTTCCAAGGGATATAGTAAACCTGAAGTGAAGCATCGGATTCTAAAACTGGAGTCACAGGAGATGTTCAAATCATAGAAAGATAGAGTGTCAGTCCTCTTGTACTTAAGTCGGCATAGTGCCTTTTGAATTTATTTCCGATGCAATTTCTGTGTCTCATTGGCAATAAGAAGGTCCAAGGGATACAGTAAACAAGAAGTGAAGCATCGGAATCTAAAACTGGACTCACAGGAGAAGTTCAAATCATAGAAAGTTAGAGTGTCAGTCCTCTTGTACTTAAGTCGGCATAGTGCAGTTTGCATTTAATTCCGATGCAATTTCTGTGTTTCATCGGCAATAAGAACGTCCAAGGGATACAGTAAACCAGAAGTGAAGCATCGAAATCTAAAACTGGACCCACAGGAGAGGTTCAAATCATAGAAGGTTAGAGTGTCAGTCCTCTTGTACTTAAGTCGGCATTGTGCCTTTTGTATTAATTTCGGATGGAATTTCTGTGATTCATTGTCAATAAGAATTTCGAAGGGATATAGTAAACCTGAAGTGAAGCATCGGAATCTAAAACTGGAGTCACAGGAGAGGTTCAAATCATAGAAAGATAGAGTGTCAGTCCTCTTGTACTTAAGTCGGCATAGTGCCTTTTGAATTTATTTCCGATGCAATTTCTGTGTCGCATTGGCAAATAAGAAGGTCCAAGGGATACAGTAAACCAGAAGTGAAGCATCGGAATCTAAAACTGGACTCACAGGAGAGGTTCAGATCATAGAAAGTTAGAGTGTCAATCCTCTTGTACTAAAGTCAGCATTGTGCTTTTTGTATTAAATTCGGATGCAATTTCTGTGTTTCATCGTCAATAAGAAGGTCCAAGGGATACAGTAAACCTGAAGTGAAGCATCGAAATCTAAAACAGGACTCACAGGAGAGGTTCAGATCATAGAATGTTAGAGTGTCAGTTCTCTTGTACTTAAGTCGGCATTGTGATTTTGAATTAAGTTCGGATGCAATTTCTGTGTTTCATCGTCAATAAGAAGGTCCAAGGGATTCAGTAAACCTGAAGTGAAGCATCGGAATCTAAAACTGGACTCACAGGAAAGGTTCAAATCATAGAAAGTTAGAGTGTCAGTCCTCTTGTACTTAAGACGGCATCGTGCCTTTTGAATTTAATTCGATGCAATTTTTGTGTTTCATCGTCAATAAGACGGTCCAATGTATACAGTGAACCTGAAGTGAAGCATCGGAATCTAAAACTGGACTCACAGGTGAGGTTCAAATCATAGAAAGTTAGAGTGTCAGTTCTCTTGTATTTAAGTCGGCATTGTGCCTTTTGTATTAAATTCGGATGCAATTTCTGTGTTTCATCGTCAATAAGAAGGTCCAAGGGATACAGTAAACCTGAAGTGAAGCATCGGAATCTAAAACCGGACTCACTGGAGAGGTTCAAATCATAGAAAGATAGAGTGTCAGTCCTCTTGTACTTAAGTCGGCATTGTGCCCTTTGTATTAAATTCGGATGCAATTTATGTGTTCATCGTCAATAATGAGGTCCAAGGGATACAGTAAACCTGAATTGAAGCATCAGAATCTAAGACTGGGCTCACAGGAGAGGTTCAAATCATTGAAAGTTAGAGTGTCAGTCCTCTTGTACTTAATTCGGCATTGTGCCTTTTTTATTAAATTCGGATGCAATTTCTGTGTTTCATCGTCAATAAGAAGGTCCAAGGGATACAGTAAACCTGAAGTGAAGCATCGAAATCTAAAACAGGACTCACAGGAGAGGTTCAGCTCATAGAATGTTAGAAAGTCAGTCCTCTTGTACTTATGTCGGCATTGTGCCCTTTGTATTAAATTCGGATGCAATTTATGTGTTCATCGTCAATAATGAGGTCCAAGGGATACAGTAAACCTGAATTGAAGCCTCGGAATCTAAATCTGGACTTACAGGAGAGGTGCAAATCATTGAAAGTTAGAGTGTCAGTCCTCTTGTACATAATTCGGCATTGTGCTTTTTGTATTAAATTCGGATGCCTCTTCTGTGTTTCATCGTCAATAAGAAGGTCCAAGGATACAGTAATCCAGAAGTGAGGCATCGGAATCTAAAACTGGACTCACAGGAGAGGTTCAAATCATACAAATTTACAGTGTCAGTCCGCTTGTACTTAAGTCGGCATTGTGCCTTTTGTATTAAATTCGGATGCAATTTCTGTGTTTCATCGTCAACAAGAAGGTCCAAGGGATACGGTAAACCTGAAGTGAAGCATCGGAAACTAAAACTGGACTCACAGGAGTGGTTCAAATCTTAGTAAGTTAGAGTGTAAGTCCTCTTTTACTGAAGTCTTCATTGTGCCTTTTGTATTAATTTCGGATGCAATTTCTGTGTTTCATCGTCAATAAGATTTTCGAAGGGATACAGTAAACCTGAAGTGTAGCATCGGAATCTAAAACTGGACTCACAGGTGAGGTTCAAATCATAGAAAGTTAGAGTGTCAGTCCTCTTGTACTTAAGTCGGCATTGTGCCTTTTGTATTAATTTTGGATGCAATTTCTGTGTTTCATCGTCAATAAGAATTTCCAAGGGATACAGTAAACCTGAAGTGAAGCATCGGAATCTAAAACTGGAGTCACAGGAGAGGTTCAAATCATAGAAAGTTATAGTGTCAGTCCTCTTGTACTTAAGTCGGCATAGTGCCTTTTGAATTTAATTCCGATGCAATTTCTGTGTTTCATCGGCAATAAGAAGGTCCAAGGGATACAGTAAACCTGAAGTGAAGCATCTGAATCTAAAACTGGACTCACAGGAGAGGTTCAAATCATAGAAGGTTAGAGTGTCAGTCCTCTTGTACTTATGTCTTCATTTTGCCTTTTGTATTAAATTCGGATGCAATTTCTGTGTTTCTTCGTCAATAGGAAGGTCCAAGGGATACAGTAAACCTGAAGTGTAGCATCGGAATCTTTAACTGGACTCACGAGAGATGTTCAAATCATAGAAAATTAGAGTGTCAGTCCTCTTGTACTTAAGTCGGCATTGTGACTTTTGAATTTAATTCCGATGCAATTTCTGTGCTTCATCGTCAATATGAAGGTCCAAGGTATACAGTAAACCAGAAGTGAAGCATCTGAATCTGAAAAAGGACTAACAGGAGACGTTCAAATCAATGAAAGTTAGACTGTCAGTCCACTTGTACTTAAGTCGGCATTGTGCCTTTTGTATTAAATTCGTATGCAGTTTCTGTGTTTCATCGACAATAAGAACGTCCAAGGGATACAGTAAACCAGAAGTGAAGCATCGAAATCTAAAACTGGACCCACAGGAGAGGTTCAAATCATAGAAAGTTAGAGTGTCAGTCCTCTTGTACTTAAGTCGGCATTGTGCCTTTTGTATTAATTTCGGATGGAATTTCTGTGTTTCATCGTCAATAAGAATTTCCAAGGGATATAGTAAACTTGAAGTGAAGCATCGGAATCTAAAACTAGACTCACAGGAGAGGTTCAAATCATAGAAAGATAGAGTGTCAGTCCTCTTGTACTTAAGTCGGCATAGTGCCTTTTGCATTTAATTCCGATGCAATTTCTGTGTTTCATCGGCAATAAGAACGTCCAAGGGATACAGTAAACCAGAAGTGAAGCATCGAAATCTATAACTGGACCCACAGGAGAGGTTCAAATCATAGAAAGTTAGAGTGTCAGTCCTCTTGTACTTAAGTCGGCATTGTGAATTTTGTATTAAATTCGGATGCATTTTCTGTGTTTCATCGTCAATAAGAAGGTCCAAGGGATACAGTAAACCTGAAGTGAAGCATCGGAATCTAAAACTGGACTCACAGGAGAGGTTCAGATCATAGAAAGTTAGAGTGTCAGTCCTCCTGTACTTAAGTCGCCATTGTGCTTTTTGAATTTAATTCCGATGCAATTTCTGTGTTTCATCGTCAATAAGAAGGTCCAAGGGCTACAGTAAACCTGAAGTGAAGCATCGGAATCTAAAACTGGACTCACAGGAGAGGTTCAAATCATAGAAAGTTAGAGTGTCAATCCTCTTGTACTTAAGTCGGCATTGTGCATCTTGTATTAAATTAGGACGCAATTTTTGTGTTTCATCGTCAATAAGAAGGTCCAAGGGATACAGTAATCCTGAAGTGACGCATCGAAATCTAAAACAGGACTCACAGGAGAGGTTCAGATCATAGAATGTTAGAGTGTCAGTTCTCTTGTACTTAAGTCGGCACTGTGATTTTGGATTAAGTTCGGATGCAATTTCTGTGTTTCATCGTCAATAAGAACGTCCAAGGGATTCAGTAAACCTGAAGTGAAGCATCGGAATCTAAAACTGGACTCACAGGAAAGGTTCAAATCGTAGAAAGTTAGAGTGTCAGTCCTCTTGTACTAATGATGGCATCGTGCCTTTTGAATTTAATTCGATGCAATTTTTGTGTTTCATCGTCAATAAGACGGTCCAATGTATACTGTGAACCATGAAGTGAAGCATCGGAATCTAAAACTGGACTCACAGGTGAGGTTCAAATCATAGAAAGTTAGAGTGTCAGTTCTCTTGTACTTACGTCAGCATTGTTCCTCTTGAGTTTAATTCCGATGCAATTTCTGTGTTTCATCGTCAATAAGAAGGTCCAAGGGATACAGTAAACCTGAAGTGAAGCATCGGAATCTAAAACTGGACTCACAGGAGAGGTTCAAATCATAGAAAGTTAGAGTGTTAATCCTCTTGTACTTAACTCGGCATTGTGCATTTTGTATTAAATTCGGATGCAATTTCTGTGTTTCATCGTCAATAAGAAGGTCCAAGGGATACAGTAAACCTGAAGTGAAGCATCGAAATCTAAAACAGGACTCACAGGAGAGGTTCAGATCATAGAATGTTAGAGTGTCAGTCCTCTTGTACTTAAGTCGGCATTGTGCCCTTTGTATTAAATTCGGATGCAATTTATGTGTTCATCGTCAATAATGAGGTCCAAGGGATACAGTAAACCTGAATTGAAGCATCGGAATCTAAAACTGGACTCACAGGAGAGGTTCAAATCATACAAAGTTAGAGTGTCAGTCCTCTTGTACTTAAGACGGCATTGTGCTTTTTGTATTAAATTCGGATGCATCTTCTGTGTTTCATCGTCAATAAGAAGGTCCAAGGGATACAGTAAACCTGAAGTGAAGCATCGACATTTAAAACAGGACTCACAGGGGAGGTTCAAATCAGAGAAAGTTAGAGTGTCAGTCCTCTTGTACTTACGTCAGCATTGTGCCTCTTGAAATTTAATTCCGATGCAATTTCTGTGTTTCATCGTCAATAAGAAGGTCCAAGGGATACACTAAACCTGAAGTGAAGCATCGGAATCTAAAACTGGACTCACAGGAGAGGTTCAAATCATAGAAAGTTAGAGTGTTAATCCTCTTGTACTTAAGTGGGCATTGTGCATTTTGTATTAAATTCGAATGCAATTTCCGTGTTTCATCGTCAATAAGAAGGTCCAAGGGATACAGTAAACCTGAAGTGAAGCATCGAAATCTAAAACAGGACTCACAGGAGCGGTTCAGATCATAGAATGTTAGAGTGTCAGTCCTCTTGTACTTAAGTCGGCATTGTGCCCTTTGTATTAAATTCGGATGCAATTTATGTGTTCATCGTCAATAATGTGGTCCAACGGATACAGTAAACCTGAATTGAAGCATCGGAATCTAAAACTGGACTCACAGGAGAGGTTCAAATCATTGAAAGTTAGAGTGTCAGTCCTCTTGTACATAATTCGGGATTGTGCTTTTTGTATTAAATTCGGATGCATCTTCTGTGTTTCATCGTCAATAAGAATGTCCAAGGGATACAGTAAACCAGAAGTGAGGCATCGGAATCTAAAACTGGACTCACAGGAGAGGTTCAAATCATACAAAGTTAGAGTGTCAGTCCTCTTGTACTTAAGTCGGCATTGTGCCTTTTGTATTAAATTCGGATGCAATTTCTGTGTTTCATCGTCAATAAGAAGGTCCAAGGGATACAGTAAACCTGAAGTGAAGCATCGGAAACTAAAACTGGACTCACAGGAGTGGTTCAAATCATATTAAGTTAGAGTGTAAGTCCTCTTTTACTGAAGTCGGCATTGTGCCTTTTGTATTAATTTCGGATGGAATTTCTGTGTTTCATCGTCAATAAGATTTTCGAAGGGATACAGTAAACCTGAAGTGAAGCATCGGAATCTAAAACTGGAATCACAGGAGAGGTTCAAATCATATAAAGATAGAGTGTCAGTCCTCTTGTACTTAAGTCGGCATAGTGCCTTTTGAATTTAATTCCGATGCAATTTCTGTGTTTCATTGGCAATAAGTAGGTCCAAGGGATACAGTAAACCAGAAGTGAAGCATCGGAATCTAAAACTGGACTCACAGGAGAGGTTCAATTCATAGAGAGTTTGAGTGTCATTCCTCTTGTACTTATGTCGGCATTGTGAATTTTGTATTAAGTTCGGATGCATTTTCTGTGTTTCATCGTCAATAAGAAGGTCCAAGGGATACAGTAAACCTGAAGTGAAGCATCGGAATCTATAACTGGAGTCACAGGAGAGGTTCAAATCATAGAAAGTTAGAGTGTCAGTCCGCTTGTATTTAAGTCGGCATAGTGCCTTTTGCATTTAATTCCGATGCAATTTCTGTGTTTCATCGGCAATAAGAACGTCCAAGAGATACAGTAAACCAGAAGTGAAGAATCGAAATCTAAAACTGGACCCACAGGTGAGGTTCAAGTCATAGAAAGTTAGAGTGTCAGTTCTCTTGTCCTTAAGTCGGCATTGTGCATTTTGTATTAAATTCGGATGCAATTTCTGTGTTTCATCGTCAATAATGAGGTCCAAGGGAAACAGTAAACCTGAATGAAGCATCAGAATCTAAAACTGGACTACCAGGAGAGGTTCAAATCATAGAAAGTTAGAGTGTCAGTCCTCTTGTACTTAAGTCGGCATTGTGAATTTTGTATTAAGTTCTGCTGCATTTTCTGTGTTTCATCGTCAATAAGAAGGTCCAAGGGATACAGGAAACCTGAAGTGAAGCATCGGAATCTAAGACTGGCCTCACAGGAGAGGTTCAGATCATAGATAGTTAGAGTGTCAGTTCTCCTGTACTTAAGTCGGCATTGTGCCTTTTGAATTTAATTCCGATGCAATTTCTGTGTTTCATCGTCAATAAGAAGGTCCAAGGGATTCAGTATACCTGAGGTGAAGCATCGGAATCTAAAACTGGACTCACAGGAGAGGTTCACATCATAGAAAGTTAGAGTGTCAGTCCTCTTGTACTTAAGACGTCATCGTGCCTTTTGAATTTAATTCGATGCAATTTTTGTGTTTCATCGTCAATAAGAAGGTCCAAGGGATACAGTAAACCTGAAGTGAAGCATCGAAATCTAAAACAGGACTCACAGGAGAGGTTCAGATCATAGAATGTTGGAGTGTCAGTTCTCTTGTACTTAAGTCGGCATTGTGATTTTGAATTAAGTTCGGATGCAATTTCTGTGTTTCATCGTCAATAAGAAGGTCCAAGGGATTCAGTAAACCTGAAGTGAAGCATCGGAATCTAAAACTGGACTCTCAGGAAAGGTTCAAATCATAGAAAGTTATAGTGTTAGTCCTCTTGTACTTAAGACGGCATCGTGCCTTTTGAATTTAATTCGATGCAATTTTTGTGTTTCATCGTCAATAAGACGGTCCAATGTATACAGTGAACCTGAAGTGAAGCATCGGAATCGAAAACTGGACTCACAGGTGAGGTTTAAATCATAGAACGTTAGAGTGTCAGTTCTCTTGTCCGTAAGTCGGCATTGTGCCTTTTGTATTAAATTCGGATGCAATTTCTGTGTTTCATCGTCAATAAGAAGGTCCATGGGATACAGTAAACCTGAAGTGAAGCATCGGAATTTAAAACTGGACTCACAGGTGAGGTTCAAATCATAGAAAGTTAGAGTGTCAGTTCTCTTGTCCTTAAGTCGGCATTGTGCATTTTGTATTAAATTCGGATGCAATTTCTGTGTTTCATCGTCAATAATGAGGTCCAAGGGATACAGTAAACCTGAATTGAAGCATCAGAATCTAAAACTGGACTCACAGGAGAGGTTCAAATCATTGTAAATTAGAGTGTCAGTCCTCTTGTACTAAATTCGGCATTGTGCCTTTTGTATTAAATTCGGATGCATCTTCTGTATTTCATCGTCAATAGGAAGGTCCAAGGGATACAGTAAACCGGAAGTGAGGCATCGGAATCTAAAACTGGACTCACAGGAGAGGTTCAAATCATAGAAAGTTAGAGTATCAGTCCTCTTGTACTCAAGTCGGCATAGTGCCTTTTGAATTTAATTCCGATGTAATTTCAGTGTTTCATCGGCAATAAGAAGGTCCAAGAGATACAGTAAACCAGAAGTGAAGCATCGAAATCTAAAACTGGACTACCAGGAGAGGTTCAAATCATAGAAAGTTAGAGTGTCAGTCCTCTTGTACTTAAGTCGGCATTGTGAATTTTGTATTAAATTCGGATGCATTTTCTGTGTTTCATCGTCAATAAGAAAGTCCAAGGGATACAGTAAACCTGAAGTGAAGCATCGGAATCTAAAACTGGACTCACAGGAGAGGTTCAGATCATACAAAGTTAGAGTGTCAGTCCTCCTGTACTTCAGTCGGCATTGTGCCTTTTGAATATAATTCCGATCCAATTTCTGTGCTTCATCGTCAATAAGAAGGTCCAAGGGATACAGTAAACCTGAAGTGAAGCATCGGAATCTAAAACAGGACTCACAGGAGAGGTTCAAATCATAGAAAGTTAGAGTGTCAGTCCGCTTGTACTTATGTCGGCATTGTGCCTTTTGTATTAAATTCGGATGCAGTTTCTGTGTTTCATCGTCAATAAGAAGGTCCGAGGGGTACAGTAATCCTGAAGTGTAGCATCGGAATCTAAAACTGGACTTACAGGGGAGATTCAAATCATAGAAAGTTAGAGTGTGAGTCCTCTTGTATATAAGTCGGCATTGTGCCTCTTGAGATTAATTCCGATGCAATTTCTGTGTTTCATCGTCAATAAGAAGGTCCAAGGGATACAGTAAACCTGAAGTGAAGCATCGGAATCTAAAATTGACTCACAGGAGAGGTTCAAATCATAGAAAGTTAGAGTGTCACTACTCTTGTACTTGAGTCGGCATTGTGCCTTTTGTATTAATTTCGGATGCTATTTCTGTGTTTCATCGTCAATAAGAAGATCCAAGGGATTCAGTAAACCTGAAGTGTAGCATCGGAATCTAAAACTAAACTGACAGGGGAGGTTCAAATCATAGAAAGTTAGAGTGTCAGTCCTCTTGTACTTAAGTCAGCATTGTGCCTCTTGAGTTTAATTCCGATGTAATTTCAGTGTTTCATCGTCAATAAGAAGGTCCAAGGGATACAGTAAACCTGAAGTGAAGCATCGGAATCTAAAAGAGGACTCACAGGGGAGGTTCAAATCATAGATAGTTAGAGTGTCAGTCCTCTTGTACTTATGTCGGCATTGTGCCCTTTGTATTAAATTCGGATGCAATTTATGTGGTCATCGTCAATAATGAGGTCCATGGGATACAGTAAACCTGAATTGAAGCATTGGAATCTAAAACTGGACTCACAGGAGAGGTTCAAATCATTGAAAGTTAGAGTGTCAGTCCTCTTGTACATAATTCGGCATTGTGCTTTTTGTATCAAATTCGGATGCATCTTCTGTAATTCATCGTCAATAAGAAGGTCCAAGGGATACAGTAAACCAGAAGTGAGGCATCGGAATCTAAAACTGGACTCACAGGAGAGGTTCAAATCATACAAAGTTAGAGTGTCAGTCCTCTTGTACTTAAGTCGACATTGTGCCTTTTGTATTAACTTTGGATGCAATATCTATGTTTCATCGTCAATAAGAAGGTCCAAGGGATACAGTAAACCTGATGTGAAGCATCGGAAACTAAAACTGGACTTACAGGAGTGGTTCAAATCATAGTAAGTTAGAGTGTAAGTCCTCTTTTACTGAAGTCGGCGTTGTGCCTTTTGTATTAATTCCGGATGGAATTTCTGTGTTACATCGTCAATAAGATTTTCGAAGCGATACAGTAAACCTGAAGTGAAGTATCGGAATCTAAAACTGGACTCACAGGAGAGGTTCAAATAATAGATAGTTAGAGTGTCAGTCCTCTTGTACTTAAGTCGACATTGTGCCTTTTGTATTAATTTCGGATGGAATTTCTGTGTTTCATCGTCAATAAGAATTTCCAAGGGATATAGTAAACCTGAAGTGAAGCATCAGAATCTAAAACTGGAATCACAGGAGAGGTTCAAACCTTAGAAAGATAGAGTGTCAGTCCTCTTGTACTTAAGTCGGCATAGTGCCTTTTGAATTTAATTCTGATGCAATTTCTGTGTTTCATTGGCAATAAGAAGGTCCAAGGGATACAGTAAACCAGAAGTGAAGCATCGAAATCTAAAACTGGACCCAAGGAGAGGTTCAAATCATAGAAAATTAGAGTATTAGTCCTCTTGTACTTAAGTCGGCATTGTGAATTTTGTATTAAATTGGGATGCATTTTCTGTGTTTCATCGTCAATAAGAAGGTCCAAGGGATACAGTAAACCTTAAGTGAAGCATCGGAATCTGAAACTGGACTCACAGGAGAGATTCAGATCATAGAAAGTTAGAGTGTCAGTCCTCCTGTACTTAAGTCGGCATTGTGCCTTTTGAATTTAATTCCGATGCAATTTCTGTGTTTCATCATCAATAATAAGGTCCAAGGGATTCAGTAAACCTGAAGTGAAGCATCGGAATCTAAAACAAGACTCACAGGAGAGGTTCAAATCATAGAAAGTTAAAGTGTCAGTCCTCTTGTACTTAAGACGGCATCGTGCCTTTTGAATTTAATTCGATGCAATTTTTGTGTTTCATCGTCAATAAGACGGGCCAATGTATACAGTGAACCTGAAGTGAAGCATCGGAATCTAAAACTGGACTCGCAGGTGAGGTTCAAATCATAGAAAGTTAGAGTGTCAGTTCTCTTGTACTTAAGTCGACATTGTGCCTTTTGTATTATATTTGGATGCAATATCTGTGTTTCATCGTCAATAAGAAGGTCCAAGGGATACAGTAAACCTGAAGTGAAGCATTGGAATCTAAAATTGGACTCACTGGAGAGGTTCAAATCATAGAAAGATAGAGTGTCAGTCCTCTTGTACTTAAGTCGGCATTGTGCCCTTTGTATTAAATTCGGATGTAATTTATGTGTTCATCGTCAATAATGAGGTTCAAGGGATACAGTAAACCTGAATTGAAGCATCAGAATCTAAAACTGGACTCACAGGAGAGGTTCAGATCATTGAAAGTTAGAGTGTCAGTCCTCTTGTACTTAATTCGGCATTGTGCCTTTTGTATTAAATTCGGATGCATCTTCTGTGTTTCATCGTCAATAAGAAGGTCCAAGGGATACAGTAAACCGGAAGTGAGGCATCGGAATCTAAAACTGGACTCACAGGAGAGGTTCAAGTCATAGAAAGTTAGAGTATCAGTCCTCTTGTACTTAAGTCGGCATAGTGCCTTTTGAATTTAATTCCGATGCAATTTCTGTGTTTCATCGGCAATAAGAAGGTCCAAAGGATACAACAAACCAGAAGTGAAGCATCGAAATCTAAAACTGGACTCACAGGAGAGGTTCAAATCATAGAAAATTAGAGTGTCAGTCCTCTTGTACTTAAGTCGGCATTGTGAATTTTGTATTAAATTCGGATGCAATTTCTGTGTTTCATCGTCAATAAGAAGGTCCAAGGGATACAGTAAACCTGAAGTGAAGCATCGGAATCTAAAACTGGACTCACAGGAGAGGTTCAGATCATAGAAAGTTAGAGTGTCAGTCCTCTTGTACTTAAGTCGGCATTGTGCCTTTTGTATTCATTGCGGAAGCAATTTCTGTGTTTCATCGTCAATAAGAAGATCCAAGGGATTCAGTAAACCTGAAGTGTAGCATCGGAATCTAAAACTGGACTCACAGGGGAGGTTCAAATCTTAGAAAGTTAGAGTGTCAGTCCTCTTGTACTTACGTCAGCATTGTGCCTCTTGAGTTTAATTCCGATTCAATTTCTGTGTTTCATCGTCAATAAGAAGGTCAAAGGGATACAGTAAACCTGAAGTGAAGCATCGGAATCTAAAACGGAACTCACAGGAGGGGTTCAAATCATAGAATGTTAGAGTGTTAATCCTCTTGTACATAAGTCGGCATTGTGCATTTTGTATTAAATTCGGATGCAATTTCTGTGTTTCATCGTCAATAAGAAGGTCCAAGGGATACAGTAAACCTGAAGTGAAGCATCGAAATCTAAAACAGGACTCACAGGAGACGTTCAGATCGTAGAAAGTTAGAGTGTCAGTCCTCTTGCACTTAAGTCGGCATTGTGCCCTTTGTATTAAATTCGGATGCAATTTATATGTTCATCGCCAATAATGAGGTCAAAGGGATACAGTAAACCTGAATTGAAGCATCGGAATCTAAAACTGGACTCACAGGAGAGGTTCAAATCATTGAAAGTTAGAGTGTCAGTCCTCTTGTACTTAATTCGGCATTGTGCTTTTTGTATTAAATTCGGATGCATCCTCTGTGTTTCATCGTCATTAAGAAGGTCCAAGGGATACAGTAAACCGGAAGTGAGGCATCGGAATCTAAAACTGGACTCACAGCAGAGGTTCAAATCATAGAAAGTTAGAGTGTCAGTCCTCTTGTACTTAAGTCGGCATTGTGCCTTTTGTATTAAATCCGGATGCAATTTCTGTGTTTCGTCGTCAATAAGAAGGTACAAGGGATACAGTAAACCTGAAGTGAAGCATCGGAAACTAAAACTGGATTCACAGGAGTGGTTCAAATCATAGTAAGTTAGAGTGTAAGTCCTTCTTTACTGAAGTCGGCATTGTGCCTTTTGTATTAATTTCGGATGGAATTTCTGTGTTTCATCGTCAATAAGATTTTCGAAGGTATACAGTAAACCTGAAGTGAAGCATCGGAATCTAAAACTGGAGTAACAGGAGAGGTTCACATCATAGTAAGTTAGAGTGTAAGTCCTCTTTTACTGAAGTCGGCATTGTGCCTTTTGTATTTAATTCGATACAGTTTCTGTGTTTCATCGTCAAGAAGACGGTCCAATGTATACAGAAAACCTGAAGTGAAGCATCGGAATCTAAAACTGCACTCACAGGAGTGGTTCAAATCACTGAAAGTTAGAGTGTCAGTCCTCTTGTACTTTAGTCGGCATTGTGACTTTTGTATTAAATTCGGATGCAATTTCTGTGTTTCATCGTTAATAAGAAGGACAAAGGGATACAGTAAACCTGATGTGAAGCGTCGGAATCTAAAACTGGACTCACAGGAGAGGTTCAAATTTTTGAAAATTAGAGTGTCAGTCCTCTTGTACTTAAGCCGGCATTGTGCCTTTTGTATTAAATTCGGATGCAATTTCTGTTTTCATCGTCAATAAGAAGGTCCAAGGGATACAGTAAACCTGGAGTGAAGCATCGGAATCTAAAACTGGACTCAGAGGAGAGGTTCAAATCATTGAAAGTTAGACTGTCAGTTATCTTGTACTTAATTCGGCATTGTGCCTTTTGTATTAAATTCGGATGCAATTTCAATGTTTCATCGTCAATAAGAACGTCCAAGGGATACAGTAAACCTGAAGTGAAGCATCTGAATCTAAAACTGGACTCACAGGAGAGGTTCAAATCATAGAAAGTTAGAGTGTCAGTCCTCATGTACTTAAGTCGGCATTGTGCCTTTTGAATTTAATTCCGACGAAATTTCTGTGTTTCGCCGTCAATGAGAAGGTCCAAGGTCTACAGTAAACCTGAAGTGAAGCATCGGAATATAAAACTGGACTCACAGGAGAGGTTGAAATCACAGAAAGTCAGAGTGTCAGTCCTCTTGTACTTAAGTCAGCTTTGGGCCTTTTGTATTAAGTTCGGATGCAATTTCAGTGTTTCATCGTCAATAAGAAGGTCCAAGGGATACAGTAAACCTGAAGTGAAGTATCGGAATCTAAACCTGGACTCACAGGAGAGGTTCAAATCATAGAAAGTTAGAGTGTCAGACCTCTTGTACTAAAGTCGGCATTATGCCTTTTGAATTTAATTCGATGCAACTTCTGTGTTTCATGGTCAATAAGAACGTCCAAGGTATACAGTAAACCTGAAGTGAGGCATCGGAATCTAAACTTGACTCACTGGAGAGGTCCAAATCATAGAAAGTTAGAGTATCAGTCCTCTTGTACTCAAGTCGGCATAGTGCCTTTTGAATTTAATTCCGATGTAATTTCAGTGTTTCATCGGCAATAAGAAGGTCCAAGAGATACAGTAAACCAGAAGTGAAGCATCGAAATCTAAAACTGGACTACCAGGAGAGGTTCAAATCATAGAATGTTAGAGTGTCAGTCCTCTTGTACTTAAGTCGGCATTGTGAATTTTGTATTAAATTCGGATGCATTTTCTGTGTTTCATCGTCAATAAGAAGGTCCATGGGATACAGTAAACCTGAAGTGAAGCATCGGAATTTAAAACTGGACTCACAGGTGAGGTTCAAATCATAGAAAGTTAGAGTGTCAGTTCTCTTGTCCTTAAGTCGGCATTGTGCATTTTGTATTAAATTCGGATGCAATTTCTGTGTTTCATCGTCAATAATGAGGTCCAAGGGATACAGTAAACCTGAATTGAAGCATCAGAATCTAAAACTGGACTCACAGGAGAGGTTGAAATCATTGTAAATTAGAGTGTCAGTCCTCTTGTACTATATTCGGCATTGTGCCTTTTGTATTAAATTCGGATGCATCTTCTGTATTTCATCGTCAATAGGAAGGTCCAAGGGATACAGTAAACCGGAAGTGAGGCATCGGAATCTAAAACTGGACTCACAGGAGAGGTTCAAATCATAGAAAGTTAGAGTATCAGTCCTCTTGTACTCAAGTCGGCATAGTGCCTTTTGAATTTAATTCCGATGTAATTTCAGTGTTTCATCGGCAATAAGAAGGTCCAAGAGATACAGTAAACCAGAAGTGAAGCATCGAAATCTAAAACTGGACTACCAGGAGAGGTTCAAATCATAGAAAGTTAGAGTGTCAGTCCTCTTGTACTTAAGTCGGCATTGTGAATTTTGTATTAAATTCGGATGCATTTTCTGTGTTTCATCGTCAATAAGAAAGTCCAAGGGATACAGTAAACCTGAAGTGAAGCATCGGAATCTAAAACTGGACTCACAGGAGAGGTTCAGATCATACAAAGTTAGAGTGTCAGTCCTCCTGTACTTAAGTCGGCATTGTGCCTTTTGAATATAATTCCGATCCAATTTCTGTGCTTCATCGTCAATAAGAAGGTCCAAGGGATACAGTAAACCTGAAGTGAAGCATCGGAATCTAAAACAGGACTCACAGGAGAGGTTCAAATCATAGAAAGTTAGAGTGTCAGTCCGCTTGTACTTATGTCGGCATTGTGCCTTTTGTATTAAATTCGGATGCAGTTTCTGTGTTTCATCGTCAATATGAAGGTCCGAGGGGTACAGTAATCCTGAAGTGTAGCATCGGAATCTAAAACTGGACTTACAGGGGAGATTCAAATCATAGAAAGTTAGAGTGTGAGTCCTCTTGTATATAAGTCGGCATTGTGCCTCTTGAGATTAATTCCGAAGTAATTTCTGTGTTTCATCGTCAATAAGAAGGTCCAAGGGATACTGTAAACCTGAAGTGAAGCATCGGAATCTAAAATTGACTCACAGGAGAGGTTCAAATCATAGAAAGTTAGAGTGTCAGTCCGCTTGTACTTAAGTCGGCATTGTGACCTTTGTAGTAAATTCTGATGCAATTTCTGTGTTTCATCGTCAATAAGAAGGTCTGAGGGGTACAGTAAACCTGAAGTGATGCATCGGAATCTAAAACTGGACTCACAGGCTAGGTTCAAATCATAGAAAGTTAGAGTGTCACTACTCTTGTACTTGAGTCGGCATTGTGCCTTTTGTATTAATTTCGGATGCTATTTCTGTGTTTCATCGTCAATAAGAAGATCCAAGGGATTCAGTAAACCTGAAGTGTAGCATCGGAATCTAAAACTAAACTGACAGGGGAGGTTCAAATCATAGAAAGTTAGAGTGTCAGTCCTCTTGTACTTAAGTCAGCATTGTGCCTCTTGAGTTTAATTCCGATGTAATTTCAGTGTTTCATCGTCAATAAGAAGGTCCAAGGGATACAGTAAACCTGAAGTGAAGCATCGGAATCTAAAAGAGGACTCACAGGGGAGGTTCAAATCATAGAAAGTTAGAGTGTCAGTCCTCTTGTACTTATGTCGGCATTGTGCCCTTTGTATTAAATTCGGATGCAATTTATGTGGTCATCGTCAATAATGAGGTCCATGGGATACAGTAAACCTGAATTGAAGCATTGGAATCTAAAACTGGACTCACAGGAGAGGTTCAAATCATTGAAAGTTAGAGTGTCAGTCCTCTTGTACATAATTCGGCATTGTGCTTTTTGTATTAAATTCGGATGCATCTTCTGTGTCATCGTCAATAAGAAGGTCCAAGGGATACAGTAAACCAGAAGTGAGGCATCGGAATCTAAAACTGGACTCACAGGAGAGGTTCAAATCATACAAAGTTAGAGTGTCAGTCCTCTTGTACTTAAGTCGACATTGTGCCTTTTGTATTAAATTCGGATGCAATATCTATGTTTCATCGTCAATAAGAAGGTCCAAGGGATACAGTAAACCTGATGTGAAGCATCGTAAACTAAAACTGGACTTACAGGAGTGGTTCAAATCATAGTAAGTTAGAGTGTAAGTCCTCTTTTACTGAAGTCGGCGTTGTGCCTTTTGTATTAATTCCGGATGGAATTTCTGTGTTTCATCGTCAATAAGATTTTCGAAGCGATACAGTAAACCTGAAGTGAAGTATCGGAATCTAAAACTGGTCTCACAGGAGAGGTTCAAATAATAGAAAGTTAGAGTGTCAGTCCTCTTGTACTTAAGTCGACATTGTGCCTTTTGTATTAATTTCGGATGGAATTTCTGTGTTTCATCGTCAATAAGAATTTCCAAGGGATATAGTAAACCTGAAGTGAAGCATCAGAATCTAAAACTGGAATCACAGGAGAGGTTCAAACCTTAGAAAGATAGAGTGTCAGTCCTCTTGTACTTAAGTCGGCATAGTGCCTTTTGAATTTAATTCTGATGCAATTTCTGTGTTTCATTGGCAATAAGAAGGTCCAAGGGATACAGTAAACCAGAAGTGAAGCATCGAAATCTAAAACTGGACCCAAGGAGAGGTTCAAATCATAGAAAATTAGAGTATTAGTCCTCTTGTACTTAAGTCGGCATTGTGAATTTTGTATTAAATTGGGATGCATTTTCTGTGTTTCATCGTCAATAAGAAGGTCCAAGGGATACAGTAAACTTTAAGTGAAGCATCGGTATCTGAAACTGGACTCACAGGAGAGATTCAGATCATAGAAAGTTAGAGTGTCAGTCCTCCTGTACTTAAGTCGGCATTGTGCCTTTTGAATTTAATTCCGATGCAATTTCTGTGTTTCATCATCAATAATAAGGTCCAAGGGATTCAGTAAACCTGAAGTGAAGCATCGGAATCTAAAACAAGACTCACAGGAGAGGTTCAAATCATAGAAAGTTAAAGTGTCAGTCCTCTTGTACTTAAGACGGCATCGTGCATTTTGAATTTAATTCGATGCAATTTTTGTGTTTCATCGTCAATAAGACGGTCCAATGTATACAGTGAACCTGAAGTGAAGCATCGGAATCTAAAACTGGACTCGCAGGTGAGGTTCAAATCATAGAAAGTTAGAGTGTCAGTTCTCTTGTACTTAAGTCGACATTGTGCCTTTTGTATTATATTTGGATGCAATATCTGTGTTTCATCGTCAATAAGAAGGTCCAAGGGATACAGTAAACCTGAAGTGAAGCATTGGAATCTAAAATTGGACTCACTGGAGAGGTTCAAATCATAGAAAGATAGAGTGTCAGTCCTCTTGTACTTAAGTCGGCATTGTGCCCTTTGTATTAAATTCGGATGTAATTTATGTGTTCATCGTCAATAATGAGGTTCAAGGGATACAGTAAACCTGAATTGAAGCATCAGAATCTAAAACTGGACTCACAGGAGAGGTTCAGATCATTGAAAGTTAGAGTGTCAGTCCTCTTGTACTTAATTCGGCATTGTGCCTTTTGTATTTAATTCGGATGCATCTTCTGTGTTTCATCGTCAATAAGAAGGTCCAAGGGATACAGTAAACCGGAAGTGAGGCATCGGAATCTAAAACTGGACTCACAGGAGAGGTTCAAGTCATAGAAAGTTAGAGTATCAGTCCTCTTGTACTTAAGTCGGCATAGTGCCTTTTGAATTTAATTCCGATGCAATTTCTGTGTTTCATCGGCAATAAGAAGGTCCAAAGGATACAACAAACCAGAAGTGAAGCATCGAAATCTAAAACTGGACTCACAGGAGAGGTTCAAATCATAGAAAATTAGAGTGTCAGTCCTCTTGTACTTAAGTCGGCATTGTGAATTTTGTATTAAATTCGGATGCAATTTCTGTGTTTCATCGTCAATAAGAAGGTCCAAGGGATACAGTAAACCTGAAGTGAAGCATCGGAATCTAAAACTGGACTCACAGGAGAGGTTCAGATCATAGAAAGTTAGAGTGTCAGTCCTCTTGTACTTAAGTCGGCATTGTGCCTTTTGTATTAATTGCGGAAGCAATTTCTGTGTTTCATCGTCAATAAGAAGATCCAAGGGATTCAGTAAACCTGAAGTGTAGCATCGGAATCTAAAACTGGACTCACAGGGGAGGTTCAAATCTTAGAAAGTTAGAGTGTCAGTCCTCTTGTACTTACGTCAGCATTGTGCCTCTTGAGTTTAATTCCGATTCAATTTCTGTGTTTCATCGTCAATAAGAAGGTCCAAGGGATACAGTAAACCTGAAGTGAAGCATCGGAATCTAAAACGGAACTCACAGGAGGGGTTCAAATCATAGAATTTAGAGTGTTAATCCTCTTGTACATAAGTCGGCATTGTGCATTTTGTATTAAATTCGGATGCAATTTCTGTGTTTCATCGTCAATAAGAAGGTCCAAGGGATACAGTAAACCTGAAGTGAAGCATCGAAATCTAAAACAGGACTCACAGGAGACGTTCAGATCGTAGAAAGTTAGAGTGTCAGTCCTCTTGCACTTAAGTCGGCATTGTGCCCTTTGTATTAAATTCGGATGCAATTTATATGTTCATCGCCAATAATGAGGTCAAAGGGATACAGTAAACCTGAATTGAAGCATCGGAATCTAAAACTGGACTCACAGGAGAGGTTCAAATCATTGAAAGTTTGAGTGTCAGTCCTCTTGTACTTAATTCGGCATTGTGCTTTTTGTATTAAATTCGGATGCATCCTGTGTGTTTCATCGTCATTAAGAAGGTCCAAGGGATACAGTAAACCGGAAGTGAGGCATCGGAATCTAAAACTGGACTCACAGCAGAGGTTCAAATCATAGAAAGTTAGAGTGTCAGTCCTCTTGTACTTAAGTCGGCATTGTGCCTTTTGTATTAAATCCGGATGCAATTTCTGTGTTTCGTCGTCAATAAGAAGGTACAAGGGATACAGTAAACCTGAAGTGAAGCATCGGAAACTAAAACTGGATTCACAGGAGTGGTTCAAATCATAGTAAGTTAGAGTGTAAGTCCTTCTTTACTGAAGTCGGCATTGTGCCTTTTGTATTAATTTCGGATGGAATTTCTGTGTTTCATCGTCAATAAGATTTTCGAAGGTATACAGTAAACCTGAAGTGAAGCATCGGAATCTAAAACTGGAGTCACAGGAGAGGTTCACATCATAGTAAGTTAGAGTGTAAGTCCTCTTTTACTGAAGTCGGCATTGTGCCTTTTGTATTTAATTCGATACAGTTTCTGTGTTTCATCGTCAAGAAGACGGTCCAATGTATACAGAAAACCTGAAGTGAAGCATCGGAATCTAAAACTGCACTCACAGGAGTGGTTCAAATCACTGAAAGTTAGAGTGTCAGTCCTCTTGTACTTTAGTCGGCATTGTGACTTTTGTATTAAATTCGGATGCAATTTCTGTGTTTCATCGTTAATAAGAAGGACAAAGGGATACAGTAAACCTGATGTGAAGCGTCGGAATCTAAAACTGGACTCACAGGAGAGGTTCAAATTTTTGAAAGTTAGAGTGTCAGTCCTCTTGTACTTAGGCCGGCATTGTGCCTTTTGTATTAAATTCGGATGCAATTTCAATGTTTCATCGTCAATAAGAACGTCCAAGGGATACAGTAAACCTGAAGTGAAGCATCTGAATCTAAAACTGGACTCACAGGAGAGGTTCAAATCATAGAAAGTTAGAGTGTCAGTCCTCATGTACTTAAGTCGGCATTGTGCCTTTTGAATTTAATTCCGACGAAATTTCTGTGTTTCGCCGTCAATGAGAAGGTCCAAGGTCTACAGTAAACCTGAAGTGAAGCATCGGAATATAAAACTGGACTCACAGGAGAGGTTGAAATCACAGAAAGTCAGAGTGTCAGTCCTCTTGTACTTAAGTCAGCTTTGGGCCTTTTGTATTAAGTTCGGATGCAATTTCAGTGTTTCATCGTCAATAAGAAGGTCCAAGGGATACAGTAAACCTGAAGTGAAGTATCGGAATCTAAACCTGGACTCACTGGAGAGGTTCAAATCATACAAAGTTAGAGTGTCAGACCTCTTGTACTAAAGTCGGCATTGTGCCTTTTGAATTTAATTCGATGCAACTTCTGTGTTTCATGGTCAATAAGAACGTCCAAGGTATACAGTAAACCTGAAGTGAGGCATCGGAATCTAAACTTGACTCACAGGAGAGGTCCAAATCATAGAAAGTTAGAGTGTCAGTCCTCTTGTACTTAAGTCGGCATTGTGCCTTTTGTATTAAATTCGGATGCAATATCTGTGTTCATCGTCAATAAGAAGGTCCAAGGGATACAGTAAACCTGAGGTGAAGCATTGGAATCTAAAAGTGGACTCACAGGAGAGGTTCAAATCGTAGAAAGTTAGAGTGTCAGTCCTCTTGTACTTAAGTCGGCATTGTGCCTTTTGAATTTAATTCGATGAAATCTCAGTGTTTCATCGTCAAGAAGAAGGTCCATTGTATACAGAAAACCTGAAGTGATGCATCGGAATCTAAAACTGCACTCACACTAGAGGTTCCAATTACAGAAAGTTAGAGTGTCAGTCCTCTTGTACGTAAGTCGGCTTTATGCCTTTTGTATTAAATTCGGATGCTATTTCTGTGTTTCATCGTCAATATGATGGTCCAAGGGATTCAGTAAACCGGAAGTGAAGCATCGGAATCGAAAACTGGACTCACAGGAGAGGTTCAAATCATAGAGAGTTAGAGTGTCAGTCCTCTTGTACTTAAGTCGGCATTGTGACTTTTGTATTAAATTCGGATGCAATATCTGTGTTCATCGTCAATAAGAAGGTCCAAGGGATACAGTAAACCTGAGGTGAAGCATTGGAATCTAAAACTGGACTCACAGGAGAGGTTCAAATCATAGAAAATTAGAGTGTCAGTCCTCTTGTACTTAAGTCGGCATTGTGAATTTTGTATTAAATTCGGATGCAATTTCTGTGTTTCATCGTCAATAAGAAGGTCCAAGGGATACAGTAAACCTGAAGTGAAGCATCGGAATCTAAAACTGGACTCACAGGAGAGGTTCAAATCATAGAGAGTTAGAGTGTCAGTCCTCTTGTACTTAAGTCGGCATTGTGCCTTTTGTATTAAATTCGGATGCAATATCTGTGTTCATCGTCAATAAGAAGGTCCAAGGGATACAGTAAACCTGAGGTGAAGCATTGGAATCTAAAACTGGACTCACAGAAGAGGTTCAAATCATAGAAAATTAGAGTGTCAGTCCTCTTGTAGTTAAGTCGGCATTGTGATTTTGTATTAAATTCGGATGCAATTTCTGTGTTTCATCGTCAATAAGAAGGTCCAAGGGATACAGTAAACCTGAAGTGAAGCATCGGAATCTAAAACTGGACTCACAGGAGAGGTTCAGATCATAGAAAGTTAGAGTGTCAGTCCTCTTGTACTTAAGTCGGCATTGTGCCTTTTGTATTAATTGCGGAAGCAATTTCTGTGTTTCATCGTCAATAAGAAGATCCAAGGGATTCAGTAAACCTGAAGTGTAGCATCGGAATCTAAAACTGGACTCACAGGGGAGGTTCAAATCTTAGAAAGTTAGAGTGTCAGTCCTCTTGTACTTACGTCAGCATTGTGCCTCTTGAGTTTAATTCCGATTCAATTTCTGTGTTTCATCGTCAATAAGAAGGTCCAAGGGATACAGTAAACCTGAAGTGAAGCATCGGAATCTAAAACGGAACTCACAGGAGGGGTTCAAATCATAGAATGTTAGAGTGTCAATCCTCTTGTACATAAGTCGGCATTGTGCATTTTGTATTAAATTCGGATGCAATTTCTGTGTTTCATCGTCAATAAGAAGGTCCAAGGGATACAGTAAACCTGAAGTGAAGCATCGAAATCTAAAACAGGACTCACAGGAGACGTTCAGATCGTAGAAAGTTAGAGTGTCAGTCCTCTTGCACTTAAGTCGGCATTGTGCCTTTTGTATTAAATCCGGATGCAATTTCTGTGTTTCGTAGTCAATAAGAAGGTCCAAGGGATACAGTAAACCTGAAGTGAAGCATCGGAAACTAAAACTGGATTCACAGGAGTGGTTCAAATCATAGTAAGTTAGAGTGTAAGTCCTTCTTTACTGAAGTCGGCATTGTGCCTTTTGTATTAATTTCGGATGGAATTTCTGTGTTTCATCGTCAATAAGATTTTCGAAGGTATACAGTAAACCTGAAGTGAAGCATCGGAATCTAAAACTGGAGTCACAGGAGAGGTTCACATCATAGTAAGTTAGAGTGTAAGTCCTCTTTTACTGAAGTCGGCATTGTGCCTTTTGTATTTAATTCGATACAGTTTCTGTGTTTCATCGTCAAGAAGACGGTCCAATGTATACAGAAAACCTGAAGTGAAGCATCGGAATCTAAAACTGCACTCACAGGAGTGGTTCAAATCACTGAAAGTTAGAGTGTCAGTCCTCTTGTACTTTAGTCGGCATTGTGACTTTTGTATTAAATTGGGATGCAATTTCTGTGTTTCATCGTTAATAAGAAGGACAAAGGGATACAGTAAACCTGATGTGAAGCGTCGGAATCTAAAACTGGACTCACAGGAGAGGTTCAAATTTTTGAAAGTTAGAGTGTCAGTCCTCTTGTACTTAAGCCGGCATTGTGCCTTTTGTATTAAATTCGGATGCAATTTCTGTTTTCATCGTCAATAAGAAGGTCCAAGGGATACAGTAAACCTGGAGTGAAGCATTGGAATCTAAAACTGGACTCAGAGGAGAGGTTCAAATCATTGAAAGTTAGACTGTCAGTTATCTTGTACTTAATTCGGCATTGTGCCTTTTGTATTAAATTCGGATGCAATTTCAATGTTTCATCGTCAATAAGAACGTCCAAGGGATACAGTAAACCTGAAGTGAAGCATCTGAATCTAAAACTGGACTCACAGGAGAGGTTCAAATCATAGAAAGTTAGAGTGTCAGTCCTCATGTACTTAAGTCGGCATTGTGCCTTTTGAATTTAATTCCGACGAAATTTCTGTGTTTCGCCGTCAATGAGAAGGTCCAAGGTCTACAGTAAACCTGAAGTGAAGCATCGGAATATAAAACTGGACTCACAGGAGAGGTTGAAATCACAGAAAGTCAGAGTGTCAGTCCTCTTGTACTTAAGTCAGCTTTGGGCCTTTTGTATTAAGTTCGGATGCAATTTCAGTGTTTCATCGTCAATAAGAAGGTCCAAGGGATACAGTAAACCTGAAGTGAAGTATCGGAATCTAAACCTGGACTCACAGGAGAGGTTCAAATCATAGAAAGTTAGAGTGTCAGACCTCTTGTACTAAAGTCGGCATTGTGCCTTTTGAATTTAATTCGATGCAACTTCTGTGTTTCATGGTCAATAAGAACGTCCAAGGTATACAGTAAACCTGAAGTGAGGCATCGGAATCTAAACTTGACTCACAGGAGAGGTCCAAATCATAGAAAGTTAGAGTGTCAGTCCTCTTGTACTTAAGTCGGCATTGTGCCTTTTGTATTAAATTCGGATGCAATATCTGTGTTCATCGTCAATAAGAAGGTCCAAGGGATACAGTAAACCTGAGGTGAAGCATTGGAATCTAAAACTGGACTCACAGGAGAGGTTGAAATCGTAGAAAGTTAGAGTGTCAGTCCTCTTGTACTTAAGTCGGCATTGTGCCTTTTGAATTTAATTCGATGAAATCTCAGTGTTTCATCGTCAAGAAGAAGGTCCATTGTATACAGAAAACCTGAAGTGAAGCATCGGAATCTAAAACTGCACTCACACTAGAGGTTCCAATTACAGAAAGTTAGAGTGTCAGTCCTCTTGTACGTAAGTCGGCTTTATGCCTTTTGTATTAAATTCGGATGCTATTTCTGTGTTTCATCGTCAATATGATGGTCCAAGGGATTCAGTAAACCGGAAGTGAAGCATCGGAATCGAAAACTGGACTCACAGGAGAGGTTCAAATCATAGAGAGTTAGAGTGTCAGTCCTCTTGTACTTAAGTCGGCATTGTGACATTTGTATTAAATTCGGATGCAATTTCTGTGTTTCATCGTCAATAAGAAGGTCCAAGGGATACAGTAAACCTGAAGTCCAGCATCGGAATCTAAAACTGGACTCAGAGGAGAGGTTCAAATCATTGAAAGTTAGTGTGTCAGTCCTCTTGTACTTCATTCGGCATTGTGCCTTTTGTATTAAATTCGGAAGCAATTTCTATGTTTCATCGTCAATAAGAACGTCCAAGGGATACCGTAAACCTGAAGTGAAGCATCTGAATCTAAAACTGCACTCACAGGAGAGGTTCAAATCATAGAAAGTTAGAGTGTCAGTCCTCTTGCACTTAAGTCGGCATTGTGCCCTTTGTATTAAATTCGGATGCAATTTATGTGTTCATCGCCAATAATGAGGTCCAAGGGATTCAGTAAACCTGAAGTGTAGCATCGGAATCTAAAACTGGACTCACAGGGGAGGTTCAAATCTTAGAAAGTTAGAGTGTCAGTCCTCTTGTACTTACGTCAGCATTGTGCCTCTTGAGTTTAATTCCGATTCAATTTCTGTGTTTCATCGTCAATAAGAAGGTCCAAGGGATACAGTAAACCTGAAGTGAAGCATCGGAATCTAAAACTGGACTCACAGGAGGGGTTCAAATCATAGAATGTTAGAGTGTTAATCCTCTTGAACTTAAGTCGGCATTGTGCATTTTGTATTAAATTCGGATGCAATTTCTGTGTTTCATCGTCAATAAGAAGGTTCAAGGGATACAGTAAACCTGAAGTGAAGCATCGAAATCTAAAACAGGACTCACAGGAGACGTTCAGATCGTAGAAAGTTAGAGTGTCAGTCCTCTTGCACTTAAGTCGGCATTGTGCCCTTTGTATTAAATTCGGATGCAATTTATGTGTTCATCGCCAATAATGAGGTCCAAGGGATACAGTAAACCTGAATTGAAGCATCGGAATCTAAAACTGGACTCAGAGGAGAGGTTCAAATCATTGAAAGTTAGACTGTCAGTTATCTTGTACTTAATTCGGCATTGTGCCTTTTGGATTAAATTCGGATGCAATTTCAATGTTTCATCGTCAATAAGAACGTCCAAGGGATACAGTAAACCTGAAGTGAAGCATCTGAATCTAAAACTGGACTCACAGGAGAGGTTCAAATCATAGAAAGTTAGAGTGTCAGTCCTCATGTACTTAAGTCGGCATTGTGCCTTTTGAATTTAATTCCGACGAAATTTCTGTGTTTCGCCGTCAATGAGAAGGTCCAAGGTCTACAGTAAACCTGAAGTGAAGCATCGGAATATAAAACTGGACTCACAGGAGAGGTTGAAATCACAGAAAGTCAGAGTGTCAGTCCTCTTGTACTTAAGTCAGCTTTGGGCCTTTTGTATTAAGTTCGGATGCAATTTCAGTGTTTCATCGTCAATAAGAAGGTCCAAGGGATACAGTAAACCTGAAGTGAAGTATCGGAATCTAAACCTGGACTCACAGGAGAGGTTCAAATCATAGAAAGTTAGAGTGTCAGACCTCTTGTACTAAAGTCGGCATTGTGCCTTTTGAATTTAATTCGATGCAACTTCTGTGTTTCATGGTCAATAAGAACGTCCAAGGTATACAGTAAACCTGAAGTGAGGCATCGGAATCTAAACTTGACTCACAGGAGAGGTCCAAATCATAGAAAGTTAGAGTGTCAGTCCTCTTGTACTTAAGTCGGCATTGTGCCTTTTGTATTAAATTCGGATGCAATATCTGTGTTCATCGTCAATAAGAAGGTCCAAGGGATACAGTAAACCAGAAGTGAAGCATCGGAATATAAAACTGGACTCACAGGAGAGGTTGAAATCACAGAAAGTCAGAGTGTCAGTCCTCTTGTACTTAAGTCAGCTTTGGGCCTTTTGTATTAAGTTCGGATGCAATTTCAGTGTTTCATCGTCAATAAGAAGGTCCAAGGGATACAGTAAACCTGAAGTGAAGTATCGGAATCTAAACCTGGACTCACAGGAGAGGTTCAAATCATAGAAAGTTAGAGTGTCAATCCTCTTGTACTTAAGTCGGCATTGTGCCTTTTGTATTAAATTCGGATGCAATTTCTGTGTTTCATCGTCAATAAGAAGGTCCAAGGGATACAGTAAACCTGAAGTGAAGCATCGGAAACTAAAACTGGACTCACAGGAGTGGTTCAAATCATAGTAAGTTAGAGTGTAAGTCCACTTTTACTGAAGTCGGCATTGTGCCTTTTGTATTAATTTCGGATGGAATTTCTGTGTTTCATCGTCAATAAGATTTTCGAAGGGATACAGTAAACCTGAAGTGAAGCATCGGAATCTAAAACTGGAATCACAGGAGAGGTTCAAATCATATAAAGATAGAGTGTCAGTCCTCTTGTACTTAAGTCGGCATAGTGCCTTTTGAATTTAATTCCGATGCAATTTCTGTGTTTCATTGGCAATAGGTAGGTCCAAGGGATACTGTAAACCAGAAGTGAAGCATCGGAATCTAAAACTGGACTCACAGGAGAGGTTCAATTCATAGAGAGTTTGAGTGTCATTCCTCTTGTACTTAAGTCGGCATTGTGAATTTTGTATTAAGTTCTGCTGCATTTTCTGTGTTTCATCGTCAATAAGAAGGTCCAAGGGATACAGGAAACCTGAAGTGAAGCATCGGAATCTAAAACAGGACTCACAGGAGAGGTTCAAATCATAGAAAGTTAGAGTATCAGTCCTCTTGTACTCAAGTCGGCATAGTGCCTTTTGAATTTAATTCCGATGTAATTTCAGTGTTTCATCGGCAATAAGAAGGTCCAAGAGATACAGTAAACCAGAAGTGAAGCATCGAAATCTAAAACTGGACTACCAGGAGAGGTTCAAATCATAGAAAGTTAGAGTGTCAGTCCTCTTGTACTTAAGTCGGCATTGTGAATTTTGTATTAAATTCGGATGCATTTTCTGTGTTTCATCGTCAATAAGAAGGTCCATGGGATACAGTAAACCTGAAGTGAAGCATCGGAATTTAAAACTGGACTCACAGGTGAGGTTCAAATCATAGAAAGTTAGAGTGTCAGTTCTCTTGTCCTTAAGTCGGCATTGTGCATTTTGTATTAAATTCGGATGCAATTTCTGTGTTTCATCGTCAATAATGAGGTCCAAGGGATACAGTAAACCTGAATTGAAGCATCAGAATCTAAAACTGGACTCACAGGAGAGGTTCAAATCATTGTAAATTAGAGTGTCAGTCCTCTTGTACTATATTCGGCATTGTGCCTTTTGTATTAAATTCGGATGCATCTTCTGTATTTCATCGTCAATAGGAAGGTCCAAGGGATACAGTAAACCGGAAGTGAGGCATCGGAATCTAAAACTGGACTCACAGGAGAGGTTCAAATCATAGAAAGTTAGAGTATCAGTCCTCTTGTACTCAAGTCGGCATAGTGCCTTTTGAATTTAATTCCGATGTAATTTCAGTGTTTCATCGGCAATAAGAAGGTCCAAGAGATACAGTAAACCAGAAGTGAAGCATCGAAATCTAAAACTGGACTACCAGGAGAGGTTCAAATCATAGAAAGTTAGAGTGTCAGTCCTCTTGTACTTAAGTCGGCATTGTGAATTTTGTATTAAATTCGGATGCATTTTCTGTGTTTCGCGTCAATAAGAAAGTCCAAGGGATACAGTAAACCTGAAGTGAAGCATCGGAATCTAAAACTGGACTCACAGGAGAGGTTCAGATCATACAAAGTTAGAGTGTCAGTCCTCCTGTACTTAAGTCGGCATTGTGCCTTTTGAATATAATTCCGATCCAATTTCTGTGCTTCATCGTCAATAAGAAGGTCCAAGGGATACAGTAAACCTGAAGTGAAGCATCGGAATCTAAAACAGGACTCACAGGAGAGGTTCAAATCATAGAAAGTTAGAGTGTCAGTCCGCTTGTACTTATGTCGGCATTGTGCCATTTGTATTAAATTCGGATGCAGTTTCTGTGTTTCATCGTCAATAAGAAGGTCCGAGGGGTACAGTAATCCTGAAGTGTAGCATCGGAATCTAAAACTGGACTTACAGGGGAGATTCAAATCATAGAAAGTTAGAGTGTGAGTCCTCTTGTATATAAGTCGGCATTGTGCCTCTTGAGATTAATTCCGAAGTAATTTCTGTGTTTCATCGTCAATAAGAAGGTCCAAGGGATACAGTAAACCTGAAGTGAAGCATCGGAATCTAAAATTGACTCACAGGAGAGGTTCAAATCATAGAAAGTTAGAGTGTCAGTCCGCTTGTACTTAAGTCGGCATTGTGACCTTTGTAGTAAATTCTGATGCAATTTCTGTGTTTCATCGTCAATAAGAAGAGCTGAGGGGTACAGTAAACCTGAAGTGATGCATCGGAATCTAAAACTGGACTCACAGGCTAGGTTCAAATCATAGAAAGTTAGAGTGTCACTACTCTTGTACTTGAGTCGGCATTGTGCCTATTGTATTAATTTCGGATGCTATTTCTGTGTTTCATCGTCAATAAGAAGATCCAAGGGATTCAGTAAACCTGAAGTGTAGCATCGGAATCTAAAACTAAACTGACAGGGGAGGTTCAAATCATAGAAAGTTAGAGTGTCAGTCCTCTTGTACTTAAGTCGGCATTGTGCCTCTTGAGTTTAATTCCGATGTAATTTCAGTGTTTCATCGTCAATAAGAAGGTCCAAGGGATACAGTAAACCTGAAGTGAAGCATCGGAATCTAAAAGAGGACTCACAGGGGAGGTTCAAATCATAGAAAGTTAGAGTGTCAGTCCTCTTGTACTTATGTCGGCATTGTGCCCTTTGTATTAAATTCGGATGCAATTTATGTGGTCATCGTCAATAATGAGGTCCATGGGATACAGTAAACCTGAATTGAAGCATTGGAATCTAAAACTGGACTCACAGGAGAGGTTCAAATCATTGAAAGTTAGAGTGTCAGTCCTCTTGTACATAATTCGGCATTGTGCTTTTTGTATTAAATTCGGATGCATCTTCTGTGTTTCATCGTCAATAAGAAGGTCCAAGGGATACAGTAAACCAGAAGTGAGGCATCGGAATCTAAAACTGGACTCACAGGAGAGGTTCAAATCATACAAAGTTAGAGTGTCAGTCCTCTTGTACTTAAGTCGACATTGTGCCTTTTGTATTAAATTCGGATGCAATATCTATGTTTCATCGTCAATAAGAAGGTCCAAGGGATACAGTAAACCTGATGTGAAGCATCGGAAACTAAAACTGGACTTACAGGAGTGGTTCAAATCATAGTAAGTTAGAGTGTAAGTCCTCTTTTACTGAAGTCGGCGTTGTGCCTTTTGTATTAATTCCGGATGGAATTTCTGTGTTTCATCGTCAATAAGATTTTCGAAGCGATACAGTAAACCTGAAGTGAAGTATCGGAATCTAAAACTGGACTCACAGGAGAGGTTCAAATAATAGAAAGTTAGAGTGTCAGTCCTCTTGTACTTAAGTCGACATTGTGCCTTTTGTATTAATTTCGGATGGAATTTCTGTGTTTCATCGTCAATAAGAATTTCCAAGGGATATAGTAAACCTGAAGTGAAGCATCAGAATCTAAAACTGGAATCACAGGAGAGGTTCAAACCTTAGAAAGATAGAGTGTCAGTCCTCTTGTACTTAAGTCGGCATAGTGCCTTTTGAATTTAATTCTGATGCAATTTCTGTGTTTCATTGGCAATAAGAAGGTCCAAGGGATACAGTAAACCAGAAGTGAAGCATCGAAATCTAAAACTGGACCCAAGGAGAGGTTCAAATCATAGAAAATTAGAGTATTAGTCCTCTTGTACTTAAGTCGGCATTGTGAATTTTGTATTAAATTGGGATGCATTTTCTGTGTTTCATCGTCAATAAGAAGGTCCAAGGGATACAGTAAACTTTAAGTGAAGCATCGGTATCTGAAACTGGACTCACAGGAGAGATTCAGATCATAGAAAGTTAGAGTGTCAGTCCTCCTGTACTTAAGTCGGCATTGTGCCTTTTGAATTTAATTCCGATGCAATTTCTGTGTTTCATCATCAATAATAAGGTCCAAGGGATTCAGTAAACCTGAAGTGAAGCATCGGAATCTAAAACAAGACTCACAGGAGAGGTTCAAATCATAGAAAGTTAAAGAGTCAGTCCTCTTGTACTTAAAACGGCATCGTGCCTTTTGAATTTAATTCGAAGCAATTTTTGTGTTTCATCGTCAATAAGACGGTCCAATGTATACAGTGAACCTGAAGTGAAGCATCGGAATCTAAAACTGGACTCGCAGGTGAGGTTCAAATCATAGAAAGTTAGAGTGTCAGTTCTCTTGTACTTAAGTCGACATTGTGCCTTTTGTATTATATTTGGATGCAATATCTGTGTTTCATCGTCAATAAGAAGGTCCAAGGGATACAGTAAACCTGAAGTGAAGCATTGGAATCTAAAATTGGACTCACTGGAGAGGTTCAAATCATAGAAAGGTAGAGTGTCAGTCCTCTTGTACTTAAGTCGGCATTGTGCCCTTTGTATTAAATTCGGATGTAATTTATGTGTTCATCGTCAATAATGAGGTTCAAGGGATACAGTAAACCTGAATTGAAGCATCAGAATCTAAAACTGGACTCACAGGAGAGGTTCAGATCATTGAAAGTTAGAGTGTCAGTCCTCTTGTACTTAATTCGGCATTGTGCCTTTTGTATTAAATTCGGATGCATCTTCTGTGTTTCATCGTCAATAAGAAGGTCCAAGGGATACAGTAAACCGGAAGTGAGGCATCGGAATCTAAAACTGGACTCACAGGAGAGGTTCAAGTCATAGAAAGTTAGAGTATCAGTCCTCTTGTACTTAAGTCGGCATAGTGCCTTTTGAATTTAATTCCGATGCAATTTCTGTGTTTCATCGGCAATAAGAAGGTCCAAAGGATACAACAAACCAGAAGTGAAGCATCGAAATCTAAAACTGGACTCACAGGAGAGGTTCAAATCATAGAAAATTAGAGTGTCAGTCCTCTTGTACTTAAGTCGGCATTGTGAATTTTGTATTAAATTCGGATGCAATTTCTGTGTTTCATCGTCAATAAGAAGGTCCAAGGGATACAGTAAACCTGAAGTGAAGCATCGGAATCTAAAACTGGACTCACAGGAGAGGTTCAGATCATAGAAAGTTGGAGTGTCAGTCCTCTTGTACTTAAGTCGGCATTGCGCCTTTTGTATTAATTGCGGAAGCAATTTCTGTGTTTCATCGTCAATAAGAAGATCCAAGGGATTCAGTAAACCTGAAGTGTAGCATCGGAATCTAAAACTGGACTCACAGGGGAGGTTCAAATCTTAGAAAGTTAGAGTGTCAGTCCTCTTGTACTTACGTCAGCATTGTGCCTCTTGAGTTTAATTCCGATTCAATTTCTGTGTTTCATCGTCAATAAGAAGGTCCAAGGGATACAGTAAACCTGAAGTGAAGCATCGGAATCTAAAACGGAACTCACAGGAGGGGTTCAAATCATAGAATGTTAGAGTGTTAATCCTCTTGTACATAAGTCGGCATTGTGCATTTTGTATTAAATTCGGATGCAATTTCTGTGTTTCATCGTCAATAAGAAGGTCCAAGGGATACAGTAAACCTGAAGTGAAGCATCGAAATCTAAAACAGGACTCACAGGAGACGTTCAGATCGTAGAAAGTTAGAGTGTCAGTCCTCTTGCACTTAAGTCGGCATTGTGCCCTTTGTATTAAATTCGGATGCAATTTATATGTTCATCGCCAATAATGAGGTCAAAGGGATACAGTAAACCTGAATTGAAGCATCGGAATCTAAAACTGGACTCACAGGAGAGGTTCAAATCATTGAAAGTTAGAGTGTCAGTCCTCTTGTACTTAATTCGGCATTGTGCTTTTTGTATTAAATTCGGATGCATCCTCTGTGTTTCATCGTCATTAAGAAGGTCCAAGGGATACAGTAAACCGGAAGTGAGGCATCGGAATCTAAAACTGGACTCACAGCAGAGGTTCAAATCATAGAAAGTTAGAGTGTCAGTCCTCTTGTACTTAAGTCGGCATTGTGCCTTTTGTATTAAATCCGGATGCAATTTCTGTGTTTCGTCGTCAATAAGAAGGTCCAAGGGATACCGTAAACCTGAAGTGAAGCATCGGAAACTAAAACTGGATTCACAGGAGTGGTTCAAATCATAGTAAGTTAGAGTGTAAGTCCTTCTTTACTGAAGTCGGCATTGTGCCTTTTGTATTAATTTCGGATGGAATTTCTGTGTTTCATCGTCAATAAGATTTTCGAAGGTATACAGTAAACCTGAAGTGAAGCATCGGAATCTAAAACTGGAGTCACAGGAGAGGTTCACATCATAGTAAGTTAGAGTGTAAGTCCTCTTTTACTGAAGTCGGCATTGTGCCTTTTGTATTTAATTCGATACAGTTTCTGTGTTTCATCGTCAAGAAGACGGTCCAATGTATACAGAAAACCTGAAGTGAAGCATCGGAATCTAAAACTGCACTCACAGGAGTGGTTCAAATCACCGAAAGTTAGAGTGTCAGTCCTCTTGTACTTTAGTCGGCATTGTGACTTTTGTATTAAATTCGGATGCAATTTCTGTGTTTCATCGTTAATAAGAAGGACAAAGGGATACAGTAAACCTGATGTGAAGCGTCGGAATCTAAAACTGGACTCACAGGAGAGGTTCAAATTTTTGAAAGTTAGAGTGTCAGTCCTCTTGTACTTAAGCCGGCATTGTGCCTTTTGTATTAAATTCGGATGCAATTTCTGTTTTCATCGTCAATAAGAAGGTCCAAGGGATACAGTAAACCTGGAGTGAAGCATCGGAATCTAAAACTGGACTCAGAGGAGAGGTTCAAATCATTGAAAGTTAGACTGTCAGTTATCTTGTACTTAATTCGGCATTGTGCCTTTTGTATTAAATTCGGATGCAATTTCAATGTTTCATCGTCAATAAGAACGTCCAAGGGATACAGTAAACCTGAAGTGAAGCATCTGAATCTAAAACTGGACTCACAGGAGAGGTTCAAATCATAGAAAGTTAGAGTGTCAGTCCTCATGTACTTAAGTCGGCATTGTGCCTTTTGAATTTAATTCCGACGAAATTTCTGTGTTTCGCCGTCAATGATAAGGTCCAAGGTCTACAGTAAACCTGAAGTGAAGCATCGGAATATAAAACTGGACTCACAGGAGAGGTTGAAATCACAGAAAGTCAGAGTGTCAGTCCTCTTGTACTTAAGTCAGCTTTGGGCCTTTTGTATTAAGTTCGGATGCAATTTCAGTGTTTCATCGTCAATAAGAAGGTCCAAGGGATACAGTAAACCTGAAGTGAAGTATCGGAATCTAAACCTGGACTCACAGGAGAGGTTCAAATCATAGAAAGTTAGAGTGTCAGACCTCTTGTACTAAAGTCGGCATTGTGCCTTTTGAATTTAATTCGATGCAACTTCTGTGTTTCATGGTCAATAAGAACGTCCAAGGTATACAGTAAACCTGAAGTGAGGCATCGGAATCTAAACTTGACTCACAGGAGAGGTCCAAATCATAGAAAGTTAGAGTGTCAGTCCTCTTGTACTTAAGTCGGCATTGTGCCTTTTGTATTAAATTCGGATGCAATATCTGTGTTCATCGTCAATAAGAAGGTCCAAGGGATACAGTAAACCTGAGGTGAAGCATTGGAATCTAAAACTGGACTCACAGGAGAGGTTCAAATCGTAGAAAGTTAGAGTGTCAGTCCTCTTGTACTTAAGTCGGCATTGTGCCTTTTGAATTTAATTCGATGAAATCTCAGTGTTTCATCGTCAAGAAGAAGGTCCATTGTATACAGAAAACCTGAAGTGAAGCATCGGAATCTAAAACTGCACTCACACTAGAGGTTCCAATTACAGAAAGTTAGAGTGTCAGTCCTCTTGTACGTAAGTCGGCTTTATGCCTTTTGTATTAAATTCGGATGCTATTTCTGTGTTTCATCGTCAATATGATGGTCCAAGGGATTCAGTAAACCGGACGTGAAGCATCGGAATCGAAAACTGGACTCACAGGAGAGGTTCAAATCATAGAGAGTTAGAGTGTCAGTCCTCTTGTACTTAAGTCGGCATTGTGACTTTTGTATTAAATTCGGATGCAATTTCTGTGTTTCATCGTCAATAAGAAGGTCCAAGGGATACAGTAAACCTGAAGTCGAGCATCGGAATCTAAAACTGGACTCAGAGGAGAGGTTCAAATCATTGAAAGTTAGTGTGTCAGTCCTCTTGTACTTCATTCGGCATTGTGCCTTTTGTATTAAATTCGGAAGCAATTTCTATGTTTCATCGTCAATAAGAACGTCCAAGGGATACCGTAAACCTGAAGTGAAGCATCTGAATCTAAAACTGCACTCACAGGAGAGGTTCAAATCATAGAAAGTTAGAGTGTCAGTCCTCTTGCACTTAAGTCGGCATTGTGCCCTTTGTATTAAATTCGGATGCAATTTATGTGTTCATCGCCAATAATGAGGTCCAAGGGATTTAGTAAACCTGAAGTGTAGCATCGGAATCTAAAACTGGACTCACAGGGGAGGTTCAAATCTTAGAAAGTTAGAGTGTCAGTCCTCTTGTACTTACGTCAGCATTGTGCCTCTTGAGTTTAATTCCGATTCAATTTCTGTGTTTCATCGTCAATAAGAAGGTCCAAGGGATACAGTAAACCTGAAGTGAAGCATCGGAATCTAAAACTGGACTCACAGGAGGGGTTCAAATCATAGAATGTTAGAGTGTTAATCCTCTTGAACTTAAGTCGGCATTGTGCATTTTGTATTAAATTCGGATGCAATGTCTGTGTTTCATCGTCAATAAGAAGGTTCAAGGGATACAGTAAACCTGAAGTGAAGCATCGAAATCTAAAACAGGACTCACAGGAGACGTTCAGATCGTAGAAAGTTAGAGTGTCAGTCCTCTTGCACTTAATTCGGCATTGTGCCCTTTGTATTAAATTCGGATGCAATTTATGTGTTCATCGCCAATAATGAGGTCCAAGGGATACAGTAAACCTGAATTGAAGCATCGGAATCTAAAACTGGACTCACAGGAGAGGTTCAAATCATTGAAAGTTAGAGTGCCAGTCCTCTTGTACTTAATTCGGCATTGTGCTTTTTGTATTAAATTCGGATGCATCCTCTGTGTTTCATCGTCAATAACAAGGTCCAAGGGATACAGTAAACCGGAAGTGAGGCATCGGAATCTAAAACTGGACTCCCAGCAGAGGTTCAAATCATAGAAAGTTAGAGTGTCAGTCCTCTTGTACTTAAGTCGGCATTGTGCCTTTTGTATTAAATTCGGATGCAATTTCTGTGTTTCGTCGTCAATAAGAAGGTCCAAGGGATACAGTAAACCTGAAGTGAAGCATCGGAAACTAAAACTGGACTCACAGGAATGGTTCAAATCATAGTAAGTTAGAGTGTAAGTCCTTTTTTACTGAAGTCGGCATTGTGCCTTTTGTATTAATTTCGGATGGAATTTCTGTGTTTCATCGTCAATAAGATTTTCGAAGGTATACAGTAAACCTGAAGTGAAGCATCGGAATCTAAAACTGGAGTCACAGGAGAGGTTCACATCATAGTAAGTTAGAGTGTAAGTCCTCTTTTACTGAAGTCGGCATTGTGCCTTTTGTATTTAATTCGATACAGTTTCTGTGTTTCATCGTCAATAAGACGCTACAAAGTATACAGAAAACCTGAAGTGAAGCATCGGAATGTAAAAATGCACTCACAGGAGAGGTTCAAAACACAGAAAGTTAGAGTGTCAGTCCTCTTGTACTTAAGTCGGCATTGTGCCTTTTGTATTAAATTCGAATGCAATTTCTGTGTTCATCGTCAATAAGAAGGTCCAAGGGATACAGTAAAACTGAAGTGATGCATCGGAATCTAAAATTGGACTCACAGGAGAGGTTCAAATCATAGATAGTTAGAGTGTCAGTATTCTTGTACTTAAGTCGTCATTGTGCCTTTTGAATTTAATTCGATGCAATTTCTCTGTTTCATCATCAAGAAGACGGTCCAATGTATACAGAATACCTGACGTGAAGCATCGGAATCTAAAACTGCACTCACAGGAGTGGTTCAAATCACAGAAAGTTAGAGTGTCAGTCCTGTTGTACTTTAGTCGGTATTGTGACTTTTGTATTAAATTCGGATGCAATTTCTGTGTTTCATCGTTAATAAGAAGGACAAAGGGATACAGTAAACCTGAAGTGAAGCGTCGGAATCTAAAACTGGACTCACAGGAGAGGTTCAAATAATTGAAAGTTAGAGTGTCAGTCCTCTTGTACGTAAGTCGGCATTGTGCCTTTTGTATTAAATTCGGATGCAATTTCTGTGTTCATCGTCAGTAAGAAAGGTCCAAGGGATACAGTAAACCTGAGGTGAAGCATTGGAATCTAAAACTGGACTCACAGGAGAGGTTCAAATCGTAGAAAGTTAGAGTGTCAGTCCTCTTGTACTTAAGTCGGCATTGTGCCTTTTGAATTTAATTCGATGAAATCTCAGTGTTTCATCGTCAAGAAGAAGGTCCATTGTATACAGAAAACCTGAAGTGAAGCATCGGAATCTAAAACTGCACTCACACTAGAGGATCCAATTACAGAAAGTTAGAGTGTCAGTCCTCTTGTACGTAAGTCGGCTTTATGCCTTTTGTATTAAATTCGGATGCTATTTCTGTGTTTCATCGTCAATATGATGGTCCAAGGGATTCAGTAAACCGGACGTGAAGCATCGGAATCGAAAACTGGACTCACAGGAGAGGTTCAAATCATAGAGAGTTAGAGTGTCAGTCCTCTTGTACTTAAGTCGGCATTGTGACTTTTGTATTAAATTCGGATGCAATTTCTGTGTTTCATCGTCAATAAGAAGGTCCAAGGGATACAGTAAACCTGAAGTCAAGCATCGGAATCTAAAACTGGACTCAGAGGAGAGGTTCAAATCATTGAAAGTTAGTGTGTCAGTCCTCTTGTACTTCATTCGGCATTGTGCCTTTTGTATTAAATTCGGAAGCAATTTCTATGTTTCATCGTCAATAAGAACGTCCAAGGGATACCGTAAACCTGAAGTGAAGCATCTGAATCTAAAACTGCACTCACAGGAGAGGTTCAAATCATAGAAAGTTAGAGTGTCAGTCCTCTTGCACTTAAGTCGGCATTGTGCCCTTTGTATTAAATTCGGATGCAATTTATGTGTTCATCGCCAATAATGAGGTCCAAGGGATTCAGTAAACCTGAAGTGTAGCATCGGAATCTAAAACTGGACTCACAGGGGAGGTTCAAATCTTAGAAAGTTAGAGTGTCAGTCCTCTTGTACTTACGTCAGCATTGTGCCTCTTGAGTTTAATTCCGATTCAATTTCTGTGTTTCATCGTCAATAAGAAGGTCCAAGGGATACAGTAAACCTGAAGTGAAGCATCGGAATCTAAAACTGGACTCACAGGAGGGGTTCAAATCATAGAATGTTAGAGTGTTAATCCTCTTGAACTTAAGTCGGCATTGTGCATTTTGTATTAAATTCGGATGCAATGTCTGTGTTTCATCGTCAATAAGAAGGTTCAAGGGATACAGTAAACCTGAAGTGAAGCATCGAAATCTAAAACAGGACTCACAGGAGACGTTCAGATCGTAGAAAGTTAGAGTGTCAGTCCTCTTGCACTTAATTCGGCATTGTGCCCTTTGTATTAAATTCGGATGCAATTTATGTGTTCATCGCCAATAATGAGGTCCAAGGGATACAGTAAACCTGAATTGAAGCATCGGAATCTAAAACTGGACTCACAGGAGAGGTTCAAATCATTGAAAGTTAGAGTGCCAGTCCTCTTGTACTTAATTCGGCATTGTGCTTTTTGTATTAAATTCGGATGCATCCTCTGTGTTTCATCGTCAATAACAAGGTCCAAGGGATACAGTAAACCGGAAGTGAGGCATCGGAATCTAAAACTGGACTCCCAGCAGAGGTTCAAATCATAGAAAGTTAGAGTGTCAGTCCTCTTGTACTTAAGTCGGCATTGTGCCTTTTGTATTAAATTCGGATGCAATTTCTGTGTTTCGTCGTCAATAAGAAGGTCCAAGGGATACAGTAAACCTGAAGTGAAGCATCGGAAACTAAAACTGGACTCACAGGAGTGGTTCAAATCATAGTAAGTTAGAGTGTAAGTCCTTTTTTACTGAAGTCGGCATTGTGCCTTTTGTATTAATTTCGGATGGAATTTCTGTGTTTCATCGTCAATAAGATTTTCGAAGGTATACAGTAAACCTGAAGTGAAGCATCGGAATCTAAAACTGGAGTCACAGGAGAGGTTCACATCATAGTAAGTTAGAGTGTAAGTCCTCTTTTACTGAAGTCGGCATTGTGCCTTTTGTATTTAATTCGATACAGTTTCTGTGTTTCATCGTCAATAAGACGCTACAAAGTATACAGAAAACCTGAAGTGAAGCATCGGAATGTAAAAATGCACTCACAGGAGAGGTTCAAAACACAGAAAGTTAGAGTGTCAGTCCTCTTGTACTTAAGTCGGCATTGTGCCTTTTGTATTAAATTCGAATGCAATTTCTGTGTTCATCGTCAATAAGAAGGTCCAAGGGATACAGTAAAACTGAAGTGATGCATCGGAATCTAAAATTGGACTCACAGGAGAGGTTCAAATCATAGATAGTTAGAGTGTCAGTATTCTTGTACTTAAGTCGTCATTGTGCCTTTTGAATTTAATTCGATGCAATTTCTCTGTTTCATCATCAAGAAGACGGTCCAATGTATACAGAATACCTGACGTGAAGCATCGGAATCTAAAACTGCACTCACAGGAGTGGTTCAAATCACAGAAAGTTAGAGTGTCAGTCCTGTTGTACTTTAGTCGGTATTGTGACTTTTGTATTAAATTCGGATGCAATTTCTGTGTTTCATCGTTAATAAGAAGGACAAAGGGATACAGTAAACCTGAAGTGAAGCGTCGGAATCTAAAACTGGACTCACAGGAGAGGTTCAAATAATTGAAAGTTAGAGTGTCAGTCCTCTTGTACGTAAGTCGGCATTGTGCCTTTTGTATTAAATTCGGATGCAATTTCTGTGTTCATCGTCAGTAAGAAAGGTCCAAGGGATACAGTAAACCTGGAGTGAAGCATCGGAATCTAAAACTGGACTCAGAGGAGAGGTTCAAATCATTGAAAGTTAGACTGTCAGTCCTCTTGTACTTAATTCGGCATTGTGCCTTTTGTATTAAATTCGGATGCAATTTCTATGTTTCATCGTCAATAAGAACGTAAAAGGGATACAGTAAACCTGAAGTGAAGCATCTGAATCTAAAACTGGAATCACAGGAGAGGTTCAAATCATAGAAAGTTAGAGTGTCAGTCCTCATGTACTTAAGTCGGCATTGTGCCTTTTGAATTTAATTCCGATGCAATTTCTGTGTTTCGCCGTCAATGAGAAGGTCCAAGGTATACAGTAAACCTTAAGTGAAGCATCGGAACCTAAAACTGGACTCACAGGAGAGGTTGAAATCACAGAAAGTCAGAGTGTCAGTCCTCTTGTACTTAAGTCAGCTTTGGGCCTTTTGTATCAAGTTCGGATGCAATTTCAGTGTTTCATCGTCAATAAGAAGGTCCAAGGGATACAGTAAACCTGAAGTGAAGTATCGGAATCTAAACCTGGACTCACAGGAGAGGTTCAAATCATAGAAAGTTAGAGTGTCAGTCCTCTGGTACTAAAGTCGGCATTGTGCCTTTTGAATTTAATTCGATGCAATTTCTGTGTTTCGTCGTCAATAAGAACGTCCAAGGTATACAGTAAACCTGAAGTGAAGCATCGGAATCTAAACTTGACTCACAGGAGAGGTTCAAATCATAGAAAGTTAGAGTGTCAGTCCTCTTGTACTTAAGTCGGCATTGTGCCTTTTGTATTAAATTCGGATGCAATATCTGTGTTCATCGTCAATAAGAAGGTCCAAGGGATACAGTAAACCTGAGGTGAAGCATTGGAATCTAAAACTGGACTCACAGGAGAGGTTCAAATCGTAGAATTTAGGGTGTCAGTCTTCTTGTACTTAAGTCGGCATTGTGCCTTTTGAATTTAATTCGATGCAATCTCTGTGTTTCATCGTCAAGAAGAAGGTCCATTGTATACAGAAAACCTGAAGTGAAGCATCGGAATCTAAAACTGCACTCACACTAGAGGTTCCAATTACAGAAAGTTAGAGTGTCAGTCCTCTTGTACTTAAGTCCGCATTGTGATTTTTGTATTAAATTAGGATGCAATTTCTGTGGTTCATCGTCAATATGATGGTCCAAGGGATTCAGTAAACCGGAAGTGAAGCATCGGAATCGAAAAATGGACTCACAGGAGAGGTTCAAATCATAGAAAGTTAGAGTGTCAGTCCTCTTGTACTTAAGTCGGCATTGTGACTGTTGCATTAAATTCGGATGCAATTTCTGTGTTTCATCGTCAATAAGAAGGTCCAAGGGATACAGTAAACCTGAAGTGAAGCATCGGAATCTAAAAGTGGAGTCACAGGAGTTGTTCAAATCATTGAATGTTAGAGTGTCAGTCCTCTCGTACTTAAGTCGGCATTGTGCCTTTTGTATTAAATTCGGATGCTATTTCTGTGTTCATCGTCAATAAGAAGGTCCAAGGGATACAGTAATCCTGAAGTGAAGCATCGGAATCTAAAACTGGACTCAGAGGAGAGGTTCAAATCATTGAAAGTTAGTGTGTCAGTCCTCTTGTACTTCATTCGGCATTGTGCCTTTTGTATTAAATTCGGAAGCAATTTCTATGTTTCATCGTCAATAAGAACGTCCAAGGGATACCGTAAACCTGAAGTGAAGCATCTGAATCTAAAACTGGACTCACAGGAGAGGTTCAAATCATAGACAGTTAGAGTGTCATTCCTCTTGTACTTAAGTCGGCATTGTGCCTTTTGAATTTCATTCCGATGCAATGTCTGTGTTTCGCCGTCAATAAGAAGGTCCAAGGTATACAGTAAACCTGAAGTGAAGCATCGGGATCTAAAACTGGACTCACAGGAGAGGTTCAAATCACAGAAAGTTAGAGTGTCAGTCCTCTTGTACTTAAGTCAGCATTGGGCCTTTTGTATTAAGTTCGGATGCAATTTCTGTGTTTACTCGTCAACAAGAAGGTCCTAGGGATACAGTAAACCTGAAGTGAAGCATCGGAATCTAAACCTGGACTCACAGGAGAGTTTCAAATCATAGAAAGTTAGAGTGTCAGTCCTCCTGGACTTAAGTCGGCATTGTGCCTTTTGAATTTAATTTGATGCAATTTCTGTGTTTCATCGTCAATAAGAACGTCCAAGGTATACAGTACATCTGAAGTGAAGCATCGAAATCTAAAACTGGACTCACAGGAGAGGTTCAAATCATTGAAAGTTAGTGTGTCAGTCCTCTTGTACTTAATTCTGCATTGTGCCTTTTGTATTAAATTCGGATGCAATTTCTGTGTTTTATCGTCTATAAGAAGGTCCAAGGGATACAGTAAACCTGAAGTGAAGCATCGGAAACTAAAACTGGACTCACAGGAGAGGTTCAAATCATTGAAAGTTAGAGTGTCAGTCCTCTTGTACTTAAGTCGGCATTGTGCCTTTTGAATTTAATTCGATGCTATTTCTGTTTTTCGTCGTCAATAAGAAGGTCCAAGGGATACAGTAAACCTGAAGTGAAGCATCGGAATCTAAAACAGGACTCACTGGAGAGGTTCAATTCAAAGAAAATTAGAGTGTCAGTCCTCTTGTACTTAATTCGGCATTGAGCCTTTAATATTAAATTCGGATGAAATTTCTGTGTTTCATCGTCAATAAGAAGGTCCAAGGGAGATAGTAAACCTGAAGAGAGACATCGGAATCTAAAACTGGACTCACAGGAGAGGTTCAAATCACAGAAAGTTAGAGTGTCAGTCCTCTTGTACTTAATTCGGCATTGAGCCTTTAATATTAAATTCGGATGAAATTTCTGTGTTTCATCGTCAATAAGAAGGTCCAAGGGAGATAGTAAACCTGAAGAGAGACATCGGAATCTAAAACTGGACTCACAGGAGAGGTTCAAATCACAGAAAGTTAGAGTGTCAGTCCTCTTGTACTTAAGTCGGCATTGTGCACATTGTATAAATTCGGATGCAATTTCTGTGTTTCATCGTCAATAAGAAGTTCCAAGGGATACAGTAAACCTGAAGTGAAGCATCGGAATCTAAAACTGGACTCACAGGAAGGGTTCAAATCATAGAAAGTTAGAGTGTCAGTCCTCTTGTACTTAAGTCAGCATTGGGCCTTTTGTATTAAGTTCGGATGCAAGTTCTGTGTTTACTCGTCAACAAGAAGGTCCTAGGGATACAGTAAACCTGAAGTGAAGCATCGGAATCTAAACCTGGACTCACAGAAGAGATTCAAATCATAGAAAGTTAGAGTGTCAGTCCTCTTGTACTTATGTCGGCATTGTGCCTTTTGAATTTAATTCCGATGCAATTTCTGTGTTTCGCCGTCAATAAGAAGGTCCAAGGTATACAGTAAACCTGAAGTGAAACATCGGAATCTAATACTGGACTCACAGGAGAGGTTCAAATCACAGAAAGTTAGAGTGTCAGTCCTCTTGTACTTAAGTCAGCATTGGGCCTTTTGTATTAAGTTCGGATGCAAGTTCTGTGATTACTCGTCAACAAGAAGGTCCTAGGGATACAGTAAACGTGAAGTGAAGCATCGGAATCTAAACCTGGACTCACAGAAGAGGTTCAAATCTTAGAAAGTTAGAGTGTCAGTCCTCTTGAACTTAAGTCGGCATTGTGCCTTTTGAATTTAATTTGATGCAATTTCTGTGTTTCATCGTCAATAAGAACGTCCAAGGTATACAGTAAATCTGAAGTGAAGCATCGGAATCTAAAACTGGACTCACAGGAGAGGTTCAAATCATTGAAAGTTAGTGTGTCAGTCCTCTTGTACTTAATTCTGCATTGTGCCTTTTGTATTAAATTCGGATGCAATTTCTGTGTTTTATCGTCTATAAGAAGGTCCAAGGGATACAGTAAACCTGAAGTGAAGCATCGGAAACTAAAACTGGACTCACAGGAGAGGTTCAAATCATTGAAAGTTAGAGTGTCAGTCCTCTTGTACTTAAGTCGGCATTGTGCCTTTTGAATTTAATTCGATGCAATTTCTGTGTTTCGCCGTCAATGAGAAGGTCCAAGGTATACAGTAAACCTTAAGTGAAGCATCGGAACCTAAAACTGGACTCACAGGAGAGGTTGAAATCACAGAAAGTCAGAGTGTCAGTCCTCTTGTACTTAAGTCAGCTTTGGGCCTTTTGTATCAAGTTCGGATGCAATTTCAGTGTTTCATCGTCAATAAGAAGGTCCAAGGGATACAGTAAACCTGAAGTGAAGTATCGGAATCTAAACCTGGACTCACAGGAGAGGTTCAAATCATAGAAAGTTAGAGTGTCAGTCCTCTGGTACTAAAGTCGGCATTGTGCCTTTTGAATTTAATTCGATGCAATTTCTGTGTTTCGTCGTCAATAAGAACGTCCAAGGTATACAGTAAACCTGAAGTGAAGCATCGGAATCTAAACTTGACTCACAGGAGAGGTTCAAATCATAGAAAGTTAGAGTGTCAGTCCTCTTGTACTTAAGTCGGCATTGTGCCTTTTGTATTAAATTCGGATGCAATATCTGTGTTCATCGTCAATAAGAAGGTCCAAGGGATACAGTAAACCTGAGGTGAAGCATTGGAATCTAAAACTGGACTCACAGGAGAGGTTCAAATCGTAGAATTTAGGGTGTCAGTCTTCTTGTACTTAAGTCGGCATTGTGCCTTTTGAATTTAATTCGATGCAATCTCTGTGTTTCATCGTCAAGAAGAAGGTCCATTGTATACAGAAAACCTGAAGTGAAGCATCGGAATCTAAAACTGCACTCACACTAGAGGTTCCAATTACAGAAAGTTAGAGTGTCAGTCCTCTTGTACTTAAGTCCGCATTGTGATTTTTGTATTAAATTAGGATGCAATTTCTGTGGTTCATCGTCAATATGATGGTCCAAGGGATTCAGTAAACCGGAAGTGAAGCATCGGAATCGAAAAATGGACTCACAGGAGAGGTTCAAATCATATAAAGTTAGAGTGTCAGTCCTCTTGTACTTAAGTCGGCATTGTGACTGTTGCATTAAATTCGGATGCAATTTCTGTGTTTCATCGTCAATAAGAAGGTCCAAGGGATACAGTAAACCTGAAGTGAAGCATCGGAATCTAAAACTGGAGTCACAGGAGTTGTTCAAATCATTGAATGTTAGAGTGTCAGTCCTCTCGTACTTAAGTCGGCATTGTGCCTTTTGTATTAAATTCGGATGCTATTTCTGTGTTCATCGTCAATAAGAAGGTCCAAGGGATACAGTAATCCTGAAGTGAAGCATCGGAATCTAAAACTGGACTCAGAGGAGAGGTTCAAATCATTGAAAGTTAGTGTGTCAGTCCTCTTGTACTTCATTCGGCATTGTGCCTTTTGTATTAAATTCGGAAGCAATTTCTATGTTTCATCGTCAATAAGAACGTCCAAGGGATACCGTAAACCTGAAGTGAAGCATCTGAATCTAAAACTGGACTCACAGGAGAGGTTCAAATCATAGACAGTTAGAGTGTCATTCCTCTTGTACTTAAGTCGGCATTGTGCCTTTTGAATTTCATTCCGATGCAATGTCTGTGTTTCGCCGTCAATAAGAAGGTCCAAGGTATACAGTAAACCTGAAGTGAAGCATCGGGATCTAAAACTGGACTCACAGGAGAGGTTCAAATCACAGAAAGTTAGAGTGTCAGTCCTCTTGTACTTAAGTCAGCATTGGGCCTTTTGTATTAAGTTCGGATGCAATTTCTGTGTTTACTCGTCAACAAGAAGGTCCTAGGGATACAGTAAACCTGAAGTGAAGCATCGGAATCTAAACCTGGACTCACAGGAGAGTTTCAAATCATAGAAAGTTAGAGTGTCAGTCCTCCTGGACTTAAGTCGGCATTGTGCCTTTTGAATTTAATTTGATGCAATTTCTGTGTTTCATCGTCAATAAGAACGTCCAAGGTATACAGTACATCTGAAGTGAAGCATCGAAATCTAAAACTGGACTCACAGGAGAGGTTCAAATCATTGAAAGTTAGTGTGTCAGTCCTCTTGTACTTAATTCTGCATTGTGCCTTTTGTATTAAATTCGGATGCAATTTCTGTGTTTTATCGTCTATAAGAAGGTCCAAGGGATACAGTAAACCTGAAGTGAAGCATCGGAAACTAAAACTGGACTCACAGGAGAGGTTCAAATCATTGAAAGTTAGAGTGTCAGTCCTCTTGTACTTAAGTCGGCATTGTGCCTTTTGAATTTAATTCGATGCTATTTCTGTTTTTCATCGTCAATAAGAAGGTCCAAGGGATACAGTAAACCTGAAGTGAAGCATCGGAATCTAAAACAGGACTCACTGGAGAGGTTCAATTCAAAGAAAATTAGAGTGTCAGTCCTCTTGTACTTAATTCGGCATTGAGCCTTTAATATTAAATTCGGATGAAATTTCTGTGTTTCATCGTCAATAAGAAGGTCCAAGGGAGATAGTAAACCTGAAGAGAGACATCGGAATCTAAAACTGGACTCACAGGAGAGGTTCAAATCACAGAAAGTTAGAGTGTCAGTCCTCTTGTACTTAATTCGGCATTGAGCCTTTAATATTAAATTCGGATGAAATTTCTGTGTTTCATCGTCAATAAGAAGGTCCAAGGGAGATAGTAAACCTGAAGAGAGACATCGGAATCTAAAACTGGACTCACAGGAGAGGTTCAAATCACAGAAAGTTAGAGTGTCAGTCCTCTTGTACTTAAGTCGGCATTGTGCACATTGTATAAATTCGGATGCAATTTCTGTGTTTCATCGTCAATAAGAAGTTCCAAGGGATACAGTAAACCTGAAGTGAAGCATCGGAATCTAAAACTGGACTCACAGGAAGGGTTCAAATCATAGAAAGTTAGAGTGTCAGTCCTCTTGTACTTAAGTCAGCATTGGGCCTTTTGTATTAAGTTCGGATGCAAGTTCTGTGTTTACTCGTCAACAAGAAGGTCCTAGGGATACAGTAAACCTGAAGTGAAGCATCGGAATCTAAACCTGGACTCACAGAAGAGATTCAAATCATAGAAAGTTAGAGTGTCAGTCCTCTTGTACTTATGTCGGCATTGTGCCTTTTGAATTTAATTCCGATGCAATTTCTGTGTTTCGCCGTCAATAAGAAGGTCCAAGGTATACAGTAAACCTGAAGTGAAACATCGGAATCTAATACTGGACTCACAGGAGAGGTTCAAATCACAGAAAGTTAGAGTGTCAGTCCTCTTGTACTTAAGTCAGCATTGGGCCTTTTGTATTAAGTTCGGATGCAAGTTCTGTGATTACTCGTCAACAAGAAGGTCCTAGGGATACAGTAAACGTGAAGTGAAGCATCGGAATCTAAACCTGGACTCACAGAAGAGGTTCAAATCTTAGAAAGTTAGAGTGTCAGTCCTCTTGAACTTAAGTCGGCATTGTGCCTTTTGAATTTAATTTGATGCAATTTCTGTGTTTCATCGTCAATAAGAACGTCCAAGGTATACAGTAAATCTGAAGTGAAGCATCGGAATCTAAAACTGGACTCACAGGAGAGGTTCAAATCATTGAAAGTTAGTGTGTCAGTCCTCTTGTACTTAATTCTGCATTGTGCCTTTTGTATTAAATTCGGATGCAATTTCTGTGTTTTATCGTCTATAAGAAGGTCCAAGGGATACAGTAAACCTGAAGTGAAGCATCGGAAACTAAAACTGGACTCACAGGAGAGGTTCAAATCATTGAAAGTTAGAGTGTCAGTCCTCTTGTACTTAAGTCGGCATTGTGCCTTTTGAATTTAATTCGATGCAATTTCTGTTTTTCATCGTCAATAAGAAGGTCCAAGGGATACAGTAAACCTGAAGTGAAGCATCGGAATCTAAAACAGGACTCACTGGAGAGGTTCAATTCAAAGAAAATTAGAGTGTCAGTCCTCTTGTACTTAAGTCGGCATTGTGCCTTTTGTATTAAATTCCGATGCAATTTCATTGTTCATCGTCAATAAGAAGGTCCAAGGGATACAGTAAACCTGAAGTGAAGCATCGGAATCTAAAACTGGACTCACAGGAGAGGTTCAAATCATTGAAAGTTAGAGTGTCAGTCCTCTTGTACTTAATTCGGCATTGAGCCTTTAATATTAAATTCGGATGAAATTTCTGTGTTTCATCGTCAATAAGAAGGTCCAAGGCAGATAGTAAACCTGAAGAGAGACATCGGAATCTAAAACTGGACTCACAGGAGAGGTTCAAATCACAGAAAGTTAGAGTGTCAGTCCTCTTGTACTTAAGTCGGCATTGTGCACATTGTATAAATTCGGATGCAATTTCTGTGTTTCATCGTCAATAAGAAGTTCCAAGGGATACAGAAAACCTGAAGTGAAGCATCGGAATCTAAAACTGGACTCACAGGAGGGGTTCAAATCATAGAGAGTTAGAGTGTCAGTCCTCTTGTACTTAAGTCGGCATTGTGCCTTTTAAATTTAATTCCGATGCAATTTCTGTGTTTCGCCGTCAATAAGAAGATCCAAGGTATACAGTAAACCTGAAGTGAAGCATCGGAATCTAAAACTGGACTCACAGGAGAGGTTCAAATCACAGAAAGTTAGAGTGTCAGTCCTCTTGTACTTAAGTCAGCATTGGGCCTTTTGTATTAAGTTCGGATGCAATTTCTGTGTTTACTCGTCAACAAGAAGGTCCTAGGGATACAGTAAACCTGAAGTGAAGCATCGGAATCTAAACCTGGACTCACAGAAGAGGTTCAAATCATAGAAAGTTAGAGTGTCAGTCCTCTTGTACTTAAGTCGGCATTGTGCCTTTTGAATTTAATTCGATGCAATTTCTGTGTTTCATCGTCAATAAGAACGTCCAACGTATACAGCAAATCTGAAGTGAAGCATCGGAATCTAAAACTGGACTCACAGGAGAGGTTCAAATCATTGAAAGTTAGTGTGTCAGTCCTCTTGTACTTAATTCTGCATTGTGCCTTTTGTATTAAATTCGGATGCAATTTCTGTGTTTTATCGTCTATAAGAAGGTCCAAGGGATACAGTAAACCTGAAGTGAAGCATCGGAAACTAATACTGGACTCACAGGAGAGGTTCAAATCATTGAAAGTTAGAGTGTCAGTCCTCTTGTTCTTAAGTCGGCATTGTGCCTTTTGAATTTAATTCGATGCAATTTCTGTTTTTCATCGTCAATAAGAAGGTCCAAGGGATACAGTAAACCTGAAGTGAAGCATCGGAATCTAAAACTGGACTCACAGGAGAGGTTCAATTCAAAGAAAATTAGAGTGTCAGTCCTCTTGTACTTAAGTCAGCATTGGGCCTTTTGTATTAAGTTCGGATGCAATTTCTGTGTTTCATCGTCAATAAGAATGTCCAAGGGAAACAGTAAACCTGAAGTGAAGCATCGGAATCTAAAACTGGACTCACAGGAGAGGTTCAAATCATTGAAAGTTAGAGTGTCAGTCCTCTTGTACTTAAGTCGGCATTGTGCTTTTTTTTTATTAAATTTTTATGCAATTTCTATGTTTCATCGTCAATAAGAACGTCCAAGGGATACAGTAAACGTGAAGTGAAGCATCTGAATCTAAAACTGGACCCACAGGAGAGGTTAAAATCATAGAAAGTTAGAGTGTCAGTCCTCTTGTACTTAAGTCGGCATTGTGCTTTTTGAATTTAATTCCGATGCAATTTCTGTGTTTCGCCGTCAATAAGAAGGTCCAAGGTATACAGTAAACCTGAAGTGAAGCATCGGAATCTAAAACTGGACTCACAGGAGAGGTGCAAACCATAGAAAGTTAGAGTGTCAGTCCTCTTGTACTTAAGTCGGCATTGTTCCTTTTGTATTAATGTCGGATGCAATTTCTGTGTTTCATCGTCAGTAAGAACGTCCAAGGGATACAGTAAACCTGAAGTGAAGCATCGGAATCTAAACCTGGACTCACAGGAGAGGTTCAAATCATAGAAAGTTAGAGTGTCAGTCCTCTTGTACTTAAGTCGGCATTGTGCCTTTTGTATTAAACTCGGATGCTATATCTGTGTTCATCGTCAATAAGAAGGTCCAAGGGATACAGTAAACCTGAAGTGAAGCATCGGAATCTAAAACTGGACTCTGAGGAGAGGTTCAAATCATTGAAAGTTACAGTGTCAGTCCTCTTGTACTTCATTTGGCATTGTGCCTTTTGTATTAAATTCGGATGCAATTTCTATGTTTCATCGTCAATAAGAACGTCCAAGGGATACCGTAAACCTGAAGTGAAGCACCTGAATCTAAAACTGGACTCACAGGAGAGTTTCAAACCATAGAAATTTAGAGTGTCAGTCCTCTTGTACTTAAGTCGGCATTGTGCCTTTTGAATTTAATTCCGATGCAATTTCTGTGTTTCGCCGTCAATAAGAAGGTCCAAGGTATACAGTAAACCTGAAGTGAAGCATCGGAATCTAGAACTGGACTCACAGGAGAGGTTCAATTCAAAGAAAATTAGAGTGTCAGTCCTCTTGTACTTAAGTCAGCATTGGGCCATTTGTATTAAGTTCGGATGCAATTTCTGTGTTTCATCGTCAATAAGAAGGTCCAAGGGAAACAGTAAACCTGAAGTGAAGCATCGGAATCTAAAACTGGACTCAAAGGAGAGGTTCAAAACATTGAAAGTTAGAGTGTCAGTCCTCTTGTACTTAAGTCGGCATTGTGCCTTTTGAATTTAATTCCGATGCAATTTCTGTGTTTCGCCGTCAATAAGAAGGTCTAAGGTATACAGTAAACCTGAAGTGAAGCATCGGAATCTAAAACTGGACTCACAGGAGAGGTGCAAACCATAGAAAGTTAGAGTGTCAGTCCTCTTGTACTTAAGTCGGCATTGTGCATTTTGTATTAAAGTCGGATGCAATTTCTGGGTTTCATTGTCAGTAAGAACGTCCAAGGGATACAGTAAACCTGAAGTGAAGCATCTGAATCTAAAACTGGACCCACAGGAGAGGTTCAAATCATAGAAAGTTAGAGTGTCAGTCCTCTTGTACTTAAGTCGGCATTGTGCCTTTTGAATTTAATTCCGATGCAATTTCTGTGTTTCGCCGTCAATAAGAAGGTCTAAGGTATACAGTAAACCTGAAGTGAAGCATCGGAATCTAAAACTGGACTCACAGGAGAGGTGCAAACCATAGAAAGTTAGAGTGTCAGTCCTCTTGTACTTAAGTCGGCATTGTGCCTTTTGTATTAAAGTCGGATGCAATTTCTGTGTTTCATTGTCAGTAAGAACGTCCAAGGGGTACAGTAAACCTGATGTGAAGCATCTGAATCTAAACCTGGACTCACAGGAGAGGTTCAAATCATAGAAAGTTAGAGTGTCAGTCCTCTTGTACTTAAGTCGGCATTGTGCCTTTTGTATTAAATTCGGATGCTATTTCTGTGTTCATCGTCAATAAGAAGGTCCAAGGGATACAGTAAACCTGAAGTGAAGCATCGGAATCTAAAACTGGACTCAGAGGAGAGGTTCAAATCATTGAAAGTTACAGTGTCAGTCCTCTTGTACTTCATTAGGCATTGTGCCTTTTGTATTAAATTCGGATGCAATTTCTATGTTTCATCGTCAATAAGAGCGTCCAAGGGATACCGTCAACCTGAAGTGAAGCATCTGAATCTAAAACTGGACTCACAGGAGAGTTTCAAATCATAGAAATTTAGAGTTTCAGTCCTCTTGTACTTAAGTCGGCATTGTGCATTTGAATTTAGTTCCGATGCAATTTCTCTGTTTCTCCGTCAATAAGAAGGTCCAAGGTATACAGTAAACCTGAAGTGAAGCATCGGAATCTAAAAGTGGACTCACAGGAGAGGTTCAAATCACAGAAAGTTAGAGTGTCAGTCCTCTTGTACTTAAGTCAGCATTGGGCCTTTTGTATTAAGTTCGGATGCAATTTCTGTGTTTCATCGTCAACAAGAAGGTCCTAGGGATACAGTAAACCTGAAGTGAAGCATCAGAATCTAAACCTAGGCTCACAGGACAGGTTCAAATCATAGAAATTTAGAGTGTCAGTCCCCTTGTACTTAAGTCGGCATTGTGCCTTTTGAATTAATTTCGATGCAATTACGGTGTTTCATCGTCAATAACAACGTCCAAGGTATACAGTAAATCTGAAGTGAAGCATCGGAATCTAAAACTGGACTCACAGGAGAGGTTCAATTCAAAGAAAATTAGAGTGTCAGTCCTCTTGTACTTAAGTCGGCATTGTGCCTTTTGCATTAAATTCCGATGCAATTTCAGTGTTCATCGTCAATAAGAAGGTCCAAGGGATACAGTAAACCTGAATTGAAGCATCGGAATCTAAAACTGGACTCACAGGAGGTGTTCAAATCATAGAAAGTTAGGGTGTCAGTCCTCTTGTACTTAAGTCGGCATTGTGCCTTTTGAGTTTAATTCCGATGCAATTTCTGTGTTTCATCGTCAATAAGAAGGTCCAAGGGAGATAGTAAACATGAAGAGACGCATCGGAATCTAAAACCGGACTCACAGGAGAGGTTCAAATCATAGAAAGTTAGAGTGTCAGTCCTCTTGTACTTAAGTCGGCATTGTGCACTTTGTATACATTCGGATGCAGTTTCTGTGTTTCATCGTCAATAAGAAGTTCCAAGGGATACAGTAAACCTGAAGTGAAGCATCAGAATCTAAAACTGGATTCACAGGAGGGGTTCAAATCATAGAAAGTTAGAGTGTCAGTCCTCTTGTACTTAAGTCGGCATTGTGCCTTTTGAATTTAATTCCGATGTAATTTCTATGTTTCTCCGTCAATACGAAGGTCCAAGGTATACAGTAAACCTGAAGTGAAGCATCGGAATCTAAAACTGGATTCAGAGGAGTGGTTCAAATCACAGAAAGTTAGAGTGTCAGTCCTCTTGTACTTAAGTCAGCATTGGGCCTTTTGTATTAAGTTCGGATGCAATTTCTGTGTTTCATCGTCAATAAGAAGCTCCAAGGGAAACAGTAAACCTGAGGTGAAGCATCGGAATCTAAAACTGGACTCACAGGAGAGGTTCAAATCATTGAAAGTTAGAGTGTCAGTCCTCTTGTACTTAAGCAGCATTGTGCTTTTTTTATTAAATTTGTATGCAATTTCTATGTTTCATCGTCAATAAGAACGTCCAAGGGATACAGTAAACCTGAAGTGAAGCATCTGAATCTAAAACTGGACTCACAGGAGAGGTTCAAATCATTGAAAGTTAGAGTGTCAGTCCACTTGTACTTAAGTCGCCATTGTGCCTTTTGTATTAAATTCCGATGCAATTTCAGTGTTCATCGTCAATAAGAAGGTCCAAGGGATACAGTTAACCTGACGTGAAGCATCGGAATCTAAAACTGGACTCACAGGAGAGGTTCAAATCATTGAAAGTTAGAGTGTCAGTCCTCTTGCACTTATTCGGCATTGAGCCTTTTGTATTAAATTCGGATGAAATTTCTGTGTTTCATCGTCAATAAGACGGTCCAAGGGAGACAGTAAACCTGTAGTGAGGCATCGGAATCTAAAACTGGACTCACAGGAGAGGTTCAAATCATAGAAAGTTAGAGTGTCAGTCCTCTTGTACTTAAGTTGGCATTGTGCGCTTTGTATTAAATTCTGATGCAATTTCTATGTTTCACCGTCAATAAGAACGTCCAAGGGATACCGTAAACCTGAAGTGAAGCACCTGAATTTAAAACTGGACTCACAGGAGAGGTTCAAATTATAGAAAGTTAGAGTGTCAGTCCTCTTGTACTTAAGTCGGCATTGTGCCTTTTGAATTTAATTCGATGCAATTTTTGTGTTTCATCGTCAAGAAGACGGTCCAATGTATACAGAAAACCTGACGTGAAGCATCGGAATCCAAAACTGCACTCACAGGAGAGGTTCAAATCACAGAAAGTTAGAGTGTCAGTCCTCTTGTACTTAATTCGGCTTTGTGCCTTTTGTATTAAATTCGGATGGAAATTCTGTGATTCATCGTCAATAAGAACGCCCAAAGTATACAGTAAACCTGAAGTGAAGCTTCGGAATCTAAAACTGGACTCACAGGAGAAGTTCAAATCATAGAAAGTTAGAGTGTCAGTCCTCTTGTACTTAAGTCGGCATTGTGACTTTTGTATTAAATTCGGATGCAATTTCTGTGTTTCATCGTCAATAAGAAGGTCCGAGGGATACAGTAAACCTGAAGTGAAGCATCGGAATCTAAAACTGGACTCACAGGAGAGGTTCAAATCATTGAAAGTTAGAGTGTCAGTCCTCTTGTACTTAAGTCGGCATTGTGCCTTTTGAATTTAATTCGATGCAATTTCTGTGATTCATCGTCAATAAGAACGTCCAAGGTATACAGTAAACCTGAAGTGAAGCATCGGAATCTAAAACTGGACTCACAGAAGAGGTGCAAACCATAGAAAATTAGAGTGTCTGTCCTCTTGTACTTCATTCGGCATTGTGCCTTTTGTATTAAATTCGGATGCAATTTCTGTGTGTCATCGTCAGTAAGAAGGTCCAAGGGATACAGTAAACCTGAAGTGAAGCATCGTAATCTAAAACTGGACTCACTGGAGATGTTCAAATCATTGAAAGTTAGAGTGTCAGTTCTCTTGTACTTAATTCTGCATTGTGTCTTTTGTATTAAATTCGGATGCAATTTCTGTGTTTCATCGTCTATCAGAAGGTCCAAGGCATACAGTAAACCTGAAGTCAAGCACCGGAATCTAAAACTGGACTCACAGGAGAGGTTCAAGTCATTGAAAGTTAGTGTGTCAATCCTCTCGTACGTAAGTCGGCATTGTGCCTTTTGAATTTAATTCGATGCAATTTCTGTGTTTCATTGTCAACAAGAAGGTCATAAGGATACAGTAAACCTGATGTGAAGCATCGGAATCTAAAACTGGACTCACAGGACCTCTTGTACTTAAGTCGGCATTGTGCCTTTTGTATTAAATTCGAATGGAATTTCTGTGTTTCATCGTCAATAAGAAGGTCCAAGCGATACAGTAAACCTGAAGTGAAGCATCGGAATCTAAAACTGGTCTGACAGGAGAGTTTCAGATCATAGAAAACTAGAGTGTCAGTCCTCTTGTACTTAAGTCGGCATTGTGACTTTTGAATTTAATTCCGATGCAATTTCTGTGTTTCCCGTCAATAAGAAGGTCAAGGTATACAGTAAACTTGAAGTGAAGCATCGGCTCTAAAACTGGACTTACAGGAGAGGTTCAAATCATAGAAAGTTAGAGTGTCAGTCCTCTTGTACTTAAGTCGGCATTGTGTTTTTTGAATTTTATTCCGATGCAATTTCTGTGCTTCATCGTCAGTAAGAAGGTCCAAGGTATACAGTAAAACTGAAGTGAAGCATCGGAATCTAAAACTTGACTCACAGGAGAGGTTCAAATCATTGAAAGTTACAGTGTCAGTCCTCTTGTCCTTAAGTCTGCATTGTGCTTTTTGAATTTAATTCGATGCAATTTCAGTATTTCATCGTCAATGAGAAGGTCCAAAGGGATACAGTAAACCTGAAGTGAAGCATCGGAATCTAAAACTGGACTCACAGGAGAGGTTCAAATCATTGATTGTTAGAGTGTCAGTCCTGTTGTACTTAAGTTGGCATTGAGACTTTTGTATTAAATTCGGTGGCAATTTCTGTTTTTCATCGTCAATAAGAAGGTCCAAGGGATAGAGTAAACCTGAAGAGAAGCATCGGAATCTAAAACTGGACTCACAGGAGAGGTTCAAATCATAGAAAGTTAGAGTGTCAGTCCTCTTGTACTTAAGTCGGCATTGTGGATTTTGGATTAAATTCGGATGCAATTTCTGTGTTTCATCGTCAATAAGAAGGTCCAAGGGATACAGTAAACCTGAAGTGAAGTATCGGAATCTAAAACTGGACTCACAGGAGAGGTTCAAATCATTGAAAGTTAGAGTGTCAGTCCTCTTGTACTTAATTCGGCATTGTGCCTTTTGTATGAAACTCGGATGCAATTTATGTGTTTCATCGTCAATAAGAAGGTCCAAGTGATACAGTAAATCTGAAGTGAAGCATCGGAATCTAAAACTGGCTCACAGGAGAGGTTCAAATCATAGAAAGTTAGAGTGTCAGTCCTCTTATACTTAAGTCGGCATTGTGCCTTTCGAATTTAATTCCGATGCAATTTCTGTGCTTCATCGTCAATATGAAGGTTTAAGGTATACAGTAAACCAGAAATGAAGCATCAGAATCTAAAACTAGACTCACAGGAGAGGTTCAAATCAAAGAAAGTTAGAGAGTCAGTCCTCTTGTACTTAAGTCGGCATTGTGCTTTTTGTATTTATTTAGATGCAATTTCTGTGTATCATCGTCAATAAGAAGGTCCAAGGTATACAGTAAACCTGAAGTGAACATCGGAATCTAAAACTGGACTCACAGGAGAGGTTCAAATCATATAAAGTTAGATTGTCAGTCCTCTTATACTTAAGTCGGTATTGTGCCTTTTGAATTTAATTCGATGCAATTTCTGTGTTTCATCGTCAATAAGAAGGTCCAAGGCATACAGTAAACCTGAAGTGAAGCATCGGAATGTAAAAGTGGACTCACAGGAGGGGTTCAAATCATAGAGAGTTAGAGTGTCAGTCCTCTTGTACTTACGTCGGTATTTTGCCTCTTGTATTAGGTTCGTATGCAAATTCTGTGTTTCATCGTCAATAAGAACGTCCAAGGTATACAGTAAACCTGAAGTGAAGCATCGGAATCTAAAACTGGACTCACTGGAGAGGTTCAAATCAATGAAAATTAGAGTGTCAGTCCTCTTGTACTTAAGTCGGCATTGTGCCTTTTGAATTTAATTCCGATGCAATTTCTGTGTTTCGTCAACAATAAGAAGGTCCAAGGTATACAGTAAAACTGATGTGAAGCATCGGAATGAAAAACTGGACTCACAAGAGAGGTTCAAATCATAGAATGTTAGAGTTTCAGTCCTCTTGTACTTAACTTGGCATTGTGCCTTTTGTATTAATTTAGGATGCGATTTCTGTGTTTCATCGTCAATAAGAAGGTCCAAGGGATACAGTGAACCTGAAGTGAAGCATCGGAATCTAAAACTGGACTCACAGGAGAGGTTCAAATCATAGAAAGTTAGAGTGTCAGTCCTCTTGTACTTAAGTCGGCATTGTGCCTTTTGTATTAAATTCGGATGCAATTTCTGTGTTTCATCGTCAATAAGAAGGTCCAAGGGATACAGTAAACCTGAAGTGAAGCATCGAAAACTGAAACTGAACTCACAGCAGAGGTTCAAATCATAGAAAGTTAGATTGTCAGTCCTCTTGTACTTAGGTCTGCATTGTGCATTTTGAATTTAATTCCGAGGCAATTTCTGTGTTTCGCCGTCAATAAGAAGGTCCAATGTATACAGTAAATCTGAAGTGTAGCATCGGAATCTAGAACTGGACTCACAGGAGCGGTTCAAATCATAAAAAGTTAGAGTGTCAGTCCTCTTATACTTAAGTCGGCATTGTGCCTTTCCAATTTAATTCCGATGCAATTTCTGTGCTTCATCGTCAATAAGAAGGTTTAAGGTATACAGTAAACCAGAAATGAAGCATCAGAATCTAAAACTAGACTCACAGGATAGATTCAAATCAAAGAAAGTTAGAGTGTCAGTCCTCTTGTACTTAAGTCGGCATTGTGCTTTTTGTATTTATTTAGATGCAATTTCTGTGTATCATCGTCAATAAGAAGGTCCAAGGTATAAAGTAAACCTGAAGTGAAGCATCGGGATGTAAAAGTGGACTCACAGGAGGGGTTCCAATCATAGACAGTTAGAGTGTCAGTCCTCTTGTACTTACGTCGGTATTTTGCCTTTTGTATTAGGTTCGGATGCAATTTCTGTGTTTCATCGTCAATAAGAAGGTCCAAGGGATACAGTAAACCTAAAGTGAAGCATTGGAATCTAAAACTGGACTCACAGGAGAGGTTCAAATCAATGAAAATTAGAGTGTCAGTCCTCTTGTACTTAAGTCGGCATTGTGCCTTTTGAATTTAATTCCGATGCAATTTCTGTGTTTCGCCGTCAATAAGAAGGTCCAAGGTATACAGTAAACCTGAAGTGAACATCGGAATCTAAAACTGGACTCACAGGAGAGGTTCAAATCACAGAAAGTTAGAGTGTCAGTCCTCTTGTGCTTAAGTAGGCATTGTGCCTTTTGAATTTAATTCGATGCAATTTCTGTGTTTCATCGTCAATAAGAGGTCCAAGGTATACATTAAACCTGAAGTGAAGCATCGGAAAGTAAAAGTGGACTCACAGGAGGGGTTCAAATCATAGAGAGTTAGAGTGTCAGTCCTTTTGTACTTACGTCGGTATTTTGCCTTTTGTATTAGGTTCGGATGCAATTTCTGTGTTTCATCGTCAATATGAACGTCCAAGGTATACAGTAAACCTGAAGTGAAACATCGGAATCTAGAACTGGACTCACAGGAGAGGTTCAAATCAATGAAATTAGAGTGTCAGTCCTCTTGTACTTAAGTCGGCATTGTGCCTTTTGAATTTAATTCCGATGCAATTTCTGTGCTTCATCGTCAATAAGAAGGTTTAAGGTATACAGTAAACCAGAAGTGAAGCATCAGAATCTAAAACTAGACTCACTGGAGAGGTTCAAATCAAAGAAAGTTAGAGTGTCAGTCCTCTTGTACTTAAGTCGGCATTATGCTTTTTGTATTTATTTAGATGCAATTTCTGTGTATCATCGTCAATAAGAAGGTCCAAGGTATACAGTAAACCTGAAGTGAAGCATCGGAATGTAAAAGTGGACTCACAGGAGGGGTTCAAATCATAGAAAGTTAGAGTGTCAGTCCTCTTGTACTTACGTCGGTATTTTGCCTTTTGTATTAGGTTCGGATGCAATTTCTGTGTTTCATCGTCAATAAGAAGGTACAAGGGATACAGTAAACCTGAAGTGAAGCATCGGAATCTAAAACTGGACTCACAGGAGAGGTTCAAATCAATGAAAATTAGAGTGTCAGTCCTCTTGTACTTAAGTCGGCATTGTGCCTTTTGAATTTAATTCCGATTCAATTTCTGTGGTTCGCCGTCAATAAGAAGGTCCAAGGTATACAGTAAACCTGAAGTGAACATCGGAATCTAAAACTGGACTCAAAGGAGAGGTTCAAATCATAGAAAGTTAGAGTGTCAGTCCTCTTGTGCTTAAGTCGGCATTGTGCCTTTTGAATTTAATTCGATGCAATTTCTGTGTTTCATCGTCAATAAGAAGGTCCAAGGTATACAGTAAACGTGAAGTGAAGCATCGGAATCTAAAACTGGGCTCACAGGAGAGGTTCAAATCATGGAACGTAAGAGTGTCAGTCCTCTTGTACTTAAATCGGCATTGTGCCTTTTGTATTAAATTCGGATGCAATTTCTGTGTTTCATCGTCAATACGAAGGTCCAAGGGATACAGTAAACCTGAAGTAACGCATCGGAATCTAAAACAGGACTCACAGGAGAGGTTGAAATCATTGAAAGTTAGAGTGTCAGTCCTCTTGTACTGAAGACGGCAATGTGCCTTTTGTATTAAATTCGGATGCAACTTCTGTATTTCATCGTCAATAAGGAGGTCCAAGGAAACAGTAAACCAGAAGTAAAGCATCGGAAACTAAAACTGGACTCACAAGAGAGGTTCAAATCATAGAAAGTTAGTGTCAGTCCTCTTGTACTTAAGTCGGCATTGTGCATTTTGAATTTAATTCCGATGCAATGTCTGTCTTTCGACGACAATAAGAAGGTCCAAGGTATACAGTAAACCTGAAGTGAAGCATCTGAATCTAGAACTATACTCACAGGAGTGGTTCAGATCATAGAAAGTTAGAGTGTCAGTCCTCTTGTACTTAAGTCGGCATTGTGCCTTTTGAATTTAATTCCGATGCAATTTCTGTGTTTCCCGTCAATAAGAAGGTCAAGGTATACAGTAAACTTGAAGTGAAGCATCGGAATCTAAAACTGGACTTACAGGGGACGATCAAATCATAGAAAGTTAGAGTGTCAGTCCTCTTGTACTGAAGTCGGCATTGTGCCTATTGAATTTTATTTTGATGCAATTTCTGTGCTTCATCGTCAGTAAGAAGGTCAAAGGTATACAGTAAAACTGAAGTGAAGCATCGGAATCTAAAACTTGACTCAAAGGAGTGGTTCCAATCATTGAAAGTTAGAGTGTCAGTCCTGTTGTACTTAAGTCGGCATTGAGACTTTTGTATTAAATTCGGATGCAATTTCTGTGTTTCATCGTCAATAAGAAGGTCCAAGCGATAGAGTAAACCTGAAGTGAAGCATCGGAATCTAAAACTGGTCTCACAGGAGAGGTTCAAATCATAGTATGTTAGAGTTTCAGTCCTCTTGTACTTATCTCGGCGTTGTGCCTTTAGTATTAAATTAGGATGCAATTTCTGTTTTTCATCGTCAATAAGATGGTCCATGGGATACAGTAAACCTGAAGTGAAGCATCGGAATCTAAAACTGGACACACAGGAGAGGTTCAAATCATAGAAATGTAGAGTGTCAGTCCGCTTGTACTTAAGTCGGCATTGTGCCTTTTGTGAAAAATTCGGATGCAATTTCTGTGTTTCATCGTCAATAGGAAGATATAAGGGATACAGTAAACCTGAAGTGAAGCATCGGAATCTAACACTGGACTCACAGTAGAGGTTCAATTCATTGAAAGTTAGAGTGTTAGGCCTATTGTACTTAAGTCGGCATTGAGACTTTTGTATTAAATTCGGATGCAATTTCTGTGTTTCATCGTCAATAAGAAGGTCCAATGTATACAGTGAACCTGAAGTGAAGCATCGGAATCTAAAACTGGACTCACAGGAGAGGTTCAAATCATAGAAAGGTTTAGTGACAGTCCTCTTGTGCTTAAGTCGGCATTGTGCCCTTTGAATTTAATTCGATGCAATTTCTGTGTTTCATCGTCAATAACAAGGTCCAAGATATACAGTAAACGTGTAGTGAAACATCGGAATCTAAAACTGGGCTCACAGGAGAGGTTCAAATCATAGAGCGTTAGAGTGTCAGTCCTCTTGTACTTAAGTCGGCATTGTGCCTTTTGAATTAAATTCGGATGCAATTTCTGTGTTTCATCGTCAATAAGAAGGTCCAAGGGATACATTAAACCTGAAGTGAAGCATCGGACTCTAAAACTGGTCTCACAGGTGAGGTTCAAATCATTGAAAGTTAGAGAGTCAGTCCTCTTGTACTTATGTCGGCATTGTGCCTTTTGTATTAAATTCGGATGCAATTTCTGTGTTTCAGCGTCAATAAGAAGGTCCATGGGATGGAGTAAACGTGAAGTGAAACATCGGAACCTAAAACTGGGCTCACAGGAGAGGTTCAAATCATAGAAAATTAGAGTGTCAGTCCTCTTGTACTTAAGTCGGCATTGTGCCTTTTGAATTTAATTCCGATGCAATGTCTGTCTTTCGCCGACAATAAGAAGGTCCAAGGTATACAGTAAACCTGAAGTGAAGCATCTGAATCTAGAACTATACTCACAGGAGTGGTTCAGATCATAGAAAGTTAGAGTGTCAGTCCTCTTGTACTTAAGTCGGCATTGTGCCTTTTGAATTTAATTCCGATGCAATTTCTGTGTTTCCCGTCAATAAGAAGGTCAAGGTATACAGTAAACTTGAAGTGAAGCATCGGAATCTAAAACTGGACTTACAGGAGACGATCAAATCATAGAAAGTTAAAGTGTCAGTCCTCTTGTACTGAAGTCGGCATTGTGCCTATTGAATTTTATTTTGATGCAATATCTGTGCTTCATCGTCAGTAAGAAGGTCAAAGGTATACAGTAAAACTGAAGTGAAGCATCGGAATCTAAAACTGGACACACAGGAGTGGTTCAAATCATAGAAATGTAGAGTGTCAGTCCGCTTGTACTTAAGTCGGCATTGTGCCTTTTGTGAAAAATTCGGATGCAATTTCTGTGTATCATCGTCAATAGGAAGATATAAGGGATACAGTAAACCTGAAGTGAAGCATCGGAATCTAACACTGGACTCACAGTAGAGGTCCAAATCATTGAGAGTTAGAGTGTCAGGCCTATTATATTTAAGTCGGCATTGAGACTTTTGTATTAAATTCGGATGCAATTTCTGTGTTTCATCGTCAATAAGAAGGTCCAATGTATACAGTGAACCTGAAGTGAAGCATCGGAATCTAAAACTGGACTCACAGGAGAGGTTCAAATCGTAGAAAGGTTTAGTGTCAGTCCTCTTGTGCTTAAGTCGGCATTGTGCCCTTTGAATTTAATTCGATGCAATTTCTGTGTTTCATCGTCAATAACAAGGTCCAAGATATACAGTAAACGTGTAGTGAAACATCGGAATCTAAAACTGGGCTCACAGGAGAGGTTCAAATCATAGAGCGTTAGAGTTTCAGTCGTCTTGTACCTAAGTCGGCATTGTGCCTTTTGAATTAAATTCGGATGCAATTTCTGTGTTTCATCGTCAATAAGAAGGTCCATGGGATGGAGTAAACCTGAAGTGAAACATCGGAACCTAAAACTGGGCTCACAGGAGAGGTTCAAATCATAGAAAATTAGAGTGTCAGTCCTCTTGTACTTAAGTCGGCATTGTGCCTTTTGAATTTAATTCCGATGCTATTTCTCTGTTTGGCCGTCATTAAGAAGGTCCAAGGGATACAGTAAACCTGAAGTGAAACATCGGAATCTAGAACTTTACTCACAGGAGTGGTTCAGATCATAGAAAGTTAGAGTGTCAGTCCTCTTGTACTTAAGTCGGCATTGTGCCTTTTGTATTAAATTCGGATGCAATTTCTGTGTTTCATCGTCAATAAGAAGGTCCATGGGATGGAGTAAACCTGAAGTGAAACATCGGAACCTAAAACTGGGCTCACAGGAGAGGTTTAAATCATAGAAAATTAGAGTGTCAGTCCTCTTGTACTTAAGTCGGCATTGTGCCTTTTGAATTTAATTCCGATGCTATTTCTCTGTTTGGCCGTCAATAAGAAGGTCCAAGGGATACAGTAAACCTGAAGTGAAGCATCGGAATCTAGAACTTTACTCACAGGAGTGGTTCAGATCATAGAAAGTTAGAGTGTCAGTCCTCTTGTACTTAAGTCGGCATTGTGCCTTTTGAATTTAATTCCGATGCAATTTCTGTGTTTCCCGTCAATAAGAAGGTCAAGGTATACAGTAAACTTGAAGTGAAGCATCGGAATCGAAACTGGACTTACAGGAGACGTTCAAATCATAGAAAGTTAGAGTGTCAGTCCTCATGTACTGAAGTCGGCATTGTGCCTTTTGAATTTTATTTTGATGCAATTTCTGTGCTTCATCATCAGTAAGAAGGTCAAAGGTATACAGTAAAACTGAAGTGAAGCATCGGAATCTAAAACTTGACTCAAAGGAGAGGTTCAAATCATTGAAAGTTAGAGTGTCAGTCCTGTTGTACTTAAGTCGGCATTGAGACTTTTGTATTAAATTCGGATGCAATTTCTGTGTTTCATCGTCAATAAGAAGGTCCAAGGGATACAGTAAACCTGAAGTGTAGCATCGGAATCTAAAATTGGGCTCACAGGAGAGGTTCAAATCATAGAGCGTTAGAGTGTCAGTCCTCTTGTACTTAAGTCGGCATTGTGCCTTTTGAATTAAATTCGGATGCAATTTCTGTGTTTCATCGTCACTAAGAAGGTCCAAGGGATACATTAAACCTGAAGTGAAGCATCGGAATCTAAAACTGGTCACACAGGAGAGGTTCAAAACATTGAAAGTTAGAATGTCAGTCCTCTTGTACTTAAGTCGGCATTGTGCCTTTGGTATTAATTTCGGATGCATCTCCTGTGTTTCATCGTCAATAAGGAGGTCAAAGGAATACAGTAAACCTGAAGTGAAGCATCGGAAACTAAAACTGGACTCACAAGAGAGGTTCACATCATTGAAAGTTGGAGTATCAGTCCTATTGTACTTAAGTCGGCATAGTGCCTTTTGAATTTAATTCCGATGCAATTTCTGTGTTTCATCGTCAATAAAAAGTCCAAGGTATACAGTAAACTTGAAGTGAAGCACCGGAATCTAAAACTGGACTCACAGGAGAGGTTCAAATCATAGAATGTTAGAGTTTCAGTCCTCTTGTACTTAACTCGGCGTTGTGCCTTTAGTATTAAATTAGGATGCAATTTCTGTGTTTCATCGTCAATAAGAAGGTCCATGGGATACAGTAAACCTGAAGTGAAGCATCGGAATCTAAAACTGGACACACAGGAGAGGTTCAAATCATAGAAATGTAGAGTGTCAGTCCGCTTGTACTTAAGTCGGCATTGTGCCTTTTGTGAAAAATTCGGATGCAATTTCTGTGTTTCATCGTCAATAGGAAAATATAAGGGATACAGTAAACCTGAAGTGAAGCATCGGAATCTAACACTGGACTTACAGTAGAGGTTCAAATCATTGAAAGTTAGAGTGTCAGGCCTATTGTACTTAAGTCGGCATTGAGACTTTTGTATTAAATTCGGATGCAATTTCTGTGTTTCATCGTCAATAAGAAGGTCCAATGTATACAGTGAACCTGAAGTGAAGCATCGGAATCTAAAACTGGACTCACAGGAGAGGTTCAAATCATAGAAAGGTTTAGTGTCAGTCCTCTTGTGCTTAAGTCGGCATTGTGTTCTTTGAATTCAATTCGATGCAATTTTTGTGTTTCATCGTCAATAACAAGGTCCAAGATGTACAGTAAACGTGTAGTGAAACATCGGAATCTAAAACTGGGCTCACAGGAGAGGTTCAAATCATAGAGCGTTAGAGTGTCAGTCCTCTTGTACTTAAGTCGGCATTGAGCCTTTTGAATTAAATTCGGATGCAGGTTCTGTGTTTCATCGTCAATACGAAGGTCCAAGGGATACATTAAACCTGAAGTGAAGCATCGGAATCTAAAACTGGTCTCACAGGAGAGGTTCAAATCATTGAAAGTTAGAATGTCAGTCCTCTTGTACTTAAGTCGGCATTGTGCTTTTTGTATTTATTTCTACGCAATTTCTGTGTTTCATCGTCAATAGGAAGGTCCAAGGGTTACAGTAAACCTGAAGTGAAGCATCGGAATCTAAAACTGGACTCACAGGAGAGGTTCAAATCATAGAGAGTTAGAGTGTCAGTCCTCTTGTACTTATGTCGGCATTGTGCCTTTTGTATTAAATTCGGATGCAATTTCTGTGTTTCATCGTCAATAAGAAGGTCCAAGGGATACAGTAAACCTGAAGTAAAGCATCGGAATCTAAAACTGAACTGAGAGGAGAGGTTCAAATCATTGTAAGTTAGAGTGTCAGTCCTCTTGTACTTAATTCGGCATTGTGCCTTTTGTATTAAATTCGGATGCAATTTCTGTGTTTCATCGTCAATAAGAAGGTCCATGGGATGGAGTAAACCTGAAGTGAAACATCGGAACCTAAAACTGGGCTCACAGGAGAGGTTCAAATCATAGAAAATTAGAGTGTCAGTCCTCTTGTACTTAAGTCGGCATTGTGCCTTTTGAATTTAATTCCGATGCTATTTCTCTGTTTCGCCGTCAATAAGAAGGTCAAAGGGATACAGTAAACCTGAAGTGAAGCATCGGAATGTAGAACTATACTCACAGGAGTGGTTCAGATCATAGAAAGTTAGAGTGTCAGTCCTCTTGTACTTAAGTCGGCATTGTGCCTTTTGAATTTAATTCCGATGCAATTTCTGTGTTTCCCGTCAATAAGAAGATCAAGGTATACAGTAAACTTGAAGTGAAGCATCGGAATCGAAACTGGACTTACAGGAGACGTTCAAATCATAGAAAGTTAGAGTGTCAGTCCTCTTGTACTGAAGTCGGCATTGTGCCTTTTGAATTTTATTTTGATGCAATTTCTGTGCTTCATCGTCAGTAAGAAGGTCAAAGGTATACAGTAAAACTGAAGTGAAGCATCGGAATCTAAAACTTGACTCAAAGGAGAGGTTCAAATCATTGAAAGTTAGAGTGTCAGTCCTGTTGTACTTAAGTCGGCATTGAGACTTTTGTATTAAATTCGGATGCAATTTCTGTGTTTCATCGTCAATAAGAAGGTCCAAGGGATACAGTAAACCTGAAGTGTAGCATCGGAATCTAAAACTGGGCTCACAGGAGAGGTTCAAATCATAGAGCGTTAGAGTGTCAGTCCTCTTGTACTTAAGTCGGCATTGTGCCTTTTGAATTAAATTCGGATGCAATTTCTGTGTTTCATCGTCAATAAGAAGGTCCAAGGGATACATTAAACCTGAAGTAAAGCATCGGAATCTAAAACTGGTCTCACAGGAGAGGTTCAAATCATTGAATGTTAGAATGTCAGTCCTCTTGTACTTAAGTCGGCATTGTGCCTTTGGTATTAAATTCGGATGCATCTCCTGTGTTTCATCGTCAATAAGGAGGTCCAAGGAATACAGTAAACCTGAAGTGAAGCATCGGAAACTAAAACTATACTCACAAGAGAGATTCACATCATTGAAAGTTGGAGTATCAGTCCTCTTGTACTTAAGTCGGCATTGTGCCTTTTGAATTTAATTCCGATGCAATTTCTGTGTTTCATCGTCAATAAAAAGTCCAAGGTATACAGTAAACTTGAAGTGAAGCACCGGAATCTAAAACTGGACTCACAGGAGAGGTTCAAATCAAAGAAAGTTAGAGTGTCAGTCCTCTTGTCCTTAAGTCGGCATTGTGCTTTTTGTATTTATTTCTATGCAATTTCTGTGTTTCATCGTCAATAAGAAGGTCCAAGGGTTACAGTAAACCTGAAGTGAAGCATCGGAATCTAAAACTGGACTCACAGGAGAGGTTCAAATCATAGAGAGTTAGAGTGTCAGTCCTCTTGTACTTATGTCGGCATTGTGCCTTTTGTATTAGATTCGGATGCAATTTCTGTGTTTCATCGTCAACAAGAAGGTAAAAGGGATACAGTAAACCTGAAGTAAAGCATCGGAATCTAAAACTGAACTGAGAGGAGAGGTTCAAATCATTGTAAGTTAGAGTGTCAGTCCTCCTGTACTTAATTCGGCATTGTGGCTTTTGTATTAAATTCGGATGCAATCTCTGTGTTTCATCGTCAATAAGAAGGTCCATGGGATGGAGTTAACCTGAAGTGAAACATCGGAACCTAAAACTGGGCTCACAGTAGAGGTTCAAATCATAGAAGATTAGAGTGTCAGTCCTCTTGCACTTAAGTCGGCATAGTGCCTTTTGAATTTAATTCCGATGCTATTTCTCTGTTTCGCCGTCAATAAGAAGGTCCAAGGGATACAGTAAACCTGAAGTGAAGCATCGGAATCTAAAACTGGACTCAAGAGAGGTTAAAATCATTGAAAGTTTGAGTGTCAGTCCTCTTGTACTTAATTAGGCATTGTGAGTTTTGTATTTAATTCCGATGCAATTTCTGTGTTTCGTCAACAATAAGAAGGTCCAAGGTATACAGTAAAACTGATGTGAAGCATCGGAATCAAAAACTGGACTCACAGGAGAGCTTCAAATCATAGAATGTTAGAGTTTCAGTCCTCTTGTACTTAACTCGGCATTGTGCCTTTTGTATTAAATTAGGATGTAATTTCTGTGTTTCATCGTCAATAAGAAGGTCCAATAGATACAGTGAACCTGAAGTGAAGCATCGGAATCTAAAACTGGACTCCCAGGAGAGGTTCAAATCATAGAAAGTTAGAGTGTCAGTCCTCTTGTACTTAAGTCGGCATTGTGCCTTTTGTATTAAATTCGGATGCAATTTCTGTGTTTCATCGTCAATAAGAAGGTCCAAGGGATACAGTAAACCTGAAGTGAAGCATCGAAAACTGAAACTGGACTCACAGCCGAGGTTCAAATCATAGAAAGTTAGAGTGTCAGTCCTCTTGTACTTAGGTCTGCATTGTGCATTTTGAATTTAATTCCGAGGCAATTTCTGTGTTTCGCCGTCAATAAGAAGGTCCAATGTATACAGTAAACCAGATATGAAGCATCAGAATCTAAAACTAGACTCACAGGAGAGGTTCAAATCAAAGAAAGTTAGAGTGTCAGTCCTCTTGTACTTAAGTCGGCATTGTGCTTTTTGTATTTATTTAGATGCAATTTCTGTGTATCATCGTCAATAAGAAGGTCCAAGGTATACAGTAAACCTGAAGTGAAGCATCGGGATGTAAAAGTGGACTCACAGGAGGGGTTCCAATCATAGACAGTTAGAGTGTCAGTCCTCTTGTACTTACGTCGGTATTTTGCCTTTTGTATTAGGTTCGGATGCAATTTCTGTGTTCCATCGTCAATAAGAAGGTCCAAGGTATACAGTAAACGTGAAGTGAAGCATCGGAATCTAAAACTGGTCTCACAGGAGAGGTTCAAATCATAGAATGTTAGAGTTTCAGTCCTCTTGTACTTAACTCGGCGTTGTGCCTTTAGTATTAAATTAGGATGCAATTTCTGTGTTTCATCGTCAATAAGAAGGTCCATGGGATACAGTAAACCTGAAGTGAAGCATCGGAATCTAAAACTGCACACACAGGAGAGGTTCAAATCATAGAAATGTAGAGTGTCAGTCCGCTTGTACTTAAGTCGGCATTGTGCCTTTTGTGAAAAATTCGGATGCAATTTCTGTGTTTCATCGTCAATAGGAAGATATAAATGATACAGTAAACCAGAAGTGAAGCATCGGAATCTAACACTGGACTCACAGTAGAGGTTCAAATCATTGAAAGTTAGAGTGTCAGGCCTATTGTACTTAAGTCGGCATTGAGACTTTTGTATTAAATTCGGATGCAATTTCTGTGTTTCATCGTCAATAAGAAGGTCCAATGTATACAGTGAACCTGAATTGAAGCATCGGAATCTAAAACTGGACTCACAGGAGAGGTTCAAATCATAGAAAGGTTTAGTGTCAGTCCTCTTGTGCTTAAGTCGGCATTGTGCCCTTTGAATTTAATTCGATGCAATTTCTGTGTTTCATCGTCAATAACAAGGTCCAAGATATACAGTAAACGTGTAGTGAAACATCGGAATCTAAAACTGGGCTCACAGGAGAGGTTCAAATCATAGAGCGTTAGAGTGTCAGTCCTCTTGTACTTAAGTCGGCATTGTGCCTTTTGAATTAAATTCCGACGCAAATTCTGTGTTTCATCGTCAATAAGGAGGTCCAAGGAATACAGTAAACCTGAAGTGAAGCATCGGAAACTAAAACTGGACTCACAAGAGAGGTTCACATCATTGAAAGTTGGAGTATCAGTCCTCTTGTACTTCAGTCGGCATTGTGCCTTTTGAATTTAATTCCGATGCAATTTCTGTGTTTCATCGTCAATAAAAAGTCCAAGGTATACAGTAAACTTGAAGTGAAGCACCGGAATCTAAAACTGGACTCACAGGAGAGGTTCAAATCAAAGAAAGTTAGAGTGTCAGTCCTCTTGTCCTTAAGTCGGCATTGTGCTTTTTGTAATTATTTCTATGCAATTTCTGTGTTTCATCGTCAATAAGAAGGTCCAAGGGTTACAGTAAACCTGAAGTGAAGCATCAGAATCTAAAACTGGACTCACAGGAGAGGTTTAAATCATAGAGAGTTAGAGTGTCAGTCCTCTTGTACTTATGTCGGCATTGTGCCTTTTGTATTAGATTCGGATGCAATTTCTGTGTTTCATCGTCAATAAGAAGGTCCAAGGGATACAGTAAACCGGAAGTAAAGCATCGGAATCTAAAACTGGAGAGGAGAGGTTCAAATCATTGTAAGTTAGAGTGTCAGTCCTCCTGTACTTAATTCGGCATTGTGCCTTTTGTATTAAATTCGGATGCAATTTCTGTGTTTCATCGTCAATAAGAAGGTCCATGGGATGGAGTAAACCTGAAGGGAAACATGGGAACCTAAAACTGGGCTCACAGTAGAGGTTCAAATCATAGAAAATTAGAGTGTCAGTCCTCTTGCACTTAAGTCGGCATTGTGCCTTTTGAATTTAATTCCGATGCTATTTCTCTGTTTCGCCGTCAATAAGAAGGTCCAAGGGATACAGTAAACCTGAAGTGAAGCATCGGAATCTAAAACTGGACTCACAAGAGAGGTTAAAATCATTGAAAGTTTGAGTGTCAGTCCTCTTGTACTTAATTAGGCATTGTGCCTTTTGTATTTAATTCCGATGCAATTTCTGTGTTTCGTCAACAGTAAGAAGGTCCAAGGTATACAGTAAAACTGATGTGAAGCATCGGAATCAAAAACTGGACTCACAGGAGAGGTTCAAATCATAGAATGTTAGAGTTTCAGTCCTCTTGTACTTAACTCGGCATTGTGCCTTTTGTATTAAATTAGGATGCAATTTCTGTGTTTCATCGTCAATAAGAAGGTCCAAGGGATACAGTGAACCTGAAGTGAATCATCGGAATCTAAAACTGGACTCACAGGAGAGGTTCACATCATAGAGAGTTAGAGTGTCAGTCCTCTTGTACTTAAGTCGGCATTGTGCCTTTTGTATTAAATTCGGATGCAATTTCTGTGTTTCATCGTCAATAAGAAGGTCCAAGGGATACAGTAAACCTGAAGTGAAGCATCGAAAACTGAAACTGGACTCACAGCCGAGGTTCAAATCATAGAAAGTTAGAGTGTCAGTCCTCTTGTACTTAGGTCTGCATTGTGCATTTTGAATTTAATTCCGAGGCAATTTCTGTGTTTCGCCGTCAATAAGAAGGTCCAATGTATACAGTAAATCTGAAGTGAAGCATCGGAATCTAGAACTGGACTCACAGGAGCGGTTCAAATCATAAAAAGTTAGAGTGTCAGTCCGCTTATACTTAAGTCGGCATTGTGCTTTTCGAATTTAATTCCGATGCAATTTCTGTGCTTCATCGTCAATAAGAAGGTTTAAGGTATACAGTAAAACAGAAATGAAGCATCAGAATCTAAAACTAGAGTCACTGGAGAGGTTCAAATCCAAGAAAGTTAGAGTGTCAGTCCTCTTGTACTTAAGTCGGCATTGTGCTTTTTGTATTTATTTAGATGCAATTTCTGTGTATCATCGTCAATAAGAAGGTCCAAGGTATACAGTAAATCTGAAGTGAAGCATCGGAATGTAAAAGTGGACTCACAGGAGGTGTTCAAATCATAGAGAGTTAGGGTGTCAGTCCTCTTGTTCTTACGTCGGTATTTTGCCTTTTGTATTAGGTTCGGATGCAATTTCTGTGTTTCATCGTCAATAAGAACGTCCAAGGTATACAGTAAACCGAAGTGAAGCATCGGAATCTAGAACTGGACTCACAGGAGAGGTTCAAATCAATGAAAATTAGAGTGTCAGTCCTCTTGTACTTACGTCGGTATTTTGCCTTTTGTATTAGGTTCCGATGCAATTTCTGTGTTTCATCGTCAATAAGAACGTCCAAGGTATAAAGTAAACCTGAAGTGAAGCATCGGAATCTAGAACTGGACTCACAGGAGAGGTTCAAATCAATGAAAATTAGAGTGTCAGTCCTCTTGTACTTAAGTCGGCATTGTGCCTTTTGAATTTAATTCCGATGCAATTTCTGTGCTTCATCGTCAATAAGAAGGTTTAAGGTATACAGTAAACCAGAAGTGAAGCATCAGAATCTAAAACTAGACTCACAGGAGAGGTTCAAATCAAAGAAAGTTAGAGTGTCAGTCCTCTTGTACTTAAGTCGGCATTGTGCTTTTTGTATTTATTTAGATGCAATTTCTGTGTATCATCGTCAATAAGAAGGTCCAAGGTATACAGTAAACCTGAAGTGAAGCATCGGAATGTAAAAGTGGACTCACAGGAGGGGTTCAAATCATAGAGAGTTAGAGTGTCAGTCCTCTTGTACTTACGTCGGTATTTTGCCTTTTGTATTAGGTTCGGATGCAATTTCTGTGTTTCATCGTCAATAAGAAGGTACAAGGGATACAGTAAACCTGAAGTGAAGCATCGGAATCTAAAACTGGACTCACAGGAGAGGTTCAAATCAATGAAAATTAGAGTGTCAGTCCTCTTGTACTTAAGTCGGCATTGTGCCTTTTGAATTTAATTCCGATGCAATTTCTGTGTTTCGCCGTCAATAAGAAGGTCCAAGGTATACAGTAAACCTGAAGTGAACATCGGAATCTAAAACTGGACTCTCAGGAGAGGTTCAAATCATAGAAAGTTAGAGTGTCAGTCCTCTTGTGCTTAAGTCGGCATTGTGCCTTTTGTATTTAATTCGATGCAATTTCTGTGTTTCATCGTCAATAAGAAGGTCCAAGGTATACAGTAAACGTGAAGTGAAGCATCGGAATCTAAAACTGGGCTCACAGGAGAGGTTCAAATCATAGAACGTTAGAGTGTCAGTCCTCTTGTACTTAAATCGGCATTGTGCCTTTTGTATTAAATTCGGATGCAATTTCTGTGTTTCATCGTCAATAAGAAGGTCCAAGGGATACAGCAAACCTGAAGTAACGCATCGGAATCTAAAACTGGACTCACAGGAGAGGTTCAAATCATTGAAAGTTAGAGTGTCAGTCCTCTTGTACTTAAGTCGGCATTGTGCCTTTTGTATTAGATTCGGATGCAACTTCTGTGTTTCATCGTCAATAAGGAGGTCCAAGGAAACAGTAAACCAGAAGTAAAGCATCGGAAACTAAAACTGGACTCACAAGAGAGGTTCAAATCATAGAAAGTTAGTGTCAGTCCTCTTGTACTTAAGTCGGCATTGTGCATTTTGAATTTAATTCCGATGCAATTTCTGTCTTTCGCCGACAATAAGAAGGTCCAAGGTATACAGTAAACCTGAAGTGAAGCATCCGAATCTAGAACTATACTCACAGGAGTGGTTCAGATCATAGAAAGTTAGAGTGTCAGTCCTCTTGTACTGAAGTCGGCATTGTGCCTTTTGAATTTTATTTTGATGCAATTTCTGTGCTTCATCGTCAGTAAGAAGGTCAAAGGTATACAGTAAAACTGAAGTGAAGCATCGGAATCTAAAACTTGACTCAAAGGAGTGGTTCAAATCATTGAAAGTTAGAGTGTCAGTCCTGTTGTACTTAAGTCGGCATTGAGACTTTTGTATTAAATTCGGATGCAATTTCTGTGTTTCATCGTCAATAAGAAGGTCCAAGCGATAGAGTAAACCTGAAGTGAAGCATCGGAATCTAAAACTGGTCTTACAGGAGAGGTACAAATCATAGAATGTTAGAGTTTCAGTCCTCTTGCACTTAACTCGGCGTTGTGCCTTTAGTATTAAATTAGGATGCAATTTCTGTGTTTCATCGTCAATAAGAAGATCCATGGGATACAGTAAACCTGAAGTGAAGCATCGGAATCTAAAACTGGACTCACAGGAGAGGTTCAAATCATAGAAATGTAGAGTGTCAGTCCGCTTGTACTTAAGTCGGCATTGTGCCTTTTGTGAAAAATTCGGATGCAATTTCTGTTTTTCATCGTCAATAGGAAGATATAAGGGATACAGTAAACCTGAAGTGAAGCATCGGAATCTAACACTGGACTCACAGGAGAGGTTCAAATCATAGAGCGTTAGAGAGTCAGTCCTCTTGTACTTAAGTCGGCATTGTGCCTTTTGAATTAAATTCGGATGCAATTTCTGTGTTTCATCGTCAATAAGAAGGTCCAAGGGATACAGTAAACCTGAAGTAAAGCATCGGAATCTAAAACTGAACTGAGAGGAGAGGTTCAAATCATTGTAAGTTAGAGTGTCAGACCTCTTGTACTTAATTCGGCATTGTGCCTTTTGTATTAAATTCGGATGCAATTTCTGTGTTTCATCGTCAATAAGAAGGTCCATGGGATAGAGTAAACCTGAAGTGGAACATCGGAACCTAAAACTGGACTCACAGGAGAGGTTCAAATCATAGAAAATTAGAGTGTCAGTCCTCTTGTACTTAAGTCGGCATTGTGCCTTTTGAATTTAATTCCGATGCTATTTCTCTGTTTTGCCGTCAATAAGAAGGTCCAAGGTATACAGTAAACCTGAAGTGGAGCATCGGAATCTAAAACTGGACTCACAAGAGAGGTTAAAATCATTGAAAGTTTGAGTGTCAGTCCTCTTGTATTTAATTAGGCATTGTGCCTTTTGTATTAAATTCGGATGCAATTTCTGTGTTTCATCGTCAATAAGAAGGTCAAAGGGATACAGTAAACCTGAAGTGAAGCATCGGAATCTAAAACTGGACTCACAGGAGAGGATCAAATCATAGAAAGATAAAAGGTCAGTCCTCTCGTACTTAAGTCGGCATTGTGCCCTTTGTATTAAATTCGGATGCAATTTCTGTGTTTCATCGTCAATAAGAAGGTCCAAGATGTTCAGTAAACCTGAAGTGAGGCATCGGGATCTAAAACTGGACTCACAGGAGAGGTTCAAATCGTAGAAAGTTAGAGTGTCAGTCCCCTTGTGCTTAAGTCGGCATTGTACCATTTGAATTTAATTCGATGCAATTTCTGTGTTTCATCGTCAATAAGAGGGTCCAAGGTATACAGTATACCTGAAGTGAAGCATCGGAATGTAAAAGTGTACTCACAGGAGGGGTTCAAATCATAGAGAGTTAGAGTGTCAGTCTTCTTGTACTTACGTCGGTATTTTGCCTTTTGTATTAGGTTCGGATGCAATTTCTGTGTTTCATCGTCAATAAGAAGGTCCAAGGTATGCAGTAAACCTAAAGTGAAGCATCGGAATCTAAAACTGGACTCACAGGAGAGGTTCAAATCAATGAAAATTAGAGTGTCAGTCCTCTTGTACTTAAGTCGGCATTGTGCCTTTTGAATTTATTTCCGATGCAATTTCTGTGCTTCATCGTCAATAAGAAGGTTTAAGGTATACAGTAAACCAGAAGTGAAGCATCAGAATCTAAAACTAGACTCACAGGAGAGGTTCAAATCAATGAAAATTAGAGTGTCAGTCCTCTTGTACTTAAGTCGGCATTGTGCCTTTTGAATTTAATTCCGATGCAATTTCTGTGTTTCGCCGTCAATAAGAAGGTCCAAGGTATACATTAAACCTGAAGTGAACATCGGAATCTAAAACTGGACTCACAGGAGGGGTTCAAATCATAGAAAGTTAGAGTGTCAGTCCTCTTGTGCTTAAGTCGGCATTGTGCCTTTTGAATTTAATTCGATGCAATTTCTGTGTTTCATCGTCAATAAGAAGGTCCAAGGCATACAGTAAACGTGAAGTGAAGCATCGGAATCTAAAACTGGGCTCACAGGAGAGGTTCAAATCATAGAACGTTAGAGTGTCAGTCCTCTTGTACTTAAATCGGCATTGTGCCTTTTGTATTAAATTCGGAAGCAATTTCTATGTTTCATCGTCAATAAGAAGGTCCAAGGGATACAGTAAACCTGAAGTAACGCATCGGAATCTAAAACTGGACTCACAGGAGAGGTTCAAATCATTGAAAGTTATGTGTCAGTCCTCTTGTACTTAAGTCGGCATTGTGCCTTTTGAATTTAATTCCGATGCAATTTCTGTGTTTCCCGTCAATAAGAAGGTCAAGGTATACAGTAAACTTGAAGTGAAGCATCGGAATCTAAAACTGGACTTACAGGAGACGTTCAAATTATAGAAAGTTGGAGTGTCAGTCCTCTTGTACTTAAGTCGGCATTGTGCCTTTTGTGAAAAATTCGGATGCAATTTCTGTGTCTCATCGTCAATAGGAAGATCCAAGGGATACAGTAAACCTGAAGTGAAGCATCGGAATCTAAAACTGGACTCACAGGAGAGGTTCAAATCATTGAAAGTTAGAGTGTCAGTCCTGTTGTACTTAAGTCGGCATTGAGACTTTTGTATAAAATTCGGATGCAATTTCTGTGTTTCATCGTCAATAAGAAGGTCCAAGGGATAGAGTAAACCTGAAGGGAAGCATAGGAATCTAAAACTGGTCTCACAGGAGAGGTTCAAATCTTAGAAAATTAGAGTGTCAGTCCTCTTGTACTTCAGTCGGCATTGTGCCTTTTGAATTTATCTCCGATGCAATTTCTGTGTTCCGTCGTCAATAAGAAGGTCCAAGGTATACAGTAAAACTGAAGTGAAGAATCGGAAGCAAAAACAGGACTCACAGGAGAGGTTCAAATCATAGAATGTTAGAGTTTCAGTCCTCTTGTACTTAACTCGGCATTGTGCCTTTTGTATTAAATTAGGATGCAATTTCTGTGTTTCATCGTCAATAAGAAGGTCCAAGGGATACAGTAAACCTGAAGTGAGGCATCGGAATCTAAAACCGGACTCACAGGAGAGGTTCAAATCATAGAAAGTTAGAGTGTCAGTCCTCTTGTACTTAAGTCGGCATTGTGCCTTTTGGATTAAATTCGGATGCAATTTCTGTGTTCCATCGTCATATAAGAAGGTCCAAGGGATACAGTAAACCTGAAGTGAAGCATCGGAATCTAAAACTGGACTCACAGGAGAGGTTCAATTCATAGAAAGTTAGAGTGTCAGTCCTCTTGTACTTAAGTCGGCATTGTGCCTTTTGGATTAAATTCGGATGCAATTTCTGTGTTCCATCGTCATATAAGAAGGTCCAAGGGATTCAGTAAACCTGAAGTGAAGCATCGGAATCTAAAACTGGACTCACAGGAGAGGTTCAAATCATAGAAAGTTAGAGTGTCAGCCCTCTTGTACTTAAGTCTGCATTGTGCCTTTTGAATTTAATTCCGAGGCAATTTCTGTGTTTCGCCCTCAATAAGAATGTCCAATGTATACAGTAAACCTGAACTGAAGTATCGGAATCTAGAACTGGACTCACAGGAGAGGTTCAAATCATAAAAAATTAGAGTGTCAGGCCTCTTATACTTAAGTCGGCATTGTACCTTTCGAATTTAATTCCGATGCAATTTCCTCTGTTTCGTCGCCAATAATGAGGTCCAAGGTATACAATAAACCTGAAGTGACGCATCGGAATCAAAAACTGGACTCACAGGAGAGGTTCAAACCACAGAAAGTTGGAGTTTCAGTCCTCTTGTACTGAAGTCGGCATTGTGCCTTTTGTATTAAATTCGGATGCAATTTCTGTGTTTCATCGTCAATAAGAAGGTCCAAGGGAAACACTAAGCCTGAAGTGAAGCATCGGAATCTAAAACAGGACCCACAGGTGAGGTTTAAAACATAGAAAGTTAGAGTGTCAGTCCTCTTGTACTTAAGTCGGCATTGTGCCTTTTGAATTTAATTCCGATGCAATTTCTGTGCTTCATCGTCAATAAGAAGGTTTAAGGTATACAGTTAACCTGAAGTGAAGCATCAGAATCTAAAACTAGACTCACAGGAGACGTTCAAATCAAAAAAAGTTAGAGTGTCAGTCCTCTTGTACTTAAGTCGGCATTGTGCTTTTTGTATTTATATCGATGCAATTTCTGTGTTTCATCGTCAATAACAAGGTCCAAGGGATACAGTAAACCTGAAGTGATGCATCGGAATATAAAACTGGACTCAAAGGAGAGGTTCAAATTATAGAAAGTTAGAGTGTCAGTCCTCTTGTACTTAAGTCGGCATTGTGCCTTTTGTATTAAATTCAGATGCAACTTCAGTGTTTCATCGTCAATAAGAAGGTCCAAGGGGTAGAGTAAACCTGAAGTGAAGCATCGGAATCTAAAACTGGACTCACAGGAGAGGTTCAATTCATGGAAAGTTAGAGTGTCAGTCCTCTTGTACTTAACTCGGCGTTGTGCCTTTTGTATTAAATTCGGATGCAATTTCTGTGTTTCATCGTCAATAAGAAGGTCCATGGGATACAGTAAACCTGAAGTGAAGCATCGGAATCTAAAACTGGACTCACAGGAGAGGTTCAAATCATAGAAATGTAGAGTGTCAGTCCGCTTGTACTTAAGTCGGCATTGTGCCTTTTGTGAAAAATTCGGATGCAATTTCTGTGTTTCATCGTCAATAGGAAGATATTAGGGATACAGTAAACCTGAAGTAAAGCATCGGAATCTAACACTGGACTCACAGCAGAGGTTCAAATCATTGAAAGTTAGAGTGTCAGGCCTATTGTACTTAAGTCGGCATTGAGAATTTTGTATTAAATTCGGATGCAATTTCTGTGTTTCATCGTCAATAAGAAGGTCCAAGGGATAGAGTAAACCTGAAGAGAAGCATCGTAATCTAAAACTGGTCTCACAGGAGAGGTTCAAATCATAGAAAATTAGAGAGTCAGTCCTCTTGTACTTAAGTCGGCATTGTGCCTTTTGAATTTAATTCCGATGCAATTTCCGTGTTTCGTCGCCAATAAGAAGGTCCAAGGTATACAGTAAAACTGAAGTGAAGAATCGGAAGCAAAAACAGGACTCACAGGAGAGGTTCAAATCATAGAATGTTAGAGTTTCAGTCCTCTTGTACTTAAGTCGGCATTGTGCCTTTTGGATTAAATTCGGATGCAATTTCTGTGTTCCATCGTCATATAAGAAGGTCCAAGGGATACTGTAAACCTGAAGTGAAGCATCGGAATCTAAAACTGGACTCACAGGAGAGGTTCAAATCATAGAAAGTTAGAGTGTCAGCCCTCTTGTACTTAAGTCTGCATTGTGCCTTTTGAATTTAATTCCGAGGCAATTTCTGTGTTTCACCCTCAATAAGAATGTCCAATGTATACAGTAAACCTGAACTGAAGCATCGGAATCAAAAACTGGACTCACAGGAGAGGTTCAAACCACAGAGAGTTGGAGTTTCAGTCCTCTTGTACTGAAGTCGGCATTGTGCCTTTTGTATTAAATTCGGATGCAATTTCTGTGTTTCATCGTCAATAAGAAGGTCCAAGGGAAACACTAAGCCTGAAGTGAAGCATCGAAATCTAAAACAGGACTCACAGGTGAGGTTTAAATCATAGAAAGTTAGAGTGTCAGTCGTCTTGTACTTAAGTCGGCATTGTGCTTTTTGTATTTATTTCGATGCAATTTCTGTGTTTCATCGTCAATAAGAAGGTCCAAGGGATACAGTAAACCTGAAGTGATGCATCGGAATATAAAACTGGACTCAAAGGAGAGGTTCAAATCATTGAAAGTTAGAACGTCAGTCCTCTTGTACTTAAGTCGGCATTGTGCCTTTTGTATTAAATTCGGATGCATCTTCTGTGTTTCATCGTCAATAAGGAGGTCCAAGGAATACAGTAAACCTCAAGTGAAGCATGGGAAACTAAAACTGGACTCTCAAGAGAGGTTCACATCATTGAAAGTTAGAGTATCAGTCCTCTTGTACTTCAGTCGGCATTGTGCCTTTTGAATTTATCTCCGATGCAATTTCTGTGTTCCGTCGTCAATAAGAAGGTCCAAGGTATACAGTAAAACTGAAGTGAAGCAACGGAATCCAAAACCGCTCTCACAGGAGAGGTTCAAATCGTAGAATGTTGGAGTTTCAGTCCTCTTGTACTTAACTCGGCGTTGTGCCTTTTGTATTAAATTCGGATGCAATTTCTGTGTTTCATCGTCAATAAGAAGGTCCATGGGATACAGTAAACCTGAAGTGAAGCATCGGAATCTAAAACTGGACTCACAGGAGAGGTTCAAATCATAGAAATGTAGAGTGTCAGTCCGCTTGTACTTAAGTCGGCATTGTGCCTTTTGTGAAAAATTCGGATGCAATTTCTGTGTTTCATCGTCAATAGGAAGATATAAGGGATACAGTAAACCTGAAGTGAAGCATCGGAATCTAACACTGGACTCACAGCAGAGGTTCAGATCATTGAAAGTTAGAGTGTCAGGCCTATTGTACTTAAGTCGGCATTGAGAATTTTGTAATAAATTCGGATGCAATTTCTGTGTTTCATCGTCAATAAGAAGGTCCAAGGGATAGAGTAAACCTGAAGAGAAGCATCGTAATCTAAAACTGGTCTCACAGGAGTGGTTCAAATCATAGAAAATTAGAGTGTCAGTCCTCTTGTACTTAAGTCGGCATTGTGCCTTTTGAATTTAATTCCGATGCAATTTCCGTGTTTCGTCGTCAATAAGAAGGTCCAAGGTATACAGTAAAACTGAAGTGAAGCATCGGAATCTAAAACTGGACTCACAGGAGAGGTTCAAATCATAGAAAGTTAGAGTGTCAGTCCTCTTGTACTTAATTCGGCATTGTGCCTTTTGTATGAAATTCGGATGCAATTTCTGTGTTTCATCGTCAAAAAGGAGGTTCAAGTGATACAGTAAACCTGAAGTGAAGCATCGGAATCTAAAACTGGACTCACAGGAGAGGTTCAAATCATAGAAAGTTAGAGTGACAGTCCTCTTGTACTTAAGTCGGCATTGTGCCTTTTGTATTAAATTCGGATGCAATTTCTGTGTTTCATCGTCAATAAGAAGGACCAATGGTTACAGTAAACTGAAGTGAAGCATCGGAAACTAAAACTGGACTCACAGGAGAGGTTCAAATCATAGAAAGTTAGAGTGTCAGCCCTCTTGTACTTAAGTCTGCATTGTGCCTTTTGAATTTAATTCCGAGGCAATTTCTGTGTTTCGCCCTCAATAAGAATGTCCAATGTATACAGTAAACCTGAACTGAAGCATCGGAATCTAGAACTGGACTCACAGGAGAGGTTCAAATCATAAAAAATTAGAGTGTCAGGCCTCTTATACTTAAGTCGGCATTGTACCTTTCGAATTTAATTCCGATGAAATTTCCTCTGTTTCGTCGCCAATAATGAGGTCCAAGGTATACAATAAACCTGAAGTGACGCATCGGAATCAAAAACTGGACTCACAGGAGAGGTTCAAACCACAGAAAGTTAGAGTTTCAGTCCTCTTGTACTGAAGTCGGCATTGTGCCTTTTGTATTAAATTCGGATGCAATTTCTGTGTTTCATCGTCAATAAGAAGGTCCAATGGATACAGTAAATCTGAAGTGAAGCATCGGAAACTAAAACTGGACTCACAGGAGAGGTTCAAATCATAGAAAGTTAGAGTGTCAGTCCTCTTGTACTTAAGTCGGCATTGTGCCCTTTGAATTTAATTCCGATGCAATTTCTGTGCTTCATCGTCAATAATAAGTTTTAAGGGATTCAGTTAACCTGAAGTGAAGCATCAGAATCTAAAACTAGACTCACAGGAGACGTTCAAATCAAAAAAAGTTAGAGTGTCAGTCCTCTTCTACTTAAGTCGGCATTGTGCTTTTTGTATTTATTTCGATGCAATTTCTGTGTTTCATCGTCAATAAGAAGGTCCAAGGGATACAGTAAACCTGAAGTGATGCATCGGAATATAAAACTGGACTCAAAGGAGAGGTTCAAATCATAGAAAGTTAGAGTGTCAGTCCTCTTGTACTTAAGTCGGCATTATGCCTTTTGTATTAAATTCAGATGCAACTTCTGTGTTTCATCGTCAATAAGAAGGTCCAAGGGGTACAGTAAACCTGAAGTGAAGCATCGGAAACTAAAACTGGACTCACAGGAGAGGTTCAAATCATAGAAAATTAGAGTGTCAGTCCTCTTGTACTTAATTCGGCATTGTGCATTTTGAATTTAATTCCGATGCAATTTTTGTGTTTCGCCGTCAATAAGAAGGTCCAAGGTATACAGTAAACCTGAAATGAAGCATAGGAATCTAAAACTGGACTCACAGGAGAGGTTCAAATCATAGAAAGGTTTAGCGTCAGTCCTCTTGTGCTTAAGTCGGCATTGTGCGTTTTGAATTTAATTCGATGCAATTTCTGTGTTCCATCGTCAATAAGAAGGTCCAAAGTATACAGTAAATGTGTAGTGAAGCATAGGAATCTAAAACTGGGCTCACAGGAGAGGTTCAAATCATAGAGCGTTAGAGTGTCAGTCCTCTTGTACTTAAGTCGGCATTGTGCCTTTTGTATTAAATTCGGATGCAATTTCTGTGTTTCATCGTCAATAAGAAGGTCCAAGGTATACAGTAAACCTGAAGTGTAGCATCGGAATCTAAAACTGGACTCACAGGAGAGGATCAAATCATTGAAAGTTAGAGTGTCAGTCCTCTTGTACTTAATTCGGCATTGTGCCTTTTGTATGAAATTCGGATGCAATTTCTGTGTTTCATCGTCAAAAAGGAGGTTCAAGTGATACAGTAAACCTGAAGTGAAGCATCGGAATCTAAAACTGGACTCACAGGAGAAGTTCAAATCATAGAAAGTTAGAGTGTCAGTCCTCTTGTACTTAAGTCGGCATTGTGCCTTTTGTATTAAATTCGGATGCAATTTCTGTGTTTCATCGTCAATAAGAAGGTCCAATGGATACAGTAAACCTGAAGTGAAGCATCGGAAACTAAAACTGGACTCACAGGAGAGGTTCAAATCATAGAAAGATAGAGTGTCAGCCCTCTTGTACTTAAGTCTGCATTGTGCCTTTTGAATTTAATTCCGAGGCAATTTCTGTGTTTCGCCGTCAATAAGATGGGCCAATGTATACAGTAAACCTGAAGTGAAGCATCGGAGTCTAGAACTTGACTCACAGGAGAGGTTCAAATCATAAAAAATTAGAGTGTCAGCCCTCTTATACTTAAGTCGGCATTGTGCCTTTCGAATTTAATTCCGATGCAATTTCTGTGTTTCGTCGCCAATAATGAGGTCCAAGGTATACAATAAACCTGAAGTGACGCATCGGAATCAAAAACTGGACTCACAGGAGAGGTTCAAATCAAAGAAAGTTAGAGTGTCAGTCCTCTTGTACTTAAGTCGGCATTGTGCTTTTTGTATTTATTTCTATGCAATTTCTGTGTTTCATCGTCAATAAGAAGGTCAAAGGGATACAGTAAACCTGAAGTGAAGCATCGGAATCTAAAACTGGACTCACAGGAGAGGATCAAATCATAGAAAGATAAAAGGTCAGTCCTCTTGTACTTAAGTCGGCATTGTGCCCTTTGTATTAAATTCGGATGCAATTTCTGTGTTTCATCGTCAATAAGAAGGTCCAAGATACACAGTAAACCTGAAGTGAAGCATCGGGATCTAAAACTGGACTCACAGGAGAGGTTGAAATCTTAGAAAGTTAGAGTGTCAGTCCTCTTGTACATGAGTCGGCATTGTGCCTTTTGAATTAAATTCAGATGCAATTTCTGTGTTTCATTGTCAATAAGAAGGTCCAAGGTATACAGTAAATCTGAAGTGAAGCAACGAAATCTAAAACTGGACTCACAGGGAGGTTTAAATCATAGAAAGTCAGAGTGTCAGTCCTCTTGTACTTAAGTCGGCATTGTGCCTTTTGTATTAAATTCAGATGCAATTACTGTGTTTCATCGTCAATAAGAAAGTCCAAGGGATACAGTAAACCTGAAGTGAAGCATCGGAATCTAAAACTGGACTCACAGGAGAGGTTCAAATCATTGAAAGTCAGAGTGTCAGTCCTCTAGTACTTAATTCGGCATTGTGCCTTTTGTATTAAATTCGGATGCAATTTCTGTGTTTCATCGTCAATAAGAAGGTCCAAGGTATACAATAAACCTGAAGTGACGCATCGGAATCAAAAACTGGACTCACAGGAGAGGTTCCAACCACAGAATTTAGAGTTTCAGTCCTCTTGTACTGAAGTCGGCATTGTGCCTTTTGTATTAAATTCACATGCAACTTCTGTGTTTCATCGTCAATAAGAAGGTCCAAGGGGTGGAGTAACCCTGAAGTGAAGCATCGGAAACTAAAACTGGACTCACAGGAGAGGTTCAAATCATAGAAAATTAGAGTGTCAGTCCTCTTGTACTTAAGTCGGCATTGTGCCTTTTGAATTTAAATCCGATGCAATTTCTGTGTTTCGCCGTCAATAAGAAGGTCCAAGGTATACAGTAAACCTGAAGTGAAGCATCGGAATCTAAAACTGGACTCACAGGAGAGGTTCAAATCATAGAAAGGTTTAGTGTCAGTCCTCTTGTGCTTAATTCGGCATTGTGCCCTTTGAATTTAATTCGATGCAATTTCTGTGTTTCATCGTCAATAAGAAGGTCCAAGCTATACAGTAAACGTGTAGTGAAGCATCGGAATCTAAAACAGGGCCCACAGGAGAGGTTCAAATCATAGAGCGTTAGAGTGTCAGTCCTCTTGTACTTAAGTCGGCATTGTGCCTTTTGTATTAAATTCGGATGCAATTTCTGTGTTTCATCGTCAATACGAAGGTCCAAGGGATACAGTAAACCTGAAGTGAAGCATCGGAATATAAAACTGGACACACAGGAGAGGTTCAAATCAAAGAAAGTTGGAGTGTCAGTCCTCTTGTACTTAAGTCGGCATTGTGCTTTTTGTATTTATTTCTATGCAATTTCTGTGTTTCATCGGCAATAAGAAGGTCCAAGGTATACAGTAAACCTGAAGTGAAGCATCGGAATCTGAAACTGGACTCACAGGAGAGGTTCAAATCATAGAGGGTTAGAGTGTCAGTCCTCTTGTACTTATGTCGGCATTGTGCCTTTTGTATTAAATTCGGATGCAATTTCTGTGTTTCATCGTCAATAAGAAGGTCCAAGGGATACAGTAAACCTGAAGTAAAGCATCGGAATCTAAAACTGAACTGAGAGGAGTGGTTCAAATCATTGTAAGTCAGAGTGTCAGTCCTCTTGTACTTAATTCGGCATTGTGCCTTTTGTATTAAATTCGGATGCAATTTCTGTGTTTCATCGTCAATAAGAAGGTCCAAGGGATAGAGTAAACCTGAAGTGAAACATCGGAACCTAAAACTGGACTCACAGGAGAGGTTCAAATCATAGAAAATTAGAGTGTCAGTCCTCTTGTACTTAAGTCGGCATTGTGCCTTTTGAATTTAATTCCGATGCTATTTCTCTGTTTCGCCGTCAATAAGAAGGTCCAAGGGATACAGTAAACCTGAAGTGAAGCATCGGAATCTAAAACTGGACTCACAAGAGAGGTTAAAATCATTGAATGTTTGAGTGTCAGTCCTCTTGTACTTAATTAGGCATTGTGCCTTTTCTATTAAATTCGGATGCAATTTCTGTGTTTTATCGTCAATAAGAAGGTCAAAGGGATACAGTAAACCTGAAGTGAAGCATCGGAATCTAAAACTGGACTCACAGGAGAGGATCAAATCATAGAAAGATAAAAGGTCAGTCCTCTCGGACTTAAGTCGGCATTGTGCCCTTTGTATTAAATTCGGATGCAATTTCTGTGTTTCATCGTCAATAAGAAGGTCCAAGATATACAGTAAACCTGAAGTGAAGCATCGGGATCTAAAACTGGACTCACAGGAGAGGTTGAAATCATAGAAAGTAAGAGTGTCAGTCCTCTTGTACGTGAGTCGGCATTGTGCCTTTTGAATTAAATTCAGATGCAATTTCTGTGTTTCATCGTCAATAAGAAGGTCCAAGGTATAGAGTAAATCTGAAGTGAAGCAACGGAATCTAAAACTGGACTCACAGGAGAGGTTTAAATCATAGAAAGTCAGAGTGTCAGTCCTCTTGTACTTAAGTCGGCATTGTGCCTTTTGTATTAAATTCAGATGCAATTTCTGTGTTTCATCGTCAATAAGAAGGTCAAAGGGATACAGTAAACCTGAAGTGAAGCATCGGAATCTGAAACTGGACTCACAGGAGAGGATGAAATCATAGAAAGATAAAAGGTCAGTCCTCTTGTACTTAAGTCGGCATTGTGCCTTTTGAATTTAATTCCGATGCAATTTCTGTGCTTCATCGTCAATAAAAAGGTCCAAGGTATACAGTAAACCTGAAGTGAAGCACCGGAATCTAAACCTGGACTCACAGGAGAGGTTCAAATCAAAGAAAGTTAGAGTGTCAGTCCTCTTGTACTGAAGTCGGCATTGTGCCTTTTGTATTAAATTCGGATGCAATTTCTGTGTTTCATCGTCAATAAGAAGGTCCAAGGGAAACACTAAGCCTGAAGTGAAGCATCGGAATCTAAAACAGGACTAACAGGTGAGGTTTAAATCATAGAAAGTTAGAGTGTCAGTCCTCTTGTACTTAAGGAGGCATTGTGCCTTTTGAATTTAATTCCGATGCAATTTCTGTGCTTCATCGTCAATAAGAAGGTTTAAGGTATACAGTTAACCTGAAGTGAAGCATCAGAATCTAAAACTAGACTCACAGGAGACGTTCAAATCAAAAAAAGTTAGAGTGTCAGTCCTCTTGTACTTAAGTCGGCATTGTGCTTTTTGTATTAAATTCAGATGCAACTTCTGTGTTTCATCGTCAATAAGAAGGTCCAAGGGGTAGAGTAAACCTGAAGTGAAGCATCGGAAACTAAAACTGGACTCACAGGGGAGATTCAAATCATAGAAAATTAGAGTATCAGTCCTCTTGTACTTCAGTCGTCATTGTGCCTCTTGAATTTAATTCCGATGCAATTTCTGTGCTTCATCGTCAATAAGAAGGTCCAAGGGATACAGTAAACCTGAAGTGATGCATCGGAATATAAAACTGGACTCAAAGGAGAGGTTCAAATCATAGAAAGTTAGAGTGTCAGCCCTCTTGTACTTAAGTCTGCATTGTGCCTTTTGAATTTAATTCCGAGGCAATTTCTGTGTGTCGCCCTCAATAAGAATGTCCAATGTATACAGTAAACCTGAACTGAAGCATCGGAATCTAGAACTGGACTCACAGGAGAGGTTCAAATCATAGAGAGTTAGAGTGTCAGTCCTCTTGTACTTATGTCGGCATTGTGCCTTTTGTATTAAATTCGGATGCAATTTCTGTGTTTCATCGTCAATAAGAAGGTCCAAGGTATACAGTAAACCTGAAGTGAAGCATCGGAATCTAAAAGTGGGCTCACAGGAGAAGTTCAAATCATAGAACGTTAGACTGTCAGTCCTCTTGTACTTAAATCGGCATTGTGCATTTTGTATTAAATTCGGATGCAATTTCTGTGTTTCATCGTCAATAAGAAGGTCCTAGGGATACAGTAAACCTGAAGTAAAGCATCGGAATCTAAAACTGAACTGAGAGGAGAGGTTCAAATCATTGTAAGTTAGAGTGTCAGTCCTCTTGTACTTAATTCAGCATTGTGCCTTTTGTATTAAATTCGGATGCAATTTCTGTGTTTCATCGTCAATAAGAAGGTCCAAGGGATAGAGTAAACCTGAAGTGAAACATCGGAGTCTGAAACTGGACTCACAGGAGAGGTTCAAATCATAGAAAATTAGAGTGTCAGTCCTCTTGTACTTAAGTCGGCATTGTGCCTTTTGTATTAAATTCAGATGCAATTTCTGTGTTTCATCGTCAATAAGAAAGTCCAAGGGATACAGTAAACCTGAAGTGAAGCATCGGAATCTAAAACTGGACTCACAGGAGAGGTTCAAATCATTGAAAGTCAGAGTGTCAGTCCTCTTGTACTTAATTCGGCATTTTGCCTTTTGTATTAAATTCGGATGCAATTTCTGTGTTTCATCGTCAATAAGAAGGTCCAAGGTATACAGTAAACCTGAAGTGAAGCATCGGAATCTAAAAGTGGGCTCACAGGAGAAGTTCAAATCATAGAACGTTAGACTGTCAGTCCTCTTGTACTTAAATCGGCATTGTGCATTTTGTATTAAATTCGGATGCAATTTCTGTGTTTCATCGTCAATAAGAAGGTCCAAGGGATACAGTAAACCTGAAGTGAAGCATGGGAATCTAAAACTGGACTCACAGGAGAGGTTCAAATCACTGAAAGTTAGAGTGTCTGTCCTCTTGTACTTAAGTCGGCATTGTGCCTTTTGTATTAAATTCGGATGCAATTTCTCTGTTTCATCGTCAATAAGGAGGTCCAAGGGATACAGTAAACTTGTAGTGAAGCATCGGAATCTAAAACTGGTCTGACAGGAAAGGTTCAAATCGTAGAAAGTAAGAAGAGTCATTCTTATTGTACTTTATCGGCATTGTGCATTTTGTATTTAATTCCGATGCAATTTCTGTGTTTCATCGTCAATAAGAAGGTCCAAGGGATACACTAAACCTGAAGTGAAGCATCGGAATCTGAAACTAAACTCACAGGAGAGGGTCATCCCATGGACCTTCTTATTGACGATGAAGCACAGAAATTGCTCCGGAATTAAATACAAAAGGCACAATGCCGACTTAAGTACAAGAAGACTGACTATTCTTACATTCGATGATGTGGGCCATTACTGTGAGACTAGTTTTAGATGCCGATGTTTCACTTCAGGTTTACTGTATCCCTTGGACCATCTTATAGACGATGAAACACAGAAATTGCATCGCAATTCAATACAAAGGGCACGTTGCCGACTTCAGTACAAGAAGACTGACTCTTCTTACTATCTATGTTATGAACCTGTAGTGTGAGAGCAGTTTTAAATTCCGATGCTTCACTTCAGGTTTACTGTATCCCTTGGACCTTCTTATTGACGATGAAACACAGAAATTGCATCGTAAATAAATACAAAAAGCACAATGCCGACTTCAGTACAAGAAGACTGACTCTTCTTCCTATCTATGTTATGAACCTTTAGTGTGAGACCAGTTTTAGATTTCCATGCTTCACTTCAGGTTTACTGTATGTCTTGGACCTTCTTATTGACAATGAAACACAGAAATTGCATCGTAATTAAATACAAAAGCCACAATGCAGACTTCAGTACAAGAAGACTGACTCTTCTTACTATCTATGTTATGAACCTTTAGTGTGAGACCAGTTTTAGATTCGGATGCTTCACTTCAGGTTAACTGTTTACCTTGAACCTTCTTATTGACGATGAAGCACAGAAATTGCATCGGAATTAAATTCAAAAGGCACAATGCCGACTTAAGTACAAGAGGAGTGACACTCTAACTTTCTATGATTTGAACCTCTCCTGTGAGTCCAGTTTTAGATTCCAATGCTTCACTTCAGGTTTACTGTATCCCTAGGACCTTCTTATTGACGATGAAACACAGAAATTGCATCGGAATTAAATAGAAAAGGCACAATGCCGACTTAAGTACAAGAGGACTGACACTTCTTATATTCTATGATTTGAATCTCTCCCGTGACCCCGGCTTTAGAAGCCGATGCTTCACTTCAGGTTTACTGTATCCCATGGACCTTCTTATTGACGAAGAAACAAAGAAATTGCATCGGAATTAAATACAAAAAGCACAATGCCGACATAAGTACAAGAAGACTGACTGTTCTTACTGTCTATGTTTTGAACCTTTAGTGTGAAACCAGTTTTAGATTCCGATGTTTCACTACAGGTTTACTGTATACCTTGGACTTTCTTATTGACGATGAAACACAGAAATTGAATCGGAATTAAATGAAAAGGCACAATGCCGACTTAAGTACAAGAAGACTGACTCTACTTACTGGCTATTTATTGAACCTTTCCTGTGAGACCAGATTTAGATTCCGATGCTTCACCTCAGGTTTAATGTATCCCTCGGACCTTCTTATAGACGATGAAACACAGAAATTGCATCGGAAATAAATACTAAAGGCCCAATGCCGACTTAAGTACAAGAATCTGGCACTTCTTACTGTCCATGTTTTGAACCTATTCTGTGAGACCAGTTATAGATTCAGATGCCTCACTTCAGGTTTACTGTATGCCTTGGACCTTCTTATTGACGATGAAACACAGAAATTGCTTCGGAATTATATACAAAAGGCACAATGCCGAATTAAGTACAAGAAGACTGACTCTTCTTACTGTCTATGTTTTGAATCTTTAGTGTGAGACCAGTTTTAGATTCCAATGCTTCACTACAGTTTCACTGTATCCCTTGGACCTTCTTATTGAGGATGAAACACAGAAATTGCATCCGAATTTAATACAAAAGGCACAATGCCGACTTAAGCACACAAGGACTGATTCTTCTTACTATCTATGTTCTGAACCTTTCCTGTGATATCAGTTTTAGATTCCGATGCTTCACTTCAGGATTACTGTATCCCTTGGTTCATCTTTTTGACGATGAAACACTGATATTGCATCGGAAACAAATACAAAAGGCACAATGTCGTGTTATATACAAGAGGACAGGCTCTTCCTACTGTCTATGTTTTAAACATTTCCTGTGAGTCCTGTTTTACATTCCGATGCTTCATTTCAGGTTTACTGTATCCTTTGGACTTTCTTATTGACGATGAAGCACAGAAATTGCATCGGAATTAAATTCAAAAGCACAATGCTGACTTAAGTACAAGAAGACTGACTCTTCTTACTTTCTATGTTTAGAACCATTCCTGTGAGACCAGTTTTCGCATCCGATGCTTCACTTCATTTTTACTGTATCCCTTGGACCTTCATATTGACGATCAAACACAGAAATAGCGTCGGAAATTAATTCAAATGCAGAATGCAGACTTAAGTACAAGAGGACTAACTCTTCTTTCATTCTATGATTTGAACCTTTCGTGTGAGTTCAGTTCTAGATTCCGATGCTCCACTTCCGGTTTACTGTATCCCTTGGACCTTCTTATTGACGATGAAGAACAGAAATTGCTTCGGGATTAAGCACAAAAGGTACAGTGCCGACATAAGTACAAGAAGACTGACTCTTCTTACCGTCTATGTTTTCAACCTTTCCTGTGAGACCAGTTATAGATTCCGATGCTTCACTTCATATTTACTGTATGCCTTGGACCTTCATATTGACGGAGAAACACAGGAATTGCATTGGAATTAAATACAAAAGGCACAATGCCGACTTACGTACAAGTAGACTGCCTCTTCTTACTGTCTATGTTTTGAGCCTCTTCTGTGAGAGCAGTTTTAGATTCCGATGCTTCACTTCAGGTTTACTGTATCCCTTGCACCTTCTTATTGTCTATGAAACATAGAAAGTGCATCGTAATTAAATACAAAATGCACAATGCCGACTTCAGTACATGGAGACTGACTCTTCTTACTGTCTATGTTACGAACCTTTAGTGTGAGACCAGTTTTAGATTCCGATGCTTCACTTTAGGTTTACTGTATACCTTGAACCTTCTTATTGACGAAGAAGCACAGAAATTGTATCGGAATTAAATTCAAAAGGCACAATGCCGACTTACGTACAAAAAGACTGACTCTTCATACTGTCTATGATTTGAACCTTTCCTGTGAGACCAGTTTTAGATTCCTACGCTTCACTTCAGGTTTACTGTATCCCAAGGAACCTTCTTTTTGACGATGAAACACGGAAATTGCATCGGAATTAAATACAAAACGCACAATGCCGACTTAAGTACTAGAAGACTGACTCTCCTTACTGTCTCTGTTTCAACCTTTCCTCTGAGACCAGTTTTTGATTCCGATGGTTCACTTCAGGTTCACTGTATCCCTTCGACCTTCTTATTGACTATGAAACACAGAAATTGCATCGGAATTAAATACAAAAGGCACAATGCCGAATTAAGTACAAGAAAACTGACTCATCTTACTGTCTATGTTTTGAATCTTTCCTGTGAAACCAGTTTTAGATTCCGATGCTTCACTTCAGGTATACTGTATCCCTTGGACCTTCTTCTTGACGATGAAACACAGAAATTGCTTCGGAATTAAATACAAAAGGCACAATGCCGACTTAAGTACAAGATGACTGACTATTCTTACATTCTATGTTGTGAGCCTTTCCTGTGAGAGCAGTTTTAGATTCCGATGCATCACTTTCTGGTTTACTGTATCCCTTGGACCTTCTTATTGACAATGAAACACAGAAATGCATCGGAATTTAATTCAAAAGACACAATGCTGACATAAGTACGAGAAGACTGACACTTCTTACTGTCTATGTTTTGAACCTTTCCTGTGAGACCAGTTTTAGATTCCGATGCATCAGTTCAGGTTTACGGTATCCGTTGGACCTTCTAATTGATGATGAAAATCACAGAAACTGCATAGGAATTAAATACAAAAGGCACAATGCTGACTTAAGTACAAGAGGACTGACTCTTCATACTTTCTATGTTTAGAACCATTCCTGTGAGACCAGTTTTCGAATCCGATGCTTCACTTCAGTTTTACTGTATCCCTTGGACCTTCTTATTGACGATGAAACACAGAAATAGCGTCGGAAATTAATTCAAATACAGAATGCAGACTTAAGTACAAGACGACTAATTCTTCTTACATTCTATGATTTGAACCTTTCGTGTGAGTTCAGTTCTAGATTCCGATGCTTCACTTCAGGTTTACTGTATCCCTTGGACCTTCTTATAGACGATGAAACACAGAAATTGCATCGGAAATAAATACTAAAGGCACAATGCCGACTTAAGTACAAGAAGACTGACTCTTCTTACTGTCCATGTTTTGAACCTTTTCTGTGAGATCAGTTATAGATTCAGATGCCTCACTTCAGGTTTACTGTATGCCTTGGACCTTCTTATTGACGATGAAACACAGAAATTGCTTCGGAATTAAATACAAAAGGCACAATGCCGAATTAAGTACAAGAAGACTGACTCTTCTTACTGTCTATGTTTTGAATCTTTAGTGTGAGTCCAGTTTTAGATTCCGATGCTTCACTTCAGTTTTACTGTATCCCTTGGACCTTCTTGTTGAGGATGAAACACAGAAATTGCATCCGAATTTAATACAAAAGGCACAATGCCGACTTAAGTGCACAAGGACTGATTCTTCTTACTATCTGTGTTTTGAACCTTTCCTGTGATATCAGTTTTAGATTCCGATGCTTCACTTCAGGATTACTGTATCCCTTGGTTCATCTTTTTGACGATGAAACACTGATATTGCATCGGAAACAAATACAAAAGGCACAATGTCGTGTTAAGTACATGAGGACAGACTCTTCCTACTGTCTATGTTTTAAACATTTCCTGTTAGACCAGTTTTAAATTCCGATGCTTCATATCAGGTTTATTGTATCCTTTGGACATTCTTATTGACGATGAACACAGAAATTGCATCGGAATTAAATTCAAAAGGCGGAATGCTGACTTAAGTACAAGAAGACTGACTCTTCTTACTTTCTATGTTTAGAACCATTCCTGTGAGACCAGTTTTCGCATCCGACGCTTCACTTCATATTTACTGTATCCCCTGGACCTTCATATTGACGATGAAACACTGGAATAGCGTCGGAAATTAATTCAAATGCAGAATGCAGACTTAAGTACAAGAGGACTAACTCTTCTTACATTCTATGATTTGAACCTTTCGTGTGAGTTCAGTTCTAGATTCCGATGCTTCACTTCAGGTTTACTGTATCCCTTGGACCTTCTTATTGACGATGAAACACAGAAATTGCATCGGAATTAAACACAAAAGGCACAATGCCGATTAAGTACAAGAGGACTGACTCTTCTTACTGTCCATGTTTTGAACCTTTTCTGTGAGATCAGTTATAGATTCAGATGCCTCACTTCAGGTTTACTATAGCCCTTGGACCATCTTATTGACGACGAAACACAGAAATTTCACCGAAATTAAATTCAAAAGGCACAATGCCGACTTAAGTACAAGTAGACTGACTCTTCTTACTGTCTACGATTTGAGCCTTTCCTGTGAGACCAGTTTTAGATTCCGATGCTTCACTTCAGGTTTACTGTATCCCTTTGACGATGAAGCACAGAAATTGCATCGGAATTCAATTCAAAAGGCAAAATGCCGACTTAAGTACAAGAAGACTGACTCTTCTTACTGGCTATGTATTGAACCTTTCCTGTGAGACTAGTTTTAGGATCCGATGCTTCACCTCATGTTTACTGTAACCCTTGGACCATCTGATCGACGATGAAACACAGAAATTGCATCGCAAATAAATTCAAAAGGCACAATGCCGACTTAAGTACAAGAAGACTGACTATTCTTACTGACTATGCTTTTAACCTTTGCTCTGAGATTAGTTTAAAATTCCGATGATTCACTTCAGGTTTACTGTATCCCTTGGACCTGCTTATTGACGATGAAACACAGAAATTGCATCGGAATTAAATACAAACGGCACAATGCCGACTTATGTACAAGAAAACTGACTCATCTTACTGTCTATGTTTTGAATCTTTCCTGTGAAACCAGTTTTAGATTCCGATGCTTCACTTCAGGTTTACGGTATCCGTTGGACCTTCTAATTGATGATGAAACACAGAAACTGCATCGGAATTAAATACAAAAGGCACAATGCTGACTTAAGTACAAGAAGACTGACTCTTCTTACTTTCTATGTTTAGAACCATTCCTGTGAGACCAGTTTTCGAATCCGATGCTTCACTTCATTTTTACTGTATCCCTGGGACCTTCATATTGACGATGAAACACAGAAATAGCGTCGGAAATTTATTCAAATGCAGAATGCAGACTTATGTACAAGAGGACTAACTCTTCTTACAATCTATGATTTGAACCTTTCGTGTGAGTTCAGTTCTAGATTCCGATGCTTCACTTCAGGTTTACTTTATCCCTTGAACCTTCTTATTGATGATGAAACACAGGAATTGCATCGGAATTGAACACAAAAGGCACAATGCCGATTAAGTACAAGAGGACTGACATTTCTTACTGTCTATGTTTTGAACCATTCCTGTGAGACCAGTTTTAGATTCCGATCCTACACTTCAGTTTTACTGTACCCCTTGGACGTTCTTATTGACGATGAGAAACAGAAATAACATCGTAATTAAATACAAAAGGCACAATTCCTACTTAAGTACAAGAAGACTGACTCTCCTTACTGTCTATGTTAAGAACCTTTAGTGTGAGACCAGTTTTAGATTCCGATGCTTCACTTTAGGTTTACTGTATACCTTGAACATTCTTATTGACGAAGAAGCACAGAAATTGCATCGGAATTAAATTCAAAAGGCACAATGCCGACTTACGTACAATAAGACTGACTCTTCATACTGTCTATGATTATAACCTTTCCTGTGAGACCAGTTTTAGATTCCTACGCTTCACTTCAAGTTTACTGTATCCCAAGGAACCTTCTTTTTGACGATGAAACACGGAAATTGCATCGGAATTAAATACAAAACGCACAATGCCGACTTAAGTACTAGAAGACTGACTCTTCTTACTGTCTCTGTTTCAACTTTTCCTCTGAGACCAGTTTTAGATTCCGATGCTTCACTTCAGGTTTACTGTATCCCTTCGACCTTCTTATTGACTATGAAACACAGAAATTGCATCGGAATTAAAACAAACGGCACAATGCCGACTTATGTACAAGAAAACTGACTCATCTTACTGTCTATGTTTTGAATCTTTCCTGTGAAACCAGTTTTAGATTCCGATGCTTCACTTCAGGTTTACTGTATCCCTTGGACCTTCTAATTGACGATGAAGCACAGAAATTGCTTCGGAATTAAATACAAAAGGCACAATGCCGACTTAAGTACAAGAAGACTGACTATTCTTACTTTCTATGATGTGAGACCAGTTTTAGATTCCGATGCATCACTTTCTGGTTTACTGTATCCCTTGGACCTTCTTATTGACAATGAAACACAGAAATTGCATCGAAATTTAGTTCAAAAGTCACAATGCTGACATAAGTACAAGAAGACTGACACTTCTTACTGTCTATGTTTTGAACCTTTCCTGTGAGACCAGTTTTAGATTCCGATGCTTCACTTCAGGTTTACGGTATCCGTTGGACCTTCTAATTGATGATGAAACACAGAAACTGCATCGGAATTACATACAAAAGGCACAATGCTGACTTAAGTACAAGAAGACTGACTCTTCTTACTTTCTATGTTTAGAACCATTCCTGTGAGACCAGTTTTCGAATCCGATGCTTCACTTCATTTTTACAGTATCCCTTGGACCTTCATATTGACGATGAAACACAGAAATAGCGTCGGAAATTAATTCAAATGCAGAATGCAGACTTAAGTACAAGAGGACTAACTCTTCTTACATTCTATGATTTGAACCTTTCGTGTGAGTTCAGTTCTAGATTCGGATGCTTCACTTCAGGTTTACTGTATCCCTTGAACCTTCTTATTGATGATGAAACACTGGGATTGCATCGGAATTAAACAAAAAATGCACAATGCCGATTAAGTACAAGAGGACTGACTTTTCTTACTGTCTATGTTTTGAACCATTCCTGTGAGACCAGTTTTAGATTCCGATGCTACACTTCAGTTTTACTGTACCCCTTGGACCTTCTTATTGACGATGAGACACAGAAATAACAACGTAATTAAATACAAAAGGCACAATGCCTACTTAAGTACAAGAAGACTGACTCTTCTTACTGACTAAGCTTTTAACCTTTCCTCTGAGATTAGTTTTAGATTCCGATGCTTCACTTCAGGTTTACTGTATCCCTTGGACCTTCTTATTGACGATGAAGAACAGAAATTGCTTCGGAATTAAGAACAAATGGCACAGTGCCGACATAAGTACAAGAAGACTGACTCTCCTTACTGTCTATGTTTTCAACCTTTCCTGTGAGACCAGTTATAGATTCCGATGCTTCACTTCATATTTAATGTATCCCTTGGACCTTCATATTGACGGTGAAACACAGTAATTGCATCGGAATTAAATACAAAAGGCACAATGACGACTTAGGTACAAGTAGACTGACCCTTCTTACTGTCTACGATTTGAGCCTTTCCTGTGAGACTTGTTTTAGATTACGATGCTTCACTTCAGGTTTACTGTATCCCTTGGACCTTCGTTTTGACGATGAAGCACAGAAATTGCATCGGAATTCAATACAAAAGGCAAAATGTTGAATTTAGTACAAGAAGACTGACTCTTCTTACTGGCTATGTATTGAACCTTTCCTGTGAGACCAGTTTTAGATTCCGATGCTTCACTTCAGGTTTACTGTATCCCTTGGACCTTCTCATGACAATGAAACACAGAAATTGCATCGGAATTAAATACTAACGGCACAATGCCGACTTAAGTACAAGAAGACTGACTATTCTTACATTCTATGATTTGAGCCTTTCCTGTGAGACCAGTTTTAGATTCCGATGCTTCACTTCAGGTTTTTGGATCCCTTGGTCGTTCTTATTGACTATGAAACACACAAATAGCATAGGAATTAAATACAAACGACAGAATGCCCACTTAACTACAAGAAAGCTGACTCTTCTTACATTTTATGATCTGAACCTTTAATGTGAGACCAGTTTTAGATTCCGATGCTTCCCTTCAGGTTTATTGTATCCCTTGGTCTTTTTGTTGCCGACTAAACACAGATATTGCATCGGAATTAAATACAAAAGGCAAAATGCCGACTTAAGTACAAGAAGACCGACTTTTCTTACTGTCTATGTTTTGAACCTTTCCTGTGAGACCAGTTTTAGATTCCGATGCTTCAATTCAGGTTAACGGTATCCCTTGGACCTTCTTATTGACGATGAAACACAGAAATTGCTTCGGAATTAAATACGAAAGGCACAATGCCGACTTAAGTACAAGAAGACTGACTGTTCTTACATTCTATGATTTGAGCCTTTCCTGTGAGACCAGTTTTAGATTCCGACGCTTAACTTCAGGTTTACTGCATCCCTTGGACCTTCATATTGATGATGAAACACAGAAATAGCTTCGGAATTAAATACAAAAGGCACAATGCCGACATAAGTTCAAGAGGGCTGGCTCTCCTCAGATTCTATGATTTGAACCTTTCCTGTGAGACCAGTTTTAGATTCCGTTGTTTCACTTCAGGTTTACTGTATCCCTTGGTCCATTTTGTTGCCGATTAAGCACAGAAATTGCATCGAAATTCAATACAAAGGGCAAAATGCCGACTTAAGTACAAGAAGACTGACTCTTCTTACTGTCTATGTTTTGAACCATTCCTGTGAGACCAGTTTTAGATTCTGATGCTTCACTTCAGGCTTACTGTATCCCTTGGACCTTCTTATTGACGATGAATCTGAAAAATTGCATCGAAATTAAATACAAAAGGCACAATGCCGATTAAGAACAAGTGTACTGACACTTCTTACTGATTATGTTTCGAACCTTTCCTGTGAGACCAGTTTTAGATTCCGATGCTTCACTTTTGGTTTACAGTATCACTTGATCCATCTTATTTACGATGAAACACAGAAATTGCATCGTAATTAAATACAACAATGCACAATGTCGACTTATAAACAAGAAGACTTGCCTCTTCTTACTGTCTATTATTTGAACCTTTCCTGTGAGACCAGTTTTAGACTCCGATGCTTCACTTCAGGGTTACTGTATCCCTTGGACCTTCTTATTGGCGATAAAACACAGAAATTGCATTGTAATTAATACAAGAGGCACAATGACGACTTAAGTACAAGAAGACTGACTCTTCTTAAATTCTATGTTTTGAGCCTTTCCTGTGAGACCAGTTTTAGACTCCGATGCTTCACTTCAGGGTTACTGTATCCCTTGGACCTTCTTATTGGCGATAAAACACAGAAATTGCATTGTAATTAATACAAGAGGCACAATGACGACTTAAGTACAAGAAGACTGACTCTTCCTACACTCTATGATTTGAGCCTTTCCTGTGAGACCAGTTTTAGATTCCGATGCTTCACTACAGGTTTACTGTATCCCTTGGACCTTCTTATTGACGATGAAACACAGAAATTGCATCGGAATTAAATACAAAAGGCACAATGCCGACTCATGTACAAGATGACTGGCTCTTTTTTCATCCTATGATTTCAGCCTTTCCTGTGAGACCAGTTTGAGATACCGATGCTACACTTCAGGTTTACAGTATCCCTTTGACTTCCTTATTGACGATGAAACTCAGAAAATCCATCGGAATTAAATATAAAAGGCACAATGCCGACTTAAGTACAAGAAGACTGACTCTACTTACTGTCTATGTTTTGAACCTTTCCTGTGAGAGCAGTTTTAGACTCCGATGCTTCACTTTAGCTTCACTGTATCCCTTGGACCTACATATTGACGATGAAACACAGAAATTGCACCGGAATTAAATACAATAGGCACAATGCAGACTTAAGAACAAGAAGACTGACACTTCTTAATGTCTATGATTTGAACCTTTCCTGTGAGACCAGTTTTAGATTCCGAGCTTCACTTCAGGTTTACTGTCTCCCTTGGAACTTCGTATTGACGATGAAACATAGAAATTGCATCGGAATTAAATACAAAAGGCACAATGCCGACTTAAATACAAGAAGACTGACTCGTCTTAGATTCTACGATTTGAGCCTTTCCTGTGAGACCAGTTTTAGATTCCGATGCTTCACATCAGGTTTACGGTATCCCTTGGACCTTCGTCTTGACGATGAAATACAGAAATTGCATCGGAAATGGAAACAAAAGGCACAATGCCGATTTAAGTACAGGAAGACTGACTCTTCTTACTGTCTATGTTTTGAACCATTCCTGTGAGACCAGTTATAGAATCCGATGCCTCTCTTCAGGTTTACTGTATCCCTTGGACCTTCTTATTGACGATGAAACACAGAAATTACAACCGACTTAAAAACAAAAGGCACAATGCCGACATAAGTTGTAGAGGACTGACTCTTCCGACATTCTATGATTTGAACCTTTCCTGTGAGACCAGTTTTAGATTCCGATGCCTCACTTTGGAGTTCATGTATCCCTTGGACCTTCTTGTTGACGATGAAACACAGAAATTGCATCGGAATTAAAAACAAAAGGCACAATTCCGATTTTAGTACAAGAAGACTGACTCTTCTTACTGTCTATGTTTTGAACATTTCCTGTGTGAACCGTTATAGATTCCAATGTTTCACTTCACGTTTACTGTATCCCTTTCACCTACTTATTGGCGATGAAGCACAGAAATTGCATCGGAATTAAATACAAAAGGCACAATGCCGACATAAGTACAAGAAGACTGACTCTTCTTACTGTCTATGTTTTGAACCCTTCCTGTGAGACCAATTTTGGATTCCGATGCTTCCCTTCAGGTTTACTGTATCCCTTGGACCTTCTTATTGACGATGAAACACAGAAATTGCATCGGAATTAAATACAAAATGCACAATAACGACTCAAGTACAAGATAACCGACTCTTTTTTCATCCTATGATTTCAGCCTTTCCTGTGAGACCAGTTTGAGATTCCGATGCTTCGCTTTAGGTTTGCAGTATCCCTTTGACTTCCTTATTGGCGATGAAACTCAGAAATTCCATCGGAATTAAATATAAAAGGCACAATGCCGACTTAAGTACAAGAAGACTGACTCTTCTTACTGTCTATGTTTTGAACCCTTCGTGTGAGACCAGTTTTAGACTCCGATGCTTCACTTCATTTTCACTGTATCCCTTGGACCTACTTATTCACGATGAAGCACACAAGAATTGCATCGGAATTAAATAAAATAGGCTCAATGCCGACTTTAGTTCAAGAAGACTGACTCTTCTTACTGTCTATGTTTTCAACATTTCCTGTAAGACCCGTTATGGATTCCAATGTTTCACATCATGTTTAATGTATCCCTTGCACCTTCTTATTGACGATGAAACACAGAAATTGCATCGGAATTAAATACAAAAAGGACAATGCCGATATACGTTGAAGAGGACTGACTCTTCTTACATTCAATGATTTGAACCTTTCCTGTGAGACCAGTTTTAGATTCCGATGCTTCACTTCAGGTTTACTGAACGCTTGGACCTTTATATTGACGATGATACACAGAAATTGCATCGGAATTCAATACAAAAGTTACAATGCCGACATAGGTACAAGAAGACCGACTCTTCTTACAATCTACGATTTGAGCCTTTTCTGTGAGACCAGTTTTAGATTCCATTGCTTCACCAAAGGTTTACTGCATCCCTTGGACCTTCTTATAGACGATAAAAAGCAGAAATTGCATCGGAATTAAATACAAAACGCACAATGCCGACTGAACTACAAGAAGGCTGCCTCTTCTTACAATCTATGATTTGAGCCTTCCCTGTGAGAGCAGTTTTTGATTCCGAAATTTCCCTTCAGGTTTACTGTATCCCTAGGACCTTCTTATTGACGATGATACACATTATTTGCTTCGGAATTAAATACAAAATGCAGAATGCCGACTTATGTACAAAAAGACTGATTATTCTTACTGTCTATGTTTTGAACCTTTCCTCTGAGACCGGTTATAGATTCCGATGATTCACTTCAGGTTTACTCTATCCCTTGGACTCTCTTATTGACTATGAAACACAGAAATTGCATTGGAAATAAACACAAAAGGGTACAATGCCAACATAAGTAGTAGGGGACTGACTCTTCTTACATTCTATCATTTGAAACTTTCCTGTGAGACCAGTTTTAAATTCCGATGCTTCACTTCAGGTTTACTGTATCCCTTGGAGCTTCTTATTGACGATAATTACAGAAATTGCATCGGAAAAAAATACAAAAGTACAATGCCGAATTAAGTACAAGAAGACTGACTCTCCTTAATGTCTATGTTTTGAACCTTTCCAATGAGACAATTTATACATTCCGATGCTTCACTTCAGGTTTTCCGTATCACTTGCAGCTTCTTATTGACGATGAAACACAGATATAGCATCGGAATTAGATACAAAATGCACAATGCCGACTTAGGTACAAGAAAGCTGACTCTTCTTCCATTCTATGATTTGAACCTTTCCTGTGAGACCTGTTTTCGAATCCGATGCCTCACTTCAGGTTTACTGTATCCCTTGGAGCTTCATATTGACGAAGAAACACAGAAATAGCATCGGAATTAAATACAAAGAGCACAAAGCGGACTTAAGTACAAGAAGGCTGACTCATGTTACATTCTATGATTTAAACCTTTCCTTTGAGACCAGTTTTAGATTCCGATTCTTCACTTCAGGTTCACTGTATCCCGTGGTCCTCCTTGTTGCTGATTAAACTTAGAAATTGCATCGAAATTCAATACAAAGGGCAAAATGCCGACTTAAGTACTCGAAGACGGACTCTACTTACTTTCTATGTTTTGAACGTTTCCTGTGAGATTAGTTTTAGATTACGATGCTTCACTTCAGGTATACTGTATTCCTTGCACCTTCTTATTGACGATGACACACAGAAATTGCATCGGAGTAAAATACAAAAGGCACTATGCCGACTTAAGTACAAGAAGACTGCCTCTTCTTACTGTATATGTTTTCAACCTTTTTTGTGAGACCAGTTTTTGATTCCGATGCTTCACTTCAGGTTTACTGTATCACTTGGACCTTCTTATAGACGATGAAACACAGAAATTGTATCGGAATTAAATACAAAAGACACAATGAAGACTTAAGTAGGAGAGGACTGACTTTTCCGACATTCTATGATTTAAACCTTTCCTGTGAGACCAGTTTTAGATTCTGATGCTGCACTTCGGAGTTCATGTTTCCCTTGGACCTTCCTATTGACGATGAAACACAGAAATTGCAACCGTCTTAAAAACAAAAGGCACAATGCCGACATAAGTAGTAGAGGACTGGCTCTTCTTATATTCTATGATTTGAACATTTCCTGTGAGACCAGTTTTAGTTTCCGGTGCTTCACTTCAGGTTTGCTGTATCCCTTGGACCTTCATATAGACGATGAAACACAGAAATTGTATCGGAACTAAATACAAAAGTCACATTGAAGACTTATGTACAAGAGGACTGACTTTTCCGACATTCTATGATTTAAACCTTTCCTGTGAGACCAGTTTTAGATTCAGATGCTGCACTTCGGAGTTCATGTATCCCTTGGACCTTTTTATTGACGATGAAACACAGAAATTGCATCGGAATTAAATACAAAAGGCACAATGCCGACTTTAGTACAAGAAGACTGACTCTTCTTACTGTCTATGTTTTGAACATTTCCTGTGTGACCCATTATAGATTCCAATGTTTCACTTCAGGTTTACTGTATCCCTTGGACCTTCTTATTGACGATGAAACACAGAAATTGCATCGGAATTAAATTCAAAATGCACAATGCTGACTTCAGTACAAGAAGACTGACTCTTCTTACTGTCTATGTTTTGAACCCTTCCTGTGAGACCAATTTTGGATTCCGATGCTTCACTTCAGGTTTACTGTATCCCTTGGACCATCTTATTGACGATGAAACACAGAAATTGCATCGGAATTAAATTCAAAATGCACAATGCTGACTTCAGTACAAGAAGACTGACTCTTCTTACTGTCTATGTTTTGAACCCTTCCTGTGAGACCAATTTTGGATTCCGATGCTTCACTTCAGGTTTTGGTTGGTTGGTTTGGAGGGATTAAAGGGACCAGACTGCAACGGTCATCGGTCCCTTTTTCCAAAGACAAAGAACACCCACAGAGAATAAAAACAAGGAACAGAAGAGATCACAGACGATACAGAACAAGAGATACTGAGACAAGGACAAGACAAAACGAACTAAAACCACACAGAGTGTGACGGTGGTTGGCCGACCATAGAAATAAATAAGGGAAAGCCAACCACTTAGAAACACATTAAAAAATCAGTGTAAAATCATAGGCCAAAGGCCAGAATCAACACAAAACAATAAAATAAAACAGAAACACTCAGAGTAAATGATAAAATCCCCCTGCCCGAATAAAACGTAAAACTAAGTCAGCCATAGTGGAGTCGTCTGTTAAAAGGGCAGGGAGCGTAGCAGGCAGCGCAAATGAATGCCTGACCACAGCTAAAAGGGGGCAGGCCAGCAAAATGTGGGCCACTGTCAAAGCTGCCCCAGAGCGACATAGAGGAGGGTCCTCCCGGCGCAGTAAATAACTGTGTGTCAGCCGGGAGTGGCCAATGCGGAGCCAGCAAAGAACTACTGAGTCCCTGCGAGTGGCTCGCAGGGATGACCGCCACACAGCCGTCGTCTCCTTGACAGCACGGAGTTTATTGCGCATTGGCAGTTCGCGCCATTCATCGTCCCATAGCGCCAAGATTTTGCGGCGGAATACTGCCCGCAAATCAGTCTCTTGGAGGCCAACGTCCAGAGATGGCTTACTGGTGGCCTCTTTCGCCAGGCGGTCAACATGTTCGTTACCCGGGATACCGACATGACCGGGGGTCCACACAAAGACCACAGAGCGGCCGCAACAGGCGAGAGTATGCAGAGACTCGTGGATAGCCATCACCAAACGAGAACGAGGGAAACACTGGTCGAGAGCTCGTAAACCGCTCAGGGAATCGCTACAGATAACGAAGGACTCACCTGAGCAGGAGCGGATATACTCTAGGGCACGAAAGATGGCGACCAGTTCAGCAGTGTAAACGCTGCAGCCATCCGGCAAGGAACGTTGTTCGGAAAGGTCCCCTAGAGTGAGCGCATATCCGACACGACCAGCAACCATCGAACCGTCAGTGTAAACAACACCAGAGCCCTGATACGTGGCCAGGATGGAATAAAAGCGGCGGCGGAAGGCCTCTGGAGGGACTGAGTCCTTAGGGCCCTGTGCCAAGTCGAGCCGAAGGCTAGGGCGACGAACACACCATGGGGGTGTATGCAAAGTAGCCCGGAAAGGAGGTGGAACCCTGGAGCCCAGAGAGAAGCTCTTTGACGCGGACCGCTATTGTTCAACCAGACCGGGACCGACGTTCTGGCATACGGACGACCGACCACGGGAACAGGAGGCGATAGTTTGGATGCCCGGGCGAGCTTAGAACATGCGGCCAGCAAACGTTGGCGTCAGAACCGCAGTGGAGGTACACCTGCCTCCACTAGTACGTTGTCCACAGGGCTGGTGCGGAAAGCACCAGTGGCAAGGCGTATCCCGCTGTGGAGAATCAGGTCCAGCACCCGTAATGCAGATGGGGATGCTGAGCCATAAGCCAGGCTCCCATAATCCAGACGGGACTGGATTAATGCCTGGTAGAGCCGCAACAGTGTAGAGCGGTCGGCGCCCCAGCGGGTGTTGCTCAAGCATCTCAGAGCGTTTAGATGCCGCCAACAAGTCTGTTTCAGCTGCCGGATATGAGGCAGCCAAGTCAACCGGGCATCGAAAACCACCCCCAAAAACCTGTGGGTCTCCACCACAGCAAGGAGTTCTTCGGCAAGATAAAGTCGCGGCTCAGGATGGACTGTTCGGCGCCGGCAGAAATGCATAACGCAGGTCTTGGCTGCCGAAAACTGAAAACCATGCGCTACAGCCCAAGACTGCGCCTTACGGATAGCGCCCTGTAGCTGGCGTTCAACAGCTGCAATGCCAGTAGAGCTGTAATAAAGGCAGAAGTCGTCAGCATACAGGGAAGCGGAGACAGAATTTCCCACGGCCGCAGCAAGCCCGTTAATGGCTATTAAAAACAGACAGACACTTAAAACAGAGCCCTGTGGCACACCGGTCTCCTGGACGTGGGAGGAACTATACGAGGCCGCGACTTGTACGCGGAAGGTACGACACGACAGAAAATTGCGGATAAAAATCGGCAGAGGACCCCGAAGACCCCATCCATGAAGCGTAGAAAGAATGTGATGACGCCATGTCGTATCGTACGCCTTCCGCATGTCGAAAAAGACAGCGACCAGGTGCTGACGGCGGGAAAAGGCAGTACGGACGGCCGACTCCAGGCTCACCAGATTGTCGGTGGCGGAGCGGCCTTTACGGAACCCAACCTGAGATGGAGCCAGAAGGCCCCGAGACTCCAGTACCCAATGCAAGCGCCGGCTCACCATCCGTTCAAGCAACTTACAAAGAACGATGGTGAGGCTAACGGGACGGTAGCTGTCCACCTCCAGAGGGGTCTTCCCAGGTTTCAAAACGGGGATGACAATGCCTTCCCGCCATTGCGACGGAAACTCCCCCTCGACCCAAAGACGGTTGTAAAGATCGAGAAGGCGCCGCTGGCAGTCCACTGAAAGGTGTTTCAGCATCTGACAGTGGATGCCATCTGGCCCAGGAGCGGTATCAGGGCAAGCAGCTAGGGCACTGCGAAATTCCCACTCACTGAATGGAGCATTGTAAGATTCCGGGTGGTTGCTGCGAAACGAAAGGCTCCGACGTTCCAGCCGCTCTTTAATGGAGCGGAAGGCCTGGGGGTAATTCGCAGAAGCGGAACTCATAGCAAAATGCTCTGCTAAGCGATTTGCAATGACGTCGGAGTCGGTACAAATGGCTCCATGCAGTGAGAGCGCAGGGACGCTGGCAGGGGTCCGATAGCCGTAGACGCGTCGAATCTTGGCCCAGACCTGCGAGGGAGTGACATGGAGGCCAATGGTGGTCACATACCGCTCCCAGCACTCCTTCTTGCGGTGGCGGATAAGGAGGCGGGCCCGCGCACGCAACCGTTTGAAGGCGATAAGGTGGGCTAAGGAGGAATGTCGCTTGTGACGCTGGAGCGCCCGCCGGCGATCTTTAATCGCTTCAGCGATCTCAGGCGACCACCAAGGCACAGCCTTCCGCCGAGCGGACCCAGAAGAACGGGGAATGGCAGATTCGGCGGCAGTAACGATGCCGGTGGTGACAGATTGAACCACCGCATCAATGTCATCAGTAGAGAGAGGCTCAAAAGCTGCAGTGGAGGAGAACAAATCCCAGTCAGCCTTATTCATAGCCCATCTGCTAGGGCGCCCAGAAGAGTGACGCTGTGGTAGTGACAAAAAGAGCGGAAAGTGGTCACTACCACACAGGTCGTCATGCACACTCCATTGGACAGACGGTAAGAGGCTAGGGCTACAGATAGAAAGGTCAATGGCGGAGTAGGTGCCATGCGCCACACTGAAGTGTGTGAAGGCACCATCATGTAACAGCGAGAGATCGAACTGCGACAACAAATGTTCAACGATGGCGCCTCGACCCGTGGCCACTGACCCACCCCACAGAGGGTTATGGGCGTTGAAGTCGCCCAATAGCAAGAAAGGTGGCGGCAATTGGGCGACCAGTGCAGCCAGGACATGCTGCGAGACATCACCATCCGGTTGAATGTAAAGACTGCAGACGGTAACAGCCTGTGGCATCCACACGCGTACAGCGACAGCCTCTAAAGGCGTCTGGAGAGGGACAGACTCGATGTGCAGAGTGTGAAGGACATATATGCAGACGCCACCAGACACCCTTTCATAAGCTGCTCGGTTCTTGTAATAACCCCGATAGCCACGGAGGGCGGGGGTTCGCATAGCTGGAAACCAAGTTTCCTGGAGAGCAATGCAGAAGAAAGGGCGAAGGCTGAGAAGTTGGCGGAGCTCAGCTAAATGGTGGAAAAAACCGCCGCAGTTCCACTGGAGGATGGTATTGTCCATGGCTGAGAAAGGCGTGAAAGGACTGGGAAGGCAATTTACGCCGCTTGTTCACTCACTGCCACCGATTCAGTACCCGTACGAGAGGCATCCATGGCGTCTGAGGGACCAGCGAGATCAAGGTCCTCAGCGGACGCTAGAATCTCGACTTCATCCTCAGACGCAGAGCGCGAAAGGTGCGGTGGGGTTGGTGCCACCGCAAGTTCTTTGGCCTTAGAGGTCTTCCTCTTGGACTTCTCTCGCTGAACCTTGGGTTTCACCAGCTGGGAAGGCTTCACCAATTCAGTCTCCGGGACAGAGGAGGATCGTGAAGCCCTACGGCCGGCCGCTGGTGAGGACTTATGCCACTGGTGGCCGTCATCCTTCCCGCTGGTGGAACCCTGGGAAGGGAGGGTCCCAAGGGAACTCTTACGGGCGAGAGTAGTCGAAGAAGTTAGACGCTTCTCCGGCGGAGAAGCGGGGGCGGACGTCCCCGACGGGTGGGAAGAGGTTGCTCCTGAGGTAGGTGGTGCAGGAGCAACCGGTTGGGTAGAGCTCCCCACGGGCAAGGGGGCAGGAGGAGTCTTACTGCTTATCGAGCTGGCTGGAAGTCTCGAAACTGATGGAGCAAGCACAGTTGTTGTAGCAGCTGCATAAGTAGATGTCATTCTCACAGGATGGAGTCTGTCGTATTTCCGTTTGGCCTCAGTATAGGTCAGCCGGTCCAGGGTCTTATATTCCATGATTTTGCGCTCTTTCTGAAAGACTTTGCAGTCAGGCGAGCAAGGTGAATGGTGCTCCCCGCAGTTGACGCAAATGGGAGGCGGGGCACATGGAGTATCGGGATGAGATGGGCGTCCGCAATCGCGACATGTGAGGCTGGAAGTGCAGCGGGAAGACATATGGCCGAACTTCCAGCACTTGAAGCACCGCATCGGGGGAGGGATATAGGGCTTGACGTCACATCGGTAGACCATCACCTTGACCTTTTCCGGTAACGTATCACCCTCGAAGGCCAAGATGAAGGCACCGGTAGCAACCTGATTGTCCCTCGGACCCCGATGAACGCGCCGGACGAAATGAACACCTCGACGTTCTAAGTTGGCGCGCAGCTCGACATCAGACTGCAAAAGGAGATCCCTATGGAAAATAACACCCTGGACCATATTTAAACTCTTATGTGGTGTAATAGAAACGTTAACATCCCTCAACTTGTCACAAGCAAGTAACCTGCGGGACTGGGCGCAGGATGCTGTTTGTATCAGTACTGACCCAGAGCGCATTTTAGACAAGCCCTCCACCTCCCCAAACTTGTCCTCTAAATGCTCGACGAAGAACTGAGGCTTTGTGGAGAGAAAAGACTCCCCATCAGCTCTCGTGCAAACTAAGAATCGGGGCGAATAACTGTTACCTCCATCCTGAGACTTACGCTCCTCCCACGGCATGGCCAGGGAGGGGAACGTTTTCGGATCGTACTTCTGAGCATTAAATTGAGCCCGAGAACGCTTAGAGACTGCTGGCGGCTGGCCGCCAGCGAGAGATAATGTACCACGCTTCATTGCGGGTCATCCGCCCTGATGCCACAAACTCCGACCAAGGGCCCTCCCCACGGGCGCCACCAAGCCACAGCAATAGCCACCTGGCAGGATGAACATTGCCGGGAGTCCTGATGCCCCAGGAAGATGGGCATCTACTCCTTGGCATACGTGGGGAGTGAACGGCGCAGGCATCAGTAGAGCGATCCCTGTGTTGTCAGGGGGCTACAACCAAGAGGGTACATGGCGGCCCCACCACAACGGACTGGCTACCGTGCTGGATGTTAGGTGACATGTGGTCCATGGGCGTCGTCAGTGCAGAAAATGGCCCTGCACAGTGCTTGGCAGAAAGTGCGCGCAGGGGTGCATCGATGCCCAAGAGATGGAGAGCGGGCAAAACTGCAATGCAACGACGAATAAGATGGCGAAAGTTCTCAACACAACATGGACACAATGCACCAAGTAAGGCGCCCTTCCCCAAGCGGCTCGCTCATCGGAAAAATTTTGAGATATGGAGGTCAAACCCGACAGGGGACCATCACATAAGGCCGAAACGTTTGAGACTCCTTTTAGTCGCCTCTTACGACAGGCAGGAATACCGCGGGCCTATTCGTATCCCCGAACCCGCAGGGGGGTCACTTCAGTTTTACTGTATCCCTTGGACCTACTTATTGACGATGAAACAGAGAAATGGCATCAGAATTAAATAAAAAAAAAAACCTCAATGAGCAGTTTAGCACAAGAAGACTGACTCTTCTTACTGTCTATGTTTTCAACATTTCCTGTAAGACCCGTTAAAGGTTCCAATGTTTCACATCAGGTTTACAGTATCCCTTGGACCTTCTTATTGAGGATGAAACACAGAAATTGCATCAGAATTGAATACAAAAAGCACAATGCCCACATACGTTGAAGAGGACTGACTCTTCTTACAATCTACGATTTGAGCCTCTCCTGTGAGACCAGTTTTAGATTCCGATGCTTCACTTCAGGTTAACTGTATCCCTTGGACCTTCTTATTGACGATGAAACGCAGAAATTGCATCGGAAAAAAATACAAAAGGTACAATGCCGAATTAAGTACAAGAAGACGGACTCTTCTTACTGTCTATGTTTTGAACCTTTCCTGTGAGACAATTTTTACATTCCGATGCTTCATTTCAGGTTTACTGTATCCCTTGGTCGTTCTTATTGACGATAAATCACAGAAATTGCATTGGAATTAAATACAAGAGGCACAATGCCGACAACTTAAGTACAAGAATACTAACTCTTCTTACTGTCTATGATTTGAAACTTTTCTGTGAGACCAGTTTTAGATTCCGCTGCTTCATTCATGTTTACAGTATCCCTTGGACCTTCTTACTGACGATGATACACAGAAATTGCATCTGATTTAAATACAAAAGGCACAATGCCAAGTTAAGTTCAAGAAGATTGACTCTTCTTACTCTCTATGATTTGAATCCTTCCTGTGAGACCAGTTTCAGATTCCGATACTTCACTTCAGGTTTACTGTATTCCTTAGACCTTCTTATTGACGATGAAACACAGAAATTGCATCGGAATTAAATACATAAGGCAGAATGAAGACTTAAGTACAAGAAGGCTGACTCTTCTTACTGTCTATGATTTGAACCTCTCCTGTGAGACCAGTTATAGCTTCTAATGTTTCACTTCAGGTTTACTGTATCCCTTGGACCTTCTAATTGACGATGAAAAACAGAAATTGCATCAGAATTAAATACAAAAAGCACAATGCCGACAAGAGAAGTAGAGGACCGACACTTCTTACATACAATGATTTGAACCTTAATGTGAGTCCAGTTTTAGATTCCGATGCTTCACTTCAGGTTTACTGTATCCCTTGGACTCTCAAATTGACGATGAAAATCGGAAATTGCATCGGAATGAAGTACTAAAGGCACAATGCAGACTTAAGTACAAGAAGACTGACTCTTCTTATGGTCTATGATTTGAACCTTTCCTGTGAGACAAGTTTTAGATTCCGATGCTTCACTTCAGGATTACTGTATCCCTTGGACCTTCTTATTGACGATGAAACACAGAATTTGCTCGGAATTAAATACAAAGTGCATAATGCCGACTTAAGTGCAAGAAGACTCACTCTCCTTACAGTCTTTGTTTTGAACCTTTCCTGTGAGACCAGTTATAGATTCCGATGCTTCATTTCAGGTTTACTGTATCCCATGGACCCTCTAGTTGACGATGAATCACAGAAATTGCATCGGAATTAATTTCAAAATACACAATGCCGACTTTACTACTAGATAACTGACTCTTCTTACTGTCTATGCTTTGAACGTTTCCTGTGAGACCAGTTTTAGATTCCGATATTCATTTAAGGTTTGTTGCATTCATTGGACCTTCTTATTGACGATGAAACACAGGAATTGCTTCGAAATTAAATACAAAAGGCACAATGCCGACTTTAGTACATGAGGACTGACTCTTCCGACATTCTATGATTTGAACCTTTCGTGTGAGACCAGTTTCAATTTCCGATGCTTCACTTCGAAGTTACTGTATCCCTTGTACCTTCTTGTTGACGATGAAACACAGAAATTGTATCGGAAATAAATACGAAAGGTACTATGCCGACTTAAGTACATGAGGACTGATTCTTCTTACATTCTATGATTTGAACCTTTCCTGTGAGACCAGTTTTAGATTCCGATGCTTCACTTCAGGTTTATTGTATCCCTTGGACCTTCATATTGACGATGAATCAAAGAAATTGCATCAGAATTAAACACAAAAGGCACAATGCCGACTTCAGTACAAGAAGACTGGCTCTTCTTACTGTCTGTGATATGAGCCTTTCCTGTGTGACCAGTTTTAGATTCCGATGCTTCACTTCAGGTTTTCTGTATCCCTTGGACCTTCTTATTGACTATGAAACACTGAAATTGCATCGGAATTAAATACAAAAGGCACATTGCCGACTTAAGTACAAGAAGACTGACTCTTCTTACTGTCTATGTGTTGAACCCTTCCTGTGAGACCAATTTTGGATTCCGATGCTTCATTTCATGTTTACTGTATCCCTTGGACCTTCTTATTGACGATGAATCACAGAAATTGCATCGGAATTAATTTCAAAATACACAATGCCGACTTTACTACTAGATGACTGACTCTTCTTACTGTCTATGCTTTGAACCTTTCCTGTGAGACCAGTTTTAGATTCCGATATTCATTTAAGGTTTGTTGCATTCATTGGACCTTCTTATTGACGATGAAACACAGAAATTGCATCGAAATTAAATACAAAAGGCACAATGCCGACTTAAGTACATGAGGACTGACTCTTCCGACATTCTATGATTTGAACCTTTCCTGTGAGACCAGTTTCAATTTCCGATGCTTCACTTCGGAGTTACTGTATCCCTTGTACCTTCATGTTGACGATGAATCACAGAAATTGCATCGGAAATAAATACAAAAGGCACAATGCCGACTTAAGTACAAGAGGACTGACTCTTCTTACATTCTATGATTTGAACATCTCCTGTGAGACCAGTTTTAGATTCCGATGCTTCAGTGCCAGTTTACTGTATCCCTTGGACCTTCTAATTGACGAACAAACACAGAAATTGCATCGGAATTAAATACTAAATGTACAATGCCGATTAAGTAAATGAGGACTGACTCTTCTTACTGTCTATGTTTTGAACCTTTCCTGTGAGACCGGTTTTAGATTCCGATGCTTCACTTCAAGTTTACTGTATCCCTTGGACCTACTTATTGACGATGAAACCCAGAAATGGCATCGGAATTAAATAAAAAAAAAGCTCAATGAGCAGTTTAGCACAAGAAGACTGACTCTTCTTACTGTCTATGTTTTCAACATTTCCTGTAAGACCCGTTAAAGATTCCAATGTTTCACATCAGGTTTACAGTATCCCTTGGACCTTCTTATTGAGGATGAAACACAGATATTGCATCAGAATTGAATACAAAAAGCACAATGCCCACATACGTTGAAGAGGACTGACTCTTCTTACATTCTATGATCTGAACCTTTCCTGTGAGACCAGTTTTAGATTCCAATGCTTCACTTCCGATTTACTGTAACCCTTGGCCTTCATATTGACGTTGAAACACAGAAATTGCATCGGAATTAAATACAAAAGTTACAATGCCGACATAGGTACAAGAAGACCGACTCTTCTTACAATCTGCGATTTGAGCCTTTCCTGTGAGACCAGTTTTAGATTCCGATGCTTCACTTCAGGTTTAATGTATCCCTTGGACCTTTTTATAGACGATGAAAAGCAGAAATTGCATCGGAATTTAATACAAAGGGCACAATGCCGACTGAAGTACAAGACGGCTGCCACTTCTTACAATCTATGATTTGAGCCTTCCCTGTCAGAGCAGTTTTTGATTCGGATGGTTCCCTTTAGGTTTATTGTATCCCTAGGACCTTCTTATTGACGATGAAACACAGAATTTGCATCGGAATTAAATACGAAAGGCGGAATTACGACTTAAGTACAAAAAGACTGACTATTCTTACTGTCTATGTTTTGAACCCTTCCTGTGAGACCGGTTATAGATTCCGATGTTTCACTTCCGGGTTACTGTATCCCTTAGACCTTCTTAGTGACGATGAAACACAGAAATAGCATCGGAATTAAATACAAAAGGCACAATGCCGACGTCAGTACAAGAAGACTGACTCTTCTTACTGTATATGTTTTGAACCTTTCCTGTGAGACCTGTTTTAGGTTTCGATGTGTATTTCAGGTTTACTGTATCCCTTGGACCTTCTTATTGATGATGAAACACAGGAATAGCGTCGGAATTAAATACATAATGCACAATGCAACTTAAGTACAAGAAGACTGACTCTTCTTACTGTCTGTGATTTGAACCATTCCTGTGATACCAGTTTTAGATTCCGATGCTTCACTTCAGGTTTACTGTATCCCTTGGACCTTCTTATTGACGATGAAACACAGAAATTGCATCGGAAATAAACACAAAGAGGCACAATGCCGACTTAAGCACAAGAAGACTGGCTCTTCTTACTGTCTATGTTTTGAACCGTTCCTGTGAGATTAGTTTTACATTCCGATGCTTCATTTCAGGTTTACTGTATCACTTGGTCGTTCTTATTGACGATAAATCACAGAAATTGCATTGGAATTAAATACAAGAGGCACAATGCCGACAACTGAAGTACAAGAATACTAAATCTTCTTACTGTCTATGATTTGAAACTTCTCTGTGAGACCAGTTAAAGATTCCGATGCTTCACTTCAGGTTTACTGTATCCCTTGGGCCTTCTAATTGACGATGAAACACAGTAATTGCATCCGAATTTAATACATAAGGCACAATGCCGACTTATGTACAAGAGGAATGACACTCTAACTTTCTATGATTTGAACCTCTCCTGTGAGTACAGTTTTAGATTCCGATGCTTCAGTTCAGGTTTACTCTATACCTTGGACCTTCTTATTGACGATGAAACACAGAAATTGCATCGGAAATAAACACAAAAAGGCACAATGCCGACTTAAGTACAAGAAGACTGACTCTTCTTACTGGCTATGTATTGAACCTTTCCTGTGAGACTAGTTTTAGATTCCGATGCTTCACCTCAGGTTTACTGTATCCCTTAGATCCTCGTTTTGACGATGAAGCACAGAAATTGCATCGGAATTCAATACAAAGGGCAAAATGCCGAGTTAAGTAAAAGAAGACTGACTCTTCTTACTGGCTATGTATTGAACCTTTCCTGTGAGACCAGTTTTAGATTCCGATCCTTTACTTCAGGTTTACTGTATCCCTCGGACCTTCTCATTGACAATGAAACACAGAAATTGCATCGGAATTAAATACTTAAGGCACAATGCCGACTTAAGTACAAGAAGACTGACTATTCTTACATTCTATGATTTGAGCCTTTCCTGTGAGACCAGTTTTAGATTCCGATGCTTCACTTCAGGTTTTTGTATCCCTTGGACCTTCTTATTGACTATGAAACACACAAATAGCATCGGAATTAAATACAAAAGACAGAATGCCCACTTAACTACAAGAAAGCTGACTCTTCTTACATTTTGTGATCTGATTCTTTAATGTGAGACCAGTTTTAGATTCCGATGCTTCCCTTCAGGTTTATTGTATCCCTTGGTCTTTTTGTTGCCGACTAAACACAGATATTGCATCGGAATTAAAGACAAAAGGCAAAATGCCGACTTAAGTACAAGAAGACCGACTTTTCTTACTGTCTATGGTTTGAACCTTTCCTGTGAGACCAGTTTTAGATTCCGATGCTTCAATTCAGGTTAACGGTATCCCTTGGACCTTCTTATTGACGATGAAACACAGAAATTGCTTCGGAATTAAATACGAAAGGCACAATGCCGACTTAAGTACAAGAAGACTGACTGTTCTTACATTCTATGATTTGAGCCTTTCCTGTGAGACCAGTTTTAGATTCCGATGCTTCACTTCAGGTTTACTGCATCCCTTGGACCTTCATATTGATGATGAAACACAGAAATAGCGTCGGAACTAAATACAAAAGGCACAATGCCGACATAAGTACAAGAGGGCTGGCTCTCCTCAGTTTCTATGATTTGAACATTTCCTGTGAGACCAGTTTTAGATTCCGTTGTTTCACTTCAGGTTTACTGTATCCCTTGGACCTTCTTATTGACGATGAATCTGAAAAATTGCATCGAAATTAAATACAAAAGGCACAATGCCGATTAAGAACAAGTGTACTGACTCTTCTTACTGATTATGTTTTGACCCTTTCCTGTGAGACCAGTTTTAGATTCCGATGCTTCACTTTTGGTTTACAGTATCCCTTGGTCCATCTTATTTACGATGAAACACAGAAATTGCATCGTAATTAAATACACAATGCACAATGTCGACTTAAAAACAAGAAGACTTGCCTCTTCTTACTGTCTATTATTTGAACCTTTCCTGTGAGACCAGTTTTAGACTCCGATTCTTCACTTCAGGGTAACTGTATCCCTTGGACCTTCTTATTGGCGATAAAACACAGAAATTGCATTGTAATTAATACAAGAGGCACAATGACGACTTAAGTACAAGAAGACTGACTCTTCTTACATTCTATGATTTGAGCCTTTCCTGTGAGACCAGTTTTAGATTCCGATGCTTCACTTCAGGTTTACTGTATCCCTTGGACCATCTTATTGACGATGAAACACAGAAATTGCATCGGAATTAAATACAAAAGGCACAATGCCGACTTAAGTACAAGAAGACTGACTCTACTTACTGTCTATGTTTTGAACCTTTCCTGTGAGAGCAGTTTTAGACTCCGATGCTTCACTTCAGGTTCACTGTATCCCTTGGACCTACTTATTCACATTGAAGCACACAAGAATTGCATCGGAATTAAATAAAATAGGCTCAATGCCGACTTTAGTACAAGAAGACTGACTCTTCTTACTGTCTATGTTTTCAACATTTCCTGTAAGACCCGTTATGGGTTCCAATGTTTCACATCATGTTTAATGTATCCCTTGCACCTTCTTATGAACGATGAAACACAGAAATTGCATCGGAATTAAATACAAAAAGGACAATGCCGACATACGTTGAAGAGGACTGACTCTTCTTACATTCTATGATTTGAACCTTTCCTGTGAGACCAGTTTTGGATTCCGATGCTTCACTTCAGGTTTACTGAACGCTTGGACCTTTATATTGACGATGAAACACAGAAATTGCATCGGAATTCAATACAAAAGTTACAATGCCGACATAGGTACAAGAAGACCGACTCTTCTTACAATCTACGATATGAGCCTTTTCTGTGAGACCAGTTTTAGATTCCATTGCTTCACCAAAGGTTTACTGCATCCCTTGGACCTTCTTATAGACGATAAAAAGCAGAAATTGCATCGGAATTAAATACAAAATGCACAATGCCGACTTAGGTACAAGAAAGCTGACTCTTCTTACATTCTATGATTTAAACCTTCCCTGTGGGCCAAGTTTTAGATTGCGATACTTGACTTCAGGTTCTCTGTATCCCTAGATCCTCCTTGATGCCGATTAAACACAGAAATTTCATCGGAATTAAATACAAAAGGCACAATGCCGACTTAAGTACAGGAAGACTGACTCCTCGTACATTCTATGATATGAGCCTTTGCTGTGAGACCAGTTTTAGAATCCGATGCTTCACTTCAGGGTTACGGTATCCCTTGGACTTTCTTATTGACGACGAAACACAGAAATTGCATCGGAATTAAATACGAAAGGTACAATGCCGACTTAAGTACAAGAAGACTGACTCTTCTTACATTCAATGATTTGAGTCTTTCCTGTGAGACCAGTTTTAGATTCCGATGCTTCACTACAGGTTAACGGTATCCCTTGGACCTTCATATTGACGATGAAACACAGAGGTAGCATCGGAATTAAATACAAAGAGCACAATGCCGACTTAAGTACAAGAGGGCTGACTCTTCTTACAATCTATGATTTAAACCTTTCCTGTGAGACCTGTTTTCGAATCCGATGCCTCACTTCAGGTTTACTGTATCCCTTGGAGCTTCATATTGTCGAAGAAACACAGAAATAGCACCGGAATTAAATACAAAGAGCACAAAGCGGACTTAAGTACAAGAAGGCTGACTCATCTTACATTCTATGATTTAAACCTTTCCTGTGAGACCAGTTTTAGATTCCGATTCTTCACTTCAGGTTCAGTGTAAACCCTTGGTCCTCCTTGTTGCTGATTAAACACAGAAATTGCATCGAAATTCAATACAAACGGCAAAATGCCGACTTAAGTACTCGAAGAGGGACTCTTCTTACTGTCTATATTTTGAACGTTTCCTGTGAGATTAGTTTTAGATTACGATGCTTCACTTCAGGTATACTGTATTCCCTGCACCTTCTTATTGACGATGAAACACAGAAATTGCATCGGAATAAAATACAAAAGGCACTATGCCGACTTAAGTACAAGAAGACTGCCTCTTCTTACTGTCTATGTTTTCAACCTTTTTTGTGAGACCAGTTTTTGATTCCGATGCTTCACTTCAGGTTTACTGTATCACTTGGACCTTCTTATAGACGATGAAACACAGAAATTGTATTGGAATTAAATACAAAATACACAATGAAGACTTAAGTACAAGAGGACTGACTTTTCCGACATTCTATGATTTGACCCTTTCCTGTGAGACCAGTTTTAGATTCCGATGCTGCACTTCGGAGTTTACGTATCCCTTGGACGTTCTTATTGACGATGAAACACAGAAATTGCATCGGAAATAATTACAAAAGGCACATTCCGACTTTAGTACAAGAAGACTGACTCTTCTTACTGTCTATGTTTTGCACTTTTCCTGTGTGACCCGTTATCGATTCCAATGTTTAACTTCAGGTTTACTGTATCCCTTGGACCTTCTTATTGACGATGAAACACAGAAATTGCATCGGAATTAAATACAAAAGGCACAATGCCGACTTAAGTACAAGAAGACTGACTCTTCTTACTGTCTATGTTTTGAACCCTTCCTGTAAGACCAATTTTGTATTCCGGTGCTTCACTTCAGGTTTACTGTATCCCTTGGACCTTCCTATTGACGATGAAACACAGAAATTGCAACCGTCTTAAAAACAAAACTCACAATGCCGACATAAGTAGTAGAGGACTGACTCTTCTTACATTCTATGATTTGAACATTTTCTGTGAGACCAGTTTTAGTTTCCGATGCTTCACTTCAGGTTTGCTGTCTCCCTTGGACCTTCATATAGACGATGAAACACAGAAATTGTATCGGAATTAAATACAAAAGGCACTATGCCGACTTAAGTACAAGAAGACTGACTCTTCTTACTGTCTATGTTTTGAACCCTTCCTGTGAGAACAATTTTGGATTCCGATGCTTCACTTCAGGTTTACTGTATCCCTTGGACCTTCTTATTGACGATGAAACACAGAAATTGCATGGGAATTAAATACAAAAGGCACAATGCCGACTTAAGTACAAGAAGACTGACTGTTCTTACTGTCTATGTTTTGAACCCTTCCTGTGAGAACCGATTTTGGATTCCGATGCTTCACTTCAGGTTTTGGTTGGTTGGTTTGGAGGGATTAAAGGGACCAGACTGCAACGGTCATCGGTCCCTTTTTCCAAAGACAAAGAACACCCACAGAGAATAAAAACAAGGAACAGAAGAGATCACAGACGATACAGAACAAGAGATACTGATACAAGGACAAGACCAAACGAACTGAAACCACACAGAGTGTGACGGTGGTTGGCCGACCATAGAAATAAATAAGGGAAAGCCAACCACTTAGAAACACATTAAAAAATCAGTGTAAAATCATAGGCCAAAAGGCCAGAATCAACACAAAACAATAAAATAAAACAGAAACACTCAGAATAAATGATAAAATCCCCCTGCCCGAATAAAACGTAAAACTAAGTCAGTCATAGTGGAGTCGTCTGTTAAAAGGGCAGGGAGCGTAGCAGGCAGCGCAAATGTATGCCTGACCACAGCTAAAAGGGGGCAGGCCAGCAAAATGTGGGCCACTGTCAAAGCTGCCCCAGAGCGACATAGAGGAGGGTCCTCCCGGCGCAGTAAATAACTGTGTGTCAGCCGGGAGTGGCCAATGCGGAGCCGGCAAAGAACTACTGAGTCCCTGCGAGTGGCTCGCAGGGATGACCGCCACACAGCCGTCGTCTCCTTGACAGCACGGAGTTTATTGCGCATTGGCAGTTCGCGCCATTCATCGTCCCATAGCGCCAAGATTTTGCGGCGGAAGACTGCCCGCAAATCAGTCTCTTGGAGGCCAACGTCCAGAGATGGCTTACTGGTGGCCTCTTTCGCCAGGCGGTCAACATGTTCGTTACCCGGGATACCGACATGACTGGGGGTCCACACAAAGACCACAGAGCGGCCGCAACAGGCGAGAGTATGCAGAGACTCGTGGATAGCCATCACCAAACGAGAACGAGGGAAACACTGGTCGAGAGCTCGTAAACCGCTCAGGGAATCGCTACAGATAACGAAGGACTCACCTGAGCAGGAGCGGATATACTCTAGGGCACGAAAGATGGCGACCAGTTCAGCAGTGTAAACGCTGCAGCCATCCGGCAAGGAACGTTGTTCGGAAAGGTCCCCTAGAGTGAGCGCATATCCGACACGACCAGCAACCATCGAACCGTCAGTGTAAACAACACCAGAGCCCTGATACGTGGCCAGGATGGAATAAAAGCGGCGGCGGAAGGCCTCTGGAGGGACTGAGTCCTTAGGGCCCTGTGCCAAGTCGAGCCGAAGGCTAGGGCGACGAACACACCATGGGGGTGTATGCAAAGTAGCCCGGAAAGGAGGTGGAACCCTGGAGCCCAGAGAGAAGCTCTTTGACGCGGACCGCTATTGTTCACCAGACCGGGACCGACGTTCTGGCATACGGACGACCGACCACGGGAACAGGAGGCGATAGTTTGGATGCCCGGGCGAGCTTAGAACATGCGGCCAGCAAACGTTGGCGTCAGAACCGCAGTGGAGGTACACCTGCCTCCACTAGTACGTTGTCCACAGGGCTGGTGCGGAAAGCACCAGTGGCAAGGCGTATCCCGCTGTGGAGAATCAGGTCCAGCACCCGTAATGCAGATGGGGATGCTGAGCCATAAGCCAGGCTCCCATAATCCAGACGGGACTGGATTAATGCCTGGTAGAGCCGCAACAGTGTAGAGCGGTCGGCGCCCCAGCGGGTGTTGCTTAAGCATCTCAGAGCGTTTAGATGCCGCCAACAAGTCTGTTTCAGCTGCCGGATATGAGGCAGCCAAGTCAACCGGGCATCGAAAACCACCCCCAAAAACCTGTGGGTCTCCACCACAGCAAGGAGTTCTTCGGCAAGATAAAGTCGCGGCTCAGGATGGACTGTTCGGCGCCGGCAGAAATGCATAACGCAGGTCTTGGCTGCCGAAAACTGAAAACCATGCGCTACAGCCCAAGACTGCGCCTTACGGATAGCGCCCTGTAGCTGGCGTTCAACAGCTGCAATGCCAGTAGAGCTGTAATAAAGGCAGAAGTCGTCAGCATACAGGGAAGCGGAGACAGAATTTCCCACGGCCGCAGCAAGCCCGTTAATGGCTATTAAAAACAGACAGACACTTAAAACAGAGCCCTGTGGCACACCGGTCTCCTGGACGTGGGAGGAACTATACGAGGCCGCGACTTGCACGCGGAAGGTACGACACGACAGAAAATTGCGGATAAAAATCGGCAGAGGACCCCGAAGACCCCATCCATGAAGCGTAGAAAGAATGTGATGACGCCATGTCGTATCGTACGCCTTCCGCATGTCGAAAAAGACAGCGACCAGGTGCTGACGGCGGGAAAAGGCAGTACGGACGGCCGACTCCAGGCTCACCAGATTGTCGGTGGCGGAGCGGCCTTTACGGAACCCAACCTGAGATGGAGCCAGAAGGCCCCGAGACTCCAGTACCCAATGCAAGCGCCGGCTCACCATCCGTTCAAGCAACTTACAAAGAACGATGTTGAGGCTAACGGGACGGTAGCTGTCCACCTCCAGAGGGGTCTTCCCAGGTTTCAAAACGGGGATGACAATGCCTTCCCGCCATTGCGACGGAAACTCCCCCTCGACCCAAAGACGGTTGTAAAGATCGAGAAGGCGCCGCTGGCAGTCCACTGAAAGGTGTTTCAGCATCTGACAGTGGATGCCATCTGGCCCAGGAGCGGTATCAGGGCAAGCAGCTAGGGCACTGCGAAATTCCCACTCACTGAATGGAGCATTGTAAGATTCCGGGTGGTTGCTGCGAAACGAAAGGCTCCGACGTTCCAGCCGCTCTTTAATGGAGCGGAAGGCCTGGGGGTAATTCGCAGAAGCGGAACTCATAGCAAAATGCTCTGCTAAGCGATTTGCAATGACGTCGGAGTCGGTACAAATGGCTCCATGCAGTGAGAGCGCAGGGACGCTGGCAGGGGTCCGATAGCCGTAGACGCGTCGAATCTTGGCCCAGACCTGCGAGGGAGTGACATGGAGGCCAATGGTGGTCACATACCGCTCCCAGCACTCCTTCTTGCGGTGGCGGATAAGGAGGCGGGCCCGCGCACGCAACCGTTTGAAGGCGATAAGGTGGGCTAAGGAGGAATGTCGCTTGTGACGCTGGAGCGCCCGCCGGCGATCTTTAATCGCTTCAGCGATCTCAGGCGACCACCAAGGCACAGCCTTCCGCCGAGCGGACCCAGAAGAACGGGGAATGGCAGATTCGGCGGCAGTAACGATGCCGGTGGTGACAGATTGAACCACCGCATCAATGTCATCAGTAGAGAGAGGCTCAAAAGCTGCAGTGGAGGAGAACAAATCCCAGTCAGCCTTATTCATAGCCCATCTGCTAGGGCGCCCAGAAGAGTGACGCTGTGGTAGTGACAAAAAGAGCGGAAAGTGGTCACTACCACACAGGTCGTCATGCACACTCCATTGGACAGACGGTAAGAGGCTAGGGCTACAGATAGAAAGGTCAATGGCGGAGTAGGTGCCATGCGCCACACTGAAGTGTGTGAAGGCACCATCATGTAACAGCGAGAGATCGAACTGCGACAACAAATGTTCAACGATGGCGCCTCGACCCGTGGCCACTGACCCACCCCACAGAGGGTTATGGGCGTTGAAGTCGCCCAATAGCAAGAAAGGTGGCGGCAATTGGGCGACCAGTGCAGCCAGGACATGCTGCGAGACATCACCATCCGGTTGAATGTAAAGACTGCAGACGGTAACAGCCTGTGGCATCCACACGCGTACAGCGACAGCCTCTAAAGGCGTCTGGAGAGGGACAGACTCGATGTGCAGAGTGTGAAGGACATATATGCAGACGCCACCAGACACCCTTTCATAAGCTGCTCGGTTCTTGTAATAACCCCGATAGCCACGGAGGGCGGGGGTTCGCATAGCTGGAAACCAAGTTTCCTGGAGAGCAATGCAGAAGAAAGGGCGAAGGCTGAGAAGTTGGCGGAGCTCAGCTAAATGGTGGAAAAAACCGCCGCAGTTCCACTGGAGGATGGTATTGTCCATGGCTGAGAAAGGCGTGAAAGGACTGGGAAGGCAATTTACGCCGCTTGTTCACTCACTGCCACCGATTCAGTACCCGTACGAGAGGCATCCATGGCGTCTGAGGGACCAGCGAGATCAAGGTCCTCAGCGGACGCTAGAATCTCGACTTCATCCTCAGACGCAGAGCGCGAAAGGTGCGGTGGGGTTGGTGCCACCGCAAGTTCTTTGGCCTTAGAGGTCTTCCTCTTGGACTTCTCTCGCTGAACCTTGGGTTTCACCAGCTGGGAAGGCTTCACCAATTCAGTCTCCGGGACAGAGGAGGATCGTGAAGCCCTACGGCCGGCCGCTGGTGAGGACTTATGCCACTGGTGGCCGTCATCCTTCCCGCTGGTGGAACCCTGGGAAGGGAGGGTCCCAAGGGAACTCTTACGGGCGAGAGTAGTCGAAGAAGTTAGACGCTTCTCCGGCGGAGAAGCGGGGGCGGACGTCCCCGACGGGTGGGAAGAGGTTGCTCCTGAGGTAGGTGGTGCAGGAGCAACCGGTTGGGTAGAGCTCCCCACGGGCAAGGGGGCAGGAGGAGTCTTACTGCTTATCGAGCTGGCTGGAAGTCTCGAAACTGATGGAGCAAGCACAGTTGTTGTAGCAGCTGCATAAGTAGATGTCATTCTCACAGGATGGAGTCTGTCGTATTTCCGTTTGGCCTCAGTATAGGTCAGCCGGTCCAGGGTCTTATATTCCATGATTTTGCGCTCTTTCTGAAAGACTTTGCAGTCAGGCGAGCAAGGTGAATGGTGCTCCCCGCAGTTGACGCAAATGGGAGGCGGGGCACATGGAGTATCGGGATGAGATGGGCGTCCGCAATCGCGACATGTGAGGCTGGAAGTGCAGCGGGAAGACATATGGCCGAACTTCCAGCACTTGAAGCACCGCATCGGGGGAGGGATATAGGGCTTGACGTCACATCGGTAGACCATCACCTTGACCTTTTCCGGTAACGTATCACCCTCGAAGGCCAAGATGAAGGCACCGGTAGCAACCTGATTGTCCCTCGGACCCCGATGAACGCGCCGGACGAAATGAACACCTCGACGTTCTAAGTTGGCGCGCAGCTCGACATCAGACTGCAAAAGGAGATCCCTATGGAAAATAACACCCTGGACCATATTTAAACTCTTATGTGGTGTAATAGAAACGTTAACATCCCTCAACTTGTCACAAGCAAGTAACCTGCGGGACTGGGCGGAGGATGCCGTTTGTATCAGTACTGACCCAGAGCGCATTTTAGACAAGCCCTCCACCTCCCCAAACTTGTCCTCTAAACGCTCGACGAAGAACTGAGGCTTTGTGGAGAGAAAAGACTCCCCATCAGCTCTCGTGCAAACTAAGAATCGGGGCGAATAACTGTTACCTCCATCCTGAGACTTACGCTCCTCCCACGGCATGGCCAGGGAGGGGAACGTTTTCGGATCGTACTTCTGAGCATTAAATTGAGCCCGAGAACGCTTAGAGACTGCTGGCGGCTGGCCGCCAGCGAGAGATAATGTACCACGCTTCATTGCGGGTCATCCGCCCTGATGCCACAAACTCCGACCAAGGGCCCTCCCCACGGGCGCCACCAAGCCACAGCAATAGCCACCTGGCAGGATGAACATTGCCGGGAGTCCTGATGCCCCAGGAAGATGGGCATCTACTCCTTGGCATACGTGGGGAGTGAACGGCGCAGGCATCAGTAGAGCGATCCCTGTGTTGTCAGGGGGCTACAACCAAGAGGGTACATGGCGGCCCCACCACAACGGACTGGCTACCGTGCTGGATGTTAGGTGACATGTGGTCCATGGGCGTCGTCAGTGCAGAAAATGGCCCTGCACAGTGCTTGGCAGAAAGTGCGCGCAGGAGTGCATCGATGCCCAAGAGATGGAGAGCGGGCAAAACTGCAATGCAACGACGAATAAGATGGCGAAAGTTCTCAACACAACATGGACACAATGCACCAAGTAAGGCGCCCTTCCCCAAGCGGCTCGCTCATCGGAAAAATTTTGAGATATGGAGGTCAAACCCGACAGGGGACCATCACATAAGGCCGAAACGTTTGAGACTCCTTTTAGTCGCCTCTTACGACAGGCAGGAATACCGCGGGCCTATTCGTATCCCCGAACCCGCAGGGGGGTCACTTCAGTTTTACTGTATCCCTTGGACCTACTTATTGACGATGAAACAGAGAAATGGCATCAGAATTAAATAAAAAAAAAACCTCAATGAGCAGTTTAGCACAAGAAGACTGACTCTTCTTACTGTCTATGTTTTCAACATTTCCTGTAAGACCCGTTAAAGGTTCCAATGTTTCACATCAGGTTTACAGTATCCCTTGGACCTTCTTATTGAGGATGAAACACAGAAATTGCATCAGAATTGAATACAAAAAGCACATTGCCCACATACGTTGAAGAGGACTGACTCTTCTTACAATCTACGATTTGAGCCTTTCCTGTTAGACCAGTTTTAGATTCCGATGCTTCACTTCAGGTTTACTGTATCACTTGGACCTACTTATAGACGATGAATCACAGAAATTGTATTGGAATTAAATACAAAAGACACAATGAAGACTTAAGTACAAGAGGACTGACTTTTCCGACATTCTATGATTTGACCCTTTCCTGTGAGACCAGTTTTAGATTCCGATGCTGCACTTCGGAGTTTACGTATCCCTTGGACCTTCTTATTGACGATGAAACACAGAAATTGCATCGGAAATAAATACAAAAGGCACATTCCGACTTTAGTACAAGAAGACTGACTCTTCTTACTGTCTATGTTTTGCACTTTTCCTGTGTGACCCGTTATAGATTCCAATGTTTCACTTCAGGTTTACTGTATTCCTTGGACCTTCTTATTGACGATGAAACACAGAAATTGCATCGGAATTAAATACAAAAGGCACAATGCCGACTTAAGTACAAGAAGACTGACTCTTCTTACTGTCTATGTTTTGAACCCTTCCTGTAAGACCAATTTTGTATTCCGGTGCTTCACTTCAGGTTTACTGTATCCCTTGGACCTTCCTATTGACGATGAAACACAGAAATTGCAACCGTCTTAAAAACAAAAGGCACAATGCCGACAGAAGTAGTAGAGGACTGACTCTTCTTACATTCTATGATTTGAACATTTTCTGTGAGACCAGTTTTAGTTTCCGATGCTTCACTTCAGGTTTGCTGTCTCCCTTGGACCTTCATATAGACGATGAAACACAGAAATTGTATCGGAATTAAATACAAAAGACACATTGAAGACTTATGTACAAGAGGACTGACTTTTCCGACATTCTATGATTTAAACCTTTCCTGTGAGACCAGTTTTAGATTCAGATGCTGCACTTCGGAGTTCATGTATCCCTTGGACCTTTTTATTGACGATGAAACACAGAAATTGCATTGGAATTAAATACAAAAGGCACAATGCCGACTTTAGTACAAGAAGACTGACTCTTCTTACTGTCTGTGTTTTGAACATTTCCTGTGTGACCCGTTATAGATTCCAATGTTTCACTTCAGGTTTACTGTATCCCTTGGACCTTCTTATTGACGATGAAACACATAAATTGCATCGGAATTAAATTCAAAAGGCACAATGCTGACTTAAGTACAAGAAGACTGACTCTTCTTACTGTCTATGTTTTGAACCCTTCCTGTGAGAACAATTTTGGATTCCGATGCTTCACTTCAGGTTTTCTGTATCCCTTGGACCTTCTTATTGACGATGAAACACAGAAATTGCATGGGAATTAAATACAAAAGGCACAATGCCGACTTAAGTACAAGAAGACTGACTCTTCTTACTGTCTATGTTTTGAACCCTTCCTGTGAGAACCGATTTTGGATTCCGATGCTTCACTTCAGGTTTTGGTTGGTTGGTTTGGAGGGATTAAAGGGACCAGACTGCAACGGTCATCGGTCCCTTTTTCCAAAGACAAAGAACACCCACAGAGAATAAAAACAAGGAACAGAAGAGATCACAGACGATACAGAACAAGAGATACTGATACAAGGACAAGACCAAACGAACTAAAACCACACAGAGTGTGACGGTGGTTGGCCGACCATAGAAATAAATAAGGGAAAGCCAACCACTTAGAAACACATTAAAAAATCAGTGTAAAATCATAGGCCAAAAGGCCAGAATCAACACAAAACAATAAAATAAAACAGAAACACTCAGAATAAATGATAAAATCCCCCTGCCCGAATAAAACGTAAAACTAAGTCAGCCATAGTGGAGTCGTCTGTTAAAAGGGCAGGGAGCGTAGCAGGCAGCGCAAATGTATGCCTGACCACAGCTAAAAGGGGGCAGGCCAGCAAAATGTGGGCCTCTGTCAAAGCTGCCCCAGAGCGACATAGAGGAGGGTCCTCCCGGCGCACTAAATAACTGTGTGTCAGCCGGGAGTGGCCAATGCGGAGCCGGCAAAGAACTACTGAGTCCCTGCGAGTGGCTCGCAGGGATGACCGCCACACAGCCGTCGTCTCCTTGACAGCACGGAGTTTATTGCGCATTGGCAGTTCGCGCCATTCATCGTCCCATAGCGCCAAGATTTTGCGGCGGAAGACTGCCCGCAAATCAGTCTCTTGGAGGCCAACGTCCAGAGATGGCTTACTGGTGGCCTCTTTCGCCAGGCGGTCAACATGTTCGTTACCCGGGATACCGACATGACTGGGGGTCCACACAAAGACCACAGAGCGGCCGCAACAGGCGAGAGTATGCAGAGACTCGTGGATAGCCATCACCAAACGAGAACGAGGGAAACACTGGTCGAGAGCTCGTAAACCGCTCAGGGAATCGCTACAGATAACGAAGGACTCACCTGAGCAGGAGCGGATATACTCTAGGGCACGAAAGATGGCGACCAGTTCAGCAGTGTAAACGCTGCAGCCATCCGGCAAGGAACGTTGTTCGGAAAGGTCCCCTAGAGTGAGCGCATATCCGACACGACCAGCAACCATCGAACCGTCAGTGTAAACAACACCAGAGCCCTGATACGTGGCCAGGATGGAATAAAAGCGGCGGCGGAAGGCCTCTGGAGGGACTGAGTCCTTAGGGCCCTGTGCCAAGTCGAGCCGAAGGCTAGGGCGACGAACACACCATGGGGGTGTATGCAAAGTAGCCCGGAAAGGAGGTGGAACCCTGGAGCCCAGAGAGAAGCTCTTTGACGCGGACCGCTATTGTTCAACCAGACTGGGACCGACGTTCTGGCATACGGACGACCGACCACGGGAACAGGAGGCGATAGTTTGGATGCCCGGGCGAGCTTAGAACATGCGGCCAGCAAACGTTGGCGTCAGAACCGCAGTGGAGGTACACCTGCCTCCACTAGTACGTTGTCCACAGGGCTGGTGCGGAAAGCACCAGTGGCAAGGCGTATCCCGCTGTGGAGAATCAGGTCCAGCACCCGTAATGCAGATGGGGATGCTGAGCCATAAGCCAGGCTCCCATAATCCAGACGGGACTGGATTAATGCCTGGTAGAGCCGCAACAGTGTAGAGCGGTCGGCGCCCCAGCGGGTGTTGCTCAAGCATCTCAGAGCGTTTAGATGCCGCCAACAAGTCTGTTTCAGCTGACGGATATGAGGCAGCCAAGTCAACCGGGCATCGAAAACCACCCCCAAAAACCTGTGGGTCTCCACCACAGCAAGGAGTTCTTCGGCAAGATAAAGCCGCGGCTCAGAATGGACTGTTCGGCGCCGGCAGAAATGCATAACGCAGGTCTTGGCTGCCGAAAACTGAAAACCATGCGCTACAGCCCAAGACTGCGCCTTACGGATAGCGCCCTGTAGCTGGCGTTCAACAGCTGCAATGCCAGTAGAGCTGTAATAAAAGCAGAAGTCGTCAGCATACAGGGAAGCGGAGACAGAATTTCCCACGGCCGCAGCAAGCCCGTTAATGGCTATTAAAAACAGACAGACACTTAAAACAGAGCCCTGTGGCACACCGGTCTCCTGGACGTGGGAGGAACTATACGAGGCCGCGACTTGCACGCGGAAGGTACGACACGACAGAAAATTGCGGATAAAAATCGGCAGAGGACCCCGAAGACCCCATCCATGAAGCGTAGAAAGAATGTGATGACGCCATGTCGTATCGTACGCCTTCCGCATGTCGAAAAAGACAGCGACCAGGTGCTGACGGCGGGAAAAGGCAGTACGGACGGCCGACTCCAGGCTCACCAGATTGTCGGTGGCGGAGCGGCCTTTACGGAACCCAACCTGAGATGGAGCCAGAAGGCCCCGAGACTCCAGTACCCAATGCAAGCGCCGGCTCACCATCCGTTCAAGCAACTTACAAAGAACGATGGTGAGGCTAACGGGACGGTAGCTGTCCACCTCCAGAGGGGTCTTCCCAGGTTTCAAAACGGGGATGACAATGCCTTCCCGCCATTGCGACGGAAACTCCCCCTCGACCCAAAGACGGTTGTAAAGATCGAGAAGGCGCCGCTGGCAGTCCACTGAAAGGTGTTTCAGCATCTGACAGTGGATGCCATCTGGCCCAGGAGCGGTATCAGGGCAAGCAGCTAGGGCACTGCGAAATTCCCACTCACTGAATGGAGCATTGTAAGATTCCGGGTGGTTGCTGCGAAACGAAAGGCTCCGACGTTCCAGCCGCTCTTTAATGGAGCGGAAGGCCTGGGGGTAATTCGCAGAAGCGGAACTCATAGCAAAATGCTCTGCTAAGCGATTTGCAATGACGTCGGAGTCGGTACAAATGGCTCCATGCAGTGAGAGCGCAGGGACGCTGGCAGGGGTCCGATAGCCGTAGACGCGTCGAATCTTGGCCCAGACCTGCGAGGGAGTGACATGGAGGCCAATGGTGGTCACATACCGCTCCCAGCACTCCTTCTTGCGGTGGCGGATAAGGAGGCGGGCCCGCGCACGCAACCGTTTGAAGGCGATAAGGTGGGCTAAGGAGGAATGTCGCTTGTGACGCTGGAGCGCCCGCCGGCGATCTTTGATCGCTTCAGCGATCTCAGGCGACCACCAAGGCACAGCCTTCCGCCGAGCGGACCCAGAAGAACGGGGAATGGCAGATTCGGCGGCAGTAACGATGCCGGTGGTGACAGATTGAACCACCGCATCAATGTCATCAGTAGAGAGAGGCTCAAAAGCTGCAGTGGAGGAGAACAAATCCCAGTCAGCCTTATTCATAGCCCATCTGCTAGGGCGCCCAGAAGAGTGACGCTGTGGTAGTGACAAAAAGAGCGGAAAGTGGTTACTACCACACAGGTCGTCATGCACACTCCATTGGACAGACGGTAAGAGGCTAGGGCTACAGATAGAAAGGTCAATGGCGGAGTAGGTGCCATGCGCCACACTGAAGTGTGTGAAGGCACCATCATGTAACAGCGAGAGATCGAACTGCGACAACAAATGTTCAACGATGGCGCCTCGACCCGTGGCCACTGACCCACCCCACAGAGGGTTATGGGCGTTGAAGTCGCCCAATAGCAAGAAAGGTGGCGGCAATTGGGCGACCAGTGCAGCCAGGACATGCTGCGAGACATCACCATCCGGTTGAATGTAAAGACTGCAGACGGTAACAGCCTGTGGCATCCACACGCGTACAGCGACAGCCTCTAAAGGCGTCTGGAGAGGGACAGACTCGATGTGCAGTGTGTGAAGGACATATATGCAGACGCCACCAGACACCCTTTCATAAGCTGCTCGGTTCTTGTAATAACCCCGATAGCCACGGAGGGCGGGGGTTCGCATAGCTGGAAACCAAGTTTCCTGGAGAGCAATGCAGAAGAAAGGGCGAAGGCTGAGAAGTTGGCGGAGCTCAGCTAAATGGTGGAAAAAACCGCCGCAGTTCCACTGGAGGATGGTATTGTCCATGGCTGAGAAAGGCGTGAAAGGACTGGGAAGGCAATTTACGCCGCTTGTTCACTCACTGCCACCGATTCAGTACCCGTACGAGAGGCATCCATGGCGTCTGAGGGACCAGCGAGATCAAGGTCCTCAGCGGACGCTAGAATCTCGACTTCATCCTCAGACGCAGAGCGCGAAAGGTGCGGTGGGGTTGGTGCCACCGCAAGTTCTTTGGCCTTAGAGGTCTTCCTCTTGGACTTCTCTCGCTGAACCTTGGGTTTCACCAGCTGGGAAGGCTTCACCAATTCAGTCTCCGGGACAGAGGAGGATCGTGAAGCCCTACGGCCGGCCGCTGGTGAGGACTTATGCCACTGGTGGCCGTCATCCTTCCCGCTGGTGGAACCCTGGGAAGGGAGGGTCCCAAGGGAACTCTTACGGGCGAGAGTAGTCGAATAAGTTAGACGCTTCTCCGGTGGAGAAGCGGGGGCGGACGTCCCCGACGGGTGGGAAGAGGTTGCTCCTGAGGTAGGTGGTGCAGGAGCAACCGGTTGGGTAGAGCTCCCCACGGGCAAGGGGGCAGGAGGAGTCTTACTGCTTATCGAGCTGGCTGGAAGTCTCGAAACTGATGGAGCAAGCACAGTTGTTGTAGCAGCTGCATAAGTAGATGTCATTCTCACAGGATGGAGTCTGTCGTATTTCCGTTTGGCCTCAGTATAGGTCAGCCGGTCCAGGGTCTTATATTCCATGATTTTGCGCTCTTTCTGAAAGACTTTGCAGTCAGGCGAGCAAGGTGAATGGTGCTCCCCGCAGTTGACGCAAATGGGAGGCGGGGCACATGGAGTATCGGGATGAGATGGGCGTCCGCAATCGCGACATGTGAGGCTGGAAGTGCAGCGGGAAGACATATGGCCGAACTTCCAGCACTTGAAGCACCGCATCGGGGGAGGGATATAGGGCTTCACGTCACATCGGTAGACCATCACCTTCACCTTTTCCGGTAACGTATCACCCTCGAAGGCCAAGATGAAGGCACCGGTAGCAACCTGATTGTCCCTCGGACCCCGATGAACGCGCCGGACGAAATGAACACCTCGACGTTCTAAGTTGGCGCGCAGCTCGACATCAGACTGCAAAAGGAGATCCCTATGGAAAATAACACCCTGGACCATATTTAAACTCTTATGTGGTGTAATAGAAACGTTAACATCCCTCAACTTGTCACAAGCAAGTAACCTGCGGGACTGGGCGGAGGATGCCGTTTGTATCAGTACTGACCCAGAGCGCATTTTAGACAAGCCCTCCACCTCCCCAAACTTGTCCTCTAAATGCTCGACGAAGAACTGAGGCTTTGTGGAGAGAAAAGACTCCCCATCAGCTCTCGTGCAAACTAAGAATCGGGGCGAATAACTGTTACCTCCATCCTGAGACTTACGCTCCTCCCACGGCATGGCCAGGGAGGGGAACGTTTTCGGATCGTACTTCTGAGCATTAAATTGAGCCCGAGAACGCTTAGAGACTGCTGGCGGCTGGCCGCCAGCGAGAGATGATGTACCACGCTTCATTGCGGGTCATCCGCCCTGATGCCACAAACTCCGACCAAGGGCCCTCGCCACGGGCGCCACCAAGCCACAGCAATAGCCACCTGGCAGGATGAACATTGCCGGGAGTCCTGATGCCCCAGGAAGATGGGCATCTACTCCTTGGCATACGTGGGGAGTGAACGGCGCAGGCATCAGTAGAGCGATCCCTGTGTTGTCAGGGGGCTACAACCAAGAGGGTACATGGCGGCCCCACCACAACGGACTGGCTACCGTGCTGGATGTTAGGTGACATGTGGTCCATGGGCGTCGTCAGTGCAGAAAATGGCCCTGCACAGTGCTTGGCAGAAAGTGCGCGCAGGGGCGCATCGATACCCAAGAGATGGAGAGCGGGCAAGACTGCAATGCAACGACGAATAAGATGGCGAAAGTTCTCAACACAACATGGACACAATGCACCAAGTAAGGCGCCCTTCCCCAAGCGGCTCGCTCATCGGAAAAATTTTGAGATATGGAGGTCAAACCCGACAGGGGACCATCACATAAGGCCGAAACGTTTGAGACTCCTTTTAGTCGCCTCTTACGACAGGCAGGAATACCGCGGGCCTATTCGTATCCCCGAACCCGCAGGGGGGTCACTTCAGTTTTACTGTATCCCTTGGACCTACTTATTGACGATGAAACAGAGAAATGGCATCGGAATTAAATAAAAAAAAAAAACCTCAATGAGCAGTTTAGCACAAGAAGACTGACTCTTCTTACTGTCTATGTTTTCAACATTTCCTGTAAGACCCGTTAAAGGTTCCAATGTTTCACATCAGGTTTACAGTATCCCTTGGACCTTCTTATTGAGGATGAAACACAGAAATTGCATCAGAATTGAATACAAAAAGCACAATGCCCACATACGTTGAAGAGGACTGACTCTTCTTACAATCTACGATTTGAGCCTTTCCTGTGAGACCAGTTTTAGATTCCGATGCTTCACTTCAGGTTTAATGTATCCCTTGGACCTTTTTATAGACGATGAAAAGCAGAAATTGCATCGGAATTTAATACAAAGGGCACAATGCCGACTGAAGTACAAGACGGCTGCCTCTTCTTACAATCTATGATTTGAGCCTTCCCTGTGAGAGCAGTTTTTGATTCCGATGGTTCCCTTTAGGTTTACTGTATCCCTAGGACCTTCTTATTGACGATGAAACACAGAATTTGCATTGGAATTAAATACAAATGGCGGAATTACGACTTAAGTACAAAAAGACTGACTATTCTTACTGTCTATGTTTTGAACCCTTCCTGTGAGACCGTTTATAGATTCCGATGTTTCACTTCAGGTTTACTGTATCCCATGGACCCTATTATTGACGATGAAACACAGAAATTGCATTGGAAATAAATACAAAAGGGTACAATGCCAACAATTCTGTGAGACCAGTTTTAGATTCCGATGCTTCACTTCAGGTTAACTGTATCCCTTGGACCTTCTTATTGACGATGAAACGCAGAAATTGCATCGGAAAAAAATACAAAAGGTACAATGCCGAATTAAGTACAAGAAGACGGACTCTTCTTACTGTCTATGTTTTGAACCTTTCCTGTGAGACAATTTTTACATTCCGATGCTTCATTTCAGGTTTACTGTATCCCTTGGTCGTTCTTATTGACGATAAATCACAGAAATTGCATTGGAATTAAATACAAGAGGCACAATGCCGACAACTTAAGTACAAGAATACTAACTCTTCTTACTGTCTATGATTTGAAACTTTTCTGTGAGACCAGTTTTAGATTCCGCTGCTTCATTCATGTTTACAGTATCCCTTGGACCTTCTTACTGACGATGATACACAGAAATTGCATCTGATTTAAATACAAAAGGCACAATGCCAAGTTAAGTTCAAGAAGATTGACTCTTCTTACTCTCTATGATTTGAATCCTTCCTGTGAGACCAGTTTCAGATTCCGATACTTCACTTCAGGTTTACTGTATTCCTTAGACCTTCTTATTGACGATGAAACACAGAAATTGCATCGGAATTAAATACATAAGGCAGAATGAAGACTTAAGTACAAGAAGGCTGACTCTTCTTACTGTCTATGATTTGAACCTCTCCTGTGAGACCAGTTATAGCTTCTAATGTTTCACTTCAGGTTTACTGTATCCCTTGGACCTTCTAATTGACGATGAAAAACAGAAATTGCATCAGAATTAAATACAAAAAGCACAATGCCGACAAGAGAAGTAGAGGACCGACACTTCTTACATACAATGATTTGAACCTTTCCTGTGAGTCCAGTTTTAGATTCCGATGCTTCACTTCAGGTTTACTGTATCCCTTGGACTCTCAAATTGACGATGAAAATCGGAAATTGCATCGGAATGAAGTACTAAAGGCACAATGCAGACTTAAGTACAAGAAGACTGACTCTTCTTATGGTCTATGATTTGAACCTTTCCTGTGAGACAAGTTTTAGATTCCGATGCTTCACTTCAGGATTACTGTATCCCTTGGACCTTCTTATTGACGATGAAACACAGAAATTGCATCGGAATTAAATACAAAGTGCATAATGCCGACTTAAGTGCAAGAAGACTCACTCTCCTTACAGTCTTTGTTTTGAACCTTTCCTGTGAGACCAGTTATAGATTCCGATGCTTCATTTCAGGTTTACTGTATCCCATGGACCCTCTAGTTGACGATGAATCACAGAAATTGCATCGGAATTAATTTCAAAATACACAATGCCGACTTTACTACTAGATAACTGACTCTTCTTACTGTCTATGCTTTGAACCTTTCCTGTGAGACCAGTTTTAGATTCCGATATTCATTTAAGGTTTGCTGCATTCATTGGACCTTCTTATTGACGATGAAACACAGGAATTGCATCGAAATTAAATACAAAAGGCACAATGCCGACTTTAGTACATGAGGACTGACTCTTCCGACATTCTATGATTTGAACCTTTCGTGTGAGACCAGTTTCAATTTCCGATGCTTCACTTCGAAGTTACTGTATCCCTTGTACCTTCTTGTTGACGATGAAACACAGAAATTGTATCGGAAATAAATACGAAAGGTACTATGCCGACTTAAGTACATGAGGACTGATTCTTCTTACATTCTATGATTTGAACCTTTCCTGTGAGACCAGTTTTAGATTCCGATGCTTCACTTCAGGTTTATTGTATCCCTTGGACCTTCATATTGACGATGAATCAAAGAAATTGCATCAGAATTAAACACAAAAGGCACAATGCCGACTTCAGTACAAGAAGACTGGCTCTTCTTACTGTCTGTGATATGAGCCTTTCCTGTGTGACCAGTTTTAGATTCCGATGCTTCACTTCAGGTTTTCTGTATCCCTTGGACCTTCTTATTGACTATGAAACACTGAAATTGCATCGGAATTAAATACAAAAGGCACATTGCCGACTGAAGTACAAGAAGACTGACTCTTCTTACTGTCTATGTGTTGAACCCTTCCTGTGAGACCAATTTTGGATTCCGATGCTTCATTTCATGTTAACTGTATCCCTTGGACCTTCTTATTGACGATGAATCACAGAAATTGCATCGGAATTAATTTCAAAATACACAATGCCGACTTTACTACTAGATGACTGACTCTTCTTACTGTCTATGCTTTGAACCTTTCCTGTGAGACCAGTTTTAGATTCCGATATTCATTTAAGGTTTGTTGCATTCATTGGACCTTCTTATTGACGATGAAACACAGAAATTGCATCGAAATTAAATACAAAAGGCACAATGCCGACTTAAGTACATGAGGACTGACTCTTCCGACATTCTATGATTTGAACCTTTCCTGTGAGACCAGTTTCAATTTCCGATGCTTCACTTCGGAGTTACTGTATCCCTTGTACCTTCTTGTTGACGATGAATCACAGAAATTGCATCGGAAATAAATACAAAAGGCACAATGCCGACTTAAGTACAAGAGGACTGACTCTTCTTACATTCTATGATTTGAACATCTCCTGTGAGACCAGTTTTAGATTCCGATGCTTCAGTGCCAGTTTACTGTATCCCTTGGACCTTCTAATTGACGAACAAACACAGAAATTGCATCGGAATTAAATACAAAATGTACAATGCCGATTAAGTAAATGAGGACTGACTCTTCTTACTGTCTATGTTTTGAACCTTTCCTGTGAGACCGGTTTTAGATTCCGATGCTTCACTTCAAGTTTACTGTATCCATTGGACCTTCTTATTAACGATGAAACACAGAAATTGCATCGGAATTACATACAAATGGCAGAATACCGACATAAATACAAGGATACTGAATCTTCTTACTGTCTGTGCTTTGAAGCTTTCCTCTGAGACCAGTTTTAGATTCCGATGCTTCACTTCAGGTTTACTGTATCCCTTGGACCTTCTTATTGACGATGAAACACAGAAATTGCATCGGAATTAAACACAAAAGGCACAATGCAGTCTGAAGTACAAGAATACTGACTCTTCTTACTGTCTATGATTTCAAACTTTCCTGAGAGACCAGTTTTGGATTCCGATGCCTCACTTCACGTTTACAGTGTCCCTTGGACCTTCTTACTGACGATGAAACACAGAAATTTCATCTGAATTAAATACAAAAGGCACAATGCCGACTTAAGTACAAGAACACTGACTCTTCTTACTGTCTATGTTTTGAACCTTTCCTGTCAGACCAGTTTTAGATTCCGCTGCTTCACTTCAGGTTCACTGCATCCCATAAACCTTCTTATTGACGATGAAACACAGAAATTGCATCGGAATTAAATACAAAAGGCACAATGCCGACATAAGTAAAGAGGACTGACATTTCTTACATTCTATGATTAGAACCTTTCCAGTGAGTCCCGTTTTAGATTCCGATGATTCACTTCAGGTTTACTGTATCCCTTGGACTTTCAAATTGACGATGAAACACAGAAATTGCATCTGAATTAAAAACAAAAGGAACAATGCCGACTTAAGTACAAGTTGACTGACACTTCTTACAGTCTATGATATGAACCTTTCCTGTGAGACAAGTTTTAGATTGCGATGCTTCACTTCGGGCTCACTGTATCCCTTGGACCTTCGTATTGACGTTGAAACACAGAAATTGCATCGGAATTAAATACAAAAGGCACAATGCCGACTTAAATACAAGAAGACTGACTCGTCTTACATTCTATGATTTGAGCCCTTCCTGTGAGACCAGTTTTAGATTCCGTTGCTGCACATCAGGTTTACGGTATAACTTGGACCTTCTTATTGTCGATGGAACACAGAAATTGCATCGGAATTAAATATAAAAGGAACAGTGCCGACTTAAGTACAAGAAGACCGACACTTGTTACTGTCTGTGTTTTGAACCTTTCCTGTGAGACCAGTCATAGATTACGATGCTTCACTTCCGGGTTACTGTATCCCTTAGTCCTTCTTATTGACGATGATTCACAGAAATTGCATCCAAATAAAATACAAAAGTCACAATGCCGACTTCAGTACAAGAAGACTGACTCTTCTTACTGTCTATGTTTTGAACCTTTCCTGTGAGACCAGTTTTAGATTTCGATGTTCATTTCAGGTTTACTGTATCCCTTGGACCTTCTTATTGACTATGAAACACTGAAATTGCATCGGAATTAAATACAAAAGGCACATTGCCGACTTAAGTACAAGAAGACTGACTCTTCTTACTGTCTATGTGTTGAACCCTTCCTGTGAGACCAATTTTGGATTCCGATGCTTCATTTCATGTTTACTGTATCCCTTGGACCTTCTTATTGACGATGAAACACAGAAATTGCATCGGAATTAAATGCTAAAGGCACAATGCCGACTTAAGTACAAGAAGACTTTTTTCATCCTATGATTTCAGCCATTCCTGTGAGACCAGTTTGAGATTCTGATGCTTCACTTCAGGTTTACAGTATCCCTTTGACTTCCTTGTTGACGATGAAACACAGAAATTGCATCGGAATAAAGTACAAAAAGCACAATGAGCAGTTTAGTACAAGAAGACTGACTCTTCTTACTGTCTATGTTTTCAACATTTCCTGAAAGACCCGTTATAGATTCCAATGTTTCACTTTAGGTTTACTGTATCCATTCGACCTTCTTATTGACGATGAAACAAAGAAATTGCATCGGAATTAGATACAAAAAGCACAATGCCGACATACGTAGAAGAGGACTGACTCTACTTACATTCTATGATTTGAGCTCTTCCTGCGAGACCAGTTTTAGATTCCGATGCCTCACTTCTGGTTTACTGCGTTCCTTGGACCTTCTTATTGACGATGAAACACAGAAATTGCATCGGAATTAAATACAAAGGCATAATGCCGACCTAAGTACAAGAAGACTCACTATTCGTACAGTCTATGTTTTGAACCTTTCCTGTGAGACCTGTTATAGATTCCGATGTTTCACTTCAGGTTTACTGTGTACCTTGGACCCTCTAGTTGACGATGAATTACAGAAATTGCATCGGAATTAAATACAAAAGGCACCATGCCGACTTAAGTACCAGATGACTGACTCTTCTTACTGTCTATGCTTAGCACCTTTCCTGTGAGACCAGTTTTAGAATCCGATGTTCATTTTAGGTTTGCTGTATTTCTTGGTCCTTTTTATTGACGATGAAACACAGAAATTGCATCGGAATTAAATACAAAAGGCACAATGCCGACTTAAGTACATGAGGACTGACTCTTCCGACATTCTATGATTTGAACCTTTCCTGTGAGACCAGTTTCAGATTCCGATGCTTCACTTCGGAGTTACTGTATCCGTTGGACCTTCCTATTGACGATGAAACACAGAAATTGCATCGGATATAAGTACAAGAGGAACAATGCCGACTTAAGTACAAGAAGACGCACTCCTCTTAAGGTCTATGTTTTGAATCTTTCCTGTGAGACCAGTTATAGATTCCGATGCTTCATTTCAGGTTTACTGTATCCCATGGACCATCTTGTTGACGATGAATCACAGAAATTGCATCGGAATTAATTTCAAAATACACAATGCCGACTTTACTACTAGATGACTGACTCTTCTTACTGTCTATGCGTTGAACCTTTCCTGTGAGACCAGTTTTAGATTCCGATATTCATTTAAGGTTTACTGCATTCATTGGACCTTCTTATTGACGATGTAACACAGACATTGCATCGAAATTAAATACAAAAGTCACAATGCCGACTTTAGTACATGAGGACTGACTCTTCCGACATTCTATGATTTGAACCTTTCCTGTGAGACCAGTTTCAATTTCCGATGCTTCACTTCGGAGTTACTGTATCCCTTGGACCTTCTTGTTGACGATGAAACAAAGAAATTGTATCGGAAATAAATTCGAAAGGTACTATGCCGATTTAAGTACAAGAGGACTGATTCTTCTTACATTCTATGATTTGAACCTTTCCTGTGAGACCAGTTTTAGATTCCGATGCTTCACTTCAGGTTTATTGTATCCCTTGGACCTTCATATTGACGATGAATCACAGAAATTGCATCGGAAAAAAATACAAAAGGCACAATGAAGACTTAAGTACAGGAGGACTGATTCTTCTTACATTCTATGATTTGAACCTTTCCTGTGAGACCAGTTTTAGATTCCGATGCTTCACTTCAGGTTTACTGTATCCCTTGGACCTTCTTATTGACGATGAAACCCAGAGATTGCATCAGAATTAAACACAAAAGGCACAATACCGACTTAAGTACAAGAAGACTGACCCTACTTACTGTCTATGTTTTGAGTCTTTCCTGTGAGACCAGTTTTACATTCCGATGCGTCACTTCAGGTTTACTGTATCCCTTGGACCTTCTTATTGACGATGAAACAAAAAATTGCATCGGAATTCAATACAAAAGGCACAATGCCGACTTAAGTGGAAGAAGACTGGCTCTTTTTACTGTCTATGTTTTGAACCTTTCCAGTGAGACATTCCGATGCTTCACTTAAATGGAAGAAGACTGACTCTTCTTACTGTCTATGTTTTGAACCTTTCCTGTGAGTCCATTTTTACATTCCGATGCTTCACTTCAGGTTTACTGTATCCCTTGGACCTACTTATTGTCGATGGAACACAGAAATTGCATCGGAATTCAATACAAAAGGAACAGTGCCGACTTAAGTACAAGAAGACCGACTCTTCTTACTGTCTATGTTTTGAACCTATTCTACGAGATCAGTTATAGATTCCGATGCTTCACTTCCGGGTTACTGAATCCCTTGGACCTTCTTGTTGACGATGAAACACACAAATTGCACCGGTATTAAAAACAAAAGGCACAATGCCGACTTCGGTACAAGAAGACTGACTCTTCTTACTGTCTGTGATTTAAGCCTTTCCTGTGTGACCAGTTTTAGATTCCGATGCTTCACTTCAGGTTTTCTGTATCCCTTGGACCTTATTATTTACGATGAAACACAGAAATAGCATCGGAATTAAATACAAAAGGCACAATGCCGACTTAAGTAAAAGTAGACTGACTCTTCTTACATTCTATGTTTTGAACCTTTCCTGTGAGACCAGTTTTAGATTCCGATGCTTCACTTCAGGTATACTGTATCTCTTGGTCCTCCTTGTTGCCGATTAAACACGGAAATTGCATTGAAATTCAATACAAAGTTCAAAATGCAGACCTAAGTACTCGAAGATTGAAACTTATTACTGTCTATGATTTGACCCTTTCCTGTGAGACCAGTCTTAGATTCCGATGCTTCATTTCAGGTTTACTGTATCCCTTGGACCTACTTATTGACGATGAAACACAGAAATTGCATCGGAAATAATTTCAAAACGGAACAATGCCGACTTAAGCACAAGAAGTCTGTTTATTCTTACTGTCTATGTTTTGATCATATCCTGTAAGATTAGTTTTAGATTACGATGCTTCAATTCAGGTATACTGTATCCCTTGCACCTTCTTATTGACGATGAAACACAGAAATTGCATCGGAATAAAATACAAAATGCACTATACCGACTTAAGTACAAGAAGACTGACTCTTCTTACTGTCTACGTTTCAACCTTTTTTGTGAGACCAGTTATAGATTCCGATGCTTCACTTCAGGTATACTGTATCCCTTGCACCATCTTATTGACGATGAAACACAGAAATTGCATCGGAATTAAATACAAAATGCACAAAGTCGACATAAAAACATGTAGACTGACTCTTCTTAGTGTTTTTGTTTTGAACCTCTCCTGTGGGACCAGTTTTAGATTCCGACGGTTCACTTCAGGCTTACCGTATCCCTTGGACCTTCTTATTGACGATGAATCACAGAAATTGCATCGGAAATAAATACAAAAGGCACAATTCCGACTTAAGTACAAGAGGACTGACTCTTCTTACATTCTATGATTTGAACTTTTCCTGTGAGACCAGTTTTAGATTCCGATGCTTCAGTGCCGGTTTACTGTATCCCTTGGACCTTCTAATTGACGAACAAACACAGAAATTGCATCGGAATTAAATACTAAAGGTACAATGCCGATTAAGTATATGAGGACTGACTCTTCTTACTGTCTATGTTTTTAACCTTTCCTGTGAGACCGGTTTTAGATTCCGATGCTTCACTTCAAGTTTACTGTATCCATTGGACATTCTTATTATCGATGAAACACAGAAATTGCATCGGAATTACATACAAATGGCAGAATACCGACATAAATACAAGGATACTGAATCTTCTTACTGTCTGTGCTTTGAAGCTTTCCTCTGAGACCAGTTTTAGATTCCGATGCTTCACTTCAGGTTTACTGTATCCCTTGGACCTTCTTATTGACGATGAAACACAGAAATTGCATCGGAATTAAACACAAAAGGCACAATGCAGTCTGAAGTACAAGAATACTGACTCTTCTTACTGTCTATGATTAGAAACTTTCCTGTGAGACCAGTTTTGGATTCCGATGCCTCACTTCAGGTTTACAGTGTCCCTTGGACCTTCCTACTGACGATGAAACACAGAGATTGCATCTGAATTAAATACAAAAGGCACAATGCCGACTTCAGTACAAGAACACTGACTCTTCTTACTGTCTATGTTTTGAACCTTTCCTGTGAGACCAGTTTTAGATTCCGATGCTTCACTTCAGGTTCACTGCATCCCATAAACCTTCTTATTGACGATGAAACACAGAAATTGCATCGGAATTAAATACAAAAGGCACAATGCCGACATAAGTAAAGAGGACTGACATTTCTTACATTCTATGATTAGAACCTTTCCTGTGAGTCCCGTTTTAGATTCCGATGCTTTACTTCAGGTTTACAGTGTCCCTTGGACCTTCTTACTTACGATGAAACACAGAAATTGCATCTGAATTAAATACAAAAGGCACAATGCCGACTTAAGTACAAGAACACTGACTCTTCTACTGTCTATGTTTTGAACCTTTCCTGTGAGACCAGTTTTTGATTCCGATGCTTCACTTCAGGTTCACTGCATCCCATAAACCTTCTTATTGACGAAGAAACACAGAAATTGCATCGGAATGAAATTCAAAAGGCACAATGCCGACATAAGTAAAGAGGACTGACATTTCTTACATTCTATGATTAGAACCTTTCCTGTGAGTCCCGTTTTAGATTCCGATGCTTCACTTCAGGTTTACTGTATCCCTTGGACTTTGAAATTGACGATGAAACACAGAAATTGCATCGGAATTAAATACAAAAGGAACAATGCCGACTTAAGTACAAGTTGACTGACACTTCTTACTGTCTATGATTTGAACCTTTCCTGTGAGACAAGTTTTAGATTCCGATGCTTCACTTCAGGATCACTGTATCCCTTGGACATTCGTATTGACGTTGAAACACAGAAATTGCATCGGGATTAAATACAAAAGGCACAATGCCGACTTAAATACAAGAAGACTGACTCGTCTTATATTCTATGATTTGAGCCCTTCCTGTGAGACCAGTTTTAGATTCCGATGTTGCACATCAGGTTTACGGTATAACTTGGACCTTCTTATTGTCGATGGAACACAGAAATTGCATCGGAATTAAATATAAAAGGAACAGTGCCGACATAAGTACAAGAAGACCGACACTTGTTACTGTCTGTGTTTTGAACCTTTCCTGTGAGACCAGTCATAGATTACGATGCTTCACTTCCGGGTTACTGTATCCCTTAGTCCTTCTTATTGACGATGATTCACAGAAATTGCATCCGAATTAAATACAAAAGGCACAATGCCGACTTCAGTACAAGAAGACTGACTCTTCTTACTGTCTATGTGTTGAACCCTTCCTGTGAGACCAATTTTGGATTCCGATGCTTCACTTCATATTTACTGTATCCCTTGGACCTTCTTATTGACGATGAACGACAGAAATTGCATCGGAATTAAATACTAAAGGCACAATGCCGTCTTAAGTACAAGAAGACTTTTTTCATCCTATGATTTCAGCCTTTCCTGTGAGACCAGTTTGAGATTCTGATGCTTCACTTCAGGTTTACAGTATCCCTTTGACTTCCTTGTTGACGATGAAACACAGAAATTGCATCGGAATAAAGTACAAAAGGCACAGTGAGCAGTTTAGTACAAGAAGACTGACTCTTCTTACTGTCTATGTTTTCAACATTTACTGAAAGACCCGTTATAGATTACAATGTTTCAATTCAGGTTTACTGTATCCTTTCGACCTTCTTATTGACGTTGAAACACAGAAATTGCATCGGCAATAAATACAAAACGCACAATGCCAACTTAAGTACAAGAAGACTGACTCTTTTTACATTCTATGATTTGAGCCTTTCCTATGAGACCAGTTTTAGATTCCGATGCCTCACTTCAGGTTTACAGCATCCCTTTGACTTTGTTATTGACGATGAAACACATAAATTCCATCGGAATGAAATACGAAAGGCACAATGCCGGCTTAAGTACAAGAAGACTGACTCTTCTTACTGTCTATGTTATGAACCTTTCTTGTGATACCAGTTTTAGATTCCAATGCTTCACCTCAGGTTTACTGTATCCCTTGGACCTTCATATTGACGTTGAAACACAGAAATTGCATCGGAATTAAATACCAGAGGCACAATGCCGACTTAAGTACAAGGAGACTGACACTTCTCACTGTCTATGTTATGAACCTTTCCTGTGAGACCAGTTTTAGATTCCGATGTTTCACTTCATGTTTACTGTATCCCTTGGACCTTCTTATAGACGATGACACACAGAAATTGTATCGGAATTAAATTCAAAAGGCACAGTGCCGACTTAAGTACAAGAAGGCTGACTCTTCTTGCAATCTATGATTTGAGACTTCCCTGTGAGAGCAGTTTTTGATTCCGGTGCTTCCCTTCAGGTTTACTGTAACCCTAGGAACTTCTTATTGGCGATGAAACACAGAATTAGCATCGGAATTACATAGAAAAGGCACAATGCCGACTAACGTACAAAAGGACTGACTATTCTTACTGTCTATGTTTTAACCTTTCCTGTGAGACCGGTTACAGATTCCGATGTTACACTTCAGGTTTACTGTATCCGTTGGACCCTCTTATTGACGACGAAAGACAGAAATTGCTTCCGAATTAAATACAAAAGGTACAATGCCAACATAAGTAGAAGAGGACTGACTCTTCTTACATTCTATAATTTGAACCATTCCTGTGAAACCAGTTTCTGATTCCGATGCTTCACTTCTGGTTTACTGTATCCCTTGGACCTCCTTATTGACGTTGAAACACAGGTATTGCAATCGGTATTAAATACAAAAGGCACAATGCCGACTTAAGTACAAGACGGCTGACTCTTCTTACATTCTATGATTTGAACCTTTCCTGTGAGACCAGTTATAGATTCCGATGCTTCACTTCATTTTTACTGTATTCCTTGGACCCTCTAGTTGACGATGAATTACAGAAATTGCATCGGAATTAAATACAAAAGGCACCATGCCGACTTATGTACTAGATGACTGACTCTTCTTACTGTCTATGCTTTGAACCTTTCCAGTGAGACCAGTTTTAGATTCCGATGTTCATTTTAGGTTTGCTGTTTTTCTTGGACCTTCTTATTGACGATGAAACACAGAAATTGCATCGGAATTAAATACAAAAGTACAATGCCGACTTAAGTACATGAGGACTGAAGCTACCGACATTCTATGATTTGAACCTTTCCTGTGAGACCAGTTTCAGATTCCGATGCTTCACATCGGAGTTACTGTATCCGTTGGACTTTCTTATTGACGATGAAACACAGAAATTGCATCGGATATAAGTACAAGAGGAACAATGCCGTCGTAAGTACAAGAAGACTCACTCTTCTTACAGTCTATGTTTTGAACCTTTCCTGTGAGACCAGTTATAGATTCCGATTCTTCACTTCATGTTTACTGTATCCCTTGGACCCACTAGTTGACGATGAAACACAGAAATTGCGTCGAATATAAGTACAAAACGCACAATGCCGAATTAAGTACAAGAAGACTGACTCTTTTTACATTCTATGATTTGAACCTTTCCTGTGAGACAATTTTAACATTCAGATGCTTCACTTCAGGTTTACTGTATCCCTCGGACCTTCTAATTGTCGATGGAACACAGAAATTGCATCGGAATTAAATACAAAAGGAACAGGGCTGACGTAAGTACAAGAAGTCCGACTCTTCTTACTGTCTATGATTTGAACCTTTCCTGTGAGACCAGTTTTGGATTCCGATGCTTCACTTCAGGTTTACTGTATCCCTTGGACCTTCGTATAGACGATGAAACACAGGAATTGCATCGGAATTAAATACAAAACGCACAGTGCCGAATTAAGTACAAGAAGGCTGACTCTTCTTACAATCTAAGATTTGAAACTTCCCTGTGAGAGCAGTTTTTGATTCCGGTGCTTCCCTTCAGGTTTACTGTAACCCTAGGAACTTCTTATTGACGATGAAATACATAATTAGCATCGGAAGTAAATACAAAAGGCACAATGCCGACTTAAGTACAAAAAGACTGAATATTCTTACCGTCTATCTTTTGAACCTTTCCTGTGAGGCCGGTTACATATTCCGTTGTTTCGCTTCATGTTTACTGTATACCTTGGACCCTCTTATTGACGATGAAACACAGAAATTGCATCGGAATTAAATACGAAAGATACAATGCCAACATAAGTAGAAGAGGACTGACTCTTCTTACATTCCATGAATTGAACCTTTCCTGTGAGACCAGTTTTAGATTCCGATGCTTCACTTCAGGTTTACTGTATCCCTTGGACCTACCTATTGACGATGAAAAACAGAAACTGCATCGGAATTTAATACAAAAGTCACAATGCCAACTTTAGTACAAGAAGACTGACTCTTCTTACTTTCTATGTTTTGAACATTTCCTATGAGACCCGTTATAGATTCCAATTATTCACTTCAGGTCTGCTGTATCCCTTGGACCTTCTTATTGACGATGAAACACAAAAATTGCATCGGAATTAAATACAAAAAGCACAATGCCGACATAAGTAGAAGAGGACTGACTCTTCTTATATTATATGATTTGAAACTTTCCTGTGAGACCACTTTTAGATTACGATGCTTCACTTCAGGTTTACTGTATCCCTTGGACCTTCTTATTGACGATGAAACAAAGAAATTGCATCGGAATTAAATACAAAAGGAACAGGGCCGACTTAAGTACAAGAAGACCGACTCTTCTTACTGTCTATGTTTTGAACCTTTTCTGTGAGATCAGTTATAGATTCCGATGCTTAACTTCCGGGTACTGAATCCCTTGGACCTTCTTGTTGACGATGAAACACAGAAATTGCATCGGAATTAAATACAAAAAGCACAATGCCGACATAAGTTGAAGAGGACTGACTCTTCTTACATTCTATGATTTGAACCTTTCCTGTGAGACCAGTTTTAGATTCCGATGCTTCACTTCAGGTTTACTGTAACCCTTGAACCTTCATATTGACGATGATACACAGAAAACGCAACGGAATTAAATACAGATGTTACAATGCCGACATAAGTACAAGAAGACTGACTCTGCTTACAATCTATTATTTGAGCCTTCCCTGTGAGACCAGTTTTTGATTCAGAGGCTTTCCTTCAGGTTTACTCTAACCCTAGGAACTTCTTATTGACGATGAAACACAGAATTAGGATCGGAATTAAATACAAAAGGCACAATGCTGAATAACGTACAAAGAGACTGACTATTCTTACTGTCTATGTTTTAACCATTCCTGTGAGACCGATTACCGATTCCGATGTTACACTTCAGGTTTTCTGTATCAGTTGTACCCTCTTATTGGCGATGAAAGGCAGAAATTGCTTCCGAATTAAATACTAAAGGTACAATGCCAACATAAGTAGAAGAGGACTGACTCTTCTTACATTATATGATTTGAACCTTTCCTGTGAAACCAGTTTCTGATTCCGATGCTTCACTTCCGGTTTACTGTATCCCTTGGACCTTATTATTGACCATGAAACACAGATATTGCATCGGAATTAAATACAAAAGGCACAATGCCGGCTTAAGTACAAGAAGGCTGACTCTTCTTACATTCTATGATTTGAACCTTTCCTGTGAGACCAGTTTTAGATTCCGATGCTTCACTTCAGGTTTACTGTATCCCTTGGTCCTCCTTGTTGCCGATTAAACACAGAGATTGCATTGAAATTCAATACAAAGGGCAAAATGCTGACTTAAGTACTCGAAGACTGAATCATCTTACTGTCTATGATTTGACCCTTTCCTGTGAGACCAGTTTTAGATTCCGATGCTTCATTTGAGGTTTACTGTATCCCTTGGACCTAATTATTAACGATGAAACACAGAAATTGCATCGGAAATAATTACAAAACGGCACAATGCCAGCGTAAGCACAAGAAGACTGACTCTTCTTACTGTCTATGTTTAGACCTTTTCCTTTGAGATTAGTTTTAGATTACGATGCTTCACTTCAGGGATACTGTATCCCTTGCACCTTCTTATTGACGATGAAACACAAAAATTGCATCGGAATAAAATACAAAATACACTATGCCGACTTAAGTACAAGAAGACTGCCTCTTCTTACTGTCTATGTTCAACCTTTCTTGTGAGACCAGTTATAGATTCTGATGCTTCACTTCAGGTATACTGTATCCCTTGCACCATCTTATTGACGATGAAACACAGAAATTGCATTGGAATTAAATACAAAAGGCACAAAGTCGACATAAAAACATGTAGACTGATTCTTCTTACTACCTATGTTTTGAACCTTTCCTGTGGTACCAGTTTTAGATTCCGATGCTTCACTTCAGGTTAACTGTATCCCTTGGACATTCTTATTGACGATGAATCACAGAAATTGCATGGGAATTAAATACAAAAGGCACAATGCCGATTTAAGTATAAGAGGACTGACTCTTCTTAAATTCTATGATTTGAACCTCTCCTGTGAGACCAGTTTTAGATTCCGATGCTTCAGTGCAGGTTTACTGTATCCCGTGGACCTTCTTATTGACGAACAAACATAGAAATTGCGTCGGAATTAAATACTAAACGCACAATGCCGATTAAGTAAATGAGGACTGACTCTTCTTACTGTCTATGTTTTAAACCTTTTCTGTGAGACCGGTTTTAGATTCCGATGCTTCACTTCAAGTTTACTGTATCCATTGGACCTTCTTATTGACGATGAAACACAGAAATTTAATCGGAATTACATACAAATGGCAGAATGCCGACATAAATACAAGGATACTGAATCTTCTTACTGTCTATGCTTTGAAACTTTCCTGTGAGACCGGTTTTAGATTCCGATGCTTCACTTCAAGTTTACTGTATCCATTGGACCTTCTTATTGACGATAAAACACAGAAACTGCATCGGAAGTAAACACAAAAGGCACAATGCAGACTTAAGTACAAGAATACTGACTCTTCTTACTGTCTATGATTTGAAACTTTCCTGTGAGACCAGTTTTGGAATCCGATGCCTCACTTCAGGTTTACAGTCTCCCTTGGACACTCTTACTGACGATGAAACACAGAAATTGCATCTGAATTAAATACAAAAGGCACAATGCAGACTTAAGTACAAGAACACAGACTCTTCTTACTGTGTATGTTTTGAACCTTTCCTGTGAGACCAGTTTTAGATTCCGATGCTTCACTTCAGGTTCACTGCATCCCTTAGACCTTCCTATTGACGATGAAGCACAGAAATTGCATCGGAATTAAATACAAAAGGCACAATGCCGACATACGTAAAGAGGACTGACATTTCTTACATTCTATGATTAGAACCTTTCCTGTGAGTCCAGTTTTAGATTCCGATGTTTCACTTCAGGTTTATTGTATCCCTTGGACTTTTAAATTGACGATGAGACACAGAAACTGCATCGGAATTAAATACAAAAGAAACAATGCAGACTTAAGTACAAGAAGACTGACACTTCTTACTGTCTATGATTTGAACCTTTCCTGTGAGACCAGTTTTAGATTCCGATGCTTCACATCAGGTTCACTGTATCCCATGGACCTTCGTATTGACGATGAAACACAGAAATTGCATCGGAATTAAATACAAAAGGCACAATGCCGACTTAAGTACATGAGGACTGACTCTTCCGACATTCTATGATTTGAACCTTTCCTGTGAGACCTGTTTCTGATTCCGATGCTTCACTTCGGAGTTACTGTATCCGTTGTACTTTCTTATTGACGATGAAACACAGAAATTGCATCGGATATAAGTACAAGAGGAACAATGCCGACTTAAGTACAAGAAGACTCACTCTTCTTACAGTGTATGTTTTGAACCATTCCTGTGAGACCAGTTATGGATTCCGATGCTTCACTTCATGTTTACTGTATCCCTTGGACCCTCTAGTTGACGATGAAACACAGAAATTGCATCGGATATAAGTACAAAACGCACAATGCCGACTTAAGTACAAGAAGACTGACTCTTTTTACATTCTATGATTTGAGCCTTTCCTGTGAGACCAGTTTCAGATTCCGATGCCTCACTTCAGGTTTACAGTATCCCTTTGACTTCGTTATTGACGATGAAACACAGAAATTCCATAGGAATTAATTACGAAAGGCACAATGCCGACTTAAGTACAAGAAGACTGACACTTCTTACTGTCTATGTTATGAACCTTTCCTGTGAGACCAGTTTTAGATTCCGATGCTTCACTTCAGGTTTACTGTATCCCTTGGACCTACCTATTGACGATGAAACACAGAAACTGCATCGGAATTTAATACAAAAGTCACAATACCAACTTTAGTACAAGAAGACTGACTCTTCTTACTGTTTATGTATTGAACATTTCCTATGAGACCCGTTATAGATTCCAATTATTCACTTCAGGTCTACTGTATCCCTTGGACCTTCTTATTGCCGATGAAACACAAAAATTGCATCGGAATTAAATACAAAAAGCACAATGCCGACATAAGTAGAAGAGGACTGACTCTTCTTATATTCTATGAATTGAAACTTTCCTGTAAGACCACTATTAGATTACGATGCTTCACTTCAGGTTTACTGTATCCCTCGGACCTTCTTATTGTCGATGGAACACAGAAATTGCATCGGAAATAAATACAAAGGGAACAGGGCTGACTTAAGTACAAGAAGACCGACTCTTCTTACTGTCTATGATTTGAAACTTTCCAGTGAGACCAATTTTTGATTCCGATGCTTCACTTCAGGTTTACTGTATCCCTTGGACCTTCTTATAGACGATGAAACACAGAAATTGCATCGGAATTAAATACAAAAGGCACAGTGCCGACTTAAGTACAAGAAGGCTGACTCTTCTTACAATCTATGATTTGAGACTTCCCTGTGAGAGCAGTTTTTGATTCCGGTGCTTCCCTTCAGGTTTACTGTAATTCTCGGAACTTCTTATTGACGATGAAATACAGAATTAGGATCGGAAATAAATACAAAAGGCACAATGCCGACTTAAGTACAAAAAGACTGAATATTCTTACTGTCTATCATTTGAACCTTTCCTGTGAGACCGGTTACATATTCCGATGTTTCGTTTCAGGTTTACTGTATACCTTGGACCCTCTCATTGACGATGAAACACAGAAATTGCATCGGAATTAAATACGAAAAATACAATGCCAACATAAGTAGAAGAGGACTGACTCTTCTTACATTCAATGAATTGAACCTTTCCTGTGAGACCAGTTTTAGATTCCGATGCTTCACTTCAAGTTCACTGTATCCCTTGGACCTACCTATTGACGATGAAACACAGAAACTGCATCGGAATTTAATACAAAAGTCACAATGCCAACTTTAGTATAAGTAGACTGACTCTTCTTACTTTCTATGTTTTGAACAATTCCTATGAGACCCGTTATAGATTCCAATTATTCACTTCAGGTCTGGTGTATCCCTTGGACCTTCTTATTGACGATGAAACACAAAAATTGCATCGGAATTAAATACAAAAAGCACAATGCCGACATAAGTAGAAGAGGACTGACTCTTCTTATATTCTATGATTTGAAACTTTCCTGTGAGACCACTTTTAGATTACGATGCTTCACTTCAGGTTTACTGTATCCCTTGGACCTTCTTATTGACGATGAAACAAAGAAATTGCATCGGAATTCAATTCAAAGGCACAATGCCGACTTAAGTACATGAAGACTGACTCTTCTTACTGTCTACGTTTTGAACCTTTCCTGTGAGACCATTTTTACATTCCGATGCTTCACTTCAGGTTTACTGTATCCCTCGGACCTTCTTATTGTCGATGGAACACAGAAATTGCATCGGAATTAAATACAAAAGGAACAGGGCCGACTTAAGTACGAGAAGACCGACTCTTCTTACTGTCTATGTTTTGAACCTTTTCTGTGAGATCAGTTATAGATTCCGATGCTTAACTTCCGGGTTACTGAATCCCTTGGACCTTCTTGTTGACGATGAAACACAGAAATTGCATCGGAATTAAATACAAAAAGCACAATGTCGACATAAGTTGAAGAGTTCTGACTCTTCTTACATTCTATGATTTGAACCTTTCCTGTGAGACCAGTTTTAGATTCCGATGCTTCACTTCAGGTTTACTGTATCCCTTGGTCCTCCTTGTTGCCGATTAAACACAGAAATTGCATTGAAATTCAATACAAAGGGCAAAATGCTGACTTAAGTACTCGAAGACTGAATCTTATTACTGTCTATGATCTGACCCTTTCCTGTGAGACCAGTTTTAGATTCCGATGCTTCATTTCAGGTTTACTGTATCCGTTGGATCTATTTATTGACGATGAAACACAGAAATTGCATCGGAAATAATTACAAAACGGCACAATGCCAGCTTAAGCACAAGACGACTGTCTCTTCTTACTGTCTATGTTTTGACCGTTTCCTGTGAGATTAGTTTTAGATTACGATGCTTCACTTCAGGTATACTGTATCCCTTGCACCTTCTTATTGACGATGAAACACAGAAATTGCATCGGAATTAAATACAAAAGGCACAAAGTCGACATAAAAACATGTAGACTAACTTTTCTAACTGTCTATGTTTTGAACCTTTCCTGTGGGACCAATTTAGATTCCGATGCTTCACTTCAGGTTTACTGTACCCCTTGGACCTTCTTATTGACGATGAATCACAGAAATTGCATCGGAATTAAATACAAAAGCCACAATGCCGACTTAAGTACAAGAGGACTGACTCTTCTTACATTCTATGATTTGAACCTCTCCTGTGAGACCAGTTTTAGATTCCGATGCTTCATTGCAGGTTTACTGTATCCCTTGGACCTTCTTATTGACGAACAAACACAGAATTTGCGTCGGAATTAAATACTAAAGGCACAATGCCGATTAAGTAAATGAGGACTGACTCCTCTTACTGTCTATGTTTTGAACCTTTCCTGTGAGACCGGTTTTAGAATCCGATGCTTCACTTCAAGTTTACTGTATCCATTGGACCTTCTTATTGACGATGAAACACAGAAATTGCATCGGAATTACATACAAATGACAGAATGCCGACATAAGCACAAGGATACTGAATCTTCATACTGTCCGTGCTTTGAAACTTTCCTGTGAGACCAGTTTTAGATTCCGATGCTTCATTTCATGTTTACTGTATCCCTTGGACCTTCTTATTGACGATGAAACACAGAAACTGCATCGGAATTAAACACAAAACGCACAATGCAGCCTTAAGTACAAGAATACTGACACTTCTTACTGTCTATGATTTGAAACTTTCCTGTGAGACCAGTTTTGGATTCCGATGCCTCACTTCAGGTTTACAGTATCCCTTGGACCTTCTTACTGACGATGAAACACAGAAATTGCATCTGAATTAAATACAAAAGGCACAATGCCGACTTAAGTACAAGAACACTGACTTTTCTTACAGTCTATGTTTTGAACCTTTCCTGTGAGACCAGTTTTAGATTCCGATGCTTCACTTCAGGTTCACTGCATCCCTTAGACCTTCTTATTGACGATGAAACACAGAAATTGCATCGGAATTAAATACAAAAGCCACAGTGCCGACATATGTAAAGAGGACTGACATTTCTTACATTCTATGATTAGAACCTTTCCTGTGAGTCCAGTTTTAGATTCCGATGCTTCACTTCAGGTTTACTGTATCCCTTGGACTTTCAAATTGACGATGAAACACAGAAATTGCATCGGAATTAAATAGAAAAGGAACAATGCAGACTTAAGTACAAGAAGACTGACTCTTCTTACATTCTATGATTTGAGCCTTTCCTTTGAGACCAGTTTTAGATTCCGATGCTTCATATCAGGTTTACTGTATCCCTTGGACATATTTATTGACGATGAAACACAGAAATTGCATCGGAATAAAATACAAAATGCACAATGCCGACTTAAGTACAAGAAGGCTGACTCTTCTTACATTCCATGATTTGAACCTTTCCTGTGAGACCAGTTTTAGATTCCGATGCTTCACTTCAGGTTTACTGTATCCCTTGGTTCTCCTTGTTGCCGATTAAACACAGAAATTGCATTGAAATTCAATACAAAGGGCAAAATGCTGACTTAAGTACTCGAAGACTGAATCTTCTTACTGTCTATGATCTGACCCTTTCCTGTGAGACCAGTTTTAGATTCCGATGCTTCATTTCAGGTTTACTGTATCCCTTGGACCTATTTATTGACGATGAAACACAGAAATTGCATCGGAATAAAATACAAAATGCACTATGCCGACTTAAGTACAAGAAGACTGCCTCTTCTTACTGTCTATGTTTCAACCTTTTTTGTGAGGCCAGTTATAGATTCCGATGCTTCACTTCAGGTATACTATATCCCTTGCCCCATCTTATTGACGATGAAACACAGAGATTGCATCGGAATTAAATACAAAAGACACAAAGTCGACATAATAACATGTAGACTGACTCTTCTTACTGTCTATGATTTGAACGTTTCCAGTGGGACCAGTTTTAGATTCCGATGCTTCACTTCAGGTTTACTGTATCCCTTGGACCTTCTTATTGACGATGAATCACAGAAATTGCATCGGAATTAAATACAAAAGGCACAATGCCGACTTAAGTACAACAGGACTTACTCTTCTTACATTCTATGATTTGAACCTCTCCTGTGAGACCAGTTTTAGATTCCGATGCTTCATTGCAGGTTTACTGTATCCCTTGGACCTTCTTATTGACGAACAAACACAGAAATTCCGTCGGAATTAAATACTAAAGGCACAATGCCGATTAAGTAAATGAGGACTGACTCTTGATACTGTCTATCTTTTGAACCTTTCCTGTGAGACCGGTTTTAGATTCCGATGCTTCACTTCAAGTATACTGTATCCATTGGACCTTCTTAGTGACGATGAAACACAGAAATTGCTTCGGAATTACATACAAATGGCAGAATGCCGACATAAATACAAGGATACTGAATCTTCATACTGTCTGTGCTTTTTAACTTTCCTGTGAGACCAGTTTTAGATTCCGATGCTTCACTTCAGGTTTACTGCATGCCTTGGACCTTCCTATTGACGATGAAACACAGAAATTGCATCGGAATTAAATACAAAAGGCACAAAGTCGACATAAAAACATGTAGACTGACTCTTCTTACTGTCTATGTTTTGAACCCTTCCTGTGCGACCAGTTTTAGATTCCGATGCTTCACTTAAGGTTTACTGCATGCCTTGGACCTTCCTATTGACGATCAAACACAGAAATTGCATCGGAATTAAATACAAAAGGCACAAAGTCGACATAAAAACATGTAGACTGACTCTTCTTACTGTCTATGTTTTGAACCCTTCCTGTGCGACCAGTTTTAGATTCCGATGCTTCACTTAAGGTTTACTGTATCCCTGGGACCTTCTTATTGACGATGAATCACAGAAATTGCATCGGAATTAAATACAAAAGGCACAATGCCGACTTAAGTACAACAGGACTTACTCTTCTTACATTCTATGATTTGAACCACTCCTGTGAGACCAGTTTTAGATTCCGATGCTTCATTGCAGGTTTACTGTATCCCTTGGACCTTCTTATTGACGAACAAACACAGAAATTGAGTCGGAATTAAATACTAAGGGCACAATGCCGATTAAGTAAATGAGGACTGACTCTTCTTACTGTCTATGTTTTGAACCTTTCCTGTGAGACCGGTTTTAGAATCCGATGCTTCACTTCAAGTTTACTGTATCCATCGGAGCTTTTATTGACGATGAAACACAGAAATTGCATCGGAATTACATACAAATGGCACAATGCCGACTTAGGTACAAGAACACTGACTCTTCTTACAGTCTATGTTTTGAACCTTTCCTGTGAGACCAGTTTTAGATTCCGATGCTTCACTTCAGGTTCACTGCATCCCTTAGACCTTCTTATTGACAATGAAACACAGAAATTGCATCGGAATTAAATACAAAAGCCACAATGCCGACATACGTAAAGAGGACTGACATTTCTTACATTCTATGATTAGAACCTTTCCTGTGAGTTCAGTTTTAGATTCCGATGCTTCACTTAAGGTTTACTGTATCCCTTGGACTTTCAAATTCACGATGAAACACAGAAATTGCATCGGAATTAAATACAAAAGGAACAATGCAGACTTAAGTACAAGAAGACTGACTCTTCTTACATTCTATGATTTGAGCCTTTCCTGTGAGACCAGTTTTAGATTCCGATGCTTCATATCAGGTTTACGGTATCCCTTGGACCTTCTTGTTGACGATGAAACACAGAAATTGCATCGGAATACAAAACAAAACGCACAATGCCGACTTAAGTACAATAAGACTGACTCTTCTTACTGTCTATGTTTTGAACCTTTCCGGTGAGACCAGTTATAGAATCAGATGCTTCACTTCAGGGTTACTGTATCCCTTGGACCTTCTTATTGACGATGAAACACAGAAATTGCATCGGAATTAGATACAAAAGGCACAATGTCGACTTAAATACAAGAAGTCTGACTCTTTTTACATTCAATGATTTGAGCCTTTCCTGTGAGACCAGTTTTAGATTCCGATGCATCACATCAGGTTTACGGTATCCCTTGGACCTTCTTGTAGACGATGAACCACAGAAATTGCATCGGAATTATATACGAAAGGAACAATGCAGACTTAAGTACAAGAAGACTGGCACTTCTTACTGTGTATGATTAGAACCTTTCCTGTGAGACCAGTTTTAGATTCCGATGCTTCACTTCGGGTTCACTGTATTCCTTGGACCTTCGTATTGAAGATGAAACACAGAAATTGCATCGGAATTAAATACAAAAGGAACAAGGCCGACTTAAGTACAAGAAGACCGACTCTTCTTACTCTCTGTGTTTTGAACCTTTTCTGTGAGATCAGTTATAGATTCCGATGCTTAACTTCCGGGTTACTGAATCCCTTGGACCTTCTTGTTGACGATGAAACACAGAAATTGCATCGGAATTAAATACAAAAAGCACAATGCCGACATAAGTTGAAGAGGACTGACTCTTCTTACATTCTATGATTTGAACCTTTCCTGTGAGACTAGTTTTAGATTCCGATGCTTCACATCAGGTTTACTGTAACCCTTGGCACTTCATATTGACGATGATACACAGAAAACGTAACGAAATTAAATACAGATGTTACAATGCGGACATAAGTACAAGAAGACTGACTCTGTTTACAATCTATGATTTGAGCCTTCCCTGTGAGAGCAGTTTTTGATTCCGATGCTTCCCTTCAGGTTCACTGTAACCCTAGGAACCTCTTATTGACGATGAAACACAGAATTAGTATCGGAATTAAATACAAAAGGCACAATGCCGAATAACGTACAAAAAGACTAACTATTCTTACTGTCTATGTTTTAACCATTCCTGTGAGACCGGTTACAGATTCCGATGTTACACTTCAGGTTTACTGTATCCCTTGTACCCTCTTATTGCCGATGAAAGACAGAAATTGCATCCGAATTAAATACAAAGGTACAATGCCAACATAAGTAGAAGAGGACTGACTCTTCTTACATTCTATGATATGAACCTTTCCTGTGAAACCAGTTTCTGATTCCGATGCTTCACTTCCGGTATACTGTATCCCTTGGACCTCCTTATTGACGATGAAACACAGATATAGCATCGGAATTAAATACAAAAGGCACAATGCCGACTTAAGTACAAGAAGGCTGACTCTTCTTACATTCCATGATTTTAACCTTTCCTGTGAGACCAGTTTTAGATTCCGATGCTTCACTTCAGGTTTACTGTATCCCTTGGTCCTCCTTGTTGCCGATTAAACACAGAAATTGCATTGAAATTCAATACAAAGGGCAAAATGCTGACTTAAGTACTCGAAGACTGAATCTTCTTACTGTCTATGATCTGACCCTTTCCTGTGAGACCAGTTTTAGATTGCGATGCTTCATTTCAGGTTTACCGTATCCCTTGGACCTATTTATTGACGATGAAACACAGAAATTGCATCGGAAATAATTACAAAACGGCACAATGCCAGCTTAAGCACAAGAAGACTGACTCTTCTTACTGTCTATGTTTTGACCGTTTCCTGTTAGATTAGTTTTAGATTACGATGCTTCACTTCAGGTATACTGTATCCCTTGCACCTTCTTATTGACGATGAAACACAGAAATTGCAGCGGAATAAAATACAAAATGCACTATGCCGACTTAAGTACAAGAAGAGTGCCTCTTCTTACTGTCTATGTTTCAACCTTTTTTGTGAGACCAGTTATAGATTGCGATGCCTCACTTCAGGTATACTGTATCCCTTGCACCATCTTATTGACGATGAAACGCAGAAATTCCGTCGGAATTAAATACTAAAGGCACAATGCCGATTAAGTAAATGAGGACTGACTCTTCTTACTGTCTATGTTTTGAACCTTTCCTGTGAGACCGGTTTTAGATTCCGATGCTTCACTTCAAGTTTACTGTATCCATTGGACCTTCTTATTGACGATGAAACACAGAAATTGCATCGGAATTACATACAAATGGCAGAATGCCGACATAAATACAAGGATACTGAATCTTCATACTGTCTGTGCTTTTTAACTTTCCTGTGAGACCAGTTTTAGATTCCGATGCTTCACTTCAGGTTTACTGTATGCCTTGGACCTTCTTATTGACGATGAAACACAGAAACTGCATCGGAATTAAACACAAAAGGCACAATGCAGACTTAAGTACAAGAATACTGACTCTTCTTACTGTCTATCATTTGAATCTTTCCTGTGAGACCAGATTTGGATTCCGATGCCTCACTTCAGGTTTACAGTATCCCTTGGACCTTCTTACTGACGATGAAACACAGAAGTTGCATCTGAATTAAATACAAAAGGCACATTGCCGACATACGTAAAGAGGACTGACATTTCTTACATTCTATGATTAGAACCTTTCCTGTGAGTCCAGTTTTAGATTCCGATGCTTCACTTCAGGTTTACTGTATCCCTTGGACTATCAAATTGACGATGAAACACAGAAATTGCATCGGAATTAAATACAAAAGGAACAATGCAGACTTAAGTACATGAAGACTGACTCTTCTTACATTCTATGATCTGAGCCTTTCCTGTGAGACATGTTTTAGATTCCGATGCTTCACATCAGGTTTACGGTATCCCTTGGACCTTCTTGTAGACGATGAAACAGTGAAATTGCATCGGAATTAAAAACAAAAGGCACAATGCCGACTTAAGTACAAGAAGACCGACTCTTCTTACTGTCTATGTTTTGAACCTTTCCTGTGAGAACAATTATAGAATCAGATGCTTCACTTCAGGGTTACTGTATCCCTTGGACCTTCTTATTGACGATGAAACACAGAAATTGCATCGGAATTAAATACAAAAGGCACAATGCCGACTTAAGCACAAGAGAGCTGCCTCTTCTTACAATCTATGATTTGAGCCTTCCCTGTGAGAGCAGTTTTTGATTCCGATGCTTCCCTTTAGGTTTACTGTATCCCTTGGACCTTCTTATTGACGATGAAACACAGAATTTGCATGGGAATTAAATACAAAAGGCACAATGCCGACTTAAGTACAAGAAGACTGACTCTTCTTACTGTCTATGCTTCGAACCTTTCCTGTGAGACCCGTCATAGATTACGATGCTTCACTTCCGGGTTACTGTATCCCTTAGTCCTTCTTATTGACGATGAATCAAAGAAATTGCATCGGAATTAAATACAAAAGGCACAATGCCGACTTCAGTACAAGAAGACTGACTCTTCTTACTGTCTACGTTTTGAACCTTTCCAGTGAGACCAGTTTTAGATTTCGATGTTCATTTCAGGTTTACTGTATCCCTTGGACCTTCTTATTGATGATGAAACACAGAAATTGCGTCGGAATTAAATACATGAGGCACAATGCAACTTAAGTACAAGAAGTCTGACTCTTCTTACATTCTATGAATTGAGCCCTTCCGGTGAGACCAGTTTTAGATTCCGATGCCTCACTTCTGGTTTACTGCATCACTTGGACCTTCTTATTGACGATGAAACACAGAAATTGCATCGGAATTAAATACAAAAGTCACAATGCCGACATAAGTAGAAGAGGACTGACACTTCTTACATACAATGATTTGAACCATTCCTGTGAGTCCAGTTTTAGATTCCGATGCTTCACTTCAGGTTTACTGTATCCCTTGGACTCTCAAATTGACGATGAAAATCAGTTATTGCATCGGAATTAAGTACTAAAGGCACAATGCAGACTTAAGTACAAGAAGACTGACTCTTCTTACTGTCTATGATTTGAACGTCTCCTGTGAGACAAGTTTTAGATTACGATGCTTCACTTCAGGTTTACTGTGTCCCATGGACCTTCTTATTGACGATGAAACAAAGAAATTGCATCGGAATTCAATACAAAAGGCACAATGCCGACTAAAGTACAAGAAGACTGACTCTTCTTACTGTCTATGTTTTGAACCTTTCCTGTGAGACCATTTTTACATTCCGATGCTTCACTTCAGGTTTACTGTATCCCGTGGACTCTCTAGTTGACGACGAAACACAGAAATTGCATCGGATTTAAATACAAAAGGCACAATGCCGTCTTAAGTACTAGATGACTGACTCTACTTACGGTCTCTGCAATGAACCTTTCCTGTGAGACCAGTATTACATTCTGATGTTCTTTTTATGTTTACTGTATTCCTTGGACCTTCTTATTGACGATGAAACACAGAAAATGCATCGGAATTAAATACAAAATTCACAATGCCGACTTAAGTACATGAGGGCTGACTCTTCCGACATCCTATGATTTGAACCTTTCCTGTGAGACCAGTTTCAGATTCAGATGCTTCACTTCGGAGTTACAGTATTACTTGGACCTTCTTATTGACGATGAAACACAGAAATTGCATCGGCAATAAATACAAAAGGCACAATGCCGACTTAAGTACAAGAAGACTGACTCTTTTTACATTCTATGATTTGAGCCTTTCCTGTGAGACCAGTTTTAGATTCCGATGCCTAATTTTAGGTTTACAGTATTCCTTTGACTTTGTTATTGACGATGAAACACAGAAATTCCATCGGAATTAAATACGAAAGACACAATGCCGACTTCAGTACAAGAAGACTGACTCTTCTTACTGTCTATGTTATGAACCTTTCCTGTGAGACCAGTTTTAGATTCCGATGCTTCACTTCAGGTTTACTGTATCCCTTGGACCTACGTATTGACGATGAAACACAGAAACTGCATCGGAATTAAATACAAAAGTCACATTGCCGACTATAGTACAAGAAGACTGACCCTTCTTACTGTCTATGTTTTGAACATTTCCTATGAGACCCGTTATAGATTCCAATTATTCACTTCAGGTCTACTGTATCCCTTGGACCTTCTTATTGACTATGAAACACAGACATTGAATCGGAATTAAATACAAAAAACACAATGCCGACATAAGTAGAAGAGGACTGACTCTTCTTATATTCTATGATTTGAAACTTTCCTGTGAGACCACTTTTAGATTACGATGCTTCAATTCAGGTTTACTGTATCCGTTGGACCTTCTTATTGACGATGAAACAAAGAAATTGCATCGGATTTCAATACAAATGGCACAATGCCGACTTAAGTACAAGAAGTCTGACTCTTCTTACTGTCAATGTTTTGAACCTTTCCTGTGAGACCATTTTTACATTCCGATGCTTCACTTCAGGTTTACTGTATATCTCGGACCTTGTAATTGTCGATGGAACACAGAAATTGCATCGGAATTAAATACAAAAGGAACAGGGCCGACTTAAGTACAAGATGACCGACTCTTCTTACTGATTATCATTTGAAACTTTGCTGTGAGACCAGTTTTAGATTACGATGCTTCACTTCAGGTTTACTGTATCCCTTGGACCTTCTTATAGACGATGAAACACAGAAATTGCATCGGAATTAAATACAAAAGGCACAGTGCCGACTCAAGTACAAGAAGGCTGACTCTTCTTACAATCTATGATTTCAGACTTCCTGTGAGAGCAGTTTTTGTTTCCGGTGCTTCCCTTCAGGTTTACTGTAACACTAGGAACTTCTTATTGACGATGAAATACAGAATTAGCGTCGGAAATAAATACAGAAGGCACAATGCCGACATAAGTACAAAGAGACTGAATATTCTTACTGTCTATCTTTTGAACCTTTCCTGTGAGACCAGTTACATATTCCGATGTTTCACTTCAGGTTTACTGTTACCTTGGACATTCTTATTGATGATGAAACACAGAAAATGCATCGGAATTAAATACGAAAGGTACAATGCCAACATAAGTAGAAGAGGACTGACTCTTCTTACATTCTATGATTTGAACCTTTCCTGTGAGACCAGTTTTAGATTCCGATGCATCACTTCAGGTTTACTATATTCCTTGGACCTTCTTATTGAGGATGAAACATAGAAATTGGATCGGAATTCAATACAAAAGACACAATGCCGACTTAAGTACAAGAAGACTGACTCTTCTTACTGTCTATGTTTTGAACCTTTCCTGTGATACCATTTTTACATTCCGATGCTTCACTTCAGGTTTACTGTATCCCTCGGACCTTCTTATTGTCGATGGAACACAGAAATTGCATCGGAATTAAATACAAAAGGAACAGGGCCGACTTAAGTACAAGAAGACCGACTCTTCTTACTGTCTATGTTTTGAACCTTTTCTGTGAGAACAGTTATAGATTCCGATGCTTAACTTCCGGGTTACTGAAACGCTTGGAACTTCTTGTTGACGATGAAACACAGAAATTGCATCGGAATTAAATACAAAAAGCACAGTGCCGACATAAGTAGAAGAGGACTGACTGTTCTTACATTCTATGATTTGAACCTTTCCTGTGAGACCAGTTTTAGATTCCGATGCTTCAGTTCAGTTTCACTGTAACCCTGGACCTTCATATTGACGATGATACACAGAAAATGCATCGGAATTAAGTACATATGTTACAATGCCGACATAAGTACAAGAAGACTGACTCTGCTTAAAATCTATGATTTGAGCCTCCCCTGTGAGAGCAGTTTTTGATTCCGATGCTTCCCTTCAGATTTACTGTAACCCTAGGAACTTCTTATTGATGATGAAACACAGAATTAGCATCGGAATTAAATACAAAAGGCACAATGCTGACTTAAGTACAAGAGAACTGACTCTTCTCACTGTCTATGCTTTGAACCTTTCCTGTGAGTACAGTGATAGATTCGAATGTTTCACTTCAGATTTACTGTATCCCTTGGACCTTCTTATTAACGATGAAACACAGAAATTGCATCGGAATCAAATACAAAAGGCACAATGCCGAATTAAGTACAAGAAGACTGACTCTTCTTACTGTCTATGTTTTGAACCTTTCCTGTGAGTCCAGTTTTAGATTCCGATGCTTCACTTCAGGTTGACTGCATCCCTTGGACCTTCTTATTGACGAGGAAACACACAAATTGCAACGGAATGTATAAAAAAGGGACAATGCCGACTTAAGTACAAGGAGACGGACTCATCGTACCGTTTATGATTGAACCTTTCCTGTGAGAAAAGTTTTAGACTCCGATGCTTCACTTCAGGTTTACTGTTTCCCTTGTATGTTCTTATTGACGATTAAACACAGATATTCCATCGGAATTAAATACAAAGGGCACAATGCCGATTTAAGTACAAGAAGACTGACTATTCTTGCTGTCTATGTTTTGAGCCATTCCTGTGCGACCAGTTTTGGTTTCCGATGCTTCACTTCAGGTTTACTGTATCCCTTGGACCTTCTTATTGTCGATAAAACACAGAAATTGCATCAGAATAAAATACAAAAGGCACAATGCCGACCTAAGTACAAGAAGAGAGGCTCTTCTTACTGTCTATGATTTTAACCTTTCCTGTGAGACCAGTTTAAGTTTCTGATGCTTCACTTCAGGTTTACAGTATCACTTGGACCTTCTTATTGACGATAAAACACAGAAATGGCGTCAGAATTAAATTCAAAAGGCACAATGCATACTTAAGTACAAGAGTACTGACTCTCCTTACAGTCGATGTTTCGAAACGTTCCTATGAGACCAGTCTTAGATTTCGATGTTCATTTCAGGATTACTGTATCCCTTGGAGCTTCTTATTGACGATCAAACCCAGAAATTGCATCGGAATTAAATACAATAGGCACAATTCTGATTTAAGTACAAAAAGACTGACTCCTTTTACTGTCTATGTTTTGAGCCATTTCTGTGAGACCAGTTTTAGATTCCGATGCTTCACTTCAGGTTTCTTGTATCCCTTGGAACTTCTTATTGACGATGAAACACAAAAATTACATCGGAATTAAATACAAAAGGAACAATGCCGACTTAAGTACAAGAAGACTGACTTTTATTATTTTCGATGCTTTGAACCTTTCCAGTGAGACCAGTTTTAGATGCCGATGCTTCAATTGAAATTAACTGTATCTCTTGGACCTTCTTATTGACGACGAAACACAGATATTGCATCGGAATTAAATACAAAAGGCACAATGCTGACTTAAGTACAAGTAGACTGGTTCTTCTTACTGTCTATGCTTTGAACCTTTCCTGTGAGTCCAGTGATAGATTCGAATGTTTCACTTCACGTTTACTGTATCCCTTTGAAGTTCATATTCACGAGAAACACAGATATTGAATCGGAATTAAATACAAAAGGCACAATGCAGATATAAGTACAAGAACACTGACTTTTCTTACTTTCTATGATTTGAACCATTCCTGTGAGACCAGTTTTAGATTCCGATGCTACACTTCAGGTTTACTGTATACCTTGGACCTTCGTATTGACGATAAAACACAGAAATTGAATCAGAATTAGATACAAAAGGCACAATGCCGACTTAAGTACAAGAAGAATCACTCTTCTTACTGTCTATTATATTAACCTTTCCTGTGAGACCAGTTATAGTTTCCTATGCTTCACTTCAGGTTGACTGTATCCCTTGGACCTTCTTATTGACGATGAAACACAGAAATTGCATCGGAATGAAATACATAAGGCACAATGCTGACTTAACGACAAGAGGACTGATTCTTCTTACATTCTACGATTTGAAACTTTCGTGTGAGACCAGTTTTAGATTATGATGCTTCACTTCAGGTTTATTGTATCCCTTGGAACTTCTTATTGACGATGAAACACATAAATTGCATCGGAATTAAATACAAAACGCACAATGCCGTCTTAAGTACAAGAAGACTGACTCTTCTTATTTCCTATGTTTTGAACCTTTCCGGTGAGACCAGTTTTAGATTCCAATGCTTCACTTCAGGTTTACTGTATCTCTTGGACCTTCTTATTGACGACGAAAAACAGAAATTGCATCGGAATTAACTAGAAAAGGCACAATGCAGACTTAAGTACAAGAAGACTGATTCTTCTTATGTCATTGTTTTGAACCTTTCGTGTGAGACCAGTTATAGATTCCGATGCTTCACTTCAGGTCTACTGTATCCTTTGGACCTTCTTATTAACAATGAAACACAGAAATTGCATCGGAATTAAATACAAAAGTAACAAAGCCGACTTAAGGCCAAGAAGACTGACTCTTATTACTGTCTATGTTTCGAATCTTTCCTATGAGACCCGGTTTGGATTTCGATGTTCATTTCAGGGTTACTGTATCCCTTTCACCTTCTTATTGACGATAAAACACAGATATTGCATCGGAATTAAATACAAAAGGCAGAATGCAGAACTTAAGTACAAGTAGACTGGTTCTTCTTACTGTCTATGCTTTGAACCTTTCCTGTGAGTCCAGTGATAGATTCGAATGTTTCACTTCACGTTTACTTTATCCCTTTGAAGTTCATATTGACGAGAAACACAGATATTGCATCGGAATTAAATACAAAAGGCACAATGCAGACATAAGTACAAGCAGACTGACTCTTCTAACATTCTACGATTTGAGCCTTTCCTGTGAGACTAGATTTAGATTCCTATGCTTCACTTCACGTTTACTGTATCCCTTGGATCTTCATATTGATGATGAAACACACAAATTGCATCGGAATGAAATACATAAGGCCCAATGCTGACTTAAGGACAAGAGGACTGATTCTTCTTACATTCTACGATTTGAACCTTTCGTGTGAGACCAGTTTTAGATTCCGATGCTTCACTTCAGGTTTATTGTATCCCTTGGACCTTCTTATTGACGATGAAACACAGAAACTGCATCGGAATTAAATACAGAAGGCACAATGCCGTCTTAAGTACAAGAAGACTGACTCTTCTTACTGTCTATGATTTGAGCCATTCCTGTGAGACCAGTTTTAGATTCGAATGCTTCACTTCAGGTTTACTGTATCCCTTGGACCTTCTTATTGACGATAAAACACAGAAATTGCATCAGAAATAAATACAAAAGGCACAATGCCGACTTAAGTACAAGAAGAATCACTCTTCTTACTGTCTATGATATTAACCTTTCCTGTGAGACCAGTTATAGTTTCCTATGCTTCACTTCAGGTTGACTGTATCCCTTGGACCATCATATTGACGATGAAACACAGAAATTGCATCGGAATTAAATACAAAAGGCACAATGCCGACATAAGCACAAGAAGACTGACTCTTCTTACATTCTACGATTTGGGACTTTCCTGTGAGACCAGTTTTAGATTCCTACGCTTCACTTCAGGTTTACTGTATCCCTTGGATCTTCATATTGATGATGATACACAGAAATTGCATCGGAATTAAATACATAAGGCACAATGCTGACTTAAGGACAAGAGGAATGATTCTTCTTACATTCTACGATTTGAATCTTTCGTGTGGGACCAGTTTTAGATTCCGATGCTTCACTTCAGGTTTATTGTATCCCTTGGAAGTTCATATAGACGATGAAACAGAGAAATTGCATCGGAATTAAATACTAAAGGCACAATGTCGACTTAAGTACAAGAAGACTGACTCTTCTTACTGTCTATGTTTTGAACCTTTCCTATGAGACCACATTTAGATTTCGATTTTCATTTCAGGGTTACTGTATCCCTTGGGCATTCTTATTGACGATGAAACACAGAAATTGCATCGGAATTAAATACAAAAGGCACAATGACGACTTAAGTACTAGAAGACTGACACTTCTTACTGTCTATGTATTGAGCCATTCCTGTGAAACCAGTTATAGATTCCGATGCTTCACTTCAGGTTTACTGTTCCCTTGGACCTTCATAATGACGACGAAACACAGAAATTGCATCGGAATTAAATACAAAAGGCACAATGCTGACTTAAGGACAAGAGGACTGATTGTTCTTACATTGTACTATTTTAACCTTACGTGTGAGTCCAGTTTTAGATTCCGATGCTTCACGTCAGGTCTATTGTATCCCTTGGACCTTCATATTGACGATAAAACACAGAAATTGCATCAGAAATAAATACAAAAGGCACAATGCCGACATAAGTACAAGAAGAGAGACTCTTCTTACTGTCTATGATTTTAACCTTTGCTGCGAGACCAGTTTTAGATTCCGATGCTTCACTTCAGGTCTCCTGTATCCCTTGGACCTTCTTAATGACGATGAAACACAGAAATTGCATCGGGATTAAATACAAAAGGAACAATGCCGACTTAAGTACAAGAAGATTGACTCTTCTTATTTTCGATGTTTTGAAAATTTCCTGTGAGACCAGTTTTAGATTCCGATGCTTCACTTGAGATTTACTGTATCTCTTGGACCTTCTTATTGACGACGAAACACTGATATTGCATCGGAATTAAATACAAAATGCACAATGCTGACTTAAGTACAAGAAGACTGCCTCTTCTTACTGTCTATCCTTTGAACCTTTCCTGTGAGTCCAGTGATAGTTTCAAACGTTTCAGGCCGAGCGGTTCTAGGCGCTACAGTCTGGAGCCGCGCGACCGCTGCGGTCGCAGGTTCGAATCCTGCCTCGGGCATGGATGTGTGTGATGTCCTTAGGTTGGTTAGGTTTAAGTGGCTCTAAGTTCTAGGGGACTGATGACCTGAGATGTTGAGTCCCATTGTGCTCAGAGCCATTTGAACCATTTTTCTTATAGCGAGAATATAGTAGTCTCTGTTTTCGCAACATTCTCCCAATGACATTATTAAATCAAATCTTTACCGTCTTTGATCAGTGTACTTCGTACGCATCCATCTAGTCTGCTGTTTATAACGTCTTTCAACTTTAACTGCAGTTCATTTGCCTTTGCCATATCTTAACTAAATATTCTCAGTTTGTCCCTGATGAAACACTGAAATTACATCGGAATTAAATACAAGAGGCACAATGCCGACTTAAGTACAAGAAGACTGACTCTTCTTACTGTCTATGTTTTGAACCTTTCCTGTGAGACCAGTTTTAGATTCCGATGCTTCACTTCAGGTTTACTTTATCCCTTGGACCTTCTTATTGACGATGAAACACTGAAATTACATCGGAATTAAATACAAGAAGCACAATGCCGACTTAAGTACAAGAAGACTGACTCTTCTTACTGTCTATGTTTTGAACCTTTCCTGTGAGACCAGTTTTAGATTCCGATGCTTCACATCAGGTTTACTGTATCCCTTGGACCTTCTTATTGACGACGAAACACAGAAATTGCATAGGAACTAAATACAAAATGCACAATGCCGACTTAAGTAGAAGAAGACTGACTCTTCTGACTGTCTATGTTTGAACCTTTCCTGTGAGACCAGTTATAGATTCCGATGCTTCACTTACGATTTACTGTATCCCTTGGACCTTCTTATTGACTATGAAACAGAGAAATTGCATCGGAATTTAACACTAAAGGCACAATGTCGACTTAAGTACAAGAAGACTGACTCTTCTTACTGTCTATGTTTTGAACCTTTCCTATGAGACCACATTTAGATTTCGATTTTCATTTCAGGGTTACTGTACCCCTTGGGCCTTCTTATTGACGATGAAACACAGAAATTGCATCGGAATTAAATACAAAAGGCACAATGCCGACTTAAGTACTAGAAGACTGACACTTCTTACTGTCTATGTTTTGAGCCATTCCTGTGAAACCAGTTTTAGTTTCCGATGCTTCACTTTAGGTTTACTGTTCCCTCGGATCTTCATATTGATGATGAAACACAGAAATTGCATCGGAATTAAATACAAAAGGCACAATGCTGACTTAAGGACAAGAGGACTGATTCTTCTTACATTGTACGATTTGAACCTTACGTGTGAGACCAGTATTAGATTCCGATGCTTCACTTCAGGTTTATTGTAGCCCTTGGAATTTCTTATTGACGATGAAAAACGGAAATTGCATCGGAATTAAATACAAAGGGCACAATGCCGACTTAAGTACAAGAAGACTGACTCTACTTACTGTCTATGTTTCGAACCTTTCTTGTGAGACCACTTATAGATTCCGATGCTTCACTTCCAATTTACTGTATCCCTTGGCCCTTCTTATTGACGACAAAACACAGAAATTGCATCGGAATTACATACAAAAAAGCACAATGCCGACTTAAGTACAAGAACACTGACTCTTCTTATTTTCGATGCTTTGAACCTTTCCAGTGCGACCAGTTTTAGATTCCGATGCTTCAATTGACATTTACTGTATCTCTTGGACCTTCTTATTGACGACGAAACACAGATATTGCATCGGAATTAAATACAAAACGAACAATGCCGACTTAAGTACAAGAAGACTTGTTCTTCTTCCTGTCTATGTTTTGAACATTTCCTGTGAGACCAGTTACAGATTCCGACGCTTCACTTCCAGTTTACAGTATCCCTTGGACGTTTTTATTGACGACGAAACACAGAAATTGCATCGGAATTAAATACAAAATGCACAATGCCGACTTAAGTACAAGAAGACTGATTCTTCTTATGTCAATGTTTTGAACCTTTCCTGAGAGACCAGTTAATGATTCCGATGCTTCACTTCAGGTTTACTGTATCCCTTGGACCTTCATATTGACGACGAAACACAGAAATTGCATCGGAATTAAATACAAAAGGCACAATGCTGACTTAAGGACAAGAGGACTGATTGTTCTTACATTGTACGATTTTAACCTTAAGTGTGAGACCAGTTTTAGATTCCGATGCTTCACGTCAGGTCTATTGTATCCCTTGGACCTTCTTATTGACGATAAAACACAGAAATTGCATCAGAAATAAATACAAAAGGCACAATGCCGACTTAAGTACAAAAAGATTGACTCTTCTTATTTTCGATGTTTTGAACCTTTCCTGTGAGACCAGTTTTAGATTCCGATGCTTCACATGAGATTTACTGTATCTCTTGGACCTTCTTATTGACGACGAAACACAGATATTGCATCGGAATTAAATACAAAAGACACAATGCTGACTTAAGTACAAGAAGACTGCCTCTTCTTACTGTCTATCCTTTGAACATTTCCTGTGAGTCCAGTGATAGATTCAAATGTTTCACTTCAGGTTTATTGTATCCCTTGGAAGTTCATATTGACGATGAAACACAGAAATTGCATCGGAATTAAATACAAAAGGCACAATGCCGACATAAGTGCAAGTCGACTGACTCTTCTTACCTTCTACGATTTGAGCCTTTCCTGTGAGACCAGTTTTAGATTCCTATGCTTCACTTCAGGTTTACTGTATCCCTTGGATCTTCATATTGATGATGTAACACAGAAATTGCATCGGAATTAAATACATAAGGCACAATGCTGACATAAGGACCAGAGGACTGATTCTTTTTACATTCTACAATGTGAACCTTTCGTGTGAGACCAGTTTTAGATTCCGATGCTTCACTTCAGGTTTATTGTATCCCTTGGACCTTCTTATTGACGATGAAACACTGAAATTACATCGGAATTAAATACAAGAGGCACAATGCCGACTTAAGTACAAGAAGACTGACTCTTGTAACTGTCTATGTTTTGAACCTTTCCTGTGAGACCAGTTTTAGATTCCGATGCTTCACTTCAGGTTTACTGTATCCCTTGGACCTTCTTATTGACGACGAAACACAGATATTGCATAGGAACTAAATACAAAATGCACAATGCCGACTTAAGTAGAAGAAGACTGACTCTTCTGACTGTCTATGTTTGAACCTTTCCTGTGAGACCACTTATAGATTCCGATGCTTAACTTACGATTTACTGTATCCCTTGGACCTTCTTATTGACTATGAAACAGAGAAGTTGCATCGGAATTTAACACTAAAGGCACAATGTCGACTTAAGTACAAGAAGACTGACTCTTCTTACTGTCTATGTTTTGAACCTTTCCTATGAGACCACATTTAGATTTCGATTTTCATTTCAGGGTTACTGTACCCCTTGGGCCTTCTTATTGACGATGAAACACAGAAATTGCATCGGAATGAAATACAAAAGGCACAATGCCGACTTAAGTACTAGAAGACTGACATTTCTTACTGTCTATGTTTTGAGCCATTCCTGTGAAACCAGTTTTAGTTTCCGATGCTTCACTTTAGGTTTACTGTTCCCTCGGATCTTCATATTGATGATGAATCACAGAAATTGCATCGGAATTAAATACGAAAGGCACAATGCTGACTTAAGGACAAGAGGACTGATTCGTCTTACATTGTACGATTTGAACCTTACGTGTGAGACCAGTATTAGATTCCGATGCTTCACTTCAGGTTTATTGTAGCCCTTGGACTTTCTTATTGACGATGAAACACAGAAATTGCATCGGAATTAAATACAAAGGGCACAATGCCGACTTAAGTACAAGAAGACTGACTCTTCTTACTGTCTATGTTTCGAACCTTTCTTGTGAGACCACTTATAGATTCCGATGCTTCACTTCCAATTTACTGTATCCCTTGGCACTTCGTATTGACGACAAAACACAGAAATTGCATCGGAATTACATACAAAAAGCACAATGCCGACTTAAGTACAAGAACACTGACTCTTCTTATTTTCGATGCTTTGAACCTTTCCAGTGCCACCAGTTTTAGATTCCGATGCTTCAATTGACATTTACTGTATCTCTTGGACCTTCTTATTGACGACGATACACAGATATTGCATCGGAATTAAATACAAAAGGCACAATGCTGACTTAAGTACAAGTAGACTGGTTCTTCTTACCGGTTATGCTTTGAACCTTTCCTGTGAGTCCAGTGATAGATTCGAATGTTTCACTTCACGTTTACTGTATCCCTTTGAAGTTCATACTGACGACAAACACAGTTATTGCATCGGAATTAAATACAAAAGGCACAATGCAGACATAAGTACAAGAAGACTGACTCTTCTTACATTCTACGATTTGAGCCTTTCCTGTGAGACTAGTTTTAGATTCATATGCTTCACTTCACGTTTACTGTATCCCTTGGATCTTCATATTGATGATGAAACACGGAAATTGCATCGGAATTAAATACAGACGGCACAATGCCGTCTTAAGTACAAGAAGACTGACTCTTCTTACTGTCTATGATTTGAGCCATTCCTGTGAGACCAGTTTTAGATTCCGATGCTTCACTTCAGGTTTACTGTATCACTTGGACCTTCGTATTGACGATAAAACACAGAAATTGCATCAGAATTAAATACAAAAGGCACAATGCCGACATAAGTACAAGAAGAATGACTCTTCTTACTGTCTATGTTATTAACCTTCCCTGTGAGACCAGTTATAGTTTCCTATGCTTCACTTCAGGTTGACTGTATCCCTTGGACCTTCTTATTGACGACGAAACACAGAAATTGCATCGGAATTAAATACAAAACGAACAATGCCGACTTAAGTACAAGAAGACTTGTTCTTCTTCCTGTCTATGTTTTGAACATTTCCTGTGAGACCAGTTACAGATTCCGATGCTTCACTTCCAGTTTACAGTATCCCTTGGGCGTTTTTATTGACGACGAAACACAGAAATTGCATCGGAATTAAATACAAAATGCACAATGCCGACTTAAGTACATGAAGACTGATTCTTCTTATGTCAATGTTTTGAACCTTTCCTGAGAGACCAGTTAATGATTCCGATGCTTCACTTCAGGTTTACTGTATCCCTTGGACCTTCATATTGACGACGAAACACAGAAATTGCATCGGAATTAAATACAAAAGGCACAATGCTGACGTAAGGACAAGAGGACTGATTGTTCTTACATTGTACGATTTTAACCTTACGTGTGGGACCAGTTTTAGATTCCGATGCTTCACGTCAGGTCTATTGTATACCTTGGACCTTCTTATTGACGATAAAACACAGAAAATGCATCAGAAATAAATACAAAAGGCACAATGCCGACTTAAGTACAAGACGATTGACTCTTCTTATTTTCGATGCTTTGAACCTTTCCTGTGAGACCAGTTTTAGATTCCGATGCTTCACTTGAGATTTACTGTATCTCTTGGACCTTCTTATTCACGACGAAACACAGATATTGCATCGGAATTAAATACAAAAGACACAATGCTGACTTAAGTACAAGAAGACTGCCTCTTCTTACTGTCTATCCTTTGAACCTTTCCTGTGAGTCCAGTGATAGATTCAAATGTTTCACTTCAGGTTTATTGTATCCCTTGGAAGTTCATATTGACGATGAAACACAGAAATTGCATCGGAATTAAATACAAAAGGCACAGTGCCGACATAAGTACAAGTCGACTGACTCTTCTTACATTCTATGATTTGAGCCTTTCCTGTGAGACCAGTTTTAGATTCCTATGCTTCACTTCAGGTTTACTGTATCCCTTAGATCTTCATATAGATGATGAAACACAGAAATTGCATCGGAATTAAATACATAAGGCACAATGCTGACATAAGGACCAGAGGACTGATTCTTTTTACATTCTACAATTTGAACCTTTCGTGTGAGACCAGTTTTAGATTCCGATGCTTCACTTCAGGTTTATTGTATCCCTTGGACCTTCTTATTGACGATGAAACACTGAAAATACATCGAAATTAAATACAAGAGGCACAATGCCGACTTAAGTACAAGAAGACTGACTCTTCTTACTGTCTTTGTTTTGAATCTTTCCTGTGAGACCAGTTTTAGATTCCGATGCTTCACTTCAGGTTTACTGTATCACTTGGACCTTCTTATTGACGATGAAACACTGAAATTACATCGGAATTAAATACAAGAGGCACAATGCCGACTTAAGTACAAGAAGACTGACTCTTCTTATTGTCTATGTTTTGAACCTTTCCTGTGAGACCAGTTTTAGATACCGATGCTTCACTTCAGGTTTACTGTATCCCTTGGACCTTATTATTGACGACGAAACAGAGAAATTGCATAGGAACTAAATACAAAATGCACAAAGCCGACTTAAGTAGAGGAAGACTGACTCTTCAGACTGTCTATGTTTGAACCTTTCCTGTGAGACCAGTTATAGATTCCGATGCTTCACTTACGATTTACTGTATCCCTTGGACCTTCTTATTGACTATGAGACAGAGAAATTGCATCGGAATTAAACACTAAAGGCACAATGTCGACTTAAGAACAAGAAGACTGACTCTTCTTACTGTCTATGTTTTGAACCTTTCCTATGAGACCACATTTAGATTTCGATTTTGATTTCAGGGATACTGTACCCCTTGGGCCTTCTTATTGTCGATGAAACACAGAAATTGCATCGGAATTAAATACAAATGGCACCATGCAGTCTTAAGTACTAGAAGACTGACACTTCTACTGTCTATGTTTTGAGCCTTTCCTGTGAAACCAGTTTTAGTTTCCGATGCTTCACTTTAGCTTGACTGTTCCCTCGGATCTTCATATTGATGATGAAACACAGAAATTGCATCGGAATTAAATACAAAAGGCACAATGCTGACTTAAGGACAAGAGGACTGATTCTTCTTACATTGTACGATTTGAACCTTTCGTGTGAGACCAGTATTAGATTCCGATGCTTCACTTCAGGTTTATTGTAGCCCTTGGACCTTCTTATTGACGATGAAACACAGAAATTGCATCGGAATTAAATGCAAAGGGCACAATGCCGACTTAAGTACAACAACACTGACTCTTCTTACTGTCTACGTTTGGAACCTTTCCTGTGTGACCAGTTTTAGATTCCGATGCTTCACTTCAAGTTTACTGTATCTCTAGGACCTCCTTATTGACGACGAAACACAGAAATTGCATCGGAATTAATTACAAAAGCCACAATGCCGACATAAGTACAAGAAGACTGACTCTTCTTACTGTCTATGTTTCGAACCTTTCTTTTAAGACCACTTATAGATTCCGATGCTTCACTTCCAATTTACTGTATCCCTTGGCCCTTCTTATTGACGACAAAACACAGAAATTGCATCGGAATTACATACCAAAAGCAGAATGCCGACTTAAGTACAATAACACTGACTCGTCTTATTTTCGATGCTTTGAACCTTTCCTGTGAGACCAGTTTTAGATTCCGATGCTTCAATTGACATTTACTGTATCTCTTGGACCTTCTTATTGACGACGAAACACAGATATTGCATCGGAATTAAATACAAAAGGCACAATGCTGACTTAAGTACAAGTAGACTGGTTCTTCTTACTGTCTATGCTTTGAACCTTTCCTGTGAGTCGAGTGATAGATTCGAATGTTTCACTTCACGTTTACTTTATGCCTTTGAAGTTCATATTGACGAGAAACACAGATATTGCATCGGAATTAAATACAAAAGGCACAATGCAGACATAAGTACAAGAAGACTGACTCTTCTAACATTCTACGATTTGAGCCTTTCCTGTGAGACTAGTTTTAGATTCCTATGCTTCACTTCACGTTTACTGTATCCCTTGGATCTTCATATTGATGATGAAACACACAAATTGCATCGGAATGAAATACATAAGGCCTAATGCTGACTTAAGGACAAGAGGACTGATTCTTCTTACATTCTACGATTTGAACCTTTCGTGTGAGACCAGTTTTAGATTCCGATGCTTCACTTCAGGTTTATTGTATCCCTTGGACCTTCTTATTGACGATGAAACACAGAAATTGAATCGGAATTAAATACAAAAGGCACAATGCCGTGTTAAGTACAAGAAGACTGACTCTTCTTACTGTCTATGATTTGAGCCATTCCTGTGAGACCAGTTTTAGATTCCGATGCTTCACTTCAGGTTTACTGTATCCCTTGGACCTTCTTATTGACGATATAACACAGAAATTGCATCAGAATTAAATACAAAAGGCACAATGCCGACCTAAGTACAAGAAGAATCACTCTTCTTACTGTCTATGATATTAACCTTACCTGTGAGACCAGTTATAGTTTCCTATGCTTCACTTCCGGTTGACTGTATCCCTTGGACCATCATATTGACGAAGAAACACAGAAATTGCATCGGAATTAAATACAAAAGGCACAATGCTGACTTAAGGACCAGAGGACTGATTCTTTTTACATTCTACAATTTGAACCTTTCGTGTGGACCAGTTTTGGATTCCGATGCTTCACTTCAGGTTTATTGTATCCCTTGGACCTTCTTATTGACGATGAAACACTGAAATTACATCGGAATTAAATACGAGAGTCACAATACCGACTTTAGTACAAGACGACTGACTCTTCTTACTGTCTATGCTTTGAACCTTTCCTGTGAGACCAGTTATATATTCCGATGCTTCACTTCCGGTTTACAGTATCCCTTGGACCTTCTAATTGACGATGAAACACAGAAATTGCATCGGAATTAAATACAAAATTAACAATGCCGACTTAAGTAGAAGAAGACTGACTCTCCTTTTTTTCTATGTTTTGAACCTTTCCTGTGAGACCAGTTTTAGATTCCGATATTTCACTTCAGATTTACTGTATCTCTGGGACCTTCTTATTGACGACGAAACACAGAAATTGCATCGGAATTAAATACAAAAGGCACAATGCTGACTTAAGGACAAGAGGACTGATTGTTCTTACATTGTACGATTTTAACCTTACGTGTGAGACCAGTTTTAGATTCCGATGCTTCACGTCAGGTCTATTGTATCCCTTGGACCTTCTTATTGACGATAAAACACAGAAATTGCATCAAAAATAAATACAAAAGGCACAATGCCGACATAGGTACAAGAAGAGAGACTCTTCTTACTGTCTATGATTTTAACCTTTGCTGTGAGACCAATTTTAGATTCCGATGCTTCACTTCAGGTTTCCTGTATCCCTTGGACCTTCTTATTGACGATGAAACACTGAAATTACATCGGAATAAATACAAGAGGCACAATGCCGACTTAAGTACAAGATGACTGACTCTTCTTACTGTCTATGTTTTGAACCTTTCCTGTGACACCAGTTTTAGATTCCGATGCTTCACTTCAGGTTTACTGTATCCCTTGGACCTTCTTATTGACGATGAAACACTGAAATTACATCGGAATTAAATACAAGAGGCACAATGCCGACTTAAGTACAAGAAGACTGATTCTTCTTACATTGTACGATTTGAACCTTTCGTGTGAGACCAGTATTAGATTCCGATGCTTCACTTCAGGTTTATTGTATCCCTTGGACCTTCTTATTGACGACGATACACTGAAATTACATCGGAATTAAATACAAGAGGCACAATGCCGACTAAAGTAGAAGAAGACTGACTCTTCTTACTGTCTATGATTTGAACCTTTCCTGTGAGACCAGTTATAGATTCCGATGCCTCACTTCCGATTTACTGTATCCCTTGGACCTTCTTATTGACGATGAAACAGAGAAATTGCATCGGAATTAAATACAAAATTAACAATGCCGACTTAAGTACAAGAAGACTGACTCTTCTTATTTTCTATGGTTGGAACCTTTCCTGTGAGACCAGTTTTAGATTCCGATATATCACTTCAGATTTACTGTATATCTGGGACCTTCTTATTGACGACGAAACACAGAAATTGCATCGGAATTAAATACAAAAGGCAAAAATGCTGACTTAAGGACAAGAAGATTGACTCATCTTATTTTCGATGTTTTGAACCTTTCCTGTGAGACCAGTTTTAGATTCCGATACTTCACTTGAGATTTACTGTATCTCTTGGACCTTCTTATTGACGACGAAACACAGATATTGCATCGGAATTAAATACAAAAGGCACAATGCTGACTTAAGTTCAAGAAGACTGCCTCTTCTTACTGTCTATCCTTTGAACCGTTCCTCTGAGTCCAGTGATAGATTCAAATGTTTCACTTCAGGTTTATTGTATCCCTTGGAAGTTCATATTGACGATGAAACACTGAAATTGCATCGGAATTAAATACAAAAGGCACTATGCCGACATAAGTACAAGTCGACTGACTCTTCTTACATTCTACGATTTGAGCCTTTCCTGTGAGACCAGTTTTAGATTCCTATGCTTCACTTCAGGTTTACTGTATCCCTTGATCATCATATTGATGATGAAACACAGAAATTGCATCGGAATTAAATACATAAGGCACAATGCCGACTTAAGTCCAAGAAGATTGACTCTTCTTATTTTCGATGTTTTGAACCTTTCGTGTGGACCAGTTTTAGATTCCGATGCTTCGCTTCATGTTTATTGTATCCCTTGGACCTTCTTATTGACGATGAAACACTGAAATTACATCGGAATAAATACAAGAGGCACAATGCCGACTTAAGTACGGGAAGACTGACTCTTCTTACTGTCTATGTTTTGAACCTTTCCTGTGACACCAGTTTTAGATTCCGATGCTTCACTTCAGGTTTACTGTATCCCTTGGACCTTCTTATTGACGATGAAACACTGAAATTACATCGGAATTAAATACAAGAGGCACAATGCCGACTTAAGTACAAGAAGACTGACTCTTCTTACTGTCTATGTTTTGAACCTTTCCTGTGAGACCAGTTTTAGATTCCGATACTTCACTTCAGGTTTACTGTATCCCTTGGACCTTCTTATTGACGACGAAACACAGAAATTGCATAGGAACTAAATACAAAATGCACAATGCCGACTTAAGTAGCAGAAGACTGACTCTTCTTACTGTCTATGTTTGAACCTTTCCTGTGAGACCAGTTATAGATTCCGATGCTTCACTTACGATTTACTGTATCCCTTGGACCTTCTTATTGACTATGAAACAGAGATATTGCATCGGAATTAAACACTAAAGGCATAATGTCGACTTAAGTACAAGAAGACTGACACTTCTTACTGTCTATGTTTTGAACCTTTCCTATGAGACCACATTTAGATTTCGATTTTCTTTTCAGGGTTACTGTTTCCCTTGGGCCTTCTTATTGACGATGAAACACAGAAATTGCATCGTAATTAAATACAAAAGGCACAATGCCGACTTAAGTACTAGAAGACGGACACTTCTTACTGTCTATGTTTTGAGCCATTCCTGTGAAACCAGTTTTAGTTTCCGATGCTTCACATTAGGTTTACTGTTCCCTCGGATCTTCATATTGATGATGAAACACAGAAATTGCATCGGAATTAAATGCAAAAGGCACAATGCTGACTTAAGGACAAGAGGACTGATTCTTCTTACATTGTACGATTTGAACCTTTCGTGTGAGACCAGTATTAGATTCCGATTCTTCACTTCAGGTTTATTGTAGCCCTTGGACCTTCTTATTGACGATGAAACACAGAAATTGCATCGGAATTAAATACAAAGGAACAATGCCGACTTAAGTACAAGAAGATTGACTCTTCTTATTTTCGATGATTTTAACCTTTCCTGTGAGACCAGTTTTAGATTCCGATGCTTCACTTGAGATTTACTGTATCTCTAAGACCTTCTTATTGACGACGAAACACAGATATTGCATCGGAATTAAATACTAAAGCCACAATGCTGACTTAAGTACAAGAAGAGTAACTCTACTTACTGTCTACGCTATGAACCTTTCCTGTGAGTCCAGTGATAGATTCGAATGTTTCACTTCAGGTTTATTGTATCCCTTGGAAGTTCATATTGACGATGAAACACTGAAATTGCATTGGAATTAAATACAAAAGGCACAATGCCGACATAAGTACAAGAAGACTTACTCTTCTTACATTCTACGATTTGAGCCTTTCCTGTGAGACCAGTTTTAGATTCCTATGCTTCACTTCAGGTTTACTGTATCACTTGGATCTTCATATTGATGATGAAACACAGTAATTGCATCGGAATTAAATACATAAGGCAGAATGCTGACTTAAGGACAAGAGGACTGATTCTTCTTACATTATACGATTTGAACCTTTCGTGTGAGACCAGTTTTAGATTCCGATGCTTCACTTCAGGTTCATTGTATCCCTTGGACCTTCTTATTGACGACGATACACTGAAATTACATCGGAATTAAATACAAGAGGCACAATGCCGACTAAAGTAGAAGAAGACTGACTCTTCTTACTGTCTATGCTTTGAACCTTTCCTGTGAGACCAGTTATAGATTCCGATGCCTCACTTCCGATTTACTGTATCCCTTGGACCTTCTTATTGACGATGAAACAGAGAAATTGCATCGGAATTAAATACAAAATTAACAATGCCGACTTAAGTACAAGAAGACTGACTCTTCTTATTTTCTATGGTTGGAACCTTTCCTGTGAGACCAGTTTTAGATTCCGATATATCACTTCAGATTTACTGTATATCTGGGACCTTCTTATTGACGACGAAACGCAGAAATTGCATCGGAATTAAATACAAAAGGCACAATGCTGACTTAAGGACAAGAGGACTGATTGTTTTTACATTGTACGATTTTAACTTACGTGTGAGACCAGTTTTAGATTCCGATGCTTCACGTCAGGTCTATTGTATCCCTTGGACCTTCTTATTGACGATAAAACATAGAAATTGCATCAGAAATAAATACAAAAGGCACAATGCCGACATAAGTACAAGAAGAGAGACTCATCTAACTGTCTATGATTTTTACCTTTGCTGTGAGACCAGTTTTAGATTCCGATGCTTCACTTCAGGTTTCCTGTATCCCTTGGACCTTCTTATTGACGATGAAACACAGAAATTGCATCGGAATTAAATACAAAAGGAACAATGCCGACTTAAGTACAAGAAGATTGACTCTTCTTATTTTCGATCTTTTGATCCTTTCCTGTGAGACCAGTTTTAGATTCCGATGCTTCACTTACGATTTACTGTATCCCTTGGACCTTCTTATTGACTACGAAACAGAGAAATTGCATCGGAATTAAACACTAAAGGCACAATGTCGACTTAAGTACAAGAAGACTGACTCTTCTTACTGTCTATGATTTTTAACTTTCGTGTGAGACCAGTATTACATTCCGATGCTTCACGTCAGGTTTATTGTAGCCCTTGGACTTTCTTATTGACGATGAAACACAGAAATTGCATCGGAATTAAATACAAAGGGCACAATGCTAACTTAACTACAAGAAGACTGACTCTACTTACTGTCTATGTTTGGAACCTTTCCTGTGAGACCAGTTTTAGATTCCGATGCTTCATTTCAGGTTTCCTGTATCCCTTGGACCTTCTTATTGACGATGAAACACAGAAATTGCATCGGAATTAAATACAAAAGGAACAATGCCGACTTAAGTACAAGGAGATTGACTCTTCTTATTTTCGATGCTTTGAACCTTTCCTGTGAGACCAGTTTTAGATTCCGATGCTTCACTTGAGATTTACTGTATCTCTTGGACCTTCTTATTGACGACGAAACACAGATATTGCATCGGAATTAAATACAAAAGGCACAATGCTGACTTAAGTACAAGAAGAGGGACTCTTCTTACTGTCTATGCTTTGAACCTTTTCTGTGAGTCTAGTGATAGATTCGAATATTTCACTTCAGGTTTATTGTATCCCTTGGAAGTTCATATTGACGATCAAACACAGAAATTGCATCGGAATTAAATACAAAAGGCACAATGCCGACATAAGTACAAGAAGACTGACTCTTCTTACATTCTACGATTTGAGCCTTTCCTGTGAGACCAGTTTTAGATTCCTATGCTTCACTTCAGGTTTACTGTATCCCTTGGATCTTCATATTGATGATGAAACACAGAAATTGCAATGGAATTAAATACATAAGGCTCAATGCTAACTTAAGGACAAGAGGACTGATTCTTCTTACATTCTACGATTTGAACCTTTCGTGTGAGACAAGTTTTAGATTCCGATGCTTTACTTCAGGTTTACTGTATCCCTTGGACCTTCTTATTGATGATGAAACGCTGAAATTACATCGGAATTAAATACAAGAGGCACAATAACGACTTAAGTACAAGAAGAGTGACTCTTCTTACTGTCTATGTTTTGAACCTGTCCTGTGAGACCTGTGTTAGATTCCGATGCTTCACTTCAGGTTTACTGTATCCCTTGGACATTCTTATTCACGACGAAACACAGAAATTGCATCGGAACTAAATACGAAATGCACAATGCCGACTTAAGGAGAAGAAGATTGACTCTTCTTACTGTCTATGTTATGAACCTTTCCTGTGAGACCAGTTATAGATTCCGATGCCTCACTTCCGATTTACTGTATCCCTTGGACCTTCTTATTGACGATGAAACACAGAAATTGCATCGGAATTAAATAGAAAAGGAACAATGCCGACTTAAGTACAAGACGACTGACTCTTCTTATATTCTATGTTTTGAACCTTTCCTGTGAGACCAGTTTTAGATTCCGATGCTTCACTTCAAATTTACTGTATCTCTTGGACCTTCATATTGATGATGAAACACAGAAATTGCAATGGAATTTAATACATAAGGCTCAATGCTAACTTAAGGACAAGAGGACCGATTCTTCTTACATTCTACGATTTGAACCTTTCGTGTGAGACAAGTTATAGAATCCGATGGTTCACTTCCGGTTTACTGTATCCCTTGGACCTTCTAATTGACGATGAAACACAGTAATTGCATCGGAATTAATTACAAAATTAATAATGCCGACTTAAGTACAAGAAGACTGACTCTTCTTATATTCTATGTTTTGAACCTTTCCTGTGAGATTAGTTTTAGATTCCGATGCTTCACTTCAGATTTACTGTATCTCTTTGACCTTCTTATTGACGACGAAACACAGAAATTGCATCAGAAATTAAATACAAAAGGCACAATGCTGACTTAAGTACAAGAAGACTGACTCATCTGACAGTCTATGCTTTGAACCTTTCCTGTGAGTCCAGTTATAGATTCGAATGTTTCACTTCAGGTTCACTGTATCCCTTGGACCTTCATATTGACGATGAAACACAGAAATTGCATCGGAATTAAATACTAAAGCCACAATGCCGACATAAGCACAAGAAGACTGACTCTTCTTACATACTACGATTTGAGCCTTTCCTGTGAGACCAGTTTAAGATTCCTATGCTTCACTTCAGGTTTACTGTATCCCTTGGTTCTTCATATTGATGATGAAACACAGAAATGCATCGGAATTAAATACAAAAGGCACAATGCTGACTTAAGGACAAGAGGACTGATTCTTCTTAGATTGTACGATTTGAACCTTTCGTGTGAGACCAGTTTTAGATTCCGATGCTTCACTTCAGGTTTACTGTATCCCTTGGACTTTCGTATTGACGATAAAACACAGAAATTGCATCAGAAATAAATACAAAAAGCACAATGCCGACTTAAGTACAAGAAGAGAGACTCTTCTTACTGTCTATGATTTTAACCTTTCCTGTGAGACCAGTTTTAGATTCCGATGCTTCACTACAGGTTTCCCGTATCCCTTCGGCCTTCTTATTGACGATGAAACACAGAAATTGCATCGGAATTAAATACAAAAGGAACAAAGCCGACTTAAGTACAAGACGACTGACTCTTCTTACTGTCTATGCTTTGAACCTTTCCTGTGAGACCAGTTATAAATTCCGATACTTCACTTCCGGTTTACAGTATCCCTTGGACTTTCTAACTGACGATGAAACACAGAAATTGCATCGGAATTAAATACAAAATTAACAATGCCGACTTCAGTACAAAAAGACTGACTCTTCCTATTTTCTATGTTTTGAATTTTTCCTGTAAGACTAGTTTTAGATTCCGATTTTTCACTTCAGATTTACTGTATCTCTTGGACCTTCTTATTGACGATGAAACACAGAAATTGCATCGGAATTAAATACAAAATGCACAATGCTGACTTCAGTACAAGAAGACGGACTCTTCTGACTGTCTATGCTTTGAACCTTTCCTGTGAGTCCAGTTATAGATTCCAATGTTTCACTTCAGTTTTACTGTATCCCTTGGACCTTCATATTGCCGATGAAACACAGAAATTGCATCGGAATTAAATTCAAAAGGTACAATGCCGACATAAGTACAAGAAGGCTGTCTCTTCTTACTGTCTATGTCTGGAACCTTTCCTGTGAGACCAGTTTTAGATTCCGATGCTTCACTTCAGGTTAACTGTATCCCTTGGACCTTCTTGTTGCCGTCGAAACACAGATATTGCATCGGAATTAAATACAAAATGCACAATGGCGACTTAAGTGCAAGAAGACTGATTCTTCTTACTTTCTATGTTTTGAACCTTCCCTGTGAGACCAGTTATAGATTCCGATGCTTCACTTCCAATTTACTGTATCCCTTGGACCTTCTTATTGACGACGAATCACAGAAAATGCATCGGAATTAAATAAAAAAAGCACAATGCCGACTTAAGTACCAGAAGACTGACTCTTCTTACAATCTATGTTTTGAACCGTTCCTGTGAGTCCAGTTATAGATTCCAATGTTTCACTTCAGGTTTACTGTATCCCTTGGACCTTCGTATTAACGAAGAAACACAGAAATTGCATCGGAATTAAATGCAAAATGCACAATGCCGACATAAGTAGAAGAGGACTGACTCTTCTTAAATTCTATGATTTCAACCTTTCCTGTGATACCAGTTTTCGATTCCGATGCTTCACTTCAGGTTTTTTGTATCCCTTGGACCTTCTTATAGACGATGAAACACAGAAATTGCATCGGAATTAAATACAAAAGGAACAATGCCAACTTAAGTACAAGAAGACTGTCTCTTTTTACTGTCTGTGCTTTCAACCTTTCCTGTGAGACCAGTTATAGATTCCGATGCTTCACTTCCGGTTTACAGTATCCCTTGGACCTTCTTGTTAACGATGAAACACAGAAATTGCATCGGAATTAAATACAAAAGGAACAATGCCGACTTAAGTACAAGAAGACTGACTCTTCATATTTTCGATGTTTTGAACCTTTCCTGTGATACCAGTTTTATATTCCGATGTTCACTTCAGATTTACTATATCTCTACGGCCTTCTTATTGACGACGAAACACAGATATTACATCGGAATTAAATACAAAAGGCACAATGCTGACACAAGTACAAGAAGTCTGACTCTTCTTACATTCTACGATTTGAGCCTTTCCTCTGAGACCAGTTTTAGATTCCTATGCTTCACTTCAGGTTTACTGTATCCCTTGGATCTTCATATTGATGATGAAACACATAAATTGCATCGGTATTAAATACAATTGGCACAATGCTGACATAAAGACAAGAGGACTGATTCTTCTTACATTGTACCATTTGAACCTTTCGTGTGAGACCAGTTTTAGATTTCTATGCTTCACTTCAGGTGTATTGTATCCCTTGGACCTTCGTATTGACGATGAAACACAGAAATTGCATCGGAATTAAATACAAAAGGCACCTTGCCGACTTAAGTACAAGAAGACAGACTCTTCCTACTGTCTATGTTTTAAACCTTTCCTGTGAGACAAGTTTTAGATTCCAATGCTTCACTTCAGGTTTACTGTATAACTTGGATCATCTTATTGACGACGAAACACCGAAATTGCATCGGAAATAAATACAAAATGCACAATGCCGACTGAAGTAGAAGAAGAATGACTCTTCTTACTGTCTATGTTTTGAACCTTTCCTCTGAGACCAGTTATACATTCCGATGCTTCACTTCCGATTTACTGTATCCCTTGGGCCTTCTAATTGACGATGAAACAGAGAAATAGCATCGTAATTAAATACTAAGGGCAAAATGTCGACTTAAGTACAAGAAGACTGACTCTTCTAACTGTCTATGTTTTGAACCTTTCCTATGAGACCAGATTTAGATTTCGATTTTCATTTCAGGGTTACTGTATCCCTTGGGCCTTCTTATTGACGATGAAACACAGAAATTGCATCGGAATTAAATACAAAACGCACAATGCCGACTTAGGTACTAGAAGACTGACACTTCTTACTGTCTATGTTTTGAGCCATTCCTGTGAGACCAGTTTTAGATTCCGATGCTTCACTTCAGGTTTACTGTATATCTTAGACCTTCTTATTGACGATAAAACACAGAAATTGCATCTGAATTAAATACAAAAGGCACAATGCCGACTTAAGTACAAGAAGACTTACTCTTCTTACTGTCTATGATATTAACCTTTCCTGTGAGACCAGTTTTAGTTTCCGATGCTTCACTTCAGGTTGACTGTATTCCTTGGACCTTCTTATTGACGATGAAACACAGAAATTGCATCGGAATTAAATACAAAAGGAACAATGCCGACTTAAGTACAAGAACACTGGTTGTTCTTCCGGTCTATGTTTTGAACCTTCCCTGTGAGAGCAGTTATAGATTCCGATGCTTCACTTCCGGTTTACAGTATCCCTTGGACCTTCTTACTGACGACGAAACACAGAAATTGCATCGGAATTAAGTACAAAATGCACAATGCCGACTTAAGTACAAGAAGAGAGACTCTTCTTACTCTCTATGATTTTAACCTTTCCTGTGAGACCAGTTTTAGATTCCGATGCTTCACTTCAGGTTTCCTGTATACCTGGGACCTTCGTATTGACGATGAAACACAGAAATTGCATCGTAATTAAATACAAAAGGAACAATGCCGACATAAGTACAAGAAGACTGACTCTTCTTACTGTCTATGCTTTGAACCTTTTCTGTGAGACCAGTTATAGATTCCGATGCTTCACTTCCGGTTTACAGTATCCCTTGGTCCTTCTTATTGACGATGAAACACTGAAATTGCATCGGAATTAAATACAAAATTAACAATGCCGACTTAAGTACAACAAGACTGACTATTCTTATATTCTATGAATTGAATCTTTCCTGTGAGACCAGTTTTAGATTCCGATGCTTCACTTCAGCTTTACTGTATCTCTTGGACCTTCTTATTGACGACGGAACACAGAAATTGCATCGGAATTAAATACAAAAGTCACAATGCCGACATAAGTAGAAGAGGACTGACTCTTCTTAAATTCTATGATTTGAACCTTTCCTGTGAGAACAGTTTTATATTCCGATTCTTCACTTCAGGTTTACTGCATGCCTTGGACCTTCTTACTGACGAGGAAACACACAAATTGCATCGGAATTAAATACAAAAGGCACAATGTCGACTTAAGTACAAGAAGACTGACTCTTCTTACTGTCTATATTTTGAACCTTTCCAGTGAGACCAGTTTTATATTCCGATGCTTCACTTCAGGATTACTGCATCCCTTGGCCCTTTTTATTGACGATGAAAAACAGAAATTGCATCGGAATTAAATACAAAAGGCACAAAGCCGACTTAAGTAAGAGAAGACTGACACTTCTTACTGTCTATGTTTTGAGCCATTCCTGTGAGATCAGTTTTAGATTCCGATGCTTCACTTCAGGTTTACTGTATCCCTTGGACCTTATTATTGACGATAAAACACAGAAATTGCATCAGAATTAAATACAAAATGCACAATGCAACTTAAGTACAAGAAGACTCACTCTTCTTACTGTATATGATAGTAACCTTTCCTATGAGACCAGTTATAGATTCCGATGCTACACTTCATGTTTACAGTATCCCTTCGACCTTCATAGTGGCGATGAAACACAGAAATTGCATAGGAATTAAATACAAAAGGGACAATGGCGACATAAGTACAAGAAGACTGACTGTTCTTAGATTATACGATTTGAGCCTTTCCTGTGAGACCAGTTTTAGATTCCTATGCTTCACTTCAGCTTTACAGTATCCCTTGGATCTTCATATTGACGATGAAACACAGAATTTGCATCGGAATTAAATACAAAAGGAACAATGCTGACCTAAGGACAAGACGACTGATTCTTCTTACATTCTACGATTTGAACCTTCCGTGTGCGACCAGTTTTAGATTCCGATGCTTCACTTCAGGTATATTGTATCCCTTGGACCTTCTTATTGACGACGAAACACAGAAATTGCATCGGAATTAAATACAAATGGAAGAAAGCTGACCTAAGTGCAAGAAGACTGACTCCTCTTATTGTCTATGGTTTGAACCTTTCCTGTGAGACCAGTTATAGATTCCGAAGCCTCACTTCAGATTTACTGTATCCCTTGGACTTTCTTATTGACGATCAAACACAGAAATTGCATCGGAATTGAACACAAAAGGCACAATGCCGTCTTAAGTACAAGAAGACTGACTCTTCATACTTTCTATGATTTGAACGTTTCCTGTGAGACCAGTTTTAGGTTCCGATGCTTCACTTCAAGTTTACTGAATCCCTTGGACCTTTATATTGACGACGAAACACAGAAATTGCATCGGAATTAATTACAAAAGGCACAATGCCGACTTAAGTACAAGAAGAATGACTCTTCTTACTGTCTATGTTTTGAACCTTTCCTGTGAGACCAGTTTTAGATTTCGATGTTCCTTTCAGTTATACTGTATCCCTTGGACCTTCTTATTGACGATGAAACACAGAAATTGCATCGGAATTAAATACAAATGGTTCATTGCCGACTTAAGTACAAGAAGACTGACTCTTCTTACTGTCTATGTTTTGAACCTCTCCTGTGAGAGCAGTTATAGATTCCTATGCTTCACTTCCGGTTTACTGTATCCATTGGACCTTCTTATTGACGATGAAAAACAGGAATTGCATCGGATTTAAGTACAAAAGGCACTATACCGACTTAAGTACAAGAAGACTGAATCTTCTCACAGTCTGTGTTTTGAACCTTTCCAGTGACACAAGTTTTAAATTTCGATGTTCATTTCAGGTTTACTGTATCCCTTCGACTTTCTTATTGACGATGAAACACAGAAATTGCATCGGAATTAAATATAAAAGGCGCAATGCCGACTTAAGTACAAGAAGACTGATTCTTTTTACATTCGATGTTTTGAGCCTTTCCTGTGAGACCAGTTTTAGATTCCGATGCTTCACTTCAGGTTTACTGTATCCCTTTGACCTTCTTATTGACGATGAAAACAGAAATTGTATCTGAATTAAATACAAAAGGCACAATGCCGACTTAAATACCAGTAGACTGACTCTTCTTACTCTCTAGGATTTGAATTATTCCTGTGAGACCAGTTTTAGATTACGATGCTTCACTTCAGGTTTACCGTATGCCTTGGATCTTCTTATTGACGATTAAACACAGAAATTGCAACGGAATTAATTACGAAAGACACAATGGTGACTTAAGTAGAAGAGGAGTGACTCTTCTTACATTCTCTGATTTGAACCTTTAATGTGAGACCAGTTTTAGATTCAGATGATTCATTTCAATGTAAATGTATTCCTTGCACTTTCATATTGACAATGAAACACAGAAACTGCATTGGAATTAAATCCAAAAAAGCACAATGCCGACTTAAGTGCAAGAGGACTGAATCTTCTTACATTCTTTGATTTGAACCTTTCCTGTGAGACCATCTTTTGATTCCGATGCTTCACTTCAGGTTTACTGTATGCCTTGGACCCTCTTATTGACGATGAAACACAGAAATTGCATCGGAATTAAAAACAAATAACACAATGGGGACTTAAGTAGAAGAGGAGTGACTCTTCTTACTTTCTCTGATTTGAACCTTTCCTGTGAGACCAGTCTTTGATTCCGATGATTCACTTCAACGTAAATGTATCCCTTGTACCTCCGTATTGACGGTGAAACACAGAAATTGCATTGGAATTAAATGCAAAAGGCACGATGTCGACTTAAGTACAAGAGGACTGAATGTTCTTACATTCTATGATTGGAACCTTCCCTGTGAGATCATCTTTTGATTCCGATGCTTCACTTCAGGTTTACTGTATCCCTTGGACCCACTTATTGACGATGAAACACAGAAATTGCATCGGAATCAAATACAAATGGAACAATGACGACTTAAGTACAAGAAGACTTACCCTTCTTACTGCCTACGGTTTTAACCCCTTCTGTGAGACTAGTTTTAGATTCCGATGCTTCACTTCAGGTTTACTGTATCCCTTGGACCTTCTTATTGACGATGAAATACAGAAATTGCAACGGAATTAAATACAAAAGGAACAATGCTGACTTAAGTACAAGAAGACTGACTCTTCTTACTGTCTATGGTTTGAACCTTTCCTGTGAGACCAGTTATAGATTCCGATGCCTCACTTCTTGTTTACTGTATCCCTTGGACCTTCTTAATGACAATGATAAAGCAGAAATTGCATCGGAATTAAATACAAAAAGCACAATGCCAACTTAAGTACAAGAAGACTGACACTTCTTATTGTCTATGAATTGAACCTTTCGTGTGAGACCAGTTTTAGATTCCGATGCATCACTTCAGGTTACCTTATCACTTGGACCATCTTATTGACGATGAAACACACAAATTGCATCGATATTAAATACAAAATGCACAATGCCGACTTAAGTACAAGAGGATTGACTCTTCTTACATTCTATGATTTAAGACTTTCCAGTGAGAACAGTTTTAGATGTCGATGCTTCACTTCAGGTATACTGTATCCCTTGGACCTTCTTATTGACGACGAAACACAGAAATTGCATCGGAATTAAATAGAAAAGGCAGAATGCGGACTTAAGTACAAGAAGACTGACTCTTCTTACTGTCTATGATTTAAACCTTTCCTGTGAGACCTGTTTCAGATTTCGATGCTTCACTTCAGGTTTACCGTATCCCTTGGACCTTCTTATTGACGATGAAACACAGAAATTGCATCGGAATTAAATACAAAAGGCACAATGCCGACGTAAGTACAAGAAGACTGACTATTCTTACTGTCGATGTTTTGAACCTTTCCTGTGAGACCATTTATATATTCCGATGCTTCACTTCACGTTTACTGTATCCCGTGGACCTTCTTGTTGACGATGAAACACAGAAAAAGCATCGGAATTAAATACAAAAGCAACAATGTCGACTTAAGTGCAAGAAGACTGACTCTTCTTACTTTCTATGTTTAGAACGTTTCCTGTGAGACCTGTTTTAGAATCCGATCCTTCATTTCAGGTTTACTGTATCCCTTGGACCTTCTTATTGACGATGAAACACAGAAATTGCATCGGAATTAAATATAAAAGGCACAATGCCGACTTAAGTACAAGAAGACTGACTCCTATTACAGTCTATGTATTGAACCTTTCCTGTGAGACCAGTTATAGATTCCGATGCTTCACTTCAGCTTTACTGTACCCCTTGGAAGATCTTATTGACGATGTAACACAGAAATTGCAACGGAATTAAATACAGAAGGCACAATGCCGACTTAAGGACAAGAAGACTGACTCTTCTTACATTCTATTAATTGAGCCCTTACTGTGAGGCCAGTTTTAAATTCCGATGCTTCACTTTAGGTTTACTGTATCCCTTGGTCCTTCATATTGACGGTGAAACACAGAAATTGCAACGGAATTAAATACAAATGGCACAATGCCGACTTAAGTACAAAAAGACTGACTCTTCTTATTGTCTATGCTTTGAACCTTTAGTGTGAGACCTGTTTTAGATTACGATGCTTCACTTAAGGTTTACTGTACCCCTTGGACCTTCTTATTGACAAGGATCACTGAAATTGCTTCATAATTAAATACAAAAGGCACAATGCCGACTTAAGTACATGAACACTGACTCTTCTTACATTCTATGATTTGTGACTTTCCTGTGAGGCCGGTTTTAGATTACGATGCTTCACTTCAGGTTTAAAGTATCCCTTGGACCACCTTATTGGTGATAAAACACAGAAATTCCATCGGAATTAAATATAAAAGAGACAATGCCGACTTAAGTACAAGAAGACTGACTCTTCTTACTGTCGATATTTGAACCTTTGCTGTGAGACCAGTTTTAGATTTCGATGCTTCACTTCACGTTTACTGTATCCCGTGGACCTTCTTGTTGACGATGAAACACAGAAATTGCATCGGAATTAAATACAAAAGGAACAATGTCGACTTAAGTGCAAGAAAACTGACTCTTCTTACTGTCGATATTTGGAACCTTTCCTGTGTGACCTGTTTTAGATTCCGATGCTTCATTTCAGGTTTACTGTATCCCTTGGACCTTCTTATTGACGATGAAACACTGCAATTGCATCGGAATTAAAAATAAAAGGCACAATGCCGACTTAAGTACAAGAAGACTGACTCTTATTACAGTCTATGTTTTGAACCTTTCCTGTGAGACCAGTTATAGATTCCGATGCTTCACTTCAGCTTTACTGTACCCCTTGGACCATCTCATTGACGATGAAACACAGAAATTGCATCAGAATTAAATAGAAAAGGCACAATGCCGGTTAAGTACAAGAGGACTGACTCTTCTTTCTGACTATGCTTTGAGCCTTTCCTGTGACACCAGTTTTAGATTCCGATGTTTCACTTCAGGTTTACTGTATATCTTGGACCATCTTATTGACGATGAAACACAGAAATTGCATCAGAACTAAATACAAAAGGCACAATGCCGACTTAAGTACAAGAAGACTGACTCTTCTTACTGTCTATGTTTTGAACTTTTCCTGTTAAACCTGTTTTAGATTACGAGGCTTCACTTCAGGTTTACTGTATCCCTTGGACCTTCTTATTGACGGTGAAACACAGATATTGCATCGGAATTAAATACAAAATGCACAATGGCGACTTAAGTACAAGAAGACTGACTCTTCTTACAGTCTATGCTTTGAACCTTTCCTGAGAGGCCTGTTTTAGATTACGATGCTTCACTTAAGGTTTACTGTTTCCCTTGGTCCGTCTTACTGACGATGAAACACAGAAATTGCATCGGAATTAAATACAAAAGGCACAATGCCTACTTAAGTACAAGAAGACTGACTCTTCTTACTGTCTAAGGTTTGAACCTTTCCTGTGAGACCAGTGTTAGATTCCGATGCTTCACTTCAGCGTAAATGTATCCCTTGTACCTTGATTTTGACGATGAAACACAGAAATTGCATTGGAATTAAATGCTAATGGCACAATGCCGACTTAAGTACAAGAGGACTGACTCTTCTTACATTCCATGACTTGAACCTTTCTTGTGAGACCAGTTTTAGATTCCGATGCTTCACTTCAGGTTAACTGTATCCCTTGGCCCTTCTTATTGTCGAGGAAACACAGAAACTGCATCGGAATTAAATACTTAAGGCACAATACTGACTTAAGTACAAGAAGACTGACTCTTCTTACTGTCTACGGTTTGAACCTCTTCAGTGAGACTAGTTTTAGATTCCGATGCTCCACTTCAGGTTTATTGTATCCCTTGGACCTTCTTATTGACGATGAAAGACAGAAATTGCATCGGAATTAAATACAAAAGGAACAATGCTGACTTAAGTACAAGAGAACTGAATCTTCTTACATTCTATGATTGGAACGTTTCCTGTGAGACCATGTTTTGATTCCGATGCTTCACTTCAGGTTTACTGTATACCTTGGACCCTCTTATTGACGATGAAACACAGAAATTGCATCGGAAACAAATACAAATGGAACAATGCATACTTAAGTACAAGAAGACTGACTCTTCTTACTGTCTACGGTTTGGACATCTTCCGTAAGACTAATTTTAGATTCCGATGCTTCACTTCAGGTTTATTGTATCCCTTGGACCTTCTTATTGACGGTGAAACACAGAAATTGCATCGGAATTAAATACAAAAGGCACAATGCCGGCTTAAGTAAAAGAAGACTGACTCTTCTTACTGTCTAAGGTTTGAACCTTTCCTGTGAGACCAGTTATAGATTACGATGCTTCACCTCAGGTTTACTGTACCCCTTGCACCTTCTTATTGACAATGAAACACTGAAATTGCTTCGGAATTAAGTACAAAAGGCACAATGCCGACTTAAGTACATGAACACTGACTCTTCTTACATTCTATGAATTGAGCCTTTCCTGTGAGGCCAGATTTAGATTCCGATGCTTCACTTCTGGTTTAATGTATCCCTTGGACCTTCTTATTGACGATGAAACACAGAAATTGCATCGGAATGAAATGCAAAAGGCAAAATGGTGACTTAAGTTCTAGAAGACAGACTCCTCTTACTGTCGATGTTATGTACCTTTGCTGTGAGACCAGTTTTAGATTCCGATGCTTCACTTCAGGTTTACTGTATCCCTTGGCCCTCCTTATTGACGATGAAACACAGAAATCTATGATTTGAACCTTTCCATTGAGACCTGTTTTAGATTTCGATGCTTCACTGCAGGTTTACCGTATCCCTTGGACCTTCTTATTGACGATGAAACACAGAAATTCTATCGGAATTAAATACAAAAGGCACAATGCCGACTTAAGTAAAAGAAGACTAACTCTTCTTACTGTCGATGTTTTGAACCTGTCCTGTGAGACCATTTGTAGATTACGATGCTTCACTTCACGTTTACTGTATCCCGTGGGCCTTCTTGTTGACGATGAAACACAGAAATTGCATCGGAATTAAATACAAAAGGAACAATGTCGACTTAAGTGCAAGAAGACTGACTCTTCTTAATGTCTATTTTTGGAACCTCTCCTGTGAGACCTGTATTAGATTCCGATGCTTCATTTCAGGTTTACTGTATCCCTTGTACCCTCTTATTGACGATGAAACACAGAAATTGCATCGGAATGAAATACCAAAGGCACAATGCCGACTTAAGTACAAGAAAACTGACACTTCTTACATTCTATGATTTGAGCCCTTACTGTGAGGCCAGTTGTAGATTCCGATGCTTCACTTCAGGTTTACTGTATCCCTTGGACCTTCTTAATGACGATGAAACACAGAAATTGCATCGGAATTAATTGCAAAAGGCAAAATGGTGACTTAAGTTCTAAAAGACAGACTCTTCTTACTGTCGATGATTTGAACCTTTGCTGTGAGACCAGCTTTGGACTCCGATGCTTCACTTCAGGTTTACTGTATCGCTTGGACCCTCTTATTGACGATGAAAAACAGAAATTGCATCGTAATTAAATACAAAAGGCACAATGCCGATTAAGTACAAGAGGACTGACTCTTATTTCTGTCTATGCTTTGAGCCTTTCCAGTGAGACGAGTTTTAGATTCCGATGTTTCACTTCAGGTTTTCTGTATATCTTGGACCTTCTTATTGACGATGAAACACAGAAATTGCATCAGAATTAAATACAAAAGGCTCAATGCCGACTTAAAGCACAAGAAGACTGACTGTTCTTACTGTCTATGTTTTGAACTTTTCCTGTGAGACCTGTTTTAGATTACGATGCTTCACTTTAGGTTTACTGTATCAATTGGTCCTTCATATTGACGATGAAACACAGAAACTGCATCGGAATTAATTACTTAATGCACAATGCCGACTTAAGTACAAGAAGACTGTCTCTTCTTACGTTCTTTGTTTTGAACTTTTCCTGTGAGACATGTTTTAGATTACGATGCTTCACTTTAGGTTTACTGTATCAATTGGTCCTTCGTATTGACGATATAACACAGAAATTGTATCGGAATTAAATGCAAAAGGCACAATGCCGACTTAAGTGCCAGAAGACTCACTTTTCTTACATTCTACTATTTGAACCTTTCCTGGAGACCAGTTTTAGTATCCGAAGTTTCACATCAGGTCTACTGTATCACTTTGACATTCATATTGACGATGAAACACAGAAATTGCATCGGAATTAAATAGAAAAGGCAGAATGCGGACTTAAGTACGAGAGGACTGACTCTTCTTACATTCTATGATTTGAACCTTTCCTGTGAGACCAGTTTTAGATTCCGATGCTTCACTTCAGGTTTACTGTATCCCTTGGACCTTCTTATTGACGATTAAACACAGAAATTGCATCGGAATGAAATACAAAAAGCAAATTGCCGACCTAAGTACAAGAAGACTCACTCTTCTTACTGTCTATGTTTTGAACCCTCCCTGTGAGGCCAGTTTTAGATTCCGGAGCTTCACTTCAGTTTTACTATATCCCTTGGTCCGTCTTACTGACGATGAAATACAGAAATTGCATCGGAATTAAATACAAAAGGCACAATGCCGACTTAAGTACAAAAAGACTGACTCTTCTTACATTCTATGATTTGAGCCCTTCCTGTGAGGCCAGTTTTAGATTCCGATGCTTCACTTCAGGTTGACTGTATCCCTTGGACCTTCTTATTAACGATATTACACAGAAATTGCATCGGTATTGAATACAAAAGACATAATGGGGACTTAAGTAGAAGAGGAATGACTCTTCTTACTTTCTGTGATTTGAACATTTCCTGTGAGACCAGTTTTAGATTCCGATGCTTCACTTCAGCGTAAATGTATCCCTTGTACCTTCATATTGACGATGAAACACAGAAATTGCATCGGTATTAAATACAAAAGGCACAATGGCGACTTAAGTACAAGAAGACTGACTCTCCTTACTGTCTATGCTTTGAACCTTTCCTGTGAGGCCTGTTTTAGATTACGATGCTTCACTTAGGGCTTACTGTATCCCTTGGTCCGTCTTACGGACGATGAAACACAGAAATTGCATCGGAATTAAATCCAAAAGGCACAATGCCGACTTAAGTAAAAGAAGACTGACTCTTCTTACGGTCTTTGTTTTGAAACTTTCTTGTGAGACCAGTTTTAGATTCCGATGCTTCACTACAGGTTTACTGTACCCCTTGGTCATTCTTAATGACGATGAAACACAGAAATTGCATCGGAATCAAATGCAAATAGAACATTGCCGACTTAAGTACAAGAAGACTGACTCTTCCCGCTGTCTACGGTTTGAACCTCTTCTGTGAGACTAGTTTTAGATTTAGATGGTTCACTTCAGGTTTACTGTATCCCTTGGACCTTCTTATTGACAATAAAACACTGAAATTGCTTCGAAATTAAATATAAAAGGCACAGTGCCGACTTAAGTACATGAACACTGACTCTTCTTACATTCTATGATTTGAGCCTTTCCTGTGAGGCCAGTTTCAGATTCCGATGCTTCACTTCAGGTTTAATGTATCCTTTGGACCACCTTATTGGCGATGAAACACAGAATTTGCATCGGAATTAAATATAAAAGGCACAATGCCGACTTAGGTACAATAAGACTTAGTCTTCTTACTGTCTATGCTTTGAACCTTTAGTGTGAGACCTGTTTTAGATTACGATGCTTCTCTTCAGGTTTTTTTGTACCCCTTGGACCTTCTTATTGACAGTAAAACACTGAAATTGCTTCGAAATTAAATGTAAAAGGCACAGTGCCGACTTAAGTACATGAACACTGACTCTTCTTAAATTCTATGATTTGAGCCTTTCCTGTGAGGCCAGTTTTAGATTCCGATGCTTCACTTCAGTTTTAATGTATCCCTTGGACCACCTTATTGGCGATGAAACACAGAAATTGCATCGGAATTAAATATAAAAGGCACAATGCCTACTTAAGTACAAGAAGACTGGCTCTTCTTTCTGTCGATGTTTGAACCTTTGCTGTGAGACCAGTTTTAGATTCCGATGCTTCACTTCAGGTTTACTGTATCCCTTGGTCCGCCTTACTGACGATGAAACACAGAAATTGAATCGGAATTAAATACAAAAGGCACAATGCCGATGAAGTACAAGATGACTGACTCTTCTTTCTGTCTATGCTTTGAGCCTCTCCTGTGCGACCAGTTATATATTTCGATGATTCACTTCAGGTTTACTGTGTATCTTGGACCTTCTTCTTGACGATGAAACACAGATATTGCATCGGAATTAAATGCAAAAGGCAAAATGGTGACTTTAGTTCTAGAAGACAGCCTCTTCTTACTGTCGATGTTTTGAACCTTTGCTGTGAGGCCAGTTTTAGATTCCGATGCTTCAGTACAGGTTTACTGTACCCCTTGGACATTATTAATGACGATGAAACACAGAAATTGCATCGGAATTAAATACAAAAGGCACAATGCCGACTTAAGTACAAGAAGACTGTCTCTTCTTACATTCTATGATTTGAGCCCTTACTGTGAGGCCAGTTTTAGATTCCGATGCTTCACTTCAGGTTTACTGTATCCCTTGGTCCTTCATATTGACGATGATACACAGAAATTGCAACGGAATTAAATACAAAATGCACAATGCCGACTTAAGTACAAGAAGACTACTCTTCATACTGTCTATGTTTTGAGCCTTTCCTGTGAAATCAGTTTTAGATTCCGATGCTTCACTTCTGGTTTTCTGTATCTCCTTGGACCTACTTATTGACGATGAAACACAGAAATTGCGTCGGAATTAAATGCAAAAGGCAAAATGGTGACTTAAGACCTAGAAGACAGCCTCTTCTTACTGTCGATGTTTTGAACCTTTGCTGTGAGACCAGTTTTAGATTCCGATGCTTCACTTCAGGTTTACTGTATCCCTTGGACCCACTTATTGACGTTGAAATACAGAAATTGCATCGGAATTAAATACAAAAGGCACAATGCCGACATAAGTACAAGAAGACTGACTCTTCGTACTGTCTATGTTTTGAACCTTTCCTGTGAGACCAGTTTTAGATTGCGATGCTTCACTTTAGGTTTACTGTATCCCTTCGTACTTCATATTGACGATGAAACACAGAAATTGCAACGGAATTAAATACAAAATGCACAATGCCGACTAAAGTATAAGAAGACTACTCTTCATACTGTCTATGTTTTGAGCCATTCCTGTTAGATCAGTTCTAGATTCCGATGCTTCACTTCAGGTTTTCTGTATCCCTTGGACCATCTTATTGGCGATGAAACACTGAAATTGCATCGGAATTAAATATAAAAGGCACAATGCCGACATAAGTACAAGAAGACTGACTCTTCTTTCTGTCGATGTTTGAACCTTTGCTGTGAGACCAGTTTTAGATTCCGATGCTTCACTTCAGGTTTACTGTATCCCTTGGTCCGCCTTACTGACGATGAAACACAGAAATTGAATCGGAATTAAATACAAAAGGCACAATGCCGATGAAGTACAAGATGACTGACTCTTCTTTCTGTCTATGCTTTGAGCCCCTCCTGTGAGACCAGTTATAGATTTCGATGATTCACTTCAGGTTTACTGTGTATCTTGGACCTTCTTCTTGACGATGAAACACAGATATTGCGTCGGAATTAAATGCAAAAGGCTAAATGGTGACTTAAGTCCTAGAAGACAGCCTCTTGTTACTGTCGTTGTTTTGAACCTTTGCTGTGAGGCCAGTTTTAGATTCCGATGCTTCAGTACAGGTTTACTGTACCCCTTGGACATTATTAATGACGATGAAACACAGATATTGCATCGGAATTAAATACAAAAGGCACAATGCCGACTTAAGTACAAGAAGACTGTCTCTTCTTACATTCTATGATTTGAGCCCTTACTGTGATTCCAGTTTTAGATTCCGATGCTTCACTTCAGGTTTACTGTATCCCTTCGCCCTTCATATTGACGATGAAACACAGAAATTGCATCGGATTTAAATACAAAAGGCACAATGCCGACTTAAGTACAAGAAGACTGACTCTTATGAATGTCTATGTTTTGAACTTTTCCTGTGAGACCTGTTTTAGATTACGATGCTTCACTTCAGGTTTACTGTATCCCTTGGACCTTCTAATTGACGATGAAACACAGATATTGCATCGGAATTAAATACAAAAGGCACAATGGCGACTTAAGTACTAGAAGACTGACTCTTCTTACTGTCTATGCTTTGAACATTTCCTATGAGGCCTGCTTTAGATTACGATGCTTCACTTAAGGTTTACTGTATCCGTTGGACCCTCTTATTGACGATGAGACACAGAAATTGCATCGGAATTAAATACAAAATGCACAATGCCGACTTAAGTACTAGAAGACTGATTCTTCTTACTGTCTATGTTTTGAGACATTCCTGTGAGTTCAGTATTAGATTCCAATGCTTCACTTCAGGTTTACTGTATCCCTTGGACCTTCTTATTGACGATGAAACACAGAAATTGCATCGGAATTAAATACAAAAAGCAAAATGCCGACTTAAGTACAAGAAGACTGACTCTTCTTACTGTCTATGTTTTGAACCTTTCCAGTGAGAACAGTTTTAGATTCCGATTCTTCACTTCAGGTTTACTGTATCCCATGGTCCTTCTTATTGACGATGAAACAGAGAAATTGCATTCGTATTAAATACAAAAATCACAATGCTGACTTAAGTACAAGAAGTCTGACTCTTCTTACGGTCTAAGATTTGAGCCTTTCCTCTGAGACCAGTTTTAGATTCCGATGCTTCACTTCAGGTTAACTGTATCCCTCGGTCCCTCTTATTGATGATGAAACACAGATATTGCATCGGAATTAATTACAAATGGCACAATGCTTACTTAAGTACAAGAAGACTGACCCTTCTTACTGTCTATGTTTTGAACCTTTCCTGTGAGATCTGTTTTAGATTACTATGCTTCACTTTAGGTTTACTGTATCCGCTGGGCATTGTTATTGACGATGAAACACAGAAATTGCATCGGAATTAAATACAAAGAGCACAATGCCGACTTAAGTAGAAGAAGACTGACTCTTCTTACATTCTATTATTTGAACTTTTCCTGGAGACCAGTTTCAGATTCCGATGCTTCACTTCAGGTTTACTGTATCCATTTGACCTTTATATTGACGATGAAACACAGAACTTGCTTCGGAATTAAATACAAAACGCTCAATGCCGACTTAGGTACGAGAGGACAGACTCTTCTTACATTCTATGATTTGAACCTTTCCTGTGAGACCAGTTTTAGATTCCGATGCTTCACCTCAAGTTTACTGTATCCCTTGGAACTTCTTATTGACGATGAAACACAGAAATTGCATCGGAATTAAATACAAAAAGCAAAATGCCGACTTAAGTACAAGAAGACTGACTCTTCTTACTGTCTATGGTTTGAACCTTTCCTGTGAGAACAGTTTTAGATTCCGATGCTTGACTTCAGGTTTACTGTATCCCTTGGACCTTCTTATTGACGATGATAACACAGAAATTGCATCGGAATTAAATAAAAAAAGCACAATGCCGACTTAAGTACAAGAAGGCTGACACTTCTTATTGTCTATGTTTGAACCTTTCGTGTGAGACCAGTTTTAGATTCCGATGCTTCACTTCAGGTTACCTTAACCCTGGGACGATCTTATTGACGATGAAACACAGAAATTGCATCGGAATTAAATACAAAAGGCACAATCCCGACTTAAGGACAAGTAGACTGACTGTTCTTACATTCTCTGCTTTGAGCCTTTCCTGTGAGGCCAGTTTTAGAGTACGAAGCTTCACTTCAGGTTTACTGCATACCTTGGACCTCCTTATTGACGATGAAACACAGAAATTGCATTCGAATTGAATACAAAAGCCACAATGCCGACTTAAGTACAAGAAGACATCACTCTTCTTACTGTCTACGATTTAAACCTTTCCTGTGAGAGCAGTTATAGATTCTGGAGCTTCACTTCAGGTTTACTGTATCCCTTAGGCCTTCTTGTTGACGATGAAACACTGAAATTGCATCGGAATTAAATACAAAAATCACAATGCCGACTTAAGTACAAGAAGACTGACTCTTCTTGCTGTCTATGTTTTTAATCTTTCCTGTGAGACCTGTTTTACATTACGATGCTTCACTTTAGGTTCACTGTATCCCATGGACCTTCTTATTGACGACGAAACAAAGATATTGCATCGGATTTAAATACAAATGGCACAATGCCGACTTAAGTACAAAAAGACTGACTCTTCTTACTGTCTATGCTTTGAACCTTTACTGTGAGACCTATTTTAGATTACGATGCTTCACTTCAGATTTACTGTACTCCTTGGACGTTCTGATTGACAATGAAACACTGAAATTGCTTCGAAATTAAATATAAAAGGCACAATGCCGACATAAGTACATGAACACTGACCCTTCTTACATTCTATGGTTTGAGCCTTTCCTGTGAGGCAAGTTTTAGATTCCAATGCTTCACTTCAGGTTTAATGTATACCTTGGTCCTTCATATTAACGATGAAACACAGAAATTGCATCGGAATTAAATACAAAAGGCACAATGCCGACTTAAGTACAAGAAGACTGACTCTTAAGACTGTCTATGTTTTGAACTTCTCCTGTGAGACCTGTTTTAGATTACGATGCTTCACCTCAGGTTTACTGTATCCCTTGGACCTTCTTATTGACGATGACACACAGATATTGCATCGGAATTAAATACAAAAGGCACAATGGCGACTTAAGTACTAGAAGACTGACTCTTCTTACTGTCTATGCTTTGAACCTTTCCTGTGAGGCCTGCTTTAGATTACGATGATTCACTTAAGGTTTACTGTATCCGTTGGACCTTCTTATTGACGATGAGACACAGAAATTGCATCGGAATTAAATACAAAATGCACAATGCCGACTTAAGTACAAGAAGACTGATTCTTCTTACTGTCTATGTTTTGAGACATTCCTGTGAGTTCAGTTTTAGATTCCTATGCTTCACTTCAGGTTTACTGTATCCCTTGGACCTTCTTATTGACGATGAAACACAGAAATTGCATCGGAATTAAATACAAAAGTCACAATGCCGACTTAAGTTCAAGACGACTGATTCTTCATACTGTCTATGCTTTTAACCTATCCTGTGAGACCAGTTTTAGATTCCGATGCTACACTTCAGGTTTACTGTATCCGTTGGACCTTCTTATTGACGATGAAACACAGAAATTGCATCGTAATTAAATACAAAATGCACAATGCCGACTTAAGTACAAGAAGACTGACTCTTCTTACTGTCTATGCTTTGAACCTTTCCTGTGAGGCCTGTTTTAGATTACGATGCTTCATTTCAGGTTTGCTGTATCCCATGGTTCTTCTTATTGACGATGAAACAGAGAAATTGCATTCGTATTAAATACAAAAATCACAATGCCGACTTAAGTACACGAAGTCTGACTCTTCTTACTGCCTATGTTTTGAGCCTTTCCTGTGAGACCAGTTTTAGATTCCGATGCTTCACTTCTGGTTTATTGTATTCCTTGGACCATAGTATTGACGATGAAACAGAGAAATTGCATCGGAATTAAATACAAATGCCACAATGCCGACTTAAGTAAGAGTAGACTGACTCTTCATACTGTCTATGTTTTGAGCCTCTCCTGTGAGACAAGTTTTAGATACCGTTGCTTCATTTCAGGTATACAGTGTCAATCGGACCTTCTTATTGACGATGAAACAAAGAAATTGCAACGGAAATTAATACAAAAGCACAATGCCGACTTAAGTACAAGAGGCTTGAATCGTGTTACAGTCTATGATTTGAACCTTTCTAGTGAGACCAATTTTAGATTTCGATGTTTCACTTCAGGTTTACTGCATCGGACTTTAATGCAAAAGGCAAAATGGTGACTTAAGTTCAAGAAGACTGACTCTTCTTGCTGTCTATGTTTTTAACCCTTCCTGTGAAACCAGTTTTAGATTCCGATGCGTCACTTCTGGTTTATTGTATCCCTTGGACCTTCTTATTGACGATGAAACACAGAAATTGCATCGGAATTAAATACAAAAGGCAAAATGCCGACTTAAGTGGAAGAAGGCTGACTCTTCTTACTGTCTATGTTTTGAACTTTTCCTGTGAGACCTGTTTTGAATACGATGCATCACTTCAGGTTTAATGTATCCCTTGGACCTTCTTATTGACAATGAAACACAGATATTGCATCGGAATGAAATACAAAAGGCACAATGGCGTCTTAAGTACAAGAAGACTGACTCTTCTTACTGCCTATGTTTTGAGCCTTTGCTGTGAGACCTGTTTTAGGTTCCGATGCTTCACTTCAGGTTTACTGTATTCCTTGGACCATATTATTAACGATGAAACAGAGAAATTGCATCCGTACTTAATACAAAAATCACAATGCCAACTTAAGTACAAGAAGTCTGACTCTTCTTACTGTCTATGTTTTGAGCCTTTCCTGTGAGACCAGTATTAGATTCCGATGCTTCACTTCATGTTTAGTGTATTCCTTGGACCATATTATTAACGATGAAACAGAGAAATTGCATCTGTATTAAACACAAAAGTCAGAATGCCGACTTAAGTACAAGAAGTCTGACTCTTCTTACTGTCTATGTTTTGAGCCTTTCCTGCGAGACAAGTTTTAGATACTGATGCTTCATTTCAGGTATACTCTGTCCCTCGTACCTTCTTATTGACGATGAAACACAGAAATTGCATCGGAAATTAATACAAAATCACAATGATGACCTAAGTACAAGAGGCTTGAATCTTCTTACATTCTATGATTTGAACCTTTCCAGTGAGACCAGTTTTAGATTTAGATGTTTCACTTCAGTTTTACTGCATCGGAATTTAATGCAAAAGGCAAAATGGTGACTTAAGTTCAAGAAGACTGACTCTTCTTGCTGTCTATGTTTTGAACCTTTCCTGTGCGACCAGTTTTAGATTCCGATGCTTCACTTTAGGTTTACTGTATCCCTTGGACATTCATATTGACGATACAACATAGAAATAGTATCGGAATTAAATACAAAAGGCACAATGCCGATTAAGTACAATAGGACTGACTCTTCTCACATTCTATGATTTGAACCTTTCCTGACATATCAGTTTTAGATTCCGATGCTTCACTTCAGGATTACTGTATCCCTTGGACCTTCTTATTGATGAAGAGACACATAAACTGCATCGGAGTCAAATACAACTGGCGCAATGCCGATTCAAGTACAAGAGCATAGACACTTCTTACATTCTATGATTTTAGCCTTTCCTGTGAGACCAGTTTTGGATATCCATGCTTCACTTCAGGTTTACTATATCCTTTGGACCTTCTTATTAATGATGAAACACAGAAATTGTATCGGAATTAAATACAAAATGCACAATGCCGACTTAAGTACAAGAAGACTGATTCTTCATACTGTCTATGCTTTTTACCTATCCCGTGAGACCAGTTTTAGATTCCGATGCTACCCTTCAGGTTTACTGTAACCGTTGGACCTTCTTATTGACGATGAAACACAGAAATTGCATCGGAATTAAATACAAAATGCACAATGCCGACTTAAGTACAAGAAGACTGATTCTACTTACTGTCTATGTTTTGAGACATTCCTGTGAGTTCAGTTTTAGATTCCGATGCTTCACTTCAGGTTTACTGTATCCCTTGGACCTTCTTATTGACGATGAACACAGAAATTGCATCGGAATTAAATACAAAAGTCACAATGCCGACTTAAGTTGAAGACGACTGATTCTTCATACTGTCTATGCTTTTAACCTATCCTTTGAGACCAGTTTTAGATTCCGATGCTACACTTCAGGTTTACTGTATCCGTTGGACCTTCTTATTGACGATGAAACACAGAAATTGCATCGGAATTAAATACAAAATGCACAATGCCGACTTAAGTACAAGAAGACTGACTCTTCTTCCTGTCTATGCTTTGAACCTTTCCTGTGAGGCCTGTTTTAGATTACGATGCTTCATTTCAGGTTTGCTGTATCCCATGGACCTTCTTATTGATGATGAAACAGAGAAATTGCATTCGTATTAAATACAAAAATCACAATGCCGACTTAAGTACATTAAGTCTGACTCTTCTTACTGCCTATGTTTTGAGCCTTTCCTGTGAGACCAGTTTTAGATTCCGATGCTTCACTTCTGGTTTATTGTATTCCTTGGACCATAGTATTGACGATGAAACAGAGAAATTGCATCGGAATCAAAAGGCACAATGCACAATGCCGACTTACGTACGTGAAGACTGACTCTTGTTACTGTCTATGATTTAAAAGTTTCCTGTGAGACCTGTTTTAGATACCGATGCGTCATTTCAGGTTTAATGTGTCTCTTGGACCTTCTTATTGACGATGAAACAAAGAAATTGCATCCGTATTATATACAAAAGGCACAATGCCGACTTAAGTACAGGAAGGCTGACTCTTATTACTGTGTATGTTTTTAGCCTTTCCTGTGAGACCAGTTTTAGATTCCGATGCTTCACTTCAGGTTTACTGTATTCCTTATACCTTATTATTGACGATGAAACACAGAAATTGCATCGGAATTAAATACAAAAGGCACAATGCCGACTTAAGTACAAGAAAACTGATTCTTCTTACTGTCTATGATTTGAGACACTCCTGTGATTTCAGTTTTAGATTCCGATGTGTCACTTCAGGTTTACTGTATATCTTGGACCTTCTTATTGACGATGAAACACAGAAATTGCATCGGAATGAAATACAAAAGGCACAATGCCGACTTAAGTACTATAAGACTGACTCTTATTACTGTCTATGTTTTGAACTTTTCCTGTGAGACCTGTTTTAGATTACGATGCTTCACTTCAGGTTTACTGTATCCCTTGGACCTTCTTATTGACGATGAAACACAGAAATTGCATCGGAATTAAATACAAAAGCACAATGCCGACTGAAGTACAAGAGGACTGACCGTTCTTACATTCTATTATTTGGACCTTTCCTGTGAGTTAAGTTTTAGATTCCGATGATTCACTTCAGGTTTACTGTATTCCTTGGACCTTCATATTGACGATGAAACACAGAAATGTCATCGGAATGAAATACAAAAGGCACAATGCCAACTTAAGTACAAGAGGACTGACTCTTCCTACATTCTATGATTTGAACATTTCCTGTGAGACCAGTTTTAGATTCCGATGCTTCTTTTCAGTTTACTGTATCCCTTGGTCCTTCGTATTGATGATGAAACACAGAAATTGCAACGGAATTTAATACAAAAGGCATAATACCGACTTAAGTACAAGAGGACTGACTCATCATACTGTCTATGTTTTGAGTCTTTCCTGTGAGTTCAGTTTTAGATTCCGATGCTTCACTTCAGGTTTACTGTATCCCTTGGACATTCTTATTGACGATGAAACACAGAAATTGCATCGGAATTAAATACAATAGGCACAATGCCGGCTTAAGTAAAAGAAGACTGACTCTTCTTACTGTCTATGTTTTGAACTTTTCCTGTGAGACCTGTTTTAGATTACGATGCTTCACTTCAGCTTTACTGTATCCCTTGGACCTTCTTATTGACGATAAAACACAGATATTGCATCGGAATGAAATACAAAAGGCACAATGGCGACTTAAGTACAAGAAGACTGACTCTTCTTACTATCTATGCTTTGAACCTTTCCTGTGAGGCCTGTTTTAGATTACGATGCTTCATCTCATGTTTGCTGTATCCCTTGGGCCTTCTTATTGACGAGGAAACAGAGAAATTGCATCCGTATTAAATTCAAAAATCACAATGCCGACTTAAGTACAGGAAGACTGACTCTTATTACTGTGTATGTTTTTAGCCTTTCCTGTGAGACCAGTTTTAGATTCCGATGCTTCACTTCAGGTTTACTGTATTCCTTATACCTTATTATTGACGATGAAACACAGAAATTGCATCGGAATTAAATACAAACGGCACAATGCCAACTTAAGTACAAGAAAACTGATTCTTCTTACTGTCTATGCTTTGAGACATTCCTGTGAGTTCAGTTTTAGATTCCGATGTGTCACTTCAGGTTTACTGTATATCTTGGACCTTCTTATTGACGATGAAACACAGAAATTGCATCGGAATGAAATACAAAAGGCACAATGCCGACTTAAGTACTAGAAGACTGACTCTTATTAATGTCTATGTTTTGAACTTTTCCTGTGAGACCTGTTTTAGATTACGATGCTTCACTTCAGGTTTACTGTATCCCTTGGACCTTCTTATTGACGATGAAACACAGAAATTGCATCGGAATTAAATACAAAAGCACAATGCCGACTGAAGTACAAGAGGACTGACTCTTCTTACATTCTATGATTTGGACCTTTCCTGTGAGTTAAGTTTTAGATTCCGATGCTTCACTTCAGGTTTACTGTATTCCTTGGACCTTCATATTGACGATGAAACACAGAAATGTCATCGGAATGAAATACAAAAGGCACAATGCCAACTTAAGTACAAGAGGACTGACTCTTCCTACATTCTATGATTTGAACATTTCCTGTGAGACCAGTTTTAGATTCCGATGCTTCTTTTCAGGTTTACTGTATCCCTTGGTCCTTCGTATTGATGATGAAACACAGAAATTGCAACGGAATTTAATACAAAAGGCATAATACCGACTTAAGTACAAGAGGACTGACTCATCATACTGCCTATGTTTTGAGCCTTTCATGTGAGACCAGTTTTAGATTCCGATGCTTCACTTCAGGTTTACTGTATTCCTTATACCTTATTATTGACGATGAAACACAGAAATTGCATCGGAATTAAATACAAAAGGCACAATGCCGACTTAAGTACAAGAAAACTGATTCTTCTTACTGTCTATGTTTTGAGCCTTTCCTGTGAGACAAGTTTTAGATACCGATGCTTCATTTCAGGTATACTGTGTCCCTCGTACCTTCTTATTGACGATGAAACACAGAAATTGCATCGGAAATTAATACAAAATCACAATGACGACCTAAGTACAAGAGGCTTGAATCTTCTTACATTCTATGATTTGAACCTTCCCAGTGAGACCAGTTTTAGATTTCGATGTTTCACTTCAGTTGTACTGCATCGGAATTTAATGGAAAAGGCAAAATGGTGGCTTAAGTTCAAGAAGACTGACTCTTCTTGCTGTCTATGCTTTGAACCTTTCCTGTGCGACCAGTTTTAGAATACGATGCTTCACTTCAGGTTTACTGTATCCCTTGGACATTCATATTGACGATACAACATAGAAATAGTATCGGAATTAAATACAAAAGGCACAATGCCGATTAAGTACAATAGGACTGACTCTTCTCACATTCTATGATTTGAACCTTTCCTGACATATCAGTTTTAGATTCCGATGCTTCACTTCAGGATTACTGTATCCCTTGAACCTTCTTATTGATGAAGAGACATATAAACTGCATCGGAATCAACTACAACTGGCGCAATGCCGATTCAAGTACAAGAGCATAGACACTTCTTACATTCTATGATTTTAGCCTTTCCTGTGAGACCAGTTTTAGATATCGATGCTTCACTTCAGGTATACTATATCCTTTGGACCTTCTTGTTAACGATGAAACACAGAAATTGTATCGGAATTAAATACAAAATTCACAATGCCAGCTTAAGTACAAGAAGACTGACTCTTCTTACTGTCTATGTTTTGAACCTTTCCTGTGAAACCCGTTTTAGATTCCGATGCTTCACTTCAGGTTTACTGTATCCCTTGGACCTTCTAATTGACGACGATAACACAGATATTGCATCGGAATTAAATACAACAGGCACAATGCCGACCTAAGTACAAGAGGACTGACTACTCTTACATTCTATTATTTGTTTTGATCTTTACCTGTGAGATCAGTTTTAGATACCGATACCCTATTTCAGGTTTACTGTATCCCTTGGACCTTCTAATTGACGATGAAATAGAGATATTGCATCCGTATTAAATACAAAAGGCACAATGCCGTCTGAAGTACAAGCTGACTGACTCCTCTTACTGTCTATGTTTTGAACCTTCCCTGTGAGTCCAGTTTTTGATTCCGATGCTTTACTTCAGGTTTACTGTATCCCTTGGACTTTCTTATGGACGATGAAACACAGAAATTGCATCGGAATTAAATACAAAAGTCACAATGCCGACTTAAGTTCAAGACGACTGATTCTTCATACTGTCTATGCTTTTAACCTATCCTGTGAGACCAGTTTTAGATTCCGATGCTACTCTTCAGGTTTACTGTATTCCTTATACCTTATTATTGACGATGAAACACAGAAATTGCATCGGAATTAAATACAAAAGTCACAATGCCGACTTAAGTTCAAGAAGACTGACTCTTCTTACTGTCTATGTTTTGAACCTTTCCTGTGAGGCCTGTTTTAGATTAGGATGCTTCATTTCAGGTTTGCAGTATCCCATGAACCTTCTTATTGACAATGAAGCAGAGAAATTGCAATCGTATTAAATACAAAAATCAAAATGCCGCCTTAAGTACAAGAAGTCTGACTCTTCTTACTGCCTATGTTTCGAGCCTTTCCTGTGAGACCAGTTTTAGATTCCGATGCTTCACTTCTGGTTTACTGTATTCCTTGGACCATAGTATTGACGATGAAACAGAGAAATTGCATCGGAATTAAATACAAATGCCACAATGCCGACTTAAGTAAGAGTAGACTGACTCTTCATACTGTCTATGTTTTGAGCCTCTTCTGTGAGACAAGTTTTATATACCGTTGCTTCAATTCAGCTATACTGTGTCCCTCGGACCTTCTTATTGACGATGAAACAAAGAAATTGCATCGGAAATTAATACAAAAGCACAACGCCGACTTAAGTACAAGAGACTTGAATCGTCTTACATTCTATGATTTGAACCTTTCTAGTGAGACCAATTTAGATTTCGATGTTTCACTTCAGGTTTACTGCATTGGACTTTAATGCAAAAGGCAAAATGGTGACTTTAGTTCAAGAAGACTGACTCTTCTTGCTGTCTATATTTTGAACCCTTCCTGTGCGACCGATTTCTTGATTCCGATGCTTCACTTCAAGTTTACTGTATCCCTTGGACATTTATATTGACGGTAAAACTCAGAAATAGCATCAGAAATAAATACAAAAGGCACAATGCCGACTTAAGTACAAGAAGACTGACTCTTATTACTGTGTATGTTTTTAGCCTTTCCTGTGAAACCAGTTTTAGATATCGATGCTTCACTTCAGGTTTACTATATCCTTAGGACCTTCTTATTGACGATGAAACACAGATATTGCATCGGAATAAAATACAAAAGGCACAATGCCGGCTTATGTACAAAAACACTGACTCTCTTTACTGTCTATGTATTGAACCTTTCCTGTGCAACCTGTTTTAGATTCCGATGCTTCACTTCAGGTTTACTGTATCCCTTGGACCTTCGAATTGACGACGATAACACAGATATTGCATCGGAATTAAATATAAAAGGCACAATGCCGACATAAGTACATGAACACTGACCCTTCTTACATTCTATGATTTGAGCCATTCCTGTGAGGCCAGTTTTAGATTCCGATGCTTCACTTCATGTTTAATGTATCCCTTGGTCCTTCATATTGACGATGAAACACAGAAATTGCATCGGAATTAAATACAAAAGGCACAATGCCGACTTAAGTACAAGAAGACTGACTCTTGTGACTGTCTATGTTTTGAACTTTTCCTGTGAGACCTGTTTTAGATTACGATGCTTCACTTCAGGTTTACTGTATCCCTTGGACCTTCTTATTGACGATGAAACACAGATATTGCATCGGAATTAAATACAAAAGGCACAATGGCGACTTAAATACTAGAAGACTGACTCTTCTTACTGTCTATGTTTTGAACCTTTCCTGTGAGGCCTGCTTTAGATTACGATGCTTCACTTCAGGTTTACTGTATCTGTTGGACCTTCTTATTGACGATGTAACACAGAAATTGCATCGGAATTAAAAACAAAATGCACAATGCCGACTTAAGTACAAGAAGACTGATTCTTCTTACTGTCTATGTTTTGAGACATTCCTGTGAGTTCAGTTTTACATTCCGATGCTTCACTTCAGGTTAATGTATCCCTTGGACCTTCTTATTGACGATGAAACAGAGAAATTGCATCGGAATTAAATACAAAAGTCACAATGCCGACTTAAGTTCAAGACGACTGACACTTCTTACTGTCTATGCTTTGAACCTTTCCTGTGAGGCCTGTTTTAGATTACGGTGCTTCATTTCAGGTTTGCTGTATCCCATGGACCTTCTTATTGGCGATGAAACAGAGAAATTGCATTCGTATTAAATACAAAAATCACAATGCCGACTTAAGTACAAGAAGACTGACTCTTCTTACTGCCTATGTTTTGAGCCTTTCCTGTGAGACCAGTCTTAGATTCCGATGCTTCACTTCTGGTTTATTGTATTCCTTGGACCACAGTATTGACGATGAAACAGAGAAATTGCATCGGAATTAAATACAAATGCCACAATGCCGACTTAAGTAAGAGTAGACTGACTCTTCATACTGTCTATGTTATGAGCCTCTCCTGTGAGACAAGTTTTAGATACCGTTGCTTCATTTCAGGTATACTGTGTCAATCGGACCTTCTTATTGACGATGAAACAAAGAAATTGCATCGGAAATTAATACAAAAGCACAATGCCGACTTAAGTACATGAGGCTTGAATCGTGTTACATTCTATGATTTGAACCTTTCTAGTGAGACCAATTTTAGATTTCGATGTTTCACTTCAGGTTTACTGCATCGGACGTTAATGCAATAGGCAAAATGGTGACTTAAGTTCAAGAAGACTGACTCTTCTTGCTGTCTATGATTTGAACCCTTCCTGTGAGATCAGTTTTAGATACCGATACTTCATTTCAGGTTTACTGTATCCCTTGGACCTACTAATTGACGATGAAACAGAGATATTGCATCTGTATTAAATACAAAAGGCACAATGCCGTCTGAAGTACAAGAAGACTGTCTCTTCTTACTGTCTATGTTTTGAACCTTCCCTGTGAGTCCAGTTTTTGATTCCGATGCTTTACTTCGGGTTTACTGTATCCCTTGGACTTTCTTATTGACGATGAAACACAGAAATTGCATCGGAATTAAATACAAAAGTCACAATGCCGAATTAAGTTCAAGACGACTGATTCATCATACTGTCTATGTTTTGAGACATTCCTGTGAGTTCAGTTTTAGATTCCGATGGTTCACTTCAGGTTTACTGTATCCCTTGGACCTTCTTATTGACGATGAAACACAGAAATTGCATCGGAATTAAATACAAAAGTCACAATGCCGACTTAAGCTCAAGACGACTGATTCTTCATACTGTCTATGTTTTGAGACATTCCTGTGAGTTCAGTTTTAGATTCCGATGCTTCAATTCAGGTTTACTGTATCCCTGGGACCTTCTAATTGATGATGATAACACAGATATTGCATCGGAATTAAATACAAAAGGCACAATGCCGACCTAAGAAAAAGAGGACTGACTATTCTTACATTCTATGATTTGTTTTGATCCTTACCTGTGAGATCAGTTTTAGATACCGATACTTCATTTCAGGTTTACTGTATCCCTTGGACCTACTAATTGACGATGAAACAGAGATATTGCATCCGTATTAAATACAAAAGGCACAATGCCGTCTGAAGTACAAGAAGACTGATTCTTCATACTGTCTATGCTTTTATCCTATCCTGTGAGACCAGTTTTAGATTCCGATACTACACTTCAGGTTTACTGTATCCGTTGGACCTTCTTATTGACGATGAAACACAGAAAGTGCATCGGCATTAAATACAAAATGCACAATGCCGACTTAAGTACAAGAAGACTGATTCTTCTTACTGTCTATGTTTTGAGACATTCCTGTGAGTTCAGTTTTAGATACCGATGCTTCACTTCAGGTTTACTGTATCCCTTGGACCTTCTTATTGACGATGAAACACAGAAATTGCATCGGAATTAATTACAAAAGTCACAATGCCGACTTAAGTTCAAGACAACCGATTCTTCATACTGTCTATGCTTTTAACCTATCCTGTGAGACCAGTTTTAGATTCCGATGCTACACTTCAGGTTTACTGTATCCGTTGGACCTTCTTATTGACGATGAAACACAGATATTGCATCGGAATTAAATACAAAATGCACAATGCCGACTTAAGTACAAGAAGACTGACTATTCTTCCTGTCTATGCTTTGAACCTTTCCTTTGAGGCCTGTTTTAGATTACGATGCTTCATTTCAGGTTTGCTGTATCCCATGGACCTTCTTATTGACGATAAAACAGAGAAATTGCATTCGTATTAAATACAAAAATCACAATGCCGACTTAAGTACAAGAAGTCTGACCCTTCTTACTGCCTATGTTTTGAGCCTTTCCTGTGAGACCAGTTTTAGATTCCGATGCTTCACTTCTGGTTTATTGTATTCCTTGGTCCATAGTATTGACGATGAAAGAGAGAAATTGCATCGGAAATAAATACAAATGCCACAATGCCGACTTAAGTAAGAGTAGACTGACTCTTCATACTGTCTATGTTTTGAGCCTCTCCTGTGTGACAAGTTTTAGATACCGTTGCTTCATTTCAGGTATACTGTGTCAATCGGACCTTCTTATTGACGATGAAACAAAGAAATTGCATCGGAAATTAATACAAAAGCACAATGCCGACTTAAGTACATGAGGCTTGAATCGTGTTACATTCTATGATTTGAACCTTTCTAGTGAGACCAATTTTAGATTTCGATGTTTCACTTCAGGTTTACTGCATCGGACTTCAATGCAAAAGGCAAAATGGTGACTTAAGTTCAAGAAGACTGACTCTTCTTGCTGTCTATGTTTTGAACCCTTCCTGTGCGACCGATTTTTTGATTCCGATGCTTCACTTCAGGTTTACTGTATCCCTTGGACATTCATATTGACGATAAAACTCAGAAATAGCATCAGAAATAAATACAAAAGGCACAATGCCGACTTACGTACGTGAAGACTGACTCTTGTTACTGTCTATGATTTAAAAGTTTCCTGTGAGACCTGTTTTAGATACCGATGCGTCATTTCAGGTTTAATGTGTCTCTTGGACCTTCTTATTGACGATGAAACAAAGAAATTGCATCCGTATTATATACAAAAGGCACAATGCCGACTTATGTACAGGAAGACTGACTCTTATTACTGTGTATGTTTTTAGCCTTTCCTGTGAGACCAGTTTTAGATTCCGATGCTTCACTTCAGGTTTACTGTATTCCTTATACCTTATTATTGACGATGAATCACAGAAATTGCATCGGAATTAAATACAAAAGGCACAATGCCGACTTAAGTACAAGAAAACTGATTCTTCTTGCTCTCTATGCTTTGAGACATTCCTTTGAGTTCAGTTTTAGATTCCGATGTGTCACTTCAGGTTCACTGTATATCTTGGTCCTTCTTATTGACGATGAAACACAGAAATTGCATCGGAATGAAATACAAAAGGCACAATGCCGACTTAAGTACTAGAAGACTGACTCTTTTACTGTCTATGTTCTGAACTTTTCCTGTGAGACCTGTTTTAGATTACGATGCTTCACTTCAGGTTTACTGTATCCCTTGGACCTTCTTATTGACGATGAAACACAGAAATTGCATCGGAATTAAATACAAAAGGCACAATTCCGGCTTAAGTAAAAGAAGACTGACTCTTCTTACTGTCTATGTTTTGAACTTTTCCTGTGAGACCTGTTTTAGATTACGATGCTTCACTTCAGGTTTACTGTATCCCTTGGACCTTCTTATTGACGATAAAACACAGATATTGCATCGGAATGAAATACAAAAGGCACAATGGCGACTTAAGTACAAGAAGACTGCCTCTTCTTACTATCTATGCTTTGAACCTTTCCTGTGAGGCCTGTTTTAGATTACGATGCTTCATTTCATGTTTGCTGTATCCCTTGGGCCTTCTTATTGACGATGAAACAGAGAAATTGCATCCGTATTAAATACAAAAATCACAATGCCGACTTAAGTACAAGAAGTCTGACTCTTCTTACTGCCTATGCTTTGAGCCTTTCCTGTGACACCAGTTTTAGATTCCGATGCTTCACTTCAGGTTCACTGTATTCCTTGGACCATATTATTAACGATGAAACAGAGAAATTGCATCCATATTAAATACAAAAGTCAGAATGCCGACTTAAGTACATGAAGTCTGACTCTTCTTACTGTCTATGTTTTGAGCCTTTCCTGTGAGACAAGTTTTAGATACCGATGCTTCATTTCAGGTATACTGTGTCCCTCGTACCTTCTTATTGACGATGAAACACAGAAATTGCATCGGAAATTAATACAAAATCACAATGATGACCTAAGTACAAGAGGCTTGAATCTTCTTACATTCTATGATTTGAACCTTCCAAGTGAGACCAGTTTTAGATATCGATGTTTGACTTCAGTTGTACTGCATCGGAATTTAATGCAAAAGGCAAAATGGTGACTTAAGTTCAAGAAGACTGACTCTTCTTGCTGTCTATCCTTTGAACCTCTCCTGTGCGACCAGGTTTAGATTCCGATGCTTCACTTCAGGTTTACTGTATCCCTTGGACATTCATATTGACGATACAACATAGAAATAGTATCGGAATTAAATACAAAAGGCACAATGCCGATTAAGTACAATAGGACAGACTCTTCTCACATTCTATGATTTGAACCTTTCCTGTTCGTATCAGTTTTGATTCCGATGCTTCACTTCAGGATTACTGTATCCCTTGAACCTTCTTATTGATGAAGAGACATATAAACTGCATCGGAATCAAATACAACAGGCGCATTGCCGATTCAAGTACAAGCGCATAGACACTTCTTACATTCTATGATTTTAGCCTTTCCTGTGAAACCAGTTTTTGATATCGATGCTTCACTTCAGGTTTACTATATCCTTTGGACCTTCTTATTAACGATGAAACACAGAAATTGTATCGGAATTAAATACAAAATTCACAATGCCGGCTTAAGTTCAAGAAGACTGACTCTTCTTACTGTCTATGTTTTGAACCTTTCCTGTGAAACCCGTTTTAGATTCCGATGCTTCACTTCAGGTTTACTGTATCCCTTGGACCTTCTAATTGACGACGATAACACAGTTATTGCATCGGAATTAAATACAACAGGCACAATGCCGACCTAAGTACAAGAGGACTGACTATTCTTACATTCTATGATTTGTTTTGATCATTACCTGTGAGATCAGTTTTAGATACCGATACTTCATTTCAGGTTTACTGTATCCCTTGGACCTTCTAATTGACGATGAAACAGAGATATTGCATCCGTATTATATACAAAAGGCACAATGCCGTCTGAAGTACAAGAAGACTGACTCCTCTTACTGTCTATGTTTTGAACCTTCCCTGTGAGTCCAGTTTTTGATTCCGATGCTTTACTTCAGGTTTACTGTATCCCTTGGACTTTCTTATGGACGATGAAACACAGAAATTGCATCGGAATTAAATACAAAAAACACAATGCCGACTTAAGTACAAGAAGACTGATTCTTCATACTGTCTATGCTTTTAACCTATCCTGTGAGACCAGTTTTAGATTCCGATGCTACACTTCAGGTTTACTGTATCCGTTGGACCTTCTTATTGACGATGAAACACAGAAATTGCATCGGAATAAATACAAAATGCACAATGCCGACTTAAGTACTAGAAGACTGACTCTTTTACTGTCTATGTTCTGAACTTTTCCTGTGAGACCTGTTTTAGATTACGATGCTTCACTTCAGGTTTACTGTATCCCTTGGACCTTCTTATTGACGATGAAACACAGAAATTGCATCGGAATTAAATACAAAAGGCACAATTCCGGCTTAAGTAAAAGAAGACTGACTCTTCTTACTGTCTATGTTTTGAACTTTTCCTGTGAGACCTGTTTTAGATTACGATGCTTCACTTCAGGTTTACTGTATCCCTTGGACCTTCTTATTGACGATAAAACACAGATATTGCATCGGAATGAAATACAAAAGGCACAATGGCGACTTAAGTACAAGAAGACTACCTCTTCTTACTATCTATGCTTTGAACCTTTCCTGTGAGGCCTGTTTTAGATTACGATGCTTCATTTCAGGTTTGCTGTATCCCATGAACCTTCTTATTGACGATGAAACAGAGAAATCGCAATCGTATTAAATACAAAAATCACAATGCCGACTTAAGTACAAGAAGTCTGACTCTTCTTACTGCGTATGTTTTGAGCCTTTCCTGTGAGACCAGTTTTAGATTCCGATGCTTCACTTCTGGTTTACTGTATTCCTTGGACCATAGTATTGACGATGAAACAGAGAAATTGCATCGGAATTAAATACAAATGCCACAATGCCGACTTAAGTAAGAATAGACTGACTCTTCATACTGTCTATATTTTGAGACTCTTCTGTGAGACAAGTTTTAGATACCGTTGCTTCATTTCAGGTATACTGTGTCCCCCGGAACTTCTTATTGACGATGAAACAAAGAAATTGCATCGGAAATTAATACAAAAGCACAACGCCGACTTATGTACAAGAGACTTGAATCGTCTTACATTCTATGATTTGAACCTTTCTAGTGAGACCAATTTTAGATTTCGATGTTTCACTTCAGGTTTACTGCATTGGACTTTAATGCAAAAGGCAAAATGGTGACTTAAGTTCAAGAAGACTGACTCTTCTTGCTGTCTATATTTTGAACCCTTCCTGTGCGACCGATTTTTTGATTCCGATGCTACACTTCAGGTTTACTGTATCCCTTAGACATTCATATTGACGATAAAACTCAGAAATAGCATCAGAAATAAATACAAAAGGCACAATGCCGACTTACGTACGTGAAGACTGACTCTTGTTACTGTCTATGATTTAAAAGTTTCCTGTGAGACCTGTTTTAGATACCGATGCGTCATTTCAGGTTTAATGTGTCTCTTGGACCTTCTTATTGACGATGAAACAAAGAAATTGCATCCGTATTATATACAAAAGGCACAATGCCGACTTAAGTACAGGAAGACTGACTCTTATTACTGTGTATGCTTTTAGCCTTTCCTGTGAGACCAGTTTTAGATTCCGATGCTTCACTTCAGGTTTACTGTATTCCTTATACCTTATTATTGACGATGAAACACGGAAATTGCATCGAAATTAAATACAAAAGGCACAATGCCGACTTAAGTACAAGAAAACTGATTCTTCTTACTGTCTATGCTTTGAGACATTCCTGTGAGTTCAGTTTTAGATTCCGATGTGTCACTTCAGGTTTACTGTATATCTTGGACCTTCTTATTGACGATGAAACACAGAAATTGCATCGGAATGAAATACAAAAGGCACAATGCCGACTTAAGTACTAGAAGTCTGACTCTTTTACTGTCTATGTTTTGAACTTTTCCTGTGAGACCTGTTTTAGATTACGATGCTTCACTTCAGGTTTACTGTATCCCTTGGACATTCTTATTGACGATGAAACACAGAAATTGCATCGGAATTAAATACAAAAGCACAATGCCGACTGAAGTACAAGAGGACTGATTGTTCTTACATTCTATGATTTGGACCTTTCCTGTGAGTTAAGTATTAGATTCCGATGCTTCACTTCAGGTTTACTGTATTCCTTGGACCTTCATATTGGCGATGAAACACAGAAATGTCATCGGAATGAAATACAAAAGGCACAATGCCAACTGAAGTACAAGAGGACTGACTCTTCCTACATTCTATGATTTGAACATTTCCTGTGAGACCAGTTTTAGATTCCGATGCTTCTTTTCAGGTTTACTGTATCCCTTGGTCCTTCATATTGATAATGAAACACAGAAATTGCAACGGAATTTAATACAAAAGGCATAATACCGACTTAAGTACAAGAGGACTGACTCATCATACTGTCTATGTTTTGAGACTTTCCTGTGAGTTCAGTTTTAGATTCCGATGCTTCACTTCAGGTTTACTGTATCCCTTGGACCTTCTTATTGACGATGAAACACAGAAATTGCATCGGAATTAAATACAAAAGGCACAATGCCGGCTTAAGTAAAAGAAGACTGACTCTTCTTACTGTCTATGTTTTGAACTTTTCCTGTGAGACCTGTTTTAGATTACGATGCTTCACTTCAGGTTTACTGTATCCCTTGGACCTTCTTATGGACGATAAAACACAGATATTGCATCGGAATGAAATACAAAAGGCACAATGGCGACTTAAGTACAAGAAGACTGACTCTTCTTACTATCTATGCTTTGAACCTTTCCTGTGAGACCTGTTTTAGATTACGATGCTTCATTTCATGTTTGCTGTATCCCTTGGGCCTTCTTATTGACGATGAAATAGAGAAATTGCATCCGTATTAAATACAAAAATCACAATGCCGACTTAAGTACAAGAAGTCTGACTCTTCTTACTGCCTATGCTTTGAGCCTTTCCTGTGAGACCAGTATTTGATTCCGATGCTTCACTTCAGGTTTACTGTATTCCTTGGACCATATTATTAACGATGAAACAGAGAAATTGCATCCATATTAAATACAAAAGTCAGAATGCCGACTTAAGTACAAGAAGTCTGACTCTTCTTACTGTCTATGTTTTGAGCCTTTCCTGTGAGACAAGTTTTAGATACCGATGCTTCATTTCAGGTATACTGTGTCCCTCGTACCTTCTTATTGACGATGAAACACAGAAATTGCATCGGAAATTAATACAAAATCACAATGACGACCTAAGTACAAGAGGCTTGAATCTTCTTACATTCTATGATTTGAACCTTCCAAGTGAGACCAGTTTTAGATTTCGATGTTTCACTTCAGTTGTACTGCATCGGAATTTAATGCAAATGGCAAAATGGTGACTTAAGTTCAAGAAGACTGACTCTTCTTGCTGTCTATGCTTTGAACCTCTCCTGTGCGACCAGGTTTAGATTCCGATGCTTCACTTCAGGTTTACTGTATCCCTTGGACATTCATATTGACGATACAACATAGAAATAGTATCGGAATTAAATACAAAAGGCACAATGCCGATTAAGTACAATAGGACTGACTCTTCTCACATTCTATGATTTGAATCTTTCCTGTTCATATCAGTTTTGATTCCGATGCTTCACTTCAGGATTACTGTATCCCTTGAACCTTCTTATTGATGAAGAGACATATAAACTGCATCGGAATCAAATACAACAGGCGCAATGCCGATTCAAGTACAAGAGCATAGACACTTCTTACATTCTATGATTTTAGCCTTTCCTGTGAGACCAGTTTTAGATATCGATGCTTCACTTCAGGTTTACTATATCCTTTGGACCTTCTTATTAACGATGAAACACAGAAATTGTATCGGAATTAAATACAAAATTCACAATGCCGGCTTAAGTTCAAGAAGACTGACTCTTCTTACTGTCTATGTTTTGAACCTTTCCTGTGAAACCCGTTTTAGATTCCGATGCTTCACTTCAGGTTCACTGTATCCCTTGGACCTTCAAATTGACGACGATAACACAGATATTGCATCGGAATTAAATACAACAGGCACAATGCCGACCTAAGTACAAGAGGACTGACTATTCTTACATTCTATGATTTGTTTTGATCATTACCTGTGAGATCAGTTTTAGATACCGATACTTCATTTCAGGTTTACTGTATCCCTTGGACCTTCTAATTGACGATGAAACAGAGATATTGCATCCGTATTAAATACAAAAGGCACAATGCCGTCTGAAGTACAAGAAGACTGACTCCTCTTACTGTCTATGTTTTGAACCTTCCCTGTGAGTCCAGTTTTTGATTCCGATGCTTTACTTCAGGTTTACTGTATCCCTTGGACTTTCTTATGGACGATGAAACACAGAAATTGCATCGGAATCAAATACAAAAAACACAATGCCGACTTAAGTACAAGAAGACTGATTCTTCATATTGTCTAAGCTTTTAACCTATCCTGTGAGACCAGTTTTAGATTCCGATGCTACACTTCAGGTTTACTGTATCCGTTGGACCTTCTTATTGACGATGAAACACAGAAATTGCATCGGAATTAAATACAAAATGCACAATGCCGACTTAAGTAGAAGAAGACTGATTCTTCTTACTGTCTATGTTTTGAGACATTCCTGTGAGTTCAGTTTTAGATTCCGATGCTTCACTTCAGGTTTACTGTATACCTTGGACCTTCTTATTGACGATGAAACACAGAAATTGCATCGGAATTAAATACAAAAGTCACAAAGCCGACTTAAGTTCAAGAAGACTGACCCTTCTTACTGTCTATGTTTTGAACATTTCCTGTGAGACCTGTTTTAGATGACGATGCTTCACTTCAAGTTTACTGTATCCCATGGACCTTCTAATTGACGATGAAACACAGATATTGCATCGGAATTAAATTCAAAAGGCACAATGGCGACTTAAGTACTAGAAGACAGACTCTTCTTACTGTCTATGCTTTGAACCTTTCCTGTGAGGCATGTTTTAGATTACGATGCTTCATTTCAGGTTTGCTGTATCCCATGAACCTTCTTATTGACGATGAAACAGAGAAATCGCAATCGTATTAAATACAAATATCACAATGCCGACTTAAGTACAAGAAGTCTGACTCTTCTTACTGCCTATGTTTTGAGCCTTTCCTGTGAGACCAGTTTTAGATTCCGATGCTTCACTTCTGGTTTACTGTATTCCTTGCACCATAGTATTGACGATGAAACAGAGAAATTGCATCGGAATTAAATACAAATGCCACAATGCCGACTTAAGTAAGAATAGACTGACTCTTCATACTGTCTATGTTTTGAGCCTCTTCTGTGAGACAAGTTTTAGATACCGTTGCTTCATTTCAGGTATACTGTGTCCCCCGGACCTTCTTATTGACGATGAAACAAAGAAATTGCATCGGAAATTAATACAAAAGCACAACGCCGACTTAAGTACAAGAGACTTGAATCGTCTTACATTCTATGATTTGAACCTTTCTAGTGAGACCAATTTTAGATTTCGATGTTTCACTTCAGGTTTACTGCATTGGACTTTAATGCAAAAGGCAAAATAGTGACTTAAGTTCAAGAAGACTGACTCTTCTTGCTGTCTATATTTTGAACCCTTCCTGTGCGACCGATTTTTTTTTTTCCGATGCTTCACTTCAGGTTTACTGTATCCCTTAGACATTCATATTGACGATAAAACTCAGAAATAGCATCAGAAATAAATACAAAAGGCACAATGCCGACTTACGTACGTGAAGACTGACTCTTGTTACTGTCTATGATTTAAAAGTTTCCTGTGAGACCTGTTTTAGATACCGATGCGTCATTTCAGGTTTAATGTGTCTCTTGGACCTTCTTATTGACGATGAAACAAAGAAATTGCATCCGTATTATATACAAAAGGCACAATGCCGACTTAAGTACAGGAAGACTGACTCTTATTACTGTGTATGTTTTTAGCCTTTCCTGTGAGACCAGTTTTAGATTCCGATGCTTCACTTCAGGTTTACTGTATTCCTTATACGTTATTATTGACGATGAAACACGGAAATTGCATCGGAATTAAATACAAAAGGCACAATGCCGACTTAAGTACAAGAAAACTGATTCTTGTTACTGTCTATGCTTTGAGACATTCCTGTGAGTTCAGTTTTAGATTCCGATGCTTCACTTCAGGTTTACTGTATCCCTTGGACCTTCTTATTGACGATGAAACACAGAAATTGCATCGGAATTAAATACAAAAGGCACAATGCCGGCATAAGTAAAAGAAGACTGACTCTTCTTACTGTCTATGTTTTGAACTTTTCCTGTGAGACCTGTTTTAGATTACGATGCTTCACTTCAGGTTTGCTGTATCCCTTGGACCTTCTTATTGACGATAAAACACAGATATTGCATCGGAATGAAATACAAAAGGCACAATGGCGACTTAAGTACAAGAAGACTGACTCTTCTTACTATCTATGCTTTGAACCTTTCCTGTGAGACCTGTTTTAGATTACGATGCTTCATTTCATGTTTGCTGTATCCCTTGGGCCTTCTTATTGACGATGAAACAGAGAAATTGCATCCGTATTAAATACAAAAGTCACAATGCCGACTTAAGTCCAAGAAGTCTGACTCTTCTTACTGCCTATGCTTTGAGCCTTTCCTGTGAGACCAGTTTTAGATTCCGATGCTTCACTTCAGGTTTACTGTATTCCTTGGACCATATTATTAACGATGAAACAGAGAAATTGCATCCATATTAAATACAAAAGTCAGAATGCCGACTTAAGTACAAGAAGTCTGACTCTTCTTACTGTCTATGTTTTGAGCCTTTCCTGTGAGACAAGTTTTAGATACCGATGCTTCATTTCAGGTATACTGTGTCCCTCGTACCTTCTTATTGACGATGAAACACAGAAATTGCATCGGAAATTAATACAAAATCACAATGACGACCTAAGTACAAGAGGCTTGAATCTTCTTACATTCTATGATTTGAACCTTCCAAGTGAGACCAGTTTTAGATTTCGATGTTTCACTTCAGTTGTACTGCATCGGAATATAATGCAAAAGGCAAAATGGTGACTTAAGTTCAAGAAGACTGACTCTTCTTGCTGTCTATGCTTTGAACCTCTCCTGTGCGACCAGGTTTAGATTCCGATGTTTCCCTTCAGGTTTACTGTATCCCTTGGACATTCATATTGACGATACAACATAGAAATAGTATCGGAATTAAATACAAAAGGCACAATGCCGATTAAGTACAATAGGACTGACTCTTCTCACATTCTATGATTTGAACCTTTCCTGACATATCAGTTTTAGATTCCGATGCTTCACTTCAGGATTACTGTATCCCTTGAACCTTCTTATTGATGAAGAGACATATAAACTGCATCGGAATCAAATACAACTGGCGCAATGCCGATTCAAGTACAAGAGCATAGACACTTCTTACATTCTATGATTTTAGCCTTTCCTGTGAGACCAGTTTTAGATATCGATGCTTCTCTTCAGGTTTACTATATCCTTTGGACCTTCTTATTAACGATGAAACACAGAAATTGTATCGGAATTAAATACAAAATTCACAATGCCGGCTTAAGTACAAGAAGACTGACTCTTCTTGCTGTCTATATTTTGAACCCTTCCTGTGCGACCGATTTTTTGATTCCGATGCTTCACTTCAGGTTTACTGTATCCCTTGGACATTCATATTGACGATAAAACTCAGAAATAGCATCAGAAATAAATAGAAAAGGCACAATGCCGACTTACGTACGTGAAGACTGACTCTTGTTACTGTCTATGATTTAAAAGTTTCCTGTGAGACCTGTTTTAGATACCGATGCGTCATTTCAGGTTTAATGTGTCTCTTGGACCTTCTTATTGACGATGAAACAAAGAAATTGCATCCGTATTATATACAAAAGGCACAATGCCGACTTAAGTACAGGAAGACTGACTCTTATTACTGTGTATGTTTTTAGCCTTTCCTGTGAGACCAGTTTTAGATTCCGATGCTTCACTTCAGGTTTACTATTTTCCTTACACCTTATTATTGACGATGAAACACAGAAATTGCATCGGAATTAAATACAAAAGGCACAATGCCGACTTAAGTACAAGAAAACTGATTCTTCTTACTGTCTATGCTTTGAGACATTCCTGTGAGTTCAGTTTTAGATTCCGATGTGTCACTTCAGGTTTACTGTATAGCTTGGACCTTCTTATTGACGATGAAACACAGAAATTGCATCGGAATGAAATACAAAAGGCACAATGCCGACTTAAGTACTAGAAGACTGACTCTTTTACTGTCTATGTTTTGAACTTTTCCTGTGAGACCTGTTTTAGATTACGATGCTTCACTTCAGGTTTACTGTATCCCTTTGGACATTCTTATTGACGATGAAACACAGAAATTGCATCGGAATTAAATACAAAAGCACAATGCCGACTGAAGTACAAGAGGACTGATTGTTCTTACATTCTATGATTTGGACCTTTCCTGTGAGTTAAGTATTAGATTCCGATGCTTCACTTCAGGTTTACTGTATTCCTTGGACCTTCATATTGGCGATGAAACACAGAAATGTCATCGGAATGAAATACAAAAGGCACAATGCCAACTTAAGTACAAGAGGACTGACTCTTCCTACATTCTATGATTTGAACATTTCCTGTGAGACCAGTTTTAGATTCCGATGCTTCTTTTCAGGTTTACTGTATCCCTTGGTCCATCGTATTGATAATGAAACACAGAAATTGCAACGGAATTTAATACAAAAGGCATAATACCGACTTAAGTACAAGAGGACTGACTCATCATACTGTCTATGTTTTGAGACTTTCCTGTGAGTTCAGTTTTAGATTCCGATGCTTCACTTCAGGTTTACTGTATCCCTTGGACCTTCTTATTGACGATGAAACACAGAAATTGCATCGGAATTAAATACAAAAGGCACAATGCCGGCTTAAGTAAAAGAAGACTGACTCTTCTTACTGTCTATGTTTTGAACTTTTCCTGTGAGACCTGTTTTAGATTACGATGCTTCACTTCAGGTTTACTGTATCCCTTGGACCTTCTTATTGACGATAAAACACAGATATTGCATCGGAATGAAATACAAAAGGCACAATGGCGACTTAAGTACAAGAAGACTGACTCTTCTTACTGCCTATGCTTTGAGCCTTTCCTGTGAGACCAGTTTTAGATTCCGATGCTTCACTTCAGGTTTACTGTATTCCTTGGACCATATTATTAACGATGAAACAGAGAAATTGCATCCATATTAAATACAAAAGTCAGAATGCCGACTTAAGTACAAGAAGTCCGACTCTTCTTACTGTCTATGTTTTGAGCCATTCCTGTGAGACAAGTTTTAGATACCGATGCTTCATTTCAGGTATACTGTGTCCCTCGTACCTTCTTATTGACGATGAAACACAGAAATTGCATCGGAAATTAATACAAAATCACAATGACGACCTAAGTACAAGAGGCTTGAATCTTCTTACATTCTATGATTTGAACCTTCCAAGTGAGACCAGTTTTAGATTTCGATGTTTCACTTCAGTTGTACTGCATCGGAATTTAATGCAAAAGGCAAAATGGTGACTTAAGTTCAAGAAGACTGACTCTTCTTGCTGTCTATGCTTTGAACCTCTCCTGTGCGACCAGGTTTAGATTCCGATGCTTCACTTCAGGTTTACTGTATCCCTTGGACATTCATATTGACGATGCAACATAGAAATAGTATCGGAATTAAATACAAAACGCACAATGCCGATTAAGTACAATAGGACTGACTCTTCTCACATTCTATGATTTGAACCTTTCCTGACATATCAGTTTTAGATTCCGATGCTTCACTTCAGGATTACTGTATCCCTTGAACCTTCTTATTGATGAAGAGACATATAAACTGCATCGGAATCAAATACAACTGGCGCAATGCCGATTCAAGTACAAGAGCATAGACACTTCTTTCATTCTATGATTTTAGCCTTTCCTGTGAGACCAGTTTTAGATATCGATGCTTCTCTTCAGGTTTACAATATCCTTTGGACCTTCTTATTAACGATGAAACACAGAAATTGTATCGGAATTAAATACAAAATTCACAATGCCGGCTTAAGTACAAGAAGACTGACCCTTCTTACTGTCTATGTTTTGAACCTTTCCTGTGAAACCCGTTTTAGATTCCGATGCTTCACTTCAGGTTTACTGGATCCCTTGGACCTTCTAATTGACGACGATAACACAGATATTGCATCGGAATTAAATACAACAGGCACAATGCCGACCTAAGTACAAGAGGACTGACTATTCTTACATTCTATGATTTGTTTTGATCCTTACCTGTGAGATCAGTTTTAGATACCGATACTTCATTTCAGGTTTACTGTATCCCTTGGACCTTCTAATTGACGATGAAACAGAGATATTGCATCCGTATTAAATACAAAAGGCACAATGCCGTCTGAAGTACAAGAAGACTGACTCTTATTACTGTGTATGTTTTAGCCTTTCCTGTGAGACCAGTTTTAGATTCCGATGCTTCACTTCAGGTTTACTGTATTCCTTACACCTTATTATTGACGATGCAACACAGAAATTACATCGGAATTAAATACAAAAGGCACAATGCCGACTTAAGTACAAGAAAACTGATTCTTCTCACTGTCTATGCTTTGAGACATTCCTGTGAGTTTAGTTTTAGATTCCGATATGTCACTTCAGGTTTACTGTATATCTTGGACCTTCTTATTGACGATGAAATACAGAAATTGCATCGGAATTAAATACAAAAGGTAAAATGCCGACTTAAGTACTAGAAGACTGACTCTTATTACTGTCTATGTTTTGAACTTTTCCTGTGAGACCTGTTTTAGATTACGATGCTTCACTTTATGTTTACTGTATCCCTTTGGAACTTCTTATTGACGATGAAACACAGAAATTGCATCGGAATTAAGTACAAAAGCATAATGCCGACTGAAGTACAAGAGGACTGACTGTTCTTACATTCTATGATTTGGACCTTTCCTGTGAGTTAAGTTTTAGATTCCGATGCTTCACTTCAGGTTTACTGTATTCCTTGGACCTTCATATTGACGATGAAACACAGAAATGTCATCGGAATGAAATACAAAAGGCACAATGCCAACTTAAGTACAAGAGGACTGACTCTTCTTACATTCTATGATTTGAACATTTCCTGTGAGACCAGTTTTAGATTCCGATGCTTCTTTTCAGGTTTACTGTATCCCTTGGTCCTTCATATTGATGATGAAACACAGAAATTGCAACGGAATTTAATACAAGAGGCTTAATACCGACTTAAGTACAAGAGGACTGACTCATCATACTGTCTATGTTTTGAGACTTTCCTGTGAGTCCAGCTTCAGATTCCGATGCTTCACTTCAGGTTTACTGTATCCCTTGGACCTTCTTATTGACGATGAAACACAGAAATTGCATCGTAATTAAATACAAAAATCACAATGCCGACTTAAGTAAAAGAAGACTGACTCTTCTTACTGTCTATGTTTGAACTTTTCCTGTGAGACCTGTTTTAGATTACGATGCTTCACTTCAGTTTTACTGTATCCCTTGGACCTTCTTATTGACGATGAAACACAGATATTGCATCGGAATTAAATACAAAAGGCACAATGGCGACTTAAGTACTAGAAGACTGACTCTTCTTACTGTCTATGCTTTGAACCTTTCCTGTGAGGCCTGCTTTAGATAACGATGCTTCACTTAAGGTTTACTGTATCCGTTGGACCTTCTTATTGACGATGAAACACAGAAATTGCATCGGAATTAAATAAAAATGCACAATGCCGACTTAAGTACAAGAAGACTGATTCTTCTTACTGTCTAAGTTTTGAGACATTCCTGTGAGTTCAGTTTTAGATTCCGATGCTTCACTTCAGGTTTACTGTATCCCTTGGACCTTCTTATTGACGATGAAACACAGAAATTGCATCGGAATTAAATACAAAAGTCACAATGCCGACTTAAGTTCAAGACGACTGATTCTTCATACTGTCTATGCTTTTAACCTATCCTGTGAGACCAGTTTTAGATTCCGATGCTACACTTCAGGTTTACTGCATCCGTTGGACCTTCTTATTGACGATGAAACACAGAAATTGCATCGGAATTAAATACAAAATGCACAATGCCAACTTAAGTACAAGAAGACTGACTCTTCTTACTGTCTATGCTTTGAACCTTTCCTGTGAGGTCTGTTTTAGATTACGATGCTACATTTCAGGTTTGCTGTATCCCATGGACCTTCTTATTGGCGATGAAACAGAGAAATTGCATTCGTATTAAATACAAAAATCACAATACCGACTTAAGTACAAGAAGTCTGACTCTTCTTACTGCCGATGTTTTGAGCCTTTCCTGTGAGACCAGTCTTAGATTCCGATGCTTCACTTCTGGTTTATTGTATTCCTTGGACCATAGTATTGACGATGAAACAGAGAAATTGCATCGGAATTAAATACAAATGCCACAATGCCGGCTTAAGTAAAAGAAGACTGACTCTTCTTACTGTCTATGTTTTGAACTTTTCCTGTGAGACCTGTTTTAGATTACGATGCTTCACTTCAGGTTTACTGTATCCCTCGTACCTTCTTATTGACGATGAAACACAGAAATTACATCGGAAATTAATACAAAATCACAATGACGACCTAAGTACATGAGGCTTGAATCTTCTTACATTCTATGATTTGAACCTTCCAAGTGAGACCAGTTTTAGATTTCGATGTTTCACTTCAGTTGTACTGCATCGGAATTTAATGCAAAAGGCAAAATGGTGACTTAAGTTCAAGAAGACTGACTCTTCTTGCTGTCTATGCTTTGAACCTCTCCTGTGCGACCAGGTTTAGATTCCGATGTTTCACTTCAGGTTTACTGTATCCCTTGGACATTCATATTGACGATACAACATAGAAATAGGATCGGAATTAAATACAAAAGGCACAATGCCGATTAAGTACAATAGGACTGACTCTTCTCACATTCTATGATTTGAACCTTTCCTGACATATCAGTTTTAGATTCCGATGCTTCACTTCAGGATTACTGTATCCCTTGAACCTTCTTATTGATGAAGAGACATATAAAGTGCATCGGAATCAAATACAACTGGCGCAATGCCGATTCAAGTACAAGAGCATAGACACTTCTTACATTCTATGATTTTAGCCTTTCCTGTGAGACCAGTTTTAGATATCGATGCTTCTCTTCAGGTTTACTATATCCTTTGGACCTTCTTATTAACGATGAAACACAGAAATTGTATCGGAATTAAATACAAAATTCACAATGCCGGCTTAAGTACAAGAAGACTGACTCTTCTTGCTGTCTATATTTTGGACCCTTCCTGTGCGACCGATTTTTTGATTCCGATGCTTCACTTCAGGTTTACTGTATCCCTTGGACATTCATATTGACGATAAAACTCAGAAATAGCATCAGAAATAAATACAAAAGGCACAATGCCGACTTACGTACGTGAAGACTGACTCTTGTTACTGTCTATGATTTAAAAGTTTCCTGTGAGACCTGTTTTAGATACCGATGCGTCATTTCAGGTTTAATGTGTCTCTTGGACCTTCTTACTGACGATGAAACAAAGAAATTGCATCCGTATTATATACAAAAGGCACAATGCCGACTTAAGTACAGGAAGACTGACTCTTATTACTGTGTATGTTTTTAGCCTTTCCTGTGAGACCAGTTTTAGATTCCGATGCTTCACTTCAGGTTTACTATATTCCTTATACCTTATTATTGACGATGAAACACAGAAATTGCATCGGAATTAAATACAAAAGGCACAATGCCGACTTAAGTACAAGAAAACTGATTCTTCTTTCTGTCTATGCTTTGAGACATTCCTGTGAGTTCAGTTTTAGATTCCGATGTATCACTTCAGGTTTACTGTATATCTTGGACCTTCTTATTGACGATGAAACACAGAAATTGCATCGGAATGAAATACAAAAGGCACAATGCCGACTTAAGTACTAGAAGACTGACTCTTTTACTGTCTATGTTTTGAACTTTTCCTGTGAGACCTGTTTTAGATTACGATGCTTCACTTCAGGTTTACTGTATCCCTTTGGACATTCTTATTGACGATGAAACACAGAAATTGCATCGGAATTAAATACAAAAGCACAATGCCGACTGAAGTGCAAGAGGACTGATTGTTCTTACATTCTATGATTTGGACCTTTCCTGTGGGTTAAGTATTAGATTCCGATGCTTCACTTCAGGTTTACTGTATTCCTTGGACCTTCATATTGGCGATGAAACACAGAAATGTCATCGGAATGAAATACTAAAGGCACAATGCTAACTTAAGTACAAGAGGACTGACTCTTCCTACATTCTATGATTTGAACATTTCCTGTGAGACCAGTTTTAGATTCCGATGCTTCTTTTCAGGTTTACTGTATCCCTTGGTCCATCATATTGATAATGAAACACAGAAATTGCAACGGAATTTAATACAAAAGGCATAATACCGACTTAAGTACAAGAGGACTGACTCATCATACTGTCTATGTTTTGAGACTTTCCTGTGAGTTCAGTTTTAGATTCCGATGCTTCACTTCAGGTTTACTGTATCCCTTGGACCTTCTTATTGACGATGAAACACAGAAATTGCATCGGAATTAAATACAAAATGCACAATGCCGGCTTAAGTAAAAGAAGACTGACTCTTCTTACTGTCTATGTTTTGAACTTTTCCTGTGAGACCTGTTTTAGATTACGATGCTTCACTTCAGGTTTACTGTATCCCTTGGACCTTCTTCTTGACGATAAAACACAGATATTGCATCGGAATGAAATACAAAAGGCACAATGGCGACTTAAGTACAAGAAGACTGACTCTTCTTACTATCTATGCTTTGAACCTTTCCTGTGAGGCCTGTTTTAGATTACGATGCTTCATTTCATGTTTGCTGTGTCCCTTGGGCCTTCTTATTGACGACGAAACAGAGAAATTGCATCCGTATTAAATACAAAAATCACAATGCCGACTTAAGTACAAGAAGTCTGACTCTTCTTACTGCCTATGCTTTGAGCCTTTCCTGTGAGACCAGTTTTAGATTCCGATGCTTCACTTCAGGTTTACTGTATTCCTTGGACCATATTATTAACGATGAAACAGAGAAATTGCATCCATATTAAATACAATAGTCAGAATGCCGACTTAAGTACAAGAAGTCTGACTCTTCTTACTGTCTATGTTTTGAGCCATTCCTGTGAGACAAGTTTTAGATACCGATGCTTCATTTCAGGTATACTGTGTCCCTCGTACCTTCTTATTGACGATGAAACACAGAAATTGCATCGGAAATTAATACAAAATCACAATGACGACCTAAGTACAAGAGGCTTGAATCTTCTTACATTCTATGATTTGAACCTTCCAAGTGAGACCAGTTTTAGATTTCGATGTTTCACTTCAGTTGTACTGCATCGGAATTTAATGCAAAAGGCAAAATGGTGACTTAAGTTCAAGAAGACTGACTCTTCTTGCTGTCTATGCTTTGAACCTCTCCTGTGCGACCAGGTTTAGATTCCGATGCTTCACTTCAGGTTTACTGTATCCCTTGGACATTCATATTGATGATGCAACATAGAAATAGTATCGGAATTAAATACAAAAGGCACAATGCCGATTAAGTACAATAGGACTGACTCTTCTCACATTCTATGATTTGAACCTTTCCTGACATATCAGTTTTAGATTCCGATGCTTCACTTCAGGATTACTGTATCCCTTGAACCTTCTTATTGATGAAAGGACATATAAACTGCATCGGAATCAAATACAACTGGCGCAATGCCGATTCAAGTACAAGAGCATAGACTCTTCTTACATTCTATGATTTTAGCCTTTCCTGTGAGACCAGTTTTAGATATCGATGCTTCTCTTCAGGTTTACTATATCCTTTGGACCTTCTTATTAACGATGAAACACAGAAATTGTATCGGAATTAAATACAAAATTCACAATGCCGGCTTAAGTACAAGAAGACTGACCCTTCTTACTGTCTATGTTTTGAACCTTTCCTGTGGAACCCGTTTTAGATTCCGATGCTTCACTTCAGGTTTACTGTATCCCTTGGACCTTCTAATTGACGACGATAACACAGATATTGCATCGGAATTAAATACAACAGGCACAATGCCGACCTAAGTACAAGAGGACTGACTATTCTTACATTCTATGATTTGTTTTGATCCTTACCTGTGAGATCAGTTTTAGATACCGATACTTCATTTCAGGTTTACTGTATCCCTTGGACCTTCTAATTGACGATGAAACAGAGATATTGCATCCGTATTAAATACAAAAGGCACAATGCCGTCTGAAGTACAAGAAGACTGACTCTTATTACTGTGTATGTTTTAGCCTTTCCTGTGAGACCAGTTTTAGATTCCGATGCTTCACTTCAGGTTTACTGTATTCCTTACACCTTATTATTGACGATGCAACACAGAAATTACATCGGAATTAAATACAAAAGGCACAATGCCGACTTAAGTACAAGAAAACTGATTCTTCTTACTGTCTATGCTTTGAGACATTCCTGTGAGTTTAGTTTTAGATTCCGATGTGTCACTTCAGGTTTACTGTATATCTTGGACCTTCTTATTGACGATGAAACACAGAAATTGCATCGGAATTAAATACAAAAGGTAAAATGCCGACTTAAGTACTAGAAGACTGACTCTTATTACTGTCTATGTTTTGAACTTTTCCTGTGAGACCTGTTTTAGATTACGATGCTTCACTTTATGTTTACTGTATCCCTTTGGAACTTCTTATTGACGATGAAACACAGAAATTGCATCGGAATTAAGTACAAAAGCATAATGCCGACTGAAGTACAAGAGGACTGACTGTTCTTACATTCTATGATTTGGACCTTTCCTGTGAGTTAAGTTTTAGATTCCGATGCTTCACTTCAGGTTTACTGTATTCCTTGGACCTTCATATTGACGATGAAACACAGAAATGTCATCGGAATGTAATACAAAAGGCACAATGCCAACTTAAGTACAAGAGGACTGACTCTTCTTACATTCTATGATTTGAACATTTCCTGTGAGACCAGTTTTAGATTCCGATGCTTCTTTTCAAGTTTACTGTATCCCTTGGTCCTTCATATTGATGATGAAACACAGAAATTGCAACGGAATTTAATACAAGAGGCTTAATACCGACTTAAGTACAAGAGGACTGACTCATCATACTGTCTATGTTTTGAGACTTTCCTGTGAGTTCAGTTTCAGATTCCGATGCTTCACTTCAGGTTTACTGTAACCCTTGGACCTTCTTATTGACGATGAAACACAGAAATTGCATCGTAATTAAATACAAAAAACACTATGCCGACTTAAGTAAAAGAAGACTGACTCTTCTTACTGTCTATGTTTGAACTTTTCCTGTGAGACCTGTTTTAGATTACGATGCTTCACTTCAGTTTTACTGTATCCCTTGGACCTTCTTATTGACGATGAAACACAGATATTGCATCGGAATTAAATACAAAAGGCACAATGGCGACTTAAGTACTAGAAGACTGACTCTTCTTACAGTCTATGCTTTGAACCTTTCCTGTGAGGCCTGGTTTAGATTACGATGCTTCACTTAAGGTTTACTGTATCCGTTGGACCTTCTTATTGACGATGAAACACAGAAATTTCATCGGAATTAAATAAAAATGCACAATGCCGACTTAAGTACAAGAAGACTGATTCTTCTTACTGTCTAAGTTTTGAGTCATTCCTGTGAGTTCAGTTTTAGATTCCGATGCTTCACTTCAGGTTTACTGTATCCCTTGGACCTTCTTATTGACGATGAAACACAGAAATTGCATCGGAATTAAATACAAAAGTCACAATGCCGACTTAAGTTCAAGACGACTGATTCTTCATACTGTCTATGCTTTTAACCTATCCTGTGAGACCAGTTTTAGATTCCGATGCTACACTTCAGGTTTACTGTATCCGTTGGACCTTCTTATTGACGATGAAACACAGAAATTGCATCGGAATTAAATACAAAATGCACAATGCCAACTTAAGTACAAGAAGACTGACTCTTCTTACTGTCTATGCTTTGAACCTTTCCTGTGAGGCCTGTTTTAGATTACGATCCTTCATTTCAGGTTTGCTGTATCCCATGGACCTTCTTATTGGCGATGAAACAGAGAAATTGCATTCGTATTAAATACAAAAATCACAATACCGACTTAAGTACAAGAAGTCTGACTCTTCTTACTGCCTATGTTTTGAGCCTTTCCTGTGAGACCAGTCTTAGATTCCGATGCTTCACTTCTGGTTTATTGTATTCCTTGGACCATAGTATTGACGATGAAACAGAGAAATTGCATCGGAATTAAATACAAATGCCACAATGCCGACTTAAGTAAGAGTAGACTGACTCTTCATACTGTCTATGTTTTGAGCCTCTCCTGTGAGACAAGTTTTAGATACCGTTGCTTCATTTCAGGTATACTGTGTCAATCGGACCTTCTTATTGACGATGAAACAAAGAAATTGCATCGGAAAGTAATACAAAAGCACAATGCCGACTTAAGTACATGAGGCTTGAATCGTGTTACATTCTATGATTTGAACCTTTCTAGTGAGACCAATTTTAGATTTCGATGTTTCACTTCAGGTTTACTGCATCGGACTTTAATGCAAAAGGCAAAATGGTGACTTAAGTTCAAGAAGACTGACTCTTCTTGCTGTCTATGTTTTGAACCCTTCCTGTGAGATCAGTTTTAGATACCGATACTTCATTTCAGGTTTACTGTATCCCTTGGACCTACTAATTGACGATGAAACAGAGATATAGCATCCGTATTAAATACAAAAGGCACAATGCCGTCTGAAGTACAAGAAGACTGTCTCTTCTTACTGTCTATGTTTGAACCTTCCCTGTGAGTCCAGTTTTTGATTCCGATGCTTTACTTCAGGTTTACTGTATCCCTTGGACTTTCTTATTGACGATGAAACACAGAAATTGCATCGGAATTAAATACAAAAGTCACAATGCCGACTTAAGTTCAAGACGACTGATTCTTCATACTGTCTATGTTTTGAGACATTCCTGTGAGTTCAGTTTTAGATTCCGATTCTTCACTTCAGGTTTACTGTATCCCTTGGACCTTCTTATTGACGATGAAACACAGAAATTGCATCGGAATTAAATACAAAAGTCACAATGCCGACTTAAGTTCAAGACGACTGATTCTTCATACTGTCTATGTTTTGAGACATTCCTCTGAGTTCAGTTTTAGATTCCGATGCTTCACTTAAGGTTCACTGTATCCCTTGGACCTTCTAATTGATGATGATAACACAGATATTGCATCGGAATTAAATACAAAAGGCACAATGCCGACCTAAGTAAAAGAGGACTCACTATTCTTAAATTCTATGATTTGCTTTGATCCTTACCTGTGAGATCAGTTTTAGATACCGATACTTCATTTCAGGTTTACTGTATCCCTTGGACCTACTAATTGACGATGAAACAGAGATATTGCATCCGTATTAAATACAAAAGGCACAATGCCGTCTGAAGTACAAGAAGACTGATTCTTCATACTGTCTATGCTTTTAACCAATCCTGTGAGACCAGTTTTAGATTCCGATGCTACACTTCAGGTTTACTGTATCCGTTGGACCTTCTTATTGATGATGAAACACAGAAAGTGCATCGGCATTAAATACAAAATGCACAATGCCGACTTAAGTACAAGAAGACTGATTCTTCTTACTGTCTATGTTTTGAGACATTCCTGTGAGTTCAGTTTTAGATTCCGATGCTTCACTTCAGGTTTACTGTATCCCTTGGACCTTCTTATTGACGATGAAACACAGAAATTGCATCGGAATTAAATACAAAAGTCACAATGCCGACTTAAGTTCAAGACAACTGATTCTTCATACTGTCTATGCTTTTAACCTATCCTGTGAGACCAGTTTTAGATTCCGATGCTACACTTCAGGTTTACTGTATCCGTTGGACCTTCTAATTGACGATGAAACACAGAAATTGCATCGGAATTAAATACAAAATGCACAATGCCGACTTAAGTACAAGAAGACTGACTCTTCTTCCTGTCTATGCTTTGAACCTTTCCTTTGAGGCCTGTTTTAGATTACGATGCTTCATTTCAGGTTTGCTGTATCCCATGGACCTTCTTATTGACGATAAAACAGAGAAATTGTATTCGTATTAAATACAAAAATCACAATGCCGACTTAAGTACAAGAAGTCTGACCCTTCTTACTGCCTATGTTTTGAGCCTTTCCTGTGAGACCAGTTTTAGATTCCGATGCTTCACTTCTGGTTTATTGTATTCCTTGGACCATAGTATTGACGATGAAAGAGAGAAATTGCATCGGAAATAAATACAAATGCCACAATGCCGACTTAAGTAAGAGTAGACTGACTCTTCATACTGTCTATGTTTTGAGCCTCTCCTGTGTGACAAGTTTTAGATACCGTTGCTTCATTTCAGGTATACTGTGTCAATCGGACCTTCTTATTGACGATGAAACAAAGAAATTGCATCGGAAATTAATACAAAAGCACAATGCCGACTTAAGTACTAGAAGACTGACTCTTTTACTGTCTATGTTTTGAACTTTTCCTGTGAGACCTGTTTTAGATTACGATGCTTCACTTCAGGTTTACTGTATCCCTTAGACCTTCTTATTGACGATGAAACACAGAAATTGCATCGGAATTAAATACAAAAGGCACAATGCCGACCTAAGTAAAAGAGGACTGACTATTCTTACATTCTATGATTTGTTCTGATCCTGACCTGTGAGATCAGTTTTAGATACCGATACTTCATTTCAGGTTTACTGTATCCCTTGGACCTACTAATTGACGATAAAACTGAGATATTGCATCCGTATTAAATACAAAAGGCACAATGCCGTCTGAAGTACAAGAAGACTGATTCTTCATACTGTCTATGCTTTTAACCTATCCTGTGAGACCAGTTTTAGATTCCGATGCTACACTTCAGGTTTACTGTATCCGTTGGACCTTCTTATTGACGATGAAACACAGAAAGTGCATCGGCATTAAATACAAAATGCACAATGCCGACTTAAGTACAAGAAGACTGATTCTTCTTACTGTCTATGTTTTGAGACATTCCTGTGAGTTCAGTTTTAGATTCCGAGGCCTCACTTCAGGTTTACTGTATCCCTTGGACCTTCTTATTGACGATGAAACACAGAAATTGCATCGGAATTAAATACAAAAGTCACAATGCCGACTTAAGTTCTAGACAACTGATTCTTCATACTGTCTATGCTTTTAACCTATCCTGTGAGACCAGTTTTAGATTCCGATGCTACACTTCAGGTTTACTGTATCCATTGGACCTTCTTATTGACGATGAAACTCAGAAATTGCATCGGAATTAAATACAAAATGCACAATGCCGACTTAAGTACAAGAAGACTGACTCTTCTTCCTGTCTATGCTTTGAACCTTTCCTTTGAGGCCTGTTTTAGATTACGATGCTTCACTTCAGGTTTGCTGTATCCCATGGACCTTCTTATTGACGATAAAACAGAGAAATTGCATTCGTATTAAATACAAAAATGACAATGCCGACTTAAGTACAAGAAGTCTGACCCTTCTTACTGCCTATGTTTTGAGCCTTTCCTGTGAGACCAGTTTTAGATTCCGATGCTTCACTTCTGGTTTATTGTATTCCTTGGACAATAGTATTGACGATGAAACAGAGAAATTGCATCGGAAATAAATACAAATGCCACAATGCCGACTTAAGTAAGAGTAGACTGACTCTTCATACTGTCTATGTTTTGAGCCTCTCCTGTGTGACAAGTTTTAGATACCGTTGCTTCATTTCAGGTATACTGTGTCCCTCGTACCTTCTTATTGACGATGAAACACAGAAATTGCATCGGAAATTAATACAAAAGCACAATGCCGACCTAAGTACAAGAGGCTTGAATCTTCATACATTCTATTATTTGAACCTTTCCAGTGAGACCAGTTTTAGATTTCGATGTTTCACTTCAGTTTTACTGCATCGGAATTTAATGCAAAAGGCAAAATGGTGACTTAAGTTCAAGAAGGCAGACTCTTCTTGCTGTCTATGTTTTGAACCATTCCTGTGCGACCAGTTTTAGATTCCGATGCTTCACTTCAGGTTTACTGTATCCCTTGGACATTCATATTGATGATAAAACACAGGAATAGTATCGGAATTAAATAAAAAAGGCACCATGCCGATTAAGTACAATAGGACTGACTCTTCTCACATTCAATGATTTGAACCTTTCCTGAGATACCAGTTTTAGATTCAGATGCTTCACTTCAGGATATCTGTATCCCTGGGACCTTCTTCTTGATGAAGAGACACATAAACTACATCGGAATGAAATACAAATGGCGCAATGCCGATTCAATTACAAGAGCATAGACACTTCTTACATTCTATGACTTTAGCCTTTCCTGTGAGACCAGTTTTAGATATCGATGCTTCACTTCAGGTTTACTATATCTTTTGGACCTTCTTATTGACGATGAAACACAGAAATTGCATCCGTATTATATACAAAAGGCACAATGCCGACTTAAGTACAAGAAGACTGACTCTTATTACTGTGTATGTTTTTAGCCTTTCCTGTGACACCAGTTTTAGATATCGATGCTTCACTTCAGGTTTACTATATCCTTAGGACCTTCTTATTGACGATGAAACACAGAAATTGCATCGGAATTAAATACAAAAGGCACAATGCCGGCTTATGTACAAGAACACTGACTCTCTTTACTGTCTATGTTTTGAACCTTTCCTGTGCAACCCGTATTAGATTCCGATGCTTCACTTCAGGTTTACTGTATCCCTTGGACCTTCGAATTGACGACGATAACACAGATATTGCATCGGAATTAAATACAAAAGACACAATGGCGACCTAAGTACAAGAGGACTGACTATTCTTACATTCTATGATTTGTTTTGATCCTTACCTGTGAGATTAGTTTTGGATACCAATACTTCATTTCATGTTTACTGTATCCCTTGGACCTTCTAACTGGCGATGAAACACAGAAATTGCATCCGTATTAAATACAAAAGGCACAATGCCGTCTGAGGTACAAGAAGACTGACTCTTCTTACTGTCTATGATTTGAACCTTCCCGGTGAGACCAGTTTTTGATTCCGATGCTTTACTTCAGGTGTACTGTATCCCTTGGTCTTTCTTATTGACGATGAAACACATCAATTGCATCGGAATTAGATACAAAAGGCACAATGCCGACTTAAGTACAAGAGCAATGACTCTTCTTACATTCTATGACTTTAGCCTTTCCTGTGAGACCAGCTTTAGATTTTGATGCTTCACTTCAGGTTAACTGTATCCCTTGGACATTCTTATAACGATGAAACACAGAAATTGCATCGGAATTAAATACAAATGGCACAATGGCGACTTAATTACAAGGAGACTGACTCCTCTTACATTCTATGATTTATGCCTGTCCTGTGAGACCAGTTTCAGAATCCGATGCTTCTCTTCAGGTGTACTGTATCCGTTGGACCTTCTTATTGACAATGAAACTCAGAAATATCATCGGAATTAAATACTAAAGGCACAATGCCGACTTAAGTACAATAAGACTGTTTCTTCTTACTGTCTATGCTTTTAACCTATCCTGTGAGACCAGTTCTAGATTTCGATGATACACTTCAGGTTTACTGTATCCCTTGGACCTTCTTATTGACGATGACACACAGAAATTGCATCGGAATTAAATACAAAATGCACAATGCCGACTTAAGTACAAGAAGACTGACTCTTCTAACCGTCTATGTTTTGAACATTACCTGTGAGACCAATTATAGATGACGATGCTTCACTTAAGGTTTACTGTATCCCATGGACCTTCTTATTGACGATGAAACACAGAAATTGCATCGGAATTAAATACAAAAGGCACAATGCCGACCTAAGTACAAGAGGACTGACTATTCTTACACTCTATGATTTGTTTTGATCCTTACCTGTGAGATCAGTTTTAGATACCGATACTTCATTTCAGGTTTACTGTATCCCTTGGACCTTCTAATTGACGATGAAACAGAGAAATTGCATCCGTATTAAATACAAATGGCACAATGTCGTCTGAAGTACAAAAAGACTGACTCTTCTTACTGTCTATGTTTTGAACCTTTCCTGTGAGACCAGTTTTTGATTCCAATGCTTTACTGCAGGTTTACTGTATCCCTTGGACTTTCTTATTGACGATGAAACACATAAATTGCATCGGAATTAGACACAAAAGGCACAATGCCGACTTAAGTACAAGAGCATTGACTCTTCTTACATTCTACGATTTTAGCCTTTCCTGTGAGACCAGTTTTAGATTTTGATGGTTCACTTCAGGTGATCTGTATCCCTTGGACCTTCTTATTGACGATGACACACAGAAATTGCATCGGAATTAAATACAAAATGCACAATGCCGACTTAAGTACAAGAAGACTGACTCTTCTAACCGTCTATGTTTTGAACATTACCTGTGAGACCAATTATAGATGACGATGCTTCACTTAAGGTTTACTGTATCCCATGGACCTTCTTATTGACGATGAAACACAGAAATTGCATCGGAATTAAATACAAAAGGTACAATGCCGACTTAACTACAAGGAGACTGACTCCTCTTACATACTATGATTTGAGCCAGTTCTGTGAGACCAGTTTCAGAATCCAATGCTTCACTTGAGGTGTACTGTATCCCTTGGACCTTCTTATTGACGATGAAACTCAGAAATTGCATCGGAATTAAAAAAAAAATGCACAATGCCGACTTAAGTACAAGAAGACTGACTCTTCTTACTGTCTATGCTTTTAACCTATCCTGTGAGACCAGTTTTAGATACCGATTTTCACTTCAGGTTTAGTGTATCCCTTGGACCTTCTTATTGACGATGAAACTCAGAAATTGCATCGGAATTAAAAAAAAATGCACAATGCCGACTTAAGTACAAGAAGACTGACTCTTCTTACTGTCTATGCTTTTAACCTATCCTGTGAGACCAGTTTTCGATTCAGATGCTTCACTTCAGGTTTAGTGTATCCCTTGGACGTTCATATTGACGATGAAACACAGAAATTGCATCGGAATTAAATACAAAAGGCACAATGCCGACTTAAGTACAAGAAGTCTGACTCCTCTTACTGTCTATGTTTTGAGCCTTTCCTGTGAGACTATTTTTAGATTCCGATGCTTCACTTCTGGTTTACTGTATCCCTTGGACCTTCTTATTGCCGATAAAACACAGAAATAGCATTGGAATTAAATAAAAAAGGCACAAAGCCGACTTAAGTACAAGAGGACTGACTCTTCTTACTGTCTATGATTTTAACCTTTCCTGTGAGACCAGTTTTAGATTCCGATGTTTCACTTCAGGTTTACTGTATCCCTTATAACTTGTTATTGATGATGAAACACAGAAATTGCACCGGAATTAAATACCAAAGGCACAATGCCGACTTAAGTACAAGAGCATTGACTCTTCTTACATTCTATGATTTGAGCCTTTCCTGTGAGAACAGTTTCAGAATCTGATGCTTCACTTCAGGTGTACTGTATCCCATTGGATCTTGTTATTGATGGTGAAACACAGAAATTGCATCGGAATTAAATACAAAAGGCACAATGCAGACTTAAGTACAAGAAGACTGAATCTTCTTACTGTCTATATTTTGAACCGTTCCTGTGAGGCCAGTTTCAGATTCCGATGATTCACTTCAGGTTTACAGTATCCCTTGGCCCTTCTTATTGACGATGAAACACAGAAATTGCATCCGAATAAAATACAAGAGGCACAGTGCCGACTTAAGTACAAGACGTCTGAATCTTCTTACTGTCTATGTTTTGAGCCTTTCCTGTGAGACCAGTTTTAGATTCCGATGCTTCAATTCAGGTTTACTATTATCCTTGGACCTTCTTATTGACGATGATAACACAGAAATTGAATCGGAATTAAATACAAAAGGCACAACGGCGACTTAAGTACAAGAGGACTGACTATTCATACATTCTATGTTGGAGCCTTTCCTGTGAGTGCAGTTTTAGATTCCGATGCTTCACTTCAGGTTTACTGTATCCTGTGGACCTTCGTATTGACGATGAAAAAAAGAAATTGCATCGGAATTAAATGAAAAAGGCAAAATGGCGACTTAAGTACAAGAAGACCGACTCTTCTTACTGTCTATGTTTTGAACCTTTGCTGTGAGACCAGTTTTCGATTCAGATGCTTCACTTCAGGTTTAGTGTATCCCTTGGACCTTCATATTGACGGTGAAACACAGAAATTGCATCGGAATTAAATGCAAAAGGCAAAATGGCGACTTAAGTACAAGAAGACCGACTCTTCTTACTGTCTATGTTTTGAACCTTTCCTGTGACACCTGTTTTAGATTACGATGCTTTACTTCAGGTTTACTGGATACCTTGGACCTTCTTATTGACGATGAAACACATAAATTGCATCGGAATTAGATACAAAAGGGACAATGCCGACTTAAGTACAAGAGCATTGACTTTTCTTACATTCTATGATTTTCGAATTTCCTGTGAGACCAGTTTTAGATATCGATGCTTCACTTCAGGTGTACTGAATCACTTGGACCTTCTTATTGACGATGAACCACTGAAATTGCATCGGAATTAAATTCAAATGGCACAATGCCGACTTAAGTACAAGAAGACTGAATCTTCTTACTGTCTATATTTTGAATCTTTCCTGTGAGGCCAGTTTCTGATTCGGATGCTTCACTTCAGGTTTACTGTATCCCTTAGACCTTCTTATTGACGTTGAAACACAGAAATTGCATCGGAATAAAATACCAAATGCTTAATACATACTTAAGTACAGGACGTCTGACTCTTCTTACTGTCTATGGTTTGAGCCTTTCCTGTGAGGCCAGTTTTAGATTCCGATGCTTCACTTCAGGTTTACTGTATCCCTTGGACCTTGTTATTGACGATGAAACACAGAAATTGCATCGGAATTAAATAGAAAAGGCACAATGCCGACTTAAGTACAAGAGGATTGACAATTCTTACAATCTATGATTTTAGCCTTTCCTGTGAGACCAGTTTTAGATACCGATGCTTCACTTCAGGTTTACTGTATCCCTTGGACCTTCTTATTGACTATGAAACACAGAAATTGCATCGGAATAAAATACAAAAGACACAATGCCGACTTAAGTACAAGAACACTTATTCTTCTTACTGTCTATGTTTTGAACCTTTCCTGTGAGACCAGTTTTAGATTCCGATGCTTCACCAGGTTTACCGTATCCCATGGACTTTCTTATTGACGATGATAACACAGAAATTGCATCGGAATTAAATACAATAGGCTCAATGGCGACTTAAGTACAAGAGGACTGACTATTCTTACATTCTATGTTTGAGCCTTTCCTGTGAGAGCAGTTTTGGAAATCGATGCTTCACTTCAGGTTTACTGTATACTTTGGACTTTCTTTTTGACGATGAAACACAGAAATTGCATTGGAATTAAATACAAAAGGCACAATGCCGACTTAAGTACAACAAGAGTGACTCTTTTTACACTCTATGATAGGAGCCATTCCTATGCGACCAGTTTCTGATTCCGATTCTTCACTTTTAGTGTACTGTATCCCTTTAACCTTCTTATTGACGATGAAACACATATATTGCATCGGAATTAAATACAAAAGGTACAATGCCGACTTAAGTACAAGGAGACTGACTCTTCTTACATTCTATGATATGAGCCTTTCCTGTGAGACCAGTTTCAGAATCCGCTGCCTCACTTCAGGTGTACTGTATCAGTTGGACCTTCTTATTGACGACGAAACACAGGAATTGCATCGGAATTAAATACAAAAGGCACAATGCCGACTTAAGTACGAGAGGACTGACTTTTATTACTGACTATGTTTTGAACCTTTAATGTGAGACCAGGTTTAGATTCCGATGCTTCACTTCTGGTTTACTGTATCCCTTTGACCTTCATATTGACGATGAAACACAGAAATTGCATCGGAATTAAATAAAAAAGCACAATGCCGACTTAAATACAAGAAGACTGACTCTTTTTACTGTCTTTGTTTTGAACCTTTCCTGTGAGACCAGTTTTAGATTCCGATGCTTCAATTCAGTTTTACTGTATCCCTTGGACCTTCATATTGACGATGAAACACAGAAATTGCATCGGAATTAAATACATAAGGCACAAAGCCGACTTACGTACAAGAAGACTGAATCTTCTTACTGTCTATGTTGTGAACCTTTCCTGTGAGACCAGTTATTGATTCCGATGCTTTACTTCAGGTTTACTGTATCCCTTGGACCTTCTTATTGACGATGAAACACATAAATTGCATCGGAATTAGATACAAAAGGCACAATGCCGACTTAAGTACAAGAGCATTGACTCTTCTTATATTCTATGATATTAGCCTTTCCTGTGAGACCAGTTTCAGAATCCGATGCTTCACTTCAGGTGTACTGTATCCCTTGGACCTTCTTATTGACGATGAAACACAGATATTGCATCGCAATTAAATACAAAAGGCACAATGCCGACTTAAGTACAAGAAGACTAACTCTTCTTACTGTCTATGTTTTGAACCTTTCCTGTGAGACCAGTTTTAGATTCAGATGCTTCACTTCAGGTTTCCTGTATCCCTTGGACCTTGTTATTGACGATGAAACACAGAAATCGCATCGGAATTAAATACAAAAGGCACAATGCCGACTTAAGTACCAGAGGATTGACTCTTCTTACATTCTATGATTTTAGCCTTTCCTGTGAGACCAGTTTTAGATATCGATGCTTCACTTCAGGTTTACTATATCCCTTGGACCTTCTTATTGACTATGAAACACAGAAATTGCATCGGAATTAAATACAAAAGGCACAATGCCGACTAAAGTATAACAAGAGTGACTCTTTTTACATTCTATGATATGAGCATTTCCTATGCGACCAGTTTCAGATTCCGATTCTTCACTTTTGGTGTACTGTATCCCTTTAACCTTCTTACTGACGATGAAACACATAAATTGCATCGGAATTAAATACAAATGGCACAATACTGACTTAAGTACAAGAAGACTGACTCTTCTTACTGTCTATGTTTTGAAACTTTCCTGTGGGACCAGTTTTAGATTCCGATGCTTCATTTCAGGTTTACTGTATCCCTTGGACCTTCTTATTGACAATGAAACACAGAAATTGCATCGGAATTAAATACAAAAGGCACAGTGCTGACTTAAGTACAAGAGGACTGACTCTTCTTACATTCTATTATTTGAATCTTTCCTGTGAGACCAGTTTTAGAATCCGAAGCTTCACTTCAAGTTTACTGTATCCCTTTGTTGTTATTGACGATTAAACACAGAAATTGCTTCGGAATTAAGTACAAAAATCACAATGCCGACTTAAGTACAAGAGGATTCACTCTTCTTACATTCTCTGATTTTAACCTTTCCAGTGAGACCAGTTTTAGATATCGATGCTTCACTTCAGGTTTACTACATCCCTTGGACCTTCGTATTGACTATGAAACACAGAAATTACATCGGAATTAAATACAAAATGCACAATGCCGACTTAAGTATAAGAAGACTGACTCTTCTTACTGTCTATGTATTGAACCTTTCCTGTGAGACCAGTTTTAGATTCCGATGCTTCACTTCAGGTTTACTGTATCCTTTGGACCTTCTTATTGACGATGATAACACAGAAATTGCATCGGAATTAAATACAAAAGCACAATGGCGACTTAAGTACAAGAGGACTGACTATTATTACATTCTATGATTTGTTTTGATCCTTACCTGTGATATCAGTTTTAGATACCGATACTTCATTTCAGGTTTACTGTATCCCTTGGACCTTCTAATTGACGATGAAACAGAGATATTGCATCCGTATTAAATACAATCGGCACAATGCCGTCTGAAGTACAAGAAGAATGACTCTTCTTACTATCTATGTTTTGAACATTTCCTGGGAGACCAGTTTTTGATTCCGATGCTTTACTTCAGGTTTACTGTATCCCTTGGACCTTCTTCTTGACGATTAAACACAGAAATTGCATCGGAATTAAATACAAAAGGCACAATGCCGACTTTAATACAAGAGGACTGACTATTCTTACATTCTATGATTTGTTTTGATCCTTACCTGTGATATCAGTTTTAGATACCGATACTTCATTTCAGGTTTACTGTATCCCTTGGACCTTCTAATTGACGATGAAACTGAGAAATTGCATCCGTATTAAATACAAACGGCACAATGCCGTCTGAAGTACAAGAAGAATGACTCTTCTTACTGTCTATTATGTCAACCGGTCCTGTGAGACCTGTTTTTGATTCCGATGCTTTACTTCAGGTTTACTGTATACCTTGGACCCTCTTATTGACGATGAAACACATAAATTGCATCGGAATTAGATACAAATGGGACAATGCCGACTTAAGTAGAAGAAGACTGAATCTTCTTACTGTCTATATTTTGAAACTTTCCTGTGACGCCAGTTTTAGATTCCGATGCTTCACTTCAGGTTTACTATATCCCTTGGACCTTCTTATTGACTATGAAACACAGAAATTGCATCGGAATAAAATACAAAAGGCACAATGCCGACTTAAGTACAAGAAGACTTACTCTTCTTACTGTCTATGTTTTGAACCTTTCCTGTGAGACCAGTTTTAGATTCCGATGCTTCACCAGGTTTACTGTATCCCTTGGACCTTCTTATTGACGATGATAACACAGAAATTGCATCGGAATTAAATACAAAAGGCTCAATGGCGACTTAAGTACAAGAGGACTGACTATTCTTACATTCTATGTTGGAGCCTTTCCTGTGAGAGCAGTTTTGGAAATCGATGCCTCACTTCAGGTTTACTGTATACCTTGGACCTTCTTTTTGACGATGAAACACAGAAATTGCATTGGAATTAAATACAAAAGGCACAATGCCGACTTAAGTACAACAAGAGTGACTCTTTTTACACACTATGATATGAGCCTTTCCTATGCGACCAGTTTCTGATTCCGATTCTTCACTTTTAGTGTACTGTATCCCTTTGACCTTCTAATTGACGATGAAACACATAAATTACATCGGAATTAAATACAAAAGGTACAATGCCGACTTAAGTACAACGAGACTGACTCTTCTTACATTCTATGATTTGAGCCTTTCCTATGAGACAAGTTTCAGAATCTGCTGCCTCACTTCAGGTGTACTGTTTCCGTTGGACCTTCTTATTGACGACGAAACACAGGAATTGCATCGGAATGAAATATAAAAGGCACAATACCGACTTAAGTACAAGAGGACTGACTTTTCTTACTGACTATGTTTGAACCTTTCCTGTGAGACCAGTTTTAGGTTCCGATGCTTCACTTCCGGTTTACTGTATCCCTTTGACCTTCATATTGACGATGAAACACAGAAATTGCATCGGAATTAAATACAAAAGGCACAGTGCTGACTTAAGTACAAGAGGACTGACTCTTCTTACGTTCTATTATTTGAATCTTTCCTGTGAGACCAGTTTTAGATTCCGATGCTACACTTCAGGTTTACTGTATCCCGTGGACCTTCGTATTGACGAAGAAAAACAGAAATTGCATCTGAATTAAATGCAAAAGGCAAAATGGCGACTTAAGTACAAGAAGACAGACTCTTCTTACTGTCTATGTTGTGAACCTTTCCTGTGAGACCAGTTATTGATTCCGATGAGTTACTTCAGGTTTACTGTATCCCTTGGACCTTCTTATTGACGATGAAACACATAAATTGCATCGGAATTAGATACAAAAGGCACAATGCCAACTTAAGTACAAGAGCATTGACTCTTCTTACATTCTATGATTTTAGCATTTCCTGTGTGACCAGTTTCAGAATCCGATGCTTCACTTCAGCCGTACTGTATACCTTGGACCTTCTTATTTACGATGAAACACAGATATTGCTTCGGAATTAAATACAAAAGGCACAATGCCGACTTAAGTACAAGAAGACTAACTCTTCTTACTGTCTATATTTTGACCCTTTCCTGTGGGGCCACTTTCAGATTCCGATGTTTCACTTCAAGTTTACTGTATCTCTTGGATCTTCTTATTGACGATGAAACACAGAAATTGCATCGCAATAAAATACAAAATGCGCAATGCCGACATAAGTACAAGACGTCTGAATCTTCTTACTGTCTATGTTTTGAGCCTTTCCTGTGAGACCAGTTTTAGATTCCGAAGCTTCACTTCAGGTTTACTGTATCCCTTTTTTGTTATTGACGTTTAAACACAGAAATTGCATCGGAATTAAATACAAAAGGCACAATGCCGACTTAAGTACAAGAGGATTCAATCTTCTTACATTCTCTGATTTTAACCTTTCCAGTGAGACCAGTTTTAGATATCGATGCTTCACATCAGGTTTACTACATCCCTTGGACCTTCGTATTGACTATGAAACACAGAAATTGCATCGGAATTAAATACAAAATGCACAATGCCGACTTAAGTACAAGAAGACTGACTCTTCTTACTGTCTATGTTTTGAAACTTTCCTGTGAGACCAGATTTAGATTCCGATGCTTCACTTCAGGTTTACTGTATCCCTTGGACCTTCTTATTGACGATGATAACACAGATATTGCATCGGAATTAAATACAAAAGGCACAATGGCGACTTAAGTACAAGAGGTCTGACTATTCTTACATTCTATGATTTGTTTTGATCCTTACCTGTGATATCAGTTTTAGATACCGATACTTCATTTCAGGTTTACTGTATCCCTTGGACCTTCTAATTGACGATGAAACAGAGAAATTGCATCCGTATTAAATACAAACGGCACAATGCCGTCTGAAGTACAAGAAGAATGACTCTTCTTACTGTCTATGTTTTGAACATTTCCTGGGAGACCAGTATTTGATTCCGATGCTTCACTTCAGGTTAACTGTATCCCTTGGCCCTTCTTATTGACGATGAAACACAGAAATTGCATCGGAATAAAATACAAAAGGCACAGTGCCGACTTAAATACAGGACGTATGACTCTTCTTACTGTCTACGTTTTGAGCCTTTCCTGTGAGACCAGTTTTAGATTCCGATGCTTCACTTCAGGTTTACTGTATCCCTTGGACCTTGTTATTGATGATGAAACACAGAATTTGCATCGGAATTAAATACATAAGGCACAATGCCGATGAAATACAAGAGGACTGACACTTCTTTCGGTCTATGCTTTGAGCCTCTCCTGTGAGACCAGTTTTATATGCCGATGCTTCACTTCATGTTTACTGTATATCTTGGACCTTCTTCTTGACGACGAAACACAGATATTGCATCGGAATTAAATACAAATGGTAGAATGCCGATGAAGTACAAGAGGACTGACTCTTCTTTGTGTCTATGCTTTGAGCCTCTCCTGTGAGACCAGTTTTAGATTCCAAAGCTTCACTTCAGGTTTCCTGTATATCTTGGACCTTCTAATTGACGGTGAAACACAGAAATTGCATGGGAATAAAATACAAGAGGCACAGTGCCGACTTAAGTACAAGACGTCTGACTCTTCTTACTGTCTATGTTTTGAGACTTTCCTGTGAGACCAGTTTTAGATTCCGATGCTTCAATTCAGGTTTACTGTAATCCTTCGACCTTCTTATTGACGATGATAACACAGAAATTGAATCGGAATTAAATACAAAAGGCACAACGGCGACTTAAGTACAAGAGGACTGACTATTCTTACATACTATGTTGGAGCCTTTCCTGTGAGTGCAGTTTTGGGAATCGATGCTTCACTTCAGGTTTACTGTATACCTTGGACATTCTTTCTGACGATGAAACACAGAAATTGCATCGGAATTAAATACAAAAGGCACAATGACGACTTAAGTAGAAGGGGACTTACTCTTCTTACATACTATGATTTGAACCTTTCCTGTGAGGCCAGTTTTAGATTCCGATACTTCACTTCAGGTTTACTGTATCCCGTGGACCTTCGTATTGACAATGAAAAACAGAAATTGCATCGGAATTAAATGCAAAAGGCAAAATGGCGACTTAAGTACAAGAAGACCGACTCTTCTTACTGTCTATGTTTTGAACCTTTGCTGTGAGACAAGTATTCGATTCAGATGCTTCACTTCAGGTTTAGTGTATCCCTTGGACGTTCATATTGACGGTGAAACACAGAAATTGCATCGGAATTAAATACAAAAGGCACAATGGCGACTTAATTACAAGAAGACTGACTCTTCTTTCTGTCTATGTTTTGAACCTTTCCCAGGAGACCAGTTTTAAATTCCGATGCTTCACTTCAGTTTTACTGTATCCCTTAGACCTTCGTATTGACGATGAGCCACAGAAATTGCATCGGAATTAAATACAAAAGGGGCAATGCCGACTTAAGTACAAGAAGACTCACTCTTCATACTGTCTATGTTTTGAACCTTTCGTGTGAGACCTGATTTAGATTACGATGCTTCTCTTCTGCTTTACTGTATCCCTTGGACCATCTTATTGACGATGAAACACAGATATAGCATCGGAATTAAGTACAAAAGGCACAATGCCGACGTAAGTACAAGAAAGCTGACTCTTTTTACATTCAATGATACGAGCCTTTCCTATGCGACCAGATTAGATTCCGATTCTTCACTTTTGGTTTACTGTATACCTCGGACCTTCATATTGACGATGAAACACAGAAATTGCATTGGAATTAAATACAAAAATCACAATGCCGACTTAAGTACAAGAAGACTGACTCTTCTTACGGTCTATGTTTTGTGGCTTTCCTGTGCGACCAGATTTCGGTTACGAAGCTTCACTTCAGGTTTACTGTACCATTCGGAAATTCTTATTGACGATGAAACGAAGAAATTGCACCGGAATTAAATACAAAATGCACAATGCCGACTTAAGTACGACAAGACTGACTCTTCTTACTGTCTATTATGTCAACCGTTCCTGTGAGACCTGTTTTTGATTTCGATGCTTTACTTCAGGTTTACTGGTTACCCTGGACCTTCTTATTGACGATGAAACACATAAATTGCATCGGAATTAGATACAAAAGGGACAATGCCGACTTAAGTACAAGAGCATTGACTCTTCTTACATTCAATGATTTTCGCCTTTCCTGTGAGACCAGTTTTAGATATCGATGCTTCACTTCAGGTGTACTGAATCACTTGGACCTTCTTATTGACGATGAATCACTGAAATTGCATCGGAATTAAATTCAATTGGCACAATGCCGACTTAAGTACAAGAAGACTGAATCTTCTTACTGTCTATATTTTGAACCTTTCCTGTGAGGCCAGTTTCTGATTCGGATACTTCACTTCAGGTGTACTGTATCCCTTGGACCTTCTTATTGACGACGAAACACAGAAATTACATCAGAATAAAATACCAAATGCTTAATACAGACTTAAGTACTAGACGTCTGACTCTTCTTACTGTCTATGCTTTGAGCCTTTCCTGTGAGGCCAGTTTTAGATTCCGATGCTTCACTTCAGGTTTACTGTATCTCTTGGACCTTCTTATTGACGATGACACACAGAAATTGCATCGGAATTAAATACATGAGGCACAATGCCGACTTAAGTACAAGAAGTCAGACTCCTCTTACTGTCTATGTTTTGAGCCTTTTTCTTTGAGACTAGTTTTAGTTTCCGATGCTTCACTTCAGGTTTCCTGTATCCCTTGGACCTTGATATTAACGATGAAACACAGAAATTGCATCGGAATTAATTACAAAAGGCACAATGCCGACTTAAGTAGAAGAAGACTGAATCTTCTTACTGTCTATATTTTGAACCTTTCCTGTGAGACCAGTTTCAGTTTCCAATGCTTCACTTCAGGTTTACTGTATCCCTTGGCCCTTCTTATTAACGATGAAACACAGAAATTGCATGGGAATAAAATACAAGAAGCACAGTGCCGACTTAAGTACAAAACGTCTGACTCTTCTTACTGTCTATGCTTTGAGCCTTTCCTGTGAGACCAGTTTTAGATTGCGATGCTTCACTTCCGGTTTACTGTATCCCTTGGAACTTGTTATTGATGATGAAACACAGAAATTGCACCGGAATTAAATACCAAAGGCACAATGCCGACTTAAGTACAAGAGCATTGACTCTTCTTACATTCTATAATTTCAGCCTTTCCTGTGAGACCAGTATTAGATTCCGATGCTTCAATTCAGGTTTACTGTAATCCTTGGACCTTCTTACTGACGATGATAACACAAAAATTGCATCGAAATTAAATACAAAAGGCACAACGGCGACTTAAGTAAAAGAGGACTGATTATTCTTACATTCTATGTTAGAGCCTTTCCTGTGAGTGCAGTTTTGGAAATCGATGCTTCACTTCAGGTTTACTGTATACCTTGGACCTTCATTTTGACGATGAAACACAGAAATTGCATCGGAATTAAATACAAAAGGCACAATGACGTCTAAAGGAGAAGGGGACATACTCTTCTTACATACTATGATTTGAACCTTTCCTGTGAGACCAGTTTTAGATTCCGATGCTTCACTTCAGGTTTACTGTATCCCGTGTAGCTTCGTATTGACGATGAAAAACTGAAATTGCATCGGAATTAAATGCAAATGGCAAAATGGCGACTTCAGTACAAGAAGACCGACTATTCTTACTGTCTATGTTTTGAACCTTTGCTGTGAGACCAGTTTTCGATTCAGATGCTTCACTTCAGGTTTAGTGTATCCCTTGGACCTTCATATAGACGATGAAACACAGAAATTGCATCGGAATTAAATACAAAAGGAACAATGCCGACTTAAGTACAAGAAGACTGACTCTTCTTACGGTCTATGTTTTGTGGCTTTCCTGTCCGACCACATTTAGGTTACGAAGCTTCACTTCAGGTTTAGTGTTCCATTCGGACCTTCTTTTTGACGATGAAACGAAGAAATTGCACAGGAATTAAATACAAAATGCACAGTGCCGTCTTAAGTACGAGAAGACTGACTCTTCTTACTGTCTATTATGTCAACCGTTCCTGTGAGACCTGTTTTTGATTCCGATGCTTTACTTCAGGTTTACTGTATCCCGTGGATCTTCGTATTGACGATGAAAAACAGAAATTGCATCGGAATTAAATGCAAAAGGCAAAATGGCGACTTAAGTACAAGAAGACCGACTCTTCTTACTGTCTATGTTTTGAACCTTTGCTGTGAGACCAGTTTTCGATTCAGATGCTTCACTTCAGGTTTAGTGTATCCCTTGGACCTTCATATTGACGGTGAAACACAGAAATTGCATCGGAATTAAATACAAAAGGCACAATGCCGACTTAATTATAAGAAGACTGACTCTTCTTTCTGTCTATGTTTTGAACCTTTCCCAGGAGACCAGTTTTAAATTCCGATGCTTCACTTCAGTTTTACTGTATCCCTTAGACCTTCTTATTGACGATGAATCACAGAAATTGCATCGGAATTAAATACAAAAGGGGCAATGCCGACTTAAGTACAAGAATACTCACTCTTCATACTGTCTATGTTTTGAACCTTTCCTGTGAGACCTGATTTAGATTACGATGCTTCTCTTCTGCTTTACTGTATCCCTTGGACCTTCTTATTGACAATGAAACACAGATATAGCATCGGAATTAAGTACAAAAGGCACTATGCCGACGTAAGTACAAGAAAGCTGACTCTTTTTACATTCAATGATACGAGCCTTTCCTATGCGACCAGATTCTGATTCCGATTCTTCACTTTTTGTGTACTGTATACCTCGGACCTTCATATTGACGATGAAACACAGAAATTGCATTGGAATTAAATACAAAAGGCACAATGCCGACTTAAGTACAAGAAGACTGACTCTTCTTAGGGTCTATGTTTTGTGGCTTTCCTGTGCGACCAGATTTAGGTTACGAAGCTTCACTTCAGGTTTACTGTACCATTCGGAAATTCTTATTGACGATGAAACGAAGAAATTGCACCGGAATTAAATACAAAATGCACATGCCGACTTAAGTACGACAAGACTGACTCTTCTTACTGTCTATTATGTCAACCGTTCCTGTGAGACCTGGTTTTGATTCCGATGCTTTACTTCAGGTTTACTGGATACCCTGGACCTTCCTATTGACGAAGAAACACATAAATTGTATCGGAATTAGATACAAAATTGACAATGCCGACTTAAGTACAAGAGCATTGACTCTTCTTACATTAAATGATTTTCGCCTTTCCTGTGAGACCAGTTTTAGATATCGATGCTTCACTTCAGGTGTACTGAATCACTTGGACCTTCTTATTGACGATGAATCACTGAAATTGCATCTGAATTAAATTCAAATGGCACAATGCCGACTTAAGTAAAGAGGACTGAATCTTCTTACTGTCTATATTTTGTACCTTTCCTGTGAAGCCAGTTTGTGATTCGGATGCTTCACTTCAGGTGTACTGTATCCCTTGGACCTTCTTATTGACGATGAAACACAGAAATTACATCGGAATAAAATACCAAATGCTTATTACAGACTTAAGTACAAGACGTCTGACTCTTCTTACTGTCTATGCTTTGAGCCTTTCTTGTGAGGCCAGTTTTAGATTACGATGCTTCACTTCAGGTTTACTGTATCCCTTGGACCTTCTTATTGACGATGACACACAGAAATTGCATCGGAATTAAATACAAGAGGCACAATGCCGACTTAAGTACAAGAAGTCTGACTCCTCTTACTGTCTATGTTTTCAGCCTTTCTTGTGCGACTAGTTTTAGTTTCCGATGCTTCACTTCAGGTTTACTGTATCCCTTGGACATCCATATTGACGATGAAACACAGAAATTGCATCGGAATAAAATACAAGAAGCACAGTGCCGACTTAAGTACAAAACGTCTGACTCTTCTTACTGTCTATGTTTTGAGCCTTTCCTGTGAGACCAGTTTTAGATTCCGATGCTTCACTTCCGGTTTACTGTATCCCTTGGAACTTGTTATTGATGATGAAACACAGAAATTGCACCGGAATTAAATACCAAAGGCACAATGCCGACTTAAGTATAAGAGCATTGACTCTTCTTACATTCTATAATTTCAGCCTTTCCTGTGAGACCAGTTTTAGATTCCAATGCTTCAATTCAGGTTTACTGTAATCCTTGGACCTTCATATTGACGATGAAACACAGAAATTGCATCGGAATTAAATACAAAAGGCACAATGCCGACTTAAGTACAAGAAGACTGACTCTTCTTACGGTCTATGTTTTGTGGCTTTCCTGTGCGACCACATTTAGGTTACGAAGCTTCACTTCAGGTTTAGTGTTCCATTCGCACCTTCTTATTGACGATGAAACGAAGAAATTGCACAGGAATTAAATACAAAATGCACAATGCCTTCTTAAGTACGAGAAGACTGACTCTTCTAACTGTCTATTATGTCAACCGTTCCTGTGAGACCTGTTTTTGATTCCGATGCTTTACTTCAGGTTTACTGTATACCTTGGACCCTCTTATTGACGATGAAACACATAAATTGCACCGGAATTAGATACAAAAGGGACAATGCCGACTTAAGTACAAGAGCATTGACTCTTCTTACATTCTATGATTTTCGCCTTTCCTGTGAGACCAGTTTTAGATATCGATGCTTCACTTCGGGTGTACTGATTCACTTCGACCTTCTTATTGACGATGAATCACTGAAATTGCATCGGAATTAAATTCAAATGCCACAATGCCGACTTAAGTAGAAGAAGACTGAATCTTCTTACTGTCTATATTTTGAACCTTTCCTGTGAGGCCAGTTTCTGATTCCGATGCTTCACTTCAGGTTTACTGTATCCCTAGGACCTTCTTATTGACGATGAAACACAGAAATTGCATCGGAATAAAATACCAAATGCTTAATACAGACTTAAGTACAAGACGTCTGACTCTTCTTACTGTCTATGGTTTGAGCCTTTCCTGTGAGGCCAGTTTTAGATTCCGATGCTTCACTTCAGGTTTACTATATCCGTTGGACCTTCTTATTGACTATGAAACACAGAAATTGCTTCGGAATAAAATACAAAAGGCACAATGCCGACTTAAGTACAAGAAGACTTACTCCTCTTACTGTCTATGTTTTGAACGTTTCCTGTGAGACCAGTTTTAGATTCCGATGCTTCACCAGGTTTACTGTATCCCTTGGACCTTCTTATTGACGATGATAATACAGAAATTATATCGGTATTAAATACAAAAGGCTAAATGGCGACTTAAGTGCAAGGAGACTGACTCTTCTTACATTCTATGATTTGAATCTTTCCTATGAGACAAGTTTCAGAATCTGCTGCCTCACTTCATGTGTACTGTTTCCGTTGGACCTTCTTATTGACGACGAAACACAGGAATTGCATCGGAATTAAATATAAAAGGCACAATACCGACTTAAGTACAAGAGGACTGACTTTTCTTACTGACTATGTTTTGAACCTTTCCTGTGAGACCAGTTTTAGATTCCGAAGCTTTACTTCCGGTTTACTGTATCCCTTTGACCCTCATATTGACGATGAAACACAGAAATTGCATCGGAATTAAATACAAAAGCACAATGCCGACTTAAGTACAAGAAGACTGACTCGTCTTACTGTCTATGATTTGAACCTTTCCTGTGAGACCAGTTTTATATTCCCATGCTTCATTTTAGATTTACTGTATCCCTTGGACCTTCCTATTGACAATGACACACAGAAATTGCATCGGAATTAAATACAAAAGGCACAGTGCCGACTTAAGTACAAGAGGACTGACTCTTCTTACATTCTATTATTTGAATCTTTCCTGTGAGACCTGTTTTAGATTCCGATGCTACACTTCACGTTTACTGTACCCGTGGACCTTCGTATTGACGATGAAAGAAATTGCATCTGAATAAAATGCAAAAGGCAAAATGTCGACTTAAGTACAAGAAGACTGACTCATCTTACTGTGTATGTTTTGAACCTTTCCTGTAAGACCAGTTTTAGATTCAGATGCTTCACTTTAGGTTTAGTGTATCCCTTGAAACTTCATATTGACGATGAAACACAGATATAGCATCGGAATTAAATACATAATGCAGAAAGCCGACTTACGTACAAGAAGACTGAATCTTCTTACTGTCTATGTTGTGAACCTTTCCTGTGAGACCAGTTATTGATTCAGATGCTTTACTTCAGGTTTACTGTATCCCTTGGACCTTCTAATTGACGATGAAACACATAAAATGCATCGGAATTAGATACAAAAGGCACAATGCCGACTTAAGTACAAGAGCATTGACTCTTCTTATTTTCTTTTATATTAGCCTTTCCTGTGAGACCAGTTTCAGAATCCGATGCTTCACTTCAGGTGTACTGTATCCCTTGGACCTTCTTATTGACGATGAAACACAGAAATTGCATCGGAATTAAATACAAAACTCACAATGCCGACTTAAGTACCAGAGGATTGACTCTTCTTACATTCTATGATTTTAGCCTTTCCTGTGAGACCAGTTTTAGATATCGATGCTTCACTTCAGGTTTACTATATCCCTTGGACCTTCTTATTGACTATGAAACACAGAAATTGCATGGTAATTAAATACAAAAGGAACAATGCCGACTTAAGTACAACAAGAGTGACTCTTTTTACATTCTATGATATGAGCCTTTCCTATGCGACCAGTTCCTGATTTTTTCACTTTTGGGGTACTGTATCCCTTTAACCTTCTAACTGACGATGAAACACATAAATTGCATCGGAATTAAATACAAAAGGCACAATACTGACTTAAGTACAAGAAGACTGACTCTTCTTACTGTCTATGCTTTGAAACTTTCCTGTGGGACCAGTTTTAGATTCCGATGCTTCATTTCAGGTTTACTGTATCCCTTGGACCTTCTTATTGACAATGAAACACAGAAATTGCATCGGAATTAAATACAAAAGGCACAGTGCCGACTTAAGTACAAGAGGACTGAATCTTCTTCCATTCTATTATTTGAATCTTTCCTGTGAGACCAGTTTTAGATTCCAATGCTACACTTCAGGTTTACTGTATCCCGTGGACCTTCTTCTTGACGATAAGAAACAGAAATTGCATCTGAATTAAATGCAAAAAGCAAAATGGCGACTTAAGTACTAGAAGACTGACTCTTGTTACTGTCTATGTTGTGAACCTTTGCTGTGAGACCAGTTATTGATTCCGATGCTTTACTTCAGGTTTACTGTATCCAGTGGACCTTCGAATTGACGAAAAACAGAAATTGCATCGGAATTAAATGCAAAAGGCAAAATGGCGACTTAAGTACAAGAAGACCGACACTTCTTACTGTCTATGTTTTGAACCTTTGCTGTGAGACCAGTTTTCGATTCAGATGCTTCACTTCAGGTTTAGTGTATCCCTTGGCCCTTCATATTGACGATGAAACACAGAAATTGCATCGGAATAAAATACAAAAGGCACAGTGCCGACTTAAGTACAAGAGGACTGACTCTTCTTACATTCTATTATTTGAATCTTTCCTGTGAGACCAGTTTTAGATTCCAATGCTACACTTCAGGTTTACTGTATCCCGTGGACCTTCGTATTGACGATAAGAAACAGAAATTGCATCTGAATTAAATGCAAAAGGCAAAATGGCGACTTAAGTACAAGAAGACTGACTCTTCTTACTGTCTATGTTTTGAACCTTTCCTGTGAGACCTGTTTTAGATTCCGATGCTATACTTCAGGTTTACTGTATACCTTGGACCTTCTCATTGACGATGATAACACAGAAATTGCATCGGAATTAAATACAAAAGGCTCAATGGCGACTTAAGTACAAGAGGACTGACTATTCTTACATTCTATGTTGGAGCCTTTCCTGTGAGAGCAGTTTTGGAAATCGATGCTTCACTTCAGGTTTACTGTATACCTTGGACCTTCTTTGTGACGATGAAACACAGAAATTGCATTGGAATTAAATACAAAAGGCACAATGCCGACTTAAGTACAACAAGAGTGACTCTTTTTACACTCTATGATATGAGCCTTTCCTATGAGACCAGTTTCTGTTTCCGATTCTTCACTTTTAGTGTACTGTATCCCTTTAACCTTCTTATTGACGATGAAACACATAAATTGCATCGGAATTAAATACAAAAGGTACAATGCCGACTTAAGTACAAGGAGACTGACTCTTCTTACATTCTATGATTTGAGCCTTTCCTGTGAGACCAGTTTCAGAATCCGCTGCCTCACTTCAGGTGTACTGTTTCCGTTGGACCTTCTTATTGACGACGAAACACAGGAATTGCACGGAATTAAATATAAAAGGCACAATACTGACTTAAGTACAAGAAGACTGACTCTTCTTACTGTCTATGCTTTGAACCTTTCCTGTGAGACCACTTTTAGATTCCGATGCTTCATTTCAGGTTTACTGTATCCCTTGGACCTTCTTATTGACAATGACACACAGAAATTGCATCGGAATTAAATACAATAGGCTCAATGGCGGCTTAAGTACAACAGAACTGACTCTTCTTACATTCTATTATTTGAATCTTTCCTGTGAGACCAGTTTTGATTCCGATGCTACACTTCAGGTTTACTGTATCCTTTGGATCTTCTTATTGACGATAACACACAGAAATTGCATCGCAATAAAATGCAAAATGCGCAATGCCGACTTAAGTACAAGACGTCTGATTCTTCTTACTGTCTATGTTTTGAGCCTTTCCTGTGAGACCAGTTTTAGATTCCGATGCTACACTTCAGGTTTACTGTATCCCTTGGTTGTTATTGACTATGAAACACAGAAATTGCATCGGAATTAAATACAAAAGGCACAATGCCGACTTAAGTACAAGAGGATTGACTCTTCTTACATTCTCTGATTTTAACCTTTCCTGTGAGACCAGTTTTAGATATCGATGCTTCACTTCAGGTTTACTACATCCCTTGGACCTTCTTATTGACTCTGAAACACAGAAATTGCATCAGAAATAAAATTCAAAATGCACAATGCCGACTTAAGTACAAGAAGACTTACTCTTCTTACTGTCAATGTTTTGAACCTTTCCTGTGAGATCAGTTTTAGATTCCGATGCTGCACTTCAGGTTTACTGTATCCCTTGGACCTTCTTATTGACGATGATATCACAGAAATTGCATCGGAATTAAATACAAAAGGCACAATGGCGACTTAAGTACAAGAGGACTGACTATTCTTACATTCTATGATTTGTTTTGATCCTTACCTGTGAGATCAGTTTTAGATACCGATACTTCATTTTAGGTTTACAGTATCTCTTGGACCTTCTAATTGACGATGAAACAGAGAAATTGCATCCGTATTAAATACAAAAGGCACAATGCCGCCTGAAGTGCAAGAAGACTGACTCTTCTTACTGTCTATGTTTTGAACATTTCCTGTGAGACCAGTTTTTGATTCCGATGCTTTACTTCAGGTTTACTGTATCCCTTGGACTTTCTTATTGACGATGAAACACATAAATTGCATCGGAATTAGATACAAAAGGCACAATGCCGAATTAAGTACAAGAGCATTGACTCTTCTTACATTCTATGATTTTAGCCTTTATTGTGAGACCAGTTTTAGATTTTGATGCTTCACTTCAGGTGAACTGTATCCCTTGGACCTTCTTATTGACGATGAAACACAGTAATTGCATCGGGATTAAATACAAATGGCACAATGCCGACTTAATTACAAGGAGACTGACTCCTCTTACATTCTATGATATGAACCTGTCCTGTGAGACCAGTTTCAGAATCCGATGCTTCACTTCTGGTGTACTGTATACCTTGGAACTTCTTATTGACGATGTAACACAGAAATTGCATCGGAATTAAATACAAAAGGCACAATGGCGACTTAAGTACAAGTAGGCTGACTCTTCTTACTGTCTATGCTTTTAACCTAACCTGTGAGACCAGTTTAAGATTCCGATGCTTCACTTCAGGTTTACTGTATCCCTTGGACCTTCTTATTGACGATAAAACACAGAAATTGCATCAGAATTAAATACAAAAGCCACAATGCCGACTTAAATACAAGAAGACTGATTCTTCTTACTGTCTATGCTTTGAAACATTCCTGTGTGACCAGTTTTAGATTCCGATGTTTCATTTCAGGTTTACTGTATCCCTTAGACCTTCTTATTGACGATGAAGCACAGAAATTGCTTCGGAATTAAATACAAAAGGCGCCATGCCGACTTAAGTACAAGAAGCCGGATTGTTCTTACTGTCTATGTTTTTAACCTTTCCTGTGAGATCAGTTTTAGATTCCGAAGCTTCAAATCAGGTTTACTGTATCCCTTGGACGTTCGTATTGACGATGAAACACAGATATAGCATAGGAATTAAATACAAAAGGCACAATGCCGACTTAAGTACAAGAAGGCTGACTCTTCTTACTGTCAATGCTTTGAACCTTTCCTATGAGACCAGTTTTAGATTACGATGCTTCACTTCAGGTTTACTGTATCCGTTGGACCTTCTTACTGACGATGAACACAGAAATTGCATAGGAATTAAACACAAAAGGCACAAAGGAGACTTAAGTGGAAGACGACTGGCTCTTCTTACTTTCTATTATTTGAATCATTCCTGTGACCCCAGTTTTAGATTCCGATGCTTCACTTCAGGTTTACTGTATCCCTTGGACCTCCATATTGACGATGAAACACAGATATTGCTTCGGAATTAAATACAAAAGGCAAAATGCCGACTTAAGTAGAAGGGGACTGACTCTTCTTACATACTATGATTTGAACCTTTCCTGTGAGACCAGTTTTAGATTCCGATGCTTCACTTCAGGTTTACTGTATCCCTTGGGCCTTTGTATTGACGATGAAACACAGATATTGCATCGTAATTAAATACAAAAGGCACAATGCCGACTTAAGTACAAGAAGACTGACTCCTCTTACTGTCTATATTTTGAACCTTTCCTGTGAGGCCAGTTTCAGATTCCGATGTTTCACTTCCGGTTTACTGTATCCCTTGGACCCTCTTATTGACGATGACACACAGAAATTGCATCGGAATTAAATTCAAGAGGCACAATGCCGACTTAAATACATGAAGTCTGACTCCTCTTACTGTCTATATTTTGAGCCTTTCCTGTGAGACTAGTTTTAGATTCCGATGCTTCACTTCAGGTTTCCTGTATCCCTTGGACCTCCTTATTAACGATTATACACAGAAAATGCATCGGAATAAAATACAAAAGCCACAATGCCGACTTAAATACAAGAAGACTGATTCTTCTTACTGTCTATGCTTTGAAACATTCCTGTGTGACCAGTTTTAGATTCCGATGTTTCATTTCAGGTTTACTGTATCCCTTAGACCTTCTTATTGACGATGAAGCACAGAAATTGCTTCGGAATTAAATACAAAAGGCGCCATGCCGACTTAAGTACAAGAAGCCGGATTGTTCTTACTGTCTATGTTTTTAACCTTTCCTGTGAGATCAGTTTTAGATTCCGAAGCTTCAAATCAGGTTTACTGTATCCCTTGGACGTTCGTATTGACGATGAAACACAGATATAGCATAGGAATTAAATACAAAAGGCACAATGCCGACTTAAGTACAAGAAGGCTGACTCTTCTTACTGTCAATGCTTTGAACCTTTCCTATGAGACCAGTTTTAGATTACGATGCTTCACTTCAGGTTTACTGTATCCGTTGGACCTTCTTACTGACGATGAACACAGAAATTGCATAGGAATTAAACACAAAAGGCACAAAGGAGACTTAAGTGGAAGACGACTGGCTCTTCTTACTTTCTATTATTTGAATCATTCCTGTGAGACCAGTTTTAGATTCCGATGCTTCACTTCAGGTTTACTGTATCCCTTGGACCTCCATATTGACGATGAAACACAGATATTGCTTCGGAATTAAATACAAAAGGCAAAATGCCGACTTAAGTAGAAGGGGACTGACTCTTCTTACATACTATGATTTGAACCTTTCCTGTGAGACCAGTTTTAGATTCCGATGCTTCACTTCAGGTTTACTGTATCCCTTGGGCCTTTGTATTGACGATGAAACACAGATATTGCATCGTAATTAAATACAAAAGGCACAATGCCGACTTAAGTACAAGAAGACTGACTCCTCTTACTGTCTATATTTTGAACCTTTCCTGTGAGGCCAGTTTCAGATTCCGATGTTTCACTTCCGGTTTACTGTATCCCTTGGACCCTCTTATTGACGATGACACACAGAAATTGCATCGGAATTAAATTCAAGAGGCACAATGCCGACTTAAATACATGAAGTCTGACTCCTCTTACTGTCTATATTTTGAGCCTTTCCTGTGAGACTAGTTTTAGATTCCGATGCTTCACTTCAGGTTTCCTGTATCCCTTGGACCTCCTTATTAACGATTATACACAGAAAATGCATCGGAATAAAATACAAAAGCCACAATGCCGACTTAAATACAAGAAGACTGATTCTTCTTACTGTCTATGCTTTAAAACTTTCCTGTGTGACCAGTTTTAGATTCCGATGCTTCATTTCAGGTTTACTGTATCCCTTAGACCTTCTTATTGACGATGAAGCACAGAGATTGCTTCGGAATTAAAAACAAAAGCCGCCATGCCGACTTAAGTACAAGATGCCGGATTCTTCTTACTGTCTATGTTTTTAACGTTTCCTGTGAGATCAGTTTTAGATTCCGAAGCTTCACTTCAGGTTTACTGTATCCCTTGGACCTTCGTATTGACGATGAAACACAGATATAGCATAGGAATTAAATACAAAACGCACAATGCCGACTTAAGTACAAGAAGGCTGACTCTTCTTACTGTCTATGCTTTGAACCTTTCCTATGAGACCAGTTTTAGATTACGATGCTTCACTTCAAGTTTACTGTATCCGTTGGACCTTCTTAATGACGATGAACACAGAAGTTGCATCGGAATTAAACACAAAAGGCACAAAGGACACTTAAGTGGAAGACGACTGGCTCTTCTTACATTCTATTCTTTGAACCTTTCCTGTGAGACCAGTTTTAGATTCCGATGCCTCTCTTCAGGTTTACTGTATCCTTGGACCTTTGTATTGACGATGAAACACAGATATTGCATCGTAATTAAATACAAAAGGCACAATGCCGACTTAAGTACAAGAAGACTGACTCTTCTTACTGTCTATATTTTGAACCTTTCCTGTGAGGCCAGTTTCAGATTCCGATGTTTCACTTCAGGTTTACTGTATCCCTTGGACCCTCTTATTGACGATGACACACAGATATTGCATCGGAATTAAATACAAGAGGCACAATGCCGACTTAAGTACAAGAAGTCTGACCCCTCTTACTGTCTATGTTTTGAGCCTTTCCTGTGAGATAAGTTTTAGATTCCGATGCTTCACTTCTGGTTTACTGTTTCCCTTGGAACTTCTTATTGCCGATGAGACACAGATATAGCATCGGAATTATGTACAAAAGGCACAATGCCGACGTAAGTACAAGAGGGCTGACTCTTTTTACATTCAATGATACGAGCCTTTCCTATGCGACCAGTTTCTATTTCCGATTCTTCACTTTTGGAGTACTGTATCCCTCGGACCTTCTTATTGATGGTGTAACACAGAAATTGCATCGGAATAAAATACAAAAGGCACAATGGCGACTTAAGTACAAGAAGACTGAATCTTCTTACTGTCTATATTTTGAACCTTTTTTGTGATGCCAGTTTCAGATTCCGATGCTTCACTTCAGGTTTACTGTATCCCTTGGCCCTTCTTATTGACGATGAAACAGAAATTGCATCGGAATAAAATACAAGAGGCACAGTGCCGAATTAAGTACAAGACGTCTGACTCATCTTACTGTCTATGTTTTGAGCCTTTCCTGTGAGACCAGTTTTAGATTCCGAAGCTTCACTTCAGGTTTACTGTATCCCCTGCACCTTGTTATTGATGATGAAACACAGAAATTGCATCGGAATTGAATACAAAAGGCACAGTGCCGACTTAAGTACAAGAGGACTGACTCTTCTTACATTCTATTATTTGAGTCTTTCCTGTGAGACCAGTTTTAGATTCCGATGCTACTCTACAGGTTTACTGTATCCCGTGGACCTTCGTATTGACGAGGAAAAACAGAAGTTGCATCTGAATTAAATGCAAAAGGCAAAATGGCGACTTAAGTACATGAAGACTGACTCTTCTTACGGCCTATGTTTTGAACCTTTAGTGTGAGACCAGTTTTAGATTCAGATGCTTCACTTCAGGTTTAGTGTATCCCTTCGACCTTCATATTGACGATGAAACACAGAAATTGCATCGGAATTAAATACATAAGGCACAATGCCGACTTACGTACAAGAAGTCTGACTCTTCTTACTGACTATGTTGTGAACCTTTCCTGTGAGACCAGTTATTGATTCCGATGCTTTACTTCAGGTTTACTGTATCCCTGGGACCTTCTTATTGACAATGAAACACATAAATTGCATCGGAATTAGATACAAAAGACACAATGCCGCCTTAAGTACAAGAGCATTGACTCTTCTTACATTCTATGATTTTACCGTTTTCTGTGAGACCAGATCCAGAATCCGATGCATCACTTCAGGTGTACTGTATCCCGTGGACCTTCTTATTCACGATGAAACACAGAAATTTCATCGGAATTAAATACAAAAGGTACAATGCCGACTTAAGTACAAGAAGACTAACTCATCTAACTGTCTATATTTTGACCCTTTCCTTTGGGGTAGTTTCAGATTCCGATGTTTCACTTCAGGTTTACTGTATCTCTTGGATCTTCTTATTGACGATGAAACACAGATATTGCATCGCAATAAAATACAAAAGGCGCAATGCCGACTTAAGTACAAGACGTCTGATTCTTCTTACTGTCTATGTTTTGAGCCTTTCCTGTGAGAACAGTTTTAGATTCTGATGCTTCACTTCAGGTTTACTGTATCCCTTGGTTGTTATTGACGATGAAACACAGAAATTGCATCGGAATTAAATACAAAAGGCACAATGCCGACTTAAGTACATGAGGATTGACTCTTCTTACATTCTATGATTTTAGCGTTTCCTGTGAGACCAGTTTCAGATATCGATGCTTCACTTCAGGTTTACTACATCCCTTGGACCTTCTTATTGACTATGAAACACAGAAATTGCATCGGAATTAAATACAAAAGTCACAATGCCGACTTAAGTACAAGAAGACTTACTCTTCTTTCTGTCTATGTTTTGAACCTTTCCTGTGAGACCAGTTTTAGATTCCGATGCTTCACTTCAGGTTTACTGTATCCCTTGGACCTTCTTATTGACGATGATAACACAGAAATTGCATCGGAATTAAATCCAAAACTTACAATGGCGACTTAAGTACAAGAGGACTGACTATTCTTACATTCTATGTTGGAGCTTCTCCTGTGAGAGCAGTTTTGGAAATCGATGCTTCACTTCTGGTTTACTGTATACCTTGGACCATTTTTTTGACGATGAAACACAGAAATTTCATCGGAATTAAATACAAAAGACACAATGCCGACTTAAGTACAACAAGAGTGACTCTTTTTACATTCTATGATATGAGCCTTTCCAATGCGACCAGTTTCTGATTCCGATTCTTCACTCTTGGTGTACTGTTTCCCTTTAACCTTCTTATTGACGATGAAACACATAAATTGCATCGGAATTAAATACAAAAGGTACAATGCAGACTTCAGTACAAGAAGACTGACTCTTCTTACTCTCTATATTTTGAACCTTTCCGGTGAGGCCAGTTTCAGATTCCGATGCTTCACTTCAGGTGTACTGTATCCCTTGGACCATCTTATTGACGATGAAACACAGAAATTGCATCGGAATTAAATTCAAATGGCACAATGCCGACTTAAGTACAAGGAGACTGACTCTTCTTACATTCTATGATTTGAGCCTTTCGTGTGAGACCAGTTTCAGAATCCGATGCCTCACTTCAGGTGTACTGTATCCGTTGGTCCTTCTTATTGACGACGAAACACAGGTATTGCATCGGAATTAAATATAAAAGGCACAATGCCGACTTAAGTACAGAAAGGACTGACTCTTCTTACTGTCTATGTTTTGAACCTCTCCTGTGAGACCAGTTTTAGATTCCGATGCTTCACTTCAGGTTTACTGTATCTCTTTGACCTTCATATTGACGATGAAACACAGAAATTGCATCGGAATTAAATACAAAAGGCACAATGCCGACTTAAGCACAAGAAGACTGACTCTTCTTACTGTCTATGTTTTGAACCTGTCCTGTGAGACCAGTTTTAGATTCCGATGCTTCATTTCAGATTTACTGTATCCCTTGGACCTTCTTATTGACAATGAAACACAGAAATTACATCGGAATTAAATTCAAAAGGCACAATGCCGCTTAAGTACAAGAAGACTGCCTCTTCTTACTGTCTATGATTTGAGCCTTTCCTGTGAGACCAATTTTGGATTCCGATGCTTCATTTAAGGTTTACTGTATCCCTTGGACCTTCTTATTGACGACGAATAACAGAAATTGCATCGGAATTAAATGCAAAAGGCACAATGCCGACTTAAGTAGGAGGGGACTGACTCTCTTTTCATACTATGATTTGAACCTTTCCTGTGAGACCAGTTTTAGTTTCCGATTCTTCACTTCAGGTTTACTGTAACCCGTGGACCTTCATATTGACGATGAAACACAGAAATTGCATCGGATTTAAATACAAAAGGCACAGTGCCGACTTAAGAGCAAGAGGACTGACTCTTCATACATTCTATTATTTGAACATTTCCTGTGAGACCAGTTTTAGATTCCGATGCTACACTTCAGGTTTACTGTATCCCGTGGACCTTCGTATTGACGATAAAAAACAGAAATTGCATCGGAATTAAATGCAAAAGGCAAAATAGCAACTTAAGTACAAGAAGACTGACTCTTCTTAATGTCTATGTTTTGAACCTTTCCTGTGAGCCAGTTTTAGATTCAGATGCTTCCCTTCACGTTTACTGTATCCCTTGGACCTTCTTATTGACGACGAAACACAGAAATTGCATCGGAATTAAATGCAAAAGGCACAATGCCGACTTAAGTAGGAGGGGACTGACTCTCTTTTCATACTATGATTTGAACCTTTCCTGTGAGACCAGTTTTAGTTTCCGATTCTTCACTTCAGGTTTACTGTAACCCGTGGACCTTCATATTGACGATGAAACACAGAAATTGCATCGGATTTAAATACAAAAGGCACAGTGCCGACTTAAGAGCAAGAGGACTGACTCTTCATACATTCTATTATTTGAACATTTCCTGTGAGACCAGTTTTAGATTCCGATGCTACACTTCAGGTTTACTGTATCCCGTGGACCTTCGTATTGACGATAAAAAACAGAAATTGCATCGGAATTAAATGCAAAAGGCAAAATAGCAACTTAAGTACAAGAAGACTGACTCTTCTTACTGTCTATGTTTTGAACCTTCCCTTTGAGATCTGTTTTAGATTCCGATGCTTTACTTCAGGTTTACTGCATCCATGGTACCTTCTTATTGACGACGAAACACAGAAATTGCATCGGAATTAAATACAAAAGGCACAAAGCCGACTAAAGTACAAGAAGGCTGACTCTTCTTACTCTCTATGATTCGAACCTTTCCTCTGAGACCAGTTTTAGATATCAATGCTTCACTTCAGGTTTACTTGCTCCCTTGGACCTTCCTATTGACGATGAATCACAGGTATTGCATCGGAACTAAATACAAAAGGCACAATGCCAACTTAAGTACATAAAGACGGACTCTTCTTACTGTCTATGTTTTGAACCTTTCTTGTGAGACGAGTTATAGATTCCGATGCTTCACTTCCATTTTACAGTATCCCTTGGCCTTCTTATCGACGATGAAACACAGACATTCCATCGGTATTAAATACTAAAGGCACAATGCCGATTTAAGTACAAGAAGACTGACTCTTCTTACTGTCTATGTTTTGAATCTTTCCTACGAGACCAGTTTTAGATTTCGATGTTCATTTCGGGGTTGCCGTATCCCTTGGACCTTCTTAGTGACGATGAAACACTGAAATTGCATCGGAATTAAGTACAAAATGCACAATGCAGACTTAAGTACAAGATGACTGACTCTTCTTACAGTCTATGCATTGAACCTTTCCTGTGAGACCAGTTTTAGATTCCGATGCTTGACTTCAGGTTTACTCTATCCCTTGCACCTTCTTATTGACGATGAAACACAGAAAATGCATCGGAATTTAATACAAAATGGAACAATGCCGACTTAAGTACAAGAAGACTGACTCTTCTTACTGTGTATGATTCGAGCCTTTCCTGTGAGACCAGTTATAGAATCCGATGCTTCACTTCCGTTTTACTGTATTTCCTTGGATAATATTATTGACGATGAAACACATTTATTGCATCAGAATTAAATACAAAATGCTAAATGCCGACTTAAGTAACAGAAGACTGACTCTTCTTACTGTCTATGATTGAAGGTATCCTGTGAGACGAGTTTTCGACTCCGATGTTCACTTCAGGTTTACTGTATCCCTTGGACATTTTTATTGAAGATGAAACACAGAAATTGCAGCGGAATTAATTACAAAAGGTACATTGCCCACTTAAGTACAAGAAGTCTGACTCTTCGTACTGTGTATGCTTTGAACCTTTCCTGTCAGACCAGTTTTAGATTCCGATGCCTCACTTCAGGTTTACTGTATCCCTTGGACCTTCTTATTGGCGATGAAACACTGAAATATCATCGGAATTCAATACAAAGGAAAAATGCCGACTTAAGTACAAGAAGACTGACTCTTCTTACTGTCTATGTTTTGAACCTTTCCTGTGAGACCAGTTTTAGATTCCGATGTTTCACTTCATGTTTAGTGTATCCCTTGGACCTTCTTATTGACGACGAAACACAGAAATTGCATCGGAATTAAATACAAAATGCACAATGCCGACTTAAGTACAAGAAGACTGACTCTTCTTACTGTGTATATTTTGAGCCTTTCCTGTGAGACCAGTTAGAGATTCTGATGCGTCACTTCCGGTTTACTGTATTTCCTTGGACCATCTTATTGACGATGAAACACAGTAATATCATCGGAATAGAATACAAAAGGCACAATGCCGACTTAAGTACATAAAGACTGACTCTTCTTACTGTCTATGTTTTGAACATTTCCTGGGAGACCAGTTTTAGATATCGATGGTCATTTCAGGTTTACTGTATCACTTGGACCTTCTTATTGACAATGGAGCACAGAAATTGCATCGGCAATAAATACAAAAGAACAATGCCGACTTTAGTACAAGAAGACTGACACTTCTTACAATCTATGTTTTGAACCATTCCTGTGAGACCAGTTTTAGATTCCGATGCTTCAATTCAGGTTTACTGCATCCCTTAGACCTTCTTATTTACGAAGAAACACAGAAATTGCATCGGAATGGCACAATGCCGACTTAAGTACAAGAGAACTGACTCTTCTTATTGTCTATGATTTGAACCTTTCCTGTGAGACCAGTTTCAGATTCCGATGCTTCACTTCAGGTTTACTGTATCCCTTGGACCTTCTTATTGACAATGAAACACAGAAATTGCATCGGAATTAAATAGAAAATGCACATGCCGATTTCAGTACAAGAAGACCGACTCTTCTTACTGTCTATGTTTTGAATCTTTCCTATGAGACCAGTTTTAGATTGCGATGTACATTTCAGGGTGACTGTATCCCTTGGACCTTCTTATTGACGACGAACAACAGAAATTGCATCGGAATTAAATACAAAAGGCACAATGCCGACTTAAGTACAAGAAGACTTACTCTTCTTTCTGTCTATGTTTTGAACCTTTCCTGTGAGACCAGTTATAGATTCCGATGCTTCTCTTTAGGCTTACTGTATCCCTTGGACCTTCTTATTGACGATGAATCACAGATATTTAATCGGAATTAAATACAAAAGGAACAAAGCCGACTTAAGTACTAATAGACTGACTCTTCTTACTGTCTATGCTTTGAACCTTTCCTGTGAGACCAGTTATAGATTCCGATGCTTCACTTCCGGTTAACTGTATCCCTTGGACCTTCTTATTGACGATGAAACACTGAAATTCCATCGGACTTAAATACTAAAGGCACAATGCCGACTTAAGAACAAGAAGGCTGACACTCCTTACTGTCTATGTTTTCAATCTTCCCTATGAGACCAGTTTTAGATTTAGATGTTCATTCTAGGATTACTGTATCCCTTGGACCTTCTTATTGACGATGAGCCACAGAAATATCATCGGAATTTAATACAAAAGGCACAATGCCGAGTTAAGTACAAGAAGACTGATTCTTCTTACTGTCTACGTTTGAACCTTTCCTGTGAGACCAGTTTTAGATTCCGATGCATCACTACAGGTTGACTGTATCCCTTGGACCTTCTTATTGACAATGAAACACAGATATTACATAGGAATTTAATACAAAAGGCAAAATGCCGACTTAAGTACAAGAAGACTGACTCCTCCTAATGTCTATGTTTTGAACGTTTCCTGTGAGACCAGTTATAGATTCCGATGCTTCACTTCCAGTTTACCGTATCCCTTGGACCTTCTTATTGACGATGAAACACAGAAATTGCATCGGAATTTAATACAAAAGGTACAATGTCGACTTAAGTACAAGAAGACTGATTCTTCTTACTGTCTATGTTTTGAATCTTTCCTATGAGACGAGTTTTAGATTTCAATGTTCATTTTAGGGTTACTGATCCCTTGGACCTTCTTATTGACGATGAAACACAGAAATTGCAGCGGAAGTAAATACAAAAGGAACAATGCCGACTTAAGTACAAGTAGACTGACTCTTCTTACAGTCTTTGTTTGGAACATTTCCTGTGAGACCAGTTTTAGATTCCGATGCTTCAATTCAGGTTTACTGTATCCCTTGGACCGTCTTATTGACGATGAAACACAGAAATTTCATCGGAATTAAATACAAAAGGAACAATGTCGACTTAAGTACAAGAAGACTGACTCTTCTTACTGTCTATGATTTGAACCTTTCCTGTGAGTCCAGTTTTAGATTCCGATGCTTCACTTCAGGTAAACTATATCCATTGGATCTCCTTATTGATAATGGAACACAGAAATAGCATCGGAATTAAATACAAAAGCACAATGCCGACTTAAGTACAAGAAAACTGACTCTTCTTACTGTCTATGCTTTGAACCTTTCGTGAAAGACCGGTTTTAGATTCCGATGCCTCGCCTCGGGTTTAATGTATCCCTTGGTCTTTCTTATTGACGATGAAACACAGAAATTGCATCGTAATTAAATACAAAAGGCAAAATGCCTACTTAAGTACAAGAAGACTGACTCTATTTACTCTCTATGTTTCGAACCTTTCCTGTGAGACCAGTTATAGATTCCGATGCTTCACTTCATATTTACTGTATCTCTGGGACCTTCTTATAGATGATGATACACAGAAATTGCATAGTAATTAGATACAAAAGGCACAAGGCCGACTCAAGTACAAGAAGACTGACTCTCCTTACTCTCTATGATTTGAACCTTTCCTGTGAGACCAGTTTTAGATTCCGATGCTTCACTTCAGGTTTACTGTATCCCTTGGACCTTCTTATTGACGATGAAAGACAGAAATTTCAACAGAATTTCATACAAAAGGCACAATGCCGACTTAAGTACAAGAAGACTGACTCTTCTTACTGTCTATGTTTTGTACCTTTTCTGTGAGACCAGTTTTAGACTCCGATGCTTCACTTCAGGTTTACTGCACCCCTTGACCTTCTTATTGACGATGAAACACAGAAATTCCATCGTAATTAAATACAATAGGCCAAATGCCTTCATAAGTACAAGAAAACTGACTCTTCTAACTGTCTATGTTTTGAACCTTTCCTGTGAGACCAGTTTTAGATTCCGATGCTTCACATCAGGTTTACTTTATCCCTTGGACCTTCTTATTGACGATGAAAGACAAAAATTTCAACAGAATTTCATACAAAAGGCACAATGCCGACTTAAGTACAAGAAGACTGACTCTTCTTACTGTCTATGTTTTGAACATTTCCTGTGAGACCTGTGTTAGACTCCGATGCTTCCCTATATGTTTACGCTTTCCCTTGGACCTTCTTATTGATGATGTAACTCAGAAATTGCATCGGAATTAAATACAAAAGTCACAATGCCCACTTAAGTACAAGACGACTGTCTCTTTTACTGTCAATGCATTGAACCATTCCTGTGAGACCAGTTTTAGATTCCGATGCCTCACTTCAGGGTTACTGTATCCCTTGGCCCTTCATATTGACGTTGAAACACAGAAATTGCATAGGAATTAAAAACAAAACGCCCAATGCCGACTTAAGTACAAGAAGACTCACTCTTCTTTTTGTCTTTGTTTGGAATCTTTCCTATGAGACCAGTTTTAGATTCCGATGCTTCACTTCCGGTTTACTGTATCCCGTGTACCTTCTTATTGACGATGAAACACAGAAATTCCATCGGAATTAAATACTAAAGGCACAATGTCGACTTAAGAACAAGAAGACTGACTCTTCTTACTGGTAATGTTTTCAATCTTTCTTATGAGACCAGTTTTAGATTTCGATGTTCATTTCAGAGTTACCTTATTCCTTGGACCTTCTTATTGACGATGAGCCACAGAAATATAATCGGAATTTGATACAAAAGGCACAATGCCGAGTTAAGTAGAAGAAGACTGATTCTTCTTACTGTCTATGTTTTGAACCTTTCCGGTAAGAACAGTTTTAGATTCCGATGCTTCTCTACGGGTTGACTGTATGCCGTGGACCTTCTTATTGACGATGGAACACAGAAATTGCATCGGAATTAAATACAAAAGGCATGATGCCGACTTAAGTACAAGAAGACTGTCTCTTCTTACTATCTATGTTTTGAACCTTTCCTGTGAGACCAGTTATAGATTCCGATGCTTCACATCCAGTTTACTGTATCCCATGTACCGTCTTATTGGCGATGAAACAGAGAAATTCCATCCAAATTAAATACTAAAGGCACAATCCCGACTTAAGTACAAGAAGACTGACTCTTCATACTGTCTATTTTTGGAATCTTTCCTATGAGATCAGTTTTAGATTTCGATGTTAATTTCAGGGTTACTGTATCCCTCGGACCTTCTTATTGACGATGAAACACAGAAATTCCAGCGGAATTAAATGCAAAAGGCACAATGCCAACTTAAGTACAAGATGACAGACTCTTTTACTGTCTATGTTTTGGACCTTTCCTGTGAGACCAGTTTTAGATTCTGATGCTTCACTTCAGGTTTAATGTATCCCTTGGACCTTCTTATTGACGATGAAACACAGAAATTGCATCGGAATTTAATACAAAAGGAACAATGCCGACTTAAGTACAAGAAGACTGACCCTTCTTACAGTCTATGTTTGGAACCTTTCCTCTGAGACCAGTTTTAGATTCCGATGCTTCACTTCAGGTTTACTGTATCCCTTGGACCTTCATATTGACGATGAAACACAGAAATTTCATCAGAATTAAATACAAAAGGTGCAACGTCGACTTAAGTACAAGAAGACTGACTCTTCTTACTGTCTATGCTTTGAACCTTTCGTGAAAGACCGGTTTTAGATTCCGATGCCTCACTTCAGGTTTACTGTATCCCTTGGTCCTTCTTATTGACAATGAAACACAGAAATTACATCGGAATTAAATACAAAAGGCAAAATGCCTACTTAAGTACAAGTCGACTGACTCTTCATACTGTCTATGTTTTGAACCTTTCCTGTGAGACCAGTTTTAGATTCCGATGCTTCACTTCAGGTTTAATGTATCCCTTGGACCTTCTTATTGACGACGAAACACAGAAATTGCAAAGGAATTAAATACAAAATTCACAGTGCCGACTTAAGTACAAGAAGACTGACACTTTTTACTCTCTATGTTTTGAACCTTTCCTGTGAGACCAGTTATAGATTCCGATGCTTCACTTCCTGTTTACTGTATCTCTTGGACCTTCTTATTGACGATGAAACACAGAAATTGCATCGGAATTAGATACAATAGGCACAATGCCGACATAAGTACAAGAAGACTGCCTCTCCTTACTCTCTATGATTTGAACCTTTCCTGTGAGACCAGTTTTATATTCCGATGCTTCACTTCAGGTTTACTGAATCTCTTGGACCTTCTTATTGACGATGAAAGACAGAAATTTCAACAGAATTATGAGGGTCAGTCAAAAAGTAATGCCTCCTATTTTTTTTTCTACGTTTAATTGTCAGGAAATTTAAATGCAATTACATAGGTTGAAAACCACAACATTGAGGATCATTTTGTCATTTTTCAATGTAATCTCCGCGCATCTCTACAATTTTGGTCCATCTTTGAACAAGAGCATGTATCCCAGCACGGTAAAAATCACAGCTCTGCTTCCTAAGCCATTCACGCACGGATGTTTTGACGGCCTCCTCATCTTCAAAATGAATCCCACGATGAGCTTCTTTTAGTGGCCCGAACAGATGGAAGTCTGATGGTGCCAGGTCAGGGCTGTATGGGGAATGAGGCAAAACTTCCCATCCAGTTTTGACAATCTCGTCAGAGGTGTGACGACTGGTGTGTGGTCTTGCATTCTCATGCAAAAGAAGAACATCTGCCTTTGATTTTGTTGGGCGAACTCGCTGAAGACGTGCTTTAAGTTTGTTGAGGGTTGTGACGTATTGAACAGAATATATTATGCATCCCTGCTCCAAACAATCAACCAGAATCACACCGTCTGTATCCCAGAAAACTGTTGCCATAACTTTCCCTGCCGATTGCACAGTTTTGAATTTTTTCTTCCTCGGCGAGCTTGTGTGACGCCACTCCATTGACTGCCTCTTTGATTCGGGTTCAAAAAAATGCACCCATGTTTCGTCCCCGGTCACAATTTTTTTCAGAAACTCATCTCCCTCCAAACGGAAGCGCTGCAAGTGTTGGGGGGCTATTGTTTTCCTTGCCTCTTTATTCTGATCGGTTAACATTCTTGCAACCCACCGTGCACAAACTTTTGAGTACCCCAATTGTTTAATAATCGTGATCACACTGCCTTTACTAAGAGAAATAATGCGACACACCTCATCTGCAGTCACCCGACGGTCACCACGAATGATGTCATCAACTTGCTGAATGTTGTGTGGAGTCACTGCACTCACCGGCCTGCCGCTCCGCTTTTCGTCAGTCAACGGTGTTTGCCCTTCAGCTTCCTTACAACGACGAACCCATCGTCTAACAGTGCTGACATCCACTGTCACAACACCATACACCTTCTTCAGTCTTTCATGAATGCGTATGGGCGTTTCACCTTCTGCATTCAAGAATTCAATCACACAACGCTGTCTCAAACGAACATCGATGTCGGCCATCTTACAAACTTCTGCTGTGCTGCCACCTGTTGACACAGAAAGTTACTACTGCAGTGGATTGCAGAAGAAGGTTTGAGGAATGGCGCCAAATTCAAATTTTTCACTTAACTTAATTTCTTTAAGTAGAAAAAAAATGGGAGGCATTACTTTTTGACCGACCCTCGTAGATACAAAAGGCTCAATGCCGACTTAAGTACAAGAAGACTGACTCTTCTTACTGTCTACGTTTTGAACCCTTTCTGTGAGACCAGTTTTAGACTCCGATGCTTCACTTCAGGTTTACTGCATCCCTTAGACCTTCTTATTGACGATGAAACACAGAAATTGCATCGGAAATAAATACAAATGGCACAGTGCCGACTTAAGTACAAGAAGACTGACTCTTCTTAATGTCTATGTTTTGAAACTTTCCTGTGAGACCAGTTTTAGATTCCGATGCTTCACTTCAGGTTTACTGTATCCCTTCGAATTTCTTATTGACGATGAAACACAAAAATTGCATCAGAATTAAATACAAAAGGAACAATGCCGACTAAAGTACTAGAAGGCTGACTCTTCTTAACGTCTATGTTTTGAACCTTGCCTGTGAGATCAGTTCTAGATTGCGATGTTCACTTCCGGTTTACTGTATCCCTTGGGCCTTCTTATTGGCGATGGGAAACAGATAATGCATCGGAAATAAATTCAAAACGCACGATGCCGACTTAAGTACTAGAAGACTGACTCTGCTTACTGTTTATTTCTTGAGCCTTTTTCTCTGAGACCAGTATTAGATGCCGATGCTTCACTTCAGGTTTACTGTATTCCTTGGACTTTCTAATTGACGAAGAAACACAGAAATTGCATCTGAATTAAATATATAAGGCAAAATGCCGATATAAGTACAAGACGAATGACTCTTCTTACGGTCTATGTTTTGAACCTTTCCTGTGAGACCTGTTTTAATTTCCCATGTTTCACTTCAGGTTTAGTGTACCCCTTGGACCCTCTTATTGACGATGAAACACAGAAATTGCATCGGAATTAAATACAAAAGGCACAATGCCGACTTAAGTACAAGAAGACTGACTCTTCGTACTGTCTATGTTTTGAACCGTTCCTGTGAGACCAGTTTTAGATTTAGATGTTCATTTTAGGTTTCCTGCTTCCCTTGGATCTTCTTATTGGCGATGGGACACAGATATTGCATCGGAAATAAATTCAAAACGCACAATGCCGACTTAAGTACTATAAGACTGACTCTTCTTAACGTCTATGTTATGAACCTTGCCTGTGAGATCAGTTCTAGATTGCGATGTTCCTTTCCGGTTTACTGTATCCCTGGGACCTTCTTATTGGCGATGGGACACAGATATTGCATCGGAAATAAAATCTAAACGCACAATGCCGACTTCAGTATTAGAAGACTGACTCTTCTTACTGTCTATGTCTTGAGCCTTTCCTCTGAGACCAGTTTTAGATGCCGATGCTTCACTTCAGGTTTACTGTATCCCTTGGACCTTCTTATTGACGATGAAACACAGAAATTGCATCTGAATTGAATATAAAAGGCAAAATGCCGATATAAGTACAAGACGAATGACTCTTCTTACGGTCTATGTTTTGAACCTTTCCTGAGAGACCAGTTTTAGTTTCCCATGTTTCAATTCAGGTATACTGTATCCCTAGGACCTTCTAATTTACGACGAAACACAGAAAATGCATCGGAAACAAAACAAAAGCACAAAGTCAACTTAAGTACAAGAAGACTGACTCTTCTTACTGTCTAGGTTTTGAGACTTTCCTGTGAGACCAGTTTTAGATTCCGATGCTTCACTTCAGGTTTACTGTATCTCGTGGACCATCTTATTGAAGATGAAACACTGAAATTGCATCATAATAAAATACAAAAGTCACAAAGCCGACTTAAGAACAAGAAGACTGACTCTTCTTACAGTCTATGATTTGAACCTTTTCTGTGAGACCAGTTTTAGATTTCGATGCTTCACTTCAGGTTTACTGCATTCCTTACACCTTGTTATTGACGATAAAACACAGAAATCGCATCGGAATTAAATACAAAAGGCAAAATGCCGATATAAGTACAAGACGAATGACTCTTCTTACGGTCTATGTTTTGAACCTTTCCTGTGAGACCAGTTTTAGATTTCGATGTCCATTTTAGGTTTACTATATCCCTTGGACCTTCTTATTGGCGAAGGAACACAGAAATTGCATCGGAAATAAATTCAAGAGGCACAATGCCGACTTAAGTACTAGAAGACTGACTCTTCTCTCTATGTCTTGAGCCTTTCCTCTGAGACCAGTTTTAGATGCCGATGCTTCACTTCAGGTTTACTGTATCCCTTGGACCTTCTTATTGACGATGAATCACAGAAAATGCATCGGATTTACATACAAAAAGCAAAATGCTGACTTAAGTACAAGAAGACTGACTCTTCTTACTGTCTATGTTTTGATCCTTTCCTGTGAGACCAGTTTTAGATGCCGATGCCTCAGTTCAGGTTTACTGTTTCCCTTGGACCTTCGTATTGACGATGAGACACAGAAAATGCATCGGATTTACATACAAAAAGCACAATGCTGAATAAGTACAAGAAGACTGACTCTTCTTACTGTCTAAGTTTTGATCCTTTCCAGTGAGACCAGTTATAGATTCCGATGCTTCACTTCCGGTTTCCTGTATCCCTTCGACCTTCTTATTGACGACGAAACTCAGAAATCGCATCGGAATTAAATACAGAAGGCCAAATGCCGATATAAGTACAAGTCGAATGACTCTTCTTACGGTCTATGTTTTGAACCTTTCCTGTGAGACCAGTTTTATTTTCCCAGGTTTACTGTATCCCTTGGACCATCTTATTGAGCACGAAACACAGGAATTGCTTCGGAATTAAATACCAAATTCACATTGCCGACTTAAGTAAAAGAAGACTGACTCTTCTTACTGTCTATGATTTGACCCTTTCCTGTGAGACCAGTATTAGATTCCGATTCTTCACTTCAGGTTTCCTGTATCCCTTGGACCATCTTATTAACGATGAAACAAAGAAAATGCATCGGATTTACGTACAAAAAGCACAATGCTGACTTAAGTACAAGAAGACTGACTCTTCTTACTGTCTATGTTTTGACCCTTTCCTGTGAGACCAGTTGTAGATTTCGATGTTTCACTTCCGGATTTCTGTATCCCTTGGACCTTCTTATTGACGATGAAACACAGAAATTGCTTCGGAATTAAATACAAAATGCACAATGCCGACTTAAGTAAAAGAAGACTGACTCTTCTTACTGTCTATGTTTTGAACCTTTCCTGTGAGACCAGTTTTAGATTACGATGTCCATTTTAGGTTTACTATATATCCCTTGGTCCTTCTTATTGGCGATGGAACACAGAAATTGAATCGGAAATAAATTCAGAAGGCACAATGCCGACTTAAGTACTAGAAGACTGACACTTCTTACAGTCTACGTCTTGAGCCTTTCCTCTGAGACCAGTATTAGAAGCCAATGTTTCACTTCAGGTTTACTGTATCCCTTGGACCTTCTTATTGACGATGAAACACAGAAAATGCATCAGAATTAAATACAAAAGGAACAATGCCCACTTAAGTACAAGAAGACTGACTCTCCTTACTGTCTATGTTTGGTACCTTTCCTGTGAGACCAGTTTTAGATTTCTATGATCATTTTAGGTTTACTGTATCACTTGGACCTTCTTATTGGCGATGGAACACAGAAATTGCATCGGAAATAAATTCAATTGGCACAATGCCGACTTAAGTACTAGAAGACTGACTCTACTCTCTATGTCTTGAGCCTTTCCTCTGAGACCAGTTTTAGATGTCGATTCTTCACTTCAGGTTTACTGTATCCCTTGGGCCTCCTTATTGACGATGAAACACAGATATTGCATCGGAGTTAAATACAAAAGGCAAAAACCGATATAAGTGCAAGACGAATGACTCTTCTTACGGTCTATGTTTTGAACCTTTCCTGTGAGACCAGTTTTAGATTCCGATGCTTCACTTCAGGTTTACTGTTTCCCGTGGACCTTCTTATTGACGATGAAACACAGACATTGCATATGAATTCAATACAAAAGCACAAAGCAGACTTAAGTACAAGAAGACTGACTCTTCTTACTGTCTATTCTTTGAAACTTTCCTGTGAGACCAGTTTCAGATTCCGATTCTTCACTTCAGGTTTACTGTATCCCTTGGACCTTCTTATTGACGATGTAACTTAGAAATTGCATCGGAATTCAATACAAAAGGCACAATGCCGACATAAGTACAACAAGACTGGCTCTTCTTACTGTCTATTTGTTGAACGTTTCCTGTGAGACCAGTTTTTGATTCCGATGCTTCAATTCAGGTTTACTGCATCCCTTGGACCTTCATATTGACGATGAAACACAGAAATTGCATAGGAATTAAATACAAAATGCACAATGCCGACTTAAGTACATAAAGACTGACTCTACTCACTGTCTATGTTTGGAACATTTCCTGTGATACAAGTTATAGATTCCGATGCTTCACTTCGGGTTTACTATATCCCTTGGACCTTCTAATTGACGATGAAACACAGAAATTGCATCGGAATTAAATACAAAATGCACAATGCCGACTTAAGTACAGGAGGACTGACTCTTCTTACTGTCTAGGTTCTGAACCTTTCCTGTGAGACCAGTTTTAGATTTCGATGTCCATTTTAGGTTTACTGTATTCTTTGGACCTTCTTATTGGCGATGGAACACAGAAATTGCATCGTAAAAAAATTCAAAAGGCACAATGCCGGGTTAAGTACTAGAAAACTGACTCCTCTTACTGTCTATGTCTTGAGGCTTTCCTCTGAGACCAGTTTTAGAAGCCGATGCTTCACTTCAGGTTTACTGTATCCCTTGGAACTTCTTATTGACGATGAAACACAGAAATTGCATTGGAATAATATATAAAAGGCACAATGGAGACTTAAGTACAAGAAGACTGTCTCTTCTTACTGTGTATGCTATGAGCCTTTCCTGTGAGACCTGTTTTAGATTCCGATGCTTCGTTTCAGGTTTACTGTATCCCTTGGATCTTCTAATTGACGATGAAACACAGAAATTGCATCGAACTTAAATACAAAAGGTACAACGCAGACTTAAGTACAATAAGACCGTCTCTTCTTACATTCAATGATTTGAACCTTTCATGTGAGAGCAGTTATGGATTCCGATGCTTCACTTCAGGTTTACTGTATCCCATGGACCTTCTTATTGACGATGAAACACAGTAATTGTATCGGAATTAAATACAAAAGGCACAATGCCGACATAAGTACAAGTGGATCGACTCTTCTTACTTACTATGATTTTGGCCTTTCCTGTGAGACAAGTTTTAGATAACGATGCTTCACTTCGGGCTTACTGTATCCCTTGGACCTTCTTATTGACGATGAAACACAGAAATTGCATCGGAATTAAATACAAAAGGCACAATGCCCACTTAAGTACTAGAAGACTGACTCTCCTTACTGTCTATGTCTTGAGCCTTTCCACTGAGACCAGTTTTAGAAGCCGATGCTTCACTTCAGGTTTACTGTCTCCCATGGACCTTCTTATTGACGATGAAACACAGTAATTGCATCGGAATTAAATACAAAAGGCACAATGCCGACATAAGTACAAGTGGATCGACTCTTCTTACTTACTATGATTTTGGCCTTTCCTGTGAGACAAGTTTTAGATAACGATGCTTCACTTCGGGCTTACTGTATCCCTTGGACCTTCTTATTGACGATGAAACACAGAAATTGCATCGGAATTAAATACAAAAGGCACAATGCCCACTTAAGTACAAGAAGAGTGACTCTTCTTACTGTCTATGTCTTGAGCCTTTCCTCTGAGACCAGCTTTAGAAGGCGATGCTTCACTTCAGGTTTACTGTATCCCTTGGACCTTCTTATTGACGATGAAACACAGAAATTCCATCGGAATTAAATATAAAAGGCACAATGCCGACTTAGGTACAAGAAGACTGACTGTTCTTACGTCAATGATTTGAGCCTTTCCTGTGAGACCAGTTTCTGACTCCGATGCTTCTCTGTAGATGTACTGTATTCCTTGGACCTTCTTATTGACGATGAAACACAGAAATTGCATCGGAATTAAATACAAAAGGTACAATGCCGACTTAAGTACAAGAAGACTGACTCATCTTACTGTCTATGATTTGAACCTTTCCTGTGAGACCAGTTTCAGATTCCAATGCGTCACTTCAGCTTTACTGTATCTCTTGGACCTTCTTATTGACGAAGAAACACAGAAATTGCAACGGACTTAAATACAAAAGGAACAATGCCGACTTAAGTACAAGAAGACTGACTCTTCTTACTGTCTATGATTTGAACCTTTCCTGTGAGACCAGTTTTAGCTTCCGATGCGTCACTTCAGGTTAACTGTATCCTTGGAATTTCTTATTGACAATGAAACACAGAAATTGCATCGGAATTAAATACAAATGGAACATTGCCGACTTAAGTACTAGAAGACTGACTCTTCTTAATGTCTATGTTTTGAACCTTGCCTGTGAGATCAGTTTAGATTGCGATGTTCATTTCCGGTTTACTGTATCCCTTGTACCTCCTTTACGACGATAAAACATAGAATTTGCATCGGAATTAAATACAAAAGGCACAAATCCGACTTAAGTACAAGAAGTCTGACTCTTCTTACCGCCTGTGTTTTGAGCCTTTCCTGTGAGTTCAGTTTAAGATTCCGATGGTTCACTTCAGGTTTAATGTATCCCTTGAACCTTCTATTTGACGATAGAACACAGAAATTGCATCGGAATTAAATACGAAAGGCACAAATCCGACTTAAGTACAAGAAGACTGACTCTTCTTACTGTCTATGTTTTGAATTTTCCTGTGAGACCAGTTTTAGAAGCCGATGCTTCACTACAGGTTTACTGTATCCCATGGACCTTCTTATTGACGATGAAACACATAAATATCATCGGAATTAAATACAAAAGGCACAATGAAGACTTAAGTACAAGAAGACTGACTCTTCTTACTGTCTATGTTTTGAACCTTTCTTGTGAGACCAGTTTTAGATTCCGATGATCATTTTAGGTTTCCTGTATCACTTGGACCTTAATATTGGCGATGGAACACAGAAATTGCATCGGAAATAAATTCAAAAGGCACAATGGCGACTTAAGTACTAGAAGACTGATTCTTCTTTCTGTCTATGTCTTGAGCCTTTCCTCTGGTACCAGTTTTAGATGCCTATGCTTCACTTCAGGTTTACTGTATCCCTTGGACCTTCTTATTGACGATGAAACAAAGAAATTGCATTGGAATAAAATTCAAAAGGCTTAATGGCGACTTAAGTACTAGAAGACTGACTCCTATTTCTGTCTATGTCTTGAGCCTTTCCTCTGAGACCAGTTTTAGATGCCGATGCTTCACTTCAGGTTTACTGTATCCCATGGACCATCTTATTGATGATGACACACAGAAATTGCATCGAAATTAAATACAAAAGGCATAATGCCAACTTAAGTACAAGAAGACTGACTCTTCTTAATCTCTATGTTTTGTACCTGTCCAGTGAGACTAGTTTTAGATTCCGATGCTTCACATCAGGTTTACTGAATCCCTTGGACCTTGTTATTGTAGATGAAACACAGAAATGGCATCGGATTTAAATACAAAAGGCACAATGCTGACTTAAGTGCAAGAAGACTGACTCTTCATTCTGTCTGTGCTTTGAACCATTCCTGTGAGAATAGTTTTAGATTCCGATGCTTCACTTCAGGTTTACTGTATCCCTTGGACCTTCTTATTGACGATGAAACACAGAAATTGCATCGGAATTAAATACAAAAGGCACAATGCCAACTAGAGTATAAGAAGACGGACTCTTCTTTCTGTCTATGTTTTGAACCTTTCCTGTGAGACCAGTTTTAGATTCCGATTCTTCACATCAGGTTTACTGTATACCTTGGACCTTCTTTTTGACGATGAAACACAGAAACTGCATCGGATTTAAATACAAAAGACACAATGCCGACTTAGGTGTAAGATGACTGACACTTCATACTGTCTGTGATTTGAACCATTCCTGTGGGACCAGTTATAGCTTCCGATGCTTCACTTCGAAGTTTCTGTGTACCTTGGACCTTCTTAATGACGATGAAACACAGAAATTGCATCGGAATCAAATACAAAAGGAACAATGCCGACTTAAGTACAAGAAGACTGACTCTTCTTTTTGCATATGTTTGGAATTTTTCCTATGAGAACAGTTTTAGATTTCCACGTTAAATTCAGGGATACTGTATCCCTGGGACAATCTTGTTGACGATGAAACACAGAAATTGCTTCGGAATTAAATTCAAAAGGCTTAATGCCGACCTAAGTACTGGAAGACTGATTCTTCTTACTGTCTATGCCTTGAGACTTTCCTCTGAGACCAGTTTCAGTTGCCGATGCTTCACTTCAGGTTTACTGTATCCCTTGGACCTTCTTATTGACTATTAAACACAGAAATTGCATCGGAATTCACTACAAAAGGCACAATGCCGACTTAAGTACAAGAAGACTGGCTCATCTTACTGTCTATTTTTTGAACCTTTCCTGTGAGACCAGTTTTAGATTCCGATGTTTCAATTCAGAATTACTGCATCCATTGGACCTTCCTATTGACGATGAAACACAGAAATTGCATCGGAATTGAATTCAAAAGGAGCAATGCCGAATTTTAAGTACAACAAGACAGGATCTTCTTACTCTCTATGTTTTGAACCTTTCCTGTGAAACAAGTTATAGATTCCGATGCTTCACTTCCGGTTTACTGTATCCCTTGGACCTTCTTATTGACGATGAAACACAGAAATTGCATCGGAATTGAATACAAATTGCACAATGCCAACTTAAGTACAAGAAGACTGACTCTTCTTACTGTCTATGGTTTGAACCTTTCCTATGAGACCAGTTTTAGATTTCGATGTCCATTTTAGGTTTACTGTATCCCTTGGACCTTCTTATTGGCGATGGAACACAGAAATTGCATCGGAAATAAATTCAAAAGGCACAATGCCGACTTAAGTACTAGAAGACTGACTCTTCCTACTGTCTATGTCTTGAGCCTTTCCTCTGAGACCAGTTTTAGATGCCGATGCTTCACTTCAGGTTTACTGTATCCCTTGGACCTTCTTATTGACGATGAAACACAGAAATTGCATTGGAATAAAATTCAAAAGCCTTAATGGCGACTTAAGTACTAGAAGACTGACTCTTATTTCTGTATATGTCTTGAGCCTTTCCTCTGAGACCAGTTTTAGATGCCGATGCTTCACTTCAGGTTTACTGTACCCCATGGACCATCTTATTGATGATGACACACAGAAATTGCATCGAAATTAAATACAAAAGGCATAATGCTGACTTAAGTACAAAAAGACTGACTCTTCTTACAGTCTATGCTTTGAAACTTTCCTGTGAGGCCAGTTTTAGATTCCGATGATTCACTTCAGGTTTACTGTATCCCTTGAACATTCTTATTGACGATGAAACACAGAAAATGCATCGGAATTTAATACAAAAGCACAATGCCGACTTAAGTACAAGAAGACTGACTCTTCTTACGTCAATGATTTGAGCCTTTCCTGTGAGACCAGTATCAGACTCCAATGCATCACTTCAGGTGTACTGTATTCCTTGGCCCTTCTTAATGATGATGAAACACAGAAATTGCATCGGAATTAAATACAAAAGGCACAATTCCGACATAAGTACAAGAAGACTGACTCCTCTTACTGTCTATGATTTGAACCTTTCCTGTGAGACCAGTTTTAGATTCCGATGCGTCACTTCAGCTTTACTGTATCCCTTGGACCTTCTTATTGACGATGAAACACAGAAATTGCATCTGAATCAAATACAAAAGGCAAAATGCCGATATAAGTACAAGACGAATGACTATTCTTAGGATCTATGTTTTGAACCTTTCCTGTGAGACCAGTTTTAGTTTCCCATGTTTCACTTCAGGTTTACTGTATCCCTTGGACCTTCTTTCTGACGATGAAACACAGAAATTGCATCGGATTTAAATACAAAAGGCACAATGCAGACTTAAGTGCAAGATGACTGACTCTTCATACTGTCTGTGATTTGAACCATTCCTGTGGGACCAGTTATAGCTTCCGTTGCTTCACTTCGGAGTTACTGTGTACCTTGGACCTTCTTAATGACGATGAAACACAGAAATTGCATCGGAATTAAATACAAAAGGCACAATGCCGACTTAAGTTCAAGAGGACTGACTCTTCTTACATTCTATGATTTGAACCTTTCCTGTGAGACCAGTTTTAGTATCCGATGCTTCACTTCAGGATTAGTGTATCCCTTGGACCTTCTTATTGACGATGAAACTCAGAAATTGCATCGGAATTAAATACAAGAGGCAGAATGCCGATTAAGTTCAAGAGGACTGACTCTTCTTACTGTCTATGTTTTGAAGCATTCCTGTGAGCCCAGCTTTTGATTCCGATGCTTAACTGTAGGTTTACTGTATCACTTGGACCTTCTTATTGATGATGAATCACAGAAATTGCATCTGAATCAAATACAAAAGGCAAAATGCCGATATAAGTACAAGACGAATGACTCTTCCTAGGATCTATGTTTCGAACCTTTCCTGTGAGACCAGTTTTTGTTTCCCATGTTTCACTTCAGGTTTACTGTATCCCTTGGACCTTCTTATTTACGATGAATAACAGAAATTGCTTCGGAATTAAATACAAAATTCACAATGCCGACTTAAGTACAAGAAGACTGACTCTTCTTACTGTCTATGTTTTGAACCTTTCCTGTGTGACCAGTTTTAGAAGCCGATGCTTCACTTCAGGTTTACTGTATCCCTTGGACCTTCTTATTGTCGATGAAACACAGATATTGCATCGGAATGAAGTACAAAAGGCCAAATGGCGATTTAAGTACAAGACGAATGACTCTTCTTAATGTCTATGACTTTAACCTCTCCTGTGAGACCAGCTTTAGTTTCCCATGTTTCACTTCAGGTTTACTGTATCCCTTGGACCTTCTTATTAACGACGAAACACAGAAATTGCATCGGAATTAAATCCAAAACTCACAATGCCGACTCAAGTACAAGAAGACTGACTCTTCTCACTGTCTATGTTTTGAACCTTTCCTGTGAGACCAGTTCTAGATTCCGATTCTTCACTTCAGGTTTACTGTGTCCCTTGGACCTTCTTACTGACGATGAAACACAGAAAATGCATCGGACTTACATACAAAAGGCACAATGCTGACTTAAGTACAAGAAGACTGACTCTTCTTAATCTCTATGTTTTGAACCTGTCCAGTGAGACTAGTTTTAGATTCCGATGCTTCACATCAGGTTTACTGTATACCTTGGACCTTCTTTTTGACGATGAAACACAGAAACTGCATCGGATTTAAATACAAAAGACACAATGCCGACTTAGGTGTAAGATGACTGACACTTCTTACAGTCTGTGATTTGAACCATTCCTGTGGGACCAGTTATAGCTTCCGATGCTTCACTTCGAAGTTTCTGTGTACCTTGGACCTTCTTAATGACGATGAAACACAGAAATTGCATCGGAATCAAATACAAAAGGAACAATGCCGACTTAAGTACAAGAAGACTGACTCTTCTTTTTGCATATGTTTGGAATTTTTCCTATGAGAACAGTTTTAGATTTCCATGTTAAATTCAGGGATACTGTATCCCTGGGACAATCTTGTTGACGATGAAACACAGAAATTGCTTCGGAATTAAATTCAAAAGGCTTAATGCCGACTTAAGTACTGGAAGACTGATTCTTCTTACTGTCTATGCCTTGAGACTTTCCTCTGAGACCAGTTTCAGTTGCCGATGCTTCACTTCAGGTTTACTGTATCCCTTGGACCTTCTTATTGACTATTAAACACAGAAATTGCATCGGAATTCAATACAAAAGGCACAATGCCGACTTAAGTACAAGAAGACTGGCTCATCTTACTGTCTATTTTTTGAACCTTTCCTGTGAGACCAGTTTTAGATTCCGATGTTTCAATTCAGAATTACTGCATCCCTTGGACCTTCCTATTGACGATGAAACACAGAAATTGCATCGGAATTGAATTCAAAAGGAGCAATGCCGAATTTTAAGTACAACAAGACAGGATCTTCTTACTCTCTATGTTTTGAACCTTTCCTGTGAAACAAGTTATAGATTCCGATGCTTCACTTCCGGTTTACTGTATCCCTTGGACCTTCTTATTGACGATGAAACACAGAAATTGCATCGGAATTGAATACAAATTGCACAATGCCAACTTAAGTACAAGAAGACTGACTCTTCTTACTGTCTATGGTTTGAACCTTTCCTATGAGACCAGTTTTAGATTTCGATGTCCATTTTAGGTTTACTGTATCCCTTGGACCTTCTTATTGGCGATGGAACACAGAAATTGCATCGAAAATAAATTCAAAAGGCACAATGCCGACTTAAGTACTAGAAGACTGACTCTTATTTCTGTATATGTCTTGAGCCTTTCCTCTGAGACCAGTTTTAGATGCCGATGCTTCACTTCAGGTTTACTGTATCCCATGGACCATCTTATTGATGATGACACACAGAAATTGCATCGAAATTAAATACAAAAGGCATAATGCTGACTTAAGTACAAAAAGACTGACTCTTCTTACAGTCTATGCTTTGAAACTTTCCTGTGAGGCCAGTTTTAGATTCCGATGATTCACTTCAGGTTTACTGTATCCCTTGAACATTCTTATTGACGATGAAACACAGAAATTGCATCGGATTTAAATACAAAAGGCACAATGCAGACTTAAGTGCAAGATGACTGACTCTTCATACTGTCTGTGATTTGAACCATTCCTGTGGGACCAGTTATAGCTTCCGATGCTTCACTTTGGAGTTACTGTGTACCTTGGACCTTCTTAATGACGATGAAACACAGAAATTGCTTCGAAATTAAATTCAATAGGCTTAATGCTGACTTAAGTACTGGAAGACTGACTCTTCTCACTGTCTATGTCTTGAGACTTTACTCTGAGACCAGTTTTAGTTGCCGATGCTTCACTTCAAGTTTACTATATCCCTTGGACCTTCTTATTGATTATTAAACACAGAAATTGCATCGGAATTCAATACAAAAGGCACAATGCCGACTTAAGTACAAGAAGACTGGCTCATCTTACTGTCTCTTATTTGAACCTTTCCTGTGAAACCAGTTTTAGATTCCGATGTTTCAATTCAGGTTTACTGCATCCCTTGGACCTTCCTATTGACGATGAAACACAGAAATTGCATTGGAATTAAATTCAAAAGGAGCAATGCCGAATTTTAAGTACAAGAAGACAGGATCTTCTTACTCTCTATGTTTTGAACCTTTCCTGTGAAACCAGTTATAGATTCCGATGCTTCACTTCCGGTTTACTGTATCCCTTTGACCTTTGTATTGACGATGAAACACAGAAATTGCATCGGAATTAAATACAAAACGATCAATGCCGACTTAAGATCAAGAAGACTGACTCTTCTTACTGTCTATTCTTTGAACCTTTCCTGTGAGACCAGTTTTAGGTTCCGATTCCTCACTTCCGGTTTACTGTATCCCTTGAACCTTCTTATTGACGATGAAACACAGAAAATGTATCGGATTTACATACACAAGGCACAATGCTGACTTATGTACAAGAAGACTGACTCTTCCTACTCTCTAAGCTTTGATCCTTTCCTGTGAGACCACTAATAGATTCCGATGCATCACTTCCAGTTTACTGTATCCCTTGGACTCTCTTATTGACGATGAAACACAGATATTGCATCGGAATTAAATACAAAAGGCACAATGCCGACTTAAGTACAAGAAGACTGACTCTTCTTACTGTCTATGTTTTGAACCTTTCCTGTGAGACCAGTTTTAGATTCCGATTCTTCACTTCAGGTTTACTGTATCCCTTGGACCTTCTTATTGAAGATGAAACACCGAAAATGCATCGGATTTACATACAAAAAGCACAATGCTGACTTAAGTACAAAAATACTGACTCTTCTTACTGTCTATGTTTTGATCCTTTCCTGTGAGACCAGTTATATATTCCGATGCTTCACTTCCGGTTTACTGTATCCCTTGGACCTTCTTATTGACGATGAAACACAGAAATTGCATCGGAATTAAATACAAATTGCACAATGCCAACTTAAGTACAAGAAGACTGACTCTTCTTACTGTCTATGGTTTGAACCTTTCCTATGAGACCAGTTTTAGATTTCGATGTCCATTTTAGGTTTACTGTATCCCTTGGACCTTCTTATTGGCGATGGAACACAGAAATTCCATCGGAAATAAATTCAAAAGGCACAATGCCGACCTAAGTACTAGAAGACTGACTCTTCCTACTGTCTATGTCTTGAGCCTTTCCTCTGAGACCAGTTTTAGATGCCGATGCTTCACTTCAGGTTTACTGTATCCCTTGGACCTTCTTATTGGCGATGGAACACAGAAATTCCATCGGAAATAAATTCAAAAGGCACAATGCCGACTTAAGTACTAGAAGACTGACTCTTATTTCTGTATATGTCTTGAGCCTTTCCTCTGAGACCAGTTTTAGATGCCGATGCTTCACTTCAGGTTTACTCTATCAAATGGACCATCTTATTGCTGATGATACACAGAAATTGCATCGAAATTAAATACAAAAGGCATAATGCTGACTTAAGTACAAAAAGACTGACTCTTCTTACTGTCTATGCTTTGAAACTTTCCTATGAGACAAGTTTTAGATTCCGATGATTCACTTCAGGTTTACTGTATCCCATGAACATTCTTATTGACGATGAAACACAGAAAATGCATCGCAACTAAATACAAAAGGCACAATGCCGACTTAAGTACTTGAGGACTGACTCTACTTAAATTCTATGTTTTGAGCCATTCCTGTGAGACCAGCTTTGATATCTATGCTTTACTTCAGGTTTACTGTATCCCTTGGACCTTCTTTTTGACGATGAAACACAGAAATTGCATCGGAATTAAATACAAAAGCACAATGCTGACTTAAGTACAAGAAGACTGACTCTTCTTACGTCACTGATTTGAGCCTTTCCTGTGAGACCAGTTTCAGACTCCAATGCATCACTTCAGGTGTACTGTATTCCTTGGCCCTTCTTAATGATGATGAAACACAGAAATTGCATCGGAATTAAATACAAAAGGCACAATGCCGACATAAGTACAAGAAGACTGACTCCTCTTACTGTCTATGATTTGAACCTTTCCTGTGAGACCAGTTTTAGATTCCGATGCGTCACTTCAGCTTTACTGTATCCCTTGGACCTTCTTATTGACGATGAAACACAGAAATTGCATCTGAATCAAATACAAAAGGCAAAATGCCGATTTAAGTACAAGACGAATGACTCTTCTTAGGGTCTATGTTTTGAACCTTTCCTGTGAGACCAGTTTTAGTTTCCCATGTTTCACTTCAGGTTTACTGTATCCCTTGGACCTTCTTTCTGACGATGAAACACAGAAATTGCATCGGATTAAAATACAAAAGGCACAAATCCGACTTAAGTGCAAGATGACTGACTCTTCATACTGTCTGTGATTTGAACCATTCCTGTGGGACCAGTTATAGCTTCCGATGCTTCACTTCGGAGTTACTGTGTACCTTGGACCTTCTTAATGACGATGAAACACAGAAATTGCATCGGAATTAAATACAAAAGGAACAATGCCGACTTAAGTACAAGAAGACTGACTCTTCTTTTTGTCTATGTTTGAAATTTTTCCTATGAGAACAGTTTTAGATTTCGATGTTAAATTCAGGGTTACTGTATCCCTGGGAACATCTTGTTGACGATGAAACTTAGAAATTGCTTCGGAATTAAATTGAAAAGGCTTAATGCCGACTTAAGTACTGGAAGACTGACTATTCTTACTGTCTATGTCTTGAGACTTTCCTCTGAGACCAGTTTTAGTTGCCGATGCTTCACTTCAGGTTTACTGTATCCCTTGCACCTTCTTATTGATTATTAAACACAGAAATTGCATCGGAATTCAATACAAAAGGCACAATGCTGACTTAAGTACAAGAAGACTGGCTCATCTTACTGTCTCTTTTTTGAACCTTTCCTGTGAGACCAGTTTTAGATTCCGATGTTTCAATTCAGGTTTACTGCATCCCTTGGCCCTTCCTATTGACGATGAAACACAGAAATTGCATCGGAATTAAATTCAAAAGGAGCAATGCCGAATTTTAAGTACAAGAAGACAGGATCTTCTTACTCTCTATGTTTTGAACCTTTCCTGTGAAACCAGTTATAGATTCCGATGCTTCACTTCCGGTTTACTGTATCCCTTTGACCTTCGTATTGACGATGAAACACAGAAATTGCATCGGAAATAAATACAAATATCACAGTGCCGACTTAAGTAGAAGCGGAGGGACACTTCTTGCATTCTCTGATTTGATCCTTTCCTGTGAAACCAGTTTTAGATTCCGATGCTTCACTTCAGGTTTACTGTATCCCTTGGACCTTCTTATTGACGATGAAACACAGAAATGGCATCGGAATTAAATACAAAAAGAACAATGCCAAAATAAGTACAAGAGGACTGACTCTTCTTACTTTCTATTATTCGAACCACTCCTGTGAGGCCAGTTTTAGATTCCAATGCTTCACTTCATTTTTACAGTATACCTTGGACCGTCTTAATGAAGATGAAACACAGCAATTGCATCGGAAGTACATACAAAAGGCACATTGCCATCTTAAGTACGAGAGGACTGACTGTTCTTACGTTCTATGATTTGAACCATTGCTGTGAGACCAGTTTTAGATTCCGATGCTTCACTTCAGGTTTACAGTATCCCTTGGACCTTCTTAATGACGATGAAACACAGAAATTGCATCGGAATTAAATACAAAAGGCAAAATGCCCACTTAAGTACAAGAAGACTGACTCTTCTTACAGTCTATGATTTGAACCTTTCCTGTGACACCATCTTTAGATTCCGATGCATCACTTCAGGTTTACTGTATCCCGTGGACCTTCTTATTGACGATGAAACACAGATATTGCATCGGAATTAAACACAACAGGCACAATGCCGACTTAAGTACAAGAAGACTTACTCTTCTTACAGTGTACGTTTTGAACCTTTCCTGTGAGACTAGTTATAGACTCCGATGCTTCACTTCAGGTTTACTGTATCCCATGGACCTTCTTATTGACGATGAAACACAGAAATTGCATCGTAATTAAATACAAAGGGCACAATGCCGACTTAAGTACTAGAAGACAGATTCTTCTTACATTCAATGATTTGAACCTTTCATGTGAGACCAGTTTCAGATTCCGATGCTTCACTTCAGGTGTACTGTATTCCATGGACCTTCTAATTGACGATGAAACACAGAAATTGCATCGGAATTAAATACGAAAGGCACAATTCCGACTTAAGTACAAGAAGACTGACTGTTCTTACTGTCTATGATTTGAACCTTTCCTATGAGACCAGTTTTAGATTCCGATGTTTCACTTCAATTTTACTATATCCCTTGGACATTCTTATTGACGATGAAACACAGAAATTGCAACGGACTTAAATACAAAAGGCATAATTCCGACTTAAGTACAAGAAGACCGACTCTTCTTACATTCTATGATTTGAGCCTTTCCTGTGAGACCAGTTTCAGATTCCGATGCTTCAAACAGGTTTACTGTATCCCATGGACCTTCTTATTGACGATGAAACACAGAAATTGCATCGGAATCAGATACAAAAGGCACAAAGCCGATTTAAGTACAAGAAGACTGACTCTATTTACTGTCAATGTCTTGAACCTTTCTTGTGAGCCCAGTTTGAGATTCCTATGCTTCACTTCAGGTTTACTGTATCCCTTGGACCTTCCTATTGACGATGAAACACAGAAATTGCATCGGAATTAAATACAAAAGGCACAATGCCGACTTAAGTACAAGAGGACTGGCTATTCTTACATTCTATGATTTGAACCTTTCCTGTGAGACCAGTTTTAGTATCCGATGCTTCACTTCAGGTTTAGTGTATCCCTTGGACCTTCTTATTGACGATGAAACACAGACATTGCGTCGGAATGAAATACAAGAGGCACAATGCCGATTAAGTTGAAGAGGACTGACTCTTCTTACTGTCTATGTTTTGAAGCATTCCTGTGAGACCAGTTTTAGATTGCGATGCTTCACTGTAGGTTTACTGTATCCCTTGGACCTTCTTATTGACGATGAAACACAGAAATTGTATCGGAATTAAATTCAAATGGCACAATGCAGACTTAAGTACAAGAAGACCGACTCTTCTCACATTCAATGATTTGAACCTTTCATGTGAGAGCAGTTTTCGAATCCGATGCTTCACTTCAGGTTTACTGTATCCCATGGATTTTCGTATTGATGATGACACACAGAAATTGCATCAAACTTAAATACAAAGGGCACAATGCTGACTCAAGTAGAATAAGACTGACTCTTCGTACTGTCTATGTTTTGAAACTTGCCTGTGAGACTAGTTTTAGATTCCGATGCTTCATTTCTGTATTACTGTATCCCTTTGACCTTCTTATTGACGATGAAACACAGATATCGCATCGGAATTAAATACAAAAGGCACAATGCCAACTTAAGTACAAGAAGAATGACTCTTCTTACTGTCTATGTTTTGAGCCTTTCCTCTGAGACCGATTTTAGATTCCGATGCTTCACTTCAGGTTTACTGTATCCCTTGGACCTTCTAATTGACGATGAAGCTCAGAAATTGCAACGGAATTAAATACAAAAGTCACAAAGCCGACTTAATTGCATGAAGACTGACACTTCTTATTGTCTACGTTTTGAGCCTCTCCTGTGAGAACAGTTTTAGATTCCGACGCTTCACTTCTAGTTTACTGTATCTCTCTGACCTTCTTATTGACGATGAAACACAGAAATTGCATAGGAATTAAATACAATAGGCACAATGCCGACTTAAGTACAAGAGGACTGACTCTTCTTACATTCTATGATATGAACCTTTCCTGTGAGACCGGTTTTAGATTCCGATGCTTCACTTCAGGTATACTGTATCCGATGGACCTTAGTATTGACGACGAAACATAGAAATTGCATCGGAATTAAATACAAAGGGCACAATGCCGACTTAAGTAGAAGCGGAATGACTCTTCTTATATTCTAATATTTGAAACTTTCCAGTGAGACCAGTTTTAGATTCCGATGCTTTACTTCAGGTTTACTGTATCCCTTTAACCTACATATTGACGATGAAACACAGATATGGCATCGGATTTAAATACAAAAGGCACAATGCCGACTTAAGTACAAGAGGACTGACTCTAATTACATTCTATGATTTGAACCTTTCCTGTGAGATTAGTTTTAGATTCCGATGCCTCACTTCAGGTTTACTGTATCCCTTGGACCGTCTTATTGACGATGAAACACAGAAATTCCATCGGAATGAGATACAAAAGGCACAATGCCGACTTTAGTACAAGAACACTGACTCTTGTTACTGCCTATATTTGAACATTCCCTGTGAGACCAGTTTTAGATTCCGATGCCTTACTTCTGGTTTACTGAATCCCTTGAAACTTCTTACTGACGATGAAACATAGAAATTGCATCAGAATTAAATACAAAAGGCACAATGCCGACTTAATTACAAGAAATCTGATTCTTCTTATTGTCTATGTTTTGAGCCTCTCCTGTGAGAACAGTTTTAGATTCTGATGCTTCACTTCAGGTTTACTTTATCCCTCGGACCTACTTATTGACGATGAAACACAGTAATTGCATCGGAATTAAATACAAAAGGCACAATGCCGACTTAGGTACAAGGAGACTGACTCCTCTTACATTCAATGATTTGATCCTTTCCTGTTAGACCTGTTTTAGATTCCGTTGCTTCACTTCAGGGTTACTGCATCCCTTGGCCCTTCTTATTGACGATGAAACACAGAAATTGCATCGGAATTAAATACAAATGGCACAATAAAGACATAAGTACGACAAGACTGACTCTTCTCACTGTCGATGCTTTGAACCTTACCGGTGAGACCAGTTATGAATTCCGAAGCTTCACTTCAGGGTTACTCTATCCCTTAGACCATCTTGTTGACGATGATACACAGATATTGCATCGGAATAAAATACAAAAGGCACAATGCCGAATTAAGTACAAAAAGACTGTTTCCTCTTACTGTCTATGCTTTGAACTATTCCTTTGAGACCAGTTTTGGATTACGATCCTTCACTTAAGGTCTACTGTATCCGTTGGCCCTTCTTATTGACGATGAACCACAGAAACTGCATCCTAATTAACTACAAAAGGCACAATGCCGACTGAAGTAGAAGAGGACCGACTCTTGTAACCTTCAATGATATGAACCTTTCTTGTGAGACCAGTTTTAATTCCGGTCCTTCACGTCAGGTTTACCGTATCCCTTGGACATTCATATTGACGATGAAACACAGAAATATCATCGGAAAGAAATACAAGAGGCACAATGCCGACTTAAGTTCAGGAGGACTGACTCTTCTTACATTCTATGATTTGAACCTTTCCTGTGAGACCAGTTTTAAACTCCCATGCTTCACTTCAGGTTTACTGTATCCCTTGGACCTTCGTATTGACGATGAAACACAGATAGTTCATCGGAAAGAAATACAAAAGGCACAATGCCGACATAAGTGCAGGAAGACTGACTCTTCTTACTGTCTATGTTTTGAACCTTTCCTGTGATGCCAGTTTTAGATTCCGATGCTTCATTTCAGGTTTACTGTATCCCATGGACTTTCTTATTGAAGATGAAACACAGAAATTTCATCGGAAAGAAATACAATAGGCACAATGCTGACTTAAGTACAAGAGGACTGACTCTTCTTACATTCTATGATATGAACCTTTCCTGTGAGACCGGTTTTAGATTCCGATGCTTCACTTCAGGTATACTGTATCCGATGGACCTTAGTATTGACGACGAAACATAGAAATTGCATCGGAATTAAATACAAAGGGCACAATGCCGACTTAAGTAGAAGCGGAATGACTCTTCTTATATTCTAATATTTGAAACTTTCCAGTGAGACCAGTTTTAGATTCCGATGCTTTACTTCAGGTTTACTGTATCCCTTTAACCTACATATTGACGATGAAACACAGATATGGCATCGGATTTAAATACAAAAGGCACAATGCCGACTTAAGTACAAGAGGACTGACTCTAATTACATTCTATGATTTGAACCTTTCCTGTGAGATTAGTTTTAGATTCCGATGCCTCACTTCAGGTTTACTGTATCCCTTGGACCGTCTTATTGACGATGAAACACAGAAATTCCATCGGAATGAGATACAAAAGGCACAATGCCGACTTTAGTACAAGAACACTGACTCTTGTTACTGCCTATATTTGAACATTCCCTGTGAGACCAGTTTTAGATTCCGATGCCTTACTTCTGGTTTACTGAATCCCTTGAAACTTCTTACTGACGATGAAACATAGATATTGCATCAGAATTAAATACAAAAGGCACAATGCCGACTTAATTACAAGAAATCTGACTCTTCTTATTGTCTATGTTTTGAGCCTCTCCTGTGAGAACAGTTTTAGATTCTGATATTCACTTCAGGTTTACTTTATCCCTCGGACCTACTTATTGACGATGAAACTTAGTAATTGCATCGGAATTAAATACAAAAGGCACAATGCCGACTTAGGTACAAGGAGACTGACTCCTCTTACATTCAATGATTTGATCCTTTCCTGTTAGACCTGTTTTAGATTCCGATGCTTCACTTCAGGGTTACTGCATCCCTTGGCCCTTGTTATTGACGATGAAACACAGAAATTGCATCGGAATTAAATACAAATGGCACAATAAAGACATAAGTACGACAAGACTGACTCTTCTCACTGTCTATGCTTTGAACCTTACCGGTGAGACCAGTTATGAATTCCGAAGCTTCACTTCAGGGTTACTCTATCCCTTAGACCATCTTGTTGACGATGATACACAGATATTGCATCGGAATAAAATACAAAAGGCACAATGCCGAATTAAGTACAAAAAGACTGTCTCCTCTTACTGTCTATGCTTTGAACCATTCCTTTGAGACCAGTTTTGGATTACGATCCTTCACTTAAGGTCTACTGTATCCGTTGGCCCTTCTTATTGACGATGAACCACAGAAACTGCATCGGAATTAACTACAAAAGGCACAATGCCGACTGAAGTAGAAGAGGACCGACTCTTGTAACCTTCAATGATATGAACCTTTCTTGTGAGACGAGTTTTAATTCCGGTCCTTCACGTCAGGTTTACCGTATCCCTTGGACATTCATATTGACGATGAAACACAGAAATTTCATCGGAAAGAAATACAAGAGGCACAATGCCGACTTAAGTTCAGGAGGACTGACTCTTCTTACATTCTATGATTTGAACCTTTCCTGTGAGACCAGTTATAAACTCCCATGCTTCACTTCAGGTTTACTGTATCCCTTGGACCTTCGTATTGACGATGAAACACAGATAGTTCATCGGAAAGAAATACAAAAGGCACAATGCCGACATAAGTGCAGGAAGACTGACTCTTCTTACTGTCTATGTTTTGAACCTTTCCTGTGATGCCAGTTTTAGATTCCGATGCTTCATTTCAGGTTTACTGTATCCCATGGACTTTCTTATTGAAGATGAAACACAGAAATTTCATCGGAAAGAAATACAAAAGGCACAATGCCGACTTAAGTTCAAGTGGACTGACTCTTCTTACATTGTATGATTTCAACCTTTCCTGTGAGACCAGTTTTAAACTCCCATGCTTCACTTCAGGTTTACTGTATCCCTTGGACCTTCGTATTGACGATGAAACACAGAAATTTCATCGGAAACAAATACAAAAGGCACACTGCCGACTTAAGTTCAAGAGGACTGACTCTTCTTACATTATATGATTTCAACCTTACCTGTGAGACCAGTTTTAAATTCCCATGCTTCACTTCAGATTTGCTGTATCCCTTGGACCTTCGTATTGACGATGAAACACAGAAATTTCATCGGAAAGAAATACAAAAGGCACAATGCCGAGTTAAGTACAAGAAGACTGACTCTTCTTACTGTCTATGTTTTGAACCTTTCCTGTGAGACCAGTTTTAGAATCCGATGCTTCACTTCTGCTTTACTGTATCCCTTGGACCTTCTTATTGACTATGAAACACGGAAATTGCTTCGGAATTAAATACTAAAGTCAAAATGACTACATAAGTACAAGAAGACTAACTCTTCTTATTGCCTATATTTTGAACCTTTCCTATGAGACGAATTTTAGGTTCAGATGGTTCACTTCCGGTTTACTTTATCCCTAGGACCTTCATACTGACGATGAAACACAGGAAATGCATCGGAACTAAATACAAAAGGCACAATGCCGACTTAGGTACAAGAAGACTGACTCTTCTTACTGTCTATGTTTTGAACCTTTCCTGTGAGAAAAGTTTTATATTCCAATGCTTCATTTTAGGTTTACTGTTTCCCTTGGACCTTCTTATTAACGATGAGACTCAGAAATTGCATCGGAATTAAATACAAAAGGCACAATGCCGACTTAAGTACAAGAAGACTGGCTCTTCTTACATTCTATGATTTGAGCCTTTCCTTTTTATTGACGATGAAACACAGAAAATGCATCGGATTTAAATACAAAAGGCACAATGCAGACTTAAGTACAAGAGGTCTGATTCTTCTTACTGTGCATGATTTGAGCCTTTCCTGTGAGACCAGTTTCAGATTCCGATGCTTCCTTCAGGTGTACTGTATCCCTTGGACCTTCATATTGACGATGAAACACAGAAATTTCATCGGAAAGAAATACAAAGAGCACAATGCCGACTTAAGTCAAGAGGACTGACTCTTATTACATTCAATGATTTGAACCTTTCCTCTGAGACCAGTTTTAAATTCCCATGCTTCACTTCAGGTTTACTGTATCCCTTGGACCTTCGTATTGACGATGAAACACAGAAATTGCATCGGAAAGAAATACAAAAGGCACAATGCCGACTTAAGTTCAAGGGGACTGACACTTCTTACATTCTATGATTTCAACCTTTCCTGTGGACCAGTTTTAAATACCCATGCTTCACTTCAGGTTTGCTGTATGCCTTGGACCTTCGTATTGACGATGAAACACCAAAATTGTACCGGAATTAAATGCAAACGTCAAAATGCCGACTTAAGTACAAGAGGACTGACTCTTCTTACATTCTATGATTAGAGCCTTTCCTCTGAGACCAGTTTTAGATATCGAAGCTTCACTTCAGGTTTACTCTATCTCTTGGACCTTTTTGTAACGACGAATCGGAATTAAATAGAAAAGGCACAATGCCGACTTAAGTACAGGAAGACTGACTCTTCTTACATGCTATGGTTTGAGACTTTCCTGCGGGATCAGTTTCAGATTCCGAAGCTTCACCTCAGGGGTACTGCATCCCTTGGACCTTCTTCTTGACAATGAAACACACAAATTGCATCGGAATTAAATAGAAAAGGCACAATGCCGACTTAAGTACAAGAAAATTGACTCTTCTTACTGTCTAAGTTTTGAACCTTTCCTGTGATGCCACTACTAGATTCCGATGCTTCACTTCAGGTTTACTGTATCCCTTGGACCATATTATTGACGAAGAAATACAGAAATTGCATCGGAATTAAATACAAAATGCACAGTGTCGTCTTAAGTACAAGAGGGTTGCTTCTTCTTGCATTTTATGATGTTCGCCTTTCCTGTGAGATTAGTTTTAGATATCGACGCTTCACTTCAGGCTTACTGTATCCCTTGGACCTGCTTATTGACGATGAAACACAGAAATTTCATCGGAAATAATACAAAAGGCGCAATGCAGACATCAGTACAAGAAGACTGACTCTTCTTTCTGTCTATGATTTGAACCTTTCCTGTGAGACAAGGTTTAGATTCCGATGCTTCCCTTCAGGCTTACTGTATCCCTTGGACCTTCTTATTGACGATAATAACAAAGAAATTGCATCGGAATGAAATACAAAATGCACAATGCCGACTTACAAACAAGAAAATTGACTCTTCTTACTGTCTAAGTTTTGAACCTTTCCAGAGAGGCCACTTTTAGATTCCGATGCTTCACTTCAGGTTTACTGGATCCCTCGGACCTTCTTATTGACGATGAAACACAGAAATTGAATCGGAAATAAATACAAAAGCCACAATGCCGACTTAAGTACAAGAGCACTGATTCTTCTTACTGTCTATGTTTTGAAACTTTCCTGTGACACCAGTTTTAGATTCCGATGTTTCACTTAAGGTTTATTGTATGCCTTGGACCTTCTTTTTGACGATGAAACACTGAAATTGCATCGGAATTAAATACAAAAGGCACCTTGCCGACTTAAGTACAAGAAGACTGACTCCTCTTACATGCTATCATTTAGTCTTTCCTGTGTGACGAGTTTCAAATTCCGATGCTTCACTTCAGGTGTACTGTATGCCTTGGACCTTTTTATTGACGATGAAACACAGAAATTTCTTCGGAATTAAATACAAAAGGCACAATGCCGACATAAGTACAAGAAAACTGACTCTTCATACATTCCATGATTTGAGCCTTTCCTGTGAGACCAGTTTTAGATATCGATGCTTCATTTCAGGTTTACGGTATCCCTTGGACCTTCTTTATGACGATGAAACACAGAAATAGCATCGGAATGAAAAACAAAAGGCACAATGCCGACTTAAGTACAAGAAGACTGGCTCTTCTTACATTCTATGATTTGAGCCTTTCCTGTGAGACCAGTTTCAGATTCCGATGCTTCCTTCAGGTGTACTGTATCCCTCGGACCTTCTTATTGACGATGAAACACAGAAATTGCATCGGATTTAAATACAAAGGGCACAATGCAGACTTAAGTACAAGAGGTCTGACTCTTCTTACTGTGCATGATTTGAGCCTTTCCTGTGAGACCAGTTTCAGATTCCGATGCTTCCTTCAGGTGTACTGTATCCCTTGGACCTTCATATTGACGATGAAACACAGAAATTTCATCGGAAAGAAATACAAAGAGCACAATGCCGACTTAAGTCTAGAGGACTGACTCTTATTACATTCAATGATTTGAACCTTTCCTGTGAGACCAGTTTTAAATTCCCATGCTTCACTTCAGGTTTACTGTATCCCTTGGACCTTCGTATTGACGATGAAACACAGAAATTGCATCGGAAAGAAATACAAAAGGCACAATGCCGACTTAAGTTCAAGGGGACTGACATTTCTTACATTCTATGATTTCAACCTTTCCTGTGGACTAGTTTTAAATACCCATGCTTCACTTCAGGTTTACTGTATCCCTTGGACCTTCGTATTGACGATGAAACACCAAAATTGTACCGGAATTAAATACAAACGTCAAACTGCCGACTTAAGTACAAGAAGACTGACTCTGCTTACTGTCTATGTTATGAACCTTTCCTGAGAGACCAGTTTTAGATTCCGATGCTTCACTTCAGGTTTACTGTATCCCTTGGACCCTCTTATTGACGATGAAACACGGAAATTGCATCGGAATTAAATACAAAAGGCACAATGCCGACTTAAGTACAAGAAGACCGACACTTCTTACTGTCTATGTTTTGAACCTTTCTTGTGAGACGAGTTTTAGATTTAGGTGCTTCACTTCAGGTTTACTGTATCCCTAGGACCTTCATATTGACGATGAAACACAGGAATTGCATCGGAAGTAAATACAAAAGGCACAATGCCGACTTAAGTACAAGAAGACTGACTCTTCTTACTGTCTATGTTTTGAAAAGTTTTATATTCCTATGCATCATTTCAGGTTTACTGTTTCCCTTGGACCTTCTTATTGACGATGAAACACAGAAATTGCATCGGAATTAAATACAAAATGCACAATGCCGACTTAAGTACAAGTAGATTGAACCTTCTTACTCTCAATGTTTTGAACCTTTCCTGTTAGACCAGTTTCAGATTACGATGCTTTACTTCAGGTTTACTGTATCCCATGAAACTTCTAATTGACGATAAAACACAGAAATTGCATCGGAATTAAATACAAAAGTCACAATGACGCTTAAGTACAAGGGGACTGACTCTTCATACATTCTATGATTTGACACTTTCCTGTGATACCAGTTTTAGATTCCGATACTTCACTTCAGGTTTACTGTATCCCTTGGACCTTTTTATTGACGAAGAACCACCGAAATTGCATCGGAATTAAATACAAACGGCACAGTGCCGACTTAAGTACAAGAGGACTGACTCTTCTTACATTCTATGATTAGAGCCTTTCCTCTGAGACCAGTTTTAGATATCGAAGCTTCACTTCAGGTTTACTCTATCTCTTGGACCTTTTTGTAACGACGAGACACAGAAATTGAATCGGAATTAAATACAAAAGGCACAATGCCGACTTAAGTACAGGAAGACTGACTCTTCTTACATGCTATGGTTTGAGACTTTCCTGCGGGATCAGTTTCAGATTCCAATGCTTCACCTCAGGGGTACTGCATCCCTTGGACCTTCTTCTTGACGATGAAACACAGAAATTGCATCTGAATTCAATAGAAAAGGCACAATGCCGACTTAAGTACAAGAAAATTGACTCTTCTTAGTGTCTAAGTTTTGAACCTTTCCTGTGAGGCCACTACTAGATTCCGATGCTTCACTTCAGGTTTACTGTATCCCTTGGACCATATTATTGACGAAGAAACACAGAAATTGCATCGGAATTAAATACAAAAGGCACAGTGTCGTCTTAAGTACAAGAGGGTTGCTTCTTCTTGCATATTATGATGTTCGCCTTTCCTGTGAGATTAGTTTTAGATATCGACGCTTCACTTCTGGCTTACTGTATCCCTTGGACCTTCTTATTGACGATGAAACACAGAAATTTCATCGGAAATAATACAAAAGGCGCAACGCAGTCTTCAGTACAAGAAGACTGACTCTTCTTACTGTCTATGATTTGAACCTTTCCTGTGAGACAAGGTTTAGATTCCGATGCTTCCCTTCAGGTTTACTGTATCCCTTGGACCTTCTTATTGACGAAGAAACACAGAAATCGCATCGGAATCAAATAAAAAAGGCACAATCTGGACAAAAGTACAAGAGCAGTGTCTCTTCTTACATTCTCTGATTTGAGCCTTTCCTCTGAGAACAGTTTTAGATATCGATGCTTCACTTCAGGTTTACTGTATCCCTTGGACCTTCTTTTTGACGATGAAACACAGAAATTGCATCGGATTTAAATACAAAAGGCACAGTGTCGTCTTAAGTACAAGAGGGTTGCTTCTTCTTGCATTTTATGATGTTCGCCTTTCCTGTGAGATTAGTTTTAGATATCGACGCTTCACTTCATGTTTACTGTATCCATCGGACCGTCTTGTTGACGATGAAACACAGAAGTTGCTTCGGAATTAAATACAAAAGGCACCAAGCCGACATAAGTACAAGAAGACTGACTCCTCTTACATGCTATCATTTAGTCTTTCCTGTGAGACCAGTTTCAATTTCCGATGCTTCACTTTAGGTGTACTGTATGCCTTGGACCTTCTTGTTGACGATAAAATACAGAAATTGCATCGGAAATAAATACAAAAGGCACAATGCCGACATAAGTAGAAGAAGACTGACTCTTCTTACTGTCTCTGTTGGAACCTTTCCTGTGAGACTTGTTTTAGATTCCGATGCTTCCCTTCAGGCTTACTGTATCCCTTGGACCTTCTTATTGACGATGATAACAAAGAAATTACATCGGAATGAAATACAAAATGCAAAATGCCGACTTACATACAAGAAAATTGACTCTTCTTACTGTCTAAGTTTTGAACCTTTCCAGAGAGGCCACTTTTAGATTCCGATGCTTCACTTCAGGTTTACTGTATCCCTTGGACCTTCTTATTGACGATGAGACACAGAAATTGCATAGGAATGAAATACAAAAGGCACAATGCCGACTTAACTACAAGAAAACTGACTCTTCATACATTCTATGATTTGAGCCTTTCCTGTGAGACCAGTTTTAGATATCGATGCTTCACTTCAGATTTACTGTACCCCTTGGACCTTCTTTTTGACGATGAAACACAGAAATGGCATCGGAATTAAATACAAAAGGCACAATGCCGACTTAAGTACAAGAAGACTGGCTCTTCCTACATTCTATGATTTGAGCCATTCTTGTGAGACCAGTTTCAGATTCTGATGCTTCACTTCAGGTGTACTGTATCCCTTGAATCTTCTTATTGACGATGAAACACAGAAACTGCATCGGATTTAAATACAAAAGGCACAATGCCGTCTAAAGTACAAGAGGTCTGACTCTTATTACTGTCTATGATTTGAGCCTTTCCTGTGAGACCAGTTTTAGATTCCGATGCTTTACTTCAGGTTTACTGTATCACTTAGACCTTCTTTTTGACGATGAAACACAGAAATTGCATCGGAATTAAATACAAAAGGCAGAATGCCGACTTAAGTACAAGAAGACTGACTCTTCTTACTGTCGATGCTTTGAACCATTCCTGTGAGACCAGTTTTTGATTCTGATGCCTTACGTCAGGTTTACTATATCCCTTAGACCGTCTTGTTGACGATGAAACAAAGAAATTGCATAGGGATTAAATACAAAACGCACAATGCCGACTTAAGTACAAGAAGACTGACTCTTCTTACTGTCTGTGATTTGAACCTTTCCTTTGAGACCTGTTTTAGATTTAGATGCTTCGCTTTAGGTTTACAGTATCACTTAGACCTTCTTATTGACCATGAAACACAGAAATTGCATCGGAATTAAATACAAAAGGCACAATGCCGACTTAAGAACATAAGGACTGACTCTTCTTACTCTCTGTGTTTGAGCCATTCCTGTGAGACCAGTTTTAGGTTCCGATGCTTCACTTCAGGTTTACTGTATCCCTTGGAAATTCTTATTGACGACGAAACACAGAAATTGCATCGGAATTAAATTCACAAGGCACAATGCCGACTTAAGTACAGTAAGACTTACTCTTCTTACTGTCGATGTTTTGAACCTTTCTTGTGAGACCAGTTTTTGAATCCGATGCCTTACTTCAGGTTTACTGTATCCTTAGACCTTCTTGTTGACGATGAAACACAGAAATTGCATATGAATTAAATACAAAATGCACAATGCCGACTTAGGTACAAGAAGACTGACTCTACTTACTGTCTGTGTTTTGAACCATTCCTGTGAGACCTGTTTTAGATTTAGATGCTTCGCTTTAGGTTTACAGTATCCGTTGGACCTTGTTATTGACGATGAAACACAGAAACTGCATCGGAATTCAATACCATGGGCACAATGCCGACTGAAGTAGAAGAGGACCGACTCTTCTTACATTCTATTATTTGAACCTTTCCTGTGAGACCAGTTTGACAGTCCGATGCTTCACTTCAGGTTTACTGTATCCGTCGGACCTTCTTATTGACGATGAGACACAGAAATTGCATAGGATTGAAATACAAAAGGCACAATGCCGACTTAACTACAAGAAAACTGACTCTTCATACATTCTATGTTTTGAGCCTTTCCTGTGAGACCAGTTTTAGGAATCGATGCTTCACTTCAGGTTTACTGTACCCCTTGGACCATCTTTTTGACGATGAAACACAGAAATGGCATCGGAATTAAATACAAAAGGCACAATGCCGACTTAAGTACAAGAAGACTGGCTCTTACTACATTCTATGATTTGAGAGATTCTTGTGAGACCAGTTTCAGATTCTGATGCTTCACTTCAGGTGTACTGTATCCCTTGAATCTTCTTATTGACGATGAAACACAGAAACTGCATCGGATTTAAATACAAAAGGCACAATGCCGACTTAAGTACAAGAGGTCTGACTCTTATTACTGTCTATGATTTGAGCCTTTCCTGTGAGACCAGTTTTAGATTCCGATGCTTCACTTCAGGTTTACTGTATCCCTTGGACGTTGTTATTGATGATGAAACACAGAAATTGCATCGGAATTAAATAGAAAAGTCAAAATGCTGACTTAAGTAGAAGAAGACTGACTCTTCTTACTGTCTATGAATTGAACTTTTCCTGTGAGACCAGTTCTAAAATACGATGCTTCACTATAGGTTTACTGTATCCCTTGGACATTCATATTGACAATGAAGTACAGGAATTGCATCGGAATTAAATACAAACGGCACAATGCTGACATAAATACAGTAAGACTGACTCTTCTTGCTGCCTATGTTTTGAACCTTTCCTGTGACACCAGTTTAAGAATACGATGCTTCATTTCAGGTTTACTGTATCCCTTGGACCTTCTTATTGACGATGAAACACAGAAATTGCAACGGAATTAAATACAAAAAGCAGAATACCGACTTAAGTACTAGAAGATCGACTCTTCCTACTTGCTATGATTTGAGTCTTTCCTGTGAGACCAATTTCAGATTCCGATGCTTCGCTTCATTTGTACTGCATCCCTTGGACCTTCTTATTGACGACGAAACACAGAAATTGCATCGGAATTAAATACAAAAGGCACAGTGCCGTCTTAAGTACAAGAAGACTGAGTTTTCTTACATGCTAAGATTTGAGTCTTTCCTGTGAGGCCAGTTTCAGATTCCAATGCTTCACTTCAGGTTACTGTATCCCGTGTACCTTCTTATTGACGATGAAGCACATAAATTGCATCGGAATTAAATACAAAAGGCACAATGCCGACTTAAGTAGAAGAAGACTGACTCTTCTTACTGTCTATGTTTTGAACCTTTCCTGTGAGACAAAGTTTAGATTCCGACGCTTCACTTCAGGTTTACTGTATCCCTTAGACCTTCTTATTGACGAAGAAACACAGAAATTGCATCGGAATCACATACAAAAGGCACAATGTCGACATAAGTACCAAAGGACTGACTCTTCTTACATTCTATGATTTGAGCCTTTCCTCTGAGACCAGTATTAGATATCGATGCTTCACTTCAGGTTTACTGTATCCCTTGGACCTCCTTTTTGACGATGAAACACAGAAATTGCATCGGAATTAAATACAAAAGGCACAGTGCCTTCTTAAGTACAAGAAGACTGAGTTTTCTTACATGCTATGATTTGAGTCTTTCCTGTGAGGCCAGTTTCAGATTCCAATGCTTCACTTCAGGTTTACTGTATCCCGTGGACCTTCTTATTGACGATGAAGCACATAAATTGCATCGGAATGAAATACAAAAGGCACAATGTTGACTTAAGTACAGGAAGACTGACTGCATTTACTGTTTATGTTTTGAACCTTTTCTGTGAGACCAGTTTAACAATCCGATGATTCAATTCAGGTTTACTGTATCACTTGGACCTTCTTATTGACGATGAAACACAGAAATTTCATCGGAATTAAACACAAAATGCACAATGCCGACTTAAGTACAAGAAGACTGACTCTTCTTATTCTCTATGTTTGAGCCTTTCCTGTGGGACCAGTTTCAGATTCCATGCTTTACTTCAGGTTTACTGTATCCCTTGAGCCGTGTTATTGACGATGAAACACAGAAATTGCATCGGAATTAAAACAAAAGGCACAATGCCGGAATAAGTACGTGAAGTTTGACTCTTCTTACTGTCAATGTTTTGAGCCTTTCCTGTGAGACCAGTTTTAGATTCTGATGCTTCACTTCAGGCTTACTGCATCACTTGAACCTTCTTATTGACGATGAAACACAGAAATTGCACCGGAATTAAATACAAAAGGCACAATGCCGACTTAAGTACAAGAGGATTGACTCTTCTTACATTCAATGATTTAGCCTGTCCTGTGAGGCCAGTTTTAGATATCGATGCTTCACTTCAGCTTTACTGTATCCCTTGGACCTTCGTATTGGCGATGAAACACAGAAATTGCATCGGAATTAAATACAAAAGGCACAATGCCGATTTAAGTACAAGAAGACTGACTCTTCTTACTGTCTACGTTTTTAACCTTTCCTGTGAGACCAAGTTTAGATTCCAATGCTTCACTTCAGGTTTACTGTATACCTTGGACCTTCTTATTGACGATGAAACACAGAAATGTCATCGGAATTAAATACAAAGGCACAATGCCAATTAAGTACAAGAGGCCTGACTCTTCTTACTGTCTATGTTTTGAACCCTTCTTGAGAGACCCGTTTTAGATTCCGATGCTTCACTTCACGTTTACTGTATCCCTTGGACGTTGATATTGACGATGAAACACAGAAATTGCATCGGAATAAAATACAAAAGGCACAATGCCGACTGAAGTACAGGAAGACTGACTCTCCTTACATTCTATGATTTCTGCCTTTCCTGTGAGGCCAGTTTTAGATTCTGATGCTTCGCTTCAGGTTCACTGTATCCCTTGGACCATCTTATTGACGATGAAACAGAGAAATTGCATCGGAATTAAATACAAAAGCACAATGCCGACTTAAGTACAAGAGGACTGATTCTTCTTGCATTCCATGATTTTAGCCTTTCCTGTGAGACCAGTTATAAATATCGATGCATCACTTCAGGTTTACCTTATCACTTGGACCTCCTTATTGATGATGAAACACAGAAATAGCATCGGATTTAAATAAAAAAGGCAAAATGCCGACTTAAGTACCAGAAGTCTGACTCTTCTTACTGTCTATGTTTTGAACCTCTCCTGTGAGACCAGTTTTAGATTCCGATGCTTTACTTCATGTTTACTGTATCCATTGGACCTTCTTATTGACGATGAAACACAGATATTGTGTCGGTATTAAAAACAAAAGGCACAATATGGACTGAAGAACAAGAAGACTGACTCTCGTTAGATTCTATGATTTGAGCCCTTCCTGTGAGGCCAGTTCTACATTACAATGCTTCACTTCAGGTTTACTGTATCCCTGGGACCTTCTTACTGACGATGAAACACAGAAATAGCAACACAATTAAATACAAAAAGTGGAATACCGACTTAAGTACTAGAAGACTGACTCTTCCTACTTGCTATGATTTAAGTCTTTCCCGTGATACCAGTTTCAGATTCCGATGCTTGACTTCAGGTGTACTCTGTCCGTTGAACCTTCTTATTGACGATGAAACACAGAAATTGCATCGGAATTAAATACAAAGGAACAATGCCGACTTAAGTACCCGAAAATTGACTCTTCTTACTGTCTAAGCTTTGAACTTTTCCTGTGAGGCCACTATTAGATTCCGATGCTTCACTTCAGGTTTACTGTATCAATTGGACCTTATTATTGACGATGAAACATAGAAATTGCATCGGAATTAAATACAAAAGGCAAAATACCGACTTAAGTACAAGAAGTCAGACTCTTCTTACTGTCTATGATTTGAGCGTTTCCTATGAGACCTGTTTTATATTCCGATGCTTCACTTCAGGTTTACTGTATCCCTTGGACCTTCTAATTGACGATGAAACACAGAAATTGCATCGGAGTTAAATACAAAAGACACACTTCCGACTTAAATACAAGAAGACTGTCTCTTCTTACTCTCTATGTTTTGAACCTTTCCTGTGAGACAAAGTTTACATTCCGATGCTACACTTCAGGTTTACTGTATCCCTTGGACCTTCTTATTGACGAAGAAACACAGAAATTGCGTCGAAATCAAATACAAAAGGTATCAATGTCGACATAAGTACAAGACGACTGACTCTTCTTACATTCTATGATTTGAGCCTTTCCTCTGAGACCAGTTTCAGATATCGATGCTTCACTTCGGGTTTACTGTATCACTTGGACGATCTTGTTGACGATGAAACACAGAAATAGCATCGGAATTAAATACAAAAGGCACATTGTCGACTTAAGTACAAGATGACTGACGCTCCTTACTGTCTATGTTTTGAGCCTTCTATGTTTTGAACCCTTCCTGTGAGACCAGTTTTAAATTCCGATGCTTTACTTCAGGCTTACTGTATCCCTTGGACCTTCTTATTGACGATGAAACACAGAAATTGCATCGGAATTATACAAAAGCCACAATGCCGGCTTAAGTACAAGAAGACTGTCTCTTGTTACTGTCTATGTTTTGAACCTTTCCTGTGAGACCAGTTTCAGATTCCGATGCTTCACTTCAGGATTACTGTTTCCAATGTACCTTCCTTTTGACGATGAAACACCCAAATTGCATCAGAATTAAAATCAAAATGCACAATGCCGACGTAAGTACAAGAAGACTGACTCTTCTTACGTTCTAGGAATTGAGCCTTTTCTGTGAGACCAGTTCCAGATTCCGATGCTTCACTTCAGGTGTACTGTATCCCTTGGGCCTTCTTAATGACAATGAAACACAAATATTGCACCAAAATTAAATACAAAAGGCACAATGCCGACTTAAGTACAAGAAGACTGACACTTCTTACTGTCTAAGTTTTGAACCTTTCCTGTGAGGCCTGTTTTAGATTCCGAGGCTTCACTTCAAGTTTACTGTATCCCTTGGACCTTCTTATTAACGATGAATCACAGAAATTGCATCGGAATTACATACAAAATGCACAATGCCGACTTAAGTACAAGAAGTCTGACTCTTCTTACTTTCTATGTTTTGAGCCTTTCCTGTGAGACCAGTTTTTGATTCCGGTGGTTCACTTCAGGTTTACTGTATCCCTTGGACCGTCTTATTGACGATGAAACACAGAAATTACACCGGAAGTGAATACAAAAGCCACAGCGCCGACGTAAGTACAAGAGGATCCACTCTTCTTACTTTCTATGATATGAGCCTTTCCTGTGAGATCAGTTTTAGATATCGATGCTTCACTTCAGGTTTACTGTTTCACTTGGATATCCTTTTTGAGGATGAAACACAGAAATTGCATCGTAATTAAATACAAAATGAACAATGCCGCCCTAAGTTCAAGAAGACTGACTCTTCCTACTGTCAATGTTTTGAACCTTTCCTGTGAGACCAGTTATAGATTCCGATGGTTCACTTCAGGTTTACCGTATCCCTTGGACCTTCTTATTGACGATGAAACACACATATTGCATCGGAATTAAATACAAAAGCACAATGCCGAATTAAGTACAAAAAGATGACTCTGCTTACTGTCTATTCTTTGAACCTTTCCTGTGAGACCAGTTTTGGATTACGATGCTTCACTTAAGGTTTACTGTTTCCGTTTTACCCTCTTATTGACGATGAAACACAGAAATTGCATCGGAATTAAATACAAACGGCACAATGCCGACTTAAGTACAAGAGGGCTGACTCTTCTTACATTCTATGATTTGAGCCTTTCCTGTGAGACCAGTTTTAGATTCCGATGCTACACTTCAGGTTTACTTTATCTCTTGGAGCTTCTTATTGACGTTGAAACACAGAAATTGCATCGGAATCAAATGCAAAAGGCAAAATGGCGAATAAGTACAAGAAGATTGACTCTTCTTCCTGTCTATGTTTTGAAACATTCCTGTGAGGCCAGTAATAGATTCCGATGCTTCACCTTAGGTTTACTGTATCCCTTTGACCTTCTTATTGAGGATGAAACACACAAATTGCATCGGAATTAAAAATAAAACGCACAATGATGACTTAAGTAAAAGATGACTGACCCTTCTTTCTGTCTATGTTTTGAACCTTTCCTGTGAGACCAGTTTTAAATCCGATGCTTTATTTCAGGTTTACTGTATCACTTCGACTTTCTTACTTACGATGAAACACAGAAATTGCATCAGAATTAAATTCAAATGCACAATGCCGACTTAAGTACAAGAGGCCTAACTCTTCTTATATTCAATGATTTCAACCATTCCTGTGAGGACTGACTCTTCTTACACTCTATGATTTAAACCTTTCCTGTGATTCCAGTTTTCGATTCCGATGCTTCTCTTCAGGTCTACTCTATCCCTTGGACCATCTTATTGACGATGAAACACAGAAAATGCATCGGAATTAAATACAAAAGGGACAGTACCGACTTAAGTACAAGAAGACGACTCTTCTTCCTGTCTATGTATCGAACCTTTCCTGTGAGACAAGTTTTAGATTCCGATGCTTCACTTCAGGTTTACTGAATGCCTTGGACCTTCTTATTGACGATGAAACACATAAATTGCATCGGAATTAAATACAAAAGGCACAATGCCGACTTAAGTACAAGAGGGCTGACCCTTCTTACACTCCATGTTTGGAAACTTTGCTGTGAGACCAGTTTTAGAGTCCGATGCTTCACTTCAGGTTTCCTTTTCCCTTGGACCTTCTTATTGACGTTGAAACACAGAAATAGCATCGGAATTAAATGCAAAACGCAAAATGGCGAATTAAGTACAAGAAGACTGACTCTTCTTACTGTCTTTGTTTTGAAACTTTCCTGTGACACCAGTTATAGATTCCGATTCTTCACTTTAGGTTTACTGTATCCCTTTTACCTTCTTTTTGACGATGAAACACAGAAATTGCATAGGAATTAAGTACAAAAGGCAGAATGCCAATTACAAGATGACTGACCCTTCTTACTGTCTATATTTTGAACCTTTCCTGTGAGTCCAGTTTTTGATGCCGATGCTTTACTTCAGGTTCACTGTACCACTTTGACTTTCTTATTTATGACGAAACACAGAAATTGCATCGGAATTAAATACAAATGCACAATGCCGACTTAAGTACAAGAGGCCTGACTCTTCTTATATTCTATTATTTGAACCTTTCCTGTGAGACCAGTTTAGGATTTCCATGCTTAACTTTAGGTTTACTGTATCCCATGGACATTGTTATTGACGATGAACCACAGAAATTGATATGGAATTAAATACAAAAGACACAATGCGATTAAGTGCAAGAGGACTGACTCTTCTTACACTCTATGATTTAAACCTTTCCTGTGATACCAGTTTTCGATTCCGATGATTCACTTCTGATTTGCTGTATTCCTTGGACCATCTTATTGACGATGAACCACAGAAAATTCATGGGAATTAAATACAAAAGGGACAGTGCCGACTTAAGTACAAGAAGACCGACTCTTCTTACTGTCTATGTATCGAACCTTTCCTGTGAGACCAGTTTTAGATTCCGATGCTTTACTTCAGGTTTACTGTATCCCTTGGACCTTCTTATTGACCATGAAGCACAGAAATTGCATCGGAGTTAAATACAAAAGGCACAATGCCGAATTAGGTACAAGAAGACTGACTCTTCTTATATTCTATGAATTGAACCTTCCCTGTGAGACCTGTTTTGGATTCCGGTGCTTCACTTCAGGTTTACTGTATCCCTTGGACCTTCTTATTGACGATGAAACACAGAAATTGCATCGGAACTGAATACAAAAGGCACAATGCCCACTTAAGCACAAGAAGTCTGACTCTTCTCACTGTCTATGTTTTGAGCCTTTCCTGTGAGACCAGTTCTAGATTCCGATGCTTAACTTCTGGGTAACTGTATCCCTTGTACCTTCTTATTGACGATGATACACAGATATTACATCGGAATTAAATACAAAAGGCACAATGCCGACTTAAGTACAAGAGGACTGACTCTTCTTATATTCTATGAATTGAACCTTTCCTGTGAGACCAGTTTTAGATATCCTGATACTTCCCTTCAGGTTTACTGTATCCCTTGGACCTTCATATTGACGATGAAACACAGAAATTGCATCGGAATATAATACAAAAGGCACAATGCCGACTTAAGTACTAGAGGACTGACTGTTCTTATATTCTATGAATTGAATCGTTCCTGTGAGACCAGTTTTAGATATTCCGATGCTTCCCATTAGGTTTACAGTATCCCTTGGACCTTCTTATTGACGATGAAACATAGAAATTGCATCGGAATTAAATACAAAAGGCACAATGCCGACTTAGGTACAAGAAGACTGACTCTTCTTATATTCTATGAATTTAACCTTTCCTGTGAGACCAGTTTTAGATTCCGATGCTTCACTTCAGGTTTACTGTATCTCTAGGACCTTCTTATTGACGATGAAACACATTAATTGCACCGGAATTAAATACAGAAGGCACAATGCACACTTAAGTACAAGAAGACTGACTCTTCTTACTCTCTATGTTTGAGCCATTCCTGTTGTAATCTCCCCACGGAAAATTACCCTCTACCACGCAATAATTAATAGTGGTCAAACAAATCATCCACATGTATTTACGTTTGAAAAGTATCTGATCAGATTTTTTAGTAATATATGCGCCGACAGCTCGTCGACGCCAAGGTATTTTTCTAGTACGTTTATTCTTTCGAACAACAGAGGTACAGAAATGTATGCTCCATGGTTATTATAGAGAGAGAGAGGAACAGCTTCGGAAGTATCGGTTGGAAGATTGTCGGATTGCTAAAGGAGATTTATTTTCTCTTCTTCGCGCTAAAGCGAGCTAGGAATGTTTGTGCCGCTAGCGTGATAGATAAAGAGAAAGAAAAACCTGTAAAAGAAAATTACATGAGACTTGGAACCAACAGAAAACGGAACATGTACGGAAATGGATTCAATATACAATTTTCCTCAGAAATAAGGTTTGTGACCATTTTATTCTAGAGTGAATGACGAATGAGTTCTCTGTCTGAACCGTTGATGATTGTCTGGGCCCTGTTATTAATTGGGAAGTTTCAGCTGTGACGGATAGAGCCTGCAATCTCTGAGTTTCTTTGAAATCGTCCAAAAAGGCTTCGTCCACATCTCAAAATTTAGGACTGTCGTAAACTGAACGAATTGTTCAAACGATCGATTTTCCCAACTGAATGCAGCGCTTAATAATAATAACAAATGTAAAGATCTTTTCTAGCAAGCCAGCCGCTGAATATTAAGACGAAGGGCTCCACCAGAGATTCTACTAGGCTGATTTCACGTAAATAATATATTTAAACTGTACACAGATAAAGGACAGAGAGAGAGAGAGAGAGAGTGAGAGAAAGAGACTGAGAGAATCCTCCATTTGCATAATTGTTTCTCTGTCTTTTCACGGATCAGCCTAACTAGAAAACACGAAGCCTTGACATTATTGTATTATGTGTGAGAGGGAAAGAGCGATAAAGGCGACAGATACACTTCTGTACAGACAAAACATTACACCACGTTAGCGTCAAGCTGCATTCACATAGACTTTCATCATTTCCAAAAGCAGAGTAGAATTCATTATACTGTGATACCAGTTTTAGATATTCCGATGCTTCACTTCAGGTTTACTGTATCCCTTGGATCTTCTTATTGACGATGAAACACAGAAATTGCATCGGAATTAAATACAAAGGCACAACGCCGACTTAAGTACTAGAAGACTGACTTTTCTTACTGTCTATGCTTTGAATCTTTCCTGTGAGAGCAGTTTTAGATTCCGATGCTTCACTTTAAGTTTATTCTATCCCTTGGACCTTCTTATTGACGATGAAACACAGAAATTGCATCGGCATTAAATACAAAAGGCACAATGCCGACTGAACTACAAGAGGAGTGATTCTTTTTACATTGTATGATTTGAGTCTTTCCTCTGAGACCAGTTTTAGATATCGATGCTTCACTTTAGGTTTACTGTATCCCTTGGACCTTCTTATTGACGATGAAACACAGAAATTGCATCAGAATTAAGTACCAAATGCTCAATGAGGACTTAAGTACAAGAAGACTGACTCTTCTTACTGTCTATGTTTTGAACCTTCCCTGTGAGACCTGTTTTAGATACCGATGCTTCACTTCAGGTTTACTGTATCCGTTGGATCTTCATTTTGACAATGAAACTCAGAAATTGCATTGGAATTAAATACAAATGTCACAATGCAGACTTAAGTACAATAAGACTGACTCTTCTTACATTCTATGATTTGAGCCTTTCCTGTGAGACCAGTTACAGATTCCGATGCTTCACTTCAGGATTACTGAATCCCATGAAATTTCTTATTGACGATGAAACACAGAAATTGGATCGCAATTAAATACAAAAGGCACAATGCCGATTAAGTACAGGAGGACTGACTCCTCTTACTGTCAATGTTTTAAACCTTTCCTGTGAAACCAGTTTTAGATTATGATGCTTCACTTCAGGATAACCATATCCGTTGGACCTTCTTATTGACGATGAAACACAGAAATCCGTTAGACCTTCTTATTGTTGATGAAACACAGAAGTGAATACAAAAGGCACAATGCCGACGTAAGTACAAGAGGATTGATTCTTCTTACATTCTATGATATGAGCCTTTCCTGTTAGATCAGTTGTAGATATCGATGCTTCACTTCAGGTTTACTGTATCACTTGGACCTTCTTTTTGTCAGTGAAACACAGAAATTGCATTTGAATTAAATACAAATGTCACAATGCCGACTTAAGTACCAGAAGACTGACCTTCTTACTGTCTATGTTTTGAACCTTTCCTGTGAGACCTGTTTTAGATTACGATGCTTCGCTTCAGGTTTACTGCATCCCTTGGACCTTCTTTTTGACGATGAAACACACATATTGCATAGGAATTAAATACAAAAGCACAATGCCGAATTAAGTACAAAAAGACTGACTCTTCTACCTGTCTATGCTTTGAACCCTTCCTGTGAGACCAGATTTGGATTACGATGCTTCACTTAAGGTTTACTGTATCCGTTGGACCCTCTTATTGACGATGAAACACAGAAATTGCATCGGAATTGAATACAAAATGCACAATGCCGACTTATGTACAAGAGGGCTGATTCTTCTTACATTCTATGTTTGGTACCTTTCCTGTGAGACCAGTCATTGATACCGATGCTTTTCTTCAGGTTCATTGTATTCCTTTGACTTTCTTATCTATGATGAAACACAGAAATTGCATCGGAATTAAATACAAAAGGCACAATGCCGACTTAAGTACAAGAAGACTGACTCTTCTTACTGTCTATGTTTTGAACCTTTCCTGTGAGACTAGTTTTAGATTCCATTGCTTCACTTTAGGTTTATAGTGTCCCTTGGACCTTCTTATTCACGAAGAAACACAGAAATTGCATCGGAATTAAATACAAAAGGCACAATGCCGACTGAAGTACAAGAGGAGTAATTCTTCTTACATTGTATGATTTGAGTCTTTCCTCTGAGACCAGATTTAGATATCGATGCTTCACTTTAGGTTTACTGTATCCGTTGGACCATCATTTTGACGATGAAACACAGAATTTGCATCGGAATTAAATACAAATGTCACAAAGCCGAGTTAAGTACAAGAAGAATGACTCTTCTTACATTCTATGATTTGAGCCTTTCCTGTGAGACCCATTACAGATTCCGATGCTTCACTTCAGGATTACTGTATCCCTTGAAATTTCTTATTGACAATGAAACACAGAAATTGCATCAGAACGAAATACAAAAGGCACAATGCCGACTTAAATACAAAAAGACTGACTCTTCTTACTGTATATGTTTTGAACCTCTCCTGTGAGAACAGTTTTAGATTCCGGTGCCTCACTTCGGTTTACTGTATCCCTTGGACCTTCTTATTGACGCTGGAACACAGCAATTGCGTTGGAATTAATTACAAAAGGCACAATGCCGACTTAAGTACACGAAGACTGACTCTTCATACTGTCTATGATTTAAACCTTTCCTGTGAGATAAGTTTTAGATTCCGATGCTTCACTGTAGGTTTACTGTATCCCTTGGACCTTCTTATTGACGATGAAACACAGAAATTGCATCGCAATTAAATACAAAAGGCACACTGCCGATTAAGTACAGGAGGACTGACTCTTCTTACTGTCAATGTTTTAAACCTTTCCTGTGAAACCAGTTTTTGATTATGATGCTTCACTTCAGGATTACCATTTCCGTTGGACCTTCTTATTGACGATGAAACACAAAAATTGCATCGGAATTAAATACAAAAGGCACAATGACCATTAAGTACAAGCGGACCGACTCTTCTTATATTCTATGATTTGAACCTTTCCTGTGATACCAGTTTTAGTTTCCGATGCTTCACTTCAGGTTTACTGTAACCCTTGGAACTTTTTATTTACGACGAAACACAGAAATTGCATCGGAATTAAATACAAAAGGCACAATGCCGACTTAAGTACAAGAGGACTGACTCTTCTTACATTCTATGATTTGAACTTTTCCTGTGAGACCAGTTTTAGATTCCGGTGCTTCACTTCACGGTTTACTGTATCCCTTGGACCTTCTTATTGACGATGAAATACAGAAATTGCAACGGAACTAAATACAAAAGGCACAATGCCGACTTAAGTACAAGAAGATTGACCCTTCTTACTCTCTATCTTTGAACCTTTCCTGTGAGACCAGTTTTAGATTCCGATGCTTCACTTCAGGTTTACTGTATCACTTGCACCTTCTTATTGACGATGAAACCCAGAAATCGCATCGGAGTTAAATACAAAAGGCACAATGCCGACTTAAGTACAAGAGGGTTGACTTTTCTTACATTTTATGATGTTCGCCTTTCCTGTGAGACCAGTTTTAGATATCGACGCTTCACTTCAGGTTTACTGTATCCCTTGGTCCTCCTTATTGACGATGAAACACAGATATTGCATCAGAATTAAATACAAAAGGCACAATGCCGACTTACGTACAAGAGCACTGACTCTTATTACTGTCTATATTATGAAACTTTCCTGTGACACCAGTTTCAGATTCTGATGTTTCACTTCAGGTTTACTGTATCCCCTGACCTTCTTATTGACGATGAAACACAGAAATTGCATCGGAATTAAATACAATACGCACCATGCCGACTTAAGTACAAGAAGACTACTCCTCTTACATGCTATAATTTAGTCTTTCCTGTGAGACCAGTTTCAAATTCCGATGCTTCACTTCAGGTGTGCTGTATGCTTTGGACCTTCTTATTGACGATGATAACACAGAAATTGCATCGGAATGAAATACAAAATGCACAATGCCGACTTTTGTACAAGAGGACTGACCCATCTTACATTCTATGATTTGAGCCTTTCCTCTGAGACCAGTTTTAGATATGGATGCTTCACTTCAGGTTTACTGTATCCCTTGGACCTTCCTATTGACGATGAAACACAGAAATTACATCGGAATTAAATACAAAACCACAATGCCGACTTAGGTCCAAAAAGACTGACCCTTCTTACTATCTATGTTTTGAACCATTCCTGAGAGACCTGTTTTAGATTCCGATGCTTCACTTCAGGTTTACTGTATCCTTTGGACTTTCTTATTGACCATTAAACACAGAAATCGCATCGGAATTAAACACAAAACGGACAATGCCGAATTAAGTACAAGAAGACTGACTCTAATTACTGTCTATGTTTTGAGCCTTTCCTGTGAGACCAGTTTTAGAATCCAATGTTTCACTTCAGGTTTACTGTATCCCTTGGATCTTCTTATTGACGTAGAAACACAGAAATAGCATCGGAATTAAATACAAAATGCACAATGCAGACTTAAGTACAAGAGATTTGACTCTTCTTTAATTCTATGATTTTAGCCTTTCCTGTGAGACCAGTTTTAGATATGGATGCTTCACTTCAGGTTTACTGTATCCTTGGACTTTATTATTGACGATGATTACACAGAAATTGCATCGGAATGAAATACAACAGGCTCAATGCTGTCTTAAGTACAACAGGACTGACTCTTCTTACATTCTATGATTTGAGCCTTTTCTGTGAGACCAGTTTTAGTTATAGATGCTTCACTTCAGGTTTACTGTATCCGTTGGACCTTCTTTTTGACGATGTAACACAGAAATTGCATCGGAATTAAATACAAAAGGCACATTGCTGACTTAAGTACACGAAGACTGACTTTTCTTGCTGTCTATGTTTTGAACCGTTCCTGTGGGACCTGTTTTAGATTCCGATGCTTCACTTCAGGTTTACTGTATCCTTGGACTTTCTTATTGACGATGATAACACAGTAATTGCTTCGGAATGAAATATAACAGGCACAATGCCGTCTTAAGTACAAGAAGACTGCCTCTTCTTACATTCTATGATTTGAGCCTTTGCTGTGAGACCAGTTTTAGATACGGATGCTTCACTTCAGGTTTACTGTATCTGTTGGACCTTCATTTTGACGATGTAACACAGAAATTGCATTGGAATGAAATACAAAAGGCACATTGCCGACTTAAGTACAAGAAGACTGACTCTTTCTACTTGCTATGATTTGAGTCGTTCCTGCGAGACCAGTTTCTGATTCCGGTCCTTCACTTCAGGTGTACTGCATCCCTTGGACCTTCTTATTGACGACGAAACACAGAAATTGCTTCGGAATTAAATACAAAAGGCACAATACCGACTTAAGTACAAGAAGACTGACTCTTCTTACTGTCTATGTTATGAACCTTTCCTGTGTGACCTGTTTTAGATTCCAATGCTTCACTTCATGTTTACTGTATCTCTTGGACCTTCCTATTGACGATGATAACACAGAAATTGCATCGGAATGAAATACAAAATGCACAATGCCGACTGTAGTACAAGAGGACTGACTCATCTTACATTCTATGATTTGAGCCTTTTCTCCGAGACCAGCTTTAGATATGGATGTTTCACTTCAGGTTTACTGTATCCCTTGGACCTTCTATTTGACGATGAAACACAGAAATCGCATCGGAATTAAACACAAAAAGGAAAATGGCATATTAAGTACAAGAAGTCTGACTCGTCTTACTGTCAATGCTTTGAGCCTTTCCTGTGATACCAGTGTTAGAATCCGATGCTTCACTTCAGGTTTACTGTATCCCTTAGACCTTCTTATTGACGTTGAAATACAGAAATTGCATCGGAACTAAATACAAAAGGCACAATGCCGACTTAGGCACAAGAAAATTGACTCTTCTTACTGTCTAAGTTTTGAGCCTTCCCTGTGAGACCAGTTTTAGATTCCGATGCTTCACTTCAGGTTTAATGTATCCCTTGGACCGTCTTATTGACGATGAAACACAGAAATTGCATTGGAATTAAATACAAAATAAACAATGCCTACTTAAGTACAAGAGGTTTGACTCTTCTTACATTCTATGATTTTAGCCTTTCCTGTGAGACCAGTTTTAGATATGGACGCTTCACTTCAGGCTTACTGTATCCCTTGGACCTTTTTATTGACGATGAAACACAGAAATTGCATCGGAATTAAATACAGAAGGCGCAATGCCGACTTAAGTACAAGAAGACTGACTCTTCTTACTGTCTATGTTTTGAACCTTTCCTGTGAGACAAAGTTTACATTCCGATGTTTCACTTCAGGTTTACTGTATCCCTTGGACCTTCTTATTGACGATGAAACACAGAAATTGCATCGGAATTAAATATAAAATACACAATGACGACTTAAGTACAAGAGGATTGACTCTTCTTACATTCTATGATTTGAGCCTCTCCTCTGATACCAGTTTTAGATATCGATGCTTCACTACAGGTTTAATGTATCCCTTGGACCTTCTTTTTGACGATGAAACACAGAAATTGCATCAGAATTAAATACAAAAGACACAGTGCCGTTAAAGCGCAAGAAGACTGACTCTTCTTACTGTCTATGTTTTGAACCTTTCCTGAGAGGTCACTTTTACATTCCGATGCTTCACTTCAGGTTTACTGTATCCCTTGGACCTTCTTGTTGACGATGAGACAAAGAAATTGCATCGGAATGAAATACAAACGGCACAATGCCGACTTAAGTACAAGAGGACTTACTCTTCATTCTGACAATGATTTGAGCCTTTCCTGTGAGACCAGTTTTAGATTACGATGCTCCACTTCAGGATTGCTATATCCGTTTGACCTTGTTATTGACGATGAAACATAGAAATTGCATCGGAATTAAATACAAACGAAACAATGCCAACTTAAGTAGAAGGGGACTGACTCTTCTAACATTTAATGATTTGAAATGTTCCTGTGAGACCAGTTTTAGATTCCGGTGCTTCACGTCAGGTTTACCGTACCCCTTGGACCGTCATATTGACGATGAAACACAGAAATTGCATCGGAATTAAATACAAAAGGCTCAATTTCAACTTAAGTAATAGAGGACTGACTCTTCTTACATTCTATGATTTGATCCTTTCCTGTGAGGCCAGATTAAGAATCCGATGCTTCATTTCAGGTTTACTGTATCACTTGGACCTTCTTACAGACTATGATATACAGAAATTTCATCGGAATTAAATACAAAAGGCACAATGCCGACTTAAGTACAAGAAGACTGACTCTTCTTACTCTCTATGTTTGAGCCTTTCATGTGAGAACAGTTTTAGATTCCTTGCTTCACTTCTGGATTACTGTATCCCGTGGAACTTCTTACTGACGATGAAACACATAATTTGCATCGGAATTAAATACAAAAGGCACAATGCCGACATAAGTACAAGAAGACTGACTCTTCATACTCTCTATGTTTGAGCCTTTCCTGTGAGAGCAGTTTTAGATTCCATGCTTCACTCCAGGTTTGCTGTATCCCTTGGATAGTGTTATTGACGATGACACACAGAAATTGCAACGGAATTAAATACAAAAGGCACAATGCTGACTTAAGTACGAGAAGACTGACGCTTCTTACATGCTATGATTTGAGCCTTTCCTGTGAGACCAGTTTCAGATTCCGATGCTTCACTTCAGGTGTACTGTATCCCTTGGACCGTCTTATTGACGATGAAACACAGAAATTGCATCGGAATTAAATACAAAGGGCACCATGCCGACTTAAGTACAAGAAGTTTGACTCTTCTTATGTTTTGAGCCTTTCCTGTGAGACCAGTTTCAGATTCTGATGCTTCACTTCAGGATTACTGTATCCCTTAGACCTTCGTATTGGCGATGAAACACAAAAATTGCATGGGAATTAAATACAAAAGGCACATTGCTGACTTAACTACAAGAAGACTGACTCTTCTTACTGTCTATGTTTTTAACCTCTCCTGTGAGACGAGGTTTAGATTCCAATGCTTCACTTTAGGTTTACTGTATACCTTGGACCTTCTTATTGACGAAGAAGCACAGAAATTTCATCGGAATTAAATACAAAGGCACAATCCTGATTAAGTACAAGAGGACTGACCCTTCTTACTGTCTATGTTTTAACCTTTCTTGTGAGACCAGTTTTCGATTCCGATGCTTCACTTCAGGTTTACTGTATCCCATTGACCATCTTATTGACGATGAAACACAGAAATTGTATCGGAATTAAATACAAAAGGCACAATGCCGACTTAAGTACAAGAGGAATGACTCTTCTTACATTCTATCATTTGAGCCTTTTCTCTGAGACAAGTTTTAGATATCGATGCTTCACTTAAGGTTTACTGTATCCCTTGGACCTCCTTTGTGACGATGAAACACAGAAATTGCAACGGAATTAAACAAAATAGGCACAGTGCCGTCTTAAGTACAAGAAAACTGACCTTTCTTACATGCTATGATTTGAGTCTTTCTTGTGAGACCAGTTTCAGATTCCGATGCTTCCCTTCAGGTGTACTGTATCCCTTGGACCTTCTTATTGACGATGAAACACAGAAATTGCATCGGAATTAAATACAAAAGGCACAATGCCGACTTAAGTGCAAGAAGACTGACTCATCTTACTGCCTATGTTGTGAAACTTTCCTGAGAGGCAACTTTAAGATTCTGATGCTTCACTTCAGGTTTACTGTATCCCTTGGACTTTCTTATTGCCGATGAAACACAGAATTTGCATCGGAATGAAATACAAAAGGCACAATGCCGACTTAAGTACAAGAAAACTGACTCTTCATACATTGTATGATTTGAGCCTTTCCTGTGAGACCAGTTTTAGATATCGATGCTTCTCTTCAGGTTTACTGTGTCCCTTGGACCTTCTTATTGACGATGAAACACAGAAATTGCATCGGAATTAAATACAAAATGCGCAATGCCGACTTAAGTACAAGAAGACTGACTCTTCTTACTGTCTATGTCTTGAACCTTTCCTGTGAGACATATTTTAGATTCCGATGCTTCACTTCAGGTTTACTGTATCCCTTGGACCTTCTTACTGACGAAGAAGCACAGAAATTGCATCGGAATCAAATACAAAAGGCACAATGCCGACTTAAGTACAAGAGGACTGACTCGTCTTACATTCTATGATTTGAGCCTTTCCTCTGATACCAGTTTTAGATATCGATGCTTCACTTCAGGTTTACTGTATCCCTTGGACCTTCTTTTTGACGATGAAACACAGAAATTGCATTAGAATTAAATATAAATGCACAGTGCCATCTTAAGCGCAAGAAGACTGACTCTTCTTACTGTCAATGTTTTGAACCTTTCCTGAGAGGTCACTTTTAGATTCCGATGCTTCACTTCAGGTTTACTGTATCCCTTGGACCCTCTTATTAACGATGAAACAAAGAAATTGTATCGGAATGAAATACAAAAGGCACAATGCCGACCTAAGTACAAGAAAACTAACTCTTCATACATTCTATGATTTGAGCCTTTCCTGTGAGACCAGTTTTCGATATCGATGCTTCACTTCAGGTTCACTGTATCCCTTGGACCTTCTTTTTGACGATGAAACACAGAAATTGCATCGGAATTAAATACAAACGGCACAATGCCAACTTAAGTAGAAGAGGACCGACTCTTCTAACATTCAATGATTTTAACCTTTACTATGAGACCAGTTTTAGATTCGGGTGCTTCACGACAGGTTTACCGTATCCCTTGGACCATCATATTGACAATGAGACACAGAAATTGCATCGGAATTAAATACAAAAGGCCCAATTTCTACTTAAGTAAAAGAGGACAGACTCTTCTTACATTCTATCACTTGATCCTTTCCTGTAAGGCCAGTTTAAGAATCCGATGCTTCATTTCAGGTTTACTGTATCACTTGCACCTTCTTACTGACTATGAAACACAGAAATTTCGTCGGAATTAAATACAAAACCACAATGCCGACTTAACTACAAGAAGACTGACTCTTCTTACTCTCTATGTTTGAGCCTTTCTTGTGAGACCAGTTTTAAATTCCGATGATCCACTTCAGGTGTTCTGTATCCCTTGGACCTTCTTATTGACGATGAAACACAGAAATTGCATAGGAATGAAATACACAAGGTACAATGCCGACTTAAGTACAAGAAGACTGACTCCTCTTACTCTCTGTGTTTGAGCCTTTCCTGTGAGACCAGATTCAGATTCCGATGTTTCACTTCAGGTGTTCTGTATCCCTTGGACCTTCTTATTGACGATGAAACACAGAAATTGCATCGGAATGATATACAAAAGGTACAATGCCGACTTAAGTACAAGAAGACTGACTCTTCTTACTGTCTTTGTTTAGACACTTTTCTGTGAGACCGGTTTTGGATTCCGATGCTTCACTTCAGGTTTACCGTATCCCTTAGACCTTTATATTGACGATGAAGCACTGGAATTGCATCCGAATTAAATACAAAAGGCACAATGCCGACTTAAGTACAAGAAGACTAACTCTTCTTACTGTCAATGGTTTGAACCTTTCCTGTGAGGCCACTTAAAAAATCCGATGCTTCATTTCAGGTTTACTGTATTCCTTGGAGATTCATATTGACGATGAAACTCAGAAATTGCATCGGAATTATATACAAAAGGTACAATGCCGTCTTAAGTACAAGAAGACTGACTCTTCTTACTGTCTATGTTTTTAACATTTCCTGTGGGACCAGTTTTAGATTCCGATGCTACACTTCAGGTTTACCGTACCCCCTTGACCTTTATATTGACGATGAAGCACAGGAATTGCATCGGAATTAAATACAAAAGGCACAAAGCTGACTTAAGTACAGGAAGACTGATACTTCTTACTGTCCATGTTTTGAACCTTTCCTGTGAGATCAGTTTAAGAATCCGATGCTTCATTTCAGGTTTACTGTATCACTTGGACCTTCTTATTGACGATGAAACACAGAAATTTCATCGGAAATAATTACAAAAGGCACAATGCCGACTGAAGTACAAGAAGACTGACTCTTCTTACTCTCTATGTTTAAGCCTTTGGTGTGAGACCAGTTTTAGATTCCATGCTTCTCTTCAGGTTTACTGTATCCCTTGGATCGTGTTATTCACGATGAAACACAGAAATTGCATCGAAATGAAATACAAAATGCACAATGCCGAATTAGGTACAAGTAGACTGACACTTATTACTCTCTATGTTTTGAACCTATCCTGTGAGATCAGTTTTTGACTCCGATGCTTCACTTCTGGTTTACTGTACCCCGTGGAACATCTTATTGACGATGAAACACAGAAATTTCATCGGAAATAATTACAAAAGGCACAATGCCGACTTAAGTACAAGAAGACTGACTCTTCTTACTCTTTATGTTTAAGCCTTTCGTGTGAGACCAGTTTTAGATATCATGCTTCACTCCAGGTTTGCTGCATCCCTTGGATAGTGTTATTGGTGATGACACACAGAAATTGCAACGGAATTAAATACAAAAGGCAGAATGCTGACTTAACTACGAGAAGACTGACACTTCTTACATGCTATGATTTGAGCCATTCCTGTGAGACCAGTTTCATATTCCGATGCTTCACTTCAGGTTTACTGTATCCCTTGGACATTCTTATTCACGATGAAACACAGAAATTGCATCGGAATTAAATACCAAAGGCACAATGCCGACTTAAGTACAAGAGGATTGACTCTTCTTACATTCTATGATTTTAGATTTTCCTGTGAGACCAGTTTTAGATATCGATGCTACACTTAAGGTTTACTGTATCCCTTGGACCTTCTTATTGACGATGAAACACAGAAATTGCATCGGAATTAAATACAAAAGCATAATTCCATCTTAAGTACAAGAAGACTGACTCTTCTTACTGTCCTTGTTTTGAACCTTCCCTGTGAGACCAGTTTTGGATTACGATGCTTCACTTCAGGTTTACTGTATCCCTTGGACTTTCTTATTGACTATGAAACACAGAAATTGCACCGGAATTTAATTCAAAAGGCACAATGCCAACTTAAGTAGAAGAGGACCGAGTCTTCTAACATTCAATATTTGGACCTTTCCTGTGAGACCAGTTTCAGATTCCGATGCTTCACTTCAGGTGTTCTGTATTCCTTGGACCTCCTTATTGACGATGAAACACAGAAATTGCATCGGAATTAAATAAAAAAGGCACAATGCCGACTTAAGTGCAAGAAGACTGACTCATCTTACTGTCTATGTTTTAAACCTTTCCTAAAAGGCAAATTTAGATTCCGATGCTTCACTTCAGGTTTACCGTACCCCTTGGACCTTCATATTGACGATGAAGCACAGGAATTGCATCGGAATGAAATAAAAAAGGCACAATGCCGACTTAAGTACAAGAGGTCTGACTCTTCTTACTGTCTATGTTTTGAGCCTTTCCTGTGAGACCAGTTTTAGATTCCGATGCTTCACATCAGGTTTACAGTACTCCTTGGACCTTCATATTGACGATGAAGCACAGGAATTACGTCGGAATTAAATACAAAAGGCACAAAGCTGACTTAAGTACAGGAGGCCTGACTCTTCTTACTGTCTATGTTTTCAACCTTTCATGTGAGACCAGTTAAAGAATCCGATGCTTCATTTCAGGTTAACTGTATCACTTGGACCTTCTTATTGACGATGAAACACCGAAATTGCATCGGAATTAAATACAAAAGGCACAATATCGACTTAAGTACAAGAAGACTGACTCTTCTTACTCTCTATGTTTGGGCCGTTCCTGTGAGACCAGTTTTAGATTCCATGTTTCACTTCAGGTTTACTGTATCCCTTGGATCGTGTTATTGACGACGAAACACAGAAATTGCATCAGAATTAAATACAAAAGGCACAATGCTGACTTAAGTACAAGAAGACTGACTCTTCTTACATTCTATGATTTGAACCTTTCCTATGAGACCAGTTTCAGATTCCAATGCTTCACTTCAGTTTTACTGCATCCCTTGGACCTTCGTACTGAGGGTGAAACACAGAAATTGCATCGGAATTAAATACAAAAGGCACAATGCCGAATTAGGTACAACAAGACTGACTCTTATTACTCCCTATAATTTGAACCTTTCATGTGAGACCAGTTTTTGACTCCGATGCTTCACTTCTGGTTAACTCTATCCCGTGGACCTTCTTATTGACGATGACACACATAAATTACATCGGAATTAAATACTAAAGGCACAATGCCCACTTACGTACAAGACGTCTGACTCTTCTTACTGTCTACGTTTGAGCCTTTCCTGTGAGACCAGTCTTGGATTCCGAAGCTTCACTGCAGGTTTACTGTATCTCTTGGACCTTCTTATTGACGATGAAACACAGAAATTGCAACGGAATTAAATACAAAAGGCACAATGCCGACTTAAGTACGAGAAGACTGACACTCCTTACATGTTATGATTTGAGCCATTCCAGTGAGACCAGTTTCAGATTCCAATGCTTCACTTCAGGTGTACTGTATCCCTTTGACCTTCTTATTGACAAAGAAACACAGAAATTGCATCAAAATTAAATACAAAAGGAACAATGCCGACATAAGTACAAGATGACTGACTCTTCTTACTGTCTATGTTTTGAACCTTTCCTGTGAGACCAGGTTTAGATTCCAATGCTTCACTTCAGGTTTACTGTATACCTTGGACCTTCTTACTGACGAAGAAACACAGAAATTTCATCGGAATTAAATACAAAGGCACAATGCCGATTAAGTACAAGAGGACTGACTCTTCCTACTGTCTATGTTTTGAACTGTTCTTGTGAGACGCGTTTTAGAATCCGATGCTTCACATCAGGTTTACTGTATCCCTTGGACGTTGTTATTGAGGATGAAACACAGAAATTGCATCCGAATTAAGTACAATTGCCACAATGTCGGATTAAGTACAAGAGGACTGACCCTTCTAGCAATCTATGATTTGAGCCTTCCCTCAGAGACCAGTTTTAGATATCGATGCTGCACGTCAGGTTTACTGTATCCCTTGGACGTTGTCATTGCCGATGAAACACGGATATTGCATGGGAATTAAATACGAAAGTCACAGTGCCGACATAAGTACAAGAAGACTGACTCTCCTTACTGTCTATGTTTTGAACCATTCCTGTGAGACCAGCTTTAGATCTCGATGCTTCACTTCAGGTTTACTGTATACCTCGGACCTTCATATTGACGATGAATCACAGTAATTTAATCGGAATTAAATGCTAAGGCACAAAGACGACTTAAGTTGAAGAGGACTGACTCGCCTTACTTTCCATGATTTGAAACTTTCCTGTGAGACTGGTTTTAGATTCCGATGCTTCACTTCAGGTTTACTGTATCCCTTGGACCTTCTTATTGACGATGAAACACATGAATTGCATCGGACTTAAATACAAAAGGCACAATGCCCACGTAAGTCCAAGAAGTCTGAATCTTCTTACTGTCAATGTTTAGAGCCTTTCCTGTGAGGCCAGTTTTAGATACCGATGCCCCACTTCAGGTTTACTGTCTCCCTTGGACCTTCTTATTGGCGATGAAACACAGAAAATGCATCGGAATGAAATACAAAAGGCACAATGCCGACTTAAGTACAAGTAGACTGACTCTTCTAACTGTCTATGTTTTGAACCATTCCTGTGAGACCAGGTTTAGATTCCAATGATTCACTTCAGGTTTACTGTATACCTTGGACCTTCTTATTGACAAAGAAACACAGAAATTTCATCGGAATTAAATACAAAGGCACAATGCCGATTAAGTACAAGAGGACTGACTGTTCTTACTGTCTATATATTGAACCTTTCTTGTGAGACCCGTTTTACATTCCGATGCTTCTCTTCAGGTTTGCTGTATCATTTGGACGTTGTTAATGACGATGAAACACAGAAATTGCATCCGAATTAAGTACAATAGGCACAATGACCCGTTTTACATTCCGATGCTTCTCTTCAGGTTTGCTGTATCATTTGGACGTTGTTATTGACGATGAAACACAGAAATTGCATCCGAATTAAGTACAATAGGCACAATGACGGATACAAACGGCACATTGCCGACTTAAGTACAAGACGATTGACTCTTCTTACATTCTATGATTATAGCATTTCCTGTGAGAAAAGTTTTAGATATCGATGCTTCACTTTAGGTTTACTGTATCCCTTGGACTTTCTTTTTGACGATGAAACACAGAAATTGCATCGGAATTAACTACAAAAGGCACAATGCCGACATAAGTACAAGAAGACTGAAACTTCATACATGCTATGATTTGAGCCTTTCCTGTGAGACCAGTTTCAGATTCCGATGCTTCACTTCAGGTGTACTGTATCCCTCGGAACTTCTTATTGACGATGAAACACAGAAATTGCATCGGAATTAGATACAAAAGGCACAATGCCGACTAAAGAAAAAGAGGACTGGCTCATCTAACATTCTATGATTTGAGTCTTTCCTGTGAGTCCAGTTTAAGATATCGATGCTTCACTTCAAGTTTACTGTATCGTTTGCCGCTTCTTTTTGACGATGAAACACAGAAATTGGGTCGGAATTAAATACAAAAGGCACAATGCCGACTTAAGTACAAGAAGACTGACTCTTCTTACTGTCTATGTTTTTAACATTTCCTGTGGGACCAGTTTTAGATTCCGATGCTACACTTCAGGTTTACCGTACCCCCTTGACCTTTATATTGACGATGAAGCACAGGAATTGCATCGGAATTAAATACAAAAGGCACAAAGCTGACTTAAGTACAGGAAGACTGATACTTCTTACTGTCCATGTTTTGAACCTTTCCTGTGAGATCAGTTTAAGAATCCGATGCTTCATTTCAGGTTTACTGTATCACTTGGACCTTCTTATTGACGATGAAACACAGAAATTTCATCGGAAATAATTACAAACGGCACATTGCCGACTTAAGTACAAGACGATTGACTCTTCTTACATTCTATGATTATAGCATTTCCTGTGAGAAAAGTTTTAGATATCGATGCTTCACTTTAGGTTTACTGTATCCCTTGGACTTTCTTTTTGACGATGAAACACAGAAATTGCATCGGAATTAACTACAAAAGGCACAATGCCGACATAAGTACAAGAAGACTGAAACTTCATACATGCTATGATTTGAGCCTTTCCTGTGAGACCAGTTTCAGATTCCGATGCTTCACTTCAGGTGTACTGTATCCCTCGGAACTTCTTATTGACGATGAAACACAGAAATTGCATCGGAATTAGATACAAAAGGCACAATGCCGACTAAAGAAAAAGAGGACTGGCTCATCTAACATTCTATGATTTGAGTCTTTCCTGTGAGTCCAGTTTAAGATATCGATGCTTCACTTCAAGTTTACTGTATCGTTTGCCGCTTCTTTTTGACGATGAAACACAGAAATTGGGTCGGAATTAAATACAAAAGGCACAATGCCGACTTAAGTACAAGAAGACTGACTCTTCTTACTGTCTATGTTTTGAACCTTTCCTCTGAGACCAGTTTTAGATTCCGATGCTTTACTTCAGGTTTACCGTATCCCTTGGATCTTCTTTTTGACGATGAAACACAGAAATTGCATCGGAATCAAATACAAATGGCACAATGCAGACTTAAATACAAGAGGACTGACTCTTCTTATATTCTATGAATTGAACCTTTCCTGTGAGACCAGTTTTAGATATGCCGATGTTTCCCTTCAGGTTTACTGTATCCCTGTGACCTTCTTGTTGACGATGAAACACAGAAATTGCATCGGAAATAAATACAAAAGGCATAATGCCGACTTAAGTACAAGAGGACTGACTCTACTTATATTCTATGAATTGAGCCTTTCCTGTGAGACCAGTTTTAGTTTCCGATGCTTCACTTCAGGTTTACTGTATCCCTTGGACCTTCTTATTGACGACGAAAGACATAAATTGCATCGGAATTAAATACAACAGGCACAATGCCCACTTAAGTACAAGAAGTCTGACTCTTCTTACTGTCTATGTTTTGAGCCTTTCCGGTGAGACCAGTTTTAGATTCCGGTGCTTCACTTCAGGTTTACTGTATCCCTTGGACCTTCTTATTGACGATGAAACACAGAAATTGCATCGGAACTAAATACAAACGGCACAATGCCCACTTAAGTACAAGAAGTCTGACTCTTCTTACTGTCATTGTTTTGAGCCTTTCCCGTGAGACCAGTTTTAGATTCCGTTGCTTCACTTCAGGTTTACTGTATCCCTTGTACCTTCTTATTGACGATGAAACACAGATATTGCATCGGAATCAAATGCAAAAGGCACAATGCCCACATAAGTACAAGAAGTCTGACTCTACTTACTGTCTATGCTTTGAGCCTTTCCTGTGAGACCAATTTTAGATTCCGATTCTTCCCTTCTGGGTTACTGTATCCCTTGGACCTTCTTATTGACTACGAAACACAGAAATTGCATCGGAATTAAAGACAAAAGGCACAATGCCGACATATATACAAGAGGACTGACTCTTCTTATTTATCTATGAATTGAACCATTCCTGTGAGACCGGTTTTAGATTCCGATGCTTCACTTCAGGATTACTGTATTCCTTGGACTTTCTTATTCACGAGGTAACACATAAATTGAATCGGAATTAAATACAAAAGGCACAATTCCCACTTAAGTACAAGAAGTCTGACTCTTCTTACTGTCGATGTTTTGACCCTTTCCTGTGAGACCAGTTTTAGATTCCGATGCATCACTTCAGGTTTACTGTATCCCTTGGAGCTTCTTATTGACGATGAAACACAGAAATTGCATTGGAATTAAATACAAAAGGCACAATGTCGACTTTGATACAAGTGGACTGACTCTTCTTATATTCTATGAATTGAACCTCTCCTGTGAGACCAGTTTTAGATTCCGATGCTTCTCTTCATATTTACTGTTTCCCTTTGACCTTTTTATTGACGATGAAACACAGAAATTGTATCGGAATTAAATACAAAACGCACAATGCCCACTAAAGTACAAGAAGTCTGACTCTTCTTACTGTCTATGTTTTGAGCCTATCCTGTGAGACCTATTTTAGATTCCGATGCTTCACTACAGGTTTACTGTATCCCTTGGACCTTCTTATTGACGATGAAACACGAAAATTGAATCGGCATTAAATACAAAACCACAATGCCGACTTAAGTACAAGAGGACTTTCTCTTCTTATATTCTATGATTTGAACCTTTCCTGTGAGACCAGTTTTAGATATTCTGATGCTACCCTTCAGGTTTACTGTATCCCTTGGACCTTCGTATCGACGATGAAACACCGAAATCGCATCGGAATTAAATACAAAGGGCACAATGCCGACTTATGTACAAGCGGACTGACTCTTCTTGTTTTCTATGAATTGAACCTTTCCTGTGAGACCAGTTTCAGATTCCGATGCTTCACTTCAGGTTTACTGTATCCCTTGGACCTTCTTACTGACAATGATTCACATAAATTGCATCGGAATTTTATAAAAAATGCACAATGCCCACTTAAATACATGAAGTCTGACTTTTCTTACTGTCTATGTTTTGAGCCTTTCCTCTGAGACCAGTTTTAGATTCCGATGCTTCACTTCAGGTTTACTGTATCCCATGGACCTTCTTATTGACGATGAAACACATAAATTGCATCGGAAATAAATACAAAAGGCACAATGCCGACTTAGGTACAAGAGGACTGACTCTTCTTATATTCTATGAATTGAACCTGTCCTGTGAGACCAGTTTCAGATATTCCGATGCTTCCCTTCAGGTGTACGGTATACCTTGGACCTTCTTATTGACGATGAAACACAGAAATTGCATCGGAATTAAATACAAAAGGCACATGCCGACTGAAGTACAAGAGGACTGACTCTTCTTATATTCTATGAATTGAACCTTTCCTGTGAGACCAGATTTAGATTCCGATGCTTCACTTCAGGTTTACTCTATCACTAGGACCTTCTTAATGCCGATGAAACACATAAGTTGCATTGGAATTAAATACAAAAGGCACAATGCCCACTTAAGTACAAGAAGTCTGCCTCTTCTTACTGTCTATTTTTTGAGCCTTTGCTGTGAGAACGGTTTTAGATTCCGATGCTTCACTTCAGGTTTACTGTATCCCTTGGACCTTCTTATTGACGATGAAACACAAAAATTGCATCGGAATTAAATACATTAGGCACAATGCCCACTCAAGTACAAGAAGTCTGACTCTTCTTACTGTCTATGTTCTGAGCCTTTCCTGTGAACCCATACAAAAGGCAAAATGCCCACTCAAGTACAACAAGTCTGACTCTTCATACCATCTATGTTCTGAGCCTTTCCTGTGATACCAGTTTTAGATTCCGATGCTTCACTTCAGGGTTACTGTATCCCTTGGACCTTCTTATTGACGGTGAAACACAGAAATTGCATCGGAATTAAATACAAAAGGCACAATGCCGACTTAAGTACAATTGGACTGACTCTTCTTATATTCTATGTATTGAACCTTTCCTGTGAGACCACTTTCAGATTCCGATGCTTCTCTTCATATTTACTGTCTCCCTTTGACCTTTTTATTGACGATGAAACACAGAAATTGCATCGGAATTAAATACAAAAGGCACAATGCCCACTAAGGTACAAGAAGTCTGACTCTTCTTACTGTCTATGTTTTGAGCCTATCCTGTGAGACCTGTTTTAGATTCCGATGCTTCACTTCAGGTTTACTGTATCCCTTGGAGCTTCTTATTGACGATGAAACACAGAAATTGCATTGGAATTAAATACAAAAGGCACAATGTCGACTTTGATACAAGTGGACCGACTCTTCTTATATTCTATGAATTGAACCTCTTCTGTGAGACCTGTTTTAGATTCCGATGCTTCTCTTCATATTTACTGTTTCCCTTTGACCTTTTTATTGACGATGAAACACAGAAATTGCATCGGAATTAAATACAAAAGGCACAATGCCCACTAAAGTACAAGAAGTCTGACTCTTCTTACTGTCTATGTTTTGAGCCTATCCTGTGAGACCTGTTTTAGTTTCCGATGCTTCACTTCAGGTTTACTGTATCCCTTGGACTTTCTTATTGACGATGAAACACAAAAATTGCATCGGAATTAAATACAATAGGCACAATGCCCACTCAAGTACAAGAAGTCTGACTCTTCTTACTGTCTATGTTTTGAGCCTATCCTGTGAGACCTGTTTTAGATTCCGATGCTTCACTTCAGGTTTACTGTATCCCTTGGACCTTCTTATTGACGATGAAACACGGAAATTGCATCGGAATTAAATACAAAACCACAATGCCGACTTAAGTACAAGAGGACTGACTCTTCTTATATTCTATGATTTGAACCTTTCCTGTGAGACCAGTTTTAGATATTCTGATGCTGCCCTTCAGGTTTACTGTATCCCTTGGACCTTTGTAGCGACGATGAAACACCGAAATCGCATCGGAATTAAATACAAAGGGCACAATGCCGATTTAAGTACAAGCGGAATGAGTGTTCTTGTTTCCTATGAATTGAACCTTTCCTGTGAGACCAGTTTTAGATTCCGATGCTTCACTTCAGGTTTACTGTATCCCTTGGACCTTCTTACTGACAATGAATCACATAAATTGCATCGGAATTTAATAAAAAACGCACAATGTCCACTTAAATACATGAAGTCTGACTTTTCTAACTGTCTATGTTTTGAGCCTTTCCTCTGAGACCAGTTTTAGATTCCGATGCTTCACTTCAGGTTTACTGTATCCCATGGACCTTCTTATTGACGATGAAGCACAGAAATTGCATCGGAATTAAATACAAAAGGCACAATGCCGACTTAGGTACAAGAGGACTGACTCTTCTTATATTCTATGAATTGAACCTGTCCTGTGAGACCAATTTTAGATTTCGATGCTTCACTTCAGGTTTACTCTATCACTAGGACTTTCTGATTGACGATGAAACACGTTAGTTGCGTCGGAATTAAATTCAAAAGGCACAACGCCCACTTAAGTACAAGAAGTCCGACTCTTCTTACTGTCTATGTTTTGAGCCTTTGCTGTGAGACCAGTTTTAGATTCCGATACTTCACTTCAGGTTTACTGTATCCCTTGGACCTTCTTATTGACGATGAAACATAAAAATTGCATTGGAATTAAATACAAAAGGCACAATGCCCACTCAAGTACAAGAAGTGTGACTCTTCCTACTGTCTATGTTCTGAGCCTTCCCTGTGAGACCATACAAAAGGCACAATGGCCACTCAAGTACAAGAAGTCTGACTCTTCTTACTGTCTATGTTCTGAGCCTTTCCTGTGAGACCAGTTTTCGATTCTGATGCTTCACTTCATTTTTACTGTATCCCTTGGACCTTCTTATTCACGATGAAACACAGAAATTACATCGGAATTAAATACAAAAGGCACAATTCCAACTTAAGTACAAGAGGACAGACTCTTCTTATATTCTTTGAATTGAACCTTTCCTGTGAGGCCAGTTTTAGATTCCGATGCTTCACTTCAGGATTACTGTATCCCTTGGACCTTCTTATCGACGTTGAAACACATAAATTGCATCGGAATTAAATACAAAAGGCACAATGCCCACTTAAGTACAAGAAGTGTGACTCTTCCTACTGTCCATGTTTTGAGCCTTACCTGTAAGACCATTTTTAGATTCCGATGCTTCACATCAGGTTTACTGTATCCCTTGGACCTTCTTATTGACGATGAAACACAGAAATTGCATCGGAATTAAGTACAAAAGGCACAATGCCGACTGAAGTCCAAGAGGACTGACTCTTCTTATATTCTATGAATTGAACCTTTCCTGTGAGACCAGTTTTAGATTTCGATGCCTCACATCAGGTTTACTCTATCACTAGGACTTTCTTATTGACGATGAAACACATATATTGCATCGGACCTAAATACAAAAGGCACTATGCCCACTTAAGTACAAGAAGTGTGACTCTTCCTACTGTCTATGATTTGAGCCTTACCTGTAAGACCATTTTTAGATTCCGATGCTTCACATCAGGTTTACTGTATCCCTTGGACCTTCTTATTGACGATGAAACACAAAAATTGCATCGGAAATAAATACAAAAGGTACAATGCCGACTTAAGTACAAGATGTCTGACTCTTCTTACAGTCTATGTTTTGAGCCTTTCCTGTGAGACCAGTTTTAGATTCCGATGCTTCACTTCAGGTTCACTGTATCCCTTGGAGCTTCTTATTGACGATGAAATACAGTAATTGCATCGGAATTAATCACAAAAGGAACAGTGCCGACATAAGTACAAGAGGACTGACTCTTCTTATATTCTATGAGTTGAACCTTTCCTGTGAGACAAGTTTTAGATTTCGATGCTTCACTTCAGGTTTACTGTATCCCCTGGACTTTCTTATTGACGATGAAACACAGAAATTGCATCGGAATTAAATACAAGAGTCACAATGCCGACTTAAGTACAAGAGGACTGACCCTTCTTATATTCTATAAATTGAACCTGTCCTGTGAGACCACTTTTAGATATTCCGATGCTTTCCTTCAGGTGTACTGTATCCCTTGGACCTTCTTATTGACGATTAAACACAGAAATTGCATCGGAATTAAATACAAAAGGTACAATGCCGACTTAAGTACAAGAAGTCTGACTCTTCTTACTGTCTATGTTTTGAGCCTTTCCTGTGAGACCAGTTTTAGATTCCGATGCTTTACTTCAGGTTTACCGTATCCGTTGGATCTTCATTTTGACGATGAAACACAGAAATTGCATCGGAATCAAATACAAACGGCACAATGCCGACTTAAATACAAGAGGACTGACTCTTCTCATATTCTATGAATTGAACCTTTCCTGTAAGACCAGTTTTAGATATACCGATGTTTCCCTTCAGGTTTACTGTATCCCTGTGACCTTCTTGTTGACGATGAAACACGGAAATTGCATCGGAAATAAATACAAAAGGCATAATGCCGACTTAAGTACAAGAGGACTGACTCTTCTTATATTCTATGAATTGAGCGTTTCCTGTGAGACCAGTTCTAGATTCCGATGCTTCACTTCAGGTTTACTGTATCCCTTGGACCTTCTTATTGACGATGAAAGACATAAATTGCATCGGAATTAAATACAACAGGCACAATGCCCACTTAAGTACAAGAAGTCTGACTCTTCATACCGTCTATGTTTTGAGCCTTTCCTGTGAGACCAGTTTTAGATTCCGTTGCTTCACTTCAGGTTTACTGTATCCCTTGTACCTTCTTATTGACGATGAAACACAGATATTGCATCGGAATCAATTGCAAAAGGCACAATGCCCTCATAAGTACAAGAAGTCTGACTCTTCTTACTGTCTATGTTTTGAGCCTTTCCTGTGAGACCAATTTTAGTTTCCGATTCTTCCCTTCTGGGTTACTGTATACCTTGGACCTTCTTATTGACGACGAAACACAGAAATTGCATCGGAATTAAAGACAAAAGGCACAATGCCGACATATGTACAAGAGGACTGACTCTTCTTATTTATTTATGAATTGAACCTTTCCTGTGAGACCGGTTTTAGATTACGATGCTTCACTTCAGGATTACTGTATTCCTTGGACTTTCTTATTCACGATGTAACACATAAATTTCATCGGAATTAAATACAAAAGGCACAATTCCCACTTAAGTACAAGAAGTCTGACTCTTCTTACTGTCTATGCATTGAGCCTTTCCAGAGAGACCAGTTTTAGATTCCGATGCTTCACTTCAGGTTTACTGTATCCCTCGGATCTTCTTATTGACAATGAAACACATAAATTGCATCGGAATTAAATACAAAAGGCACAATGCCAACTAAAGAAGAAGAAGTCTGACAATTCTTACTGTCGATGATTTGACCCTTTCCTGTGAGACCAATTTTAGATTTCGATGCATCACTTCAGGTTTACTGTATCCCTTGGACATTCGTATCGACGATGAAACACCGAAATCGCATCGGAATTAAATACAAAGGGCACAATGCCGACTTAAGTACAAGCGGACTGACTCTTCTTGTTTTCTATGAATTGAACCTTTCCTGTGAGACCAGTTTCGGATTCCGATGCTTCACTTCAGGTTTACTGTATCCCTTGGACCTTCTTACTGACAATGATTGACATAAATTGCGTCGGAACTTTATAAAAAACGCACAATGCCCACGTAAATACATGAAGTCAGACTTTTCTTACTGTCTATGTTTTGAGCCTTTCCTCTGAGACCAGTTTTAGATTGCGATGCTTCACTCAGGTTTACTGTATCCCATGGACCTTCTTATTGACGATGAAAAACAGAAATTGCATCGGAATTAAATACAAAAGGCACAATGCCAACTTATGTACAAGAGGACTGCCTCTTCTTATATTCTATGAATTGAACCTGTCCTGAGAGACCAGTTTCAGATATTCCGATGCTTCCCTTCAGGTGTACTGTATCCCTTGGACCTTCTTATTGACGATGAAACACAGAAATTGCATCGGAATTAAATACAAAAGGCACATGCCGACTGAAGTACAAGAGGACTGACTCTTCTTATATTCTATGAATTTCACCGTTCCTGTTTTAGATTCCGATGCTTCACTTCAGGTTTACTCTATCACTAGGACCTTCTTATTGCCGATGAAACACATAAGTTGCATTGGAATTAAATACAAAAGGCACAATGCCCACTTAAGTACAAGAAGTCTGACTCTTCTTACTGTCTATTTTTTGAGCCTTTGCTGTGAGAACGGTTTTAGATTCCGATGCTTCACTTCAGGTTTACTGTATCCCTTGGACTTTCTTATTGACGATGAAACACAAAAATTGCATCGGAATTAAATACAATAGGCACAATGCCCACTCAAGTACAAGAAGTCTGACTCTTCTTACTGTCTATGTTCTGAGCCTTTCCTGTGAGCCCATACAAAAGGCAAAATGCCCACTAAAGTACAAGAAGTCGGACTCTTCTTACTGTCAATGTTCTGAGCCTTTCCTGGGAGACCAGTTTTAGATTCCGATGCTTCACTTCAGGTTTACTGTATCCCTTGGACCTTCTTATTGACGGTGAAACTCAGAAATTGCATCGGAATTAAATACAAAATGCACAATGCCGACTTAAGTACAAGGGGACTGACTCTCCTTATATTCTATGTATTGAACCTTTCCAATGAGACCAGTTTCAGATTCCGATGCTTCTCTTCATATTTACTGTTTCCCTTTGACCTTTTTATTGACGATGAAACACAGAAATTGCATCGGAATTAAATACAAAAGGCACAATGCCCACTAAAGTACAAGAAGTCTGACTCTTCTTACTGTCTATGTTTTGAGCCTATCCTGTGAGACCTGTTTTAGATTCCGATGCTTCACTTCAGGTTTACTGTTTCCCTTGGACCATCTTATTGACGATGAAACACGGAAATTGCATCGGAATTAAATACAAAACCACCATGCCGATTTAAGTACAAGAGGACTGACTCTTCTTATATTCTATGATTTGAACCTTTCCTGTGGGACCAGTTTTAGATATTCTGATGCTGCCCTTCAGGTTTACTGTGTCCCTTGTACTTTCGTATCGACGATGAATTAACGAAATCGCATCGGAATTAAATACAAAGGGCACAATGCCGACTTAAGTACAAGCGGAATGACTGTTCTTGTTTTCTATGAATTGAACCTTTCCTGTGAGACCAGTTTCAGATTCCGATGCTTCTCTTCAGGTTGACTGTATCCCTTGGACCTTCTTACTGACAATGAATCACATAAATTGCATCGGAATTTAATAAAAAACGCACAATGCCCACATAAATACATGAAGTCTGACTTTTCTTACTGTCTATGTTTTGAGCCTTTCCTCTGAGACCAGTTTTAGATTCCGATGCTTAACTTCAGGTTTACTGTATCCCATGGACCTTCTTATTGACGATGAAACACAGAAATTGCATCGGAATTAAATACAAAAGGCACAATGCCGACTTAGGTACAAGAGGACAGACTCTTCTTATATTCTATGAATTGAACCTGTACTGTGAGACCAGTTTTAGATATTCCGATGCTTCCCTTCAGGTGTACTGTATCCCTTGGACCCTCTTATTGACGATGAAACACAGAAATTGCATCGAAATTAAATACAAAAGGCACATGCCGACTGAAGTACAAGAGGACTGACTCTTCTTATATTCTATGAATTGAACCTTTCCTGTGACACCAGTTTTAGATTCCGATGCTTCACTTCAGGTTTACTCTATCACTAGGACCTTCTTATTGCCGATGAAACACATAAGTTGCTCTGGAATTAAATACAAAAGGCACAATGCCCACTTAAGTACAAGAAGTCTGACTCTTCTTACTGTCTATGTTCTGAGACTTTCCTGTGAGCCCATACAAAAGGCAAAATGCCCACTCAAGTACAAGAAGTCTGACTCTTCTTACTGTCTATGTTCTGAGCCTTTCCTGTGAGACCAGTTTTAGATTCCGATGCTTCACTTCATGTTTACTGTATCCCTTGGACCTTCTTATTGACGGTGAAACACAGAAATTGCATCGGAATTAAATACAAAAGGCACAATGCCGACTTAAGTACATGGGGACTGACTCTTCTTATAATCTATGTATTGAACCTTTCCTGTGAGACCAGTTTCAGATTCCGATGCTTCACTTCACGTTTACTGTATCCATTGGAGCTTCTTACTGACAATGAAACACATAAATGGCATCGGAATTAAATACAAAAGGCACAATGCCCACATAAATACATGAAGTCTGACTTTTCTTACTGTCTATGTTTTGAGCCATTCATCTGAGACCAGTTTCTGATTCCGATGCTTCACTTCAGGTTTACTGTATCCCATGGACCTTCTTATTGACGATGAAACACAGAAATTGCATCGGAATTAAATACAAAAGGCACAATGCCGACTTAAGTACAAGAGGACTGACTCTTCTTATATTCTATGAATTGAACCTTTCCTGTGAGACCAGTTTTAGATTTCGATGCTTCACTTCAGGTTTACTCTATCACTAGGACTTTCTTATTGACGATGAAACACGTTAGTTGCATCGGAATTAAATACAAAAGGCACAATGCCCACTTAAGTACAAGAAGTCTGACTCTTCTTACTGTCTGTATTTTGAGCCTTTGCTGTGAGACCAGTTTTAGATTCCGATGCTTCACTTCAGGTTTACTGTATCCCTTGGACCTTCTTATTGACGATGAAACACAAAAATAGCATCGGAATTAAATACAAAAGGCACAATGCCAACTCAAGTACAAGAAGTCTGACTCTTCTTACTGCCTATGTTCTGAGCCTTTCCTGTGAGACCATACAAAAGGCACAATGCCCACTCAAGTACAAGAAGTCTGACTCTTCTTACTGTCTATGTTCTGAGCCTTTCCTGTGAGACCAGTTTTCGATTCCGATGCTTCACTTCATTTTTACTGTATCCCTTGGACCTTCTTATTGACGATGAAACACAGAAATTACATCGGAATTAAATACAAAAGGCACAATTCCAACTTAAGTACATAAGGGCGGACTCTTCATATATTCTTTGAATTGAACCTTTCCTGTGAGACCAGTTTTAGATTCCGATGCTTCACTTCAGATTTACTGTATCCCTTGGACCTTCTTATTGACGATGAAACACATAAATTGCATCGGAATTAAATACAAAAGGCACAATGCCCACTTAAGTACAAGAAGTGTGACACTTCCTACTGTCTATGTTTTGAGCCGTACCTGTAAGACCATTTTTAGATTCCGATGCTTCACATCAGGTTTACTGTATCCCTTGGACCTTCTTATTGACGATGAAACACAGAAATTGCATCGGAATTAAGTACAAAAGGCACAATGCCGACTGAAGTCCAAGAGGACTGACTCTTCTTATATTCTATGAATTGAACCTTTCCTGTGAGATAAGTTTTAGATTTCGATGCTTCACTTAAGGTTTACTCTATCACTAGGACTTTCTTATTGACGATGAAACACATAAATTGCATCGGACCTAAATACAAAAGGCACAATGCCCACTTAAGTACAAGAAGTGTGACTCTTCCTACTGTCTATGTTTTGAGCCTTACCTGTAAGACCATTTTTAGATTCCGATGCTTCACATCAGGTTTACTGTATCCCTTGGTCCTTCTTATTGACGATGAAACACAGAAATTGCATCGGAATTAAATACAAAAGGCACAATGCCCACTAAAGTACAAGAAGTCTGACTCTTCTTACTGTCTATGTTTTGAGCCTATCCTGTGAGACCTGTTTTAGATTCCGATGCTTCACTTCAGGTTTACTGTTTCCCTTGGACCATCTTATTGACGATGAAACACGGAAATTGCATCGGAATTAAATACAAAACCACCATGCCGATTTAAGTACAAGAGGACTGACTCTTCTTATATTCTATGATTTGAACCTTTCCTGTGGGACCAGTTTTAGATATTCTGATGCTGCCCTTCAGGTTTACTGTGTCCCTTGTACTTTCGTATCGACGATGAATTACCGAAATCGCATCGGAATTAAATACAAAGGGCACAATGCCGACTTAAGTACAAGCGGAATGACTGTTCTTGTTTTCTATGAATTGAACCTTTCCTGTGAGACCAGGTTCAGATTTCGATGCTTCTCTTCAGGTTGACTGTATCCCTTGGACCTTCTTACTGACAATGAATCACATAAATTGCATCGGAATTTAATAAAAAACGCACAATGCCCACATAAATACATGAAGTCTGACTTTTCTTACTGTCTATGTTTTGAGCCTTTCCTCTGAGACCAGTTTTAGATTCCGATGCTTAACTTCAGGTTTACTGTATCCCATGGACCTTCTTATTGACGATGAAACACAGAAATTGCATCGGAATTAAATACAAAAGGCACAATGCCGACTTAGGTACAAGAGGACAGACTCTTCTTATATTCTATGAATTGAACCTGTACTGTGAGACCAGTTTTAGATATTCCGATGCTTCCCTTCAGGTGTACTGTATCCCTTGGACCCTCTTATTGACGATGAAACACAGAAATTGCATCGAAATTAAATACAAAAGGCACATGCCGACTGAAGTACAAGAGGACTGACTCTTCTTATATTCTATGAATTGAACCTTTCCTGTGACACCAGTTTTAGATTCCGATGCTTCACTTCAGGTTTACTCTATCACTAGGACCTTCTTATTGCCGATGAAACACATAAGTTGCTTTGGAATTAAATACAAAAGGCACAATGCCCACTTAAGTACAAGAAGTCTGACTCTTCTTACTGTCTATGTTCTGAGACTTTCCTGTGAGCCCATACAAAAGGCAAAATGCCCACTCAAGTACAAGAAGTCTGACTCTTCTTACTGTCTATGTTCTGAGCCTTTCCTGTGAGACCAGTTTTAGATTCCGATGCTTCACTTCATGTTTACTGTATCCCTTGGACCTTCTTATTGACGGTGAAACACAGAAATTGCATCGGAATTAAATACAAAAGGCACAATGCCGACTTAAGTACATGGGGACTGACTCTTCTTATAATCTATGTATTGAACCTTTCCTGTGAGACCAGTTTCAGATTCCGATGCTTCACTTCACGTTTACTGTATCCATTGGACCTTCTTACTGACAATGAAACACATAAATTGCATCGGAATGAAATACAAAAGGCACAATGCCCACATAAATACATGAAGTCTGACTTTTCTTACTGTCTATGTTTTGAGCCATTCATCTGAGACCAGTTTTTGATTCCGATGCTTCACTTCAGGTTTACTGTATCCCATGGACCTTCTTATTGACGATGAAACACAGAAATTGCATCGGAATTAAATACAAAAGGCACAATGCCGACTTAAGTACAAGAGGACTGACTCTTCTTATATTCTATGAATTGAACCTTTCCTGTGAGACCAGTTTTAGATTTCGATGCTTCACTTCAGGTTTACTCTATCACTAGGACTTTCTTATTGACGATGAAACACGTTAGTTGCATCGGAATTAAATACAAAAGGCACAATGCCCACTTAAGTACAAGAAGTCTGACTCTTCTTACTGTCTGTATTTTGAGCCTTTGCTGTGAGACCAGTTTTAGATTCCGATGCTTCACTTCAGGTTTACTGTATCCCTTGGACCTTCTTATTGACGATGAAAGACATAAATTGCATCGGAATTAAATACAACAGGCACAATGCCCACTTAAGTACAAGAAGTCTGACTCTTCATACCGTCTATGTTTTGAGCCTTTCCTGTGAGACCAGTTTTGGATTCCGTTGCTTCACTTCAGGTTTACTGTATCCCTTGTACCTTCTTATTGACGATGAAACACAGATATTGCATCGGAATCAATTGCAAAAGGCACAATGCCCTCATAAGTACAAGAAGTCTGACTCTTCTTACTGTCTATGTTTTGAGCCTTTCCTGTGAGACCAATTTTAGTTTCCGATTCTTCCCTTCTGGGTTACTGTATACCTTGGACCTTCTTATTGACGACGAAACACAGAAATTGCATCGGAATTAAAGACAAAAGGCACAATGCCGACATATGTACAAGAGGACTGACTCTTCTTATTTATTTATGAATTGAACCTTTCCTGTGAGACCGGTTTTAGATTACGATGCTTCACTTCAGGATTACTGTATTCCTTGGACTTTCTTATTCACGATGTAACACATAAATTTCATCGGAATTAAATACAAAAGGCACAATTCCCACTTAAGTACAAGAAGTCTGACTCTTCTTACTGTCTATGCATTGAGCCTTTCCAGAGAGACCAGTTTTAGATTCCGATGCTTCACTTCAGGTTTACTGTATCCCTCGGATCTTCTTATTGACAATGAAACACATAAATTGCATCGGAATTAAATACAAAAGGCACAATGCCAACTAAAGAAGAAGAAGTCTGACAATTCTTACTGTCTATGATTTGACCCTTTCCTGTGAGACCAATTTTAGATTTCGATGCATCACTTCAGGTTTACTGTATCCCTTGGACATTCGTATCGACGATGAAACACCGAAATCGCATCGGAATTAAATACAAAGGGCACAATGCCGACTTAAGTACAAGCGGACTGACTCTTCTTGTTTTCTATGAATTGAACCTTTCCTGTGAGACCAGTTTCGGATTCCGATGCTTCACTTCAGGTTTACTGTATCCCTTGGACCTTCTTACTGACAATGATTGACATAAATTGCGTCGGAACTTTATAAAAAACGCACAATGCCCACGTAAATACATGAAGTCAGACTTTTCTTACTGTCTATGTTTTGAGCCTTTCCTCTGAGACCAGTTTTAGATTGCGATGCTTCACTCAGGTTTACTGTATCCCATGGACCTTCTTATTGACGATGAAAAACAGAAATTGCATCGGAATTAAATACAAAAGGCACAATGCCAACTTATGTACAAGAGGACTGCCTCTTCTTATATTCTATGAATTGAACCTGTCCTGAGAGACCAGTTTCAGTTATTCCGATGCTTCCCTTCAGGTGTACTGTATCCCTTGGACCTTCTTATTGACGATGAAACACAGAAATTGCATCGGAATTAAATACAAAAGGCACATGCCGACTGAAGTACAAGAGGACTGACTCTTCTTATATTCTATGAATTTCACCGTTCCTGTTTTAGATTCCGATGCTTCACTTCAGGTTTACTCTATCACTAGGACCTTCTTATTGCCGATGAAACACATAAGTTGCATTGGAATTAAATACAAAAGGCACAATGCCCACTTAAGTACAAGAAGTCTGACTCTTCTTACTGTCTATTTTTTGAGCCTTTGCTGTGAGAACGGTTTTAGATTCCGATGCTTCCCTTCAGGTTTACTGTATCCCTTGGACTTTCTTATTGACGATGAAACACAAAAATTGCATCGGAATTAAATACAATAGGCACAATGCCCACTCAAGTACAAGAAGTCTGACTCTTCTTACTGTCTATGTTCTGAGCCTTTCCTGTGAGCCCATACAAAAGGCAAAATGCCCACTAAAGTACAAGAAGTCGGACTCTTCTTACTGTCAATGTTCTGAGCCTTTCCTGGGAGACCAGTTTTAGATTCCGATGCTTCACTTCAGGTTTACTGTATCCCTTGGACCTTCTTATTGACGGTGAAACTCAGAAATTGCATCGGAATTAAATACAAAATGCACAATGCCGACTTAAGTACAAGGGGACTGACTCTCCTTATATTCTATGTATTGAACCTTTCCAATGAGACCAGTTTCAGATTCCGATGCTTCTCTTCATATTTACTGTTTCCCTTTGACCTTTTTATTGACGATGAAACACAGAAATTGCATCGGAATTAAATACAAAAGGCACAATGCCCACTAAAGTACAAGAAGTCTGACTCTTCTTACTGTCTATGTTTTGAGCCTATCCTGTGAGACCTGTTTTAGATTCCGATGCTTCACTTCAGGTTTACTGTTTCCCTTGGACCATCTTATTGACGATGAAACACGGAAATTGCATCGGAATTAAATACAAAACCACCATGCCGATTTAAGTACAAGAGGACTGACTCTTCTTATATTCTATGATTTGAACCTTTCCTGTGGGACCAGTTTTAGATATTCTGATGCTGCCCTTCAGGTTTACTGTGTCCCTTGTACTTTCGTATCGACGATGAATTACCGAAATCGCATCGGAATTAAATACAAAGGGCACAATGCCGACTTAAGTACAAGCGGAATGACTGTTCTTGTTTTCTATGAATTGAACCTTTCCTGTGAGACCAGTTTCAGATTCCGATGCTTCTCTTCAGGTTGACTGTATCCCTTGGACCTTCTTACTGACAATGAATCACATAAATTGCATCGGAATTTAATAAAAAACGCACAATGCCCACATAAATACATGAAGTCTGACTTTTCTTACTGTCTATGTTTTGAGCCTTTCCTCTGAGACCAGTTTTAGATTCCGATGCTTAACTTCAGGTTTACTGTATCCCATGGACCTTCTTATTGACGATGAAACACAGAAATTGCATCGGAATTAAATACAAAAGGCACAATGCCGACTTAGGTACAAGAGGACAGACTCTTCTTATATTCTATGAATTGAACCTGTACTGTGAGACCAGTTTTAGATATTCCGATGCTTCCCTTCAGGTGTACTGTATCCCTTGGACCCTCTTATTGACGATGAAACACAGAAATTGCATCGAAATTAAATACAAAAGGCACATGCCGACTGAAGTACAAGAGGACTGACTCTTCTTATATTCTATGAATTGAACCTTTCCTGTGACACCAGTTTTAGATTCCGATGCTTCACTTCAGGTTTACTCTATCACTAGGACCTTCTTATTGCCGATGAAACACATAAGTTGCTTTGGAATTAAATACAAAAGGCACAATGCCCACTTAAGTACAAGAAGTCTGACTCTTCTTACTGTCTATGTTCTGAGACTTTCCTGTGAGCCCATACAAAAGGCAAAATGCCCACTCAAGTACAAGAAGTCTGACTCTTCTTACTGTCTATGTTCTGAGCCTTTCCTGTGAGACCAGTTTTAGATTCCGATGCTTCACTTCATGTTTACTGTATCCCTTGGACCTTCTTATTGACGGTGAAACACAGAAATTGCATCGGAATTAAATACAAAAGGCACAATGCCGACTTAAGTACATGGGGACTGACTCTTCTTATAATCTATGTATTGAACCTTTCCTGTGAGACCAGTTTCAGATTCCGATGCTTCACTTCACGTTTACTGTATCCATTGGACCTTCTTACTGACAATGAAACACATAAATTGCATCGGAATTAAATACAAAAGGCACAATGCCCACATAAATACATGAAGTCTGACTTTTCTTACTGTCTATGTTTTGAGCCATTCATCTGAGACCAGTTTTTGATTCCGATGCTTCACTTCAGGTTTACTGTATCCCATGGACCTTCTTATTGACGATGAAACACAGAAATTGCATCGGAATTAAATACAAAAGGCACAATGCCGACTTAAGTACAAGAGGACTGACTCTTCTTATATTCTATGAATTGAACCTTTCCTGTGAGACCAGTTTTAGATTTCGATGCTTCACTTCAGGTTTACTCTATCACTAGGACTTTCTTATTGACGATGAAACACGTTAGTTGCATCGGAATTAAATACAAAAGGCACAATGCCCACTTAAGTACAAGAAGTCTGACTCTTCTTACTGTCTGTATTTTGAGCCTTTGCTGTGAGACCAGTTTTAGATTCCGATGCTTCACTTCAGGTTTACTGTATCCCTTGGACCTTCTTATTGACGATGACACACAAAAATAGCATCGGAATTAAATACAAAAGGCACAATGCCAACTCAAGTACAAGAAGTCTGACTCTTCTTACTGCCTATGTTCTGAGCCTTTCCTGTGAGACCATACAAAAGGCACAATGCCCACTCAAGTACAAGAAGTCTGACTCTTCTTACTGTCTATGTTCTGAGCCTTTCCTGTGAGACCAGTTTTCGATTCCGATGCTTCACTTCATTTTTACTGAATCCCTTGGACCTTCTTATTGACGATGAAACACAGAAATTACATCGGAATTAAATACAAAAGGCACAATTCCAACTTAAGTACATAAGGGCGGACTCTTCATATATTCTTTGAATTGAACCTTTCCTGTGAGACCAGTTTTAGATTCCGATGCTTCACTTCAGATTTACTGTATCCCATGGACCTTCTTATTGACGATGAAACACATAAATTGCATCGGAATTAAATACAAAAGGCACAATGCCCACTTAAGTACAAGAAGTGTGACACTTCCTACTGTCTATGTTTTGAGCCGTACCTGTAAGACCATTTTTAGATTCCGATGCTTCACATCAGGTTTACTGTATCCCTTGGACCTTCTTATTGACGATGAAACACAGAAATTGCATCGGAATTAAGTACAAAAGGCACAATGCCGACTGAAGTCCAAGAGGACTGACTCTTCTTATATTCTATGAATTGAACCTTTCCTGTGAGATAAGTTTTAGATTTCGATGCTTCACTTAAGGTTTACTCTATCACTAGGACTTTCTTATTGACGATGAAACACATAAATTGCATCGGACCTAAATACAAAAGGCACAATGCCCACTTAAGTACAAGAAGTGTGACTCTTCCTACTGTCTATGTTTTGAGCCTTACCTGTAAGACCATTTTTAGATTCCGATGCTTCACATCAGGTTTACTGTATCCCTTGGTCCTTCTTATTGACGATGAAACACAGAAATTGCATCGGAATTAAATACAAAAGGCACAATGCCCACTAAAGTACAAGAGGTCTGACTCTTCTTACTGTCTATGTTTTGAGCCTATCCTGTGAGACCTGTTTTAGATTCCGATGCTTCACTTCAGGTTTACTGTTTCCCTTGGACCATCTTATTGACGATGAAACACGGAAATTGCATCGGAATTAAATACAAAACCACCATGCCGATTTAAGTACAAGAGGACTGACTCTTCTTATATTCTATGATTTGAACCTTTCCTGTGGGACCAGTTTTAGATATTCTGATGCTGCCCTTCAGGTTTACTGTGTCCCTTGTACTTTCGTATCGACGATGAATTACCGAAATCGCATCGGAATTAAATACAAAGGGCACAATGCCGACTTAAGTACAAGCGGAATGACTGTTCTTGTTTTCTATGAATTGAACCTTTCCTGTGAGACCAGTTTCAGATTCCGATGCTTCTCTTCAGGTTGACTGTATCCCTTGGACCTTCTTACTGACAATGAATCACATAAATTGCATCGGAATTTAATAAAAAACGCACAATGCCCACATAAATACATGAAGTCTGACTTTTCTTACTGTCTATGTTTTGAGCCTTTCCTGTGAGACCAGTTTTAGATTCCGATGCTTCACTTCATGTTTACTGTATCCCTTGGACCTTCTTATTGACGGTGAAACACATAAGTTGCTTTGGAATTAAATACAAAAGGCACAATGCCCACTTAAGTACAAGAAGTCTGACTCTTCTTACTGTCTATGTTCTGAGACTTTCCTGTGAGCCCATACAAAAGGCAAAATGCCCACTCAAGTACAAGAAGTCTGACTCTTCTTACTGTCTATGTTCTGAGCCTTTCCTGTGAGACCAGTTTTAGATTCCGATGCTTCACTTCATGTTTACTGTATCCCTTGGACCTTCTTATTGACGGTGAAACACAGAAATTGCATCGGAATTAAATACAAAAGGCACAATGCCGACTTAAGTACATGGGGACTGACTCTTCTTATAATCTATGTATTGAACCTTTCCTGTGAGACCAGTTTCAGATTCCGATGCTTCACTTCACGTTTACTGTATCCATTGGACCTTCTTACTGACAATGAAACACATAAATTGCATCGGAATTAAATACAAAAGGCACAATGCCCACATAAATACATGAAGTCTGACTTTTCTTACTGTCTATGTTTTGAGCCATTCATCTGAGACCAGTTTTTGATTCCGATGCTTCACTTCAGGTTTACTGTATCCCATGGACCTTCTTATTGACGATGAAACACAGAAATTGCATCGGAATTAAATACAAAAGGCACAATGCCGACTTAAGTACAAGAGGACTGACTCTTCTTATATTCTATGAATTGAACCTTTCCTGTGAGACCAGTTTTAGATTTCGATGCTTCACTTCAGGTTTACTCTATCACTAGGACTTTCTTATTGACGATGAAACACGTTAGTTGCATCGGAATTAAATACAAAAGGCACAATGCCCACTTAAGTACAAGAAGTCTGACTCTTCTTACTGTCTGTATTTTGAGCCTTTGCTGTGAGACCAGTTTTAGATTCCGATGCTTCACTTCAGGTTTACTGTATCCCTTGGACCTTCTTATTGACGATGAAACACAAAAATAGCATCGGAATTAAATACAAAAGGCACAATGCCAACTCAAGTACAAGAAGTCTGACTCTTCTTACTGCCTATGTTCTGAGCCTTTCCTGTGAGACCATACAAAAGGCACAATGCCCACTCAAGTACAAGAAGTCTGACTCTTCTTACTGTCTATGTTCTGAGCCTTTCCTGTGAGACCAGTTTTCGATTCCGATGCTTCACTTCATTTTTACTGTATCCCTTGGACCTTCTTATTGACGATGAAACACAGAAATTACATCGGAATTAAATACAAAAGGCACAATTCCAACTTAAGTACATAAGGGCGGACTCTTCATATATTCTTTGAATTGAACCTTTCCTGTGAGACCAGTTTTAGATTCCGATGCTTCACTTCAGATTACTGTATCCCTTGGACCTTCTTATTGACGATGAAACACATAAATTGCATCGGAATTAAATACAAAAGGCACAATGCCCACTTAAGTACAAGAAGTGTGACACTTCCTACTGTCTATGTTTTGAGCCGTACCTGTAAGACCATTTTTAGATTCCGATGCTTCACATCAGGTTTACTGTATCCCTTGGACCTTCTTATTGACGATGAAACACAGAAATTGCATCGGAATTAAGTACAAAAGGCACAATGCCGACTGAAGTCCAAGAGGACTGACTCTTCTTATATTCTATGAATTGAACCTTTCCTGTGAGATTTGTTTTAGATTTCGATGCTTCACTTAAGGTTTACTCTATCACTATGACTTTCTTATTGACGATGAAACACATAAATTGCATCGGACCTAAATACAAAAGGCACAATGCCCACTTAAGTACAAGAAGTGTGACTCTTCCTACTGTCTATGTTTTGAGCCTTACCTGTAAGACCATTTTTAGATTCCGATGCTTCACATCAGGTTTACTGTATCCCTTGGTCCTTCTTATTGACGATGAAACACAAAAATTGCATCGGAATTAAATACAAAAGGTACAATGCCGACTTAGGTACAAGATGTCTGACTCTTCTTACTGTCTATGTTTTGAGCCTTTCCTGTGAGACCAGTTTTAAATTCCGATGCTTCACTTCAGGTTTACTGTATCCCTTGGACCTTCTTATTGACGATGAAACACAGTAATTGCATCGGAATTAAACACAAAAGGAACAATGCCGACTTAAGTACAAGAGGACTGACTCTTCTTATATTCTATAAATTGAACCTGTCCTGTGAGACCACTTTTAGATATTCCGATGCTTCACTTCAGGTTTACTGTATCCCTTGGACTTTCTTTTTGACGATGAAACACAGAAAGTGCATCAGAATTAAATACAAAAGGCACAATGCCGACTTAAGTACAATGGAATTGGCTCTTATTAATTTCTATGATTTTAGCCCTTCCTGTGAGACCTATTTTAGATATCGACGCTTCACTTCAGGTTTACTGTATACCTTGGACCTTCATATTGACGATGAAACACAGAAATTGCATCGCAAATAAATACAAAAGGCACAATGCCGACTGAAGTAGAAGAGGACTGTCTCTTCTTATATTCTATGAATTGAACCTTTCCTGTGAGTCCAGTTTTAGATTCCGATGCTTCACTTCAGGATTACTGTATCTCTTGGACATTCTTATTGACAATGAAACACATAAATTGCATCGGAATTAAATACGAAAGTCACAATGCCCACTTAAGTACAAGAATTCTGACTCTTCTTACTGTCTATGTTATGAGTCTTTCCTGTGAGACCAATTTTAGATTCCGATGCTTCACTTCAGGTTTACTGTATCCCTTGGACCTTCTAATTGACGATGAAACACAGAAATTGCATCGGAATTAAATACAAAAGGCACAATGCCGACTTAAGTAGAAGAGGACTGACTCTTCTTATATTCTATGAATTGAACCGTTCCTGTGAGACCAGTTTTAGATATTCCGATGCTTCCCATCAGGTTTACAGTATCCATTGGACCTTCTTATTGACGATGAAACACAGAAATTGCATCGGAATTAAATACAAAAGGCACAATGCCGAATTAGGTACAAGAAGACTGTCTCTTCTTATATTCTATGAATTTAACCTTTCCTGTGAGACCAGTTTTAGATTCCGATGCTTCACTTCAGGTTTACTGTATCTCTCGGACCTTCTTATTGACGATGAAACACATTAATTGCACCGGAATTAAATACAGAAGGCACAATGCACACTTAAGTACAAGAAGACTGACTCTTCTTACTCTCTATGTTTGAGCCTTTCCTGTTGTTATCTCCCACGGAAATTACCATCTACCACGCAATAATTAATAATGTTCAACCACATCATCCACATGTATTTACGTTTGAATACTATCTGATCAGATTTTCTAGTAATATATGCGCCGACATCTCGTCGACGCCAATGTATTTTTCTAGTACGTTTATTCTTTGGAACAACAGTGGTACAGAAATGTATGCTCCATGGTTATTATAGAGAGAGAGAGGAACAGCTTCGGGAGTATCGGTTGGAAGATTGTCGGATTGCTAAAAGAGATTTATTTACTCTTCTTCGCGCTAAAGCGAGCTAGGAATGTTTGTGCCGCTAGCGTGATAGATAAAGAGAAAGAAAAACCTGTAAAAGAAAATTACATGAGACTTGGAACCAACAGAAAACGGAACATGTACGGAAATGGATTCAATATACAATTTTCCTCAGAAATAAGGTTTGTGACCATTTTATTCTAGAGTGAATGACGAATGAGTTCTCTGTCTGAACCATTGATGATTGTCTGGGCCCTATAATTAATTGGGAAGTTTCAGCTGTGACGAAGAGAGCCTGCAATCTCTGAGTTTTTTTTAAATCCTCCAAAAAGTCTTCGTCCACATCTGAAATTTTAGATCTGTCGTAAACTGAACGAATTGTTCAAACGATCGATTTTCCCAACTGAATGCAGCGCTTAATAATAATAACAAATGTAAAGATCTTTTCTAGCAAGCCAGCTGCTGAATTTTAAGACGAAGGGCTCCACCAGAGATTCTACTAGGCTGATTTCACGTAAATAATATTTTTAAACTGTACACAGATAAAGGACAGGGAGAGAGAGAGTGAGAGAGAGAGAGAGTGAGAGAACCCTCCATTAGCATAATTGTTTCTCTGTCTTTTCACGGATCAGCATAACTAGAAAACACGAAGCCTTGACACTATTGTACCGATTTATGTGTGAGAGGGAAAGAGCGATTAAGACGACAGATATACTTCTGTACAGACAAAACATTACACCAAGTTAGCGGCAAGCTGCATTCACATAGACTTTCGCCATTTACAAAAGCAGAGTAGAATTCATTATACTGTGATACCAGGTTTTAGATATTCCGATGCTTCACATCAGGTTTACTGTATCCCTTGGACCTTCTTATTGACGATGAAACACAGAAATTGCATCGGAATTAAATACAAAAGGCACAACGCCGACTTAAGTACGCGAAGACTGACTCTTCTTACTGTCTATGTTTTGAACCTTTGCTCTGAGACCAGTTTTAGATTCCAATGCTTTACTTCAGGTATACCGTATCCCTTGGATCTTCTTTTTGACGATGAAACACAGAAATTGCATCAGAATCAAATACAAATGGCACAATGCCGACTTAAATACAAGAGGACTGACACTTCTTATATTCTATGAATTGAACCTTTCCTGTGAGACCAGTTTTAGATATACCGATGCTTCCCTTCAGGTTTACTGTATCCCTGTGACCTTCTTATTGACGATGAAACACAGAAATTGCATCGGAAATAAATACAAAAGGCACAATGCCCACTTAAGTACAAGAAGTCTGACTCTTCTTACTGTCTATGTTTTGAGCCTTTCCTGTGAGACCAGTTTTAGATTCCGTTGCTTCACTTCAGGTTTACTGTATCCCTTTTAACTTCTTATTGACGATGAAACACAGATATTGCATCGGAATTAAATACAAAAGGCACAATGCCCACTAAAGTACAAGTAGTCTGACTCTTGTTATATTCTATGAATTGAACCTGTCCTGTGAGACCAGCTTTAGATATTCCGATGTTTCCCTTCTGGTTTACTGTATCCCTAGGACCTTCCTATTGACGATGAAACACAGAAATTCCATCGGAATTAAATGCAAAAGGCACAATGCCGACTTAAGTAAAAGACGACTGACTCTTCTTATTTTCTATGAATTGAACCTTTCCTGTGAGAGCAGTTTTAGATTATGATGCTTCACTTCAGGTTTACTGTATCTCTTGGTCCTTCTTATTGACGATCAAACACATAAATTGCATCGGAATCAAATGCAAAAGGCACAATGCCCACATAAGTACAAGAAGTCTGACTCTTCTTACTGTCTATGTTTTGAGCCTTTCCTGTGAGACTAATTTTAGATTCCGATGCTTCACTTCAGTTTTACTGTATCCCTTGGACCTTCTTATTGACGACGAAACACAGATTTTGCATCGGAATTAAATGCAAAAGGCACAATGCCCACTTAAGTACAGGAAGTCTGACTCTTCTTACTGTCTATGCATTGAGCCTTTCCTGTGAGACCAATTTTAGATTCCGATTCTTCACTTCAGGTTTACTGTATCCCTTTGACCTTCTTATTGACGATGAAACACAGAAATTGGATCGGAATTAAATACAAAAGGCACAATGCCGACTTAAGTGCAAGAGGACTGACTCTTATTATATTCTATGAACTGAACCATTCCTGTGAGACCAGTTTTAGATATTCCGATGCTTCCCATTAGGTTTACAGTATCCCTTGGACCTTCTTATTGACGATGAAACACAGAAATTGCATCGGAATTAAATACAAAAGGCACAATGCCGACTTAAGTGCAAGAGCACTGACTCTTCTTATTTATCTATGAATTGAACCTTTCCTGTGAGACCGGTTTTAGATTCCGATGCTTCACTTCAGGATTACTGTATCCCTTGGACCTTCTTATTCAGGATGTAACACATAAATTGCATCGGAATTAAATACAAAAGGCACAATTCCCACTTAAGTACAAGAAGTCTGACTCTTCTTACTGTCTATAATTTGAGCCTTTCCTGTGAGACCAGTTTTAGATTCCGATGCTTCACTTCAGGTTTACTGTATCCCTTGGACCTTCTTATTGACAATGAAACACATAAATTGCATCGGAATTAAATACAAAAGGCACAATGCCAACTAAAGTACAAGAAGTCTGACTATTCTTATTGTCGACGATTTGAGCCTTCCCTGTGAGACCAGTCTTAGATTCCGATGCATCACTTCAGGTTTACTGTATCCCTTGGACCTTCTTATTGACAATGAAACACATAAATTGCATCGGAATTAAATACAAAAGGCACAATGCCAACTAAAGTACAAGAAGTCTGACTATTCTTATTGTCGACGTTTTGAGCCTTCCCTGTGAGACCAGTTTTAGATTCCGATGCATCACTTCAGGTTTACTGTATCCCTTGGACCATCTTATTGACGATGAAACACGGAAATTGCATCGGAATTAAATACAAAACCACAATGCCGACTTAAGAACAAGAGGACTGGCTCATCTAACATTCTATGATTTGAGCCTTTCCTGTGAGTCCAGTTTTAGATATCGATGCTTCACTTCAGGTTTACTGTATCGTTTGCCGCTTCTTTTTGACGATGAAACACAGAAATTGGATCGGAATTAAATACAAAAGGCACAATGCCGAGTTAAGTACAAGACGACTGACTCCTCTTACTGTCTATGTTTTGAACCTTCGCTGTGAGACCAGTTTTAGATTCCGAGGCTTCACTTCAGGTTTACTGTATCCCTTGGTCCTGTTAATGGCGATGAAACACAGAAATTGCATCTGAATTAATTACAAAAGGCACAATGCCGACTTAAGTAGAAGAGGACTGACTCTTCATATATTCTATGAATTTAACCTTCACTGTGAGACCAGTTTTACATATTCCGATGTTTCCCTACAGGTTTGCTGTATCCCTTGGACCTTCTTATTGACGATGAATCACAGAAATTGCATCGGAGTTAAATACAAAAGGCACAATGCCGAATTAGGTACAAGAAGACTAACTCTTCTTATATTCTATGAATTGAACCTTTCCTGTGAGACCTGTTTTGGATTCCGATGCTTCATTTCATGTTTACTGTATCTCTTGGACATTCTTATTGACGATGAAACACATTAATTGCATCGGAATTAAATACAAAAGGCACAATGCACACTTACGTACAAGAAGACTGACTCTTCTTACTCTCTATGTTTGAGCCATTCCTGTTGTAATCTCCCCACGGAAAATTACCCTCTACCACGCAATAATTAATAATGGTCAAACAAATCATCCACATGTATTTACGTTTGAAAAGTATCTGATCAGATTTTCTAGTAATATATGGGCCGACAGCTCGTCGACGCCAAGGTATTTTTCTAGTACGTTTATTCTTTGGAACAACAGAGGTACAGAAATGTATGCTCCATGGTTATTATAGAGAAAGAGAGGAACAGCTTCGGAAGTATCGGTTGGAAGATTGTCGGATTGCTAAAGGAGATTTATTTACTCTTCTTCGCGCTAAAGCGAGCTAGGAATGTTTGTGCCGCTAGCGTGATAGATAAAGAGAAAGAAAAACCTGTAAAAGAAAATTACATGAGACTTGGAACCAACAGAAAACGAAACATGTACGGAAATGGATTCAATATACAATTTTCCTCAGAAATAGGGTTTGTGACCATATTATTCTAGAGTGAATGACGAATGAGTTCTCTGTCTGAACCATTGATGATTGTCTGGGCCCTGTAATTAATTGGGAAGTTTCAGCTGTGACGAAGAGAGCCTGCAATTTCTGAGTTTTTTTGAAAGCCTGCAAAAAGGCTTCGTCCACATCTGAAATTTTAGATCTGTCGTAAACTGAACTGATTGTTCAAACGATCGATTTTCCCAACTGAATGCAGCGCTTAATAATAATAACAAATGTAAAGATCTTTTCTAGCAAGCCAGCCGCTGAATATTAAGACGAAGGGCTCCACCAGAGATTCTACTAGGCTGATTTCACGTAAATAATATATTTAAACTGTACACAGATAAAGGACAGAGAGAGAGAAGGAGAGTGAGAGAGAGAGAGTGAGAGAATCCTCCATTAGCATATTTGTTTCTCTGTCTTTTCACGGATCAGCCTAACTAGAAAACACGAAGCCTTGACATTATTGTACCGATTTATGTGAGAGGGGGAAAGAGCGATAAAGGCGACAGATACACTTCTCTACAGACAAAACATTACACCAAGTTAACGGCAAGCTGCATTCACATAGACTTTCATCATTTACAAAAGCAGAGTAGAATTCATTATACTGTGATACCAGTTTTAGATATTCCGATGCTTCACTTCAGCTTTACTGTATCCCTTTTAACTTCTTATTGACGATGAAACACAGATATTGCATCGGAATTAAATACAAAAGGCACAATGCCCACTAAAGTACAAGTAGTCTTACTCTTGTTATATTCTATGAATTGAACCTGTCCTGTGAGACCAGCTCTAGATATTCCGATGTTTCCCTTCAGGTTTACTGTATCCCTAGGACCTTCCTATTGACGATGAAACACAGAAATTCCATCGGAATTAAATACAAAAGGCACAATGCCGACTTAAGTACAAGACGACTGACTCTTCTTATTTTCTATGAATTGAACCTTTCCTGTGAGACCAGTTTTAGATTATGATGCTTCACTTCAGGTTTACTGTATCTCTTGGACCTTCTTATTGACGATCAAACACATAAATTGCATCGGAATCAAATGCAAAAGGCACAATGCCCACATAAGTACAAGAAGTCTGACTCTTCTTACTGTCTATGTTTTGAGCCTTTCCTGTGAGACTAATTTTAGATTCCGATGCTTCACTTCAGTTTTACTGTATCCCTTGGACCTTCTTATTGACGATGAAACACAGATTTTGCATCGGAATTAAATGCAAAAGGCACAATGCCCACTTAAGTACAGGAAGTCTGACTCTTCTTACTGTCTATGCTTTGAACCTTTCCTGTGAGACCAATTTTAGATTCCGATTCTTCACTTCAGGTTTACTGTATCCCTTTGACCTTCTTATTGGCGATGAAACACAGAAATTGCATCGGAATTAAATACAAAAGGCACAATGCCGACTTAAGTGCAAGAGGACTGACTCTTCTTATATTCTATGAACTGAACCATTCCTGTGAGACCAGTTTTAGATATTCTGATGCTTCCCATTAGGTTTACAGTATCCCTTGGACTTTCTTATTGACGATGAAACACAGAAATTGCATCGGAATTAAATACAAAAGGCACAATGCCGACTTAAGTGCAAGAGGACTGACCCTTCTTATTTATCTATAAATTGAACCTTTCCTGTGAGACCGGTTTTAGATTCCGATGCTTCACTTCAGGATTACTGTATCCCTTGGACCTTCTTATTCAGGATGTAACACATAAATTGCATCGGAATTAAATACAAAAGGCACAAATCCCACTTAAGTACAAGAAGTCTGACTCTTCTTACTGTCTATGCTTTGAGCCTTTCCTGTGAGACCAGTTTTAGATTCCGATGCTTCACTTCAGGTTTACTGTATCCCTTGGACCTTCTTATTGACCATGAAACACATAAATTGCATCGGAATTAAATAAAAAAGGCACAATGCCAACTAAAGTACAAGATGTCTGACTATTCTTATTGTCGACGTTTTGAGCCTTCCCTGTGAGACCAGTTTTAGATTCCGATGCATCACTTCAGGTTTACTGTATCCCTTGGACCGTCTTATTGACAATGAAACACATAAATTGCATCGGAATTAAATACAAAAGGCAATAAGCCAACTAAAGTACAAGTAGTCTGACTATTCTTATTGTCGACGTTTTGAGCCTTCCCTGTGAGACCAGTTTTAGATTCCGATGCATCACTTCAGGTTTACTGTATCCCTTGGACCATCTCTTTGAAGTTGAAACACGGAAATTGAATCGGAATTAAATACAAAACCACAATGCCGACTTAAGAACAAGAGGACTGGCTCATCTAACATTCTATAATTTGAGCCTTTCCTGTGAGTCCAGTTTAAGATATCGATGCTTCACTTCAGGTTTACTGTATCGTTTGCCGCTTCTTTTTGACGATGAAACACAGAAATTGGATCGGAATTAAATACAAAAGGCACAATGCCGAGTTAAGTACAAGACGACTGACTCCTCTTACTGTCTATGTTTTGAACCTTCGCTGTGAGACCAGTTTTAGATTCCGAGGCTTCACTTCAGGTTTACTGTATCCCTTGGTCCTGTTAATGGCGATGAAACACAGAAACTGCATCTGAATTAATTACAAAAGGCACAATGCCGACTTAAGTAGAAGAGGACTGACTCTTCTTATATTCTATGAATTTAACCTTCTCTGTGAGACCAGTTTTACATATTCCGATGTTTCCCTACAGGTTTACTGTATCCCTTGGACCTTCTTATTGACGATGAAGCACAGAAATTGCATCGGAGTTAAATACAAAAGGCACAATGCCGAATTAGGTACAAGAAGACTGACTCTTCTTATATTCTATGAATTGACCCTTTCCTGTGAGACCTGTTTTGGATTGCGATGCTTCATTTCATGTTTACTGTATCTCTTGGACTTTCTTATTGACGATGAAACACATTAATTGCATCGGAATTAAATACAAAAGGCACAATGCACACTTACGTACAATAAGGCTGACTCTTCTTACTCTCTATGTTTGAGCCTTTCCTGTGACACCAGTTTTAGATTCCGGTGCTTCACTTCAGGTTTACTGTATCCCTTGGACCTTCTTATAGACGATGAAACACAGAAATTGCATCGGAACTGAATACAAAAGGCACAATGCCCACTTAAGCACAAGAAGTCTGACTCTTCTCACTGTCTATGTTTTGAGCCTTTCCTGTGAGACCAGTTCTAGATTCCGATGCTTAACTTCAGGTTAACTGTATCCCTTGTACCTTCTTATTGACGATGAAACATAGATATTGCATCGGAATTAAATACAAAAGGCACAATGCCGACTTAAGTACAAGAGGACTGACTTTCTTATAATCTATGAATTGAACCTTTCCTGTGAGACCAGTTTTAGATATCCTGATACTTCCCTTCAGGTTTACTGTATCCCTTGGACCTTCTTATTGACGATGAACCACAGAAATTGCATCGCAAATTAATACAAAATGCACAATGCCGACTTAAGTACAAGAGGACTGACTATTCTTATATTCTATGAATTGATCCTTTCCTGTGAGTCCAGTTTTAGATTCCGATGCTTCACTACATTTTTACTGTATCTCTTGGACATTCTTATTGACAATGAAATACATAAATTGCATCGGAATTAAATACAAAAGGCACAATGCCCACTTAAGTACAAGAAGTCTGACTCTTCTTACTGTCTATGTTTTGAGCCTTTCCTGTAAGACCAATTTTAGATTCCGATGCTTCACTTCAGGTTTACTGTATCCCTTGGACCTTTTTATTGACGATGAGACACAGAAATTGCATCGGAATTAAATACAAAAGACACAATGCCGACTTAAGTACAAGTGTACTGACTCTTCTTATATTCTATGAATTGAACCGTTCCTGTAAGACCAGTTTTAGATATTCCGATGCTTCCCATTAGGTTTACAGTATCCCTTGGACCTTCTTATTGACGATGAAACACAGAAATTGCATTGGAATTAAATACAGAAGGTACAATGCACACTTAAGTACAAGAAGACTGACTCTTCTTACTCTCTATGTTTGAGCCATTCCTGTTGTAATCTCCCCACGGAAAATTACCCTCTACCACGCAATAATTAATAATGGTCAAACAAATCATCCACATGTATTTACGTTTGAAAAGTATCTGATCAGATTTTCTAGTAATATATGGGCCGACAGCTCGTCGACGCCAAGGTATTTTTCTAGTACGTTTATTCTTTGGAACAACAGAGGTACAGAAATGTATGCTCCATGGTTATTATAGAGAAAGAGAGGAACAGCTTCGGAAGTATCGGTTGGAAGATTGTCGGATTGCTAAAGGAGATTTATTTACTCTTCTTCGCGCTAAAGCGAGCCAGGAATGTTTGTGCCGCTAGCGTGATAGATAAAGAGAAAGAAAATCCTGTAAAAGAAAATTACATGAGACTTGGAACCAACAGAAAACGGAACATGTACGGAAATGGATTCAATATACAATTTTCCTCAGAATTAAGGTTTGTGACCATTTTATTCTAGAGTGAATGACGAATGAGTTCTCTGTCTGAACCATTGATGATTGTCTGGGCCCTGTAATTAATTGGGAAGTTTCAGCTGTGACGAAGAGAGCCTGCAATCTCTGAGTTTTTTTGAAAGCCTCCAAAAAGGCTTCGTCCACATCTGAAATTTTAGATCTGTCGTAAACTGAACTGATTGTTCAAACGATCGATTTTCCCAACTGAATGCAGCGCTTAATAATAATAACAAATGTAAAGATCTTTTCTAGCAAGCCAGCCGCTGAATATTAAGACGAAGGGCTCCACCAGAGATTCTACTAGGCTGATTTCACGTAAATAATATATTTAAACTGTACACAGATAAAGGACAGAGAGAGGGAGAGTGAGAGAGAGAGAGTGAGAGAATCCTCCATTAGCATATTTGTTTCTCTGTCTTTTCACGGATCAGCCTAACTAGAAAACACGAAGCCTTGACATTATTGTACCGATTTATGTGAGAGGGGGAAAGAGCGATAAAGGCGACAGATACACTTCTCTACAGACAAAACATTACACCAAGTTAACGGCAAGCTGCATTCACATAGACTTTCATCATTTACAAAAGCAGAGTAGAATTCATTATACTGTGATACCAGTTTTAGATATTCCGATGCTTCACTTCAGGTTCACTGTATCCCTTCGACCTTCTTATTGACGATGAAACACAGAAATTGCATCGGAAATAAATACAAAAGGCACAATGCCCACTTAAGTACAAAAAGTCTGACTCTTCTTACTGTCTATGTTTTGAGCCTTCCTGTGAGACCAGTTTTATATTCCGTTACTTCACTTCAGGTTTACTGTATCCTTTGCACCTTCTTATTGACGATGAAACACAGATATTGCATCGGAATTAAATACAAAAGGCACAATGCCCACTTAAGTACAAGAAGTCTGACTCTTGTTATATTCTATGAATTGAACCTGTCCTGTGAGACCAGTTTTAGATATTCCGATGTTTCCCTTCAGGTTTACAGTATCCCTTGGACCTTCTTATTCACGATGAAACACAGAAATTGCATCGGAATTAAATGCAAAAGACACAATGCCGACATAAGTACAAGACAACTGACTCTTCTTATTTTCTATGAATTGAACTTTTCCTGTGAGACCAGTTTTAAATTATGATGCTTCACTTCAGGTTTACTGTATCTCTTGGACCTTCTCATTAACGATCAAACACATAACATGCAACGGGATCAAATGCAAAAGGCACAATGACCACAGAAGTACAAGAAGTCTGACTCTTCTTACTGTCTATGTTTTGAGCCTTTCCTGTAAGACCTATTTTAGATTCCGATGCTTCACTTCAGGTTTTCTGTATCCCTTGGACCTTCTTATTGACGATGAAACACAGATTTTGCATCGGAATTAAATACAAAAGGCACAATGCGCACTACAGTACAAGAAGTCTGACTCTTCTTACTGTCTATGCTTTGAGCCTTTCCTGTGAGACCAATTTTAGATTCCGATTCTTCACTTCAGGTTTACTGTATCCCTTTGACCTTCTTATTGACGATGAAACACAGAAATTGCATCGGAATTAAATAAAAAAGGCACAATGCCGACATATGTACAAGAGGACTGACTCTTCTTATTTATCTATGAATTGAACCTTTCCTGTGAGACCGGTTTTAGATTCCGATGCTTCACTTCAGGATTACTGTATCCCTTGGACTTTCTTATTCACGATGTAACACATAAATTGCATCGGAATTAAATACAAAATGCACCATGCGGACTTAAGTAGAAGAAGACTGACTCTTCCTACTGTCTATGATTTGAACCTTTACTGTGAGACCAGTTTTTGATTCCGATTCTTCACTTCAGGTTTACTGTATCCCTTGGACCTTTTTATTGACGATGAAACACAGAAATTGCATCGGAGTTAAATACAAAAGGCACCATGCCGACTTAAGTAGAAGAAGACTGACTCTTCCTACTGTCTATGATTTGAACCTTTACTGTGAGACCAGTTTTTGATTCCAATTCTTCACTTCAGGTTTACTGTTTCCCTTGGACCTTCTTATTGACGATGATATCACAGAAATTGCATCGGAATTACATACAAAAGGCACAATGCCGGCTTAAGAACAAGATTACTGGCTCATCTAACATTCTATGATTTGAGCCTTTCCTGTGAGTCCAGTTTAAGATATCGATGCTTTATTTCAGATTTACTGTATCGTTTGCAGCTTCTTTTTGACGATGAAACACAGAAATTGCATCTGAATTAATTACAAAAGACACAATGCCGACTTAAGTAGAAGAGGCCTGACTCTCCTTATATTCTATGAATTTACCCTTTTCTGTGAGACCTGTTTTGGATTCCGATGCTTCCCTTCAGGTTTACTGTATCCCTAGGACCTTCTTATTGACGATGAAGCACAGAAATTGTATCGGAGTTAAATACAAAAGGCACAATGCCGAATTAGGTACAAGAAGACTGACTCTTCTTATATTCTATGAATTGAACCTTTCCTGTGAGACCTGTTTTGGATTCCGATGCTTCATTTCATGTTTACTGTATCTCTTGGACTTTCTTATTGACGATGAAACACAGAAATTGCATCGGAACTGAATACAAAAGGCACAATGCCCACTTAAGTACAAGAAGTCTGACTCTTCTCACTGTCTATGTTTTGAGCCTTTTCTGTGAGTCCAGTTCTAGATTCCGATGCTTCACTTCAGGTTAACTGAATCCCTTGTACCTTCTTATTGACGATGAAACACAGATATTGCATCGGAATTAAATACAAAAGGCACAATGCGGACGTAAGTACAAGAGGACTGACTCTTCTTATATTCTATGAATTGAACCGTTCCTGTGAGACCAGTTTTAGATATTCCGATGCATCCCAACAGGTTTACAGTATCCCTTGGACCTTCTTATTGACGATGAAACACAGAAATTGCATCGGAATTAAATACAAAAGGCACAATGCTGAATTAGGTACAAGAAGACTGACTCTTCTTATATTCTATTAATTTAACCTTTCCTGTGAGACCAGTTTTAGATTCCGATGCTTCACTTCAGGTTTACTGTATCCCTTGGACCTTCTTATTGACGATGAAAGACATAAATTGCATCGGAATTAAATACAACAGGCACAATGCCCACTTAAGTACAAGAAGTCTGACTCTTCTTACTGTCTATGTTTTGAGCCTTTCCTGTGAGACCAGTTTTAGATTCCGTTGCTTCACTTCAGGTTTACTGTATCCCTTGTACCTTCTTATTGACGATGAAACACTGATATAGCATCGGAATTAAATACAAAAGGCACAATGCCCACTTAAGTACAAGAAGTCTGACTCTTGTTATATTCTATGAATTGAACCTGTCCTGTGAGACCAGTTTTAGATATTCCGATGCTTCACTTCAGGTTTACTGTATCCCTTGGACCTTCTTATTCACGATGAAACACAGAAATTGCTGCGGAATTAAATACAAAAGGCACAATGCCGACATAAGTTCTAGACAACTGACTCTTATTATTTTCTATGAATTGAACCTTTCCTGTGAGACCAGTTGTATATTATGATGCTTCACTTCAGGTTTACTGTATCTCTTGGACCTTCTTATTGACGATCAAACACATAACTTGCATCGGAATCAAGTGCAAAAGGCACAATGCTAACAGAAGTACAAGAAGTCTGACTCTTCTTACTGTCTATGTTTTGAGCCTTTCCTGTGAGACCAATTTTAGATTCCGATGCTTCACTTCAGGTTTACTGTATCCCTTGGACCTTCTTATTGACGATGAAACACAGATTTTGCATCGGAATTAAATACAAAAGGCACAATGCCCACTACAGTACAAGAAGTCTGACTCTTCTTACTGTCTATGCTTTGAGCCCTTCCTGTGAGACCAATTTTAGTTCCGATTCTTCACTTCAGGTTTACTGTATCCCTTTGACCTTCTTATTGACGATGAAACACAGAAACTGCATCGGAATCAAATGCAAAAGGCACAATGCCCACTTAAGTAAAAGAAGTCTGACTCTTCTTACTGTCTATGTTTTGAGCCTTTGCTGTGAGACCAATTTTAGATTCCGATGCTTCACTTCAGGTTTACTGTATCCCTTGGACCTTCTTATTGACGACAAAACACAAAAATTGCATAGGAAATAAATACAAAAGGCACATTGCCCACTCAAGTACAAGAAGTCTGACTCTTCTTACTGTCTATGTTCTGAGCCTTTCCTGTGAGACCATACAAAAGGCACAAAGCCCACTCAAGTACAAGAAGTCTGACTCTTCTTACTGTCTATGTTCTGAGCCTTTCCTGAGAGACCAGTTTTCGATTCCGATGCTTCACTTCATTTTTATTGTATCCCTTGGACCTTCTTATTGACGATGAAACACAGAAATTGCATCGGAATTAAATACAAAATGCACAATGCCAACTTAAGTACAAGAGGACAGACTCTTCTTATATTCTTTGAATTGAACCTTTCCTGTGAGACCAGTTTTAGGTTCTGATGCTTCACTTCAGGTTTGCTGTATCCCTTGGACCTTCTTATTGACGATGAAACACATAAATTGCATCGGAATTAAATACAAAAGGCACAATGACTACTTAAGTACAAGAAGTGGGACTCTTCTTACTGTCTATGTTTTCAGCCTTTCCTGTAAGACCATTTTTAGATTCCGATGCTTCACATCAGGTTTACTGTATCCCTTGGACCTTCTTATTGACGATGAAACACAGAAATTGCATCGGAATTACATACAAAAGGCACAATGCCGACTTAACTACAAGAAGTCTGACTCTTTTTACTGTCTATGTTTTGAGCCTTTCCTGTGAGACCAGTTTTAGATTCCGATGCTTCACATCAGGTTTACTGTATCCCTTGGACCTTCTTACTGACAATGAAACAGATAATTGCATCGGAATTACGTACAAAAGGCACAATGCCTACTTAAATACATGAAGTCTGACTTTTCTTACTGTCTATGTTTTGAGCCGATCCTCTGAGACCAGTTTTAGATTCCGATGCTTCACTTCAGGTTTACTGTATCCCTTGGACCTTCTTATTGACGATGAAAGACATAAATTGCATCGGAACTAAATACAAAAGGCACAATGCCCACTTAAGTACAAAAAGTCTGACTCCTGTTATATTCTATGAATTGCACCTGTCGTGTGAGACCAGTTTTAGATATCCCGATGTTTCCCTTCAGGTTTACTGTATCCCTTGGACCTACTTATTGATGATGAAACACAGAAATTGCATCGTAATTAAATACAAAAGGCACAATGCCGACTTAAGTACAGGACGACTGACTCTTCTTATTTTCTATGAATTGAACCTTTCCTGTGAGACCAGTTTTAGATTATGATGCTTCACTTCAGGTTTACTGTATCTCTTGGACCTTCTTATTGACGATCAAACACATAAATTGCATCGGAATCAAATGCAAAAGGCACAATGCCCACTTAAGTACAAGAAGTCTGACTCTTCTTACTGTCTATGCTTTGAGCCTTTGCTGTGAGACCAGATTTAGATTCCGATGCTTCACTTCAGGTTTACTGTATTCCTTGGACCTTCTTATTGACGATGAAACACAAAAATAGCATCGGAATTAAATACAAAAGGCACAATGCCCACTCAAGTACAAGAAGTCTGACTCTTCTTACTGTCTATGTTCTGTGCCTTTCCTGTGAGACCATACAAAAGGCACAGTGCCCACTCAAGGACAAGAAGTCTGACTCTTCTTACTGTCTATTTTCTGAGCCTTTCCTGAGAGACCAGTTTTCGATTCCGATGCTTCACTTCATTTTTACTGTATCCCTTGGACCTTCTTATTGACGATGAAACACAAAAATTGCATCGGCATTAAATACAAATGGCACAAGCCAACTTAAGTACAAGAGGACAGACTCTTCTTATATTCTTTGAATTGAACCTTTCCTGTGAGACCAGTTTTAGGGTTCCCATGCTTCACTTCAGGTTTACTGTATCCCTTGGACCTTCTTATTGACGATGAAACACATAAATTGCATCGGAATGAAATACAAAAGGCACAATGCCCACTTAAGTACAAGAAGTGTGACTCTTCTTACTGTCTATGTTTTGAGCATTTCCTGTAAGACAATTTTAAGATTCCGATGCTTCACATCCGGTTTACTGTATCCCTTGGACCTTCTTATTGACGATGAAACACAAAAATTGGATCGGAATTAAATACAAAAGGCACAATGCCGACTTTAGTCTAAGAAGCCTGACTCTTCTTACTGTCTTTGTTTTGAGCCTTTCCTGTGAGACCAATTTTAGATTCCGATGCTTCACTTCAGGTTCACTGTATCCCTTGGACCTTCTTATTGACGATGAGACACAGTAATTGCATCGGAATTAAACACAAAAGGCACAATGCCGACATAAGTACAAGAGGACTGACTCTTCTTATATTCTATGAGTTGAACCTTTCCTGTGCGACCAGTTTTAGATTCCGATGCTTCACTTCAGGTTAACTGTATCCCTCGGACCTTCTTCCTGACAATGAAACACATAAATTGCATCGGAATTACGTACAAAAGGCACAATGCCCACTTTAATACATGAAGTCTGACTTTTCTTACTGTCTATGTTTTGAGCTGCTCCTCTGAGATCAGTTTTAGATTCCGATGCTTCACTTCAGGTTTACTGTATCCCATGGACCTTCTTATTGACGATGAAACACAGAAATTGCATCGGAATTAAATACAAGAGGCACAATGACGACTTAAGTACAAAACGACTGACTCTTCTTATATTCTATAAATTGAACCTGTCCTGTGAGACCAGTTTTAGATATTCCGATGCATCCCTTCAGGTGTGCTGTATCCCTTGGACCTTCTTATTGACGATGAAACACAGAAATTGCATCGGAATAAAATAAAAAAGGGACAATGCCCACTTAAGTACAAGTAGTCTGACTCTTCTTACTCTCTATGTTTTGGGCCTTTCCTGTGAGACCAGTTTTAGATTCCGTTGCTTCACTTCAGGTTTACTGTATCCCTTGTACCTTCTTATTGACGACGAAACACAGATATTGCATCGGAATTAAATACAAAATACACAATGCCGACTTAAGTACAAGAGGACAGATTCTTTTTATATTCATTGAATTGAACCTTTCCTGTGAGACCAGTTTTAGATTCCGATGCTTCACTTCAGGTTTACTGTATCCCTTGGACCTTCTTATTGACGATGAAACACATAAATTACATCGGAATTAAGTACAAAAGGCACAATCCCCACTTAAGTACAAGATATCTGACTCTTCTTACTGTCTATGTTTTGAGCCTTTCCTGTGAGACCATTTTTAGATTCCGATGCTTCACTTCAGGTTTACTGTATCTCTTGGATCTTCATATTGACGATGAAACACAGAAATTGCATCGGAATGAAGTACAAAGGGCAAAATGCCCACTTAAGTAAAAGAAGTCTGACTTTTCTTACTGTCTACGTTTTGAGCCTTTCCTCTGAGACCAGTTTTAGATTCCGATGCTTCACTTCAGGTTTACTGTATCCCTTTTACCTTCTTATTGACGACGAAACACAGAAATTGCATCGGAATGAAATACAAAAGGCACAATGCCGACTTAAATACAAGAGGACTGACTATTCCTATATTCCATGAGTTGAACCGGTCATGTGAGAACAGTTTTAGATATTCCGATTTTTCATTTCAGGTTTACTGTATCCCTTGGACCTTCTTATTGACGACTGAACAGAGAAATTGGATCGCAATTAAATACAAAAGCCACAAGGCCGACTTAAGTACAAGAGGACTGACTCTTCTTATATTCTATGAATTGAACCTTTCCTGTGAGACCAGTTTTAGATATTCCGATGCTACCCTTCAGGTTTACTGTATCCTTTGGACCTTCTTATTGCCGATGAAACACAGAAATTGCATCGGAATTAAATACAAAAAGCAGAATGCTGACTTAGGTACAAGAGGACTGACTCTTCTTATATTCCATGAATTGAACCCCTCCTGTGAGACCACTTTTTGATTCCGATGCTTCACTTCAGGTTTACTGTATCCCTTGGACCTTCGTATTGACGACGAAACACAGAAATTGCATCGGATTTTTATACAAAACCATAATGCCGACATAAGTACTAGAGGACTGACCCTTCATATATTCTATGAATTGAACCTTTCCTGTGAGACCAGTTTTAGATATTCCGATGCTTCCCCTCAGGTTTACTGTATCCCTTGGACCTTCTTAATGACGATGAAACACAGAAATTCCATTAGAATTAAATACAAAAGGCACAATGCCGACTTAAGTACAAGAGGACTGACTCTTCCTATATTCTATGAATTGAACCTTTCCTGTGATACCCGTTTTAGATTCCGATGCTTCACTTCAGGTTTACTGTATCCCTTGGACCTTCTCATTGACAATGAAACACATAAATTGCATCGGAATTAAGTACAAAAGGCAAAATGCCCACTTAAGTAAATGAAGTCTGACTTTTCTTACTGTCTACGTTTTGAGCCTTTCCTCTGAGACCAGTTTTAGATTCCGATGCTTCACTTCAGGTTTACTGTATCCCTTGGACCTTCTTATTGACGACGAAACACAGAAATTGCATCGGAATGAAATACAAAAGGCACAATGCCGACTTAAATACAAGAGGACTGACTCTTCTTATATTCCATGAGTTGAACCGGTCATGTGAGAACAGTTTTAGATATTCCGATTTTTCATTTCAGGTTTACTGTATCCCTTGGACATTCTTATTGACGCTGAAAGACAGAAATTGCATCGGAATAAAATACAAAAGGCACAATGCCGATTTAAGTACAAGAAGACTGACTCTTCTTATATTCTATGAATTGAACCTTTCCTGTGAGACCAGTTTTAGATTCCGATGCGTCACTTCAGGTTTACTCTATCCCTTGGACCTTCGTATTGACGATGAAGCACATAAGTTGCATCGGAAGTAAATACAAAAGGCACAATGCCCACTTAACTACAAGAAGTCTGACTTTTCTTACTGTCTATGTTTTGAGCCTTTCCTCTGAGACCAGTTTATGATTCCGATGCTACACTTCAGGTTTACTGTATCCCTTGGACCTTCTTGTTGACGATGAAACACAGAAATTGCATCGGAATTAAATACAAAACGCACAATGCCGACTTAAGTACAAGAGGACTGACTGTTCTTATATTCTATGAATTGAACCTTTCCTGTGAGACCAGTTTTAGATTCCGATGCGTCACTTCAGGTTTACTCTAACCCTTGGACCTTCGTATTGACGATGAAGCACATAAGTTGCATCGGAATTAAATACAAAAGGCACAATGCCCACTTAAGTACAAGAAGTCTGACTCTTCTTACTGTCTATGTTCTGAGCCTTTCCTGTGAGACCAGTTTTCGATTTCGATGCTACACTTCATTATTACTGTATCCCTTGGACCTTCTTTTTGACGTTCAAACACAGAAATTGCATCGGAATTAAATACAAAAGGCACAATGCCGACTTAAGTAGAAGAGGACTGACTCTTCTTATATTCTTTGAATTGAACCTTTGCTGTGAGACCAGTTTTAGATTCCGATGCTTCACTTCAGGTTTACTGTATCCCTTGGACCTTCCTATTGACGATGAAACCCAGAAACTGCATCGGAATTAAATACAACAGGCACGATGCCCTCTTATGCACAAGAAGTCTGACTCTTCTTACTGTTTATGATTTGAGCATTACCTGTGAGACCAGTTTTAGATTCCGATGCTACACTTCAGGTTTACTGTATCCCTTGGACCTTCTTATTGACGATGACACACAGAAATTTGATCGGAATTATATACAAAGCCACAATGCCGACTCAAGTACAAGGGGACTGACCCTTCTTATATTCTATGAATTGAACCTTTCCTGGGAGACCAGTTTCAGATATTCCGATGCTTCCCCTCAGGCATACCGTATCCCTTGGACCTTCTTATTGACGATGAAACACAGAAATTGCATCGGAATTAAATACAAGAGGCCCACGCTGACTTAAGTACAAGTGGACTGACTGTTCTTATATTCTATGAATTGAACCTTTCCTGTGAGACCAGTTTTAGATTCCGATGCTTCATTTCAGGTTTACTGTATCCCTTGGACCTTCTCATTGACAATGAAACACATAAATTGCATCGGAATAAAATACAAAAGGCACAATGCCCACTTAAGTACAAGAAGTCTGACTCTTGTTATATTCTTTGAATTGAACCTGTCCTGTGAGACCAGTTTTAGATATTCCGATGTTTCCCTTCAGGTTTACTGTCTCCCTTGGACCTTCTTATTAACGATGAAACACAGAAATTGCATCGGAACTAATTACAAAAGGCACAATGCCCACTTAAGTACAAGAAGTCTGACTCTTCTTACTGTCTATGTTTTGAGCCTTTCCTGTGAGACCAGTTTTAGATTCTGTTTCTTCACTTCAGGTTTACTGTATCCCTTGTACCTTCTTATTGACAATGAAACACAGATATTGCATTGGAATTAAATTCAAAAGGCACAATGCCCACTTAAGTACAAGAAGTCTGACTCTTGTTATATTCTATGAATTGAACCAGTCCTGTGAGACCAGTTTTAGATATTCCGATGTTTCCCTTCAGGTTTACTGTATCCCTTGGACCTTCTTATTGACGATAAAACACAGAAATTGCATCGGAATTTAATACAAAAGGCACAATGCCGACTTAAGTACAAGACGACTGACTCTTCTTATTTTCAATGAATAGAACCTTTCCTGTGAGACCAGTTTTAGATTATGATGCATCACTTCAGGTTTACTGTATCTCTTCGACCTTCTTATTGACGATTAAACACATACATTGCATCGGAATCAAATGCAAAAGGCACAAGCCGACTGAAGTACAAGAGGACTGACTCTTCTTATATTCTCTGAATTGAACATTTCCTGTGAGACCAGTTTTAGATTCCGATGCTTCACTTCTGGTTTATTCTATCACTAGGACCTTCTTATTGACGATGAAACACATGAGTTGCATCGGAATTAAATACAAAAGGCACAAAGCCCACTTAAGTACAAGAAGTCTGACTCTTCTTACTGTCTATGTTTTGAGCCTTTGCTGTAAGACCGTTTTAGATTCCGATGCTTCACTTCAGGTTTACTGCATCCCTTGGACCTTCTTATTGACGATGAAACAAAAAAATTGCATCGGAATTAAATACAAAAGGCCCAATGCCCACTCAAGAACAAGACGTCTGAGTCTTCTAACTGTCTATATTCTGAGCCTTTCCTGTGAGACCATACAAAAGGCACAATGTCCACTCAAGTACACGAAGTCTGACTCTTCTTACTGTCTATGTTGTGAGCCTTTTCTGTGAGACCAGTTCTAGTTTCCGATGCTTCACTTCGGGTTAACTGTATCCCTTGTACCTTCTTATTGTCGATTAAACACAGAAATTGCATCGGAATTAAATACAAAAGGCACAATGCCGACTTAAGTACAAGAGGACTGACTCTTCTTATATTCTATGAATTGAACCTGTCCTGTGAGACCAGTTTTAGATATTCCGTTGCTTCCCTTCAGGTGTACTGTATCCCTTGGGCCTTCTTATTGACGATGAAACACAGAAATTGCATCGCAAATAAATACGAAACGCACAATGCCGACTTAAGTACAAGAGGACTAACTCTTCTTATATTCTATGAATTGAACCTTTCCTGTGAGTACACTTTTAGATCCGATGCTTCACTTCAGGTTTCCTGTATCTCTTGGACATTCTTATTGACGATGAAACACCTAAATTGCATCGGAATTAAATACAAAAAGTACAAGATGTCTGACTCTTCTTACTGTTTATGTTTTGATCCTTTCCTGTGAGACAAATTTTAGATTCCGATGCTTCACTTCATGTTTACTGTATCCCTTGGACCTTCTTATTGACGATGAAACACAGAAATTGCATCGGAATTAAATACAAAAGGCATTAATGCCGACTTAAGTAGAAGAGGACTGACTCTTCTTATATTCTATGAATTGAAGCGTTCCTGTGAGACCAGTTTTAGATATTCCGATGCTTCCCATCAGGTTTACAGTATCCCTTGAACCTTCCTACTGACGATGAAACGCAGAAATTGCATCGGAATTAAATACAAAAGGCACAATGCCGCATTAGGTAAAAGAAGACTGACTCTTCTTATATTCTATGAATTTAACCTTTCTGTGAGACCAGTTTTAGATATTCCGATGCTTCCCATTAGGTTTACAGTATCCCTTGGATCTTCTTATTGACGATGAAACACAGAAATTGCATCGAAATTAAATACAGAAGGCACAATGCACACTTAAGTACAAGAAGACTGACTCTTCTTACTCTCTATGTTTGAGCCATTCCTGTTGTAATCTCCCCACGGAAAATTACCCTCTACCACGCAATAATTAATAATGGTCAAACAAATCATCCACATGTATTTACGTTTGAAAAGTATCTGATCAGATTTTCTAGTAATATATGGGCCGACAGCTCGTCGACGCCAATGTATTTTTCTAGTACGTTTATTCTTTGGAACAACAGAGGTACAGAAATGTATGCTCCATGGTTATTATAGAGAGAGAGAGAGGAACAGCTTCGGAAGTATCGGTTTGAAGATTGTCGGATTGCTAAAGGATATTTATTTACTCTTCTTCGCGCTAAACCGAGCTAGGAATGTTCGTGCCGCTGGCGTGATAGATAAAGAGAAAGAAAAACCTGTAAAAGAAAATTACATGAGACTTGGAACCAACAGAAAACGGAATATGTACGGAAATGGATTCAATATACAATTTTCCTCAGAAATACGGTTTGTGACCATTTTATTCTAGAGTGAATGACGAATGAGTTCTCTGTCTGAAACATTGATGATTGTCTGGGCCCTGTAATTAATTGTGAAGTTTCAGCTGTGACGAAGAGAGCCTGCTATCTCTGAGTTTTTTTGAAATCGTCCAAAAAGGCTTCGTCCACATCTGAAATTTTAGATCTGTCGTAAACTGAACGAATTGACCAAACGATCGATTTTCCCAACTGAATGCAACGCTTAATAATAATAACAAATTTAAAGATCTTTTCTAGCAAGCCAGCCGCTGAATATTAAGACGAAGGGCTCCACCAGAGATTCTATTAGGCTGATTTCACGTAAATAATATATTTAAACTGTACACAGATAAAGGACAGAGAGAGAGAGAGAGAGAGAGAGAGAGAGAGAGAGGGAATCCTCCATTAGCATAATTGTTTCTCTGTCTTTTCACGGATCAGCCTAACTAGAAAACACGAAGCCCTGACTTTATTGTACCGATTTATGTGTGAGAGGGAAAGAGCGATAAAGGCGACAGATACACTTCTGTACAGACAAAATATTACACCAAGTTAGCGGCAAGCTGCACTCACATAGACTTTCATCATTTACAAAAGCAGAGTAGAATTCATTATACTGTGATACCAGTTTTAGATATTCCGATGCTTCACTTCAGGTTTACTGTATCCCTTGGACCTTCGTATTGACGATGAAACACACAAATTGCTTCGGAATTAAATACATAAGGCACAACGCCGACTTAAGTACGAGAAGACTGACTCTTCTTACTGTCTATGTTTTGAACCTTTCCTCTGAGACCAGTTTTAGATTCCGATGGTTTACTTCAAGTTTACCGTATCCCTTGGATCTTCTTTTTGACGATGAAACACAGAAATTACATCGTAATCAAAAACAAATGGCACTATGCCGACTAAAATACAAGAGGACTGACTCTTCTTATATTCTATGAATTGAAACTTTCCTGTGAGACCAGTTTTAGATATACCGATGCTTCCCTTCAGGTTTACTGTATCCCTTGGACCTTCTTATTGACGATGAAACACAGAAATTACATCGGAAATAAATACAAAAGGCACAATGCCGACTTAAGTACAAGAGGACTGACTCTTCTTATATTCCATGAATTGAGCCTTTCCTGTGAGACCAGTTTTAGATTCCGATGCTTCACCTCAGGTTTACTGTATCCCTTGGACCTTCCTATTGGCGATGAAACACAGAAACTGCATCGGAATTAAATACAACAGGCACGTTGCCCACTTAAGTACAAGAAGTCTGACTCTTATTACTGTTTATGATTTGAGCATTTCCTGTGAGACCGGTTTTAGATTCCGATGTTACACTTCAGGTTTACTGTATCCCTTGGACCTTCTTATTGACGATGACACACAGAAATTGGATCGGAATTATATACAAAACCACAATACCGACTCAAGTACAAGGGGACAGACTCTTCTTATATTCTATGAATTGAACCTTTCCTGAGAGACCAGTTTTAGATATTCCGATGCTTCCCCTCAGATTTACTGTATCCCTTGGACCTTCTTATTGACGATGAAACACAGAAATTGCATCGGAATTAAACACAAAAGGCACAATGCCGACTTAAGTACAAGAGGACTGACTGTTCTTATATTCTATGAATTATACCTTTCCGTGTGAGACCAGTTTTTAGATTTCGATGCTTCACTTTAGGTTTACTGTATCCCTTGGTTCTTCTTATTGACAATGAAACACAACAATTGCATCGGAATTAAATACAAATGGCACAATGCCCACTTAAGTACAGGAAGTCTGACTCTTCCTACTGCCTATGTTTTGAGCCTTTCCATTTTTAGATTCCGATGCTTTACTTCAGGTTTACTGTATCCCTTGGACCTTCTTATTGACGATGAAACACAGAAATTGAATCGGAATTATATACAAAAGCCACAATACCGACTTAAGTACATGAAGTCTGACTCTTCTTACTGTCTATGTTTTGAGCCTTTCCTGTGAGACCAGTTTTAGATTCCGATGCTTCACTTCAGGTTTACTGTATCCCTTGGATGTTCTGATTGACGATGAAATACAGAAATTGCATCGGAATTAAATACAAAAGGCACTATGCCTAATTATGTACAAGAGGACAGACTCTTCTTATTTTCAATGAATTGACCCTTTCCTGTGAGACCCGTTTTAGATTCCAATGCTTCACTTCAGGTATACTACATCCCTTAGACCTTCTTATTGACGATGAAACACGGAAATCGCATCGGAAGTTAATACAAAAGGCACAATGCCCACTTAAGTACAAGAGGTCTGACTCTTCTTACTGTCTATGTTTTGAGCCTATCCTGTGAGACCACTATTAGATTCCGATGCTTCACTTCAGGTTAACTGTATCCCATTGACCATCTTATTGACGATGAAACACAGAAATTGTAACGGAATTAAATACAAAAGGCACAATGCCGACTGAAGTACAAGAGGACTGACTCTTCTTATATTCTATGAATTGAAACCTTCCTGTGACACCAGTTTTTGATTCCGATGTTTCACTTCATGTTTACTCTATCCCTAGGGCCTTCTTATCGACGATGGAGCACTTAAGTTGCATCGGAATTAAATACAAAAGGCACAATGCCCACATTAGAACAAAAAGTCTGACTCTTCATACTGTCTATGATTTGAGCCTTTGCTGTGAGACCAGTTTTAGATTCCGATGCTTCACTTCAGGTTTACTGTATCCCTTGGACCTTCTTATTGACGACGAAACACAAAAATTGCATCGGAATTAAATACAAAAGGCACAATGCCCACTCAAGTATAAGCTATCTGACTCATCTTACTGTCTATGTTCTCAGCCTCTCCTGTGAGACCATATAAAAGGCACAATGCCGACTCAAGTACAAGAAGTCTGACTCTTCTTATTTTCTATGTTCTGAGCCTCTCGTGTGAGACCAGTTTCCGTTTTCGATGCTTCACTTCAGGTTTACTGTATCCCATTGACCATCTTATTGACGATGAAACACAGAAATTGTAACGGAATTAAATACAAAAGGCACAATGCCAACTTAAGTACAAGAGGACTGACTCTTCTTATATTCTATGAATTGAACCTGTCCTGTGGGACCAGTTTTAGATATTCCGATGCTTCCCTTCAGATGTACTGTATCCCTTGGACCTTCTTATTGACGATGAAACAAAGAAATTGCATCGGAATTAAATACACAAGGCACAAGCCGACTGAAGTACAAGGGGACTGACTCTTCTTATATTCTATGAATTGAACACTTCCTGTGAGACCAGTTTTAGATTCCGATGCTTCACTTCAGGTTTATTCTATCAGTAGGACCTTCTTATTGGCGATGAAACACATGAGTTGCATCGGAATTAAATACAAAAGGCACAATGCCCACTTAAGTACAAGAAGTCTGACTCTTGTTATATTCTATGAATTGAACCTGTCCTGTGAGACCAGTTTTAGATATTCCGATGTTTCCCTTCAGGTTTACTGTCTCCCTTGGACCTTCTTATTGGCGATGAAACACAGAAATTGCATCGGAACCAAATACAAAAGGCACAATGCCCACTTAAGTACAAGAAGTCTGACTCTTCTTACTGTCTATGCTTTGAGCCTTTGCTGTGAGACCAGTTTTAGATTCCGATGCTTCACTTCAGGTTTACTGTATCCCTTGGACCTTCTTATTGACGATGAAACACAGAAATTGCATCGGAATTAAATACAAAAGGCACAATGCCGACTTAAGTACAAGAAGTCTGACTCTTCTTACTGTCTATGTTTTGAGCCTTTCCTGTGAGACCAGTTTTAGGTTCCGATGCTTCACTTCAGGTTTACTGTATCCCTTGCACCTTCTTAATGACGATGGAACACAGAAATTGCATCGGAATTAAATACAAAACGCACAATGCCGACTTAAATACAAGAGGACTGACTCTTCTTATATTCCAAGAAATGAACCGGTCATCTAAGAACAGTTTTAGATATTCCGATGTTTCCCTTCAGGTGTACTGTATTCGTTGGACCTTCTTATTGACGATGAAACACAGAAATTGCATCGGAATAAAATACAAAAGGCACAATTCCGACTGAAGTACAAGAGGACTGACTCCTCCTATATTCTTTGAATTGAACCTTTCCTGTGAGACCAGTTTTAGATTCCGATGCTTCACTTCAGGTTTACTGTATCCCTTGGACCTTCTTATTGACAGTAAAACACATAAATTGCATCGGAATTAAATACAAAAGGCGGAATGCCCACTTAAGTACAAGAAGTCTTACTCTTCTTAATGTCTATGTTTTGAGCCTTTCCTGTGAGACCAGTTTTAGATTCCGATGCTTCACTTCAGGTTTACTGTATCCCTTGGACCTTCCTATTGGCGATGAAAAACAGAAACTGCATCGGAATTAAATACAACAGGCACAATGCCCACTTAAGTACAAGAAATCTGACTCTTCTTACTGTTTATGATTTGAGCATTTCCTGTGAGTCAAGTTTTAGATTCCGATGTTACACTTCAGGTTTACTGTATCCCTTGGACCTTCTTATTGACGATGACACACAGACATTGAATCGGAATTATATACAAAACCACAATGCCGACTCAAGTACAAGGGGACAGACTCTTCTTATATTCTATGAATTGAACCTTTCCTGAGAGACCAGTTTTAGATATTACGATGCTTCCCCTCAGGTTTACTGTATCCCTTGGACCTTCTTATTGACGATGAAACACAGAAATTGAATCGGAATTAAATACAAAAGGCACAATGCCGACTTAAGCACAAGAGGATTAAGTGTTCTTATATTCTATGAATTAAACCTTTCCGTCTGAGACCTGTTTTAGATTTCGATGCTTCACTTTAGGTTTACTGTATCCCTTGGTTCTTCTTATTGACAATGAACACATAAATTGCATCGGAATTAAATACAAAAGGCACAATGCCCTATTAAGTACAAGAAGTCTGACTCTTCTTACTGTCTATGTTTTGAGCCTTTATTGTGATACCATTTTTAGATTCCGATGCTTCACTTCAGGTTTACTGTATCCCTTGGACCTTCTTATTGACGATGAAACACAGAAATTGAATCGGAATTATATACGAAAGCCACAATACCGACTTAAGTACAAGAAGTCTTACTCTTCTTACTGTCTATGTTTTGAGCCTTTCCTGTGAGACCAGCTTTAGATTCTGATGCTTCCCTTCAGGTTTACTGTCTCCCTTGGACCTTCTTATTGGCGATGAAACACAGAAATTGCATCGGAACTAAATACAAAAGGCACAATGCCCACTTAAGTACAAGAAGTCTGACTCTTCTTACTGTCTATGTTTTGAGCCTTTCCTGTGAGACCAGTTTTAGATTCTGTTTCTTTACTTCAGGTTTACTGTATCCCTTGTACCTTCTTATTGACGATGAAACACAGATATTGCATTGGAATTAAATACAAAAGGCACAATGCCCACTTAAGTACAAGAAAGCCTGACTGTTGTTATATTCTATGAATTGAACCAGTCCTGTGAGACCAGTTTTAGGTATTCCGATGTTTCCCTTCAGGTTTACTGTATCCCTTGGACCTTCTTATTGACGATGAAACACAGAAATTGCATCGGAATTAAATACAAAAGGCACAATGCCGACTTAAGTACAAGAAGTCTGACTCTTCTTACTGCCTATGTTTTGAGCCTTCCCCCTTAAGACCAGTTTTAGATTCCGATGCTTCACTTCAGGTTTACTGTATCCCTTGGACCTTCTTATTGACGATAAAACACATAAATTGCATCGGAATTAAATACAAAAGGCGGAATGCCCACTTAAGTACAAGAAGTCTTACTCTTCTTACTGTCTATGTTTTGAGCCTTTCCTGTGAGACCAGTTTTAGATTCTGTTTCTTTACTTCAGGTGTACTGTATCCCTTGGACCTCCTTATTGACGATGAAACACAGAAATTGCATCGGAATGAAATACAAGAGGCACAATGCCGACTTAAGTACAAGAGGACTGACTGTTCTTATATTCTATGAATTATACCTTTCCATGTGAGACCAGTTTTTTGATTTAATTGCTTCACTTTAGGTTTACTGTATCCCTTGGTTCTTCTTATTGACAATGAAACACCACAATTGCATCGGAATTAAATACAAATGGCACAATGCCCACTTAAGTACAGGAAGTCTGACTCTTCCTACTGCCTATGTTTTGAGCCTTTCCATTTTTAGATTCCGATGCTTTACTTCAGGTTTACTGTATCCCTTGGACCTTCTTATTGACGATGAAACACAGAAATTGAATCGGAATTATATACAAAAGCCACAATACCGACTTAAGTACATGAAGTCTGACTCTTCTTACTGTCTATGTTTTGAGCCTTTCCTGTGAGACCAGTTTTCGATTCCGATGCTTCACTTCAGGTTTACTGTATCCCTTGGATGTTCTGATTGACGATGAAACACAGAAATTGCATCGGAATTAAATACAAAAGGCACTATGCCTAATTATGTACAAGAGGACAGACTCTTCTTATATTCAATGAATTGACCCTTTCCTGTGAGACCAGTTTTAGATTCCAATGCTTCACTTCAGGTATACTACATCCCTTAGACCTTCTAATTGACGATGAAACACAGAAATCGCATCGGAAGTTAATACAAAAGGCACAATGCCCACTTAAGTACAACAAGTCTGACTCTTCTTACTGTCTGTGTTTTGAGCCTATCCTGTGAGACCACTATTAGATTCCGATGCTTCACTTCAGGTTAACTGTATCCCTTGGACCTTCTTATTGACGATGAAACACAGAAATTGCATCGGAATGAAATACAAGAGGCACAATGCCGACTTACGTACAAGAGGACTGACTCTTCTTATATTCTATGAATTGAAACTTTCCTGTGAGACCAGTTTTTGATTCCGATGTTTCACTTCATGTTTACTCTATCCCTAGGGCCTTCTTATCGACGATGAAGCACTTAAGTTGCATCGGAATTAAATACAAAAGGCACAATGCCCACATAAGAACAAAAAGTCTGGCTCTTCATACTGTCTATGTTTTGAGCCTTTGCTGTGAGACCAGTTTTAGATTCCGATGCTTCACTTCAGGTTTACTGTATCCCTTGGACCTTCTTATTGACGACGAAACACAAAAATTGCATCGGAATTAAATACAAAAGGCACAATGCCCACTCAAGTATAAGCCATCTGACTCATCTTACTGTCTATGTTCTCAGCCTTTCCTGTGAGACCATACAAAAGGCACAATGCCGACTCAAGTACAAGAAGTCTGACTCTTCTTATTGTCTATGTTCTGAGCCTCTCCTGTGAGACCAGTTTTCGATTCCGATGCTTCACTTCAGGTTTACTGTATCCCATTGACCATCTTATTGACGATGAAACACAGAAATTGTATCGGAATTAAATACAAAAGGCACAATGCCGACTTAAGTACAAGAGGACTGACTCTTCTTATATTCTATGAATTGAACCTGTCCTGTGGGACCAGTTTTAGATATTCCGTTGCTTCCCTTCAGATGTACTGTATCCCTTGGACCTTCTTATTGACGATGAAACAAAGAAATTGCATCGGAATTAAATACACAAGGCACAAGCCGACTGAAGTACAAGGGGACTGACTCTTCTTATATTCTATGAATTGAACATCTCCTGTGAGACCAGTTTTAGATTCCGATGCTTCACTTCAGGTTTTTTCTATCAGTAGGACCATCTTATTGACGATGAAACACATGAGTTGCATCGGAATTAAATACAAAAGGCACAATGCCCACTTAAGTACAAGAAGTCTGACTCTTGTTATATTCTATGAATTGAACCTGTCCTGTGAGACCAGTTTTAGATATTCCGATGTTTCCCTTCAGGTTTACTGTCTCCCTTGGACCTTCTTATTGGCGATGAAACACAGAAATTGCATCGGAACTAAATACAAAAGGCACAATGCCCACTTAAGTACAAGAAGTCTGACTCTTCTTACTGTCTATGATTTGAGCCTTTCCTGTGAGACCAGTTTTAGATTCTGTTTCTTTACTTCAGGTTTACTGTATCCCTTGTACCTTCTTATTGACGATGAAGCACAGATATTGCATTGGAATTAAATTCAAAAGGCACAATGCCCACTTAAGTACAAGAAGTCTGACTCTTGTTATATTCTATGAATTGAACCAGTCCTGTGAGACCAGTTTTAGGTATTCCGATGTTTCCCTTCAGGTTTACTGTATCCCTTGGACCTTCTTATTGACGATGAAACACTGAAATTGCATCGGAATTTAATACAAAAGGCACAATGCCGACTTAAGTACAAGACGACTGACTCTTCTTTTTTTCAATGAATAGAACCTTTCCTTTGAGACCAGTTTTAGATTATGATGCCTCACTTCAGGTTTACTGTATCTCTTGGACCTTCTTATTGACGATTAAGCACATACATTGCATCGGAATCAAATGCAAAAGGCACAATGCCCACTTAAGTACAAGAAGTCGGACTCTTCTTACTGTCTATGCTTTGAGCCTTTGCTGTGAGACCAGTTTTAGATTCTGATGCTTCACTTCAGGTTTACTGTATCCCTTGGACCTTCTTATTGACGATGAAACATAAAAATTGCATCGGAATTAAATACAAAAGGCACAATGCCCACTCAAGTACAAGAAGTCTGACTCTTCTTACTGTCTATGTTCTGAGCCTTTCCTGTGAGGCCATACAAAAGTACAATGCCCACTCAAGTACAAGAAGTCTGACTCTTCTTACTGTCTATGTTCTGAGCCTTTCCTGAGAGACCAGTTTTCGATTCCGATGCTTCACTTCATTTTTTTTGTATCCCTTGTACCGTCTTATTGGCAATGCAACACAGAAATTGCATCGGAATTAAATACAAAAGGCACAATGCCAACTTAAGTACAAGCGGACAGACTCTTCTAATATACTTTGAATTGAACCTTTCCTGTGAGACCAGTTTTACGTTCCGATGCTTCACTTCAGGTTTACTGTATCCCTTGGACCTTCTTATTGAAGATGAAACACATAAATTGCATCGGAATTAAATACAAAAGGCACAATGCTCACTTAAGTACAAGAAGTGTGACTCTTCTTACTGCCTATGTTTTAAGCCTTTCCTGTAAGACCATTTTTAGATTCCGATGCTTCACATCAGGTTTACTGTATCCCTTGGACCTTCTAATTGACGATGAAACACAGAAATTGCATCGGAATTAAATACAAAAGGCACAATGCCGACTTAAGTACAAGAAGTCTGACTCTTCTTACTGTCTATGTTTTGAGCCTTTCCTGTGAGACCAGTTTTAGATATCGATGCTTCACTTCAGGTTTACTGTATCCCTTGCACCTTCTTAATGACGATGGAACACAGAAATTGCATCGGAATTAAATACAAAACGCACAATGCCGACTTAAATACAAGAGGACTGACTCTTCTTATATTCCATGAATTGAACCGGTCATCTGAGAACAGTTTTAGATATTCCGATGCTTCCCTTCAGGTGTACTGTATTCGTTGGACCTCCTTATTGACGATGAAACACAGAAATTGCATCGGAATAAAATACAAAAGGCACAATGCCGACTTAAGTACAAAAGGACTGACTCTTCTTATATTCTATGAATTGAACCTTTCCTGTGAGACCAGTTTTAGATACCGATGCGTGACTTCAGGTTTACTCTATCCCTTGGACCTTCGTATTGACGATGAAGCACGTAAGTTGCATCGGAATTAAATACAAAAGGCACAATGCCCACTTAGGTACAAGAAGTCTGACTCTTCTTACTGTCTATGTTCTGAGCCTTTCCTGTGAGACCAGTTTTCGATTTCGATGCTACACTTCAGGTTTACTGTATCCCTTGGACCTTCTTATTGACGATGACACACAGACATTGAATCGGAATTATATACAAAACCACAATGCCGACTCAAGTACAAGGGGACAGACTCTTCTTATATTCTATGAATTGAACCTTTCCTGACAGACCAGTTTTAGATATTCCGATGCTTCCCCTCAGGTTTACTGTATCCCTTGGACCTTCTTATTGACGATGAAACACAGAAATTGAATCGGAATTAAATACAAAAGGCACAATGCCGACTTAAGCACAAGAGGATTAACTGTTCTTATATTCTATGAATTAAACCTTTCCGTCTGAGACCAGTTTTAGATTTCGATGCTTCACTTTAGGTTTACTGTATCCCTTGGTTCTTCTTATTGACAATGAACACATAAATTGCATCGGAATTAAATACAAAAGGCACAATGCCCTATTAAGTCCAAGAAGTCTGACTCTTCTTACTGTCTATGTTTTGAGCCTTTATTGTGATACCATTTTTAGATTCCGATGCTTCACTTCAGGTTTACTGTATCCCTTGGACCTTCTTATTGACGATGAAACACAGAAATTGAATCGGAATTATATACGAAAGCCACAATACCGACTTAAGTGCAAGAAGTCTGACTCTTCTTACTGACTATGTTTTGAGCCTTTCCTGTGAGACCAGTTTTAGATTCTGATGCTTCCCTTCAGGTTTACTGTCTCCCTTGGACCTTCTTATTGGCGATGAAACACAGAAATTGCATCGGAACTAAATACAAAAGGCACAATGCCCACTTAAGTACAAGAAGTCTGACTCTTCTTACTGTCTATGTTTTGAGCCTTTCCTGTGAGACCAGTTTTAGATTCTGTTTCTTTACTTCAGGTTTACTGTATCCCTTGTACCTTCTTATTGACGATGAAACACAGATATTGCATTGGAATTAAATACAAAAGGCACAATGCCCACTTAAGTACAAGAAGTCTGACTCTTGTTATATTCTATGAATTGAACCAGTCCTGTGAGACCAGTTTTAGGTATTCCGATGTTTCCCTTCAGGTTTACTGTATCCCTTGGACCTTCTTATTGACGATGATACACAGAAATTGCATCGGAATTTAATACAAAAGGCACAATGCCGACTTAAGTACAAGACGACTGACTCTTCTTATTTTCAATGAATAGACCCTATCGTGTGAGACCAGTTTTAGATTATGATGCCTCGCTTCAGGTTTACTGTATCTCTTGGACCTTCTTATTGACGATTAAACACATACATTGCATCGGAATCAAATGCAAAAGGCACAATGCCCACTTAAGTACAAGAAGTCTGACTCTTCTTACTGTCTATGCTTTGAGCCTTTGCTGTGAGACCAGTTTTAGATTCCGATGCTTCACTTCAGGTTTACTGTATCCCTTGGACCTTCTTATTGACGATGAAACATAAAAATTGCATTGGAATTAAATACAAAAGGCACAATGCCCACTCAAGTACAAGAAGTCTGACTCTTCTTACTGTCTATGTCCTGAGCCTTTCCTGTGAGGCCATACAAAAGTACAATGCCCACTCAAGTACAAGAAGTCTGACTCTTCTTACTGTCTATGTTCTGAGCCTTTCCTGAGAGACCAGTTTTCGATTCCGATGCTTCACTTCATTTTTTTTGTATCCCTTGGGCCGTCTTATTGGCAATGAAACACAGAAACTGCATCGGAATTAAATACAAAAGGCACAATGCCAACTTAAGTACAATCGGACAGACTCTTCTTATATTCCTTGAATTGAACCTTTCCTGTGAGACCAGTTTTAGATTATGATGCCTCGCTTCTGGTTTACTGTATCTCTTGGACCTTCTTATTGACGATGAAACACATAAATTGCATCGGAATTAAATACAAAAGGCACAATGCTCACTTAAGTACAAGAAGTGTGACTCTTCTTACTGCCTATGTTTTGAGCCTTTCCTGTAACACCATTTTTAGATTCCGATGCTTCACATCCGGTTTACTGTATCCCTTGGACCTTCTTATTGACGATGAAACACAGAAATTGCATCGGAATTAAATACAAAAGGCACAATGCCGACTTAAGTACAAGAAGTCTGACTCTTCTTACTGTCTATGTTTTGAGCCTTTCCTGTGAGACCAGTTTTAGATTCCGATGCTTCACTTCAGGTTTACTGTATCCCTTGCACCTTCTTATTGACGATGGAACACAGAAATTGCTTCGGAATTAAATACAAAACGCACAATGACGACTTAAATACAAGAGGACTGATTCTTCTTATATTCCATGAATTGAACCGGTCATCTGAGAACAGTTTTAGATATTCCGATGCTTCCCTTCAGGTGTACTGTATTCGTTGGACCTTCTTATTGACGATGAATCACAGAAATTGCATCGGAATAAAATACAAAAGGCACAATGCCGACTTAAGTACAAGAGGACTGACTCTTCTTATATTCTATGAATTGAACCTTTCCTGTGAGACCAGTTTTAGATACCGATGCGTGACTTCAGGTTTACTCTATCCCTTGGACCGTCGTATTGACGATGAAGCACGTAAGTTGCATCGGAATTAAATACAAAAGGCACAATGCCCACTTAGGTACAAGAAGTCTGACTCTTCTTACTGTCTATGTTCTGAGCATATCCTGTGAGACCAGTTTTCGATTTCGATGCTACACTTCATTATTACTGTATACCTTGGACCTTCTTATTGACGTTAAAACACAGAAATTGCATCGGAATTAAATACAAGAGGCACAATGCCGACTTAAGTAGAAGAGGATTGACTCTTCTTATATTCTTTGAATTGAACCTTTCCTGTGAGACCAGTCTTAGATTCCGATGCTTCACTTCAGGTTTACTGTATCCCTTGGACCTTCTTATTGACGATAAAACACATAAATTGCATCGGAATTAAATACAAAAGGCGGAATGCCCACTTAAATACAAGAAGTCTTACTCTTCTTACTGTCTATGTTTTGAGCCTTTCCTGTGAGACCAGTTTTAGATTCCGATGCTTCACTTCAGGTCTACTGTATCCCTTTGACCTTCCTATTGGCGATGAAACACAGAAACTGCATCAGAATTAAATACAACAGGCACGATGCCCACTTAAGTACAAGAAGTCTGACTCTTCTTACTGTTTATGATTTGAGCATTTCCTGTGAGACAAGTTTTAGATTCCGATGTTACACTTCAGGTTTACTGTATCCCTTGGACCTTCTTGTTGACGATGACACACAGACATTGGATCGGAATTATATACAAAACCACAATGCCTACTTAGGTACAAGAGGACAGACTCTTCTTATATTCAATGAATTGAACCTTTCCTGTGAGACCAGTTTTAGATGCCAATGCTTCAATTCAGGTATACGATATCCCTTGGACCTTCTTATTGACGATGAAACACAGAAATCGCATCGGAAGTTAATACAAAAGGCACAATGCCCACTTAAGTACAAGAAGTCTGATTCTTCTTACTGTCTATGTTTTGAGCCTTTCCTGTGAGACCACTTTTAGATTCCGATGCTTCACTTTAGGTTACCTGTATCCCTTGGACCATCTTATTGACGATGAAACACTGAAATTGCATCGGAATGAAATACAAGAGGCACAATGCCGACTTAGGTACTAGAGGACTGACTCTTCTTATATTCTATGAATTGAACCTTTCCTGTGAGACCACTTTTGGATTTCGATGCTTCACTTCAGGTTTACTGTATCCCATGGACATTCTTATTGACAATGAAACACATAAATTGCTTCGGAATTAAATACAAATGGCACAATGCCCACTTAAGTACAAGAAGTCTGACTTTTCTTACTGTGTATGATTTTAGCCTTTCCTCTGAGACCAGTTTTAGATTCCGATGCTTCACTTCAGGTTTACTGTATCCCTTGGACCTTCTTATTGACGATGAAACCCAGAAATTGCATCATAATTAAATACAAAAGGGACAATGGCGACTTAAGTACAAGAGGACTGACCCTTCTTATATTCCATGAATTGAACCTGTCCTGTGAGAACAGTTTTAGATATTCCGATGCATCCCTTCACGTGTGCTGTATCCCTTGGACCTTCTTATTGTCGATGAAACACAGAAATTGCATCGGAATTAAATACAAAAGGCACCATGCCGACTTAAGTACAAGAGGACTGACTCTTCTTATATTCTATGAATTGAACCTGTCTTGTGAGACCAGTTTTAGATATTCCGTTGCTTCCCTTCAGGTGTACTGTATCCCTTGGACCTTCTTATTGACGATGAAACACATAAATTGCATCGGAATTAAATACAAAAGGCACAATTCCCACTTAAGTACAAGAAGTCTGAGTCATCTTACTGTCTACGTTTTCAGCCTTTCCTGTGAGACCGGTTTTAGATTCCGATGCTTCACTTCTGGTTTACTGTATCGCTTGGACCTTCTTCTTGACGATGAAACACAGAAATTGCATCGGAATTAAATACAAAAGGCACAATGCCGACTTAAGTACAAGACGGCTAACTCTTCTTATATCCTATGAATTGAACCTTTCCAGTGAGACCAGTTTTAGATATTCCGATGCTACCATTCAGGTTTACTGTATCCCTTGGACATTCTTATTGACGATGAAACACAGAAATCGCATCGGAATTAAATACAAAAGGCACAATGCCGACTTAAGGACAAGAGGACTGATTCTTCTTATATTCTATGAATTGAACCTGTCCTGTGAGACCAGTTTTAGATATTCCGATGCTTCCCTTCAGGTGTACTGTATCCCTTGGACCTTCTTACTGACAATGAAACACATAAGTTGCATCGGAATTAAATACAAAAGGCACAATGCCCACTTAAATACATGAAGACTGACTTTTCTTACTGTCTATGTTTTGAGCCTTTCCTCTGAGACCAGTTTTAGATTCTGATGCATCACTTCAGGTTTACTGTATCCCATGGACCTTCTTATTGACGATGAAACACAGAAATTGCATCGGAATTAAATACAAAAAGTACAAGATGTCTGACTCATCTTACTGTCTATGCTTTGATCCTTACCTGTGAGATAAATTTTAGATTCCGATGCTTCACTTCATGTTTACTGTATCCCTTGGACCATCTAATTGACGATGAAACACATTAATTGCACCGGAATTAAATACAGAACGCACAATGCACCCTTAAGTACAAGAAGACTGACTCTTCTTACTCTCTATGTTTGAGCCTTTCCTGTTGTTATCTCCCCACGGAAATTACCATCTACCACGCAATAATTAATAATGTTCAACCAAATCATCCACATGTATTTACGTTTGAAAAGTATCTGATCAGATCTTCTAGTAATATATGCGCCGACAGCTCGTCGACGCCAATGTATTTTTCTAGTACGTTTATTCTTCGGAATAACAGAGGTACAGAAATGTATGCTACATGGTTAATATAGAGAGAGAGAGGAACAGCTTCGGAAGTATCGGTTGGAAGATTGTCGGATTGCTAAGGGAGATTTATTTACTTTTCTTCGCGCTAAAGCGAGCTAGGAATGTTTGTGCCGCTAGCGTGATAGATAAAGAGAAAGAAAAAGCTGTAAAAGAAAATTACATGAGACTTGGAACCAACAGAAAACGGAACATGTACGGAAATGGATTCAATATACAATTTTCCTCAGAAATACGGTTTGTGACCATTTTATTCTAGAGTGAATGACGAATGAGTTCTCTGTCTGAACCATTGATGATTGTCTGGGCCCTGTAATTAATTGTGAAGTTTCAGCTGTGACGAAGAGAGCCTGCAATCTCTGAGTTTTTTTGAAATCGTCCAAAAAGGCTTCGTCCACATCTGAAATTTTAGATCTGTCGTAAACTGAACGAATTGTCCAAACGATCGATTTTCCCAACTGAATGCAGCGCTTAATAATAATAACAAATTTAAAGATCTTTTCTAGCAAGCCAGCCGCTGAATATTAAGACGAAGGGCTCCACCAGAGATTCTATTATGCTGATTTCACGTACATAATATATTTAAACTGTACACAGATAAAGGACAGAGAGAGAGAGAGAGAGAGAGAGAGTTAGGGAATCCTCCATTAGCATAATTGTTTCTCTGTCTTTTCACGGATCAGCCTAACTAGAAAACATGAAGCCCTGACTTTATTGTACCGAATTATGTGTGAGAGGGAAAGAGCGATAAAGGCGACAGATACACTTCTGTACAGACAAAATATTACACCAAGTTAGCGGAAAGCTGCACTCACATAGACTTTCATCATTTACAAAAGCAGAGTAGAATTCATTATACTGTGATACCAGTTTTAGATATTCCGATGCTTCACTTCAGGTTTACTGTATCCCTTGGACCTTCTTATTGACGATGAAACACATAAATTGCATCGGAATTAAATACAAAAGGCACAATGCTCACTTAAGTACAAGAAGTGTGACTCTTCTTACTGCCTATGTTTTGAGCCTTTCCTGTAAGACCATTTTTAGATTCCGCTGCTACACTTCAGGTTTACTGTATCCCTTGGACCTTCTTATTGACGATGAAACACAGAAATTGCATCGGAATTAAATACAAAAGGCACAATGCCGACTTAAGTACAGGAGGACTGACTCTTCTTATATTCTATGAATTGAACCTGTCCTGTGAGACCAGTTTTAGATATTCCGTTGCTTCCCTTCAGGTGTACTGTATCCCTTGACCTTCTTATTGACGATTGAACACAGAAATTGCATCGGAATTAAATACAAAAGGCACAATGCCGACTTAAGTACAAGAAGACTGATTCTTCTTATATTCTATGAATTGAACCTTTCCTGTGTGACCAGTTTTAGATTTCGATGCTTCACTTTAGGTTTACTGTATCCCTTGGTTCTTCTTATTGACAATGAAACACATAAATTGCATCGGAAATAAATACAAAAGGCACAATGCCCACTTAAGTACAACATGTCTGACTCTTCTTACTGTCTATGTTTTGAGCCTTTCCTGTGATACCATTTTTAGATTCCGATGCTTCACTTCAGGTTTACTGCATCCCTTGGACCTTCTTATTGACGATGAAACACAGAAATGATTCGGAATTATATACAAAAGCCACAATACCGGCTTAAGTACAAGAAGTCTGACTCTTCTTACTGTCTATGTTTTGAGCCTTTCCTGTGAGACCAGTTTTAGATTCCGATGCTTCACTTCAGGTTTACTGTATCCCTTCAATGTTCTGATTGACGATGAAACACAGAAATTGCATCGGAATTAAATACGAAATGACAATGCCGACTTAAGTACAAAAGGACTGACTCTTCTTAAATTCTATGACTTGAACCTCTCCTGTGAGACCAGTTTTGGATATTCCGATGCTACCCTTCAGGTTTACTGTATCACTTGGACCTTCTTATTGACGATGAAACACAGCAATCGCATCGGAAGTTAATACAAAAGGCACAATGCCCACTTAAGTACAAGAAGTCTCACCCTTCTTACTGTCTATGTTTTGAGCCTTTCCTGTGAGACCACTTTTAGATTCCGATGCTTCACTTCAGGTTAACTGTATCCCTTGGACCTTCTTATTGACGATGAAACACAGAAATTGCATCGGAATGAAATACAAGAGGCACAATGCCGACTTCAGTACAAGAGTACTGGCTCTTCTTATATTCTATGAATTGAACATTTCCTGTGAGACCAGTAATAGATTCCGATGTTTCACTTCATGTTTACTCTATCCCTAGGGCCTTCTTATCGACGATGATACACTTAAGTTGCATCGGAATTAAATACAAAAGGCACAATGCCCACATAAGTACAAGAAGTCTGACTCTTCTTACTGTCTATGTTTTGAGCGTCTGCTGTGAGACCGGATTTAGATTCCGATGCTTCACTTCAGGTTTACTGCATCCCTTGGACCTTCTTATTGACGATGAAATACATAAATTGTATCGGAATTAAATACAAAAGGCGCAATTCCCACTTAAGTACAAGAAGTCTGACTCATCTTACTGTCTACGTTTTGAGCCTTTCCTCTGAGACCAGTTTTAGATTCCGATGCTTCACTTCAGGTTTATGCTATCACTAGGACTTTCTTATTGGCGATGAAACACATTAGTTGCATCCGAATTAAATACAAAAGGTACAATGCCCACTTAAGTACAAGAAGTCTGACTCCTCTTACTGTCTATGTTGTGAGCCTTTGCTGTGAGACCAGTTCTAGTTTCCGATGCTTCACTTCGGGTTAACTGTATCCCTTGTACCTTCTTATTGTCGAGGACACACACATATTGCATCGGAATTAAATACAAAATTCACATTGCCGACTTAAGTACAAGAGGACTGACTCTTTTTATATTCTATGAATTGAACCTTTCCTGAGAGACCTGTTTTAGATTCCGATGCTTCACTTCAGGTTTCCTGTATCTCTTGGGCATTCTTATTGACGATGAAACACATAAATTGCATCGGAATTAAATACAAAAGGCACAATGCCCACTTAAGTACAAGATGTCTGACTCTTCTTACTGTCTATGTTTTGATCCTTTCCTGTGAGACCAATTTTAGATTACGATGCTTGACTTCATGTTTACTCTATCCCTTGGACCTTCTTATAGACGATGAAACACTGAAATTGCATCGGAATTAAATACAAAAGGCATTAATGCCGACTTAAGTAGAAGAGGACTGACTCTTCTTATATTCTATGAATTGAAGCGTTCCTGTGAGACCAGTTTTAGATATTTCGATGCTTCCCATCAGGTTTACTGTATCCCTTGGACCTTATTATTGACGATGAAACACAGAAATTGCATCGGAATTAAATACAAAAGGCACAATGCCGAGTTAGGTTCAAGAAGACTGACTCTTCTTATATTCTATGAATTTAACCTTTCTGTGAGACCAGTTTTAGATTCCGATGCTTCACTTCAGGTTTACTGTGTCTCTTGGACCTTCTTATTGACGATGAAACACATTAATTGCACCGGAATTAAATACAGAAGGCACAATGCACACTTAAGTACAAGAAGACTGACTCTTCTTACTCTCTATGTTTGAGCCTTTCCTGTTGTTATCTCCCACGGAAACTACCATCTACCACGCAATAATTAATAATGTTCAACCAAATCATCCACATGTATTTACGTTTGAAAAGTATGTGATCGGATTTTCTAGTAATATATGAGCCGATAGCTCTTCGACCCCAATGTATTTTTCTAGTACGTTTATTCTTTGGAACAACAGAGGTACAGAAATGATTGCTCTATGGTTATTATAGAGAGAGAGAGGAACAGCTTCGGAAGTATCGGTTGGAAGATTGTCGGATTGCTAAAGGAGATTTATTTACTCTTCTTCGTGCTAAAGGGAGCTAGGAATGTTTGTGCCGCTAGCGTGATAGATAAAGAGAAAGAAAAACCTGTAAAAGAAAATTACATGAGACTTGGAACTAACAGAAAACGGAACATCTACGGAAATGGAAACAATATACAATTTTCCTCAGAAATGTGGTTTGTGACCATTTTATTCTAGAGTGAATGACGAATGAGTTTTTTGTCTGAACCATTGATGATTGTCTGGGCCCTGTAATTAATTGGGAAGTTTCAGCTGTGACGAAGAGAGCCTGCAATCACTGAGTTTTTTTGAAATCCTCCAAAAAGGCTTCATCCACATCTGTAATTTTAGATCTGTCGTAAACTGAAAGAATTGTTCAAACGATTGATTTTCCCAACTGAATGCAGCGCTTAATAATAATAACAAATGTAAAGATCTTTTCTAGCAAGCCAGCCGCTGAATAATAAGACGAAGGGCTCCACCAGAGATTCTACAGGGCTGATTTCACGTAAATAATATATTTAAACTATACACAGATAAAGGACAGAGAGAGAGAGAGTTAGAGAGAGAGAGTGAGAGAATCCTCCATTAGCATAATTGTTTCTCTGTCTTTTCACGGATCAGCCTAACTAGAACACACGAAGCCCTGACTTTATTTTACCGATTTATGTGTGAGAGGGAAAGAGCGATAAAGGCGACAGATACACTTCTGTACAAACAAAACATTACACCAAGTTAGCGGCAATCTGCACTCACATAGACTTTCATCATTTACAAAAGCAGAGTAGTATTCATTATACTGTGATACCAGTTTTAGATATTCCAATGCTTCACTTCAGGTTTACTGTATCCCTTGGACCTTCGTATTGACGATGAAACACACAAATTGCATCGGAATTAAATACATAAGGCACAACGCCGACTTAAGTACGAGAAGACTGACTCTTCTTACTGTCTATGTTTTGAACCTTTCCTCTGAGACCAGTTTTAGATTCCGATGCTTCACTTCAGGTTTACTGTATCCCTTGGACCTTCCAATTGACAATGAAACACAGAAACTGCATCGGAATTAAATACAACAGGCACGATGCCCACTTAAGTACAAGAAGTCTTACTCTTTTTACTGTTTATGATTTGAGCATTTCCTGTGAGACCAGTTTTAGATACCGATGCTACACTTCAGGTTTACTGTATCCCTTGGACCTTCTTATTGACGATGACACACAGAAATTGGATCGGAATTATATACAAAACCACAATGCCGACTCAAGTACAAGGGGACTGACTCTTCTTATATTCTATGTATTGAACCTTTCCTGAGAGACCAGTTGTAGTTATTCCGATGCTTCCCCTCAGGTTTACTGTATCCCTTGGACCTTCTTATTGACGATGAAACACATAAATTGCATCGGAATTAAATACAAAAGGCACAATGCCGACTTAAGTACAAGAGGACTGACTGTTCTTATATTCTATGAATTAAACCTTTCCTGTGAGACCAGTTTTCGATTCCGATGCTTCACTTTAGGTTTACTGTATCCCTTGGTTCTTCTTAATGACAATGAAACACATAAATTGCATCGGAATTAAATACAAAAGGCACAATGCCCACTTATGTACAAGAAGTCTGACTCTTCTTACTGTCTATGTTTTGAGCCTTTCCTGTGATACCATTTTTAGATTCCGATGCTTCACTTCAGGTTTACTGTATCCCTTGGACCTTCTTATTGACGATGAAACACAGAAATTGAATCGGAATTAAATACAAAAACCACAATACCGACTTAAGTACAAGAAGTCGGACTCTTCTTACTGTCTATGATTTGAGCCTTTCCTGTGAGACCAGTTTTAGATTCCGATGCTTCACTTCAGGTTTACTGTATCCCATGGATGTTCTGATTGACGATGAAACACAGAAATTGCATCGGAATTAAATACAAAATGCACAATGCCGACTTAAGTACAAGAGGACTGACTATTCTTAAATTCTATGACTTGAACCTCTCCTGTGAGACCAGTTTTAGATATTCCGATGCTACCCTTCAGGTTTACTGTATCACTTGGACCTTCTTATTGACGATGAAACACACAAATTGCATCGGAATTAAATACAAAAGGCACAATGCCGACTTAAGTACAAGAGGACTGACTCTTCTTATATACTATGAATTGAACCTTTCCTGTGAGCCCAGTTTTCGATTCCAATGCTTCACTTCAGGTTTACTGTATCCCTTGGACCTTCTTATTGACGATGAAACACATAAATTGCATCGAAATTAAATACAAAAGGCACAATGCCCACTTAAGTACAAGAAGTCTGACTCTTCTTACTGTCTATGTTTTGATCCTTTCCTGTGAGACCAATTTTAGATTCCGATGCTTCACTTCAGGTTTACTGTATCCCTTGGACCTTCTTATTGACGATGAAACACAGAAATTGCATCGGAATTAAATACAAAAGGCATTAATGCACACTTAAGTACAAGAAGACTGACTCTTCTTACTCTCTATGTTTGAGCCTCTCCAGTTGTTATCTCCCCACGGAAATTACCATCTACCACGCAATAATTAATAATGGTCAACCAAATCATCCAAATGTATTTACGTTTGAAAAGTATCTGATCAGATTTTCTAGTAATATATGCGCCGACAGCTCGTCGACGCCATTGTATTTTTCTAGTACGTTTATTCTTTGGAACAACAGAGGTACAGAAATGTTTGCTCCATGGTTATTATTGAGAGACAGAGGAACAACTTCGGAAGTATCGGTTGGAAGATTGTCGGATTGCTAAAGGAGATTTATTTAATCTTCTTCGCGCTAAAGCGAGCTAGGTATGTTTGTGCTGCTAGCGTGATAGATAAAGAGAAAGAAAAACCTGTAAAAGAAAATTACATGAGACTTGGAACCAACAGAAAACGGAACATGTACGGAAATGGATTCAGTATACAATGTTCCTCAGAAATACGGTTTGTGACCATTTTATTCTAGAGTGAATGACGAATGAGTTCTCTGTCTGAATCATTGATGATTGGGCCCTGTAATTAATTGTGAATTTTCAGCTGTGACGAAGAGAGCCTGCAATCTCTGAGTTTTTTTGAAATCGTCCAAAAAGGCTTCGCCCACATCGGAAATTTTAGATCTGTCGTAAACTGAACGAATTGTTCAAACAATCAATTTTCCCAACTGAATGCAGCGCTTAATAATAATAACAAATTTAAAGATCTTTTCTAGCAAGCCAGCCGCTGAATATTAAGACGAAGGGCTCCACCAGAGATTCTACTAGGCTGATTTCACGTAAATAATATATTTAAACTGTACACAGATAAAGGACAGAGAGAGAGAGAGAGAGAGAGAGAGTTAGAGAGAGAGAGTGAGAGAATCCTCCATTAGTGTAATTGTTTCTCTGTCTTTTCACGGATCAGCCTAACTAGAAAACACGAAGCCCTGACTTTATTGTACCGATTTATGTGTGAGAGGGAAAGAGCGATAAAGGCGACAGATACACTTCTGTACACACAAAACATTGCACCAAGTTAGCGGCAAGCTGCACTCACATAGACTTTCACCATTTACAAAAGCAGAGTAGAATTCATTATACTGTGATACCAGTTTTAGATATTCCGATGCTTCCCTTCAGGTTTACTGTATCCCTTGGACCTTCTTATTGACGATGAAACACAGAAATGGCATCGGAAATAAATACAAAAGGCACAATGCCGACTTAAGTACAAGAGGACTGACTCTTCTTATATTCTATGAATTGAGCCTTTCCTGTGAGACCAGTTTTAGATTCCGATGCTTCACTTCAGGTTTACTGTATCCCTTGGACCTTCTTATTGACGATGAAAGACATAAATTGCATCGGAATTAAATACAACAGGCACAATGCCCACTTAAGTACAAGTAGCCTGACTCTTCTTACTGTCTATGTTTTGAGCCTTTCCTGTGAGACCAGTTTTAGATTCCGATGCTTCACTTCAGGTTTACTGTATCTCTTGGACTTTCTTATTGACGATGAAAGACATAAATTGCATCGGAATTAAATACAACGGGCACAATGCCCACTTAAGTACAAGAAGTCTGACTCTTCTTACTGTTTATGATTTGAGCATTTCCTGTGAGACTAGTTTTAGATTCCGATGCTACACGTCAGGTTTATTGTATCCCTTGGACCTTCTTATTGACGATGACACACAGAAATTGGATCGGAATTATATACAAAACAACAATGCCGACTCAAGTACAAGGGGACTGACCCTCCTTATATTCTATGAATTGAACCTTTCCTGAGAGACCAGTTTTAGATATTCCGATGCTTCCCCTCAGGTTTACTGTATCCCTTGGACCTTCTTATTGACGATGAAACACAGATATTGCATCGGAATTAAATACAAAAGGCACAATGCCGACATAAGTACCAGAGGACTGACTGTTCTAATATTCTATGAATTAAACCTTTCCTGTGAGACCGGATTTAGATTCCGATGCTTCACTTTAGGTTTACTGTATCCCTTGGTTTTTCTTATTGACAATGAAACACATAAATTGCATCGGAATTAAATACAAGAGGCACAATGCCCACTTAAGTAAAAGAAGTCTGACTCTTCTTACTGTCTATGTTTTGAGCCGTTCCTGTGATACCATTTTTAGATTCCGATGCTTCACTTCAGGTTTACTGTATCCCTTGGACCTTCTTATTGACGATGAAACACAGAAATTGAATCGGAATTAAATACAAAGGCCACAATACCGACTTAAGTACAAGAAGTCTGACTCTTCTTATATTCTATGAATTGAACCTGTCCTGTCGGACCAGTTTTAGATATTCCGATGCATCCGTTCAGGTGTACTGTATCCCTTGCACCTTCTTATTGACGATGAAATACAGAAATTGCATCGGAATTAAATACAAAACGCACAAGCCGACTGAAGTACAAGAGGACTGACTCTTCTTATATTCTATGAATTGAACCTATCCTGTGAGACCAGTTTTAGATTCCGATGCTTCACTTCAGGTTTACTCTATCACTAGGACCTTCGTTTTGACGATGAAACACATAAGTTGCATCGGAATTTAATACAAAAGGCACAATGCCCACTTAAGAACAAGAGGTCTGACTCTTCATACAGTCTATGCTTTGAGCCTTTGCTGTAAGACCGGTTTTAGATTCCGATGCTTCACTTCAGGCTTACTGTATCCCTTGGACCTTCTTATTGACGATGAAACACAAAGAGTGCATCGGAATTAAATATAAAAGGCCCAATGCCCACTCAAGTACTAGAAGTCTGACTCTTCTTACTGTCTATGTTCTGAGACTTTCCTGTGAGACCATACAAAAGGCACAATGTCCACTCAAGTACAAGAAGTCTGACTCTTCTTACTGTCAATGCTCTGAGCCTTTCCTGTGAGACCAGTTTTAGATTCTGATGCTTCACTTCAGGTTTACTGTATTCCTTGGACCTTCTTATTCACGATGAAACACGTAAATTGCATCGGAAATTAATACAAAAGGCACAATTCCCACTTAAGTACAAGAAGTCTGACTCATCTTACTGTCTACGTTTTGATCCTTTCCTGTGAGGCCAGTTTTAGATTCCGATGTTTCACTACAGGTTTACTGTATCTCTTGGAAATTCTTATTGACGATGAAACACAGAAATCGCATCGGAATTAAATACAAAAGGCACAATGCCATCTTAAGTACAAGAGGACTGACTCTTCTTATATTCTATGAATTGAACATTTCCTGTGAGACCAGTTTCAGATTCCGATGCTTCACTACAGGTTTACTGTATCGCTTGGACCTTCTTATTGACGATGAAACACAGAAGTTGCATCGGAATTAAATACAAAAGGCACAATGCCGACTTAAGTAAAAGAGGACTGAATCTTCTTATATCCTATGAATTGAACCTTTCCTGTGAGACCAGTTTTAGATATTACGATGCTACCATTCAGGTTTACTGTATCCCTTGGACCTTCTTACTGACAATGAAACACATAAATTGCATCGGAATTAAATACAAAAGGCACAATTCCCACTTAAGTACAAGAAGTCTGACTCATCTTACTGTCTACGTTTTAAGCCTTTCTTGTGAGACCAGTTTTAGATCCGATGCTTCACTTCAGGTTTACTGTATAGCTTGGTCCTTATAATTGACGATGAAACACAGATATTGCAAAGGAATTAAATACAAAAGGCACAATGCCGACTTAAGTAGAAGAGGACTGACTCTTCTTATATTCTATGAATTGAACCTTTCCTGTGAGACCAGTTTTGGATATCCTGATACTTCCCTTCAGGTTTACTGTATCCCTTGGACCTTTTTATTGACGATGAAACACAGAAATTGCATCGCAAATAAATACAAAATTCACAATGCCTACTTAAGTACAAGAGGAGTGACTCTTCTTATATTCTATGAATTGAACCTTTCCTGTGAGTCCAGTTTTAGATTCCGATGCTTCACTTCAGGTTTACTGCATCTCTTGGACATTCTTATTGACGATGAAACACATATATTGCATCGGAATTAAATACAAAAGGCACAATGCCCACTTAAGTACAAGAAGCCTGACTCTTCTTACTGTCTATGTTTTGATCCTTTCCTGTGAGACCAATTTTAGATTCCGATGCTTCACTTCAGCTTTACTGTATCCCTTGGGTCTTCTTATTGACGATGAAACACAGATATTGCACGGAATTAAATACAAAAGGCATTAATGCCGACTTAAGTAGAAGAGGACTGACTCTTCTTATATTCTATGAATTGAAGCGTTCCTGTGAGACCAGTTTTAGATATTCCGATGCTTCCCATCAGGTTTACAGTATCCCTTGGACCTTCTTATTGACGATGAAACACAAAAATTGCATCAGAATTAAATACAAAAGGCACAATGCCGAATTAGGTACAAGAAGACTGACTCTTCTTATATTCTATGAATTTAACCTTTCTGTGACACCAGTTTTAGATTCCGACGTTTCACTTCAGGTTTACTGTATCTCTTGGACCTTCTTATTGGCGATGAAACACATTAATTGCACCGGAATTAAATACAGAAGGCACAATGCACACTTAAGTACAAGAAGACTGACTCTTCTTACTCTCTATGTTTGAGCCTTTCCTGTTGTTTTCTCCCCACGGAAAATTACCATCTACCACGCAATAATTAATAATGGTCTACCAAATCATCCACATGTATTTACGTTTGAAAAGTATCTGATAAGATTTTCTAGTAATATATGCGCCAACAGCTCGTCGACGCCAAGGTATTTTTCTAGTACGTTTATTCTTTGGAACAACAGAGGTACAGAAATGTATGCTCCGTGGTTGTTATAGAGAGACAACGGAACAGCTTCGGAAGTATCGGTTGGAAGATTGTCGGATTGCTAAAGGAGATTTATTTACTCTTCTTCACGCTAAAGCGAGCTAGGAATGTTTGTGCCGCTAGCGTGATAGATATAGAGAAAGAAAAACCTGTAAAAGAAAATTACATGAGACTTGGAACCAACAGAAAACGGAACATGTACGGAAATGGATTCAATATACAATTTTCCTCGGAAATACGGTTTGTGACCATTTTATTTTAGAGTGAATGACGAATGAGTTCTCTGTCTGAACCATTGATGATTGTCTGGGCCCTGTAATTCATTGTGAAGTTTCAGCTGTGACGAAGAGAGCCTGCAATCTCAGAGTTTTTTTGAAATCGTCCAAAAAGGCTTCTTCCACATCTGAAATTTTAGATGTGTCGTAAACTGAACGAATTGTTCAAACGATCGATTTTCCCAACTGAATGCAGCGCTCAATAAAAATAACAAATTTAAAGATCTTTTCTAGCAAGCCAGCCGCTGAATATTAAGACGAAGGGCTCCATTAGAGATTCTACTAGGCTGATTTCACGTAAATAATATATTTAAACTGTACACAGATAAAGGACAGAGAGAGAGAGAGAGAGAGAGTTGTAGAGAGAGAGAGTGAGAGAATCCTCCATTAGCATAATTGTTTCTCTGTCTTTTCACGGATCAGCCTAACTAGAAAACACGAAGCCCTGACTTTATTGTACCGATTTATGTGTGAGAGGGAAAGAGCGATAAAGGCGACAGATACACTTCTATACAGACAAAACATTACACCAAGTTAGCGCCAAGCTGCACTACCATAGACTTTCATCATTTACAAAAGCAGAGTAGAATTCATTATACTGTGATACCAGTTATAGATATTCCGATGCTTCACTTCAGGTTTACTGTATCCCTTGGACCTTCGTATTGACGATGAAACACAGAAATTGCATCGGAATTAAATGCATAAGGCACAACGCCAACTTAAGTACGAGAAGACTGGCTCTTCTTACTGTCTATGTTTTGAATCTTTCCTCTGAGACCAGTTTTAGATTCCGATGCTTTACTTCAGGTTTAACGTATCCCTTGGATCTTCTTTTTGACGATGAAACACAGAAATTACATCGGAACCAAAGCAAATGGCACAATGCCGTCTAAAATACAAGAGGACTGACTCTTCTTATATTCTATGAATTGCACCTTTCCTGTGAGACCAGTTTTAGATATACCGATGCTTCCCTTCAGGTTTACTGTATCCCTGTGACCTTCTTATTGACGATGAAACACAGAAATTGCATCGCAAATAAATACAAAAGGCACAATGCCGACTTAAGTACAAGAGGACTGACTCTTCTTATATTCTATGAATTGAGCCTTTCCTGTGAGATCAGTTTTAGATTCCGGTGGTTCACTTCAGGTTTACTGTATCCCTTGGACCTTCTTATTGACGATGAAACACAGAAATTGCATCGGAACTAAATACAAAAGGCACAATGCCCTCTTAAGTACAAGAAGTCTGACTCTTCTTACTGTCTATGTTATGAGCCATTCCGGTGAGACCAGTTTTAGATTCCGTTGCTTCACTTCAGGTTTACTGTATCCATTGTTATTCTTATTGACGATGAAACACAGATATTGCATCGGAATTAAATACAAAAGGCACAATGCCCACTCAAGTACTAGAAGTCTGACTCTTCATATATTCTATGAATTGAACCTGTCCTGTGAGACCAGTTTTAGATATTCCGATGTTTCCCTTCAGGTTTACTGTATCCCTTGGACCGACTTATTGACGATGAAACACAGAAATTGCATCGGAATTAAATACAAAAGGCACAATGCCGACTTAAGTACAAGAGGACTGACTCTTCTTATATTCTATGATTGTACCTTTCATTTGAGACCAGTTTTAGATTATGATGTTTCACTTCAGGTTTACTGTATCTCTTGGACCTTCTTATTGACGATCAAACACATAAATTGCATCGGAATCAAATGCAAAAGGCACAAGGCCCACATAAGTACAAGAAGTCTGACTCTTCTTACTGTCTATGCTTTGAGCCTTTCCTGTGAGACCAGTTTTAGAATCCGATGCTTCACTTTAGGTTTACTGTATCCCTTGGACCTTCTTATCGACGATGAAACACAGAATTTGCATCGGAATTAATTACAAAAGGCACAATGCCGACTTAAGTACAAGAGGACTGACTCTTCTTATATTCTATGAATTGAACCTTTCCTGTGAGACCAGTTTTAGATTCCGATGCTTCACTTCAGGTTTACTGTATCCCTTGGACCTTCTTATTGACAATGAAACACATAAATTGCATCGGAATTAAATACAAATGGCACAATGCCAACTCAAGTACAAGAAGTCTGACTATTCTAACTGTCGATGTTTTGAGCCTTTCCTGTGAGACCAGTTTTAGTTTCCGATGCCTCACTTCAGGTTTACTGTATCACTTGGACCTTCTTATTGACGACGAAACACAGAAATTGCATCGGAATTAAATACAAAGGGCTCAATGCCGACTTAAGTACAAGGGGAAAGACCTTTCTAATTTTCTAAGAATTGAACCTTTCCTGCGAGACCACTTTGAATTTCCGATGCTTCACTTCTGGTTTACTGTATCCCTTGGACCTTCTTGTTGACGATGTAACACATAAATTACATCGGAATTAAGTACAAAAGGCACAATGCCCACTTAAGTACAAGAAGTCTGACTCTTCTTACTGTCTATGTTTAGAGCCTTTCCTGTGAGACCATTTTTAGATTCCGATGCTTCACTTCAGGTTTACACTATCTGTTGGACCTTCGTATTGACGATGAAGTACATAAGTTGCATCGGAATTAAATACAAAAGGCACAATGCCCACTTAAGTATAAGAAGTCTGACTCTTCATACTGTCTATGATTTGAGCCTTTCCTGTGAGACCAGTTTTAGATTACGATGCTTCACTACAGGTTAACTGTATCCCTTGGCCCTTCTTTTTGACGATGGAACACAAAAATTGCATCGCAATTAAATACAAAAGGCACAATGCCCACTTAAGTACAAGAAGTCTGACTCTTCTTACTGTCTATGTTCTGAGCCTTTCCTGTGAGACCAGTTTTCGATTACGATGCTACACTACAGGTTTACTGTATCCCTTGGACCTTCTTATTGACGATGAAACACAGAAATTCTATCAGAATTAAATACAAAACGCACAATGCCGACTTAAGTACAAGAGGACTGACTCTTCTTATATTCTATGAATTGAACCTTTCCTGTGAGACCAGTTTTAGATTCCGATGCTTCACTTCAGGTTTACTGTATCCTTGGACCTTCTCATTGACAATGAAACACATAAATTGCATCGGAATTAAATACAAAAGGCACAATGCCCACTTAAGAACAAGACGTCTGACTTTTCTTACTGCCTATGTTATTGAGCCTTTTCTCTGAGACCAGTTTTAGATTCCGATGCTTCACTTCAGGTTTACTGTATCCCTTGGACCTTCTTATTGACGATGAAACACAGATATTGCATCATAATTAAACACAAAACGCACAATGCCGACTTAAATACAAGAGGACTGACACTTCTTATGTTCCATGAATTGAACCGGTCATGTGAGAACAGTTTTAGATATTCCGATGCTACCCTTCAGTTTTACTGTATTACTTGGACCTTCTTAATGACGATGAAACACAGAAATTGCATCGGAATTAAATACAAAAAGCACAATGCCTACTTAGGTACAAGAGGACTGACTCTTCTTATATTCAATGAATTGAACAGTTCCTGTGAGACCAGTATTAGATTCCGATGCGTCACTTCAGGTGTACTGTATCTCTTGGACCTTATTATTGACGATGAAACACAGAAATTGCATCGGAATTAAATACAAAAGGCATAATGCCGACTTAAGTACAAGAGGAATGACTCTTCTTAAATTCTATGACATGAACCTCTCCTGTGAGACCAACTTTAGATATTCCGATGCTACCCTTCAGTTTTACTGTATCACTTGGACCTTCTTATTTACGATGAAACACAGAAATTGCATCGGAATTAAATACAAAAAGCACAATGCCTACTTAGGTACAAGACGACTGACTCTTCTTATATTCTATGAATTGAACCTTTCCTGTGAGTCCAGTTTTAGATTCCGATGCTTCACTTCAGGTTTACCGTATCCCTTGGAGCTTCTTATTGACGATGAAACACAGAAATCGCATCGGAAGTAAATACAAAAGGCACAATGCCGACTTAAGTACATGAGGACTGACTCTTCTTATATTCTATGAATTTAACCTGTCCTGTGAGACTAGTTTTAGATATTCTGATGCTTCCCTTCAGGTGTACTGTATCCCTTGGACCTTCTCATTGACGACGAAACACTGAAATTGCATCGGAATTAAATACAAATGCACATTCGGACTGAAGTACAAGAGTACTGACTCTTCTTATATTCTATGAATTGAACCTTTCCTGTGAGACCAGTTTTAGATATCCTGATACTTCCCTTCAGGTTAACTGTATCCCTTGGACCTTCTTATTGACGATGAAACACAGAAATTGCATCGCAAATAATTACAAAATTCACAATGCCGACTTAAGTACAAGAGGTCTGACTCTTCTTATATTCTATGAATTTAACCTGTCCTGTGAGACTAGTTTTAGATATTCTGATGCTTCCCTTTAGGTGTACTGTATCACTTGGACCTTCTTATTGACGATGAAACACAGAAATTGCATCGGAATTATATACAAATGCACATGCCGACTGAAGTACAAGAGGACTGACTCTTCTTATATTCTATGAATTGATCCTTTCCTGTGAGACCAATTTTAGATTCCGATGCTTCACTTCAGCTTTACTGTATCCCTTGGGTCTTCTTATTGACGATGAAACACAGAAATTGCACGGAATTAAATACAAAAGGCATTAATGCCGACTTAAGTAGAAGAGGACTGACTCTTCTTATATTCTATGAATTGAAGCGTTCCTGTGAGACCAGTTTTAGATATTCCGATGCTTCCCATCAGGTTTACAGTATCCCTTGGACCTTCTTATTGACGATGAAACACAGAAATTGCATCGGAATTAAATACAAAAGGCACAATGCCGAATTAGGTACAAGAAGACTGACTCTTCTTATATTCTATGAATTTAACCTTTCTGTGACACCAGTTTTAGATTCCGACGTTTCACTTCAGGTTTACTGTATCTCTTGGACCTTCTTATTGGCGATGAAACACATTAATTGCACCGGAATTAAATACAGAAGGCACAATGCACACTTAAGTACAAGAAGACTGACACTTCTTACTCTCTATGTTTGAGCCTTTCCTGTTGTTTTCTCCCCACGGAAAATTACCATCTACCACGCAATAATTAATAATGGTCTACCAAATCATCCACATGTATTTACGTTTGAAAAGTATCTGATCAGATTTTCTAGTAATATATGCGCCGACAGCTCGTCGACGCCAAGGTATTTTTCTAGTACGTTTATTCTTTGGAGCAACAGAGGTACAGAAATGTATGCTCCGTGGTTGTTATAGAGAGACAACGGAACAGCTTCGGAAGTATCGGTTGGAAGATTGTCGGATTGTTAAAGGAGATTTATTTACTCCTCTTCACGCTAAAGCGAGCTAGGAATGTTTGTGCCGCTAGCGTGATAGATAAAGAGAAAGAAAAACCTGTAAAAGAAAATTACATGAGACTTGGAACCAACAGAAAACGGAACATGTACGGAAATGGATTCAATATACAATTTTCCTCGGATATACGGTTTGTGACCATTTTATTTTAGAGTGAATGACGAATGAGTTCTCTGTCTGAACCATTAATGATTGTCTGGGCCCTGTAATTCATTGTGAAGTTTCAGCTGTGACGAAGAGAGCCTGCAATCTCTGAGTTTTTTTGAAATCGTCCAAAAAGGCTTCGTCCACATCTGAAATTTTAGATGTGTCGTAAACTGAACGAATTGTTCAAACGATCGATTTTCCCAACTGAATGCAGCGCTCAATAAAAATAACAAATTTAAAGATCTTTTCTAGCAAGCCAGCCGCTGAATATTAAGACGAAGGGCTCCATTAGAGATTCTACTAGGCTGATTTCACGTAAATAATATATTTAAACTGTACACAGATAAAGGACAGAGAGAGAGAGAGAGAGAGAGTTTTAGAGAGAGAGAGTGAGAGAATCCTCCATTAGCATAATTGTTTCTCTGTCTTTTCACGGATCAGCCTAACTAGAAAACACGAAGCAGTGACTTTATTGTACCGATTTATGTGTGAGAGGGAAAGAGCGATAAAGGCGACAGATACACTTCTATACAGTCAAAACATTACACCAAGTTAGCGGCAAGCTGCACTACCTTAGACTTTCATCATTTACAAAAGCAGAGTAGAATTCATTATACTGTGATACCAGTTATAGATATTCCGATGCTTCACTTCAGGTTTACTGTATCCCTTGGACCTTCGTATTGACGATGAAACACAGAAATTGCATCGGAATTAAATGCATAAGGCACAGCGCCAACTTAAGTACGAGAAGACTGACTCTTCTTACTGTCTATGTTTTGAATCTTTCCTCTGAGACCAGTTTTAGTTTCCGATGCTTTACTTCAGGTTTAACGTATCCCTTGGATCTTCTTTTTGACGATGAAACACAGAAATTACATCGGAGCCAAAGCAAATGGCACAATGCCGACTAAAATACAAGAGGACTGACTCTTCTTATATTCTATGAATTGCACCTTTCCTGTGAGACCAGTTTTAGATATACCGATGCTTCCCTTCAGGTTTACTGTATCCCTGTGACCTTCTTATTGACGATGAAACACAGAAATTGCATCGCAAATAAATACAAAAGGCACAATGCTGACTTAAGTACAAGAGGACTGACTCTTCTTATATTCTATGAATTGAGCCTTTCCTGTGAGACCAGTTTTAGATTCCGGTGTTTCACTTCAGGTTTAGTGTATCCCTTGGACCTTCTTATTGACGATGAAACACAGAAATTGCATCGGAACTAAATTCAAAAGGCACAATGCCCTCTTAAGTACAAGAAGTCTGACTCTTCTTACTGTCTATGTTACGAGCCATTCCGGTGAGACCAGTTTTAGATTCCGTTGCTTCACTTCAGGTTTACTGTATCCATTGTTATTCTTATTGACGATGAAACACAGATATTGCATCGGAATTAAATACAAAAGGCACAATGCCCACTTAAGTACAAGAAGTCTGACTCTTCTTATATTCTATGAATTGAACCTGTCCTGTGAGACCAGTTTTAGATATTACGATGTTTCCCTTCAGGTTTACTGTATCCCTTGGACCTTCTTATTGACGATGAAACACAGAAATTGCATCGGAATTAAATACAAAAGGCACAATGCCGACTTAAGTACAAGAGGACTGACTCTTCTTATATTCTATGATTGTACCTTTCATTTGAGACCAGTCTTAGATTATGATGTTTCACTTCAGGTTTACTGTATCTCTTGGACCTTCTTATTGACGATCAAACACATAAATTGCATCGGAATCAAATGCAAAAGGCACAATGCCCACATAAGTACAAGAAGTCTGACTCTTCTTACTGTCTATGCTTTGAGCCTTTCCTATGAGACCAGTTTTAGAATCCGATGCTTCACTTTAGGTTTACTGTATCCCTTGGACCTTCTTATCGACGATGAAACACAGAATTTGCATCGGAATTAAATACAAAAGGCACAATGCCGACTTAAGTACAAGAGGACTGACTCTTCTTATATTCTATGAATTGAACCTTTCCTGTGAGACCAGTTTTAGATTCCGATGCTTCACTTCAGGTTTACTGTAACCCTTGGACCTTCTTATTGACAATGAAACACATAAATTGCATCGGAATTAAAGACAAAAGGAACAATGCCAACTTAAGTACAAGAAGTCTGACTATTCTTACTGTCCATGTTTTGAGCCTTTCCTGTGAGACCAGTTTTAGATTCCGATGCCTCACTTCAGGTTTACTGTATCACTTGGACCTTCTTATTGACGACGAAACACAGAAATTGCATCGGAATTAAATACAAAAGGCTCAATGCCGACTGAAGTACAAGGGGACAGACCTTTCTAATTTTCTAGGAATTGAACCTTTCCTGCGAGACCACTTTTAATTTCCGATGCTTCACTTCTGGTTTACTGTATCCCTTGGACCTTCTTGTTGACGATGTAACACATAAATTACATCGGAATTAAGTACAAAAGGCACAATGCCCACTTAAGTACAAGAAGTCTGACTCTTCTTACTGTCTATGTTTAGAGCCTTTCCTGTGAGACCATTTTTAGATTCCGATGCTTCATTTCAGGTTTACACTATCCCTTGGACCTTCGTATTGACGATGAAGTACATAAGTTGCATCGGAATAAAATACAAAAGGCACAATGCCCACTTAAGTATAAGAAGTCTGCCTCTTCTTACTGTCTATGGTTTGAGCCTTTCCTGTGAGACCAGTTTTAGATTACGATGCTTCACTTCAGGTTAACTGTATCCCTTGGACCTTCTTTTTGACGATGAAACACAAAAATTGCAGTGCAATTAAATACAAAAAGCACAATGCCCATATAAGTACAAGAAGTCTGACTCTTCTTACTGTCTATGTTCTGAGCCTTTCCTGTGAGACCAGTTTTCGATTTCGATGCTACACTTCATTTTTACTGTATCCCATGGACCTTCTTATTGACGATGAAACACAGAAATTGCATCAGAATTAAATACAAAAGGCACAATGCCGACTTAAGTAGAAGAGGACTAACTCTTCTTATATTTTTTTGAATTGAACCTTTCCTTTGAGACCAGTTTTAGATTCCGATGCTTCACTTCAGGTTTACTGTATCCCTTGGACCTTCTTATTGACGATGAAACACAGAAATTGCATCGGAATTTCATACAAAACCACAATGCCGACTTATGTACAAGAGGACTGACACTTGTTATATTCTATGAATTGAACCTTTCCTGTGACAACAGTTTTACATATTCCGATGCTTCCCCTCAGGTTTACTGTATCCCTTGGACCTTCTTATTGACGATGAAACACAGAAATTCTATCAGAATTAAATACAAAACGCACAATGCCGACTTAAGTACAAGAGGACTGACTCTTCTTATATTCTATGAATTGAACCTTTCCTGTGAGACCAGTTTTAGATTCCGATGCTTCACTTCAGGTTTACTGTACCCTTGGACCTTCTCATTGACAATGAAACACATAAATTGCATCGGAATTAAATACAAAAGGCACAATGCCCACTTAAGAACAAGACGTCTGACTTTTCTTACTGCCTATGTTATTGAGCCTGTTCTCTGAGACCAGTTTTAGATTCCGATGCTTCACTTCAGGTTTACTGTATCCCTTGGACCTTCTTATTGACGATGAAACACAGAAATTGCATCGGAATTAAATACAAAACGCACAATGCCGACTTAAATACAAGAGGACTGACACTTCTTATTTTCCATGAATTGAACCGGTCATGTGAGAACAGTTTTAGATATTCCGATGCTACCCTTCAGTTTTACTGTATTACTTGGACCTTCGTATTGACGATGAAACACAGAAATTGCATCGGAATTAAATACAAAAAGCACAATGCCTACTTATGTACAAGAGGACTGACTCTTCTTATATTCAATGAATTGAACAGTTCCTGTGAGACCAGTATTAGATTCCGATGCGTCACTTCAGGTGTACTGTATCTCTTGGACCTTATTATTGACGATGAAACACAGAAATTGCATCGGAATTAAATACAAAAGGCACAATGCCGACTTAAGTACAAGAGGAATGACTCTTCTTAAATTCTATGACATGAACCTCTCCTGTGAGACCAACTTTAGATATTCCGATGCTACCCTTCAGTTTTACTGTATCACTTGGACCTTCTTATTTACGATGAAACACAGAAATTGCATCAGAATTAAATACAAAAAGCACAATGCCTACTTAGGTACAAGACGACTGACTCTTCTTATATTCTATGAATTGAACCTTTCCTAGTGAGTCTAGTTTTAGATTCCGATGCTTCACTTCAGGTTTACCGTATCCCTTGGACCTTCTTATTGACGATGAAACACAGAAATCGCATCGGAAGTAAATACAAAAGGCACAATGCCGACTTAAGTACAAGAGGACTGACTCTTCTTATATTCTATGAATTTAACCTGTCCTGTGAGACTAGTTTTAGATATTCTGATGCTTCCCTTCAGGTGTACTGTATCCCTTGGACCTTCTTATTGACGATGAAACACAGAAATTGCATCGGTATTAAATACAAATGCACATGCCGACTGAAGTACAAGAGGACTGACTCTTCTTATATTCTATGAATTGAACCTTTCCTGTGAGACCAGTTTTAGATATCCTGATACTTCCCTTCAGGTTTACTGTATCCCTTGGACCTTCTTATTGACGATGAAACACAGAAATTGCATCGCAAATAATTACAAAATTCACAATGCCGACTTAAGTACAAGAGGACTGACTCTTCTTATATTCTATGAATTGAACCTTTCCTGTGAGTCCAGTTTTAGATTCCGATGCTTCACTCCAGGTTTACTGCATCTCTTGGACATTCTTATTGACGATGAAACACATATATTGCATCGGAATTAAATACAAAAGGCACAATGCCCACTTAAGTACACGAAGCCTGACTCTTCTTACTGTCTATGGTTTGAGCCTTTCCTGTGAGACCAGTTTTAGATTACGATGCTTCACTTCAGGTTAACTGTATCCCTTGGACCCTCTTTTTGACGATGAAACACAAAAATTGCATCGCAATTAAATACAAAAAGCACAATGCCCATATAAGTACAAGAAGTCTGACTCTTCTTACTGTCTATGTTCTGAGCCTTTCCTGTGAGACCAGTTTTCGATTTCGATGCTACACTTCATTTTTACTGTATCCCATGGACCTTCTTATTGACGATGAAACACAGAAATTGCATCAGAATTAAATACAAAAGGCACAATGCCGACTTAAGTAGAAGAGGACTAACTCTTCTTATATTTTTTTGAATTGAACCTTTCCTTTGAGACCAGTTTTAGATTCCGATGCTTCACTTCAGGTTTACTGTATCCCTTGGACCTTCTTATTGACGATGAAACACAGAAATTGCATCGGAATTTTATACAAAACCACAATGCCGACTTAAGTACAAGAGGACTGACTCTTCTTATATTCTATGAATTGAACCTTTCCTGTGAGACCAGTTTTAGATTCCGATGCTTCACTTCAGGTTTACTGATTCCCTTGGACCTTCTTATTGACGATGAAACACAGAAATTGCATCGGAATTTCATACAAAACCACAATGCCGACTTATGTACAAGATGACTGACACTTGTTATATTCTATGAATTGAACCTTTCCTGTGACAACAGTTTTACATATTCCGATGCTTCCCCTCAGGTTTACTGTATCCCTTGGACCTTCTTATTGCCGATGAAACACAGAAATTCTATCAGAATTAAATACAAAACGCACAATGCCGACTTAAGTACAAGAGGACTGACTCTTCTTATATTCTATGAATTGAACCTTTCCTGTGAGACCAGTTTTAGATTCCGATGCTTCACTTCAGGTTTACTGTATCCTTGGACCTTCTCATTGACAATGAAACACATAAATTGCATCGGAATTAAATACAAAAGGCACAATGCCCACTTAAGAACAAGACGTCTGACTTTTCTTACTGCCTATGTTATTGAGCCTTTTCTCTGAGACCAGTTTTAGATTCCGATGCTTCACTTCAGGTTTACTGTATCTCTTGGACCTTCTTATTGACGATGAAACACAGAAATTGCATCGGAATTAAATACAAAACGCACAATGCCGACTTAAATACAAGAGGACTGACTCTTCTTATTTTCCATGAATTGAACCGGTCATGTGAGAACAGTTTTAGATATTCCGATGCTACCCTTCAGTTTTACTGTATTACTTGGACCTTCTTATTGACGATGAAACACAGAAATTGCATCGGAATTAAATACAAAAAGCACATTGCCTACTTATGTACAAGAGGACTGACTCTTCTTATATTCAATGAATTGAACAGTTCCTGTGAGACCAGTATTAGATTCCGATGCGTCACTTCAGGTGTACTGTATCTCTTGGACCTTATTATTGACGATGAAACACAGAAATTGCATCGGAATTAAATACAAAAGGCACAATGCCGACTTAAGTACAAGAGGAATGACTCTTCTTAAATTCTATGACATGAACCTCTCCTGTGAGACCAACTTTAGATATTCCGATGCTACCCTTCAGTTTTACTGTATCACTTGGACCTTCTTATTTACGATGAAACACAGAAATTGCATCGGAATTAAATACAAAAAGCACAATGCCTACTTAGGTACAAGACGACTGACTCTTCTTATATTCTATGAATTGAACCTTTCCTAGTGAGTCTAGTTTTAGATTCCGATGCTTCACTTCAGGTTTACCGTATCCCTTGGACCTTCTTATTGACGATGAAACACAGAAATCGCATCGGAAGTAAATACAAAAGGCACAATGCCGACTTAAGTACAAGAGGACTGACTCTTCTTATATTCTATGAATTTAACCTGTCCTGTGAGACTAGTTTTAAATATTCTGATGCTTCCCTTCAGGTGTACTGTATCCCTTGGACCTTCTTATTGACGATGAAACACAGAAATTGCATCGGTATTAAATACAAATGCACATGCCGACTGAAGTACAAGAGGACTGACTCTTCTTATATTCTATGAATTGAACCTTTCCTGTGAGACCAGTTTTAGATATCCTGATACTTCCCTTCAGGTTTACTGTATCCCTTGGACCTTGTTATTGACGATGAAACACAGAAATTGCATCGCAAATAATTACAAAATTCACAATGCCGACTTAAGTACAAGAGGACTGACTCTTCTTATATTCTATGAATTGAACCTTTCCTGTGAGTCCAGTTTTAGATTCCGATGCTTCACTTCAGGTTTACTGCATCTCTTGAACATTCTTATTGACGATGAAACACATATATTGCATCGGAATTAAATACAAAAGGCACAATGCCCACTTAAGTACACGAAGCTTGACTCTTCTTACTGTCTATGTTTTGATCCTTTCCTGTGAGACCAATTTTAGATTCCGTTGCTTCACTTCAGCTTTACTGTATCCCTTGGGTCTTCTTATTGACGATGAAACACAGAAATTGCACGGAATTAAATACAAAAGGCATTAATGCCCACTTAAGTAGAAGAGGACTGACTCTTCTTATATTCTATGAATTGAAGCGTTCCTGTGAGACCAGTTTTAGATATTCCAATGCTTCCCATCAGGTTTACAGTATCCCTTGGACCTTCTTATTGACGATGAAACACAGAAATTGCATCGGAATTAAATACAAAAGGCACAATGCCGAATTAGGTACAAGAAGACTGACTCTTCTTATATTCTATGAATTTAACCTTTCTGTGACACCAGTTTTAGATTCCGACGTTTCACTTCAGGTTTACTGTATCTCTTGGACCTTCTTATTGGCGATGAAACACATTAATTGCACCGGAATTAAATACAGAAGGCACAATGCACACTTAAGTACAAGAAGACTGACACTTCTTACTCTCTATGTTTGAGCCTTTCCTGTTGTTTTCTCCCCACGGAAAATTACCATCTACCACGCAATAATTAATAATGGTCTACCAAATCATCCACATGTATTTACGTTTGAAAAGTATCTGATCAGATTTTCTAGTAATATATGCGCCGACAGCTCGTCGACGCCAAGGTATTTTTCTAGTACGTTTATTCTTTGGAGCAACAGAGGTACAGAAATGTATGCTCCGTGGTTGTTATAGAGAGACAACGGAACAGCTTCGGAAGTATCGGTTGGAAGATTGTCGGATTGTTAAAGGAGATTTATTTACTCTTCTTCACGCTAAAGCGAGCTAGGAATGTTTGTGCCGCTAGCGTGATAGATAAAGAGAAAGAAAAACCTGTAAAAGAAAATTACATGAGACTTGGAACCAACAGAAAACGGTACATGTACGGAAATGGATTCAATATACAATTTTCCTCAGAAATACGGTTTGTGACCATTTTATTGTAGAGTGAATGACGAATGAGTTCTCTGTCTGAACCATTGATGATTGTCTGGGCCCTGTAATTCATTGTGAAGTTTCAGCTGTGACGAAGAGAGCCTGCAATCTCTGAGATTTTCTGATATCGTCCAAAAAGGCTTCGTCCACATCTGAAATGTTAGATGTGTCGTAAACTGAACGAATTGTTCAAACGATCGATTTTCCCAACTGAATGCAGCGCTTAATAAAATTAACAAATTTAAAGATCTTTTCTAGCAAGCCAGCCGCTGAATATTAAGACGAAGGGCTCCATTAGAGATTCTACTAAACTGATTTCACGTGAATAATATATTTAAACAGTACGCAGATAAAGGACAGAGAGAGAGAGAGAGAGAGAGTTTTAGAGAGAGAGAGTGAGAGAATCCTCCATTAGCATAATTGTTTCTCTGTCTTTTCACGGATCAGCCTAACTAGAAAACACGAAGCCCTGACTTTATTGTACCGATTTATGTGTGAGAGGGAAAGAGCGATAAAGGCGACAGATACACTTCTATACAGACAAAACATTACACCAAGTTAGCGGCAAGCTGCACTACCATAGACTTTCATCATTTACAAAAGCAGAGTAGAATTCATTATACTGTGGTACCAGTTTTAGATATTCCGATGCTTCACTTCAGGTTTACTGTATCCCTTGGACCTTCGTAGTGACGATGAAACACAGAAATTGCATCGGAATTAAATGCATAAGGCACAACGCCAACTTAAGTACGAGAAGACTGACTCTTCTTACTGTCTATGTTTTGAATCTTTCCTCTGAGACCAGTTTTAGATTCCGATGCTTTACTTCAGGTTTAACGTATCCCTTGGATCTTCTTTTTGACGATGAAACACAGAAATTACATCGGAACCATAGCAAATGGCACAATGCCGACTAAAATACAAGAGGACTGACTCTTCTTATATTCTATGAATTGCACCTATCCTGTGAGACCAGTTTTAGATATACCGATGCTTCCCTTCTGGTTTACTGTATCCCTGTGACCTTCTTATTGACGATGAAACACAGAAATTGCATCGGAAATAAATACAAAAGGCACAATGGCGACTTAAGTACAAGAGGACTGACTCTTCTTATATTCTATGAATTGAGCCTTTCCTGTGAAACCAGTTTTAGATTCCGATGCTTCACTTCAGGTTTACTGTATCCCTTGGACCTTCATATTGACGATGAAAGACATAAATTGCATCGGAATTAAATACAACAGGCACAATGCCCACTTAATTACAAGACGTCTGACTCTTCTTACTGTCTATGTTTTGAGCCTTTCCTGTGAGACCAGTTTCAGATTCCGGTGCTTCACTTCAGGTTTACTGTATCCCTTGGACCTTCTTATTGACGATGAAACACAGAAATTGCATCGGAACTAAATACAAAAGGCACAATGCCCTCTTAAGTACAAGAAGTCTGACTCTTCTTACTGTCTATGTTATGAGCCATTCCGGTAAGACCAGTTTTAGATTCCGTTGCTACACTTCAGGTTTACTGAATCCATTGTTATTCTTATTGACGAGGCAACACAGATATTGCATAGGAATTAAATACAAAAGGCACAATGCCCACTTAAGTACAAGAAGTCTGACTCTTCTTATATTCTATGAATTGAACCCGTCCTGTGAGACCAGTTTTAGATATTCCGATGTTTCCCTTCAGGTTTACTGTATCCCTTGGACCTTCTTAGTGACGATGAGACACAGAAATTGCATCGGAATTAAATACAAAAGGCACAATGCCGTCTTAAGTACAAGAGGACTGACTCTTCTTATATTCTATGATTGTACCTTTCATGTGAGACCAGTTTTAGATTATGATGTTTCACTTCAGGTTTACTGTATCCCTTGGACCTTCTTGTTGACGATGAAACACATAAATTACATCGGAATTAAGTACAAAAGGCACAATGCCCACTTAAGTACAAGAAGTCTGACTCTTCTTACTGTCTATGTTTTTAGCCTTTCCTGTGAGACCATTTTTAGATTCCGATGCTTCACTTCAGGTTTACACTATCCCTTGGACCTTCGTATTGACGATGAAGTACATATGTTGCATCGGAATTAAATACAAAAGGCACAATGCCCACTTAAGTATAAGAAGTCTGACTCTTCTTACTGTCTATGGTTTGAGCCTTTCCTGTGAGACCAGTTTTAGATTACGATGCTTCACTTCAGGTTAACTGTATCCCTAGGACTTTCTTTTTGACGAAGAAACACAAAAATTGCATTGCAATTAAATACAAAAGGGACAATGCCCACTTAAGTACAAGAAGTCTGACTCTTCTTACTGTCTATGTTCTGAGCCTTTCCTGTGAGACCCGTTTTCGATTTCGATGCTACACTTCATTTTTACTGTATCCCATGGACCTTCTTATTGACGATGAAACACAGAAATTGCATCGGAATTAAATACAAAAGGCACAATGCCGACTTAAGTAGAAGAGCACTGACTCTTCTTACACTTTTTTGAATTGAACCTTTCCTTTGAGACCAGTTTTAGATTCCGATGCTTCACTTCAGGTTTACTGTATCCCTTGGACCTTCTTATTGACGATGAAACACAGAAATTGCATCGAAATTTTATACAAAACCACAATGCCGACTTATGTACAAGAGGACTGACTCTTCTTATATTCTATGAATTGAACCTTTCCTGTGAGACCAGTTTTAGATTCCGATGCTTCACTTCAGGTCTACTGATTCCCTTCGACCTTCTTATTGACGATGAAACACTGAAATTGCATCGGAATTTCATACAAAACCACAATGCCGACTTAAGTACAAGAGGACTGACACTTGTTATATTCTATGAATTGAACCTTTCCTAGTGAGTCTAGTTTTAGATTCCGATGCTTCACTTCAGGTTTACCGTATCCCTTGGACCTTCTTATTGACGATGAAACACAGATATCGCATCGGAAGTAAATACAAAAGGCACAATGCCGACTTAAGTACAAGAGGACTGACTCTTCTTATATTCTATGAATTTAACCTGTCCTGTGAGACTAGTTTTAGATATTCTGATGCTTCCCTTCAGGTGTACTGTATCCCTTGGAGCTTCTTATTGACGATGAAACACAGGAATTGCATCGGAATTAAATACAAATGCACATGCCGACTGAAGTACAAGAGGACTGACTCTTCTTATATTCTATGAATTGAACCTTTCCTGTGAGACCAGTTTTAGATATCCTGATACTTCCCTTCAGGTTTACTGTATCCCTTGGACCTTCTTATAGACGATGAAACACAGAAATTGCATCGCAAATAATTACAAAATTCACAATGCCGACTTAAGTACAAGAGGACTGACTCTTCTTATATTCTATGAATTGAACCTTTCCTGTGAGTCCAGTTTTAGATTCCGATGCTTCACTTCAGGTTTACTGCATCTCTTGGACATTCTTATTGACGATGAAACACATATATTGCATCGGAATTAAATACAAAAGGCACAATGCCCACTTAAGTACACGAAGCCTGACTCTTCTTACTGTCTATGTTTTGATCCTTTCCTGTGAGACCAATTTTAGATTCCGTTGCTTCACTTCAGCTTACTGTATCCCTTGGGTCTTCTTATTGACGATGAAACACAGAAATTGCACGGAATTAAATACAAAAGGCATTAATGCCCACTTAAGTAGAAGAGGACTGACTCTTCTTATATTCTATGAATTGAACCGTTCCTGTGAGACCAGTTTTAGATATTCCGATGCTTCCCATCAGGTTTACAGTATCCCTTGGACCTTCTTATTGACGATGAAACACAGAAATTGCATCGGAATTAAATACAAAAGGCACAATGCCGAATTAGGTACAAGAAGACTGACTCTTCTTATATTCTATGAATTTAACCTTTCTGTGACACCAGTTTTAGATTCCGACGTTTCACTTCAGGTTTACTGTATCTCTTGGACCTTCTTATTGGCGATGAAACACATTAATTGCACCGGAATTAAATACAGAAGGCACAATGCACACTTAAGTACAAGAAGACTGACTCTTCTTACTCTCTATGTTTGAGCCTTTCCTGTTGTTTTCTCCCCACGGAAAATTACCATCTACCACGCAATAATTAATAATGGTCTACCAAATCATCCACATGTATTTAAGTTTGAAAAGTATCTGATCAGATTTTCTAGTAATATATGCGCCGACAGCTCGTCGACGCCAAGGTATTTTTCTAGTACGTTTATTCTTTGGAACAACAGAGGTACAGAAATGTATGCTCCATGGTTATTATAGAGTGACAGAGGAACAGCTTCGGAAGTATCGGTTGGAAGATTGTCGGATTGCTAAAGGAGATTTATTTACTCTTCTTCACGCTAAAGCGAGCTAGGAATGTTTGTGCCGCTAGCGTGATAGATAAAGAGAAAGAAAAACCTATAAAAGAAAATTACATGAGACTTGGAACCAACAGGAAACGGTACATGTACGGAAATGGATTCAATATACAATTTTCCTCAGAAATACGGTTTGTGACCATTTTATTGTAGAGTGAATGACGAATGAGTTCTCTGTCTGAACCATTGATGATTGTCTGGGCCCTGTAATTCATTGTGAAGTTTCAGCTGTGACGAAGAGAGACTGCAATCTCTGAGATTTTCTGATATCGTCCAAAAAGGCTTCGTCCACATCTGAAATGTTAGATGTGTCGTAAACTGAACGAATTGTTCAAACGATCGATTTTCCCAACTGAATGCAGCGCTTAATAAAATTAACAAATTTAAAGATCTTTTCTAGCAAGCCAGCCGCTGAATATTAAGACGAAGGGCTCCATTAGAGATTCTACTAAACTGATTTCACGTAAATAATATATTTAAACTGTACACAGATAAAAGACAGAGAGAGAGAGAGAGAGTTTTAGAGAGAGAGAGTGAGAGAATCCTCCATTAGCATAATTGTTTCTCTGTCTTTTCACGGATCAGCCTAACTAGAAAACACGAAGCCCTGACTTTATTGTACCGATTTATGTGTGAGAGGGAAAGAGCGATAAAGGCGACAGATACACTTCTATACAGACAAAACATTACACCAAGTTAGCGGCAAGCTGCACTACCATAGACTTTCATCATTTACAAAAGCAGAGTAGAATTCATTATACTGTGGTACCAGTTTTAGATATTCCGATGCTTCACTTCAGGTTTACTGTATCCCTTGGACCTTCGTAGTGACGATGAAACACAGAAATTGCATCGGAATTAAATGCATAAGGCACAACGGCAACTTAAGTACGAGAAGACTGACTCTTCTTACTGTCTATGTTTTGAATCTTTCCTCTGAGACCAGTTTTAGATTCCGATGCTTTACATCAGGTTTAACGTATCCCTTGGATCTTCTTTTTGACGATGAATCACAGAAATTACATCGGAACCATAGCAAATGGCACAATGCCGACTAAAATACAAGAGGACTGACTCTTCTTGTATTCTATGAATTGCACCTTTCCTGTGAGACCAGTTTTAGATATACCGATGCTTCCCTTCTGGTTTACTGTATCCCTGTGACCTTCTTATTGACGATGAAACACAGAAATTGCATCGGAAATAAATACAAAAGGCACAATGGCGACTTAAGTACAAGAGGACTGCCTCTTCTTATATTCTATGAATTGAGCCTTTCCTGTGAAACCAGTTTTAGATTCCGATGCTTCACTTCAGGTTTACTGTATCCCTTGGACCTTCATATTGACGATGAAAGACATAAATTGCATCGGAATTAAATACAACAGGCACAATGCCCACTTAATTACAAGACGTCTGACTCTTCTTACTGTCTATGTTTTGAGCCTTTCCTGTGAGACCAGTTTCAGATTCCGGTGCTTCACTTCAGGTTTACTGTATCCCTTGGACCTTCTTATTGACGATGAAACACAGAAATTGCATCGGAACTAAATACAAAAGGCACAATGCCCTCTTAAGTACAAGAAGTCTGACTCTTCTTACTGTCTATGTTATGAGCCATTCCGGTGAAACCAGTTTTAGATTCCGTTGCTTCACTTAAGGTTTACTGAATCCATTGTTATTCTTATTGACGAAGCAACACAGATATTGCATAGGAATTAAATACAAAAGGCACAATGCCCACTTAAGTACAAGAAGTCTGACTCTTCTTATATTCTATGAATTGAACCCGTCCTGTGAGACCAGTTTTAGATATTCCGATGTTTCCCTTCAGGTTTACTGTATCCCTTGGACCTTCTTAGTGACGATGAGACACAGATATTGCATCGGAATTAAATACAAAAGGCACAATGCCGACTTAAGTACAAGAGGACTGACTCTTCTTATATTCTATGATTGTACCTTTCATGTGAGACCAGTTTTAGATTATGATGTTTCACTTCAGGTTTACTGTATCCCTTGGACCTTCTTGTTGACGATGAAACACATAAATTACATCGGAATTAAGTACAAAAGGCACAATGCCCACTTAAGTACAAGAAGTCTGACTCTTCTTACTGTCTATGTTTTTAGCCTTTCCTGTGAGACCATTTTTAGATTCCGATGCTTCACTTCAGGTTTACACTATCCCTTGGACCTTCGTATTGACGATGAAGTACATATGTTGCATCGGAATTAAATACAAAAGGCACAATGCCCACTTAAGTATAAGAAGTCTGACTCTTCTTACTGTCTATGGTTTGAGCCTTTCCTGTGAGACCAGTTTTAGATTACGATGCTTCACTTCAGGTTAACTGTATCCCTTGGACTTTCTTTTTGACGATGAAACACAAAAATGGCATTGCAATTAAATACAAAAGGCACAATGCCCACTTAAGTACAAGAAGTCTGACTCTTCTTACTGTCTATGTTCTGAGCCTTTCCTGTGAGACCAGTTTTCGATTTCGATGCTACACTTCATTTTTACTGTATCCCATGGACCTTCTTACTGACGATGAAACACAGAAATTGCATCGGAATTAAATACAAAAGGCACAATGCTGACTTAAGTAGAAGAGCACTGACTCTTCTTACATTTTTTTGAATTGAACCTTTCCTTTGAGACCAGTTTTAGATTCCGATGCTTCACTTCAGGTTTACTGTATCCCTTGGACCTTCTTATTGACGATGAAACACAGAAATTGCATCGAAATTTTATACAAAACCACAATGCCGACTTAAGTACAAGAGGACTGACAATTGTTATATTCTATGAATTGAACCTTTCCTGTGAGACCAGTTTTACATATTCCGATGCTTCCCCTCAGGTTTACTGTATCCCTTGGACCTTCTTATTGACGATGAAACACAGAAATTCTATCAGAATTAAATACAAAACGCACAATGCCGACTTAAGTACAAGAGGACTGACTCTTCCTATATTCTATGAATTGAACCTTTCCTGTGAGACCAGTTTTACATATTCCGATGCTTCCCCTCAGGTTTACTGTATCCCTTGGACCTTCTTATTGACGATGAAACACAGAAATTCTATCAGAATTAAATACAAAACGCACAATGCCGACTTAAGTACAAGAGGACTGACTCTTCCTATATTCTATGAATTGAACCTTTCCTGTGAGACCAGTTTTAGATTCCGATGCTTCACTTCAGGTTTACTGTATCCGTGGACCTTCTCATTGACAATGAAACACATAAATTGCATCGGAATTAAATACAAAAGGCACAATGCCCACTTAAGAACAAGACATCTGACTTTTCTTACTGCCTATGTTTTGAGCCTTTCCTCTGAGACCAGTTTTAGATTCCGATGCTTCACTTCAGGTTTACTGTATCCCTTGGACCTTCTTATTGACGATGAAACACAGAAATTGCATCGGAATTAAATACAAAACGCTCAATGCCGACTTAAATACAAGAGGACTGACACTTCTTATTTTCCATGAATTGAACCGGTCATGTGAGAACAGTTTTAGATATTCCGATGCTACCCTTCAGTTTTACTGTATTACTTGGACCTTCTTATTGACGATGAAACACAGAAATTGCATCGGAATTAAATACAAAAAGCACAATGCCTACTTATGTACAAGAGGACTGACTCTTCTTATATTCAATGAATTGAACAGTTCCTGTGAGACCAGTATTAGATTCCGATGCGTCACTTCAGGTGTACTGTATCTCTTGGACATTCTTATTGACGATGAAACACATATATTGCATCGGAATTAAATACAAAAGGCACAATGCACACTTAAGTACACGAAGCCTGACTCTTCTTACTGTCTATGTTTTGATCCTTTCCTGTGAGACCAATTTTAGATTCCGTTGCTTCACTTCAGCTTACTGTATCCCTTGGGTCTTCTTATTGACGATGAAACACAGAAATTGCACGGAATTAAATACAAAAGGCATTAATGCCCACTTAAGTAGAAGAGGACTGACTCTTCTTATATTCTATGAATTGAACCGTTCCTGTGAGACCAGTTTTAGATATTCCGATGCTTCCCATCAGGTTTACAGTATCCCTTGGACCTTCTTATTGACGATGAAACACAGAAATTGCATCGGAATTAAATACAAAAGGCACAATGCCGAATTAGGTACAAGAAGACTGACTCTTCTTATATTCTATGAATTTAACCTTTCTGTGACACCAGTTTTAGATTCCGACGTTTCACTTCAGGTTTACTGTATCTCTTGGACCTTCTTATTGGCGATGAAACACATTAATTGCACCGGAATTAAATACAGAAGGCACAATGCACACTTAAGTACAAGAAGACTGACTCTTCTTACTCTCTATGTTTGAGCCTTTCCTGTTGTTTTCTCCCCACGGAAAATTACCATCTACCACGCAATAATTAATAATGGTCTACCAAATCATCCACATGTATTTAAGTTTGAAAAGTATCTGATCAGATTTTCTAGTAATATATGCGCCGACAGCTCGTCGACGCCAAGGTATTTTTCTAGTACGTTTATTCTTTGGAACAACAGAGGTACAGAAATGTATGCTCCATGGTTATTATAGAGTGACAGAGGAACAGCTTCGGAAGTATCGGTTGGAAGATTGTCGGATTGCTAAAGGAGATTTATTTACTCTTCTTCACGCTAAAGCGAGCTAGGAATGTTTGTGCCGCTAGCGTGATAGATAAAGAGAAAGAAAAACCTATAAAAGAAAATTACATGAGACTTGGAACCAACAGAAAACGGTACATGTACGGAAATGGATTCAATATACAATTTTCCTCAGAAATACGGTTTGTGACCATTTTATTGTAGAGTGAATGACGAATGAGTTCTCTGTCTGAACCATTGATGATTGTCTGGGCCCTGTAATTCATTGTGAAGTTTCAGCTGTGACGAAGAGAGCCTGCAATCTCTGAGATTTTCTGATATCGTCCAAAAAGGCTTCGTCCACATCTGAAATGTTAGATGTGTCGTAAACTGAACGAATTGTTCAAACGATCGATTTTCCCAACTGAATGCAGCGCTTAATAAAATTAACAAATTTAAAGATCTTTTCTAGCAAGCCAGCCGCTGAATATTAAGACGAAGGGCTCCATTACAGATTCTACTAAACTGATTTCACGTAAATAATATATTTAAACTGTACACAGATAAAGGACAGAGAGAGAGAATTTTAGAGAGAGAGAGTGAGAGAATCCTCCATTAGCATAATTGTTTCTCTGTCTTTTCACGGATCAGCCTAACTAGAAAACACGAAGCCCTGACTTTATTGTACCGATTTATGTGTGAGAGGGAAAGAGCGATAAAGGCGACAGATACACTTCTATACAGACAAAACATTACACCAAGTTAGCGGCAAGCTGCACTACCATAGACTTTCATCATTTACAAAAGCAGAGTAGAATTCATTATACTGTGGTACCAGTTTTAGATATTCCGATGCTTCACTTCAGGTTTACTGTATCCCTTGGACCTTCGTAGTGACGATGAAACACAGAAATTGCATCGGAATTAAATGCATAAGGCACAACGCCAACTTAAGTACGAGAAGACTGACTCTTCTTACTGTCTATGTTTTGAATCTTTCCTCTGAGACCAGTTTTAGATTCCGATGCTTTACTTCAGGTTTAACGTATCCCTTGGATCTTCTTTTTGACGATGAAACACAGAAATTACATCGGAACCATAGCAAATGGCACAATGCCGACTAAAATACAAGAGGACTGACTCTTCTTATATTCTATGAATTGCACCTTTCCTGTGAGACCAGTTTTAGATATACCGATGCTTCCCTTCTGGTTTACTGTATCCCTGTGACCTTCTTATTGACGATGAAACACAGAAATTGCATCGGAAATAAATACAAAAGGCACAATGGCGACTTAAGTACAAGAGGACTGACTCTTCTTATATTCTATGAATTGAGCCTTTCCTGTGAAACCAGTTTTAGATTCCGATGCTTCACTTCAGGTTTACTGTATCCCTTGGACCTTCATATTGACGATGAAAGACATAAATTGCATCGGAATTAAATACAACAGGCACAATGCCCACTTAATTACAAGACGTCTGACTCTTCTTACTGTCTATGTTTTGAGCCTTTCCTGTGAGACCAGTTTCAGATTCCGGTGCTTCACTTCAGGTTTACTGTATCCCTTGGACCTTCTTATTGACGATGAAACACAGAAATTGCATCGGAACTAAATACAAAAGGCACAATGTCCTCTTAAGTACAAGAAGTCTGACTCTTCTTACTGTCTATGTTATGAGCCATTCCGGTGAGACCAGTTTTAGATTCCGTTGCTTCACTTAAGGTTTACTGAATCCATTGTTATTCTTATTGACGAGGCAACACAGATATTGCATAGGAATTAAATACAAAAGGCACACTGCCCACTTAAGTACAAGAAGTCTGACTCTTCTTATATTCTATGAATTGAACCCGTCCTGTGAGACCAGTTTTAGATATTCCGATGTTTCCCTTCAGGTTTACTGTATCCCTTGGACCTTCTTAGTGACGATGAGACACAGAAATTGCATCGGAATTAAATACAAAAGGCACAATGCCGACTTAAGTACAAGAGGACTGACTCTTCTTATATTCTATGATTGTACCTTTCATGTGAGACCAGTTTTAGATTATGATGTTTCACTTCAGGTTTACTGTATCCCTTGGACCTTCTTGTTGACGATGAAACACATAAATTACATCGGAATTAAGTACATAAGGCACAATGCCCACTTAAGTACAAGAAGTCTGACTCTTCTTACTGTCTATGTTTTTAGCCTGTCCTGTGAGACCATTTTTAGATTCCGATGCTTCACTTCAGGTTTACACTATCCCTTGGACCTTCGTATTGACGATGAAGTACATATGTTGCATCGGAATTAAATACAAAAGGCACAATGCCCACTTAAGTATAAGAAGTCTGACTCTTCTTACTGTCTATGGTTTGAGCCTTTCCTGTGAGACCAGTTTTAGATTACGATGCTTCACTTCAGGTTAACTGTATCCCTTGGACTTTCTTTTTGACGATGAAACACAAAAATTGCATTGCAATTAAATACAAAAGGCACAATGCCCACTTAAGTACAAGAAGTCTGACTCTTCTTACTGTCTATGTTCTGAGCATTTCCTGTGAGACCAGTTTTCGATTTCGATGCTACACTTCATTTTTACTGTATCCCATGGACCTTCTTATTGACGATGAAACACAGAAATTGCATCGAAATTTTATACAAAACCACAATGCCGACTTATGTACAAGAGGACTGACTCTTCTTATATTCTATGAATTGAACCTTTCCTGTGATACCAGTTTTAGATTCCGATGCTTCACTTCAGGTCTACTGATTCCCTTCGACCTTCTTATTGACGATGAAACACTGAAATTGCATCGGAATTTCATACAAAACCACAATGCCGACTTAAGTACAAGAGGACTGACACTTGTTATATTCTATGAATTGAACCTTTCCTGTGAGACCAGTTTTACATATTCCGATGCTTCCCCTCAGGTTTACTGTATCCCTTGGACCTTCTTATTGACGATGAAACACAGAAATTCTATCAGAATTAAATACAAAACGCACAATGCCGACTTAAGTACAAGAGGACTGTCTCTTCCTATATTCTATGAATTGAACCTTTCCTGTGAGACCAGTTTTAGATTCCGATGCTTCACTTCAGGTTTACTGTATCCGTGGACCTTCTCATTGACAATGAAACACATAAATTGCATCGGAATTAAATACAAAAGGCACAATGCCCACTTAAGAACAAGACATCTGACTTTTCTTACTGCCTATGTTTTGAGCCTTTCCTCTGAGACCAGTTTTAGATTCCGATGCTTCACTTCAGGTTTACTGTATCCCTTGGACCTTCTTATTGACGATGAAACACAGAAATTGCATCGGAATTAAATAAAACGCTCAATGCCGACTTAAATACAAGAGGACTGACACTTCTTATTTTCCATGAATTGAACCGGTCATGCGAGAACAGTTTTAGATATTCCGATGCTACCCTTCAGTTTTACTGTATTACTTGGACCTTCTTATTGACGATGAAACACAGAAATTGCATCGGAATTAAATACAAAAAGCACAATGCCTACTTAAGTACAAGATTAATGACTCTTCATAAATTCTATGACTTGAACCTCTCCTGTGAGACCAACTTTAGATATTCCGATGCTACCCTTCAGTTTTACTGTATCACTTGGACCTTCTTATTGACGATGAAACACAGAAATTGCATCGGAATTAAATACAAAAGGCACAATGCCGACTTAAGTACAAGATTAATGACTCTTCATAAATTCTATGACTTGAACCTCTCCTGTGAGACCAACTTTAGATATTCCGATGCTACCCTTCAGTTTTACTGTATCACTTGGACCTTCTTATTGACGATGAAACACAGAAATTACATCGGAATTAAATACAAAAAGCACAATGCCTACTTAGGTACAAGAGGACTGACTCTTCTTATATTCTATGAATTGAACCTTTCCTGTGAGTCTAGTTTTAGATTCCGATGCTTCACTTCAAGTTTACCGTATCCCTTGGACCTTCTTATTGACGATGAAACACAGAAATCGCATCGGAAGTAAATACAAACGGCACAATGCCGACTTAAGTACAAGAAAACTGACTCTTCTTATATTCTATGAATTTAACCTGTCCTGTGAGACTAGTTTTAGATATTCTGATGCTTCCCTTCAGGTGTACTGTATCACTTGGACCTTCTTATTGACGATGAAACACAGAAATTGCGTCGGAATTAAATACAAAGGGCACATGCCGACTGAAGTACAAGAGGACTGACTCTTCTTATCTTCTATGAATTGAACCTTTCCTGTGAGACCTGTTTTAGATTCCGATGCTTCGCTTCAGGTTTACTCTATCACTAGGACCTTCGTATTGACGGTGAAACACAAAAATTGCATCGGAATTAAATACAAAAGGCCCAATGCCCACTCAAGTACAAGATGTCTCACTCTTCTTACTGTCTATGTTCTGAGCCTTTCCTGTGAGACCAGTTTTAGATTCCGATGCTTCACTTCAGGTTTACTGTATCCCTTGGACCTTCGTATTGACGGTGAAACACAGAAATTGCATCAGAATTAAATACAAAAGGCACAATGCCGACCTAAGTACAAGGGGACTGACTCTTCTTATATTCTATGAATTGCACCTTTCCTGTGAGACCACTTTCAGATTCCGATGCTTCACTTCAGGTTTACTGTATCCCTTGGACCTTATTACTGACGATGAAACACATAAATTGCATCGGAATTAAATACAAAAGGCACAATGCCCACTTAAGTACAAGAAGTCTGACTCTTCTTACGGTCTTTGTCTTGAGCCTTTACTGTGAGACCATTTCTAGATTCCGGTGCTTCACTTCAGGTTTACTGTATCCCTTGGAGCTTCTTATTGACGATGAAACACAGAAATTGCATCGGAATTAAATACAAAAGGCACATGCCGACTTAGGTAGAAGAGGACTGACTGTTCTCATATTCTATGAATTGAACCGTTCCTGTGAGACCAGTTTTAGATATTTCGATGCTTCCCATCAGGATTACTGTATCCCTTCGACCTTCTTATTGACGATGAAACACAGAAATTGCATCGGAATTAAATACAAAAGGCACAATGCCGAATTAGGTACAAGAAGACTGACTCTTCTTATATTCTATGAATTTAACCTTTCTGTGAGACCAGTTTTAGATTCCGATGCTTCACTTCAGGTTAACTGTATCTCTTGGAACTGCTTATTGACGATGAAACACATTAAATGCACCGGAATTAAATACAGAAGGCACAATGCACACTTAAGTACAAGAAGACTGACTCTTCTTACTCTCTATGTTTGAGCCTTTCCTGTTGTAATCTCCCCACGGAAAATTACCCTCTACCACGCAATAATTAATAATGGTCAACCAAATCATCCACATGTATTTACGTTTGAAAAGTATCTGATCAGATTTTCTAGTAATATATGCGCCGACAGCTCGTCGACGCCAAGGTATTTTTCTAGTACGTTTATTCTTTGGAACAACAGAGGTACAGAAATGTATGCTCCATGGTTATTATAGAGAGAGAGAGGAACAGCTTCGGAAGTATCGGTTGGAAGATTGTCGGATTGCTAAAGGAGATTTATTTACTCTTCTTCGCGCTAAAGCGAGCTAGGAATGTTTGTGCCGCTAGCGTGATAGATAAAGAGAAAGAAAAACCTGTAAAAGAAAATTACATGAGACTTGGAACCAACAGAAAACGGAACATGTACGGAAATGGATTCAATATACAATTTTCCTCAGAAATAAGGTTTGTGACCATTTTATTCTAGCGTGAATGACGAATGAGTTCTCTGTCTGAACCATTGATGATTGTCTTGCCCTGTAATTAATTGGGAAGTTTCAGCTGTGACGAAGAGAGCCTGCAATCTCTGAGTTTTTTTGAAATCGTCCAAAAAGGCTTCGTCCACATCTGAAATTTTAGATCTGTAGTAAACTGAACGAATTGTTCAAACGATCAATTTTCCCAACTGAATGCAGCACTTAATAATAATAACAAATGTAAAGATCTTTTCTAGCAAGCCAGCCGCTGAATATTAAGACGAAGGGCTCCACCAGAGATTCTACTAGGCTGATTTCACGTAAATAATATATTTAAACTGTACACAGATAAAGGACAGAGAGAGAGAGAGAGTGAGAGAGAGAGAGAATGAGAGAATCCTCCATTAGCATAATTGTTTCTCTGTCTTTTCACGGATCAGCCTAACTAGAAATACGAAGCCCTGACTTTATTGTACCGATTTATGTGTGAAAGGGAAAGAGCGATTAAGGCGTAAGAAACACTTCTGTACAGACAAAACATTACACCAAGTTAGCGGCATGCTGCATTCACATAGACTTTCATTATTTACAAAAGCAGAGTAGAATTCATTTTACTGTGATACCAGTTTTAGATATTCCGATGCCTCACTTCAGGTTTACTGTATCCCTTGGACCTTCTTATTGACGATGAATAACATAAATTGCATCGGAATTAAATGCAACAGGCACAATGCCCACTTACGTACAAGAAGTCTGACTCTTCTTACTGTCTATGTTTAGAGCCTTTCCTGTGAGACCAGATTTAAATTCCGGTGCTTCACTTCAGGTTTACTGTATCCCTTGGATCTTCTTATTGACGATGAAACACAGAAATTGCATCGGAATTAAATACAAAAGGCACAATGCCGACTTAAGTAAAAGTGGACTGACTCTTCTTATATTCTATGAATTGATCCATTCCTGTGAGACCAGTTTTAGATATTCCGATGCTTCCCTTCAGGGTTACTGTATCCCTTGGACCTTCTTATTGACGACGAAACACAGAGATTGCATCGGAATTAAATACAAAAGGCACAATTCCGACATATGTACAAGAGGACTGACTCTTCTTATATTCTATGAATTGAACCTTTCCTGTGAGACCAGTTTTAGATTCCGATGCTTCACTTCAGGTTTACTGTATCCCTTGGACCTTCTTATTGACGATGAAACACAGATATTGTATCGGAATTAAATACAAAACGCACAATGCCCACTTAAGTACAAGAAGTCTGACTCTTCTTACTGTCTATGCTTTGAGCCTTTCCTGTGAGACCAGTTTTAGATATTCCGATGCTTCCCTTCAGGGTTACTGTATTGATTGGACCTTCTTATTGACGACGAAACACAGAAATTGCATCGGAATTAAATACAAAAGACACAATGCAGACTTAAGTACAAGGGGACTGACTCTTCTTATATTCTATGAATTGAACCTTTCCTGTGAGACCAGTTTTAGATTCCGATGCTTCACTTCAGGTTTACTGTCTCTCTTGGACCTTCTTATTGACGATGAAACACATAAATTGCATCGGAATTAAATACAAAATTCACAATGCCGACTTAAGTACAAGAGGACTGACACTTCTTATATTCTATGAATTGAACCTTTCCTGTGAGACCAGTTTTAGATTATGACGCTTCACTTCAGGTTTACTGTATCTCTTGGACCAACTTATTGACGATCAAACACATAAATTGCATCGGAATCAAATGCAAAAGGCACAACGCCATTATAAGTACAAGAAGTCTGACTCTTCTTACTGTCTATGTTTTGAGAATTTCCTGTGAGACCAATTTTAGATTCCGATGCAACACTTCAGGATTACTGTATCCCTTGGACCTTCTTATAGACGATGAAACACAGAAATTGCATCGGAATTAAATACAAAAGGCACAATGCACACTCAAGTACAAGACGTCTGACACTTCTTACTGTCTATGTTCTGAGCCTTTCCTGTAAGACCATACAAAAACCACAATTCCCACTCAAGTACAAGAAGTCTGACTCTTCTTATTGTCTAGGTTCTGAGCCTTTCCTGTGAGACCAGTTTTACATTCCGATGCTTCACTTCAGGTTTACTGTATCCTGTGGACCTTCTTATTGACGGTGAAACACAGAAATTGGGTCGGAATTAAATACAAAAGGCACAATGCCGACTTAAGTACAAGGGGACTGACTCTTCTTATATCCTATGAATTGAAACTTTCCTGTGAGACCAGTTTTAGATTCCGATGCTTCACTTCAGGTTTACTGTATCCCTTGGACCTTCTTATTGACGATGAAACACATAAATTGCATCGGAATTAAATACAAAATGCACAATTCCCACTCAAGTACAGGAAGTCTGACTCATCTTACTGTCTACGATTTAAGCCTTTCCTGTGAGACCAGTTTTAGATTCCGATGCTTCACTTCAGGTTTACTGTATCGCTTGGACCTTCTTATTGACGATGAAACACAGAAATTGCATCGGAATTAAATACAAAAGGCACAATGCCGACTTAAGTACAAGAGGACTGACCCTTCTTATATTCTATGAATTGAACCTGTCCTGTGAGACCAGTTTTAGATATTCCGATGCTTCCCTTCAGGTGAACTGTATCCCTTGGACCTTCTTATTGACGATTAAACACAGAAATTGCATCGGAATTAAATACAAAAGGCACAATGCCGACTGAAGTACAAGAGGACTGACTCTTCTTATATTCTATGAATTGAACCTTTCCTGTGAGACCAGATTTAGATTCCGATGCTTCACTTTAGGTTTACTCTATGACTAGGACTTTCTTATTGACGATGAAACACATAAGTTGCATCGGAATTAAATACAAAAGGCACAATGCCCACTTAAGTACAAGAAGTCAACCTCTTCTTACTGTCTATGCTTTGAGCCTTTGCTGTGAGACCAGTTTTAGATTCCGATGTTTCACTTCAGGTTTACTGTATCCCTTGGACCTTCTTATTGACGATGAAACACAAAAATTGCATCGGAATTAAATACAAAAGGCACAATGCCCACTCAAGTACAAGTAGTCTGACTCTTCTTACTGTCTATGTTCTGAGAATTTCCTGTGAGACCATACAAAAGGCACAATGCCCAATCAAGTACAAGAAGTCGGACTCTTCTTACTGTCTATGTTCTGAGCCTTTCCTGTGAGACCAGTTTTCGATTCCGATGCTTCACTTCATTTTCACTGTATCCCTTGGACCTTCTTATTGACGATGAAACACAGATATTGCATCGGAATAAAATACAAATGGCGGAATGCCAACTTAAGTACAAGAGGACAGACTCTTCTTATATTCTTTGAATTGAACCATTCCTGTGAGACCAGTTTTAGATTCCGATGCTTCACTTCAGGTTTACTGTATCCCTTGGACATGCTTATTGACGATGAAACACATAAATTGCATCGGAATTAAATACTGAAGGCACAATGCCCACTTAAGTACAAGAAGTCAACCTCTTCTTACTGTCTATGCTTTGAGCCTTTGCTGTGAGACCAGTTTTAGATTCCGATGCTTCACTTCAGGTTTACTGTATCCCTTGGACCTTCTCATTGACGATGAAACACAGTAATTGCATCGGAATTAAACACAAAAGGCACAATGCCGACTTAAGTACAAGAGGTCTGACTCTTCTTATATTCTATGAGTTGAACCTATAATGTGAGACCAGTTTTAGATTCTGATGCTTCACTTCATGTTTACTGTCTCCCTTGGACCTTGTTATTGACGATGAAACACATAAATTGCATCGGAATTAAATACAAAAGGCACAAGCCCCCGGTAAGTACAAGAAGTCTGACTCTTCTTACTGTCTATGATTTCAGCCTTCCTGTGAGACCATTTTTAGATTCCGATGCTTCACTTCAGGTTTTCTGTATCCCTTGGACTTTCTTATTGACGATGAAACACCGAAATTGCATCGGAATTAAATACAAAAGGCACAATGCCGACTTACGTACAAGTGGACTGACTCTTCTTATTTTCTATGAATTGAACCTTTCCTGTGAGACCAATTTTAGATATTCCGATGCTACCCTTCAGGTTTACTGTATCCCTTGAACCTTCTTATTGACGATGAAACACAGAAATTGCATCGGAATTTAATACAGAAAGCACAATGCCGACTTCGGCACATGAGGACTGACTCTTCTTATATTCTATGAATTGAACCCTTCCTGTGAGAGCAGTTTTAGATTCCGATGGTTCACTTCAGGTTTACTGTATCACTTGGACCTTCTTATTGACGATGAAACACAGAAATTGCATTGGAATTAAATACAAAAGGCACAATGCCCACTTAAGTAGAAGAAGTCTGACTCTTCTTACTGTCTACGTTTTGAGCCGTTCCTGTGAGACCAGTTTTAGATTCCGATGCTTCACTTCAGGTTTACTGTATGCCTTGGACCTTCTTATTGACGATGAAACACAGAAATTGCATCGGAATTTAATACAAAAGGCACATAGCCGACTTAAGTACAAGAGGACTGACTCTTCTTATATTCTATGAATTGAACCATTCCTGTGAGACCATTTTTAGATATTCCGATGCTTCCCTTCGGGTTTACTGTATCCCTTAGATCTTCTTATTGAAGACGAAACACAAAAATTGCATCGGAATTAAAAACAAAAGGCACAATGCCGACATATGTACAAGAGGACTGACTCTTCTTATATTCTATGAACTGAACCTTTCCTGTGAGACCAGTTTTAGATTCCGATGCTTCACTTGAGGTTTACTGTAACCCTTGGACCTTCTTATTGACGATGAAACACTTAAATTGCATCGGAATTAAATACAAAAGGCACAATTCCCACTTAAGTACAAGAAGTCTGACTCATCTTACTGTCTACGATTTGAGCCTTTCCTGTGAGACCAGTTTCAGATTCCGATGCTTTACTTCAGGATTACTGTATAGCTTGGACCTTCTAATTATCGATGAAACACACAAATTGCATCGCACTTAAATACAAAAGGCACAATGCCTACTTAAGTACAAAAAGTCTGACTCTTCTTAATGTCTTTGTTCTGTGCCTTTCCTGTGAGACCAGTTTTCGATTTCGATGCTACACTTCATTTTTACTGTATCCCTTGACCTTCTTATTGACGATGAAACACAGAAATTGCATCGGAATTAAATACAAAAGGCACAATGCCGACTTAAGTACAAGTGGACTGACTCTTCTTATATTGTATGAATTAAACCTATCCTGTGAGACCAGTTTTAGATTCCGATGCTTCACTTTAGGTTTACTGTATCCCTTGATTCTTCTTATTGACAATGAAACACATATATTGCATCGGAATTAAATACAAAAGGCACAATGCCCACTTAAGTGCAAGAAGTCTGACTCTTCTTACTGTCTATGTTTTGAGCCTTTCCTGTGATACCATTTTTAGATTCCGATTCTTCACTTCAGGTTTACTGTATCCCTTGGACCTTCTTTTTGACGATGAAACCCAGAAATTGCAACGGAATTAAATACAAAAGCCACAATCCCGACTTAAGTACAAGAAGTCTGACTCTTCTTACTGTCTATGTTTTTGAGTCTTTCCTGTGAGACCAGTTTTAGATTCCAATGCTTCATTTCAGGTTTACTGTATCACATGGACCTTCTTATTGACGATGAAACACAGAAATTGCATGGAATGAAATTCAAAAGGCACTATGCCGACTTAAGTACAAGAGGACTGACACTTATTATATTCTGTGAATTGAACCTGTCCTATGAGACCAGTTTTAGATATACCGATGCTTCCCTTCAGGTGTACTGTATCCCGTGGACCTTCTTATTGACGATGAAACACAGTAATTGCATCGGAATTAAATACAAAAGGCACATGCCGACTGCAGTACAAGAGGACTGACTCTTCTTATGTTCTATGAATTGAACCTTTCCTGTGAGACCAGTTTTAGATTCCGATGCTTCACTTCAGGTTTACTGTTTCCCTTGGACCTTCTTATTGACGATGAAACACATAAATTGCATCGGAATTAAATACAAAAGGCAACATGCCCACTTAAGTACAAGAAGTCTGACTCTTCTTACTGTCTATGCATTCAGCCTTTATTGTGACACCAGTTTTAGATTCCGATGCAACACTTCAGGTTTACAGTATCCCTTGGACCTTCCTACTGACGATGAAACACTGAAACTGCATCGGAATTAAATACAACAGTCTCGATGCCCACTTAAGTACAAAAAGTCTGACTCTTCTTACTGTCTATGTTCTGAGCCTTTTCTGTGAGACCAGTTTTCGATTTCGATGCTACACTTCATTTTTACAGTATCCATTGGACCTTCTTATTGACGATGAAACACAGAAATGGGATCGGAATTAAATACAAAAGGCACAATGCCGTCTTAAGTAGAAGAGGACTGACTCTTCTTATATTCTTTGAATTGATCCTTTCCTGTGAGACCAGTTTTAGATTCCGATGCTTCACTTCAGGTTTACTGTATCCCTTGGACCTACTTATTCACGATGAAGCACAGAAATTGCATCGCAATTAAATACAAAAGGCACAATACCGATTTAAGTACAAGAGGACTGACTCTTCTTATATTCTATGAATTAAACCTTTCCTGTGAGACAAGTTTTGGATTCCGATGTTTCACTTTAGGTTCACTGTATCCCTTGGTTCTTCTTATTGACAATGAAACACATAAATTACATCGGAATCAAATACAAAAGGCACAATGCCCACTTAAGTACAAGAAGTCGGACTCTTCTTACTGCCTATGTTTTGAGCCTTTCCTGTGAGACCAGTTTTATATTCCGATGCTTCACTTCAGGTTTACTGTATCCCTTGGACCTTCTTATTGACGATGAAACACAAAAATTGCATCGGAATTAAATACAAAATGCTCAATGCCCTCTCAAGTACAAGATGTCTGACTCTTCTTACTGTCTACGTTTTGAGTCTTTCCTGTGAGACCAGTTTTAGATTCCGATGCTTCACTTCAGGTTTACTGTATCCCTTGGACCTTCTTATTGACGGAGAAACACAGAAATTGCATCGGAAATTAATACAATAGGCTCAATGCCCACTCAAGTACAAGAAGTCTGACTCTTCTAACTGTCTATGTTCTAAGCCTTTCCTGTGAGACATATAAAAGGCACAATGCCCACTCAAGTACAAGAAGTCTGACTCTTCTTACTGTTTATGTTCTGAGCCTTTCCTGTGAGACCAGTTTTAGATTCCGATGCTTCACTTCAGGTTTACTGTATCCCTTGGACCTTCTTATTGACGATGAAACACATAAATTGCATCGGAATTAAATACAAAATGCACAATTCCCACTTAAGTACAAGAGGGCTGACTCTTCTTATATTCTATGAATTGAACCTTTCCCGTGATACCAGTTTTAGATATTCCGATGCTACCATTCAGGTTTACTGTATCCCTTGGACATTCTTATTGACGAAGAAACACAGAAATTGCATCGGAATTAAATACAATAGGCACAATGCCGACTTAAGTACAAGTTGACTGACCTTTCTTATAATCTATGAACTGAACCTTTCCTATGTGACCAGTTTTAGATATTCCGATGCTACCCTTCAGGTTTACTGTATCCCTTTGACCATCGTATTGACGATGAAACACAGAAATTGCATCGGAATTAAATACAAAAGGCACAATGCCGACTTAAGTACAAGAGGACTGACTCTTCTTATATTCTATGAATTGAACCTGTCCTATGAGACCAGTTTTTAATATACCGATGCTTCCCTTCAGGTGTACTGTATCCCTTGGACCTTCTTATTGACGATGAAACACAGAAATTGCATCGGAATTAAATACAAAAGGCACATGCCGACTGAAGTACAAGAGGACTGACTCTTCTTATGTTCTATAAATTGAACCTTTCCTGTGAGACCAGTTATAGGTTCCGATGCTTCACTTCAGGTTTACTCTATCACTAGGAACTTGTTATTGACGATGAAACACATAAGTTGCATCGGAATTTAATACAAAAGGCACAATGCCCACTTAAGTACAAGAAATCCGACACTTCTTACTGTCTATGTTCTGAGCCATTCCTGTGAGACCATATAGGAGGCACATTGCCCACTCAAGTACAAGAAGTCTGACTCTTCTTACTCTCTATGTTCTGAGCCTTTCCTGAGAGACCAGTTTTTGATTCCGATGCTTCACTTCAGGTTTATTGTATCCCTTGGACATTCTTATTGACGATGAAACACAGAAATTGCATCCGAATTTAATACAAATGCCACAATGCCGACTTAAGTACAAGAGGACTGACACTTTCACTTTCTATGACTTGAACCTTTACTGTGAGTCCAGTTTTTGATTCCGATGCTTCACTTTAGATTTACAGTATCACTTGGATCTTCTTATTGACGATGAAGCACAGAAATTGCATCGGAATTAAATTCAAAATGCACAATACCGACTTAACTACAAGAGGACAGACACTCTCCCTTTCTATGATTTGAACCTCTCCTATGAGTCCAGTTTTAGATCCCGATGCTTCACTTCAGGTTTACTGTATCCCTTGGACCTTTTTATTGACGATGAAACACAGAGTTTGCATCCAAATTTAATACAAAAGGTACAATGCCGACTTAAGTACAAGAGGACTGACACTCTTACTTTCTATGATTTGAACCTCTCCTGTGAGTCCAGTTTTAGATTCCGACGTTTCACTTCAGGATTACTGTATTCCTTGGACCTTCTTATTGACTATGAAACACAGGAATTGCATCCGAATTTAATACAAATGGCAAAATGCCACCTTAAGTACAAGAGGACTGAAACTCTCTCTTTCTATGATTGGAACCTCTCCTGTGAGTCCGGTTTGAAATTCCGATGCTTCACTTCAGGTTTACTGTATACCTTGCACCTTCTTATTGACGATGAAACATAGAAATTGCATCGGAATTTAATGCAAAAGCCACAATGCCGACTTAAATAAAAGAGGACTAACACTCTAACTTGCAATGATTTGAACATCTCCTGTGAGTCCAGTTTTAGATTCCGATGCTTCACTTCAGGTTTACTGCATCCCTTGGTCCTTCTTATTGACGATGAAACACAGAAATTGCATCCGATTTTAATACAAAAGGCACAATGCCGACTTAAGTACAAGGGGACTGACATTCTAAATTTCTATGATTTGAACCTCCCCTGTGAGTCCAGTTTTAGATTCCGATGCTTCACTTCAGGTTTACTGTATCCCTTGGACCTTCTTATTGACGATGAAACACAGAAATTGCATCCGAATATAATACAAAAGGCACAAAGCCGACTTAAGTAAATGAGGACTGACACTCTAACATTCTATGATTTGAACCTCTCCTGCGAGTGCAGTTTTAGATTCTGATGCTTCACTTAAGGTTTACTGTATCCCTTGGACCTTCTTATTGACGATGAAACACAGAAATTGCATCCGATTTTAATACAAAAGGCACAATGCCGACTTAAGTACAAGGGGACTGACATTCTAAATTTCTATGATTTGAACCTCCCCTGTGAGTCCAGTTTTAGATTCCGATGCTTCACTTCAGGTTTACTGTATCCCTTGGACCTTCTTATTGACGATGAAACACAGAAATTGCATCCGAATATAATACAAAAGGCACAATGCCGACTTAAGTAAATGAGGACTGACACTCTAACATTCTATGATTTGAACCTCTCCTGCGAGTGCAGTTTTAGATTCTGATGCTTCACTTAAGGTTTACTGTATCCCTTGGACCTTCTTATTGACGATGAAACACAGAAATTGCATCCGAATTTAATACAAAAGGCACAATACCGACTCAAGTACAAGAGGAGTGGCACTATAACTTTCAATGATTTGAATCTCTCCTGTGAGTCCAGTTTTAGACTCCGATCCTTCACTTCAGGTTCACTGTATCCCTTGGACCTTCTTATTGACGATGAAACACAGAAATTGCATCGGAATTATATTCAAAAGGCACAATGCCGACCTAAGTAGAAGAGGACTGACACTCTCACTTTCTATGATTTGAACCTCTCCTGTGAGTCCAGTTTTAGATTCCGATGCTTCACTTCAGGTTTACTGTATACCTTGCTCCTTTTTATTGACCACGAAACATAGAAATTGCATCGGAATATAATACAAAAGGCACAATGCCGACTTAAGTAAAAGAGGACTGACACTCTAATTTTCTATGATTTGAACCTCCCCTATGAGTCCAGTTTTAGATTCCGATGCATCACTTCAGGTTTATTGCATCCCTTGGACATTCTTATTGACGATGAAACACAGAAATTGCATCCGAATTTAATACAAATGCCACAATGCCGACATCAGTACAAGAGGACTGACACTTTCACCTTCTATGATTTGAACATCTCCTGTGAGTCCAGTCTTAGATTCAAATGCTTCATTCCAGGTTTATTGTATCCCTTGGACCGTCGTACTGACGATGAAACACAGAAATTGCGTCGCAATCAAATTCAAAAATCACAATGCAGAGTTAAGTACAAGAGGAATGACACTCTAACTTTCTATCATTTGAACCCCTCCTATGAGTCCAGTTTTAGATTCCGATGCTTCACTTCAGGTTTACTGTATCCTTTGGACCTTCTTATTGACGATGAAACACAGAAATTGCATCGGAATTAAATTCAAAAGGCACAATACCGACCTAAGTAGAAGAGGACTGACACTCCCACTTTCAATGATTTGAACCTCTCCTGTGAGTCCAGTTTTAGATTCAGATGCTTCACTTCAGGTTTACTGTATCCCTTGGACTTTCTAATTGACGATGAAACACAGAAATTGCATCCGAATTTAATACAAACGGCACAATGGCGATTTAAGTACAAGTCTACTGACACTCTCACTTTCTATGATGTGAACCTCTCCTGTGAATCCAGTTTCAGATTCCGATAGTTCACTTCAGGTTTACTGCATACCTTGCACCTTCTTATTGACGATGAAACACAGAAATTGCATCGGAATTAAATTCAAAATGCACAGTACCGACTTAACTACAAGAGGACTGACACTCTCACTTTCTATGATTTGAACCTCTCATTTGAGTCCAGTTTTAGATCCCGATGCTTCACTTCAAGTTTACTGTATCCCTTGGACCTTTTTATTGACGATGAAACACACAGTTTGCATCCAAATTTAATACAAAAGGTACAATGCCAAATTAAGTACAAGAGGACTGACACTCTTACTTTCTATGATTTGAACCTCTACTGTGAGTCCAGTTTTAGATTCCGATGTTTCACTTCAGGTTAACTGTATTCCTTGGACCTTTTTATTGACTATGAAACACAGGAATTGCATCCGAATTTAATTCAAGTGGCACAATGGCAACTTAAGTACAAGAGGACTGACACTCTCTCTTTCTATGATTTGAACCTCTCCTGTGAGTCCGGTTTTAAATTCCGATGCTTCACTTCAGGTTTACAGTATACCTTGCACCTTCTTATTGACGATGAAACATAGAAATTGCCTCGGAATTTAATGCAAAAGCCACAATGCCGACTTAAACAAAGAGGACTAACACTGTAACTTTCTATGATTTGTACCTCTCCTGTGAGTCCAGATTTAGATTCCGATGCTTCACTTCAGTTTTACTGTGTCCCTTGGACCTTCTTATTATCGATGAAACACAGAAATTGCATCCGAATTTAATACAAATGCCACAATGTCGACTTAAGTACAAGAGGACTGACACTCTCACTTTCTATGATTTGAACCTCTCCTGTGAGTCCAGTTTTAGATTCCGATGCTTCACTTCAGGTTTTCAGTATACCATGCACCTTCTTAATAACGGCGAAACACAGAAATTGCATCCAAATTTAATACAAAAGGCACAATGCCGACTTAAGTACAAGAGGACTGACAATCTAACTTTCTATGATTCTAACCTCTCCTGTGAGTCCAGTTTTAGATTCCGATGTTCACTTCAGGTTTACTGTTTCCCTTGGACCTTCTTATTGACGATGAAACACAGAAATTGCATCCGAATTTAATACAAAAGGCACAATGCAGACTTAAGTAAAAGAGGACTGACACTCTAACATTCTATGATTTGAACCTTTCCGGCGGGTGAAGATTTAGATTCCGATGCTTCACTTAAGGTTTACTGTATCCCTTGGCCTTTCTTATTGACGATGAAACACAGAAATTGCATCCGAATTTAATACAAAAGGCACAATACCGACTCAAGTACAAGAGGAGTGACACTCTAACTTTCGATGATATGAATCTCTCCTGTGGGTCCAGTTTTAGACTCCGGTGCTTCACTTCAGGTTTACTGTATCCCTTATACCTTCTTATTGACGATGAAACACAGAAATTGCATCGGAACTAATTTCAAGAGGCACAATGCGACCTAAGTAGAGGAGGACTGACACTCTCACTTTCTATGATTTGAACCTCTCCTGTGAGTCCAGTTTTAGACTCCGATGCTTCACTTCAGGTTTACTGTATCCCTTGGACCTACTTATTGACGATGAAACACAGAAATTGCATCGGAATTAAATTCAAGAGGCACAATGCCGACCTAAGTAGAAGAGGACTGACACTCTCACTTTCTATGATTTGAACCTCTCCTGTGAGTCGAGTTTTAGATTCCCATGCTTCACTTCAGGTTTACTGTATACCTTGCACCTTCTTATTGACGATGAAACACAGAAATTGCATCGGAATTAAATTAAAAAGGTACAATGCCGACTTAAGTACAAGAGGACTGACATTCTAACTTTCTATGATTTGTACCTCTCCTGTGAGTCCAGTTTCAGATTCAGATGCATCACTTCAGGTTTACTGTATCCCTTGGACCGTCTTATTGACGATGAAACACAGAAATTGCATCCGAATTTAATACAAAAATAAGAATGGCGACGTAAGTACAAGAGGACTGACACTCTCACTTTCTATGATTTGAACCTCTCCTGTGAGTCCAGTTTTAGACTCCGATGCTTCACTTCAGGTTTCCTGTATATCTTGCACCTTTTTATTGACGATGAAACATAGAAATTGCATCGGAATTTAATACAAAAGGCACAATGCCGACTTAAGTAAAAGAGGACTGACACTCTAACTTTCTATGATTTGAACCTCTCCTGTGAGTCCAGTTTTAGATTCGGATGCTTCACTTCAGGTTTATTGTATCCCTTGTAAATTCTTATTGACGATGAAACACAGAAATTGCATCCGAATTTAATACAAATGCCACAATGCCGACATAAGTACAAGAGGACTGACACTCTTACTTTCTATGATTTGAACCTCTACTGTGTGTCCAGTTTTAGATTCCGATGTTTCACTTCAGGTTAACTGTATTCCTTAAACCTTTTTATTGACTATGAAACACAGGAATTGCATCCGAATTTAATTCAAATGGCACAATGACAACTTAAGTACAAGAGGACTGACACTCTCTCTTTCTATGATTTGAACCTCTCCTGTGAGTCCGGTTTTAAATTCCGATGCTTCACTTCAGGTTAGCAGTATACCATGCACCTTCTTAATAACGGCGAAACACAGAAATTGCATCCAAATTTAATACAAAAGGCACAATGCCGACTTAAGTACAAGAGGACTGACATTCTAACTTTCTATGATTTGTACCTCTCCTGTGAGTCCAGTTTCAGATTCAGATGCATCACTTCAGGTTTACTGTATCCCTTGAACCTTCTAATTGACGATGAAACACAGAGTTTGCATCCAAATTTAATACAAAAGGCACAATGCCGACTTAAGTACAATAGGACTGACACTCTAACTTTCTATGATTTGAACCTCTCCTGTGAGTCCAGGTTTAGATTCCGATGCTTCACTTCAGGTTTACTGTATCCCTTGGACCTTCTTATTGAGGATGAAACACAGAAATTGCACCCGAATCTAATACAAAAGGCACAATGCCGACTTAAGTAAAAGAGGACTGACACTCTAACATTCTATGATTGAACCTCTCCTGCGAGTGCAGTTTTAGATTCCGATGCTTTACTTAAGGTTTACTGTATCCCTTGGACCTTCTTATTGACGATGAAACACAGAAATTGCATCCGAATTTATTACAAAAGGCACAATGCAGACTTAAGTAAAAGAGGATGACACTCTAACATTCTATGATTTGAACCTCTCCGGCGAGTGAAGATTTAGATTCCGATGCTTCACTTAAGGTTTACTGTATCCCTTGGCCCTTCTTATTGACGATGAAACACAGAAATTGCATCCGAATTTAATACAACAGGCACAATACCGACTCGAGTACAAGAGGAGTGACACTCTAACTTTCAATGATTTGAATCTCTCCTGTGAGTCCAGTTTTAGACTCCGATGCTTCACTTCAGGTTTACTGTATCCCTTGGACCTTCTTATTGACGTTGAAACACAGAAATTGCATCGGAATTAAATTCAAAAGGCACAATGCCGACCTAAGTAGAAGAGGACTGACACTCTCACTTTCTATGATTTGAACCTCTCCTGTGAGTCCAGTTTTAGACTCCGATGCTTCACTTCAGGTTTACTGTATACCTTGCACCTTTTTATTGACGATGAAACATAGAAATTGCATCGGAATTTAATACAAAAGGCACAATGCCGACTTAAGTAAAAGAGGACTGACACTCTAACTTTCTATGATTTGAACCTCTCCTGTGAGTCCAGTTTTAGATTCCGATGCTTCACTTCAGGTTTATTGTATCCCTTGTAAATTCTTATTGATGATGAAACACAGAAATTGCATCCGAATTTAATACAAATGCCACAATGCCGACATAAGTACAAGAGGACTGACACTTTCACTTTCAATGATTTGAACATCTCCTATGAGTCCAGTCTTAGATTCCAATGCTTCAATCCAGGTTTACTGTATCCCTTGGACCTTCGTACTGACGAAGAAACACAGAAATTGCATCTGAATTAAATTCAAAAATCACAATGCAGAGTTAAGTACAAGAGGAATGACACTCTAACTTTCTATGATTTGAACCCCTCCTGTGAGTCCAGTTTTAGATTCCGATGCTTCACTTCAGGTTTACTATATCCCTTGGACCTTCTTATTGATGATGTAACACAGAAATTGCATCCGAATTTAATACAAAAAGCACAATACCGACTTAAGTACAAGAGGAGTGACACTCTAGTTTTCTATGATTTGAACCTCTCCTGTGAGTCCAGTTTTAGATTCCGATGCTTCACTTCAGGTTTACTGTATCCCTTGGACCTTCTTATTGACGATGAATCACAGAAAGTGCACCCGAATTTATTAGAAAAGGCACAATGCCGACTTAAGTACAAGAGGACTGACACTCTCACTTTCTATGATTTGAACCTCTCCTGTGAGTCCAGTTTCAGATTCCGATGCATCACTTTAGGTTTACTGTATCCCTTGGACCTACTTATTGACGATGAAACACAGAAATTGCATCCGAATTTAATACAAATGGCACAATGCCAACTTAAGTACAAGAGGAGTGACACTCTATCTTTCAATGATTTGAATCTCTCCTGTGAGTTCGGTTTTAAATTCCGATGCTTCACTTCAGGTTTACTGTATACCTTGCACCATCTTATTGACGATGAAACATAGAAATTACATCGGAATTTAATGCAAAAGCCACAGTGCCGACTTAAATAAAAGAGGACTAACACTCTAACTTTCTATGATTTGAACCTCTCCTGTGAGTCCAGTTTTAGATTCCGATGCTTCACTTCAGGTTTACTGTATCCCTTGGACCTTCTTATTGACGATGAAACACAGAAATTGCACCCGAATTTATTAGAAAAGGCACAATGCCGACTTAAGTACAAGAGGACTGACACTCTCACTTTCTATGATGTGAACCTCTCCTGTGAATTCAGTTTCAGATTCCGATACTTCACTTCAGGTTTACTGCATTACTTGCACCTTCTTATTGACGATGAAACACAGAAATTGCATCCGAATTTAATACAAATGGCACAATGCCAACTTAAGTACAAGAGGAGTGACACTCTATCTTTCAATGATTTGAATCTCTCCTGTGAGTCCGGTTTTAAATTCCGATGCTTCACTTCAGGTTTACTGTATACCTTGCACCTTCTTATTGACGATGAAACATAGAAATTACATCGGAATTTAATGCAAAAGCCACAGTGCCGACTTAAATAAATGAGGACTAACACTCTAACTTTCTATGATTTGAACCTCTCCTGTGAGTCCAGTTTTAGATTCCGATGCTTCACATCAGTTTTACTGTATCCCTTGAACCTTCTTATTGACGATGAAACACAGAAATTGCATCCGAATTTAATACAAAAGGCACAATGCCGACTTAAGTAAAAGAGGACTGACACTCTATCATTCTATGATTTGAACCTCTCCTGCGAGTGCAGTTTTATATTCCGATGCTTCACTTAAGGTTTACTGTATCCCTTGGCCCTTCTTATTGACGATGAAACACAGAAATTGCATCCGAATTTAATACAAAAGGCACAATACCGACTCAAGTACAAGAGGAGTGACACTCTATCTTTCAATGATTTGAATCTCTCCTGTGGGTCCAGTTTTAGACTCCGATGCTTCACTTCAGGTTTACTGTATCCCTTGGACCTTCTTATTGACGATGAAACACAGAAATTGCATCGGAATTAAATTCAAGAGGCACAATGCCGACCTAAGTAGAAGAGGACTGACACTCTCACTTTCTATGGTTTGAACCTCTCCTGTGAGTCCAGTTTTAGATTCCGATGCTTCACTTCAGGTTTTCTGTATACCCTGCACCTTCTTATTGACGATGAAACACAGAAATTGCATCGGAATTAAATTCAAAAGGTACAATGCCGACTAAAGTACAAGAGGACTGACACTCTCACTTTCTTTGATTTGAACCTCTCCTGTGAGTCCAGTTTTAGATTCCGATACTTCACTTCAGGTTTACTGTATCCCTTGGACCTTCTTATTGACGATGAAACACAGAGTTTGCATCCGAATTTAATACAAAAGGTACAATGCCGGCATAAGTACAAGAGGACTGACACTCTAACTTTCTATGATTTGAACGTCTCCTGTGAGTCCAGTTTATGATTCCGATGCTTCACTTCAGGTTTACTGTATCCCTTGGATCTTCTTATTGACGATGAAACATAGAAATTGCATCCGAATTTAATACAAAAATTACAATGGCGACTTAAGTACAAGAGGACTTACACTCTCACTTTCTATGATTTGAACCCCTCCTGTGAGTCCAGTTTTAGATTTAGATGCTTCACTTCAGTTTTACTGTATCCCTTGGACATTCTTATTGACGAAGAAACACAGAAATTTCATCCGAATTTAATACAAATGCAACAATGCCGACTTAAGTACAAGAGGACTGACATTCTAACTTTCTATGATTTGAACCTCTCCTGTGAGTCCAGTTTCAGATTCCGATGCATCACTTCAGGTTTACTGTATCCCTTGGACCTTCTAATTGACGATGAAACACAGAGTTTGGATCCAAATTTAATACAAAAGGTACAATGCCGACCTAAGTATAAGAGGACTGACACTCTTACTTTCTATGATTTGAACCTCTCCTGTGAGTCCAGTTTTAGATTCCGATGTTTCACTTCAGGTTTACTGTATTCCTTGGACCTTCTTATTGACTATGAAACACAGAAATTGCATCCGAATTTAATACAAATGGCACAATGCCAACTTAAGTACAAGAGGAGTGACACTCTATCTTTCAATGATTTGAATCTCTCCTGTGAGTTCGGTTTTAAATTCCGATGCTTCACTTCAGGTTTACTGTATACCTTGCACCATCTTATTGACGATGAAACATAGAAATTACATCGGAATTTAATGCAAAAGCCACAGTGCCGACTTAAATAAAAGAGGACTAACACTCTAACTTTCTATGATTTGAACCTCTCCTGTGAGTCCAGTTTTAGATTCCGATGCTTCACTTCAGGTTTACTGTATCCCTTGGACCTTCTTATTGACGATGAAACACAGAAATTGCACCCGAATTTATTAGAAAAGGCACAATGCCGACTTAAGTACAAGAGGACTGACACTCTCACTTTCTATGATGTGAACCTCTCCTGTGAATTCAGTTTCAGATTCCGATACTTCACTTCAGGTTTACTGCATTACTTGCACCTTCTTATTGACGATGAAACACAGAAATTGCATCCGAATTTAATACAAATGGCACAATGCCAACTTAAGTACAAGAGGAGTGACACTCTATCTTTCAATGATTTGAATCTCTCCTGTGAGTCCGGTTTTAAATTCCGATGCTTCACTTCAGGTTTAGTGTATACCTTGCACCTTCTTATTGACGATGAAACATAGAAATTGCATCGGAATTTAATGCAAAAGCCACAATGCCACCTTAAATAAAAGAGGACTAACACTCTAACTTTCAATGATTGAACCTCTCCTGTGAGTCCAGCTTTAGATTCCGATGCTTCACTTCAGGTTTACTGTATCCCTTGGACCTTCTTATTGACGATGAAACACAGAAATTGCATCCGAATTTAATACAAATGGCACAATGTCGACTTAAGTACAAGAGGACTGACACTCTCACTTTCTATGATTTGAACCTCTCCTGTGAGTCCAGTTTTAGATTCCGATGCTTCACTTCAGGTTTACAGTATACCTTGCACCTTCTTATTGACGATGAAACACAGAAATTGCATCCGAATTTAATACAAAAGGCACAATACCGACTCAAGTACAAGCGGAGTGACACTCTAACTTTCAATGATTTGAATCTCTCCTGTGAGTCCAGTTTAAGACTCCGATGCTTCACTTCTGGTTTACTGTATCCCTTGGACCTTCTTATTGACGATGAAACACAGATATTCCATCGGAATTAAATTCAAAAGGCACAATGCCGACCTAAGTAGAAGAGGACTGACACTCTCACTTTCTATGATTTGAACCTCTCCTGTGAGTCCAGTTTTAGATTCCGATGCTTCACTTCAGGTTTACTGCATACCTTGCACCTTCTTATTGACGATGAAATACAGAAATTGCATCGGAATTAAATTCAAAAGGCATAATGCCGACTTAAGTACAAGAGGACTGACACTCTCACTTTCTTTGATTTGAACCTCTCCTGTGAGTCAAGATTTAGATTCCGATGCTTCACTTCAGGTTTACTGTATCCCTTGGACCTACTTATTGACGATGAAACACAGAGTTTGCATCCGAATTTAATACAAAAGATACAATGCCGACTTAAGTACAAGAGGACTGACTCTCTAACTTTCTATGATTTGAACGTCTCCTGTGAGTCCCGTTTTTGATTCCGATGCTTCACTTCAGGTTTACTGTATACCTTGCACCTTCTTATTGACGATGAAACACAGAAATTGCATCGGAAATAAATTCAAAAGACACAATGCCGACTTAAGTACAAGAGGACTGACACTCTCAGTTTCTATGATGTGAACCTATCCTGTGAGTCCAGTTTTAGATTCCGATGCTTCACTTCAGGTTTACTGTATCCCTTGGACCTACTTATTGACGATGAAACACAGAGTTTGCATCCGAATTTAATACAAAAGGTACAATGCCGACTTAAGTACAAGAGGACTGACACTCTAACTTTCTATGATTTGAACCTCTCCTGTGAGTCCAGGTTAAGCTTCCGATGCATCACTTCAGGTATACTGTATCCCTTGGACCTTCTTATTGACGATGAAACACAGAAAATGCATCCGAATTTAATACAAAAATCACAATGGCGACTAAAGTACAAGAGTACTGACACACTCACATTCTATGAATTGAACCTCTCCTGTGAGTCCAGATTTAGATTCCGATGCTTCACTTCAGGTTTACTGTATCCCATGGACCTTCTTATTGACGATGAAACACAGAAATTCCATCCTAAGTTAATACAAATGCCACAATGCCGACTTAAGTACAACAGGACTGACACTCTCATTTTCTATGATTTGAACCTCTCCTGTGAGTACAGTTTTAGATTCCGATGCTTCACTTCAGGTTAACTGTATACCTTGCTCCTTCTTATTGACGATGAGACACAGAAATTGCATCAGAATTTAATACAAAAGGCACAATGCCTACTTAAGTACAAGAGGACTGACATTCTAAATTTCTATGATTTGAACCTCTCCTGTGAATCCAGTTTTAGATTCCGATGCTTCACTTCAGGTTTACTGTATCCCTTGGACATTCTTATTGACGATGAAACACAGAAATTGCTCCCCAATTTAATACAAAAGCACAATACCGACTCAAGTACAAGAGGAGTGACACTCTAAATTTCTATGATTTGAACCTCTCCTGTGAGTCCAGTTTTAGATTCCGATGCTTCACTTCAGGTTTATTGTATCCCTTGGACCTTCTTATTGACGATGAAACACAGAAATTGCAACCGAATTTAATACAAATGCCACAATGCCGACATAAGTACAAGAGGACGGACACTCTCACTTTCTATGATTTGAACCATTCCTGTGAGTCCAGTTTTAGATTCCGATGTTTCACTTCAGGTTTACTGTATCCCTTGGACCTTCTTATTGACGATGAAACACAGAAATTGCACCCGAATTTAATACAAATGACACAAAGCCGACTTAAGTACAAGAGGACTGACACTCTCACTTTCTATGATTTGAACCTCTCCTGAGAGTCCAGTTTTAGATTCCGATGCTTCACTTCAGGTTTACTGTATCCCTTGGACCTTCTTATTGAAGAAGGAACACAGAAATTGCATTGGAATTAAATTCAAAACGTACAATGCCGACTCAAGTAAAAGACTACTGACACTCTGACTTTCTATGATTTGAACCTCTCCTGTGAGTCCAGTTTCAGATTCCGATGCTTCACTCCAGGTTTACTGTATCCCTTGGACCTTCTTATTGACGATGAAACACAGAAATTGCATCGGAATTAAATTCGAAAATCACAATGCCAACTTAAGTACAAGAGGACTGACACTCTAACGTTCTATGATTTGAACCTCTCCTGTGAGTCCAGTTTTAGATTCCGATGCTTCACTTCAGGTTTACTGTATCCCTTGGACCTTCTTATTGACTATGAAACACAGAAATTGCATCCGAATTTAATACAAAAATCACAATGGCGACTAAAGTACAAGAGTAATGACACTCTCACTTTCTATGAATTGAACCTCTCCTGTGAGTCCAGTCTTAGATTCCGTTGCTTCACTTCAGGTTTACTGTATCCCTTGGACCTTCTTATTGACAATGAAACACAGATATTTCATCCTAATTAAATACAAATGCCACAATGCCGACTTAAGTACAAGAGGACTGACACTCTCATTTTCTATGATTTGAACCTCTCCTGTGAGTCCAGTTTTAGCTTCCGATGCTTCACTTCAGGTTTACTGAATATCTTGCTCCTTCTTATTGACGATGAAACACAGAAATTGCATCCGATTTTAATACAAAGGGCACAATGCCGACTTAAGTACAAGAGGACTGACATTCTAACTTTCTATGATTTGAACGTCTCCTGTGAATCCAGTTTTAGATTCCGATGCTTCACTACAGGTTTACTGTATCCCTTGGACATTCTTATTGACGATGAAACACAGAAATTGCATCCGAATTTAATACAAAAGGCACAATACCGACTCAAGTACAAGAGGAGTGACACTCTAACTTTCAATGATTTGAATCTCTCCTGTGAGTCCAGTTTTAGACTCCGATGCTTCACTTCAGGTTTACTGTATCCCATGGACATTCTTATTGACGATGAAACACAGATATTCCATCGGAATTAAATTCAAAAGGCACAATGCCGACCTAACTAGAAGAGGACTGACACTCTCACTTTCTATGATTTGAACCTCTCCTGTGAGTCCAGTTTTAGATTCCGATGCTTCACTTCAGGTTTACTGTATACCTTGCACCTTCTTATTGACGATGAAACACAGAAATTGCATCGGAATTAAATTCAAAAGGCACAATGCCGACTTAAGTACAAGAGGACTGACACTCTCACTTTCTTTGATTTGAACCTCTCCTGTGTGTCAAGATTTAGAATCCGATGCTTCACTTCAGGTTTACTGTATCCCTTGGACCTTCTTATTGACGATGAAACACAGAGTTTCCATCCGAATTTAATACATAAGATACAATCCCGACTTAAGTACAAGAGGACTGACTCTCCAACTTTCTATGATTTAAACGTCTCCTGTGAGTCCCGTTTTTGATTCCGATGCTTCACTTCAGGTTTACTGTATACCTTGCACCTTCTTATTGACGATGAAACACAGAAATTGCATCGGAAATAAATCCAAAAGACACAATGCCGACTTAAGTGCAAGAGGACTGACACTCTCAGTTTCTATGATGTGAACCTATCCTGGGAGTCCAGTTTTAGATTCCGATGCTTCACTTCAGGTTTACTGTATCCCTTGGACCTACTTATTGACGATGAAACACAGAGTTTGCATCCGAATATAATACAAAAGGTACAATGCCGACTTAAGTACAAGAGGACTGACACTCTAACTTTCTATGAGTTGAACCTCTCCTGTGAGTCCAGTTGAAGCTTCCGATGCATCACTTCAGGTATACTGTATCCCTTGGACCTTCTTATTGACGATGAAACACAGAAATTGCATCCGAATTTAATACAAAAATCACAATGGCGACTAAAGTACAAGAGTACTGACACTCTCACATTCTATGAATTGAACCTCTTCTGTGAGTCCAGATTTAGATTCCGATGCTTCACTTCAGGTTTACTGGATCCCATGGACATTCTTATTGACGATGAAACACAGAAATTCCATCCTAAGTAAATACAAATGCCACAATGCCGACTTAAGTACAAGAGGACTGACACTCTCATTTTCTATGATTTGAACCTCTCCTGTGAGTCAAGTTTTAGATTCCGATGCTTCACTTCAGGTTAACTGTATACCTTGCTCCTTCTTATTGACGATGAGACACAGAAATTGCATCAGAATTTAATACAAAAGGCACAATGCCTACTTAAGTACAAGAGGACTGACATTCTAAATTTCTATGATTTGAACCACTCCTGTGAATCCAGTTTTAGATTCAGATGCTTCACTTCAGGTTTACTGTATCCCTTGGACCTTCTTATTGAAGAAGGAACACAGAAATTGCATTGGAATTAAATTCAAAATGTACAATGCCGACTCAAGTAAAAGAGGACTGACACTCTCACTTTCTATGATTTGAACCTCTCCTGTGAGTCCAGTTTCAGATTCCGATGCTTCACTCCAGGTTTACTGTATCCCTTGGACCTTCTTATTGACGATGAAACACAGAAATTGCATCCGAATTTAATACAAAAATCACAATGGCGACTAAAGTACAAGAGTAATGACACTCTCACTTTCTATGAATTGAACCTCTCCTGAGAGTCCAGTTTTAGATTCCGATGCTTCACTTCAGGTTTACTGTATCCCTTGGACCTTCTTATTGACAATGAAACACAGATATTTCATCATAATTAAATACAAATGCCACAATGCCGACTTAAGTACAAGAGGACTGACACTCTCATTTTCTATGATTTGAACTTCTCCTGTGAGTCCAGTTTTAGATTCCGATGCTTCACTTCAGGTTAACTGAATACCTTGCTCCTTCTTATTGACGATGAAACACAGAAATTGCATCCGACTTTAATACAAAGGGCACAATGCCGACTTAAGTACAAGAGGCCTGACATTCTAACTTTCTAAGATTTGAACCTCTCCTGTGAATCCAGTTTTAGATTCCGATGCTTCACTACAGGTTTACTGTATCCCTTGGACATTCTTATTGACGATGAAACACAGAAATTGCTCCCCAATTTAATACAAAAGCACAATACCGACTCAAGTACAAGAGGAGTGACACTCTCACTTGCTATGATTCGAACCTTTCCTGTGAGTCCAGTTTTAGATTGCGATGCTTCGCTTCAGGTTTACTGTATCCCTTGGACCTTCTTAATGACGATGAAACACAGAAATTGCACCCGAATTTAATACAAATGACACAATGCCGACTTAAGTACAAGAGGACTGACACTCTCACTTTCTATGATTTGAAACTCTCCTGTGAGTCCAGTTTTAGATTCCGATGCTTCACTTCAGGTTTACTGTATCCCTTGGACCTTCTTCTTGACGATGAAACACAGAAATTGCATCCGAATTTAATACAAAAAGCAGAATGCCGACTTATGTAATAGAGGACAAACACTCTAACTTTCTATGATTTGAACCTCTCCTGTGAGTCCAGTTTTAGATTCCGATGCTTCACTTCAGGTTTACTGTATCCCATGGACCTTCTTATTGACGATGAAACACAGAGTTTGCATCCGAATTTAATACAAAAGGCTCAATGCCGACTTATGTACAAGAGGACTGACACTTCAACTTTCTATGATTTGAACCCCTCCTTTGAGTCCAGTTTTAGATAACGATGCTTCACTTCTGGTTTACTGTATCCCTTGAACCTTCTTATTGACGACGAAACACAGAAATTGGATCCGAATTTAATCCAAAAGGCACAATGGCGACTTAAGTTCAAGAGGACTCACACTCTCACTTTCAATGATTTGAACCTCTCCTGTGAGTCCAGTTTCAGATTCCGATGCTTCACTTCAGGTTTACTGTATTCCTTGCAACTTCTTATTGACGATGAAACACAGAAATTGCATCGGAATTAAATTCAAAAGGCACAATGCCGACTTAAGTACAAGAGGACTGACACTCTCACTTTCTATGATTTGAACCTCTCCTGTGAGTCCAGTTTTAGATTCCGATGCTTCACTTTAGGTTTACTGTATACCTTGAACCCTCTTATTGACGATGAAACACAGAAATTGCATCCGAATTTAATACAAATGCCACAATGCCGACTTAATTACAAGAGGACTGACACTCTCACTGTCTATGATTTGAACCTCTCCTGTAAGTCCAGTTTGAGATTCAGATACTTCACTTCAGGTGTACTGTATACCTTGCACCTTCTTATCGACGATGAAACACAGAAATTGCATCCGAATTTAATACAAAAGGCACAATGCCGACTAAAGTACATGAGGACTGACATTCTAACTATCTATGATTTGAACCTCTCCTGTGAGTCCAGTTCTAGATTCCGATGCTCGCTTCAGGTTAATGTATCCCTTGGACCTTCTTATTGACGATGAAACACAGAAATTCCATCCTAAGTAAATACAAATGCCACAATGCCGACTTAAGTACAAGAGGACTGACACTCTCATTTTCTATGATTTGAACCTCTCCTGTGAGTCAAGTTTTAGATTCCGATGCTTCACTTCAGGTTAACTGTATACCTTGCTCCTTCTTATTGACGATGAGACACAGAAATTGCATCAGAATTTAAAACAAAAGGCACAATGCCTACTTAAGTACAAGAGGACTGACATTCTAAATTTCTATGATTTGAACCACTCCTGTGAATCCAGTTTTAGATTCAGATGCTTCACTTCAGGTTTACTGTATCCCTTGGACATTCTTGTTGACGATGAAACACAGAAATTGCTCCCCAATTTAATACAAAAGCACAATACCGACTCAAGTACAAGAGGAGTGACACTCTAACTTTCTATGATTTGAACCTCTCCTGTGAGTCCAGTTTTAGTTTCCGATGCTTCACTTCAGGTTTATTGTATGCCTTGGACCTTCTTATTGACGATGAAACACAGAAATTGCAACCGAATTTAATACAAATGCCACAATGCCGACATAAGTACAAGAGGATGGACACTCTCACTTTCTATGATTTGAACCACTCCTGTGAGTCCAGTTTTAGATTCCGGTGTTTCACTTCAGGTTTACTGTCTCCCTTGGACCTTCTTATTGACGATGAAACACAGAAATTGCACCCGAATTTAATACAAATGACACAATGCCGACTTAAGTACAAGAGGACTCACACTCTCACTTTCTATGATTTGAACCTCTCCTGAGAGTCCAGTTTTAGATTCCGATGCTTCACTTCAGGTTTACTGTATCCCTTGGACCTTCTTATTGAAGAAGGAACACAGAAATTGCATTGGAATTAAATTCAAAATGCACAATACCGACTTAACTACAAGAGGACTGACACTCTCACTTTCTATGATATGAACCTCTCCTATGAGTCCAGTTTTAGATCCCGATGCTTCACTTCAAGTTTACTGTATCCCTTGGACCTTTATATTGACGATGAAACACAGAGTTTGCATCCAAATTTAATACAAAAGGTACAATGCCAAATGAAGTACAAGAGGACTGACACTTTTACTTTCTATGATTTGAACCTCTACTGTGAGTCCAGTTTTAGATTCCGATGTTTCACTTCAGGTTAACTGTATTCCTTGGACCTTCTTATTGACTATGAAACACAGGAATTGCATCCGAAATTAATACAAATGGCACAATGCCAACTTAAGTACAAGAGGAGTGACACTCTATCTTTCAATGATTTGAATCTCTCCTGTGAGTCCGGTTTTAAATTCCGATGCTTCACTTCAGGTTTACTGTATACCTTGCACCTTCTTATTGACGATGAAACATAGAAATTACATCGGAATTTAATGCAAAAGCCACAGTGCCGACTTAAATAAAAGAGGACTAACACTCTAACATTCTATGATTTGAACCTCTCCTGTGAGTCCAGTTTTAGATTCCGATGCTTCACTTCAGTTTTACAGTATTCCTTGGACCTTCTTATTGACGATGAAACACAGAAATTGCATCCGAATTTAATACAAAAGGCACAATGCCGACTTAAGTAAAAGAGGACTGACACTCTATCATTCTATGATTTGAACCTCTCCTGCGAGTGCAGTTTTAGATTCCGATGCTTCACTTAAGGTTTACTGTATCCCTTGGCCCTTCTTATTGACGATGAAACACAGAAATTGCATCCGAATTTAATACAAAAGGCACAATACCGACTCAAGTACAAGAGGAGTGACACTCTATCTTTCAATGATTTGAATCTCTCCTGTGGGTCCAGTTTTAGACTCCGATGCTTCACTTCAGGTTTACTGTATCCCTTGGACCTTCTTATTAACGATGAAACACAGAAATTGCATCGGAATTAAATTCAAGAGGCACAATGCCGACCTAAGTAGAAGAGGACTGACACTCTCACTTTCTATGGTTTGAACCTCTCCTGTGAGTCCAGTTTTAGATTCCGATGCTTCACTTCAGGTTTACTGTATACCTTGCACCTTCTTATTGACGATGAAACACAGAAATTGCATCGGAATTAAATTCAAAAGGTACAATGCCGACTTAAGTACAAGAGGACTGACACTCTCACTTCCTTTGATTTGAACCTCTCCTGTGAGTCCAGTTTTAGATTCCGATACTTCACTTCAGGTTTACTGTATCCCTTGGACCTTCTTAGTGACGATGAAACACATAGTTTGCATCCGAATTTAATACAAAAGGTAAAATGCCGGCATAAGTACAAGAGGACTGACACTCTAACTTTCTATGATTTGAACGTCTCCTGTGAGTCCAGTTTATGATTCCGATGCTTCACTTCAGGTTTACTGTATCCCTTGGATCTTCTTATTGACGATGAAACATAGAAATTGCATCCGAAATTAATACAAAAATAACAATGGCGACTTAAGTACAAGAGGACTTACACTCTCATTTTCTATGATTTGAACCTCTCCTTTGAGTCCAGTTTTAGATTTCGATGCTTCACTTCAGTTTTACTGTATCCCTTGGACATTCTTATTGACGATGAAACACAGATATTTCATCCGAATTTAATACAAATGCAACAATGCCGACTTAAGTACAAGAGGACTGACATTCTAACTTTCTATGATTTGAACCTCTCCTGTGAGTCCAGTTTCAGATTCCGATGCATCACTTCATGTTTACTGTATCCCTTGGACCTTCTAATTGACGATGAAACACAGAGTTTGCATCCAAATTTAATACAAAAGGTACAATGCCGACCTAAGTATATGAGGACTGACACTCTTACTTTCTATGATTTTAACCTCTCCTGTGAGTCCAGTTTTAGATTCCGATGTTTCACTTCAGGTTTACTGTATTCCTGGGACCTTCTTATTGACTATGAAACACAGGAATTGCATCCGAATTTAATACAAATGGCACAATGCCAACTTAAGTACAAGAGGACTGACACTCTCTCTTTCTATGATTTGAACCTCTCCTGTGAGTCCGGTTTTAAATTCCGATGCTTCACTTCAGGTTTAGTGTATACCTTGCACCTTCTTATTGACGATGAAACATAGAAATTGCATCGGAATTTAATGCAAAAGCCACAATGCCACCTTAAATAAAAGAGGACTAACACTCTAACTTTCAATGATTGAACCTCTCCTGTGAGTCCAGATTTAGATTCCGATGCTTCACTTCAGGTTTACTGTATCCCTTGGACCTTCTTATTGACGATGAAACACAGAAATTGCATCCGAATTTAATACAAATGGCACAATGTCGACTTAAGTACAAGAGGACTGACACTCTCACTTTCTATGATTTGAACCTCTCCTGTGAGTCCAGTTTTAGATTCCGATGCTTCACTTCAGGTTTACAGTATACCTTGCACCTTCTTATTGACGATGAAACACAGAAATTGCATCCGAATTTAATACAAAAGGCACAATGCCGACTTAAGTACAAGAGGACTGACATTCTAACTTTCTATGATTTGAGCGTCTCCTGTGAGTCCAGTTTTAGTTTCCGATGCTTCACTTAAGGTTTACTGTATCCCTTGGACATTCTTATTGACGATGAAACACAGAAATTGCATCCGAATTTAATACAAAAGGCACAATACCGACTCAAGTACAAGAGGAGTGACACTCTAACTTTCAATGATTTGAATCTCTCCTGTGAGTCCAGTTTTAGACTCCGATGCTTCACTTCAGGTTTACTGTATCCCTTGGACCTTCTTATTGACGATGAAACACAGATATTCCATCGGAATTATATTCAAATGGCACAATGCCGACCTAAGTAGAAGAGGACTGACACTCTCACTTTCTATGATTTGAACCTCTCCTGTGAGTCCAGTTTTAGATTCCGATGCTTCACTTCAGGTTTACTGTATACCTTGCACCTTCTTATTGACGATGAAATACAGAAATTGCATCGGAATTAAATTCAAAAGGCATAATGCCGACTTAAGTACAAGAGGACTGATACTCTCACTTTCTTTGATTTGAACCTCTTCTGTGAGTCAAGATTTAGATTCCGATGCTTCACTTCAGGTTTACTGTATCCCTTGGACCTTCTTATTGACGATGAAATACAGAGTTTGCATCCGAATTTAATATAAAAGATACAATGAGGACTTAAGTACAAGAGGACTGGCTCTCTAACTTTCTATGATTTGAACTTCTCCTGTGAGTCCCGTTTTTGATTCCGATGCTTCACTTCAGGTTTACTGTATACCTTGCACCTTCTTATTGACGATGAAACACAGAAATTGCAACGGAATTAAATTCAAAAGACACAATGCCGACTTAAGTACAAGAGGACTGACACTCTCAGTTTCTATGATGTGAACCTATCCTGTGAGTCCAGTTTTAGATTCCGATGCTTCACTTCAGGTTTACTGTATCCCTTGGACCTACTTATTGACGATGAAACACAGAGTTTGCATCCGAATTTAATACAAAAGGTACAATGCCGACTTAAGTACAAGAGGACTGACACTCTAACTTTCTATGATTTGAACCTCTCCTGTGAGTCCAGGTTAAGCTTCCGATGCATCACTTCAGGTATACTGTATCCCTTGGACCTTCTTATTGACGATGAAACACAGAAATTGCATCCGAATTTAATACAAAAATCACAATGGCGACTAAAGTACAAGAGTACTGACACTCTCACATTCTATGAATTGAACCTCTCCTGTGAGTCCAGATTTAGATTCCGATGCTTTTCAACAGGTTTACTGTATCCCATGGACCTTCTTATTGACGATGAAACACAGAAATTCCATCCTAAGTAAATACAAATGCCACAATGCCGACTTAAGTACAAAAGGACTGACACTCTCATTTTCTATGATTTGAACCTCTCCTGTGAGTCCAGTTTTAGATTCCGATGCTTCACTTCAGGTTAACTGTATACCTTGCTCTTTCTTATTGACGATGAGACACAGAAATTGCATCAGAATTTAATACAAAAGGCACAATGCCTACTTAAGTACAAGAGGACTGACATTCTAAATTTCTATGATTTGTACCTCTCCTGTGAATCCAGTTTTAGATTCCGATGCTTCACTTCAGGTTTACTGTATCCCTTGGACATTCTTATTGACGATGAAACACAGAAATTGCTCCCCAATTTAATACAAAAGCACAATACCGACTCAAGTACAAGAGGAGTGACACTCTAACTTTCTATGATTTGAACCTCTCCTGTGAGTCCAGTTTTAGATTCCGATGCTTCACTTCAGGTTTATTGTATCCCTTGGACCTTCTTATTGACGATGAAACACAGAAATTGCAACCGAATTTAATACAAATGCCACAATGCCGACATAAGTACAAGAGGACGGACACTCTCACTTTCTATGATTTGAACCATTCCTGTGAGTCCAGTTTTAGATTCCGATGTTTCACTTCAGGTTTACTGTATCCCTTGGACCTTCTTATTGACGATGAAACACAGAAATTGCACCCGAATTTAATACAAATGACACAATGCCGACTTAAGTACAAGAGGACTGACACTCTCACTTTCTATGATTTGAACCTCTCCTGAGAGTCCAGTTTTAGATTCCGATGCTTCACTTCAGGTTTACTGTATCCCTTGGACCTTCTTATTGAAGAAGGAACACAGAAATTGCATTGGAATTAAATTCAAAATGTACAATGCCGACTCAAGTAAAAGAGGACTGACACTCTCACTTTCTATGATTTGGACCTCTCCTGTGAGTCCAGTTTCAGATTCCGATGCTTCACTCCAGGTTTACTGTATCCCTTGGACCTTCTTATTGACGATGAAACACAGAAATTGCTCCCCAATTTAATACAAAAGCACATTACCGACTCAAGTACAAGAGGAGTGACACTCTCACTTGCTATGATTCGAACCTTTCCTCTGAGTCCAGTTTTAGATTCCGATGCTTCGCTTCAGGTTTACTGTATCCCTTGGACCTTCTTATTGACGATGAAACACAGAAATTGCACCCGAATTTAATACAAATGACACAATGCCGACTTAAGTACAAGAGGACTGACACTCTCACTTTCTATGATTTGAACCTCTCCTGTGAGTCCAGTTTTAGATTCCGATGCTTCACTTCAGGTTTACTGTATCCCTTGGACCTTCTTCTTGACGATGAAACACAGAAATTGCATCCGAATTTAATACAAAAAGCAGAATGCTGACTTATGTAATAGAGGACAAACACTCTAACTTTCTATGATTTGAACCTCTCCTGTGAGTCCAGTTTTAGATTCCGATGCTTCACTTCAGGTTTACTGTATCCCTTGGACCTTCTTATTGACGATGAAACACAGAGTTTGCATCCGAATTTAATACAAAAGGCTCAATGCCGACTTATGTACAAGAGGACTGACACTTTAACTTTCTATGATTTGAACCCCTCCTTTGAGTCCAGTTTTAGATAACGATGCTTCACTTCTGGTTTACTGTATCCCTTGAACCTTCTTATTGACGACGAAACACAGAAATTGGATCCGAATTTAATCCTAAAGGCACAATGGCGACTTAAGTACAAGAGGACTCACACTCTCACTTTCAATGATTTGAACCTCTCCTGTGAGTCCAGTTTCAGATTCCGATGCTTCACTTCAGGTTTACTGTATACCTTGCAACTTCTTATTGACGATGAAACACAGAAATTGCATCGGAATTAAATTCAAAAGGCACAATGCCGACTTAAGTACAAGAGGACTGACACTCTCACTTTCTATGATTTGAACCTCTCCTGTGAGTCCAGTTTTAGATTCCGATGCTTCACTTTAGGTTTACTGTATACATTGCACCTTCCTATTGACGATGAAACACAGAAATTGCTTCCGAATTTAATACAAATGCCACAATGCCGACATAATTACAAGAGGACTGACACTCTCACTGTCTATGATTTGAACCTCTCCTGTGAGTGCAGTTTTAGATTCCGATGCTTCACTTCAGGTTTACTGTATACCTTGCACCTTCTTATTGACGATGAAACACAGAAATTGCATCCGAATTTAATACAAAAGGCACAATGCCGACTAAAGTACATGAGGACTGACATTCTAACTATCTATGATTTGAACCTCTCCTGTGAGTCCAGTTCTAGATTCCGATGCTCGCTTCAGGTTAATGTATCCCTTGGACCTTCTTATTGACGATGAAACACAGAAATTGCATCCGAATTTAATACAAATGCCACAAAGCCGACTTAAGTACAAGAGGACTGACACCCTCTCTTTCTATGATTTGAACATTTCCTGTGAGTCCAGTTTTCGATTCCGATGCTTCACTTTAGGTTTACTGTATACCTTGCACCTTCTTATTGACGATGAAACACAGAAATTGCTTCCGAATTTAATACAAATGCCACAATGCCGACTTAATTACAAGAGGACTGACACTCTCACTGTCTATGATTTGAACCTCTCCTGTGAGTCCAGTTTTAGATTCCGATGCTTCACTTCAGGTTTACTGTATACCTTGCACCTTCTTATTGACGATGAAACACAGAAATTGCATCCGAATTTAATACAAAAGGCACAATGCCGACTAAAGTACATGAGGACTAACATTCTAACTATCTATGATTTGAACCTCTCCTGTGAGTCCAGTTCTAGATTCCGATGCTCGCTTCAGGTTAATGTATCCCTTGGACTTTCTTATTGACGATGAAACACAGAAATTGCATCCGAATTTAATACAAATGCCACAAAGGCGACTTAAGTACAAGAGGACTGACACCCTCTCTTTCTATGATTTGAACATTTCCTGTGAGTCCAGTTTTCGATTCCGATGCTTCACTTCAGGTTTACTGTATCCCTTGGACCTTCTTATTGACGATGAAACACTGACATTGCACCTGAATTTAATACAAATAGCACAATGCCGACTTAAGTACAAGAGGACTGACATTTTCAATTTCTATGATTTGAACCTCTCCTGTGAGTCCAGTTTTAGATTCCGATGCATCACTTCAGGTTTACTGTATCCCTTGGACCTTCTTGTTGACGATGATACACAGAAATTGCATCGGAATTAAATTCGAAACTCACAATGCCGACTTAAGTTAAAGAGGACTGACACTCTCACTTTCTATGATTTGAACCTCTCCTGTGAGTCTAGTTTTAGATTCCGATGCTTCACTTCAGGTTTACTGTATCAGTTAGACCTTCTTATTGACGATGAAACACAGAAATTGCATCGGAATGAAATTAAAAAATCACAATGCCGACTTAAGTACAATAGGACTGACACTCTAACTTTCTATGATTTGAACCTCTCCTGTGTGTCCAGTTTTAGATTCCGATGCTTCACTTCAGTTTTACTGTATACCCTGCACCTTCTTATTGACTATGAAATACAGAAATTGCATCAGAATTACATTTAAAAGGCACAATGCCGACTTAAGTACAAGAGGACTGACACTCTCACTTTCTATGATTTGAACCTCTCCTGTGAGTCCAGTTTTAGATTCCGATGCTTCACTTCAGGTTTACTGTATCCCTTGAACCTTCTTATTGACGACGAAACACAAAAATTGGATCCGATTTTAATCCAAAAGGCACAATGGCGACATAAATACAAGAGGACTGACACTCTCACTTTCAATGGTTTGAACCTCTCCTGTGTGTCCAGTTTCAGATTCCGATGCTTCACTTCAGGTTTACTGAATACCTTGCAACTTCTTATTGACGATGAAACACAGAAATTGCATCGGAATGAAATTCAAAAGGCACAATGCCGACTTAAGTAAAAGAGGATTGACACTCTCACTTTCTATGATTTGAACCTCTCCTGTGAGTCCAGTTTTAGATTCCGAAGCTTCACTTCAGGTTTACTGTATCCCTTGGACCTTCTTATTGACGATGAAACACAGTGTTTGCATCCGAATTTAATACAAAAGGTACAATGCCGACTTAAGTACAAGATGGCTGACACTCTCACTTTCTATCATTTGAACCTCTCCTGTGAGTCCAGTTTTAGATTCCGATGCTTCACTTTAGGTTTACTGTATACCTTGCACCTTCTTATTGACGATGAAACACAGAAATTGCATCCTAATTTAATACAAAAGGCACAATGCCGACTTAAGTACAAGAGGACTGACATTCTAACTTTCTATGATTTGAACCTCTCCTGTGAGTCCAGTTTTAGATTCCGATGCTTCACTTCAGGTTTACAGTATCCCTTGGTCTTTCTTATTGACGATGAAACACAGAAATTGCATCCGAATGTAATACAAAAGGCACAATTCCGACTTAAGTACAATAGGACTGACATTATAACTTTCTATGATTTGAACCTCTCCAGTGAGACCAGTTTTAGATTCCGATGCTTCACTTCAGATTTACTGTATCCCTTGGACCTTCTTCTTGACGATGAAAGACAGAAATTGCATCCGAATTTAATACAAAAGGCACAATACCGACTTAAGTACAAGGGGAGTGACACTTTAACATTCTATGATTTGAATCTCTCCTGTGAGTCCAGTTTCAGATTCCGATGCGTCATATCAGGTTTACTGTATACCTTGCACCTTCTTATTGACGATGAAACACAGAAATTGCATCGGAATTAAATTCAAATGGCACAATGCCGACGTAAGTACAAGAGGACTGACATTCTCACTTTCTATGATATGAACCTCTCCTGTGAGTCCGGTTTTAGATTCCGATGCTTCACTTCAGGTTTACTGTATCCCTTGGACCTTCTTATTGACGATAAAACAATTAAATTGCGTCCGAATTTAATACAAAAGGCACACTACCGATTTAAGTACAAGAGGTGCGACACTCTAACTTTCTATGATTTGAACCTCTCCTGTGAGTCCAGTTTTAGATTCCGATGTTTAACTTCAGGTTTACTTATCCCTTGGACCTTCTCATTGACTAAGAAACACAGGAATTGCATCCGAGTTTAATTCAAATGGCACAATGCCGACTTAAGTACAAGAGGACTGACACTCTCTCTTTCTATGATTTGAACCTCTCCTGATAGTCCGGTTTTAAATTCCGATGCTTCAGTCCAGGTTTACTGTATACCTTGCACCTTCTTAATGACAATGAACATAGAATTTGCAACCGAATTTAATACAAAAGGTCCATTGCCGACTTAAGTACAAGAGGACTGACACTCTCACTTTCTATGATTTGAACCTCTCCTCTGAGTCCAGTTTCAGATTCCGATGCGTCAATTCAGGTTTACTATATCCCTTGGACCTTCTTATTGAGGATGAAACAAGAGAAATTGCATCCAAATTTAATACAAATGCCATAATGCCGACTTAAGTACAAGAGGACTGACACTGTCACTTTCTACGATTTGAACCTTTCTGTGAGTCCAGTTTTAGATTCCGATGCTTCACTTCTGGTTTACTGTATCCCTTGGACCTTCTTCTTGACGATGAAACACAGAAATCGCACCCGAATTTAATACAAATGGCACAATGCCGACTTAAGTACAAGAGGACTGACACTCTCACTTACTATGATTTGAACCTCTCCTGTGAGTCCAGTTTTAGATTCCGATGCTTCACTTCAGGTTTACTCTATCCCTTGGACCTTCTTATTGACGATGAAACACAGAAATTGCATCGGAATTAAATTCGAAACTCACAATGCCGACTTAAGTAAAAGAGGACTGACACTCTCACTTTCTATGATTTGAACCTCTCCTGTGTGTCCAGTTTTAGATTCCGACGCTTCACTTCAGGTTTACTGTATACCCTGCACCTTCTTATTGACGATGAAACACAGAAATTGCATCAGAATTAAATTTACAAGGCACAATGCCGACTTAAGTACAAGAGGGCTGACACTCTCACTTTCAATGATTTGAACCTCTCCTGTGAGTCCAGTTTTAGATTCCGATGCTTCACTTCAGGTTTACTGTATCCCTTGGTCCTTCTTATTGACGATGAAACACAGAGTTTGCATCCGAATTTAATACAAAAGGTAAAATGCCGTCTTAAGTACAAGAGGACTGACACACTAACTTTCCATGATTTGAACCCCTCCTGTGGGTCCAGTTTTAGATTACGATGCTTCACTTCAGGTTTACTGTATCCCTTGAACCTTCTTATTGACGACGAAACACAGAAATTGGATCCGAATTTAAACCAAAAGGCACAATGGCGACTAAAAAACAAGTGGACTGACACTCTCACATTCAATGATTTGAACCTCTCCTGTGAGTCCAGTTTCAGATTCCGATGCTTCACTTCAGGTTTACTGTATACCTTGCAACTTCTTATTGATGATGAAACACAGAAATATCATCGGAATTAAATTCAAAAGGCACAATTCCGACTTAAATGCAAGAGGACTGACACTCTCACTTTCTGTGATTTGAACCTCTCCTGTGAGTCCAGTTTTAGATTCAGAAGCTTCACTTTAGGTTTACTGTATACCTTGCACCTTCTTATTGACGATGAAACACAGAAATTGCATCCTAAATTAATACAAAAGGCACAATGCCGACTTAAATGCAAGAGGACTGACACTCTCACTTTCTGTGATTTGAACCTCTCCTGTGAGTCCAGTTTTAGATTCAGAAGCTTCACTTTAGGTTTACTGTATACCTTGCACCTTCTTATTGACGATGAAACACAGAAATTGCATCCTAAATTAATACAAAAGGCACAATGCCGACTTAAGTACAAGAGGACTGACATTCTAACTTTCTATGATTTGAACCCCTCCTGTGAGTCCAGTTTTAGATTCCGATGCTTCACTTCAGGTTTACAGTATCCCTTGGAGTTTCTTGTTGACGATGAACCACCGAAATTGCATCGGAATTAAATTCAAAAGGCACAATGCCGACTTAAGTACAAGAAGGCTGACACTCTCACTTTCTATCATTTGAACCTCTCCTGTGAGTCCAGTTTTAGATTCCGATGCTTCACTTTAGGTTTACTGTATACCTTGCACCCTCTTATTGACGATGAAACACAGAAATTGCATCCTAATTCAATACAAAAGTCACAATGCCGACTTAAGTACAAGAGGACTGACATTCTAACTTTCTATGATTTGAACCTCTCCTGTGAGTCCAGTTTTAGATTCCGATGCTTCACTTCAGGTTTACAGTATCCCTTGGACTTTCTTATTGACGATGATACACAGAAATTGCATCCGAATGTAATACAAATGGCACAATACCGACTTAAGTACAAGAGGAGTGACACTCTAACTTTCTATGATTTGAACCTCTCCTGTGAATCCAGTTTTAGATTCCGATGCTTCACTTCAGTTTTACTGTATACCTTTGACCATCTTATTGACGATGAAACACAGAAATTGCATCCTAATTTAATTCAAATGGCACAATGCCGACGTAAGTACAAGAGGACTGACATTCTCACTTTCTATGATATGAACCTCTCCTGTGAGTCCGGTTTTAGATTCCGATGCTTCACTTCAGGTTTACTGTATCCCTCGGACCTTCTTATTGACGATAAAACAAATAAATTGCGTCCGAATTTAATACAAAAGGCACACTACCGATTTAAGTACAAGAGGTGCGACACTCTAACGTTCTATGATTTGAACCTCTCCTGTGAGTCCAGTTTTAGATTCCGATGTTTAACTTCAGGTTTACTTATCCCTTGGACCTTCTCATTGACTAAGAAACACAGGAATTGCATCCGAGTTTAATTCAAATGGCACAATGCCGACTTAAGTACAAGAGGACTGACACTCACTCTTTCTATGATTTGAACCTCTCCTGATAGTCCGGTTTTAAATTCCGATGCTTCAGTCCAGGTTTACTGTATACCTTGCACCTTCTTATTGACGATGAACATAGAATTTGCAACCGAATTTAATACAAAAGGTACAATGCCGACTTAAGTACAAGAGGACTGACACTCTCACTATCTATGATTTGAACCTCTCCTGTGAGTCCAGTTTTAGATTCCGATGCTTCACTTCAGGTTTACTCTATCCCTTGGACCTTCTTATTGACGATGAAACACAGAAATTGCATCGGAATTAAATTCGAAACTCACAATGCCGACTTAAGTAAAAGAGGACTGACACTCTCACTTTCTATGATTTGAACCTATCCCGTGTGTCCAGTTTTAGATTCCGACGCTTCACTTCAGGTTTACTGTATACACTGCACCTTCTTATTGACGATGAAACACAGAAATTGCATCAGAATTAAATTTAAAAGGCACAATGCCGACTTAAGTACAAGAGGGCTGACACTCTCACTTTCTATGATTTGAACCTCTCCTGTGAGTCCAGTTTTAGATTCCGATGCTTCACTTCAGGTTTACTGTATCCCTTGGACCTTCTTATTGACGATGAAACACAGAGTTTGCATCCGAATTTAATACAAAAGGTACAATGCCGGCTTAAGTACAAGAGGACTGACACACTAACTTTCCATGATTTGAACCCCTCCTGTGAGTCCAGTTTTAGATTACGATGCTTCACTTCAGGTTTACTGTATCCCTTGAACCTTCTTATTGACGACGAAACACAGAAATTGGATCCGAATTTAAACCAAAAGGCACAATGGCGACTTAAAAACAAGTGGACTGACACTCTCACATTCAATGATTTGAACCTCTCCTGTGAGTCCAGTTTCAGATTCCGATGCTTCACTTCAGGTTTACTGTTTACCTTGCAACTTCTTATTGATGATGAAACACAGAAATATCATCGGAATTAAATTCAAAAGGCACAATGCCGACTTAAATACAAGAGGACTGACACTCTCACTTTCTATGATTTGAACCTCTCCTGTGAGTCCAGTTTTAGATTCCGATGCTTCACTTTAGGTTTACTGTATACCTTGCACCCTCTTATTGACGATGAAACACAGAAATTGCATCCTAATTCAATACAAAAGTCACAATGCCGACTTAAGTACAAGAGGACTGACATTCTAACTTTCTATGATTTGAACCTCTCCTGTGAGTCCAGTTTTAGATTCAGAAGCTTCACTTTAGGTTTACTGTATACCTTGCACCTTCTTATTGACGATGAAACACAGAAATTGCATCCTAATTTAATACTAAAGGCACAATGCCGACTTAAGTACAAGAGGACTGACATTCTAACTTTCTATGATTTGAACCTCTCCTGTGAGTCCAGTTTTAGATTCCGATGCTTCACTTCAGGTTTACAGTATCCCTTGGAGTTTCTTGTTGACGATGAACCACCGAAATTGCATCGGAATTAAATTCAAAAGGCACAATGCCGACTTAAGTACAAGAAGGCTGACACTCTCACTTTCTATCATTTGAACCTGTCCTGTGAGTCCAGTTTTAGATTCCGATGCTTCACTTTAGGTTTACTGTATACCTTGCACCCTCTTATTGACGATGAAACACAGAAATTGCATCCTAATTCAATACAAAAGTCACAATGCCGACTTAAGTACAAGAGGACTGACATTCTAACTTTCTATGATTTGAACCTCTCCTGTGAGTCCAGTTTTAGATTCCAATGCTTCACTTCAGGTTTACAGTATCCCTTGGACTTTGTTATTGACGATGATACACAGAAATTGCATCCGAATGTAATACAAATGGCACAATACCGACTTAAGTACAAGAGGAGTGACACTCTAACTTTCTATGATTTGAACCTCTCCTGTGAATCCAGTTTTAGGTTCCGATGCTTCACTTCAGGTTTACTGTATACCTTTGACCATCTTATTGACGATGAAACACAGAAATTGCATCCTAATTTAATACAAAAGGCACAATGCCGACTTAAGTACAAGAGGACTGACATTCTAACTTTGTATGATTTGAACCTCTCCTGTGAGTCCAGTATTAGATTCCGATGCTTCACTTCAGGTTTACAGTATGCCTTGGACTTTCTTGTTGACGATGAACCACCGAAATTGCATCGGAATTAAATTCAAAAGGCACAATGCCGACTTAAGTACAAGAAGGCTGACACTCTCACTTTCTATCATTTGAACCTCTCCTGTGAGTCCAGTTTTAGATTCCGATGCTTCACTTTATGTTTACTGTATACCTTGCACCTTCTGATTGACGGTGAAACACAGAAATTGCATTGGAATTTAATACAAAAGGCACAATGCCGACCTAAGTAAAAGAGGACTGACACTCTAACTTTCTATGATTTGAACCTCTCCTGTGTGTCCAGTTTTAGATTCCGATGCTTCACTTCAGGTTTACTGTATACCCTGCACCTTCTTATTGACTATGAAATACAGAAATTGCATCAGAATTAAATTTAAAAGGCGCAATGCCGACTTAAGTACTAGAGGACTGACACTCTCACTTTCTCTCCTGTGAGTCCAGTTTTAGATTCCGATGCTTCACTTCAGGTTTACTGTATCCCTTGGACCTTCTTATTGACGATGAAACACAGAGTTTGCTTCCGAATTTAATACAAAAGGTACAATGCCGACTTAAGTACAAGAGGACTGACACACTAACTTTCTATGATTTGAACCCCTCTTGTGAGTCTAGTTTTAGATTCCGATGCTTCACTTCAGGTTTACTGTATCCTTTGAACCTTCTTATTGACGACGAAACACAAAAATTGGATACGATTTTAATCCAAAAGGCACAATGGCGACATAAATACAAGAGGACTGACACTCTCACTTTCAATGGTTTGAACCTCTCCTGTGAGTCCAGTTTCAGATTCCGATGCTTCACTTCAGGTTTACTGAATACCTTGCAACTTCTTATAGACGATGAAACACAGATTTTGCATCGGAATTAAATTCAAAAGGCACAATGCCGACTTAAGTACAAGAGGACTGACACTCTCACTTTCTATGATTTGAACCTCTCCTGTGAGTCCAGTTTTAGATTCCGAAGCTTCACTTCAGGTTTACTGTATCCCTTGGACCTTCTTATTGACGATGAAACACAGTGATTGCATCCGAATTTAATACAAAAGGTACAATGCCGACTTAAATACAAGATGGCTGACACTCTCACTTTCTATCATTTGAACCTCTCCTGTGAGTCCAGTTTTAGATTCCGATGCTTCACTTTAGGTTTACTGTATACCTTGCACCTTCTTATTGACGATGAAACACAGAAATTGCATCCAAATTTAATACAAAAGGCACAATGCCGACTTAAGTACAATAGGACTGACATTATAACTTTCTATGATTTGAACCTCTCCAGTGAGACCAGTTTTAGATTCCGATGCTTCACTTAAGATTTACTGTATCCCTTGGACCTTCTTATTGACGATGAAAGACAGAAATTGCATCCGAATTTAATACAAAAGGCACAATACCGACTTAAGTACAAGGGGAGTGACACTTTAACATTCTATGATGTGAATCTCTCCTGTGAGTCCAGTTTCAGATTCCGATGCGTCATATCAGGTTTACTGTATACCTTGCACCTTCTTATTGACGATGAAACACAGATATTGCATCGGAATTAAATTCAAAAGGCACAATGCCGACGTAAGTACAAGAGGACTGACATTGTCACTTTCTATGATTTGAACCTCTCCTGTGAGCCCGGTTTTAGATTCCGATGCTTCACTTCAGGTTTACTGTATCCCTTGGATCTTCTTATTGACGATAAAACAAATAAATTGCGTCCGAATTTAATACAAAAGGCACACTACCGATTTAAGTACAAGAGGTGCGACACTCTAACTTTCTATGATTTGAACCTCTCCTGTGAGTCCATTTTTAGATTCCGATGTTTAACTTCAGGTTTACTTATCCCTTGGACCTTCTCATTGACTAAGAAACACAGGAATTGCATCCGAGTTTAATTCAAATGGCACAATGCCGACTTAAGTACAAGAGGACTGACACTCTCTCTTTCTATGATTTGAACCTCTCCTGATAGTCCGGTTTCAAATTCCGATGCTTCAGTCCAGGTTTACTGTATACCTTGCACCTTCTTATTGACGATGAACATAGAATTTGCAACCGAATTTAATACAAAAGGTACAATGCCGACTTAAGTACAAGAGGACTGACACTCTCACTTTCTATGATTTGAACCTCTCCTCTGAGTCCAGTTTCAGATTCCGATGCGTCAATTCAGGTTTACTGTATCCCTTGGACTTTCTTATTGACGATGAAACACAGAAATTGCATCCGAATGTAATACAAATGGCACAATACCGACTTAAGTACAAGAGGACTGACACTCTCACTTTCTATGATTTGAACCTCTCCTGTGAGTCCAGTTTTAGATTCCGATGCTTCACTTCAGGTTTACTCTATCCCTTGGACCTTCTTATTGACGATGAAACACAGAAATTGCATCCGAATTTAATACAAATGCCACAAAGCCGACTTAAGTACAACAGGACTGACACCCTCACTTTCTATGATTTGACCATTTCCTGTGAGTCCAGTTTTAGATTCCGATGCTTCACATCAGGTTTACTGTATCCCTTGGACCTTCTTATTGACGATGAAACACTGACATTGCACCAGAATTCAATACATTGGGCACAATGCCGACTTAAGTACAAGAGGACTGACACTTTCACTTTCTATGATTTGAACCTCTCCTGTGAGTCCAGTTTTAGATTCCGATGCTTCACTTCAGGTTTACTGTATCCCTTGGACCTTCTTATTGACGATGAAACACAGAAATTGCATCGGAATTAAATTCGAAACTCACAATGCCGACATAAGTAAAAGAGGACTGACACTCCCACTTTCTATGATTTGAACCTCTCCTGTGTGTCCAGTTTTAGATTCCGACGCTTCGCTTCAGGTTTACTGTTTACCCTGCACCTTCTCTTTGACGATGAAACACAGAAATTGCATCAGAATTACATTTAAAAGGCACAATGCCGACTTAAGTACAAGAGGACTGACACTCTCACTTTCTATGATTTGAACCTCTCCTGTGAGTCCAGTTTTCGATTCCGATGCTTCACTTCAGGTTTACTGTATCTCTTGGACCTTCTTATTGACGATGAAACACAGAGTTTGCATCCGAATTTAATACAAAAGGTACAATGCCGACTTAAGTACAAGAGTACTGACACACTAACTTTCCATGATTTGAACCCCTCCTGTGAGTCCAGTTTTAGATTACGATGCTTCACTTCAGGTTTACTGTATCCCATGAACCTTCTTATTGACGACGAAACACAGAAATTGGATCCGAATTTAATCCAAAAGGCACAATGGCGACTTAAAAACAAGAGGACTGACACTCTCACATTCAATGATTTGAATCTCTCCTGTGAGTCCAGTTTCAGATTCCGATGCTTCACTTCAGGTTTACTGTATACCTTGCAACTTCTTATTGATGATGAAACACAGAAATATCATCGGAATTAAATTCAAAAGGCACAATGCCGACTTAAATACAAGAGGACTGACACTCTCACTTTCTATGATTTGAACCTCTCCTGTGAGTCCAGTTTTAGATTCCGATGCTTCACTTTAGGGTTACTGTATACCTTGCACCTTCTTATTGACGATGATACACAGAAATTGCATCCTAATTCAATACAAAAGGCACAACGCCGACTTAAGTACAAGAGGACTGACATTCTAACTTTCTATGATTTGAACCTCTCCTGTGAGTCCAGTTTTAGATTCCGATGCTTCACTTCAGGTTTACAGTATCCCTTGGACTTTCTTATTGACGATGATACACAGAAATTGCATCCGAATGTAATACAAATGGCACAATACCGACTTAACTACAAGAGGAGTGACACTCTAACTTTCTATGATTTGAACCTCTCCTGTGAATCCAGTTTTAGATTCCGATGCTTCACTTCAGGTTTACTGTATACCTTTGACCATCTTATTGACGATGAAACACAGAAATTGCATCCTAATTTAATACAAAAGGCACAATGCCGACTTAAGTACAAGAGGACTGACATTCTAACTTTGTATGATTTGAACCTCTCCTGTGAGTCCAGTTTTAGTTTCCGATGCTTCACTTCAGGTTTACAGTATCCCTTGGACTTTCTTGTTGACGATGAACCACCGAAATTGCATCGGAATTAAATTCAAAAGGCACAATGCCGACTTAAGTACAAGAAGGCTGACACTCTCACTTTCTATCATTTGAACCTCTCCTGTGAGTCCAGTTTTAGATTCCGATGCTTCACTTTAGGTTTACTGTATACCTTGCACCTTCTGATTGACGATGAAACACAGAAATTGCATTGGAATTTAATACAAAAGGCACAATGCCGACCTAAGTAAAAGAGGACTGACACTCTAACTTGCCATGATTTGAACCTCTCCAGTGAGTCCAGTTTTAGATTCCGATGCTTCACTTAAGGTTTACTGTATCCCTTGGACTTTCTTATTGACGATGAAAGTCAGAAATTGCATCCGAATTTAATACAAAAGGCACAATACCGACTTAAGTACAAGGGGAGTGACACTTTAACATTCTATGATTTGAATCTTTCCTGTGAGTCCAGTTTCAGATTCCGATGCGTCATATCATGTTTAATGTATACCTTGCACCTTCTTATTGACGATGAAACACAGAAATTGCATCGGAATTAAATTCAAAAGGCACACTACCGACTTAAGTACAAGAGGAGCGACACTCTAACTTTCTATGATTTGAACCTTTCCTGTGAGTCCAGTTTCAGATTCCGATGCTTCACTTCTGGTTTACTGTATCCCTTGGACCTTCTTATTGACGATGAAACACAGAAATCGCACCCGAATTTAATACAAATGGCACAATGCCGACTTAAGTACAAGAGGACTGACACTCTCACTTTCTATGATTTGAACCTCTCCTGTGAGTCCAGTTTTAGATTCCGTGCTTCACTTCAGGTTTACTGTATCCCTTGGACCTTCTTATTGACGATGAAACACAGAGTTTGCATCCGAATTAAATACAAAAGGCACAACGCCGACTTCAGTACAAGAGGACTGACACTCTAACTTTCTATGATTTGAACCCATCCTGTGAGTCCAGTTTTAGATTCCGATGCTTCACTTCAGGTTTACTGTATCCGATTGACCTTCTTATTGACGATGAAACACAGAAATTGGATCCGAATTTAATACAAAAGGCACAATGCCGACTTAAGTACAAGAGGACTGACATTCTAACTTTCTATGATTTGAACCTCTCCTGTGAGTCCAGTTTTAGATTCAGATGCTTCACTTCAGGTTTATTGTATACCTTGCACCTTCTGATTGACGATGAAACACAGAAATTGCATCGGAATTTAATACAAAATGCACAATGCCGACCTAAGTAAAAGAGGACTGACACTCTAACTTTCTATGATTTGAACCTCTCCAGTGAGTCCAGCTTTCGATTCCGATGCTTCACTAAAGGTTTACTGTATCACTTGTACCTTCTTATTGTCGATGAAACACAGAAATTGCATCGGAAATAAATTCAAAATGCTCAATGCCGGCTTAAGTACAACAGGACTGACACTCTCACTTTCTATGATTTGAACCACTCCTGTGTGTCCAGTTTTAGATTCCGATGCTTCACTTCAGGTTCACTGTATCCCTTGGACCTTCTTATTGACGTTGAAACACAGAAATTGCGCCCGAATTTAATACAAATGCCACAATGCCGACTTAATTACAAGAGGTCTGACACTCTCACTGTCTATGATTTGAACCTCCCCTGTGAGTCCAGTTTTATATTCCGATGCTTCACTTCAGGTTTACTGTATACCTAGCACCTTCTTATTGCCGATGAAACACAGAAATTGCATCCGAATTTAATACAAAAGGCACAATGCCGACTAAAGTACATGAGGACTGACATTCTAACTATCTTTGATTTGAACCTCTCCTGTGAGACCAGTTCTAGATTCCGATGCTCGCCTCAGGTTAATGTATCCCTTGGACCTTCTTATTGACGATGAAACACAGACATTGCACCCGAATTTAATACAAAAGGCACAATACCGACTCATGTACAAGAGGAGTGACACTCTAACTATCTATGATTTGAACTTGTCCTGTGAGTCCAGTTTTAGATTCCGATGCTTCACTTCAGATTACTGTATCCCTTGGACCTTCGTATTGACGATGAAACACTGACATTGCACCTGAATTTAATACATATGGCACAATGCCGACTTAAGTACAAGAGGACAGACACTTTCACTTTCTATGATTTGAACCTCTCCTGTGAGTCCAGTTTCAGATTCCGATGCTTCACTTCAGGTTTACTGTATCCCTTGGACCTTCTTATTGACGATGAAACACAGAAATTGCATCAGAATTACATTTAAAAGGCACAATGCCGACTTAAGTACAAGAGGACTGACACTCTCACTTTCTATGATTTGAACCTCTCCTGTGAGTCCAGTTTTCGATTCCGATGCTTCACTTCAGGTTTACTGTATCTCTTGGACCTTCTTATTGACGATGAAACACAGAGTTTGCATCCGAATTTAATACAAAAGGTACAATGCCGACTTAAGTACAAGAGTACTGACACACTAACTTTCCATGATTTGAACCCCTCCTGTGAGTCCAGTTTTAGATTACGATGCTTCACTTCAGGTTTACTGTATCCCATGAACCTTCTTATTGACGACGAAACACAGAAATTGGATCCGAATTTAATCCAAAAGGCACAATGGCGACTTAAAAACAAGAGGACTGACACTCTCACATTCAATGATTTGAATCTCTCCTGTGAGTCCAGTTTCAGATTCCGATGCTTCACTTCAGGTTTACTGTATACCTTGCAACTTCTTATTGATGATGAAACACAGAAATATCATCGGAATTAAATTCAAAAGGCACAATGCCGACTTAAATACAAGAGGACTGACACTCTCACTTTCTATGATTTGAACCTCTCCTGTGAGTCCAGTTTTAGATTCCGATGCTTCACTTTAGGTTTACTGTATACCTTGCACCTTCTTATTGACGATGATACACAGAAATTGCATCCTAATTCAATACAAAAGGCACAACGCCGACTTAAGTACAAGAGGACTGACATTCTAACTTTCTATGATTTGAACCTCTCCTGTGAGTCCAGTTTTAGATTCCGATGCTTCACTTCAGGTTTACAGTATCCCTTGGACTTTCTTATTGACGATGATACACAGAAATTGCATCCGAATGTAATACAAATGGCACAATACCGACTTAACTACAAGAGGAGTGACACTCTAACTTTCTATGATTTGAACCTCTCCTGTGAATCCAGTTTTAGATTCCGATGCTTCACTTCAGGTTTACTGTATACCTTTGACCATCTTATTGACGATGAAACACAGAAATTGCATCCTAATTTAATACAAAAGGCACAATGCCGACTTAAGTACAAGAGGACTGACATTCTAACTTTGTATGATTTGAACCTCTCCTGTGAGTCCAGTTTTAGATTCCGATGCTTCACTTCAGGTTTACAGTATCCCTTGGACTTTCTTGTTGACGATGAACCACCGAAATTGCATCGGAATTAAATTCAAAAGGCACAATGCCGACTTAAGTACAAGAAGGCTGACACTCTCACTTTCTGTCATTTGAAGCTCTCCTGTGAGTCCAGTTTTAGATTCCGATGCTTCACTTTAGGTTTACTGTATACCTTGCACCTTCTGATTGACGATGAAACACAGAAATTGCATTGGAATTTAATACAAAAGGCACAATGCCGACCTAAGTAAAAGAGGACTGACACTCTAACTTGCCATGATTTGAACCTCTCCAGTGAGTCCAGTTTTAGATTCCGATGCTTCACTTAAGGTTTACTGTATCCCTTGGACTTTCTTATTGACGATGAAAGTCAGAAATTGCATCCGAATTTAATACAAAAGGCACAATACCGACTTAAGTACAAGGGGAGTGACACTTTAACATTCTATGATTTGAATCTTTCCTGTGAGTCCAGTTTCAGATTCCGATGCGTCATATCATGTTTAATGTATACCTTGCACCTTCTTATTGACGATGAAACACAGAAATTGCATCGGAATTAAATTCAAAAGGCACACTACCGACTTAAGTACAAGAGGAGCGACACTCTAACTTTCTATGATTTGAACCTTTCCTGTGAGTCCAGTTTCAGATTCCGATGCTTCACTTCTGGTTTACTGTATCACTTGGACCTTCTTATTGACGATGAAACACAGAAATCGCACCCGAATTTAATACAAATGGCACAATGCCGACTTAAGTACAAGAGGACTGACACTCTCACTTTCTATGATTTGAACCTCTCCTGTGAGTCCAGTTTTAGATTCCGTGCTTCACTTCAGGTTTACTGTATCCCTTGGACCTTCTTATTGACGATGAAACACAGAGTTTGCATCCGAATTAAATACAAAAGGCACAACGCCGACTTCAGTACAAGAGGACTGACACTCTAACTTTCTATGATTTGAACCCATCCTGTGAGTCCAGTTTTAGATTCCGATGCTTCACTTCAGGTTTACTGTATCCGATTGACCTTCTTATTGACGATGAAACACAGAAATTGGATCCGAATTTAATACAAAAGGCACAATGCCGACTTAAGTACAAGAGGACTGACATTCTAACTTTCTATGATTTGAACCTCTCCTGTGAGTCCAGTTTTAGATTCAGATGCTTCACTTCAGGTTTATTGTATACCTTGCACCTTCTGATTGACGATGAAACACAGAAATTGCATCGGAATTTAATACAAAATGCACAATGCCGACCTAAGTAAAAGAGGACTGACACTCTAACTTTCTATGATTTGAACCTCTCCAGTGAGTCCAGCTTTCGATTCCGATGCTTCACTAAAGGTTTACTGTATCACTTGTACCTTCTTATTGTCGATGAAACACAGAAATTGCATCGGAAATAAATTCAAAATGCTCAATGCCGGCTTAAGTACAACAGGACTGACACTCTCACTTTCTATGATTTGAACCACTCCTGTGTGTCCAGTTTTAGATTCCGATGCTTCACTTCAGGTTCACTGTATCCCTTGGACCTTCTTATTGACGTTGAAACACAGAAATTGCGCCCGAATTTAATACAAATGCCACAATGCCGACTTAATTACAAGAGGTCTGACACTCTCACTGTCTATGATTTGAACCTCCCCTGTGAGTCCAGTTTTATATTCCGATGCTTCACTTCAGGTTTACTGTATACCTAGCACCTTCTTATTGCCGATGAAACACAGAAATTGCATCCGAATTTAATACAAAAGGCACAATGCCGACTAAAGTACATGAGGACTGACATTCTAACTATCTTTGATTTGAACCTCTCCTGTGAGACCAGTTCTAGATTCCGATGCTCGCCTCAGGTTAATGTATCCCTTGGACCTTCTTATTGACGATGAAACACAGACATTGCACCCGAATTTAATACAAAAGGCACAATACCGACTCATGTACAAGAGGAGTGACACTCTAACTATCTATGATTTGAACTTGTCCTGTGAGTCCAGTTTTAGATTCCGATGCTTCACTTCAGATTACTGTATCCCTTGGACCTTCGTATTGACGATGAAACACTGACATTGCACCTGAATTTAATACATATGGCACAATGCCGACTTAAGTACAAGAGGACAGACACTTTCACTTTCTATGATTTGAACCTCTCCTGTGAGTCCAGTTTCAGATTCCGATGCTTCACTTCAGGTTTACTGTATCCCTTGGACCTTCTTATTGACGATGAAACACAGAAATTGCATCGGAATTAAATTCGAAACTCACAATGCCAACTTAAGTAAAAGAGGACTGACACTCTCACTTTCTATGATCTGAACCTCTCCTGTGAGTCCAGTTTTAGATTCCGATGCTTCACTTCAGGTTTACTGTATCACTTAGACCTTCTTATTGACGATGAAACACAGAAATTGCATCCGAATTAAATTCAAAAATCACAATGCCAACTTAAGTACAAGAGGACTGACACTCTAACTTTCTATGATTTGAACCTCTCCTGTGTGTCCAGTTTTAGATTCCGTTGCTTCACTTCAAGTTTACTGTATACCCTGCACTTTCTTATTGACGATGAAACACAGAAATTGCATCGGAATTACATTTAAAAGGCACAATGCCGACTTAAGTACAAGAGGACTGACACTCTCTCTTTCTATGATTTGAACCTCTCCTGTGAGTCCAGTTTTAGATTCCGATGCTTCACTTCAGGTTTACTGTATCCCTTGGACCTTCTTATTGACGACGAAACAGAGAAATTGGATCCGAATTTAATCCAAAAGGCACAATGGCGACTTAAATACAAGACGACTGACACTCTCACATTCAATGATTTGAACCTCTCCTGTGAGTCCAGTTTCAGATTACGATGCTTCACTTCAGGTTGACTGTATACCTTGCAACTTCTTATTGACGATGAAACACAGAAATTGCATCGGAATTAAATTCAGAAGGCACAATGCCGACTTAAGTACAAGAGGACTGACACTCTCACTTTCTTTGATTTGAACCTCTCCTGTGAGTCCAGTTTTAGATTCAGAAGCTTCACTTTAGGTTTACTGTATACCTTGCACCTTCTTATTGACGATGAAACACAGAAATTGCATCCTAATTTAATACAAAAGGCACAATGCCGACTTAAGTACAAGAGGACTGACATTCTAACTTTCTATGATTTGAACCTCTCCTGTGAGTCCAGTTTTAGATTCCGATGCTTCACTTCAGGTTTACAGTATCCCTTGGACTTTCTTGTTGACGATGAACCACCGAAATTGCATCGGAATTAAATTCAAAAGGCACAATGCCGACTTAAGTACAAGAAGGCTGACACTCTCTATTTTTTTCTATCATTTGAACCTCTCCTGTGAGTCCAGTTTTAGATTCTGATGCTTCACTTTAGGTTTACTGTATACCTTGCACATTCTTATTGACGATGAAACACAGAAATTGCATCCTAATTTAATACAAAAGGCACAATGCCGACTTAAGTACAAGAGGACTGACATTCTAACTTTCTATGATTTGAACCTCTCCTGTGAGTCCAGTTTTAGATTCCGATGCTTCACTTCAGGTTTACAGTATCCCTTGGACTTTCTTATTGACGATGAAACACAGAAATTGCATCCGAATGTAATACAAATGGCACAATACCGACTTAAGTACAAGAGGAGTGACACTCTAACTTTCTATGATATGAACCTCTCCTGTGAGTCCAGTTTTAGATTCCGATGCTTCAGTTCAGGTTTACTGTATACCTTTGACCATCTTATTGACGATGAAACACAGAAATTTTATCCGAATTTAATACAAATGGCACAATGCCGACTTAAGTACAAGAGGACTAACACTCTCACTCTCTATGATTTGAACCTCTCCTGTGAGTCCACTTTTAGATTCTGATGCTTCAATTCAGGTTTACTGTATACCTTGCACCTTCTGATTGACGATGAAACACAGAAATTGCATCGGAATTTAATACAAAAGGCACAATGCCGTCCTAAGTAAAAGAGGACTGACACTCTAACTTTCCATGATTTGACCCTCTCCAGTGAGTCCAGTTTTAGATTCCGATGCTTCACTTAAGGTTTACTGTATCCCTTGGACTTTCTTATTGACGATGAAATACAGAAATTGCATCCGAATTTAATACAAAAGGCACAATACCGACTTAAGTACAAGGGGAGTGACACTTTAACATTCTATGATTTGAATCTCTCCTGTGAGTCCAGTTTCAGATTCCGATGCGTCATATCAGGTTTAATGTATACCTTGCACCTTCTTATTGACGATGAAACACAGAAATTGAATCGGAATTAAATTCAAAAATCACACTACCGCCTTAAGTACAAGAGGAGCGACACTCTAACTTTCTATGTTTTGAACCTTTCCTGTGAGTCCAGTTTCAGATTCCGATGCTTCACTTCTGGTTTACTGTATCCCTTGGACCTTCTTCTTGACGATGAAACACAGAAATCGCACCCGAATTTAATACAAATGGCACAATGCCGACTTAAGTACAAGAGGACTGACACTCTCACTTTCTATGATTTGGACCTCTCCTGTGAGTCCAGTTTTAGATTCCGATGCTTCACTTCAGGTTTACTGTATCCGATTGACCTTCTTATTGACGATGAAACACAGAAATTGGATCCGAATTTAATACAAAATGCACAATGCCGACTTAAGTACAAGAGGACTGACATTCTAACTTTCTATGATATGAATCTCTCCTGTGAGTCCAGTTTTAGTTTCCGATGCTTTACTTCATGTTTACTGTATCCCTTGGACCTACTTATTGTCGATGAAACACAGAAATTGCATCGGAATTTAATTCAAACGGCACAATGCCGAACTATGTAGAAGAGGACTGACACTCTCACTTCCTATTATTTGAACCTCTCCTGTGAGTCCAGTTTTAGATTGCGATGCTTCACTTCAGGTTTACTGTATACCTTGCACCTTCTTATTGTCGATGAAACACAGAAATTGCATCGGAAATAAATTCAAAATGCTCAATGCCGGCTTAAGTACAACAGGACTGACACTCTCACTTTCTATGATTTGAACCACTCCTGTGAGTCCAGCTTTAGATTCGGATGCTTCACTTCAGATTTGATGTATCCCTTTGACCTTCTTACTGACGATGAAACACAAAGTTTACAACCGAATTTAATACAAAGGTACAATGCCGACTTAAGTACAAGAGGACCGACACTCTCACTTTCTATGATTTGAACCTCTCTTGTGAGTCCAGTTTTGGATTCCGATGCTTCACTTCAGGTTCACTGTATCCCTTGGACCTTCTTATTGACGTTGAAACACAGAAATTGCTCCCGAATTTAATACAAATGCCACAATGCCGACTTAATTACAAGAGGTCTGACTCTCTCACTGTCTATGATTTGAATCTCTCCTGTGAGTCCAGTTGTAAATTCCGATGCTTCACTTCAGGTTTACTGTGTACCTTGCACCTTCTTATAGTCGATGAAACACAGAAATTGCATCGGAAATAAATTCAAAATGCTCAATGCCGGTTTAAGTACAACAGGACCGACACTCTCACTTTCTATGATTTGAACCTCTCCTGTGAGTCCAGTTTTAGATTCCGATGCTTCACTTCAGGTTTACTGTATCCCTTGGACCTTCTTATTGACGATGAAACACAGAAATTGCACCCGAATTTAATACAAATGCCACAAAGCCGACTTAAGTACAAGAGGACTGACACCCTCACTTTCTATGATTTGAACATTTCCTGTGAATCCAGTTTTAGATTCCGATGCTTCACTTCAGGTTTACTGTATCCCTTGGACCTTCGTATTGACGATGAAACACTGACATTGCACCTGAATTTAATACAAATGGCACAATGCCGACTTAAGTACAAGAGGACTGACACTTTCACTTTCTACGATTTGAACCTCTCCTGTGAGTCCAGTTTTAGATTCCGATGCTTCACTTCAGGTTTACTGTATCCCTTGGACCTTCTTATTGACGATGAAACACAGAAATTTCATCGGAATTAAATTCGAAACTCACAATGCCGACTTAAGTAAAAGAGGACTGACACTCTCACTTTCTATGATTTGAACCTCTCCTGTGAGTCCAGTTTTAGATTCCGATGCTTCACTTCAGGTTTACTGTATCACTTAGACCTCCGTATTGACGATGAAACACAGAAATTGCATCGGAATTAAATTCAAAAATCACAATGCCAACTTAAGTACAAGAGGACTGACACTCTAACTTTCTATGATTTGAACCTCTCCTGTGTGTCCAGTTTTAGATTCCGATGCTTCACTTCAGGTTTACTGTATACCCTGCATTTTCTTATTGACGATGAAACACAGAAATTGCATCGGAATTAAATTTAAAAGTCACAATGCCGACTTAAGTACAAGAGGACTGACACTCTCACTTTCTATGATTTGAACCTCTCCTGTAAGTCCAGTTTTAGATTCCGATGCTTCACTTCAGGTTTACTGTATCCCTTGGACCTTCTTATTGACGATGAAACACAGAGTTTGCATCCGAATTTAATACAAAAGGTACAATGCCGACTTAAGTACAAGAGGACTGACACACTAACTTTCTATGATTTGAACCCCTTCTGTGAGTCCAGTTTTAGATTCCGATGCTTCACTTCAGGTTTACTGTATCCCTTGAACCTTCTTATTGACGACGAAACACAGAAATTAGATACGAATTTAATCCAAAAGGCACAATGGCGACTTAAATACAAGAGGACTGACACTCTCACATTCAATGATTTGAACCTCTCCTGTGAGTCCAGTTTCAGATTCCGATGCTTCTCTTCAGGTTTACTGTATACCTTGCAACTTCTTATTGACGATGAAACACAGAAATTGCATCGGAATTAAATTCAAAAGGCACAATGCCGACTTAAGTACAAGAGGACTGACACTCTCACTTTCTATGTTTTGAACCTCTCCTGTGAGTCCAGTTTTAGATTCCGAAGCTTCACTTCAGGTTTACTGTATCCCTTGGACCTTCTTATTGACGATGAAACACAGTGTTTGCATCCGAATTTAATACAAAAGGTACAATGCCGACTTAAGTACAAGAAGGCTGACACTCTCACTTTCTATCATTTGCACCTCTCCTGTGAGTCCAGTTTTAGATTCCGATGCTTCACTTTAGGTTTACTATATACCTTGCACCTTCTTATCGACGATGAAACACAGAAATTGCATCCTAATTAAATACAAAAGGCACAATGCCGACTTAAGTACAAGAGGACTGACATTCCAACTTTCTATGATTTGAACCTCTCCTGTGAGTCCAGTTTTAGATTCCGATGCTTCACTTCAGGTTTACAGTATCCCTTGGAATTTCTTATTGACGATGAAACACAGAAATTGCATCCGAATGTAATACAAATGGCACAATACGGACTTAAGTACAAGAGGAGTGACACTCTATCTTTCTATGATTTCAACCTCTCCTGTGAGTCCAGTTTTAGATTCCGATGCTTCACTTCAGGTTTACTGTATACCTTTGACCATCTTATTGACGATGAAACACAGAAATTTTATCCGAATTTAATACAAATGCCACAATGCCGACTTAAGTATAACAGGACTAACACTCTCACTCTCTATGATTTGAACCTCTCCTGTGAGTCCACTTTTAGATTCTGATGCTTCACTTCAGGTATACTGTATACCTTGCACCTTCTGATTGACGATGAAACACAGAAATTGCATCGGAATTTAAAACAAAAGGCACAATGCCGACCTAAGTAAAAGAGGACTGACACTCAAACTTTCTATGATTTGAACCTCTCCAGTGAGTCCAGTTTTAGATTCCGATGCTTCACTTAAGGTTTACTGTATCCCTTGGACCTTCTTATTGACGTTGAAAGACAGAAATTGCATCTGAATTTAACACAAAAGGCACAATACCGACTTAAGTACAAGGGGAGTGACACTTTAACATTATGTGATTTGAATCTCTCCTGTGAGTCCACTTTTAGATTCCGAAGCTTCACTTCATGTTTACTGTATCCCTTGGACATACTTATTGACGAAGAAACACAGAAATTGCAACGGAATTTAATTCAAATGCACAACGCCAACCTAAGTAGAAGAGGACTGACACTCTCACTTTCTATGATTTGAACCTCTCCTCTGAGTCCAGTTTCAGATTCCGATGCGTCATATCAGGTTTACTGTATAACTTGCACCTTCTTATTGACGATGAAACACAGAAATTGCATCGGAATTAAATTCAAAAGGCACAATGCCGACTTAAGTACAAGAGGACTGACATTCTCACTTTCGATGATTTGAACCTCTCCTGTGAGTCCGGTTTTTGATTCCGATGCTCACTTCAGGTTTACTGTATCCCTTGGACTTTCTTATTGACGATAAAACACATAAATTGCGTCCGAATTTAATACAAAAGGCACAATACCGACTTAAGTACAAGAGGAGCGAATCTCTAACTTTCTATGATTTGAACCTCTCCTGTGAGTTCAGTTTTAGATTCCGATGTTTAACTTCAGGTTTACTTATACCTTACACCTTATTATTGACTATGAAACACAGGAATTGCATCCGAGTTTAACACAAATGGCACAATGCCGACTTAAGTACAAGAGGACTGACACTCTCTCTTTCTATGATTTCAACCTCTCCTGATAGTCCGGTTTTAAATTCAGATGCTTCACTCCAGGTTTACTGTATACCTTGCACCTACTTATTGACGATGAACATAGAATTTGCATCCGAATTTAATACAAAAGGTACAATGCCGACTTAAGTACAAGAGGACTGACACTCTCACTTTCTATGATTTGAACCTCTCCTCTGAGTCCAGTTTCAGATTCCGATGCGTCAATTCAGGTTTACTGTATCCCTTGGACTTTCTCAATGACGATGAAACACAGAAATTGCATCCGAATGTAATACAAATGGCTCAATAGCGACTTAAGTACAAGAGGAGTGACACTCTAACTTTGTATGATTTGAACCTCTCCTGTGAGGTCAGTTTTAGATTCCGCAGCTTCACTTCAGGTTTACTATATCCCTTGGACCTTCTTATTGACGATGAAACACTGAAATTGCATCGGAATTTAATACAAATGCCACAATGCCGACTTAAGTACAAGAAGACTGACACTGTCACTTTCTATGATTCGAAACTTTCCTGTGAGTCCAGTTTTAGATTCCAATGCTTCACTACTAGTTTACTGTATCCCTTGGACCTTCTTATTGACGATGAAACACAGAAATCGCACCCGAAATTAACACAAATGGCACAATGCCGACTTAAGTACTAGAGGACTGACACTCTCACTTTCTATGATTTGAACCTCTCCTGTGAGTCCAGTTTTAGATTCCGATCCTTAACTTCAGGTTTACTGTATCCCTTGGACCTTCTTATTGACAATGAAACACAGAGTTTGCATCCGAATTTAATACAAAAGGCACAATGCCGATTTAAGTACAAGAGGACTGACACTCTCACTTTCTATTATTTGAACCTCTCCTGTGAGTCCAGTTTTAGATTCCGATGCTTCACTTCAGGTTTACTGTATCCGATGGACCTTCATATTGACGATGAAACAAAGAAATTGGATCCGAATTTAATACAAAAGGCACAATGCCGACTTCAGTACAAGAGGACTGACATTCTAACTTTCTATGATTTGGACCTCTCCTGTGAGTCCAGTTTTAGATTCCGATGCTTCACTTCAGGTTTACTGAATACCATGCACCTTCTGATTGACGATGAAACATAGAAATTGCATCGGAATTTAATACAAAATGCAAAATGCCGACTTCAGTAAAAGACGACTGACACTCTAACTTTCTATGATTTGAACCTCTCCTGTGAGTCCAGTTATAGATTCCGATGCTTCACTTCAGGTTTACTGTATACCTTGCACCCTCTTATTGTCGATGAAACACAGAAATTGCATCGGAAATAAATTCAAAATGCTCAATGCCGGCTTAAGTACAACAGGACTGACACTCTCACTTTCAATGATTTGAACCACTCCTGTGAGTCCTGTTTTAGATTCGGATGCTTCACTTCAGGTTTACTGTATACCTTGCACCTTCTTATTGACGATGAAACACAGAAATTGCATCCGAATTTAATACAAAAGATACAATGCCGACTAAAGTACAGGAGGACTGACATTCTAACTATCTATGATTTGAACCTCTCCTGTGAGTCCAGTTCTAGACTCCGATGCTCGCTTCAGGTTACTGTATCCCTTGGACCTTCTTATTGACGATGAAACACAGAAATTGCACCCGAATTTAATACAAAAGGCACAATACCGACTTTAGTACAAGAGGAGTGACACTCTAACTTTCTATGAATTGAATCTCTCCTGTGAGTCCAGTTTTAGATTCCGATGCTTCACTTCAGGTTTACTGTATCCCTTGGACCTTCTTAATGACGATGAAACAGAAATTGCATCCGAATTTAATACAAATGCCACAAAGCCGACTTAAGTACAAGAGGACTGACACCCTCACTTTCTATGATTTGAACATTTCCTGTGAGTCCAGTTTTAGATTCCGATGCTTCACTTCAGGTTTACTGTATCCCTTGGACCTTCTTATTGACGATGAAACACAGAAATTGCACCCGAATATAATACAAATGGCACAATGCCGACTTAAGTACAAGAGGACTGACACTCTCACTATCTATGATTTGAACCTCTCCTGTGAGTGCAGTTTTAGATTCCGATGCTCCACTTTAGGTTTACTGTATCCCTTGGACCTTCTTATTGACGATGAAACACAGAGTTTGCATTAGAATTTAATACAAAAGGCACAATGCCGACTTAAGTACAAGTGTAATGACACTCTAAATTTCTACGATTTGAACCCCTCCTGTGAATCCAGTTTTAGATTCCGATGCTTCACTTCAGGTTTACTGTATCCCTTGGACCTTCTTATTGACGATGACACACAGAAATTGGATCCGAATTTAGTACAAAAGGCACAATGGCGACTTAAGTACAAGAGGACTGAAACTCTCTCTTTCTATGATTTGAACCTCTCCTGTGAGTCCAGTTTTAGATTCCGATGCTCCACTTCAGGTTTACTGTATCCCTTGGACCTTCTTATTGACGATGAAACACAGAGTTTGCATCCGAATTTAATACAAAAGGCACAATGCCGACTTTAGTACAAGAGTAATGACATGCTAACTTTCTATAATTTGAACCTCTCCAGTGAGTCCAGTTTAAGAATCCGATGCTTCACTTCAGGTTTACTGTATCCCTTGGACCTTCTTATTGACGATGAGACACAGAAATTGGATCCGAATTTAAAACAAAAGGCACAATGGCGACTTAAGTACAAGAGGAGTGACACTCTCACTATCTATGATTTGAACCTCTCCTATGAGACCAGTTTTAGATTTCGATGCTTCACTTCAGGTTTACTGTATCACTTGGACCTTCTTATTGACGATGAAACACAGAGTTTGCATCCGAATTTAATACAAAAGGCACAATGCCGACTTAAGTACAAGAGTAATGACACTCTAACTTTCTATGATTTGAACACCTCCTGTGAGTCCAGTTTTAGATTCCGATGCTTCACTTCAGGTTTACTGTATCCCTTGGTCCTTCTTATTGACGATGAAACACAGAAATTGGATCCGAATTTAACACAAAAGGCACAATGGCGACTTAAGTACAAGAGGACTGACACTCTCACTTTCAATGATTTGAACCTTTCCTGTGAGTCCAGTTTCAGATTCCGATGCTTCACTTCAGGTTTACTGTATACCTTGCTCCTTCTTATTGACGATGTAACACAGAAATTGCATCGGAATTAAATTCAAAAGGCACAATGCCGACTTAATTACAAGAGGACTGACACTCTCACTTTCTATGATTAGAACCTCTCCTGTGAGTCCAGTTTTAGATTCCGAAGCTTCACTTCAGGTTTACTGTATCCCTTGGACCTTCTTCTTGACGATGAAACACAGTTTTTGCATCCGAATTTAATACAAAAGGTTCAATGCCGACTTAAGTACAAGAGGACTGATACTCTAACGTTCTATGATTTGAACCTCTCCTGTGAGTCCAGTTTTACATTCCGATGCTTCACTACAGGTTTACAGTATTACTTGGACCTTCTTATTAACGATGAAACACAGAAATTGCATCCGAATTTAATACAATAATCACAATGGCGACTTAAGTACAAGAGGACTGACACTCTCACTTTCTATGATTTGAACCTCTCCGGTGAGTCCACTTTTAGATTCCGATGCTTCACTTTAGGTTTACTGTATACCTTGCACCTTCTTATTGACGATGAAACACAGATATTGCATCCGAATTTAATACAAAAGGCACAATGCCGAGCTAAGTAAAAGAGGACTGACACTCTAACTTCCTATGATTTGAACCTCTCCATTGTGTCCAGTTTTAGATTCCGATGCTTCACTTAAGGTTTACTGTATACCTTTGACCATCTGATTGACGATGAAACACAGAAATTTTATCCAAATTTAATAGAAATATCACAATGCCGACTTAAGTACAAGAGGACTGACACTCTCAATTTCAATGATTTGAACCTCTCCTGTGAGTCCAGTTTTAGATTCCGATGCTTCACTTCAGGTTTACTGTGTACCTTGCACCTTCTGATTGACGATGAAACACAGAAATTGCATCCAAATTTAATACAAAAGGCACAATGCCGACCTAAGTAAAAGAGGACTGACACTCTAACGTTCTATGATTTGAACCTCTCCATTGTGTGCAGTTTTAGATTCCGATGCTTCACTTCATGTTTACTGTATCCCTTGGACCTTCTTATTGACGATGAAACACAGAAATTGCATCCGAATTTAATACAAAAGGCACAATACCGACTTATGTACAAGAGGAGTGACACTTTAACATTCTATGATTTGAATCTCTCCTGTGAGTCCAGTTTTAGATTCCGATGCTTCACTTCATGTTTACTGTATCCCTTGAACCTACTTATTGACGATGAAACACAGAAATTGCAACGGAATTTAATTCAAAAGGCACAATGCCGACCTAAGTAGAAGAGGACTGACACTCTCACTTTCTATTATTTGAGCCTCTCCTGTGAGTCCAGTTTTAGATTCCGATGTTTCACTTCAGGTTTACTGTATACCTTGCACCTTCTTAATGACGATGAAACACAGAAATTGCATCGGAATTAAATTCAAAAAGCACAATGCCGACTTAAGTACAAGAGGACTGACACTCTCACTTTCTATGATTTGAACCTCTCCTGTGAGTCCAGTTTTAGATTCCGATGCTTCACTTCAGGTTTGCTGTATCCCTTGGACCTTCATACTGACGATGAAACACAGAATTTGCATTAGAATTAAATACAAAAAGTACAATGCCGACATAAGTACAAGAGGACTGACACACTAACTTCCTATGATTTGAACCTCTCCTGTGAGTCCAGTTTAAGAATCCGATGCTTGACTTCAGGTTTACTGTATCCCTTGGACATTCTTATTGACGATGAAACACAGAAATTGCATCCGAATTTAATACAAAAGGCACAATGGCGACTTAAGTACAAGAGGACTGACACACTCTCTTTCTATGATTTGAACCTCTCCTGTGAGTCCATTTTTAGATTCTGATGCTTCACTTCAGGTTTACTGTATCCATTGGACTTTCTTATTGACGATGAAACACAGAAATTTCATCCGAATTTAATACAAAAGGCACAATGCCGACTTAACTAAAAGAGGACTGACACTTTAACTTTCTATGATTTGAACCTCTCCTGCAAGTCCAGTTTTAGATTCCGATGCTTCACTTCAGGTTTACTGTATACCTTGGACCTTCTTATTAACGATAAAACACAGAAATTTCATCCGAATTTAATACAAAAGGCACAATACCGACTTAAGTACAAGAGGAGTGACACTCTAACTTTCTATGATTTGAATCTCTCCTGTGAGTCCAGTTTTAGATTCCGATGTTTCACTTCAGGTTTACTGTATCCCTTGGACCTTCTTATTGACTATGAAACACAGGAATTGCATCTGAATTTAATTCAAATGGCATAATGCCGACTTAAGTACATGAGGACTGACACTCTCTCTTTCTACGATTTGAACCTCTCCTGTGAGTCCGGGTTTAAATTCCGAAGCTTCACTCCAGGTTTACTGTATACCTTGCACCTTCTTATTGACGATGAAACATAGAAATTGCATCGGAATTTAATACAAAAGGCACAATGCCGACTTAAGTAAAAGAGGACAAACACTATAACTTTCTATGATTTCAACCTCTCCTGTGAGTCTAGTTTCAGATTCCGATGCTTCACTTCAGGTTTACTGTATCCCTTGGACCTTCATATTGACGATGAAACACAGAAATTGCATCCGAATTTAATACAAATGCCACAATGCCGACTTAAGTACAAGAGGACTGACACTCTCACTTTCTATGTTTTGAACCTCTCCTGTGTGTCCACTTTTAGATTCCGATGCTTCACTTTAGGTTTACCGTATACCTTGCACCTTCTTATTGACGATGAAACACAGAAATTACATCCGACTGTAATACAAATGGCACAATACCGACTTAAGTACGAGAGGAGTGACACTCTAACTTTCTATGATTTGAATCTCTCCTGTGAGTCCAGTTTTAGATTCCGATGCTTCACTTCATGTTTACTGTATCCCTTGAACCTACTTATTGACGATGAAACACAGAAATTGCAACGGAATTTAATACAAAAGGCACAATGCCGACCTAAGTAGAAGAGGACTGACACTCTCACTTTCTATTATTTGAACCTCTCCTGTGAGTCCAGTTTTAGATTCCGATGTTTCACTTCAGGTTTACTGTATACCTTGCACCTTCTTAATGACGATGAAACACAGATATTGCATCGGAATTAAATTCAAAAGGCACAATGCCGACTTAAGTACAAGAGGACTGACTCTCTCACTTTCTATGATTTGAACCCCTCCTGTGAGTCCAGTTTTAGATTCCGATGCTTCACTTCAGGTTTGCTGTATCCCTTGGACCGTCATACTGACGATGAAACACAGAGTTTGCATCCGAATTAAATACAAAAAGTACAATGCCGACTTAAGTACAAGAGGACTGACACACTAACTTCCTATGATTTGAACCTCTCCTGTGAGTCCAGTTTAAGAATCCGATGCTTCACTTCAGGTTTACTGTATCCCTTGGACATTCTTATAGACGATGAAACACAGAAATTGCATCCGAATTTAATACAAAAGGCACAATGGCGACTTAAGTACAAGAGGACTGACACACTCTCTTTCTATGATTTGAACCTCTCCTGTGAGTCCACTTTTAGATTCTGATGCTTCACTTCAGGTTTACTGTATCCCTTGGACCTTCTTATTGACGATGAAACACAGAAATTTCATCCGAATTTAATACAAAAGGCACATGCCGACTTAACTAAAAGAGGACTGACACTCTAACTTTCTATGATTTGAACCTCTCCTGCAAGTCCAGTTTTAGATTCCGATGCTTCACTTCAGGTTTACTGTATACCTAGGACCTTCTTATTGACGATAAAACAGGGAAATTTCATCCGAATTTAATACAAAAGGCACAATACCGACTTAAATACAAGAGGAGTGACACTCTAACTTTCTATGATTTGAATCTCTCCTGTGAGTCCAGTTTTAGATTCCGATGCTTCACTTCCGTTTTACTGTATACCTTGCACCTTCTTATTGACGATGAAACACAGAAATTGCATCGGAATTAAATTCAAAAGGCACAATGCCGACTTAAGTACAAGAGGACTGACACTCTCACTTTCTATGATTTGAACCTCTCCTGTGAGTCCAGTTTTAGATTCCGATGCTTCACTTCAGGTTTGCTGGATCCCTTGCTCCTTCATACTGACGATGAAACACAGAGTTACCATCCGAATTAAATACAAAAAGTACAATGCCGACTTAAGTACAAGAGGACGGACACACTAACTTTCTATGATTTGAACCTCTTCTGTGAGTCCAGATTAAGAATCCGATGCTTCACTTCAGGTTTACTGTATCCCTTGGACCTTCTTATTGACGATGAAACACAGAAATTGCATCCGAATTTAATACAAATGCCACAATGCCGACTTAACTAAAATAGGACTGACACTCTCTCTTTCTATGATTTGAACCTCTCCTGTGAGTCCGGTTTTAAATTCCGAATCTTCACTCCAGGTTTACTGTATACCTTGCACCTTCTTATTGACGATGAAACATAAAAATTGCATCGGAATTTAATACAAAAGGCACATGCCGACTTAAGTGAAAGAGGACAAACACTCTAACTTTCTATGATTTGAACCTCCCCTGTGAGTCTAGTTTTAGATTCCGATGCTTCACTTCAGGTTTACTGTATCCCTTGGTCCTTCTTATTGACGATGAAACACAGAAATTGGATCCAAATTTAATACAAAAGGCACAATGGCGACTTAAGTACAAGAGGACTGACACTCTTACTTTCAATGATTTGAACCTTTCCTGTGAGTCGAGTTTCAGATTCCGATGCTTCACTTCAGGTTTACTGTATACCTTGCACCTTCTTATTGACGATGAAACACAGAAATTGCATCGGAATTAAATTCAAAAGGCAAAATGCCGACTTAAGTACAATAGGCCTGACACTCTCACTTTCAATGATTAGAACCTCTCCAGTGAGTCCAGTTTTAGATTCCGAAGCTTCACTTCAGGTTTACTGTATACCTTGGACCTTCTTATTGACGATGAAACACAGTGTTTGCATCCGAATTTAATACAAAAGGTTCAATGCCGACTTAAGTACAAGAGGACTGACACTCTAACTTTCTATGATTTGAACCTCTCCTGCGTATCCAGTTTTAGATTCCGATGGTTCACTACAGGTTTACTGTATCCCTTGGACCTTCTTATTGACGATGAAACACAGAAATTGCATCCGAATTTAATACAAAAATTACAATGGCGACTTAAGTACAAGAGGACTGACACTCTCACTTTCTATGATTTGAACCTCTCCTGTGAGTCCAGTTTTAGATTCCGATTCTTCACTTCAGGTTTACTGTATCCCTTGGACTTTCTTATTGACGATGAAACACAGAAAATGCATCCGAATATAATACAAATGGCACAATACCGACTTAAGTACAAGAGGAGTGACACTCTAACTTTCTATGATTTGATTCTCTCCTGTGAGTCCAGTTTTAGATTCCGATGCTTCACTTCAGGTTTACTGTATACCTTTGACCATATGATTGACCATGAAACACAGAAATTTTATCCAAATTTAATACAAATGGCACAATGCCGACTTAAGTACAAGAGGACTGACACTCTCACTTTCTATGATTTGAACCTCTCCTGTGAGACCAGTTTTAGATTCCGATGCTTCACTTCAGGTTTACTGTGTACCTTGCACCTTCTGATTGACGATGAAACACAGAAATTGCATCGGAATTTAATACAAAAGGCACAATGCCGACCTAAGTAAAAGAGGACTGACACTCTAACTTTCTATGAATTTAACCTCTCCATTGTGTCCAGTTTTAGATTCCGATGCTTCACTTAAGGTTTACTGTATCCCTTGGACCTTCTTAATGACGATGGAACACAGAAATTGCATCCGAATTTAATACAAAAGGCACAATACCGACTTATGTACAAGAGGAGTGACACTTTAACATTCTATGATTTGAATCTCTCCTGTGAGTCCAATTTTAGATTCCGATGCTTCACTTCATGTTTACTGTATCCCTTGGACCTACTTATTGACGATGAAACTCAGAAATTGCAACGGAATTTAATTCAAAAGGCACAATGCCGACCTAAGTAGAAGAGGACTGACACTCTCACATTCTATTATTTGAACCTCTCCTGTGAGTCCAGTTTTAGATTCCGATGCTTTACTTCAGGTGTACTGTATACCTTTCACTTTCTTATTGATGATGAAACACAGAAATTGCATCGGAATTAAATTCGAAAGGCACAATGCCGACTTAAGTACAAGAGGACTGACACTCTCACTTTCTATGATTTGAACCTCTCCTGTGAGTCCAGTTTTAGATTCCGATGCTTCACTTCAGGTTTGCTGTATCCCTTGGACCTTCATACTGACGATGAAACACAGAGTTTGCATCCGAATTAAATACAAAAAGTACAATGCCGACTTAAGTACAAGAGGACGGACACACTAACTCTCTATGATTTGAACCTCTCCTCTGAGTCCAGTTTAAGAATCCGAAGCTTCACTTCAGGTTTACTATATCCCTTGGACCTTCTTAATGACGATGAAACACAGAAATTGCATCGGAATTAAATTCAAAAGGCACAATGCCGACTTAAGTACAAGAGGACTGACACTCTCACTTTCTATGATTAGAACCTCTCCTGTGAGTCCAGTTTTAGATTCCGAAGCTTCACTTCAGGTTTATTGTATACCTTGGACCTTCTTATTGACGATGAAACACAGAAATTGGATCCGAATTTAATACAAAAGGCACAATGGCGACTTAAGTACAAGAGGCCTGACACTCTCACTTTCTATGATTAGAACCTCTCCTGTGAGTCCAGTTTTGGATTCAGAAGCTTCACTTCAGGTTTACTGTATACCTTGGACCTTCTTATTGACGATGAAACACAGTGTTTGCATCCGAATTTAATACAAAAGGTTCAATGCCGACTTAAGTACAAGAGGACCGACACTCTAACTTTCTACGATTTGAACCTCTCCTGCGTATCCAGTTTTAGATTCCGATGCTTCACTACAGGTTTACTGTATCCCTTGGACCTTCTTATTGACGATGAAACACAGAAATTACATCCGAATTTAATACAAAAATCACAATGGCGACTTAAGTACAAGAGGACTGACACTCTCACTTTCTATGATTTGAACCTCTCCTGTGAGTCCAGTTTTAGATTCCGATGCTTCACCTCAGGTTTACTGTATCCCTTGGACTTTCTTATTGACGATGAAACACAGAAAATGCATCCGAATGTAATACAAATGGCACAATACCGACTTAAGTACAAGAGGAGTGACACTCTAACTTTCTATGTTTTGATTCTCTCCTGTGAGTCCAGTTTTAGATTCCGATGCTTCACTTCAGGTTTACTGTATACCTTTGACCATATGATTGACCATGAAACACAGAAATTTTATCCAAATTTAATACAAATGGCACAATGCCGACTTAAGTACATGAGGACTGACAATCTCACTTTCTATGATTTGAACCTCTCCTGTGAGTCCAGTTGTAGATTCCGATGCTTCACTTCAGGTTTACTGTATACCTTTGACCATTTGATTGACGATGAAACGCAGAAATTTTATCCAAATTTAATACAAATTGCACAATGCCGACTTAAGTACAAGAGGACTGACACTATCACTTTCTATGATTTGAACCTCTCCTGTGAGTCCAGTTTTAGATTCCGATGCTTCACTTCAGGTTTACTGTGTACCTTGCACCTTCTGATTGACGATGAAACACAGAAATTGCATCGGAATTTAATACAAAAGGCACAATGCCGACCTAAGTAAAAGAGGACTGACACTCTAACTTTCTATGATTTGAACCTCTCCATTGTGTCCAGTTATAGATTCCGATGCTTCACTTAAGGTGTACTGTATCCCTTGGACCTTCTTAATGACGATGAAACACAGAAATTGCATCCGAATTTAATACAAAAGGCACAATACCGGCTTATGTACAAGAGGAGTGACACTTTAACATTCTATGATTTGAATCTCTCCTGTGAGTCCAGTTTTAGATTCCGATGCTTCACTTCATGTTTACTGTATCCCTTGGACCTACTTATTGACGATGAAACACAGAAATTGCAACGGAAATTAATTCAAAAGGCACAATGCCGACCTAAGTAGAAGAGGACTGACACTCTCACATTCTGTTATTTGAACTTCTCCTGTGAGTCCAGTTTTAGATTCCGATGCTTCACTTCAGGTGTACTGTATACCTTTCACTTTCTTATTGACGATGAAACACAGAAATTGCATCGGAATTAAATTCGAAAGGCACAATGCCGACTTAAGTACAAGAGGACTGACACTCTCACTTTCTATGATTTGAACCTCTCCTGTGAGTCCAGTTTTAGATTCCGATGCTTCACTTCAGGTTTGCTGTATCCCTTGGACCTTCATACTGACGATGAAACACAGAGTTTGCATCCGAATTAAATACAAAAAGTACAATGCCGACTTAAGTACAAGAGGACGGACACAGTAACTCTCTATGATTTGAACCTCTCCTCTGAGTCCAGTTTAAGAATCCGGAGCTTCACTTCAGGTTTACTATATCCCTTGGACCTTCTTAATGACGATGAAACACAGAAATTGCATCGGAATTAAATTCAAAAGGCACAATGCCGACTTAAGTACAAGAGGACTGACACTCTCACTTTCTATGATTAGAACCTCTCCTGTGAGTCCAGTTTTAGATTCCGAAGCTTCACTTCAGGTTTATTGTATACCTTGGACCTTCTTATTGACGATGAAACACAGAAATTACATCCGAATTTAATACAAAAATCACAATGGCGACTTAAGTACAAGAGGACTGACACTCTCACTTTCTATGATTTGAACCTCTCCTGTGAGTCCAGTTTTAGATTCCGATGCTTCACCTCAGGTTTACTGTATCCCTTGGACTTTCTTATTGACGATGAAACACAGAAAATGCATCCGAATGTAATACAAATGGCACAATACCGACTTAAGTACAAGAGGAGTGACACTCTAACTTTCTATGTTTTGATTCTCTCCTGTGAGTCCAGTTTTAGATTCCGATGCTTCACTTCAGGTTTACTGTATACCTTTGACCATATGATTGACCATGAAACACAGAAATTTTATCCAAATTTAATACAAATGGCACAATGCCGACTTAAGTACATGAGGACTGACAATCTCACTTTCTATGATTTGAACCTCTCCTGTGAGTCCAGTTTTAGATTCCGATGCTTCACTTCAGGTTTACTGTATACCTTTGACCATTTGATTGACGCTGAAACGCAGAAATTTTATCCAAATTTAATACAAATTGCACAATGCCGACTTAAGTACAAGAGGACTGACACTATCACTTTCTATGATTTGAACCTCTCCTGTGAGTCCAGTTTTAGATTCCGATGCTTCACTTCAGGTTTACTGTGTACCTTGCACCTTCTGATTGACGATGAAACACAGAAATTGCATCGGAATTTAATACAAAAGGCACAATGCCGACCTAAGTAAAAGAGGACTGACACTCTAACTTTCTATGATTTGAACCTCTCCATTGTGTCCAGTTATAGATTCCGATGCTTCACTTAAGGTGTACTGTATCCCTTGGACCTTCTTAATGATGATGAAACACAGAAATTGCATCCGAATTTAATACAAAAGGCACAATACCGTCTTATGTACAAGAGGAGTGACACTTTAACATTCTATGATTTGAATCTCTCCTGTGAGTCCAGTTTTAGATTCCGATGCTTCACTTCATGTTTACTGTATCCCTTGGACCTACTTATTGACGATGAAACACAGAAATTGCAACGGAAATTAATTCAAAAGGCACAATGCCGACCTAAGTAGAAGAGGACTGACACTCTCACATTCTGTTATTTGAACTTCTCCTGTGAGTCCAGTTTTAGATTCCGATGCTTCACTTCAGGTTTACTGTATACCTTGCACCTTCTTATTGACGATGAAACACAGAAATTGCATCGGAATTAAATTCAAAAGGCACAATGCCGACTTAAGTACAAGAGGACTGACACTCTCACTTTCTATGATTTGAACCTCTCCTGTGAGTCCAGTTTTAGATTCCGATGCTTCACTTCAGGTTTGCTGTATCCCTTGGACCTTCATACTGACGATGAAACACAGAGTTTGCATCCGAATTAAATACAAAAAGTACAATGCCGACTTAAGTACAAGAGGACGGACACACTAACTTTCTATGATTTGAACCTCTCCTGTGAGTTCAGTTTAAGAATCCGAAGCTTCACTTCTGGTTTACTGTATCCCTTGGACCTTCTTATTGACGATGAAACACAGAAATTGCATCTGAATTTAATACAAAAGGCACAATGGTGACTTAAGTACAAGAGGACTGACACACTCACTTTCTATGATTTGAACCTCTCCTGTGAGTCCAGTTTTAGATTCTGATGCTTCACTTCAGGTTTACTGTATCCCTTGGACCTTCTTATTGACGATGAAACACAGAAATTTCATCCGAATTTAATGCAAATGGCACAATGCCGACTTAACTAAAAGAGGACTGACACTCTAACTTTCTATGACTTGAACCTCTCCTGCAAGTCCAGTTTTAGATTCCGATGCTTCAATTCAGGCTTACTGTATACCTTGGACCTTCTTATTGACGATAAAACACAGAAATTGCATCCGAATTTAATACAAAAGGCACAATACCGACTTAAGTACAAGAGGAGTGACACTCTAACTTTCTATGATTTCAATCTCTCCTGTGAGTCCAGTTTTAGATTCCGATGTTTCACTTCTGGTTTACTGTACCCCTTGGACCCTCTTATTGACTATGAAACACAGGAATTGCATCTGAATTTAATTCAAATGGCACAATGCCGACTTAAGTACAAGAGGACTGACACTCTCTCTTTCTATGATTTGAACCTCTCCTGTGAGTCCGGTTTTAAATTCCGAAGCTTCACTCCAGGTTTACTGTATACCTTGCACCTTCTTATTGACGATGAAACATAGAAATTGCATCGGAATTTAATACAAAAGGCACAATGCCATCTTACGTAAAAGAGGACAAACACTCTCATTTTCTATGATTAGAACCTCTCCTGTGAGTCCAGTTTTAGATTCCGAAGCTTCACTTCAGGTTTACTGTATACCTTGGACCTTCTTATTGACGATGAAACACAATGTTTGCATCCGAATTTAATACAAAAGGTTCAATGCCGACTTAAGTACAAGAGGACCGACACTCTAACTTTCTACGATTTGAACCTCTCCTGCGTATCCAGTTTTAGATTCCGATGTTTCACTACAGGTTTACTGTATCCCTTGGACCTTCTTATTGACGATGAAACACAGAAATTTCATCCAAATTTAATACAAAAATCACAATGGCGACTTAAGTACAAGAGGACTGACACTCTCACTTTCTATGATTTGTACCTCTCCTGTGAGTCCAGTTTTAGATTCCGATGCTTCACTTCAGGTTTACCGTATACCTTTGACCATCTGATTGACGATGAAACACAGAAATTTTATCCAAATTTAATACAAATGGCACAATGCCGACTTAAGTACAAGAGGACTGAAACTCTCACTTTCTATGATTTGAACCTCTCCTGTGAGTCCAGTTTTAGATTCCGATGCTTCACTTCATGTTTTCTGTATCCCTTGGACCTACTTATTGACGATGAAACACAGAAATTGCAACGGAATTTAATTCAAAAGGCACAATGCCGACCTAAGTAGAAGAGGACTGACACTCTCACATTCTATTATTTGAACCTCTCCTGTGAGTCCAGTTTTAGATTCTGATGCTTCACTTCAAGTTTACTGTATACCTTGCACCTTCTTATTGACGATGAAACACAGAAATTCCATCGGAATTAAATTCAAAAGGCACAATGCCGACTTAAGTACAAGAGGACTGACACTCTCACTTTCTATGATTTGAATCTCTCCTGTGAGTCCAGTTTTAGATTCCGATGCTTCACTTCAGGTTTGCTGTATCCCTTGGACCTTCATACTGACGATGAAACACAGAGTTTGCATCCGAATTAAATACAAAAAGTGCAATGCCGACTTAAGTACAAGAGGACGGACACACTAACTTTCTATGATTTGAACCTCTCCTGTGAGTCCAGTTTAAGAATCCGAAGCTTCACTTCAGGTTTACTGTATCCCTTGGACCTTCGTATTGACGAAGAAACACAGAAATTGCATCTTAATTTAATACAAAAGGCACAATGGCGACTTAAGTACAAGAGGACTGACACACTCTCTTTCTATGATTTGAACCTCTCCTGTGAGTCCAGTTTTAGATTCTGATGCTTCACTTCAGGTTTACTGTATCCCTTGGTCCTTCTTATTGACGATGAAACACAGAAATTGGATCCGAATTTAATACAAAAGGCACAATGGCGACTTAAGTACAAGAGGACTGACACTCTCACATTCAATGATTTGAACCTTTCCTGTGAGTCCAGTTTCAGATTCCGATGCTTCACATCAGGTTTACTGTATACCTTGCACCTTCTTATTGACGATGAAACACAGAAATTGCATCGGAATTAAATTCAAAAGGCACAACGCCGACTTAAGTACAAGAGGACTGACACATTCACTTTCTATGATTAGAACCTCTCCTGTCAGTCCAGTTTTAGATTCCGAAGCTTCACTTCAGGTTTACTGTATACCTTGGACCTTCTTATTGACGATGAAACACAGTGTTTGCATCCGAATTTAATACAAAAAGTTCAATGCCGACTTAAGTACATGAGGACTGACACTCTAACTTTCTATGATTTGTACCTCTCCTGCGAATCCAGTTTTAGATTCCGATGCTTCACTACAGGTTTACTGTATCCCTTGGATCATCTTATTGACGATGAAACACAGAAATTGCATCCGAATTTAATACAGAAATCACAATGGCGACTTAAGTACAAGAGGACTGACACTCTCACTTTCTATGATTTGAACCTCTCCTGTTAGTCCAGTTTTAAATTCCGATGCTTCACTTCAGGTTTACTGTATCCCTTGGACTTTCATATTGACGATGAAACACAGAAATTGCATCCGGATGTAATACAAATGGCACAATACCGACTTAAGTACAAGAGGAGTGACACTCTAACTTTCTATGATTTGAATCTCTACTGTGAGTCCAGTTTTAGATTCCGATGCTTCACTTAAGGTTTACTGTATACCTATGGCCATATGATTGACCATGAAACACAGAAATGTTATCCAAATTTAATACAAATGGCACAATGCCGACTTAAGTACAAGAGGACTGACACTCTCACTTTCTATGATTTGAACCTCTCCTGTGAGTCCAGTTTTAGATTCCGAAGCTTCACTTCATGTTTACTGTATACCTTGCACCTTCTGATTGACGATGAAACATAGAAATTGCATCGGAATTTTATACAAAAGGCACAATGCCGACCTAAGTAAAAGAGGACTGACACTCTAACTTTCTGTGATTTGAACCTCTCCAGTGAGTGCAGTTTTAGATTCCGATGCTTCACTTAAGGTTTACTGTATCCCTTGGACCTTCTTATTGACGATGAAACAAAGAAATTGCGTCCGAATTTAATACAAAAGGCACAATACCGACTTATGTACAAGAGGAGTGACACTTTAACATTCTATGATTTGAATCTCTCCTGTGAGTCAAGTTTTAGATTCCGATGCTTCACTTCATGTTTACTGTATCCCTTGGACCTACTTATTCACGATGAAACACTAATATTGCAACGGAATTTAATTCAAAAAGCACAATGCCGACCTAAGTAGAAGAGGACTGACACTCTCACATTCTATTATTTGACCCTCTCCTGTGAGTCCAGTTTTAGATTCCGATGCTTCACTTCAGGTTTACTGTATACCTTGCACCTTCTTATTGACGATGAAACACAGAAATTGCATCGGAATTAAATTCAAAAGGCACAATGCCGACTTAAGTAGAAGAGGACTGACACTCTCACTTTCTATGATTTGAACCTCTCCCGTGAGTCCAGTTTTAGATTCCGATGCTTCACTTCAGTTTTGCTGTATCCCTTGGACCTTCTTACTGACAATGAAACACAGTTTGCATCCGAATTAAATACAAAAGGTACAATGCCGACTTAAGTACAAGAGGACTGACACACTAACGTTCTATGATTTGAACCTCTCCTGTGAGTCCAGTTTAAGAATCCGATGCTTCACTTCAGGTTGACTGTATCCCTTGGACCTTCTTATTGACGATGAAACACAGAAATTGCATCCGAATTTAATACAAAAGGCACAACGGCGACTTAAGTACAAGAGGACTGACACCCTCCCTTTCTATGATTTGAACCTCTCCTGTGATTCTAGTTTTAGATTCTGATGCTTCACTTCAGGTTTACTGTATCCCTTGGACCTTCTTATTGACGATGAAACACAGAAAATGCATCCGAATTTAATACAAAAGGCACAATGCCGACTTAAGTAAAAGAGGACTGACACTCTAACTTTCTATGATTTGAACCTCTCCTGCAAGTCCAGGTTTAGATTCCGATGCTTCACTTCAGGTTTACTGTATACCTTGGACCTTCTTATTGACGATGAAACACAGATATTGCATCCGAATTTAATACAAATGCCACAATCCCGACTGAAGTCCAAGAGGACTGACACCCTCACTTTCTATGATTTGATCCTCCCCGGTGAGTCCACTTTTAGATTCCGATGCTTCACTTTAGGTTTACTGTATACCTTGCACCTTCTTATTGACGATGAAACACAGATATTGCATCCGAATTTAATACAAAAAGCACAATGCCGACTTAAGTTCAAGAGGACTGACATTCTAACTTTCTATGATTTGTTGCTCTCCTGTGAGTCAAGTTTTAGATTCCGATGCTTCACTTCAGGTTTACTGTATATCTTTGACCATCTGATTGACGATGAAACACAGAAATTTTATCCAAATTTAATACAAATGGCACAATGCCGACTTAAGTACAAGAGGACTGACACTCTCAATTTCTATGATTTGAACCTCTCCTGTGAGTCCAGTTTTAGATTCCGATGCTTCACTTCAGGTTTACTGTATACCTTGGACCTTCTTATTGACGATGAAACACAGATATTGCATCCGAATTTAATACAAATGCCACAATCCCGACTGAAGTCCAAGAGGACTGACACTCTCACTTTCTATGATTTGATCCTCCCCGGTGAGTCCACTTTTAGATTCCGATGCTTCACTTCAGGTTTACTGTATCCCTTGGACTTTCTTATTGACGATGAAACACAGAAATTGCATCCGAATGTAATACAAATGGCACAATGCCGACTTAAGTACAAGAGGACTGACACTCTAACTTTCTATGATTTGAATCTCTCCTGTGAGTCCAGTTTTAGATTCCGATGCTTCACTTCAGGTTTACTGTATATCTTTGACCATCTGATTGACGATGAAACACAGAAATTTTATCCAAATTTAATACAAGTGGTACAATGCCGACTTAAGTACAAGAGGACTGACACTCTCAATTTCTATGATTTGAACCTCTCCTGTGAGTCCAGTTTTAGATTCCGATGCTTCACTTCAGGTTTACTGTGTACCTTGCACCATCTGATTGACGATGAAACACAGAAATTGCATCTGAATTTAATACAAAAGGCACAATGCCGACCTAAGTAAAAGAGGACCGACACTCTAACTTTCTATGATTTGAACCTCTCCATTGTGTCCAGTTTTAGATTCCGATGCTTCACTTAAGGTTTACTGTATCCCTTGGACCTTCTTATTGACGATGAAACACAGAAATTACATCCGAATTTAATACAAAAGGCACAATACCGACTTATGTACAAAAGGAGTGACACTTTAACATTCTATGATTTGAATCTCTCCTGTGAGTCCAGTTTTAGATTCCGATGCTTCACTTCATGTTTACTGTATCCCTTGGACCTACTTATTGATGATGAAACACAGAAATTGCAACGGAATTTAATTCAAAAGGCACAATGCCGACCTAAGTAGAAGAGGACTGACACTCTCACTTTCTATTATTTGAACCTCTCCTGTGAGCCCAGTTTTAGATTCCGATGTTTCACTTCAGGTTTACTGTATACCTTGCACCTTCTTATTGACGATGAAACACAGAAATTGCATCGGAATTAAATTCAAAAGGCACAATGCCGACTTAAGTACAAGTGGACTGACACTCTCACTTTCTATGATTTGAACCTCTCCTGTGAGTCCAGTTTAAGAATCCGATGCTTCACTTCAGGTTTACTGTATCCCTTGGACCTTCTTATTGACGATGAAACACAGAAATTGCATCCGAATTTAATACAAAAGGCACAATGGCGACTTAAGTACAAGAGGACTGACACACTCTCTGTCTATGATTTGAACCTCTCCTGTGAGTCCACTTTTAGATTCTGATGCTTCACTTCAGGTTTACTGTATCCCTTGGACCTTCTTATTGACGATGAAACACAGAAATTTCATCCGAATTTAATACAAAAGGCACAATGCTGACTTAACTAAAAGAGGACTGACACTCTAACTTTCTATGATTTGAACCTCTCCTGCAAGTCCACTTTTAGATTCCGATGCTTCACTTCAGGTTTACTGTATACCTTGGACCTTCTTATTGACGATAAAACACAGAAATTTCATCCGAATTTAATACAAAAGGCACAAAACCGACTTAAGTACAAGAGGAGTGACACTCTAACTTTCTATGATTTGAATCTCTCCTGTGAGTCCAGTTTTAGATTCCGATGTTTCACTTCAGGTTTACTGTATCCCTTGGACCTTCTTATTGACTATGAAACACAGGAATTGCATCTGAATTTAATTCAAATGGCACAATGCCGACTTAAGTACATGAGGACTGACACTCTCTCTTTCTACGATTTGAACCTCTCCTGTGAGTCCGGTTTTAAATTCCGAAGCTTCACTCCAGGTTTACTGTATACTTTGCACCTTCTTATTGACGATGAAACATAGAAATTGCATCGGAATTTAATACAAAAGGCACAATGCCGACTTAAGTAAAAGAGGACAAACACTATAACTTTCTATGATTTGAACTTCTCCTGTGAGTCTAGTTTTAGATTCCGATGCTTCACTTCAGGTTTACTGTATCCCTTGGACCTTCTTATTGACGATGAAACACAGAAATTGCATCCGAATTTAATACAAATGCCACAATGCCGACTTAAGTACAAGAGGACTGACACTCTCACTTTCTATGATTTCAACCTCTCCTGTGAGTCCACTTTTAGATTCCGATGCTTCACTTTAGGTTTACCGTATACCTTGCACCTTCTTATTGACGATGAAACACAGATATTGCATCCGAATGTAATACAAATGGCACAATACCGACTTAAGTACAAGAGGAGTGACACTCTAACTTTCTATGATTTGAATCTCTCCTGTGAGTCCAGTTTTAGATTCCGATGCTTCACTTCAGGTTTACTGTATACCTTTGACCATCTGATTGACGATGAAACACAGAAATTTTATCCAAATTTAATACAAATGGCACAATGCCGACTTAAGTACAAGAGGACTGACACTCTCACTTTCTATGATTTGAACCTCTCCTGTGAGTTCACTTTTAGTTTCCGATGCTTCACTTCAGGTTTACTGTGTACCTTCCACCTTCTGATTGACGATGAAACACAGAAATTGCATCGGAATTTAATACAAAAGGCACAATGCCGACCTAAATAAAAGAGGACTGACACTCTAACTTTCTATGATTTGAACCTCTCCATTGTGTCCAGTTTTAGATTCCGATGCTTCACTTAAGGTTTACTGTATCCCTTGGACCTACTTAATGACGATGAAACACAGAAATTGCATCCGAATTTAATACAAAAGGCACAATACCGACTTATGTACAAGAGGAGTGACACTTTCACATTCTATGATTTGAATCTCTCCTGTGAGTCCAGTTTTAGATTCCAATGCTTCACTTCATGTTTACTGTATCCCTTGGACCTACTTATTGACGATGAAACACAGATATTGCAACGGAATTTTATTCAAAAGGCACAATGCCGACCTAAGTAGAAGAGGACTGACACTCTCATATTCTATTATTTGAACCTCTCCTGTGAGTCCAGTTTTAGATTCCGATGCTTCACTTCAGGTTTACTGTATACCTTGCACCTCCTTATTGACGATGAAACACAGAAATTGCATCGGAATTAAATTGAAAAGGCACAATGCCGACTTAAGTACAAGAGGACTGACACTCTCATTTTCTATGATTTGAACCTCTCCTGTGAGTCCAGTTTTAGATTCTGATGCTTCACTTCAGGTTTACTGTATCCCTTGGACCTTCTTATTGACGATGAAACACAGAAATTGCATCCGAATTTAATACAAAAGGCACAATGGCGACTTAAGTACAAGAGGACTGACACACTCTCTTTCTATGATTTGAACCTCTCCTGTGAGTCCAGTTTTAGATTCTGATGCTTGACTTCAGGTTTACTGTATCCCTTGCACATTCTTATTGACGATGAAACACAGAAATTTCATCCGAATTTAATACTAAAGGCACAATGCCGACTTAACTAAAAGAGGACTGACACTCTAACTTTCTATGATTTGAACCTCTCCTGCAAGTCCAGTTTTAGATTCCGATGCTTCACTTCAGGTTTACCGTATACCTTGCACCTTCTTATTGACGGTGAAACACAGAAATTGCATCCGAATGTAATACAAATGGCACAATACCGACTTAAGTACAAGAGGAGTGACACTCTAACTTTCTATGATTTGAATCTCTCCTGTGAGTCCAGTTTTAGATTCCGATGCTTCACTTCAGGTTTACTGTATACCTTTGACCATCTGATTGACGATGAAACACAGAAATTTTATCCAAATTTAATACAAATGGCACAATGCCGACTTAACTACAAGAGGACTGACACTCTCACTTTCTATGATTTGAACCTCTCCTGTGAGTCAGGTTTTAGATTCCGATGCTTCACTTCAGGTTTACTGTGTACCTTGCACCTTCTGATTGACGATGAAACACAGAAATTGCATCAGAATTTAATACAAAAGGCACAATGCCGACCTAAGTAAAAGAGGACTGACACTCTAACTTTCTATGATATGAACCTCTCCATTGTGTCCAGTTTTAGATTCCGATGCTTCACTTCATGTTTACTGTATCCCTTGGACCTACTTATTGACGATGAAACACAGAAATTGCAACGGATTTTAATTCAAAAGGCACAATGCCGACCTAAGTAGAAGAGGTTTGACACTCTCACATTCTATAATTTGAACCTCTCCTGTGAGTCCAGTTTTAGATTCCGATGCTTCACTTCAGGTTTACTGTATACCTTGCACCTTCTTATTGACGATGAAACACAGAAATTGCATCGCAATTAAATTCAAAAGGCACAATGCCGACTTAAGTACAAGAGGACTGACACTCTCATTTCCTATGATTTGAACCTCTCCTGTGAGTCCAGTTTAGATTCCTATGCTTCACTTCAGGTTTGCTGTATCCCTTGGGCCTTCATACTCACGATGAAACACAGAGTTTCCATCCGAATTAAATACAAAAAGTACAATGCCGACTTAAGTACAAGAGGACGGACACACTAACTTTCTATGATTTGAACCTCTTCTGTGAGTCCAGTTTAAGAATCCGATGCTTCACTTCAGGTTTACTGTATCCCTTGGACCTTCTTATTGACGATGAAACACAGAAATTGCATCCGAATTTAATACAAAAGGCTCAATGGCGACTTAAGTACAAGAGGACTGACACACTCTCTTTCTATGATTTGAACCTCTCCTGTAAGTCCAGTTTTAGATTCTGATGCTTCACTTCAGGTTTACTGTATCCCTTGCACATTCTTATTGACGATGAAACACAGAAATTTCATCCGAATTTAATACAAAAGGCACAATGCCGACTTAACTAAAAGAGGACTGACACTCTAAATTTCTATGATTTGAACCTCTCCTGCAAGTCCAGTTTTAGATTCCGATGCTTCACTTCAGGTTTACTGAATACCTTGGACCTTCTTATTGACGATAAAACACAGAAATTTCATCCGAATTTAATACAAAAGGCACAATACCGACTTAAGTACAAGAGGAGTGACACTCTAACTTTCTATGATTTGAATCTCTCCTGTGAGTCCAGTTTTAGATTCCGATGTTTCACTTCAGGTTTACTGTATCCCTTGGACCTTCTTATTGACTATGAAACACAGGAATTACATCTGAATTTAATTCAAATGGCACAATGCCGACTAAAGTACAAGAGGACTGACACCCTCTCTTTCTATGATTTGAACCTCTTCTGTGAGTCCGGTTTTAAATTCCGAATCTTCACTCCAGGTTTACTGTATACCTTGCACCTTCTTATTGACGATGAAACATAAAAATTGCATCGGAATTTAATACAAAAGGCACATGCCGACTTAAGTGAAAGAGGACAAACACTCTAACTTTCTATGATTTGAACCTCTCCTGTGAGTCTAGTTTTAGATTCCGATGCTTCACTTCAGGTTTACTGTATACCTTGGACCTTCTTATTGACGATGAAACACAGTGTTTGCATCCGAATTTAATACAAAAGGTTCAATGCCGATTTAAGTACAAGAGGACTGACACTCTAACTTTCTATGATTTGAACCTCTCCTGCGTATCCAGTTAAAGATTCCGATGCTTCACTACAGGTTTACTGTATCCCTTGGACCTTCTTATTGACGATGAAACACAGAAATTGCATCCGAATTTAATACAAAAATCACAATGGCGACTTAAGTACAAGAGGACTGACACTCTCACTTTCTATGATTTGAACCTCTCCTGTGAGTCCAGTTTTAGTTTCCGATGCTTCACTTCAGGTTTACTGTATCCCTTGGACTTTCTTATTGACGATGAAACACAGAAAATGCATCCGAATGTAATACAAATGGCACAATACGGACTTAAGTACAAGAGGAGTGACACTCTAACTTTCTACGATTTGATTCTCTCCTGTGAGTCCAGTTTTAGATTCCGATGCTTCACTTCAGGTTTACTGTATACCTTTGACCATATGATTGACGATGAAACACAGAAATTTTATCCAAATTTAATACAAATGGCACAATGCCGACTTAAGTACAAGAGGACTGACACTCTCACTTTCTATGATTTGAACCTCTCCTGTGAGTCCAGTTTTAGATTCCGATGCTTCACTTCAGGTTTACTGTATACCTTTGACCATTTGATTGACGATGAAACACAGAAATTTTATCCAAATTTAATAAAAATGGCACAATGCCGACTTAAGTACAAGAGGACTGACACTCTCACTTTCTATGATTTGAACCTCTCCTGTGAGTCCAGTTTTAGATTCCGATGCTTCACTTCAGGTTTACTGTGTACCTTGCACCTTCTGATTGACGATGAAACACAGAAATTGCATCGGAATTTAATACAAAAGGCACAATGCCGATCTAAGTAAAAGAGGACTGACACTCTAACTTTCTATGATTTGAACCTCTTCATTGTGTCCAGTTTTAGATTCCGATGCTTCACCTAAGGTTTACTGTATCCCTTGGACCTTCTTAATGACGATGAAACACAGAAATTGCATCCGAATTTAATACAAAAGGCACAATACCGACTTATGTACAAGAGGAGTGACACTTTAACATTCTATGATTTGAATCTCTCCTGTGAGTCCAGTTTTAGATTCCGATGCTTGACTTCATGTTTACTGTATCCCTTGGACCTACTTGTTGACGATGAAACACAGAAATTGCAACGGAATTTAATTCAAAAGGCACAATGCCGACCTAAGTAGAAGAGGACTGACACTCTCACATTCTATTATTTGAACCTCTCCTGTGAGTCCAGTTTTAGATTCCGATGCTTCACTTCAGGTTTACTGTATACCTTGCACCTTCTTACTGACGATGAAACACAGAAATTGCATCGGAATTAAATTCAAAAGGCACAATGCCGACTTAAGTACAAGAGGACTGACACTCTCACTTTCTATGATTTGAACCTCTCCTGTGAGTCCAGTTTTAGATTCCGATGCTTCACTTCAGGTTTGCTGTATCCCTTGGACCTTCATACTGACGATGAAACACAGAGTTTGCATCCGAATTAAATACAAAAAGTACAATGCCGACTTAAGTACAAGAGGACGGACACACTAACTTTCTATGAATTGAACCTCTCCTGTGAGTCCAGTTTAAGAATCCGAAGCTTCACTTCTGATTTACTGTATCCCTTGGACCTTCTTATTGACGATGAAACACAGAAATTGCATCTGAATTTAATACAAAAGGCACAATGGCGACTTAAGTACAAGAGGACTGACACACTCTCCTTCTATGATATGAACCTCTCCTGTGAGTCCAGTTTTAGATTCTGATGCTTCACTTCAGGTTTACTGTATCCATTGGACCTTCTTATTGACGATGAAGCACAGAAATTTCATCCGAATTTAATACAAAATGCACAATGCCGACTTAAATAAAAGACGACTGACTCTCTAACTTTCTATGATTTGAACCTCTCCTGCAAGTCCAGTTTTAGATTCCGATGCTTCACTTCAGCTTTTCTGTATACCTTGGACCTTCTTATTGACGATAAAACACAGAAATTTCATCCGAATTTAATACAAAAGGCACAATACCGACTCAGGTACAAGAGGAGTGACACTCTAACTTTCTATGATTTGAATCTCTCCTGTGAGTCCAGTTTTAGATTCCGATGTTTCACTTTAGGTTTACTGTATCCCTTGGAACTTCTTATTGACTATGAAACACAGAATTTGCATCTGAATTTAATTCAAATGGCACAATGCCGACTTAAGTACAAGAGGACTGACACTCTCACTTTCTATGATTTGAACCTCTCCTGTGAGTCCACTTTTAGATTCCGATGCTCCACTTCAGGTTTACTGTATCCCTTGGACTTTCTTATTCACGATGAAACACAGAAAATGCATCCGAATGTAATACAAATGGCACAATACCGACTTAAGTACAAGAGGAGTGACACTCTAACTTTCTATGATTTGATTCTCTCCTGTGAGTCCAGTTTTAGATTCCGATGCTTCACTTCAGGTTTACTGTATACCTTTCACCATATGATTGACCATGAAACACAGAAATTTTATCCAAAATTAATACAAATGGCACAATGCCAACTTAAGTACAAGAGGACTGACACTCTCACTTTCTATGATTTGAACCTCTCCTGTGAGTCCAGTTTTAGATTCCGATGCTTCACTTCAGGTTTACTGTATACCTTTGACCATCTGATTGACGAAGAAACACAGAAATTGTATCCAAATTTAATACAAATGGCACAATGCCGACTTAAGTACAAGGGGTCTGACACTCTCACTTTCTATGATTTGAACCTCTCCTGTGAGTCCAGTTTTAGATTCCGATACTTCACTTCAGGTTTACTGTGTACCTTGCACCTTCTGATTGACGATGAAACACAGAAATTGCATCGGAATTTAATACAAAAGGCACAATGCCGACCTAAGTACAAGAGGACTGACACTCTCACTATCTATGATTTGAACCTCTCCTGTGAGTCCAGTTTTAGATTCCGATGCTTCACTTCAGGTTTGCTGTATCCCTTGGACCTTCATACTGACGATGAAACACAGAGTTTGCATCCGAATTAAATACAAAAAGTACAATGCCGACTTAAGTACAAGAGGACGAACACACTAACTTTCTATGATTTGAACCTCTCCTGTGAGTCCAGTTTAAGAATCCGAAGCTTCACTTCAGATATACTGTATCCCTTGGACCTTCTTATTGACGATGAAACACAGAAATTGCATCTGAATTCAATACAAAAGGCACAATGGCGACTTAAGTACAAGAGGACTGACACACTCTCTTTCTATGATTTGAACCTCTCCTGTGAGTCCAGTTTTAGATTCTGATGCTTCACTTCAGGTTTACTGTATCCCTTGGACCTTCTTATTGACGATGAAGCACAGATATTTCATCCGAATTTAATACAAAATGCACAATGCCGACTTAACTAAAAGACGACTGACTCTCTACCTTTCTATGATTTGAACCTCTCCTGCTAGTCCAGTTTTAGATTCCGATGCTTCACTTCAGCTTTTCTGTATACCTTGGACCTTCTTATTGACGATAAAACACAGAAATTTCATCCGAATTTAATACAAAAGGCACAATACCGACTCAAGTACAAGAGGAGTGACACTATAACTTTCTATGATTTGAATCTCTCCTGTGAGTCCAGTTTTAGATTCCGATGTTTCACTTTAGGTTTACTGTATCCCTTGGACCTTCTTATTGACTATGAAACACAGAATTTGCATCTGAATTTAATTCAAATGGCACAATGCCGACTTAAGTACAAGAGGACTGACACTCTCTCTTTCTATGATTTGAACCTCTCCTGTGAGTCCGGTTTTAAATTCCGAAGCTTCACTCCAGGTTTACTGTATACCTTGCACCTTCTTATTGACGATGAAACATAGAAATTGCAAGGAATTTAATACAAAAGGCACAATGCCATCTTAAGTAAAAGAGGACAAACACTCTAACTTTCTATGATTTGAACCTCTCCTGTGAATCTAGTTTTAGATTCCGATGCTTCACTTCAGGTTTACTGTATCCCTTGGTCCTACTTATTGACGATGAAACACAGAAATTGGATCCGAATTTAATACAAAAGGCACAATGGCGACTTAAGTACAAGAGGACTGACACTCTTACTTTCAATGATTTGAACCTTTCCTGTGAGTCCAGTTTCAGATTCCGATGCTTCATTTCAGGTTTACTGTATACCTTGCACCTTCTTATTGACGATGAAACACAGAAATTGCATCGGAATTAAATTCAAAAGGCACAATGCCGACTTAAGTACAAGAGGACTGACACTCTCACTTTCTATGATTTGAACCTCTCCTGTGAGTCCAGTTTTAGATTCCGATGCTCCACCTCAGGTTTACTGTATCCCTTGGACTTTCTTATTCATGATGAAACACAGAAAATGCATCCGAATGTAATACAAATGGCACAATACCGACTTAAGTACAAGAGGAGTGACACTCTAACTTTCTATGATTTGATTCTCTCCTGTGAGTCCAGTTTTAGATTCCGATGCTTCACTTCAGGTTTACTGTATACCTTTCACCATATGATTGACCATGAAACACAGAAATTTTATCCAAATTTAATACAAATGGCACAATGCCAACTTAAGTACAAGAGGACTGACACTCTCACTTTCTATGATTTGAACCTCTCCTGTGAGTCCAGTTTTAGATTCCGATGCTTCACTTCAGGTTTACTGTATACCTTTGACCATCTGATTGACGATGAAACACAGAAATTGTATCCAAATTTAATACAAATGGCACAATGCCGACTTAAGTACAAGAGGTCTGACACTCTCACTTTCTATGATTTGAACCTCTCCTGTGAGTCCAGTTTTAGATTCCGATACTTCACTTCAGGTTTACTGTGTACCTTGCACCTTCTGATTGACGATGAAACACAGAAATTGCATCGGAATTTAATACAAAAGGCACAATGCCGACCTAAGTAAAAGAGGACTGACACTCTCACTTTCTATGATTTGAACCTCTCCTGTGAGTCCAGTTTTAGATTCCGATGCTTCACTTAAGGTTTACTGTATTTCTTGGACCTTCTTAATGACGATGAAACACAGAAATTGCTTCCAAATTTAATACAAAAGGCACAATACCGACTTATGTACAAGAGGAGTGACACTTTAACATTCTATGATTTGAATCTCTCCTGTGAGTCCAGTTTTAGATTCCGATGCTTCACTTCATGTTAACTGTATCCCTTGGACCTACTTATTGACGATGAAACACAGAAATTGCATCGGAATTTAATTCAAAAGGCACAATGCCGACCTAAGTAGAAGAGGACTGACACTTTCACTTTCTATGACTTGAACCTTTACTGTGAGTCCAGTTTTTGATTCCGATGCTTCACTTCAGATTTACTGTATCACTTGGATCTTCTTATTGACGATGAAACACAGAATTGGCATCGGAATTAAATTCAAAGGCACAGTGCCGACTTAAGTACAAGAGGACAGACACTCTCACTTTCTATGATTTGAACCTCTCCTGTGAGTCCAGTTTTAGATTCCGATGCTTCACTTCAGGTTTCCAGTATCCCTTGGACCTTCATACTGACGATGAAACACAGAGTTTGCATCCGAATTAAATACCAAAAGAACAATGCGGACTTAAGTACAAGAGGACGGACACACTAACTTTCTATGATTTGAACCTCTCCTGTGAGTCCACTTTAAGAATCCGAAGCTTCACTTCAGGTTTACTGTATCCCTTGGACCTTCTTATTGACGATGAAACAAAGAATTGCATCTGAATTTAATACAAAAGGCACAATGGCGACTTAAGTGCAAGAGGACTGACACACTCTCTTTCTATGATTTGAACCTCTCCTGTGAGTCCAGTTTTAGATTCTGATGCTTCACTTCAGGTTTACTGTATCCCTTGGACCTTCTTATTGACGATGAAACACAGAAATTTAATCCGAATTTAATACAAAAGGCACAATGCCGACTTAAGTACAAGAGGAGAGAAACTCTAACTTGCTATGATTTCAATCTCTCCTGTGAGTCCAGTTTTAGATTCCGATGTTTCACTTCAGGTTTACTGTATCCCTTGGACCCTCTTATTGACTATGAAACACAGGAATTGCATCTGAATTTAATTCAAATAGCACAATGCCGACTTAAGTACAAGAGGACTGACACACTCACTTTCTATGATTAGAACCTCTCCTGTGAGTCCAGTTTTAGATTCCGAAGCTTCACTTCAGGTTTACTGTATACCTTGGACCTTCTTATTGACGATGAAACACAGTGTTTGCATCCGAATTTAATACAAATGGTTCAATGCCGACTTAAGTACAGAGGACTGACACTCTAACTTTCTATGATTTGAACCTCTCCTGCGAATCCAGTTTTAGATTCTGATGCTTCACTACAGGTTTACTGTATCCCTTGGATCATCTTATTGACGATGAAACACAGAAATTGCATCCGAATTTAATACAAAAATCACAATGGCGACTTAAGTACAAGAGGACTGACACTCTCACTTTCTATGATTTGAACCTCTCCTGTGAGTCCAGTTTTAGATTCCGATGCTTCACTTCAGGTTTACTATATCCCTTGGACTTTCTTATTGACGACGAAACACAGAAATTGCATCCGAATGTAATACAAATGGCACAATAGCGACTGAAGTATAAGAGGAGTGACACTCTAACTTTCTATGATTTGAATCTCTCCTGTGAGTCCAGTTTTAAATTCCGATGCTTCACTTAAGGTTTACTGTATACCTTTGGCCATATGATTGACCATGAAACACAGAAATGTTATCCATATTTAATACAAATTGCACAATGCCGACTTAAGTACAAGAGGACTGACACTCTCACTTTCTATGATTTGAACCTCTCCTGTGAGTCCAGTTTTAGATTCCGATGCTTCACTTAAGGTTTACTGTATCCCTTGGACCTTCTTATTGACGATGAAACACAGAAATTGCATCCGAATTTAATACAAAAGGCACAATACCGACTTATGTACAAGAGGAGTGACACTTTAACGTTCTATGATTTGAATCTCTCCTGTGAGTCAAGTTTTAGATTCCGATGCTTCACTTCATGTTTACTGTATCCCTTGTACCTACTTATTCACGACGAAACACTGAAATTGCATCGGAATTAAATTCAAAAGGCACAATGCCGACTTAAGTACAAGAGGACTGACACTCTCACTTTCTATGATTTGAACCTCTCCTGTGAGTCCAGTTTTAGATTCTGATGCTTCACTTCAGGTTTACTGTATCCGTTGGACCTTCTTATTGACGATGAAACACAGAGTTCGCATCCGAATATAATATAAAAGGTACAATGCCGACTTAAGTACAGGAGGACTGACACACTAACTTTCTATGATTTGAACCTCTCCTGTGAGTCCAGTTTAAGAATCCGATGCTTCACTTCAGGTTTACTGTACCCTTGGACCTTCTTATTGACGATGATACACAGACATTGCACCCGAATTTAATACAAATGGCACAATGCCGACTTAAGTACAAGAGGACTGACACTCTCATTATCTATGATTTGAACTTCTCCTGTGAGTCCAGTTTCGGATTCCGATGCTCCACTTCAGGTTTACTGTATCCCTTGGACCTTCTTATTGACGATGAAACACAGAGTTTGCATCCGAATTTAATACAAAAGGCACAATGCCGACTTAAGTACAAGAGTAATGATACTCTAACTTTCTATGATTTGAACCCCTCCTGTGAGTCCAGTTTTAGATTCCGATGTTTCACTTCAGGTTTACTGTATCCCTTGGACCTTCTTATTGACTATGAAACACAGAAATTGCATCGGAATTAAATTCAAAAGGCACAATGCCAACTTAAGTACAAGAGGACTGACACTCTCACTTTCTATGATTTGAACCTCTCCTGTGAGTCCAGTTTTAGATTCCGATGCTCCACTTCAGGTTTACTGTATCCCTTGGACTTTCGTATTCACGATGAAACACAGAAAATGCATCCGAATGTAATACAAATGGCACAATACCGACTTAAGTACAAGAGGAGTGACACTCTAACTTTCTAAGATTTGATTCCCTCCTGTGAGTCACGTTTTAGATTCCGATGCTTCACTTCAGGTTTACTGTATACCTTTCACCATATGATTGACCATGAAACACAGAAATTTTATCCAAATTTAATACAAATGGCACAATGCCAACTTAAGTACAAGAGGACTGACACTCTCACTTTCTATGATTTGAACCTCTCCTGTGAGTCCAGTTTTAGATTCCGATGCTTCACTTCAGGTTTACTGTATACCTTTGACCATCTGATTGACGATGAAACACAGAAATTGTATCCAAATTTAATACAAATGGCACAATGCCGACTTAAGTACAAGAGGACTGACACTCTCACTTTCTATGATTTGAACCTCTCCTGTGAGTCCAGTTTTAGATTCCGATGCTTCACTTAAGGTTTACTGTATCCCTTGGACCTACTTATTGACGATGAAACACAGAAATTGCAACGGAATTTAATTCAAAAGGCACAATGCCGACCTAAGTAGAAGAGGACTGACACTCTCACATTCTAATATTTGAACCTCTCCTGTGAGCCCAGTTTTATATTCCGATTCTTCACTTCAGGTTTACTGTATACCTTGCACCTTCTTATTGACGATGAAACACAGAAATTGCATCGGAATAAATTCAAAACGCACAATGCCGACTTAAGTACAAGAGGACTGACACTCTCACTTTCTATGATTTGAACCTCTCCTGTGAGTCCAGTTTTAGATTCCGATGCTTCACTTCAGGTTTGCTGTATCCCTTGGACCTTCATACTGACGATGAAACACAGAGTTTGCATCCGAATTAAATACAAAAAGTACAATGCCGACTTAAGTACAAGAGGACGGACACACTAACTTTCTATGATTTGAACCTCTCCTGTGAGTCCAGTTTAAGAATCCGAAGCTTCACTTCAGGTTTACTGTATCCCTTGGACCTTCTTATTGACGATGAAACAAAGAAATTGCATCTGAATTTAATACAAAAGGCACAATGGCGACTTAAGTACAAGAGGACTGACACACCCTCTTTCTATGATTTGAACCTCTCCTGTGAGTCCAGTTTTAGATTCTGATGCTTCACTTCAGGTTTACTGTATCCCTTGGACCTTCTTATTGACGATGAAACACAGAAATTTAATCCGAATTTAATACAAAAGGCACAATGCCGACATAAGTACAAGAGGAGAGAAACTCTAACTTTCTATGATTTCAATCTCTCCTGTGAGTCCAGTTTTAGATTCCGATGTTTCACTTCAGGTTTACTGTATCCCTTGGACCTTCTTATTGACTATGAAACACAGGAATTGCATCTGAATTTAATTCAAATAGCACAATGCCGACTTAAGTACAAGAGGACTGACACTCTCTCTTTCTATGATTTGAACCTCTCCTGTGAGTCCGGTTTTAAATTCCGAAGCTTCACTCCAGGTTTACTGTATACCTTGCACCTTCTTATTGACGATGAAACATAGAAATTGCATCGGAATTTAATACAAAAGGCACAATGCCATCTTAAGTAAAAGAGGACAAACACTCTAACTTTCTATGATTTGAACCTCTCCTGTGAATCTAGTTTTAGATTCCGATGCTTCACTTCAGGTTTACTGTATCCCTTGGTCCTTCTTATTGACGATGAAACACAGAAATTGGATCCGAATTTAATACAAAAGGCACAATGGCGACTTAAGTACAAGAGGACTGACACTCTCACTTTCAATGATTTGAACCTTTCCTGTGAGTCCAGTTTCAGATTCCGATGCTTCACATCAGGCTTACTGTATACCTTGCACCTTCTTATTGACGATGAAACAGAGAAATTGCATCGGAATTAAATTCAAAAGGCACAATGCCGACTTAAGTACAAGAGGACTGACACACTCACTTTCTATGATTAGAACCTCTCCTGTGAGTCCAGTTTTAGATTCCGAAGCTTCACTTCAGGTTTACTATATAACTTGGACCTTCTTATTGACGATGAAACACAGTGTTTGCATCCGAATTTAATACAAAAGGTTCAATGCCGACTTAAGTACAAGAGGACTGACACTCTAACTTTCTATGATTTGAACCTCTCCTGCGAATCCAGTATTAGATTCCGATGCTTCACTACAGGTTTACTGTATCCCTTGGATCTTCTTATTGACGATGAAACACAGAAATTGCATCCGAATTTAATACAAAAATCACAATGGCGACTTAAGTACAAGAGGACTGACACTCTCACTTTCTATGATTTGAACCTCTCCTGTGAGTCCAGTTTTAGATTCCGATGCTTCACTTCAGGTTTACTATATCCCTTGGACTTTCTTATTGACGATGAAACACAGAAATTGCATCCGAATGTAATACAAATGGCACAATAGCGACTGAAGTACAAGAGGAGTGACACTCTAACTTTCTATGATTTGAATCTCTCCTGTGAGTCCAGTTTTAGATTCCGATGCTTCACTTCAGGTTTACTGTATACCTTGCACCTTCTTATTGACGATGAAACACAGAAATTGCATCGGAATTAAACTCAAGAGGCACAATGCCGACTTAAGTACAAGAGGACTGACACTCTGACTTTCTATGATTTGAACCTCCCCTGTGAGTCCAGTTGTAGATTCCGATGCTTCACTTCAAGTTTGCTGTATCCCTTGGACCTTCTTACTGACAATGAAACACAGAGTTTGCATCCGAATTAAATACAAAAGGTACAATGCCGACTTAAATACAAGAGGACTGACACACTAACGTTCTATGATTTGAACCTCTCCTGTGAGTCCAGTTTAAGTATCCGATGCTTCACTTCAGGTTGACTGTATCCCTTGGACCTTCTTATTGACGATGAAACACAGAAATTGCATCCGAATTTAATACAAAAGGCACAATGGCGACTTAAGTACAAGAGGACTGACACCCTCCCTTTCTATGATTTGATCCTCTCCTGTGAGTCCAGTTTTAGATTCTGATGCTTCACTTCAGGTTTACTGTATCCCTTGGACCTTCTTATTGACGATGAAACACAGAAATTTCATCCGAATTTAATACAAAAGGCACAATGCCGACTTAAGTAAACGAGGACTGACACTCTAACTTTCTATGATATGAACCTCTCCTGCAAGTCCAGGTTTAGATTCCGATGCTTCACTTCAGGTTTACTGAATACCTTGGACCTTCGTATTGACGATGAAACACAGAAATTGCATCCGAATTTAATACAAATGCCACAATGCCGACTTAAGTACAAGAGGACTGACACTGTCACTTTCTGTGATTGGAACCGTTCCAGTGAGTCCAGTTTTAGATTCCGATGCTTCACTTCAGGTTTACTGTATCCCTTGGACCTTCTTATTGACGATGAAACACAGAAATTGGATCCGAATTTAATACAAAAGGCACAATGGCGAATTAAGTACAAGAATACTGACACTCTCACTTTCAATGATTTGAACCTATCCTGTGAGTCCAGTTTCAGATTCCGATGCTTCACTTCAGGTTTACTGTATACCTTGCACCGCTTATTGACGATAAAACACAGAAATTGCATCGGAATTAAATTCAAAAGGCACAATGCCGGCTTAAGTACAAGAGGACTGACACTCTCACTTTCTTTGATTTGAATCTCTCCTGTGAGTCCAGTTTTAGATTCCGATGCTTAACTTCAGATTTACTGTATCACTTAGACCTACTTATTGACAATGAAACACAGAAATTGCATCGGAATTAAATTCAAAAATCACAATGCCGACTTAAGTACAAGAGGACTGACACTCTAACTTTCTATGATTTGGACCTCTCCTGTGAGTCCAGTTTTAGATTCCGATTCTTCACTTCAGGTTTACTGTATCCCTTGGACCTTCTTATTGACGATGAAACACAGACTTTGCCTCCGAATTTAATACAAAAGGCACAATGCCAACTTAAGTACAAGAGTAATGACACTCTAACTTTCTATGATTTGAACCCCTCCTGTGAGTCCAGTTTTAGATTCCGATGCTTAACTTCAGGTTTACTTTATCCCTTGGTCCTTCTTATTTACGATGAAACACAGAAATTGGATCCGAATTTAATACAAAAGGCACAATGGCGACTTAAGTACAAGAGGACTGACACTCTCACTTTCAATGATTTGAACCTTTCCTGTTAGTCCAGTTTCGGATTCCGATGCTTCACATCAGGTTTACTGTATACCTTGCACCTTCTTATTGACGATGAAACAGAGAAATTGCATCGGAATTAAATTCAAAAGGCACAATGCCGACTTAAGTACAAGAGGACTGACACACTCACTTCCTATGATTAGAACCTCTCCTGTGAGTCCAGTTTTAGATCCCGAAGCTTCACTTCAGGTTTACTGTATACCTTGGACCTTCTTATTGACGATGAAACACAGTGTTTGCATCCGAATTTAATACAAAAGGTTCAATGCCGACTTAAGTACAAGAGGACTGACACTCTAAATTTCTATGATTTGAACCTCTCCTGCGAATCCAGTTTTAGATTCCGATGCTTCACTACAGGTTTACTGTATCCCTTGGATCTTCTTATTGACGATGAAACACAGAAATTGCATCCGAATTTAATACAAAAATCACAATGGCGACTTAAGTACAAGAGGACTGACACTCTCACTTTCTATGATTTGAACCTCTCCTGTGAGTCCACTTTTAGATTCCGATGCTTCACTTCAGGTTTACTATATCCCTTGGACTTTCTTATTGACGATGAAACACAGAAATTGCATCCGAATGTAATACAAATGGCACAATAGCGACTGAAGTACAAGAGGAGTGACACTCTAACTTTCTATGATTTGAATCTCTCCTGTGAGTCCAGTTTTAGATTCCGATGCTTCACTTAAGGTTTACTGTATACCTTTGGCCATATGATTGACCATGAAACACAGAAATGTTATCCATATTTAATACAAATGGCACAATGCCGACTTAAGTACAAGAGGACTGACACTCTCACTTTCTATGATTTGAACCTCTCCTGTGAGTCCAGTTTTAGATTCCGATGCTTCACTTAAGGTTTACTGTATCCCTTGGACCTTCTTATTGACGATGAAACACAGAAATTGCATCCGAATTTAATACAAAAGGCACAATACCGACTTATGTACAAGAGGAGTGACACTTTAACGTTCTATGATTTGAATCTCTCCTGTGAGTCAAGTTTTAGATTCCGAAACTTCACTTCATGTTTACTGTATCCCTAGTACTTACTTATTCACGATGAAACACTGAAATTGCAACGGAATTTAATTCAAAAAGCACAATGCCGACCTAAGTAGAAGAGGACTGACACTCTCACATTCTATTATTTGAACCTCTCCTGTGAGTCCAGTTTTAGATTCCGATGCTTCACTTCAGGTTTACTGTATACCTTGCACCTTCTTATTGACGATGAAACACAGAAATTGCATCGGAATTAAATTCAAAAGGCACAATGCCGACTTAAGTACAAGAGGACTGACACTCTCACTTTCTATGATTTGAACCTCTCCTGTGAGTCCAGTTTTAGATTCCGAAGCTTCACTTCAGGTTTGCTGTATCCCTTGGACCTTCTTACTGACAATGAAACACAGAGTTTGCATCCGAATTAAATACAAAAGGTACAATGCCGACTTAAGTACAAGAGGACTGACACACTAACGTTCTATGATTTGAACCTCTCCTGTGAGTCCAGTTTAAGAATCCGATGCTTCACTTCAGGTTGACTGTATCCCTTGGACCTTCTTCTTGACGATGAAACACAGAAATTGCATCCGAATTTAATACAAAAGGCACAATGGCGACTTAAGTACAAGAGGACTGACACCCTCCCTTTATATGATTTGAACCTCTCCTGTGAGTCCAGTTTTAGATTCTGATGCTTCACTTCAGGTTTACTGTATCCCTTGGACCTTCTTATTGACGATGAAACACAGAAATTTCATTAGAATTTAATACAAAAGGCACAATGCCGACTTAAGTAAAAGAGGACTGACACTCTAACTTTCTATGATTTGAACCTCTCCTGCAAGTCCAGGTTTAGATTCCGATGCTTCACTTCAGGTTTACTGAATACCTTGGACCTTCTTAATGACGATGAAACACAGAAATTGCATCCGACTTTAATACAAATGCCACAATGCCGACTTAAGTACAAGAGGACTGACACTGTCACTTTCTATGATTTGAACCGTTCCAGTGAGTCCAGTTTTAGATTACGATGCTTCACTTCAAGTTTACTGTATCCCTTGGACCTTCTTATTGACGATGAAACACAGAAATTGGATCCGAATTTAATACAAAAGGCACAATGGCGACTTAAGTACAAGAGGACTGACACTCTCACTTTCAATGATTTGAACCTATCCTGTGAGTCCAGTTTCAGATTCCGATGCTTCACTTCAGGTTTACTGTATACCTTGCACCTTCTTATTGACGATAAAACACAGAAATTGCATCGGAATTAAATTCAAAAGGCACAATGCCGGCTTAAGTACAGGAGGACTGACACTCTCACTTTCTTTGATTTGAATCTCTCCTGTGAGTCCAGTTTTAGATTCCGATGCTTAACTTCAGGTTTACTGTATCACTTAGACCTACTTATTGACAATGAAACACAGAAATTGTATCGGAATTAAATTCAAAAATCACAATGCCGACTTAAGTACAAGAGGACTGACACTCTAACTTTCTATGATTTGAACCTCTCCTGTGAGTCCAGTTTTAGATTCCGATGCTTCACTTCAGGTTTACTGTATCCCTTGGACCTTCTTATTGACGCTGAAACACAGACTTTGCCTCCGAATTTAATACAAAGGGCACAATGCCAACTTAAGTACAAGAGTAATGACACTCTAACTTTCTATGATTTGAACCCCTCCTGTGAGTCCAGTTTTAGATTCCGATGCTTCACTTCAGGTTTACTTTATCCCTTGGTCCTTCTTATTGACGATGAAACACAGAAATTGGATCCGAATTTAATACAAAAGGCACAATGGCGACTTAAGTACAAGAGGACTGACACTCTCACTTTCAATGATTTGAACCTTTCCTGAGAGTCCAGTTTCAGATTCCGATGCTTCACTTAAGGTTTACTGTATACCTTTGGCCATATGATTGACCATGAAACACAGAAATGTTATCCATATTTAATACAAATGGCACAATGCCGACTTAAGTACAAGAGGACTGACACTCTCACTTTCTATGATTTGAACCTCTCCTGTGAGTCCAGTTTTAGATTCCGATGCTTCACTTAAGGTTTACTGTATCCCTTGGACCTTCTTATTGACGATGAAACACAGAAATTGCATCCGAATTTAATACAAAAGGCACAATACCGACTTATGTACAAGAGGAGTGACACTTTAACGTTCTATGATTTGAATCTCTCCTGTGAGTCAAGTTTTAGATTCCGATGCTTCACTTCATGTTTACTGTATCCCTTGTACCTACTTATTCACGATGAAACACTGAAATTGCAACGGAATTTAATTCAAAAAGCACAATGCCGACCTAAGTAGAAGAGAACTGACACTCTCGCATTCTATTATTTGAACCTCTCCTGTGAATCCAGTTTTAGATTCCGATGCTTCACTTCAGGTTTACTGTATACCTTGCACATTCTTATTGACGATGAAACACAGAAATTGCATCGGAATTAAATTCAAAAGGCACAATGCCGACTTAAGTACAAGAGGACTGACACTCTCACTTTCTATGATTTGAACCTCTCCTGTGAGTCCAGTTTTAGATTCCGATGCTTCACTTCAGGTTTGCTGTATCCCGTGGACCTTCTTACTGACAATGAAACACAGAGTTTGCATCCGAATTAAATAAAAAAGGTACAATGCCGACTTAAGTACAAGAGGACTGACACACTAACGTTCTATGATTTGAACCTCTCATGTGAGTCCAGTTTAAGAATCCGATGCTTCACTTCAGGTTGACTGTATCCCTTGGACCTTCTTATTGACGATGAAACACAGAAATTGCATCCGAATTTAATACAAAAGGCACAATGGCGACTTAAGTACAAGAGGACTGACACCCTCCCTTTCTATGATTTGAACCTCTCCTGTGAGTCCAGTTTTAGATTCTGATGCTTCACTTCAGGTTTACTGTATCCCTTGGACCTTCTTATTGACGTTGAAACACAGAAATTTCATCCGAATTTAATACAAAATTCACAATGCCGACTTAAGTACAAGAGGACTGCCACTCTAACTTTCTATGATTTGAACCTGTCCTGCAAGTCCAGGTTTAGATTCCGATGCTTCACTTCAGGTTTACTGAATACGTTGGACCTTCTTAATGACGATGAAACACAGAAATTGCATCCGAATTTAATACAAATGCCACAATGCCGACTTAAGTACAAGAGGACTGACACTGTCACTTTCTATGATTTGAACCGTTCCAGTGAGTCCAGTTTTAGATTCCGATGCTTCACTTCAGGTTTACTGTATCCCTTGGACCTTCTTATTGACGATGAAACACAGAAATTGGATCCGAATTTAATACAAAAGGCACAATGGCGACTTAAGTACAAGAGGACTGACACTCTCACTTTCAATGATTTGAACCTATCCTGTGAGTCCAATTTCAGATTCCGATGCTTCACTTCAGGTTTACTGTATACCTTGCACCTTCTTATTGACGATAAAACACAGAAATTGCATCGGAATTAAATTCAAAAGGCACAATGCCGGCTTAAGTACAAGAGGACTGACACTCTCACTTTCTTTGATTTGAATCTCTCCTGTGAGTCCAGTTTTAGATTCCGATGCTTAACTTCAGGTTTACTGTATCACTTAGACCTACTTATTGACAATGAAACACAGAAATTGCATCGGAATTAAATTCAAAAATCACAATGCCGACTTAAGTACAAGAGGACTGACACTCTAACTTTCTATGATTTGAACCTCTCCTGTGAGTCCAGTTTTAGATTCCGATGCTTCACTTCAGGTTTACTGTATCCCTTGGACCTTCTTATTGACGTTGAAACACAGACTTTGCCTCCGAATTTAATACAAAAGGCACAATGCCAACTTAAGTACAAGAATAATGACACTCTAACTTTCTATGATTTGAACCCCTCCTGTGAGTCCAGTTTTAGATTCCGATGCTTCACTTCAGGTTTACTTTATCCCTTGGTCCTTCTTATTGACGATGAAACACAGAAATTGGATCCGAATTTAATACAAAAGGCACAATGGCGGGTTAAGTACAAGGGGACTGACACTCTCACTTTCAATGATTTGAACCTTTCCTGTGAGTCCAGTTTCAGATTCCGATGCTTCACTACAGGTTTACTGTATACCTTGCACCTTGTTATTGACGATGAAACACAGAAATTGCACCGGAATTAAATTCAAAAGGCACAATGCCGACTTAAGTACAAGAGGACTGACACTCTCACTTTCTATGATATGAACCTGTCCTGTGAGTCCAGTTTTTAGATTCCGATGCTTCACTTCAGGTTTACTGTATCCCTTGGATCTTCTTATTGACGATGAAACACAGAGTTTGCATCCGAATTTAATACAAATGGTACAATGCCGACTTAAGTACAAGAGGACTGACACACTAACTTTCTATGATTTGAACCTGTCCTGTGAGTCCAGTTTAAGAATCCGATGCTTCACTTCAGGTTTACTGTAGCCCTTGGACCTTCTTATTGACGAGAAACACAGAAATTGCTTCCGAATTTATTACAAAAATCACAATGGCGACTTAAGTACAAGAGGACTGAAACTCTCTCTTTCTATGATTTGAACCTCTCCTGTGAGTCCAGTTTTAGATTCTGATGCTTCACTTCAGGTTTACTGTATCCGTTTGACCTTCTTATTGACGATGAAACACAGAGTTCGCATCCGAATATAATATAAAAGGTACAATGCCGACTTAAGTACAGGAGGACTGACACACTAACTTTCTATGATTTGAACCTCTCCTGTGAGTCCAGTTTAAGAATCCGATGCTTCACTTCAGGTTTACTGTACCCTTGGACCTTCTTATTGACGATGAAACACAGACATTGCACCCGAATTTAATACAAATGGCACAATGCCGACTTAAGTACAAGAGGACTGACAATCTCATTATCTATGATTTGAGCTTCTCCTGTGAGTCCAGTTTTAGATTCCGATGCTCCACTTCAGGTTTACTGTATCCCTTGGACCTTCTTATTGACGATGAAACACAGAGTTTGCATCCGAATTTAATACAAAAGGCACAATGCCGACTTAAGTACAAGAGTAATGACACTCTAACTTTCTATGATTTGAACCCCTCCTGTGAGTCCAGTTTTAGATTCCGATGCTTCAGTTCAGGTTTCCTGTATCACTTGGACCTTCTTATTGACGATGAGACACAGAAATTGGATCCGAATTTAATACAAAAGGCACAATGGCGACTTAAGTACAAGAGGACTGACACTCTCACTTTCAATGATTTGAACCTCTCCTGTGAGTCCAGTTTCAGATTCCGATGCTTCACTTTAGGTTTACTGTATACCTTGCACCTTGTTATTGTCGATCAAAAACAGAAATTGCATCGGAATTAAATTCAAAAGGCACAATGCCGACTTAAGTACAAGAGGACTGACACTCTCACTTTCTATGATTTGAACCTCTCCTGTGAGTCCAGTTTTAGATTCCGATGCTTCACTTCAGGTTTACTGTATCCCTTGGACCTTCTTATTGACGATGAAACACAGAAATTGCATCGGATTTAAATTCGAAACTCACAATGCCGACTTAAGTAAAAGAGGACTGACACCTGCACTTTCTATGATTTGAACCTCTCCTGTGAGTCCAGTTTTAGATTCCGATGCTTCACTTCAGGTTTACTGTATCCCTTGGATCTTCTTATTGACGATGAAACACAGAAATTGCATCGGAATTAAATTCGAAACTCACAATGGCGACTTAAGTAAAAGAGGACTGACACACTCACATTCTATGATTTGAACCTCTCCTGTGAGTCCAGTTTTAGATTCCGATGCTTATCTTCAGGTTTACTGTATCACTTAGACCTACTTATTGACAATGAAACACAGAAATTGCATCGGAATTAAATTCAAAAATCACACTGCCGACTTAAGTACAAGAGGACTAACTTTCTATGATTTGAACCTCTCCTGTGAGTCTAGTTTTAGATACCGATGCTTCACTTCAGGTTACTGTATCCCTTGGACCTTCTTATTGACGATGAAACACAGAGTTTGCATCCGAATTTAATACAAAAGGCACAATGCCGACTTAAGTACAAGAGGACTGACACTCTAACTTTCTATGAATTGAACCTCTCCTGTGAGTCCAGTTTTAGATTCTGATGCTTCACTTCAGGTTTACTGTATCCCTTGGACCTTCTTATTGACGATGAAACACAGAAAATGCACCCGAATTTAATACAAATGGCACAATACCGACTTAAGTACAAGAGGAGTGACACTCTAACTTTCTATGATTTGAATCTCTCATATAAGTCCAGTTTTAGATTCCGATGCTTCACTTCAGGTTTACTGTATACCTTTGACCATCTGATTGACGATGAAACACAGAAATTTTATCCAAATTTAATACAAATGGCACAATGCTGACTTAAGTACAAGTGGACTGACACTCTCACTTTCTATGATTTGAACCTCTCCTGTGAGTCCAGTTTTAGATTCCGATGCTTCACTACAGGTTTACTGTATACCTTGCACCTTCTGATTGACGATGAAACACAGAAATGGCATCGGAATTTAATACAAAAGGCACAATGCCGACCTAATTAATAGAGGACTGACACTCTAACATTCTATGATTTGAACCTCTCAAGTGAGTTCAGTTTTAGATTCCGATGCTTTACTGAAGGTTTACTGTATCCCTTGGACCTTCTTATTGACGATGAAACACAGAAATTGCATCCGAATTTGATACAAAAGGCACAATACCGACTTATGTACAAGAGGAGTGACACTTTAATATTCTATGATTTGAACCTCTCCTGTGAGTCCAGTTTTAGATTCCGATGCTTCACTACAGGTTTACTGTATACCTTGCACCTTCTGATTGACGATGAAACACAGAAATGGCATCGGAATTTAATACAAAAGGCACAATGCCGAACTAATTAAAAGAGGACTGACACTCTAACTTTCTATGATTTGAACCTCTCCAGTGAGTCCAGTTTTAGATTCTGATGCTTCACTTCAGGTTTACTGTATCCCTTGGACCTTCTTATTGACGATGAAAAATAGAAATTGCATCGGAATTTAATACAAAAGGCACAAAGCCGACTTAAGTAAAAGAGGACAAACACTCTAACTTTCTATGATTTGAACCTCTCCTGTGAGTCTAGTTTTAGATTCCGATGCTTCACTTCAGGTTTACTGTATCCCTTGGACCTTCTTATTGACGATGAAACACAGAAATTGCATCCTAATTTAATACAAAAGGCACAATGCCGACTTAAGTACAAGAGGACTGACACTCTAACTTTCTATGTTTTGAACCTCTCCCATGAATCCAGTTTTAGATTCCGATGCTTCACTTCAGGTTTACTATATCCCTTGGACCTTCTTATTGACGATGAAACACAGAAATTGCATCCGAATTTAATACAAATGCCACAATGCCGACTTAAGTACAAGAGGACTGACACTGTCACTTTCTATGATTTGGACCTTTCCCGTGAGTCCAGATTTAGATTCCGATGATTCACTTCAGGTTTACTGTATCCCTGGGACCATCTTATTGACGATGAAACACAGAAATTGGATCCGAATTTAATACAAAAGGCACAATGGCGACTTAAGTACAAGAGGACTGACACTCTCACTTTCAATGATTTGAACCTCTCCTGTGAGTCCAGTTTCAGATTCCGATGCTTCACTTCAGGTTTACTGTATACCTTGCACCTTCTTATTGACGATGAAACACAGAAATTGCATCCGAATTTAATACAAAAATCACAATGGCGACTTAAGTACAAGAGGACTGACATTCTAACTTTCTATGATTTGAACCTCTCCTGTGAGTCCAGTTTTAGATTCCGATGGTTCACTTCAGGTTTACTGTATCCCTTGGACTTTCTTATTGACGATTAAACACAGAAGTTGCATCCGAATGTAATACAAATGGCACAATACTGACTTAAGTACAAGAGGAGTGACACTCTAACTTTCTATGATTTGAACCTCTCCTGTAAGTCCAGTTTTAGATTCCGATGCTTCACTTCAGGTTTACTGTTTACCTTTGACCATCTGATTGACGATGAAACACAGAAATTTTATCCAAATTTAATACAAATGGCACAATGCCGACTTAAGTACAAGAGGTCTGACACTCTCACTTTCTATGATTTGAACCCCTCCTGTGAGTCCAGTTTCAGATTCCGATGCTTCACTTCAGGTTTACTGTATACCTTGCAACTTGTTATGGACGATGAAACACAGAAATTGCATCGGAATTAAATTCAAAAGGCACAATGCCGACTTAAGTACAAGAGGACTGACACTCTCACTCTCTATGATTTGAACCTCTCCTGTGAGTCCAGTTTTAGATTCCGATGCTTCACTTCAGGTTTACTGTATCCCTTGGACCTTCTTATTGACGATGAAACACAGAAATTGCATCGGAATTATAATCGAAACTCACAATGCCGACTTAAGTAAAAGAGGACTGACACTCGCACTTTCTATGATTTGAACCTCTCCTGTGAGTCCAGTTTTAGATTCCGATGCTTCACTTCAGGTTTACTGTATTCCTTGGTCCTTCTTATTGACGATGTAACACAGAAATTGCATCGGAATTAAATTCGAAACTCACAATGCCGACTTAAGTACAAGAGGACTGACACTCTCACTTTCTCTGATTTGAACCTCTCCTGTGTGTCCAGTTTTAGATTCCGATGCCTCACTTCAGGTTTGCTGTATCCCTTGGACCTTCTTACTGACGATGAAACACAGAGTTTGCATCCGAATTAAATACAATAGGTACAATGCCGACTTAAGAACAAGAGGACTGACACACTAACTTTCTATGATTTGAACCTCTCCTGTGAGTCCAGTTTAAGAATCCGATGCTTCACTTCAGGTTTACTGTATCCCTTGGACCTTCTTATTGACGATGAAACACAGAAATTGCATCTTAATTTAATACAAAAGGCACAATGCCGACTTAAGTATAAGGGGAATGACACTCTAACTTTCTATGATTTGAACCTCTCCCATGAGTCCTGTTTTAGATTCCGATGCTTCACTTCACGTTTACTATATCCCTTGGACCTTCTTATTGACGATGAAACACAGAGTTTTCATCAGAATTTAATACAAAATGTACAATGCCGACTTAAGTACAAGAGAACTGACACACTAACTTTCTATCATTTGAACCTCTCCTGTGAGTCCAGTTTAAGATTCCGATGCTTCACTTCAGGTTTACTGTATCCATTGGAACTTCTTAATGACGATGAAACGCAGAAATTGCATCCGAATTTAATACAAAAGGCACAATGGCGACTTAAGTACAAGAGGACTGATACTCTCTCTTTCTATGATTTGAACCTCTTCTGTGAGTCCAGTTTTAGATTCTGATGCTTCACTTCAGGTTTACTGTATCCCTTGGACCTTCTTATTGACGATGAAACACAGAAATTTCATCCGAATTTCATACAAAGGGCACAATGCCGACTTAAGTAAAAGAGGACTGACACTCTAACTTTCTATGATTTGAACCTCTCCTGCAAGTCCAGTTTTAGCTTCCGATGCTTCACTTCAGGTTTACTGTATACCTTGGACCTTCATATACACGATAAAACACAGAAATTGCATCCGAATTTAATACAAAAGGCACAATACCGACTTAAGTACAAGAGGAGTGACACTCTAACTTTCTATGATTTGAATCTCTCCTGTGAGTCCAGTTTTAGATCCCGATGTTTCACTTCAGGAATACTGTATCCCTTGGACCTTCTTATTGACTATGAAACACAGGAATTGCATCCGAATTTAATACACATAGCACAATGCCGACTTAAGTACAAGAGGACTGACACTCTAACTTTCTATGATTTGAACCTCTCCCGTGAGTCCAGTTTTAGATTCTGATGCTTCACTTCAGGTTTACTGTATCCCTTGGACCTTCCTATTGACGATGAAACACAGAAATTGCACCCGAATTTAATACAAATGGCACAATACCGACTTAAGTACAAGAGGACTGACACTCTCACTATCTATGATATGAACCTCTCCTGTGAGACCAGTTTTAGATTCCGATGCTTCACTTCAGGTTTACTGTATCACTTGGACTTTCTTATTGACGATGAAACACAGAGTTTGCATCCGAATTAAATACAAAAGGTACAATGCCGACTTAAGTACAAGAGGACTGACACACTAACTTTCAATGTTTTGAACCTCTCCTATGAGTCCAGTTTAAAAATCCGATGCTTCACTTCAGGTTTACTGTATCCCTTGGACCTTCTTATTGACGATGAAACACAGAAATTGCATCCGAATTTAATACAAAATGCACAATACCGACTTATGTACAAGAGGAGTGACACTTTAATATTCTATGATTTGAACCTCTCCTGTGAGTCCAGTTTTAGATTCCGATGCTTCACTACAGGTTTACTGTATACCTTGCACCTTCTGATTGACGATGAAACACAGAAATGGCATCGGAATTTAATACAAAAGGCACAATGCCGAACTAATTAAAAGAGGACTGACACTCTAACTTTCTATGATTTGAACCTCTCCAGTGAGTCCAGTTTTAGATTCTGATGCTTCACTTCAGGTTTACTGTATCCCTTGGACCTTCTTATTGACGATGAAAAATAGAAATTGCATCGGAATTTAATACAAAAGGCACAAAGCCGACTTAAGTAAAAGAGGACAAACACTCTAACTTTCTATGATTTGAACCTCTCCTGTGAGTCTAGTTTTAGATTCCGATGCTTCACTTCAGGTTTACTGTATCCCTTGGACCTTCTTATTGACGATGAAACACAGAAATTGCATCCTAATTTAATACAAAAGGCACAATGCCGACTTAAGTACAAGAGGACTGACACTCTAACTTTCTATGTTTTGAACCTCTCCCATGAATCCAGTTTTAGATTCCGATGCTTCACTTCAGGTTTACTATATCCCTTGGACCTTCTTATTGACGATGAAACACAGAAATTGCATCCGAATTAAATACAATAGGTACAATGCCGACTTAAGTATTAGGGGAATGACACTCTAACTTTCTATGATTTGAACCTCTCCCATGAGTCCTGTTTTAGATTCCGATGCTTCACTTCACGTTTACTATATCCCTTGGACCTTCTTATTGACGATGAAACACAGAGTTTTCATCAGAATTTAATACAAAATGTACAATGCCGACTTAAGTACAAGAGAACTGACACACTAACTTTCTATCATTTGAACCTCTCCTGTGAGTCCAGTTTAAGAATCCGATGCTTCACTTCAGGTTTACTGTATCCATTGGAACTTCTTAATGACGATGAAACGCAGAAATTGCATCCGAATTTAATACAAAAGGCACAATGGCGACTTAAGTACAAGAGGACTGATACTCTCTCTTTCTATGATTTGAACCTCTTCTGTGAGTCCAGTTTTAGATTCTGATGCTTCACTTCAGGTTTACTGTATCCCTTGGACCTTCTTATTGACGATGAAACACAGAAATTTCATCCGAATTTCATACAAAGGGCACAATGCCGACTTAAGTAAAAGAGGACTGACACTCTAACTTTCTATGATTTGAACCTCTCCTGCAAGTCCAGTTTTAGATTCCGATGCTTCACTTCAGGTTTACTGTATACCTTGGACCTTCATATACACGATAAAACACAGAAATTGCATCCGAATTTAATACTAAAAGGCACAATACCGACTTAAGTACAAGAGGAGTGACACTCTAACTTTCTATGATTTGAATCTCTCCTGTGAGTCCAGTTTTAGATCCCGATGTTTCACTTCAGGAATACTGTATCCCTTGGACCTTCTTATTGACTATGAAACACAGGAATTGCATCCGAATTTAATACACATAGCACAATGCCGACTTAAGTACAAGAGGACTGACACTCTAACTTTCTATGATTTGAACCTCTCCCGTGAGTCCAGTTTTAGATTCTGATGCTTCACTTCAGGTTTACTGTATCCCTTGGACCTTCCTATTGACGATGAAACACAGAAATTGCACCCGAATTTAATACAAATGGCACAATACCGACTTAAGTACAAGAGGACTGACACTCTCACTATCTATGATATGAACCTCTCCTGTGAGACCAGTTTTAGATTCCGATGCTTCACTTCAGGTTTACTGTATCACTTGGACTTTCTTATTGACGATGAAACACAGAGTTTGCATCCGAATTAAATACAAAAGGTACAATGCCGACTTAAGTACAAGAGGACTGACACACTAACTTTCAATGTTTTGAACCTCTCCTATGAGTCCAGTTTAAAAATCCGATGCTTCACTTCAGGTTTACTGTATCCCTTGGACCTTCTTATTGACGATGAAACACAGAAATTGCATCCGAATTTAATACAAAAGGCACAATGGCGTCTTAAGTACAAGAGGAGTGACACACTCTCTTTCTATGATTTGAACCTCTCCTGTGAGTCCAGTATTAGTTTCTGATGCTTCACTTCAGGTTTACTGTATCCCATTGACCTTCTTATTGACGATGAAACACAGAAATTTCATCCGAATGTAATTCAAAAGGCACAATGCCGACTTAAGTAAAAGAGGACTGACACTCTAACTTTCTATGATTTGAATCTCTCCTGTGAGTCCAGTTTTAGATTCCGATGTTTCACTTCAGGTTTACTGTATCCCTTGGACCTTCTTATTGACTATGAAACACAGGAATTGAATCCGAATTTAATATAAATGGCACAATGCCGACTTGAGTACAAGAGGAGTGACACTCTCTCTTTCTATGATTTGAACCTCTCCTGTGAGTCCGGTTTTAAATTCCGATGCTTCACTCCAGGTTTACTGTATACCTTGCATCTTCTTATTGACGATGAAACACAGAAATTGCATCCTAATTTAATACAAAAGGCACAATGCCGACTTAAGTACAAGAGGACTGACACTCTAACTTTCTATGATTTGAACCTCTCCCGTGAGTCCAGTTTTAGATTCTGATGCTTCACTTCAGGTTTACTGTATCCCTTGGACCTTCCTATTGACGATGAAACACAGAAATTGCACCCGAATTTAATACAAATGGCACAATACCGACTTAAGTACAAGAGGACTGACACTCTCACTATCTATGATACGAACCTCTCCTGTGAGACCAGTTTTAGATTCCGATGCTTCACTTCAGGTTTACTGTATCACTTGGACTTTCTTATTGACGATGAAACACAGAGTTTTCATCCGAATTAAATACAAAAGGTACAATGCCGACTTAAGTACAAGAGGACTGACACACTAACTTTCAATGTTTTGAACCTCTCCTGTGAGTCCAGTTTAAAAATCCGATGCTTCACTTCAGGTTTACTGTATCCCTTGGACCTTCTTATTGACGATGATACACAGAAATTGCATCCGAATTTAATACAAAAGGCACAATGGTGACTTAAGTACAAGAGGAGTGACACACTCTCTTTCTATGATTTGAACCTCTCCTGTGAGTCCAGTTTTAGATTCTGATGCTTCACTTCAGGTTTACTGTATCCCATTGACCTTCTTATTGACGATGAAACACAGAAATTTCATCCGAATGTAATACAAAAGGCACAATGCCGACTTAAGTAAAAGAGGACTGACACTCTAACTTTCTATGATTTGAATCTCTCCTGTGAGTCCAGTTTTAGATGCCGATGTTTCACTTCAGGTTTACTGTATCCCTTGGACCTTCTTATTGACCATGAAACACAGGAATTGCATCCGAATGTAATATAAATGGCACAATGCCGACTTAAGTACAAGAGGAGTGACACTCTCTCTTTCTATGATTTGAACCTCTCCTGTGAGTCCGGTTTTAAATTCCGATGCTTCACTCCAGGTTTACTGTATACCTTGCATCTTCATATTGACGATGAAACACAGAAATTGCATCCTAATTTAATACAAAGGGCACAATGCCGACTTAAGTACAAGAGGACTGACACTCTAACTTTCTATGATTTGAACCCCTCCCATGAGTCCAGTTTTAGATTCCGATGCTTCACTTCAGGTTTACTATATCCCTTGGTCCTTCTTATTGACGATGAAACACAGAAATTGCATTCGAATTTCATACAAATGCCACAATGCCGACTTAAGTACAAGAGGACTGACACTCTTACTTTCTATGATTTGAACCTCTCCCGTGAGTCCAGTTTTAGATTCCGATGCATGACTTCAGGTTTGCTGTATACCTTGGACCTTCTTATTGACGATGAAACACAGAAATTGCATTCGAATTTCATACAAATGCCACAATGGCGACTTAAGTACAAGAGGAGTGACACACTCTTTTTCTATGATTTGAACCCCTCCTGTGAGTCCAGTTTTAGATTCCGATGCTTGACTTCAGGTTTGCTGTATACCTTGGACCTTCTTATTGACGATAAAACACAGAAATTGCATCCGAATTTAATACAAAAGGCACAATACCGACCTAAGTACAAGAGGAGTGACACTCTAACTTTCTATGATTTGAATCTCTCCTGTCAGTCCAGTTTTAGATTCCGATGTTTCACTTCAGGTTTACTGTATCCCTCGGACCTTCTTATTGACTATGAAACACAGGAATTGCATCCGAATTTAATATAAATGGCACAATGCCGACTTAAGTACAAGAGGAGTGACACTCTCTCTTTCTATGATTTGAACCTCTCCTGTGAGTCCGGTTTTAAATTCCGATGCTTCACTCCAGATTTACTGTATACCTTGCATCTTCTTATTGACGATGAAACACAGAAATTGCATCCTAATTTAATACAAAAGGCACTATGCCGACTTAAGTACAAGAGGACTGACACTCTCACTTTCAATGATTTGAACCTCTCCTGTGAGTCCAATTTCACATTCCGATGCTTCACTTCAGGTTTACTGTATACCTTGCACCTTCTTATTGACGATGAAACACAGAAATTGCATCCGAATTTAATACAAAAATCACAATGGCGACTTAAGTACAAGAGGACTGACATTCTAACTTTCTATGATTTGAACCTCTCCTGTGAGTCCAGTTTTAGATTCCGATGCTTCACTTCAGGTTTACTGTATCCCTTGGACTTTCTTATTGACGATGAAACACAGAAATTGCATCCGAATGTAATACAAATGGCACAATACTGACTTAAGTACAAGAGGAGTGACACTCTAACTTTCTATGATTTGAACCTCTCCTGTAAGTCCAGTTTTAGATTCCGATGCTTCACTTCAGATTTACTGTTTACCTTTGACCATCTGATTGACGATGAAACACAGAAATTTTAACCAAATTTAATACAAATGGCTCAATGCCGACTTAAGTACAAGAGGACTGACACTCTCACTTTATATGATTTGAACCTCTCCTGTGAGTCCAGTTTCAGATTCCGATGCTTCACTTGAGGTTTACCGTATACCTTGCACCTTGTTATTGACGATGAAACACAGAAATTGCATCGGAATTAAATTCAAAAGGCACAATGCCATCTTAAGTACAAGAGGACTGACACTCTCACTCTCTATGATTTGAACCTCTCCTGTGAGTCCAGTTTTAGATTCCGATGCTTCACTTCAGGTTTACTGTATCCCTTGGACCTTCTTATTGACGATGAAACACAGAAATTGCACCCAAATTTAATAAAAATGGCACAAAGCCGACTTAAGTAAAAGAGGACAAACACTCTAACTTTCTATGATTTGAACCTCTCCTATGAGTCTAGTTTTAGATTCCGATGCTTCACTTCAGGTTTACTGTATCCCTTGGACCTTCTTATTGACGATGAAACACAGAAATTGCATCCTAATTTAATACAAAAGGCACAATGCCGACTTAAGTACAAGAGGACTGACATTCTAACTTTCTATGATTTGAACCCCTCCCATGAGTCCAGTTTTAGATCCCGATGCTTCACTTCAGGTTTACTATATCCCTTGGACCTTCTTATTGACGATGAAACACAGAAATTGCATCCGAATTTAATACAAATTCCACAATGCCGACTTAAGTACAAGAGGACTGACACTGTCAGTTTCTATGATTTGAACCTTTCCTGTGAGTCCAGTTTTAGATTCCGATGCTTCACTTCGAGTTTACTGTATCCCTTGGACCTTCTTATTGACGATGAAACACAGAAATTGGATCCGAATTTAATACAAAAGGCACAATGGCGACTTAAGTACAAGAGGACTGACACTCTCACTTTCAATGATTTGAACCTCTCCTGTGAGTCCAGTTTCAGATTCCGATGCTTCACTTCAGGTTTACTGTATACCTTGCACCTTCTTATTGACGATGAAACATAGAAATTGCATCCGAATTTAATACAAAAATCATAATGGCGACTTAAGTACAAGAGGACTGACATTCTAATTTTCTATGATTTGAACCTCTCCTGTGAGTCCAGTTTTAGATTCCGATGCTTCACTTCAGGTTTACTGTATCCCCAGGACTTTCTTATTGACGATGGAACACAGAAATTGCATCCGAATGTAATACAAATGGCACAATACTGACTTAAGTACAAGAGGAGTGACACTCTAACTTTCTATGATTTGAACCTCTCCTGTAAGTCCAGTTTTAGATTCCGATGCTTCACTTCAGGTTTACTGTTTACCTTTGACCATCTGATTGACGATGAAACACAGAAATTTTATCCAAATTTAATACTAATGGCACAATGCCGACTTAAGTACAAGAGGACTGACACTCTCACTTTCTATGATTTGAACCTCTCCTGTGAGTCCAGTTTCAGATTCCGATGCTTCACTTCAGGTTTACTGTATACCTTGCACCTTCTGATTGACGATGAAACACAGAAATTGCATCGGAATTAAATTCAAAAGGCACAATGCCGACTTAAGTACAAGAGGACTGACACTCTCACTCTCTATGATTTGAACTTCTCCTGTGAGTACAGTTTTAGATTCCGATGCTTAACTTCAGGTTTACTGTATCACTTACACCTACTTATTGACAATGAAACACAGAAATTGCATCGGAATTAAATTCAAAAATCATAATGCCGACTTAAGTACAATTGGACTGACACTATAACTTTCTATGACTTGAACCTCTCCTGTGAGTCCAGTTTTAGATTCCGATGCTTCACTTCAGGTTTACTGTATCCCTTGGACCTTATTATTGACGATGAAACACGGAGTTTGCATCCGAATTTAATACAAAAGGCACAATGCCGACTTAAGTACAAGAGGACTAACACTCTAACTTTCTATGATTTGAACCTCTCCTGTGAGTCCAGTTTTAGATTCCGATGCTTCACTTCAGGTTTACTGTATACCCTGCACCTTCGTATTGACGATGAAACACAGAAATTGCATCGGAATTAAATTCAAAAGGTACAATGCCGACTTAAGTACAAGAGGACTGACACTCTCTGTTTCTATGATTTGAACCACTCCTGTGAGTCCAGTTTTAGATTCCGATGCTTCACTTTGGGTTTACTGTATCCCTTGGACCTTCTTATTGACGATGAAACACAGAAATTGCATCCGAATTTAATACAAATGCCAAAACGCCGACTTAAGTACAAGAGGACTGACACTGTCAGTTTCTATGATTTGAACCTTTCCTGTGAGTCCAGTTTTTGATTCCGATGCTTCACTTTGGGTTTACTGTATCCCTTGGACCTTCTTATTGACGATGAAACACAGAAATTGGATCCGAATTTAATACAAAAGGCACAATGGCGACTTAAGTACTAGAGGACTGACACTCTCACTTTCATTGATTTGAACCTCTCCTGTGAGTCCAGTTTCAGATTCCGATGCTTTACTTCAGGTTTACTGTATACCTTGCACCTTCTTATTGACGATGAAACACAGAAATTGCATCCGAATTTAATACAAAAATCACAATGGCGACTTAAGTACAGGAGGACTGACATTTTAACTTTCTATGATTTGAACCTCTCCTGTGAGTCCAGTTTTAGATTCCGATGCTTCACTTCAGGTTTACTGTATCCCTAGGACTTTCTTATTGACGATGGAACACAGAAATTGCATCTGAATGTAATACAAATGGCACAATACTGACTTAAGTACAAGAGGAGTGACACTCTAACTTTCTATGATTTGAACATCTCCTGTAAGTCCAGTTTTAGATTCCGATGCTTCACTTCAGGTTTACTGTTTACCTTTGACCATCTGATTGACGATGAAACACAGAAATTTTATCCAAATTTAATACTAATGGCACAATGCCGACTTAAGTACAAGAGGACTGACACTCTCACTTTCTATGATTTGAACCTCTCCTGTGAGTCCAGTTTCAGATTCCGATGCTTCACTTCAGGTTTACTGTATACCTTGCACCTTATTATTGACGATGAAACACAGAAATTGCATCGGAATTAAATTCAAAAGGCACAATGCCGACTTAAGTACAAGATGACTAACACTCTCACTCTCTATGAATTGAACCTCTCCTGTGCATCCAGTTTTAGATTCCGATGCTTCACTTCAGGTTTACTGTATCCCTTGGACCTTCTTATTGACGATGAATCACGGAGTTTGCATCCGAATTTAGTACAAAAGGCACAATGCCGACTTAAGTACCAGAGGACTGACACTCTAACTTTCTATGATTTGAACCCCTCCTGTGAGTCCAGTTTTAGATTCCGATGCTTCACTTCAGGTTTACTGTATACCCTGCACCTTCGTATTGACGATGAAACACAGAAATTGCATCGGAATTAAATTCAAAAGGTACAATGCAGACTTAAGTACAAGAGGACTGACACTCTCTCTTTCTATGATTTGAACCACTCCTGTGAGTCCAGTATAAGATTCCGATGCTTCACTTTAGGTTTACTGTATCCCTTGGACCTTCTTAATGACGATGAAACACAGAAATTGCATCCGAATTTAATACAAAAGGCACAATGGCGACTTAAGTACAAGAGGACTGACACTCTCTCTTTCTATGATTTGAACATCTTCTGTGAGTCAAGTTTTAGATTCTGATGCTTCACTTCAGGTTTACTGTATCCCTTGGACCTTCTTATTGACGATAAAAAACAGAAATTGGATCCGAATTTAATACAAAAGGCACAATACCGACTTAAGTACAAGAGGAGTGACACTCTAACTTTCTATGATTTGAATCTCTCCTGTGAGTCCAGTTTTAGATCCCGATGTTTCACTTCAGGTATACTGTATCCCTTGGACCTTCTTATTGACTATGAAACACAGGAATTGCATCCGAATTTAATATAAATAGCACAATGCCGACTTAAGTACAAGAGGGCTGACACTCTCATTTTCTATGATATCAACCTCTCCTGTGAGTCCAGTTTTAGATTCCGATGCTTCACTTCAGGTTTACTGTATCCCTTGGACCTTCTTATTGACGATGAAACACAGAAATTGCACCCGAATTTAATACAAATGGCACAATACCGACTTAAGTACAAGAGGACTGACACTCTCACTATCTATGATTTGAACCTCTCCTGTGAGACCAGTTTTAGATACCGATGCTTCACTTCAGGTTTACTGTATACGTTGCACCTTCTTATTGACGATGAAACACAGAAATTGCATCGGAATTAAATTCAAAAGGCACAATGCCGACTTAAGTACAAGAGGACTGACACTCTCACTTTCTATGATTAGAACCTCTCCTGTGAGTCCAGTTTTAGATTCCGAAGCTTCACTTCAGGTTTACTGTATCCCTTGGACCTTCTTATTGACTATGAAACACAGTGTTTGCATCCGAATTTAATACAAAAGGTTTAATGCCGACTTAAATACAAGAGGACTGACACTCCATCTTTCTATGATTTGGATCTCTCCTGTGAGTCCAGTTTTAGATTCCGATGCTTCACTACAGGTTTACTGTATCCCTTGGACCTTCTTATTGACGATGAAACACAGAAATTGCATCCGAATTTAATACAAAAATCACAATGGCGACTAAAGTACAAGAGGACTGACACTATCACTTTCTATGATTTGAAACTCTTCTGTGAGTCCAGTGTTAGATTCCGATGCATCACTTCAGGTTTACTGTATCCCTTGGACCTTCTTATTGACGATGAAACACAGAAATTGCATCCGAATTTAATACAAATGCCACAATGCCGACATAAGTACAAGAGGACTGATACTCTAACTTTCTATGATTTGAACCTCTCCAGTGAGTTCAGTTTTAGATTCCGATGCTTCACTTAAGGTTTACTGTATCCCTTGGACATACTTATTGACGATGAAACACAGAAATTGCATCCGAATTTAATACAAAAGGCACAATGGCGACTTAAGTACAAGAGGACTTACACTCTCTCTTACTATGATTTGAACCTCTCCTGTGAGTCCAGTTTTAGATTCTGATGCTTCACTTCAGGTTTACTGTATCCCTTGGACATTCTTATTGACGATGAAACACAGAAATTTCATCCGAATTTAATACAAAAGGCACAATGCCAACTTAAGTAAAAGAGGACTGACACTCTAACTTTCTATGATTTGAACCTCTCCTGCAAGTCCAGTTTTAGATTCCGATGCTTCACTTCAGGTTTACTGTATACCTTGGACCTTCTTATTGACGATAAAACACAGACATTGCATCCGAATTTAATACAAAAGGCACAATGCCGACTTAAGTACAAGAGGAGTGACACTCTAACATTCTATGATTTGAATCTCTCCTGTGAGTCCAATTTTAGATCCCGATGTTTCACTTCAGGTTTACTGTATACCTTGGACCTTCTTATTGACTATGTAACACAGGAATTGCATCCGAATTTAATACAAATAGCACAATGCCGACTTAAGTACAGGAGGACTGACACTCTAACTTTCTATGATTTGAACCTCTCCCGTGAGTCCAGTTTTAGATTCCGATGCTTCACTTCAGGTTTACTATATCCCTTGGACCTTCTTATTGACGATGAAACACAGAGATTGCATCCGAATTTAATACAAATGCCACAATGCCGACTTAAGTACAAGAGGACTGACACTGTCACTTTCTATGATTTGAACCTTTCCTGTGAGTCCAGTTTTAGAGTCTGATGCTTCACTTCAGGTTTACTGTATCCCTTGGACCTTCTTATTGACGATGAAACACAGAAATTGGATCCGAATTTAATACAAAAGGCACAATGGCGACTTAAGTACAAGAGGACTGACACTCTCACTTTCAGTGATTTAAACCTTTCCGGTGAGTCCAGTTTCAGATTCCGATGCTTCACTTCAGGTTTACTGTATACCTTGCACCTTCTTATTGACGATGAAACACAGAAAATGCATCGGAATTAAATTCAAAAGGCACAATGCCGACTTAAGTACAAGAGGACTGACACTCTCACTTTCTATGATTAGAACCTCTCCTGTGAGTCCAGTTTTAGATTCCGAAGCTTCACTTCAGGTTTACTGTATCCCTTTGACCTTCTTATTGACTATGAAACAAAGTGTTTGCATCCGAATTTAATACAAAAGGTTTAATGCCGACTTAAGTACAAGAGGACTGACCCTCTAACTTTCTATGATTTGAATCTCTCCTGTGAGTCCAGTTTTAGATTCCGATGCTTCACTACAGGTTTACTGTATCCCTTGGATCTTCTTATTGACGATGAAACACAGAAATTGCATTCGAATTTAATACAAAAATCACAATGGCGACTTAAGTACAAGAGGACTGACACTCTCACTTTCTATGATTTGAACCTCTCCTGTGGGTCCGGTTTTAGATTTCGATGCTTCACTTCAGGTTTACTGTATGCTTTGGACTTTCTTATTGACGATGAAAAACAGAAATTGCATCCGAATGTAATACAAATGGCATAATAACGACTTAAGTACAAGAGGAGTGATACTCTAACTTTCTATGATTTGAATCTCTCCTGTGAGTCCAGTTTTAGATTCCGATGCTTCACTTCAGGTTTACTGTGTACCCTTGACCATCTGATTGACGATGAAACACAGAAATTTTATCCAAATTTAATACAAATGGCACAATGCCGACTTAAGTACAAGAGGACTGACACTCTCACTTTCTATGATATGAACCTCTCCTGTGAGTCCAGTTTTAGATTCCGATGCTTCACTTCAGGTTTACTGTATACCTTGCACCTTCTGATTGACGATGAAACACTGAAATTGCATCGGAATTTAATACAAAAGGCACAATGCCGACCTAAGTAGAAGAGGACTGACACTCTCACTTTCTATTATTTGAACCTCTCCTGTGAGTCCAGTTTTAGATTCCGATGCTTCACTTCAGATTTACTGTATACCTTGCACCTTCTTATTGACGATGAAACACAGAAATTGCATCGGAATTAAATTCAAAATGCACAATGTCGACTTAAGTATAAGAGGACTGACACTCTCACTTTGTATGATTTGAACCTCTCCTGTGAGTCCAGTTTTAGATTCCGATGCTTCACTTCAGGTTTGCTCTATCCCTTGGACCTTCTTACTGACGATGAAACACAGAGTTTGCATCCGAATTAAATAAAAAAGGTACAATGCCGACTTAAGTACAAGTGGACTGACACACTCTCTTTCTATGATTTGAACCGCTCCTGTGAGTCCAGTTTTAGATTCTGATGCTTCACTTCAGGTTTACTGTATCCCTTGGACCTTCTTATTGACGATGAAACACAGGAACTTCATCCGAATTTAATACAAAAGGCACAATGCCAACTTAAGTACTAGAGGACTGACACTCTAACTTTATATGATTTGAACCTCACCTGCAAGTCCAGTTTTAAATTCCGATGCTTCACTTCAGGTTTACTGTATACCTTGGACCTTCTTATTGACGATAAAACAAAGAAATTGCATCCGAATTTAATACAAAAGGCACAATACCGAGTTAAGTACAAGAGGAGTGACACTCTAACTTTCTATGATTTGAATCTCTCCTGTGAGTCCAGTTTTAGATTCCGATGTCTCACTCAGGTTTACTGTATCCCTTGGTCCTTCTTATTGACTATGAAACACAGGAATTGCATCCGAATTTAATACAAATGGCACAATGCTGACTTAAGTACAAGAGGACTGACACTCTCTCTTTCTATGATTTGAACCTCTCCTGTGATTCCGGTTTTAAATTACGATGCTTCACTCCAGGTTTACTGTATACCTTGCACCTTCTTATTGACGATGAAACATAGAAATTGCATCGGAATTTAATACAAAAGGCACAATGCCGACTTAAGTAAAAGAGGACAAACACTCTAACTTTCTATGATTTGAACCTCTCCTGTGAGTCTAGTTTTAGATTCCGATGCTTCACTTCAGGTTTACTGTATCCCTTGGACCTTCTTATTGACGATGAAACACAGAAATTGCATCCTAATTTAATACAAAAGGCACAATGCCGACTTAAGTACAAGAGGACTGACACTGTCACTTTCTATGATTTGAACGTCTTCTGTGAGTCCAGTTTTAGATTCCGATGCTTCACTTCAGGTTTACTGTATCCCTTGGACCTTCTTATTGACGATGAAACACAGAAATTGCATCCGAATTTAATACAAATGCCACAATGCCGACTTAAGTACAAGAGGACTGACACTCTCACTTTCTATGAATAGAACATTTCCTGTGAGTCCAGTTTTAGCTTGCGATGCTTCACTTCAGGTGTACTGTATCCCTTGGACCTTCTTATTGACGATGAAACAGTGACATTGCACCTGCATTTAATACAAATGGCACAATGCCGACTTAAGTACAAGAGGTCTGACACTTTCACTTTCTATGATTTGAACGTCTCCTGTGAGTCCAGTTCTAGATTCCGACGCTTCACTTCAGGTTTACTGTATCCCTTGGACCTTCTTATTGACGATGAAACACAGAAATTGCATCCATATTTAATACAAATGCCACAATGCCGACTTAAGTACAAGAGGACTGACTCTGTCACTTTCTATGATTTGAACCTTTCCTGGAGTCCAGTTTTAGATTCCGATGCTTCACTTCAGGTTTACTGTATCCCTTGGACTTTCTTATTGACGATGAAACACAGAAATTGCATCCGAATGTAATACAAATGGCACAATACTGACTTAAGTACTAGAGGAGTGACACTCTAACTTTCTATGATTTGAACCTCTCCTGTAAGTCCAGTTTTAGATTCCGATGCTTCACTTCAGGTTTACTGTATTCCTTGGACCTTCTTATTGACGATGAAACACAGAAATTGCATCCGAATTTAATACAAATGCCACAATGCCGACTTAAGTACAAGAGGACTGAGACTCTCACATTCTATGATTTGAACATTTCCTGTGAGTCCAGTTTTAGCTTGCGATGCTTCAATCCAGGTGTACTGTATCCCTTGGACCTTCTTATTGACGATGAAACAGTGACATTGCACCTGAATTTAATACAAATGGCACAATGCCGACTTAAGTACAAGAGGACTGACACTCTCACTTTCTATGATTTGAACCTCTCCTGTGAGTCCAGTTTTAGATTCCGATGCCTCACTTCAGGTTTTCTGTATCCCTTAGACCTGCTTATTGACGATGAAACACAGAAATTGCATCGGAATTAAATTAATAAATCACAATGCGGACTTAAGTACAAGAGGACTGACACTATAATTTTCTATGATTTGAACCACTCCTGTGAGTCCAGTTTAAGATTCCGATGCTTCACTTCAGGTTTACTGTATCCCTTGGACCTTCTTATTGACGATGAAACACAGAGTTGGCATCCGAATTTAACACAAAAGGCACAATGCCGACTTAAGTACAAGAGGACTGACACTCTAACTTTCTATGATTTGAACCTCTAATGTGAGTCCAGTTTTAGATTCCGATGCTTCACTTCAGGTTTACTGTATACCCTGCATCTTCTTATTGGCGATGAAACACAGGAATTGCATCGCAATTAAATTCAAAAGGCACAATGCCGACTTAAGTACAAGAGGACTGACACTCTCACTTTCTATGGTTTGAACCTCTCCTGTGAGTCCAGTTTTAGATTCCGATGCTTCACATCAGGTTTACTGTATCCCTTGGACCTTCTTATTGACGATGAAACACAGAGTTTGCATCCGAATTTAATACAAAAGGTACAATGCCGACTTGAGTACAAGAGGACTGTCACTCTAACTTTCTATGATTTGAACCTGTCCTGTGAGTCCAGTTTAAGAATCCGATGCTTCACTTCAGGTTTACTGTATCCCTTGGACCTTCTTATTGACGATGAAACACAGAAATTGCTTCCGAATTTAATACAAAAATCACAATTGCGACTTAAGTACAAGAGGACTGACACTCTCACTTTCTATGATTTGAACCTCTCCTGTGAGTCCAGTTTTAGATTCCGATGCTTCACTTCAGGTTTACTGTATCCCTTGGACCTTCTTATTGACGTTGAAACACAGAAATTGCATCCGAATTTAGTACAAGAGGCACAATGGCGACTTAAGTACAAGAGGACTGACACTCTCTCTTTCTATGATTTGAATCTCTCCTGTGAGTCCAGTTTCAGATTCCGATGCTTCACTTTAGGTTTACTGTATACCTTGCACCTTCTGATTTACGATGAAACACAGAAATTGCATCGGAATTTAATACAAAAGGCACAATGCCGACTTAAGTAAAAGAGGACGGACACTCTAACTTTCTATGATTTGAATCTCTCCTGTGAGTACAGTTTTAGATTCCGATACTTCACTTCAGGTTAACTGTCTCCCTTGGACTTTCTTATTGACGATGAAACACAGAAATTGCATCGGAATTAAATTCAAAAGGCACAATGCCGACCTAAGTAGAAGAGGACTGACACTCTCTCTTTCTATTATTTGAGCCTCTCCTGTGAGTCCGGTTTTAGATTCCGATGCTTCACTTCAGGTTTACTGTATACCTTGCACCTTCTTATTGATGATGAAACACAGAAACTGCATCAGAACTAAATTCAAAAGGCACAATGCCGACTTAAGTAAAGAGGACTGACACTCTCACTTTCTATGAATTGGACCTCTCCTGTGAGTCCAGTTTTAGATTCCGATTTTTCACTTCAGGTTTACTGTATCCCTTGGACTTTCTTATTGACGATGAAACACAGAAATTGCATCCGAATGTAATACAAATGGCACAATACTGAGTTAAGTACAAGAGGAGTGACACTCTAACTTTCTATGATTTGAAACCCTCCTGTAAGTCCAGTTTTAGATTCCGATGCTTCACTTCAGGTTTACTGTATACCTTTGACCATCTGATTGACGATGAAACACAGAAATTTTATCCAAATTTAATACAAATGGCACAATGCCGACTTAAGTACAAGAGGACTGACACTCTCACTTTCTATGATTTGAACCTCTCCTGTGAGTCCAGTTTTAGATTCCGATGCTTCACTTCAGGTTTACAGTATACCTTGCACTTTCTGATTGACGATGAAACACAGAAATTGCATCGGAATTTAATACAAAAGGCACAATGCCGACCTAAGTAAAAGAGGACTGACTCTCTATCCTTCTATGATTTGAACCTGTTCAGTGAGTCCAGTTTTAGATTCCGATGCTTCACTTAAGGTTTACTGTATCCCTTGGACCTTCTTATTGACGATGAAACACAGAAATTGCAACCGAATTTAATACAAAAGGCACAATACCGACTTATGTACAAGAGGAGTGACACTTTAACTTTCTATGATTTGAATCTCTCTAGTGTGTCCAGTTTTTGATTCCAATGCTTTACTTCATGTTTACTGTATCCCTTGGACCTACTTATTGACGATGAAACACAGAAATTGCATCCGAATTTAAAACAAAAGGCACAATGGCTACTAAAGTACAGGAGGACTGACATTCTAACTTTCTATGATTTGATCCTCTCTTGTGGGTCCATTTCTAGATTCCGATGCTCACTTCAGGTAACTGTATCCCTTGGACCTTTTTATTGACGATGAAACACAGAAATTGCACCCGAATTTAATACAAAAGGCACAATACCGACTCAAGTACAAGAGGAGTGACACTCTAACTTTCTATGATTTGAAACTCTCCTGTGAGTCCAGTTTTAGATTCCGATGCTTCGCTTCAGGTTTACTGTATCCCTTGGACCTTCTTATTGACGATGAAACACAGAAATTGCATCCGTATTTAATACAAATGCCACAATGCCGACATAAGTACAAGAGGACTGACACTCTCACTTTCTATGATTTGAACATTTCCTGTGAGTCCAGTTTTAGCTTGCGACGCTTCACTTCAGGTTTACTGTATCCCTTGGACTTTCTTATTGACGATGAAACACAGAAATTGCATCCGAATGTAATACAAATGGCACAATACTGACTTAAGTACTAGAGGAGTGACACTCTAACTTTCTATGATTTGAACCTCTACTGTGAGTCCAGTTTTAGATTCCGATGCTTCACTTCAGGTTTACTGTATACCTTGCACCTTCTGATTGACGATGAAACACAGAAATTGCATCGGAATTTAATACAAAAGGCAAAATGCCGACCTAAGTAAAAGAGGACTGACACTCTAACTTTCTATGATCTGAACCTGTCCAGTGAGTCCAGTTTTAGGTTCCGATGCTTTACTTAAGGTTTACTGTATCCCTTGGACCTTCTTATTGACGATGAAACACAGAAATTGCATCCGAATCTAATACAAAAGGCACAATGCCGACTAAAGTATAGGAGGACTGACATTCTAACTTTCTATGATTTGAACCTCTCCTGTGAGTCCAGTTCTAGATTCCGATGCTCACTTCAGGTTACTGTATCCCTTGGACCTTCTGATTGACAATGAAACACATAAATTGCACCCGAATTTAATACAAAAGGCACAATACCGACTCAAGTACAAGAGGAGTGACACTTTAATTTTCTATGATATGAACTTCTCCTGTGAGTCCAGTTTTAGATTCCGATGCTTCACTTCAGGTTTACTGTATCCCTTGGACCTTCTTATTGACGTTGAAACACAGAAATTGCATCGGAATTAAATTAATAAATCACAATGCCGACTTAAGTACAAGAGGACTGACACTCTCACTTTCTATGATTTGAACCTCTCCTGTGAGTCCAGTTTTAGATTCCGATGCTTCACTTCAGGTTTACTGTATCCCTTGGACCTTCTTATTGACGTTGAAACACAGAAATTGCATCCGAATTTAATACAAGAGGCACAATGGCGACTTAAGTACAAGAGGACTGACACTCTCTCTTTCTATGATTTGAACCTCTCCTGTGAGTCCAGTTTCAGATTCCGATGCTTCACTTTAGGTTTACTGTATACCTTGCACCTTCTGATTTACGATGAAACACAGAAATTGCATCGGAATTTAATACAAAAGGCACAATGCCGACTTAAGTAAAAGAGGACGGACACTCTAACTTTCTATGATTTGAATCTCTCCTGTGAGTACAGTTTTAGATTCCGATACTTCACTTCAGGTTAACTGTCTCCCTTGGACTTTCTTATTGACGATGAAACACAGAAATTGCATCGGAATTAAATTCAAAAGGCACAATGCCGACCTAAGTAGAAGAGGACTGACACTCTCTCTTTCTAATATTTGAGCCTCTCCTGTGAGTCCGGTTTTAGATTCCGATGCTTCACTTCAGGTTTACTGTATACCTTGCACCTTCTTATTGATGATGAAACACAGAAACTGCATCGGAACTAAATTCAAAAGGCACAATGCCGACTTAAGTAAAGAGGACTGACACTCTCACTTTCTATGAATTGGACCTCTCCTGTGAGTCCAGTTTTAGATTCCGATGTTTCACTTCAGGTTTACTGTATCCCTTGGACTTTCTTATTGACGATGAAACACAGAAATTGCATCCGAATGTAATACAAATGGCACAATACTGAGTTAAGTACAAGAGGAGTGACACTCTAACTTTCTATGATTTGAAACCCTCCTGTAAGTCCAGTTTTAGATTCCGATGCTTCACTTCAGGTTTACTGTATACCTTTGACCATCTGATTGACGATGAAACACAGAAATTTTATCCAAATTTAATACAAATGGCACAATGCCGACTTAAGTACAAGAGGACTGACTCTCTAACCTTCTATGATTTGAACCTGTTCAGTGAGTCCAGTTTTAGATTCCGATGCTTCACTTAAGGTTTACTGTATCCCTTGGACCTTCTTATTGACGATGAAACACAGAAATTGCATCCGAATTTAATACAAAAGGCACAATACCGACTTATGTACAAGAGGAGTGACACTTTAACTTTCTATGATTTGAATCTCTCTAGTGTGTCCAGTTTTTGATTCCAATGCTTTACTTCATGTTTACTGTATCCCTTGGACCGACTTATTGACGATGAAACACAGAAATTGCATCCGAATTTAAAACAAAAGGCACAATGGCTACTAAAGTACAGGAAGACTGACATTCTAACTTTCTATGATTTGATCCTCTCTTGTGAGTCCATTTCTAGATTCCGATGCTCACTTCAGGTAACTGTATCCCTTGGACCTTCTTATTGACGATGAAACAATGAAATTGCATCGGCATTAAATTCGAAACGCACAATGCCGACTTAAGTAAAAGAGGACTGACACTCTCACTTTCTATGATTTGAAACTCTCCTGTGAGTCCAGTTTTAGATTCCGATGCTTCGCTTCAGGTTTACTGTATCCCTTGGACCTTCTTATTGACGATGAAACACAGAAATTGCATCCGAATTTAATACAAATGCCACAATGCCGACATAAGTACAAGAGGACTGACACTCTCACTTTCTATGATTTGAACATTTCCTGTCAGTCCAGTTTTAGCTTGCGACGCTTCACTTCAGGTGAACTGTATCCCTTGGACCTTCTTATTGACGATGAAACAGTGACATTGCACCTGAATTTAATACAAATGGCACAATGCCGACTTAAGTACAAGAGGACTGACACTTTCACTTTCTATGATTTGAACGTCTCCTGTGAGTCCGGTTTTAGATTCCGATGCTTCACTTCAGGTTTACTGTATCCCTTGGACCTTCTTATTGACGATGAAACAATGAAATTGCATCGGCATTAAATTCGAAACGCACAATGCCGACTTAAGTAAAAGAGGACTGACACTCTCACTTTCTATGATTTTTTGCTCTCCTGTGAGTCCAGTTTTGGATTCCGATGCTTCACTTAGGTTTTTCTGTATCCCTTACACCTTCCTGTTGACGATGAAACACAGAAATTGCATCGGAATTAAATTAAAAAATCACAATGCCGACTTAAGTACAAGAGGACTGACACTATAATTTTCTATGATTTGAACCTCTCCTGTGAGTCCAGTTTTAGATTCCGATGCTTCACTACAGGTTAACTGTATCCCTTAAACCTTCTTATTGACGATGAAACACAGAAATTGCATCCGAATTTAATACAAAAATCACAATGGCGACTTAAGTACAAGAGGACTGACATTCTAACTTTCTATGATTTGAACCTTTCCTGTGAGTCCAGTTTTAGATTCCGATGCTTCACTTCAGGTGTACTGTATCCCTTGGACTTTCTTATTGACGATGAAACACAGAAATTGCATCCGAATGTAATACAAATGGCACAATACTGACTTAAGTACTAGAGGAGTGACACTCTAACTTTCTATGATTTGAACCTCTACTGTGAGTCCAGTTTTAGATTCCGATGCTTCACTTCAGGTTTACTGTATACCTTGCACCTTCTGATTGACGATGAAACACAGAAATTGCATCGGAATTTAATACAAAAGGCAAAATGCCGACCTAAGTAAAAGAGGACTGACACTCTAACTTTCTATGATCTGAACCTGTCCAGTGAGTCCAGTTTTAGATTCCGATGCTTTACTTAAGGTTTACTGTATCCCTTGGACCTTCTTATTGACGATGAAACACAGAAATTGCATCCGAATATAATACAAAAGGCACAATGCCGACTAAAGTATAGGAGGACTGACATTCTAACTTTCTATGATTTGAACCTCTCCTGTGAGTCCAGTTCTAGATTCCGATGCTCACTTCAGGTTACTGTATCCCTTGGACCTTCTGATTGACGATGAAACACATAAATTGCACCCGAATTTAATACAAAAGGCACAATACCGACTCAAGTACAAGAGGAGTGACACTTTAATTTTCTATGATTTGAACTTCTCCTGTGAGTCCAGTTTTAGATTCCGATGCTTCACTTCAGGTTTACTGTATCCCTTGGACCTTCTTATTGACGATGAAACACAGAAATTGCATCCGAATTTAATACAAATGCCTCAATGCCGACTTAAGTACAAGAGGACTGAGACTCTCACATTCTATGATTTGAACATTTCCTGTGAGTCCAGTTTTAGCTTGCGATGCTTCAATCCAGGTGTACTGTATCCCTTGGACCTTCTTATTGACGATGAAACAGTGACATTGCACCTGAATTTAATACAAATGGCACAATGCCGACTTAAGTACAAGAGGACTGACACTCTCACTTTCTATGATTTGAACCTCTCCTGTGAGTCCAGTTTTAGATTCCGATGCTTCACTTCAGGTTTTCTGTATCCCTTAGACCTTCTTATTGACGATGAAACACAGAAATTGCATCGGAATTAAATTAATAAATCACAATGCCGACTTAAGTACAAGAGGACTGACACTATAATTTTCTATGATTTGAAACTCTCCTGTGAGTCCAGTTTAAGATTCCGATGCTTCACTTCAGGTTTACTGTATCCCTTGGACCTTCTTATTGACGATGAAACACAGAGTTTGCATCCGAATTTAATACAAAAGGCACAATGCCGACTTAAGTACAAGAAGACTGACACTCTAACTTTCTATGATTTGAACGTCTCCTGTGAGTCCAGTTTTAGATTCCGATGCTTCACTTCAGGTTTACTGTATACCCTGCACCTTCTTATTGGCGATGAAACACAGGAATTGCATCGCAATTAAATTCAAAAGGCACAATGCCGACTTAAGTACAAGAGGACTGACACTCTCACTTTCTATGGTTTGAACCTCTCCTGTGAGTCCAGTTTTAGATTCCGATGCTTCACTTCAGGTTTACTGTATCCCTTGGAATTTCTTAGTGACGATGAATCACAGAAATTGCATCGGAATTAAACTGAAAAGGCACAATGCCGACTTAAGTAAAAGAGGACTGACACTCTAACTTTCTATGATTTGAACCTCTCCTGTGAGTCCGGTTTTAGATTCCGATGCTTCACTTCAGGTTAACTGTATCCCTTCGACCTTCTTATTGACGATGAAACACAGATTTTGCATCCGAATTTAATACATAAGGCACAATGCCGACTTAAGTACAAGAGGACTGACACTCTAACTTTCTATGATTTGTACCTCTCCTGTGAGTCCAGTTTCAGATTCCAATGCTTCACTTCAGGGTTACTGTATCACTTGGACCTTCATATTGATGATGAAACACAGAAAATGCATCCGAATTTAATACAAAAAGCACAATGGCGGCTTAAGTACAAGAGGACTGACACTCTCACTTTCTATGATTTGAACCTCTCCTGTGAGTCCAGTTTTAGATTCCGATACTTCACTTCAGGTTTACTGTATCCCTTGGACCTTCTTATTGACGTTGAAACACAGAAATTGCATCCGAATTTAATACAAGAGGCACAATGGCGACTTAAGTACAAGAGGACTGACACTCTCACTTTCTATGATTTGAACCTCTCCTGTGAGTTCAGTTTTAGATTCCGATGCTTCACTTCAGGTTTACTGTATACCTTGCACCTTCTGATTGACGATGAAACACAGAAATTGAATCTGAATTTAATACAAAAGGCACAATGCCGACCTAAGTAAAAGAGGACTGACTCTCTAACCTTCTATGATTTGAACCTGTTCAGTGAGTCCAGTTTTAGATTCCGATGCTTCACTTAAGGTTTACTGTATCCCTTGGACCTTCTTATTGACGATGAAACACAGAAATTGCATCCGAATTTAATACAAAAGCACAATACCGGCTTATGTACAAGAGGAGTGACACTTTAACTTTCTATGATTTGAATCTCTCCAGTGTGTCCTGTTTTTGATTCCAATGCTTCACTTCATGTTTACTGTATCCCTTGGACCTACTTATTGACGATGAAACACAGAAACTGCATCCGAATTTAATACAAAAGGCACAATGGCTACTAAAGTACAGGAGGACTGACATTCTAACTTTCTATGATTTGAACCTCTCTTGTGAGTCCATTTCTAGATTCCGATGCTCACTTCAGGTAACTGTATCCCTTGGACCTTTTTATTGACGATGAAACACAGAAATTGCATCGGAATTAAATTAAAAAATCACAATGCCGACTTAAGTACAAGAGGACTGACACTATAATTTTCTATGATTTGAACCTCTCCTGTGAGTCCAGGTTTAGATTCCGATGCTTCACTTCAGGTTTACTGTATCCCTTGGACCTTCTTATTGACGATGAAACACAGAGTTTGCATCCGAATTTAATACAAAAGGCACAATGCCGACTTAAGTACAAGAGGACTGACACTCTAACTTTCTATGATTTGAACCTCTTCTGTGAGTCCAGTTTTAGTTTCCGATGCTTCACTTCAGGTTTACTGTACACCCTGCACCTTCTTATTGGCGATGAAACACAGGAATTGCATCGCAATTAAATTCAAAAGGCACAATGCCGACTTAAGTACAAGAGGACTGACACTCTCACTTTCTATGATTTGAACCTCTCCTGTGAGACCAGTTTTAGTTTCCGATGCTTCACTTCAGGTTTACTGTATCCCTTGGACCTTCTTATTGACGATGAAACACAGAGTTTGCATCCGAATTTAATACAAAAGGTACAATGCCGACTTAAGTACAAGAGGACTGTCACTCTAAGTTTCTATGATTTGAACCTCTCCTGTGGGTCCAGTTTAAGAATCCGATGCTTCACTTCAGGTTTACTGTATCCCTTGGACTTTCTTATTGACGATGAAACACAGAAATTGCTTCCGAATTTAATACAAAAATCACAATGGCGACTGAAGTACAAGAGGACTGACACTCTCACTTTCTGTGATTTGAACTTCTCCTGTGAGTCCAGTTTTAGATTCCGATGCTTCACTTCAGGTTTACTGTATCCCTTGGACCTTCTTATTGCCGTTGAAACACAGAAATTGCATCCGAATTTAATACAAGAGGCACAATGGCGACTTAAGTACAAGAGGACTGTCACTCTAACTTTCTATGATTTGAACCTATCCTGTGAGTTCAGTTTCAGATTCCGATGCTTCACTTCAGGTTTACTGTATACCTTGCACCTTCTTATTGACGATGAAACACAGAAATTGCATCGGAATTAAATTCAAAAGGCACAATGCCAACTTAAGTACAAGAGGACTGACACTCTCACTTTCTATGATTTGAATCTCTCCTGTTAGTCCAGTTTTAGATTCCGAAGCTTCACTTCAGGTTTACTGTATCCCTTGGACCTTCTTATTGACGATGAAACACAGTGTTTGTATCCGAATTTAATACAAAAGGTTCAATGCCGACTTGAGTACAAGAGGACTGACACTCTATCTTTCTATGATTTGAACCTCTCCTGTGAGTCCAGTTTTAGATTCCGATGCTTCACTACAGGTTTACTGTATACCTTGGACCTTCTTATTGACTATGTAACACAGGAATTGCATCCGAATTTAATACAAATAGCACAATGCCGACTTAAGTACAAGAGGACTGACACTCTAACTTTCTATGATTTGAACCTCTCCCGTGAGTCCAGTTTTAGATTCCGATGCTTCACTTCAGGTTTACTATATCCCTTGGACCTTCTTATTGACGATGAAACACAGAAATTGCATCCGAATTTAATACAAATGCCACAATGCCGACTTAAGTACAAGAGGACTGACACTGTCACTTTCTATGATTTGAACCTTTCCTGTGAGTCCAGTTTTAGAGTCTGATGCTTCACTTCAGGTTTACTGTATCCCTTGGACCTTCTTATTGACGATGAAACACAGAAATTGGATCCGAATTTAATACAAAAGGCACAATGGCGACTTAAGTACAAGAGGACTGACACTCTCACTTTCAGTGAATTAAACCTTTCCGGTGAGTCCAGTTTCAGATTCCGATGCTTCACTTCAGGTTTACTGTATACCTTGCACCTTCTTATTGACGATGAAACACAGAAAATGCATCGGAATTAAATTCAAAAGGCACAATGCCGACTTAAGTACAAGAGGACTGACACTCTCACTTTCTATGATTAGAACCTCTCCTGTGAGTCCAGTTTTAGATTCCGAAGCTTCACTTCAGGTTTACTGTATCCCTTTGACCTTCTTATTGACTATGAAACAAAGTGTTTGCATCCGAATTTAATACAAAAGGTTTAATGCCGACTTAAGTACAAGAGGACTGACCCTCTAACTTTCTATGATTTGAATCTCTCCTGTGAGTCCAGTTTTAGATTCCGATGCTTCACTACAGGTTTACTGTATCCCTTGGATCTTCTTATTGACGATGAAACACAGAAATTGCATTCGAATTTAATACAAAATTCACAATGGCGACTTACGTACAAGAGGACTGACACTCTCACTTTCTATGATTTGAACCTCTCCTGTGGGTCCGGTTTTAGATTTCGATGCTTCACTTCAGGTTTACTGTATGCTTTGGACTTTCTTATTGACGATGAAAAACAGAAATTGCATCCGAATGTAATACAAATGGCATAATAACGACTTAAGTACAAGAGGAGTGATACTCTAGCTTTCTATGATTTGAATCTCTCCTGTGAGTCCAGTTTTAGATTCCGATGCTTCACTTCAGGTTTACTGTGTACCCTTGACCATCTGATTGACGATGAAACACAGAAATTTTATCCAAATTTAATACAAATGGCACAATGCCGACTTAAGTACAAGAGGACTGACACTCTCACTTTCTATGATATGAACCTCTCCTGTGAGTCCAGTTTTAGATTCCGATGCTTCACTTCAGGTTTACTGTATACCTTGCACCTTCTGATTGACGATGAAACACTGAAATTGCATCGGAATTTAATACAAAAGGCACAATGCCGACCTAAGTAGAAGAGGACTGACACTCTCACTTTCTATTATTTGAACCTCTCCTGTGAGTCCAGTTTTAGATTCCGATGCTTCACTTCAGATTTACTGTATACCTTGCACCTTCTTATAGACGATGAAACACAGAAATTGCATCGGAATTAAATTCAAAATGCACAATGTCGACTTAAGTATAAGAGGACTGACACTCTCACTTTGTATGATTTGAACCTCTCCTGTGAGTCCAGTTTTAGATTCCGATGCTTCACTTCAGGTTTGCTCTATCCCTTGGACCTTCTTACTGACGATGAAACACAGAGTTTGCATCCGAATTAAATAAAAAAGGTACAATGCCGACTTAAGTACAAGTGGACTGACACACTCTCTTTCTATGATTTGAACCGCTCCTGTGAGTCCAGTTTTAGATTCTGATGCTTCACTTCAGGTTTACTGTATCCCTTGGACCTTCTTATTGACGATGAAACACGGGAACTTCATCCGAATTTAATACAAAAGGCACAATGCCAACTTAAGTACTAGAGGACTGACACTCTAACTTTATATGATTTGAACCTCACCTGCAAGTCCAGTTTTAAATTCCGATGCTTCACTTCAGGTTTACTGTATACCTTGGACCTTCTTATTGACGATAAAACAAAGAAATTGCATCCGAATTTAATACAAAAGGCACAATACCGAGTTAAGTACAAGAGGAGTGACACTCTAACTTTCTATGATTTGAATCTCTCCTGTGAGTCCAGTTTTAGATTCCGATGTCTCACTCAGGTTTACTGTATCCCTTGGTCCTTCTTATTGACTATGAAACACAGGAATTGCATCCGAATTTAATACAAATGGCACAATGCTGACTTAAGTACAAGAGGACTGACACTCTCTCTTTCTATGATTTGAACCTCTCCTGTGATTCCGGTTTTAAATTACGATGCTTCACTCCAGGTTTACTGTATACCTTGCACCTTCTTATTGACGATGAAACATAAAAATTGCATCGGAATTTAATACAAAAGGCACAATGCCGACTTAAGTAAAAGAGGACAAACACTCTAACTTTCTATGATTTGAACCTCTCCTGTGAGTCTAGTTTTAGATTCCGATGCTTCACTTCAGGTTTACTGTATCCCTTGGACCTTCTTATTGACGATGAAACACAGAAATTGCATCCTAATTTAATACAAAAGGCACAATGCCGACTTAAGTACAAAAGGACTGACACTCTAGCTTTCTATGAATTGAAACTCTCCCGTGAGTCCAGTTTTAGATTCCGATGCTTTACTTCAGGTTTACTATATCCCTTGGACCTTCTTATTTACGATGAAACACAGAAATTGCATCCGAATTTAATACAAATGCCACAATGCCGACTTAAGTACAAGAGGACTGACACTGTCACTTTCTATGATTTGAACGTCTTCTGTGAGTCCAGTTTTAGATTCCGATGCTTCACTTCAGGTTTACTGTATCCCTTGGACCTTCTTATTGACGATGAAACACAGAAATTGCATCCGAATTTAATACAAATGCCACAATGCCGACTTAAGTACAAGAGGACTGACACTCTCACTTTCTATGAATAGAACATTTCCTGTGAGTCCAGTTTTAGCTTGCGATGCTTCACTTCAGGTGTACTGTATCCCTTGGACCTTCTTATTGACGATGAAACAGTGACATTGCACCTGCATTTAATACAAATGGCACAATGCCGACTTAAGTACAAGAGGTCTGACACTTTCACTTTCTATGATTTGAACGTCTCCTGTGAGTCCAGTTCTAGATTCCGACGCTTCACTTCAGGTTTACTGTATCCCTTGGACCTTCTTATTGACGATGAAACACAGAAATTGCATCCATATTTAATACAAATGCCACAATGCCGACTTAAGTACAAGAGGACTGACTCTGTCACTTTCTATGATTTGAACCTTTCCTGGAGTCCAGTTTTAGATTCCGATGCTTCACTTCAGGTTTACTGTATCCCTTAAACTTTCTTATTGACGATGAAACACAGAAATTGCATCCGAATGTAATACAAATGGCACAATACTGACTTAAGTACTAGAGGAGTGACACTCTAACTTTCTATGATTTGAACCTCTCCTGTAAGTCCAGTTTTAGATTCCGATGCTTCACTTCAGGTTTACTGTATTCCTTGGACCTTCTTATTGACGATGAAACACAGAAATTGCATCCGAATTTAATACAAATGCCACAATGCCGACTTAAGTACAAGAGGACTGAGACTCTCACATTCTATGATTTGAACATTTCCTGTGAGTCCAGTTTTAGCTTGCGATGCTTCAATCCAGGTGTACTGTATCCCTTGGACCTTCTTATTGACGATGAAACAGTGACATTGCACCTGAATTTAATACAAATGGCACAATGCCGACTTAAGTACAAGAGGACTGACACTCTCACTTTCTATGATTTGAACCTCTCCTGTGAGTCCAGTTTTAGATTCCGATGCCTCACTTCAGGTTTTCTGTATCCCTTAGACCTGCTTATTGACGATGAAACGCAGAAATTGCATCGGAATTAAATTAATAAATCACAATGCGGACTTAAGTACAAGAGGACTGACACTATAATTTTCTATGATTTGAACCACTCCTGTGAGTCCAGTTTAAGATTCCGATGCTTCACTTCAGGTTTACTGTATCCCTTGGACCTTCTTATTGACGATGAAACACAGAGTTGGCATCCGAATTTAACACAAAAGGCACAATGCCGACTTAAGTACAAGAGGACTGACACTCTAACTTTCTATGATTTGAACCTCTAATGTGAGTCCAGTTTTAGATTCCGATGCTTCACTTCAGGTTTACTGTATACCCTGCACCTTCTTATTGGCGATGAAACACAGGAATTGCATCGCAATTAAATTCAAAAGGCACAATGCCGACTTAAGTACAAGAGGACTGACACTCTCACTTTCTATGGTTTGAACCTCTCCTGTGAGTCCAGTTTTAGATTCCGATGCTTCACATCAGGTTTACTGTATCCCTTGGACCTTCTTATTGACGATGAAACACAGAGTTTGCATCCGAATTTAATACAAAAGGTACAATGCCGACTTGAGTACAAGAGGACTGTCACTCTAACTTTCTATGATTTGAACCTGTCCTGTGAGTCCAGTTTAAGAATCCGATGCTTCACTTCAGGTTTACTGTATCCCTTGGACCTTCTTATTGACGATGAAACACAGAAATTGCTTCCGAATTTAATACAAAAATCACAATTGCGACTTAAGTACAAGAGGACTGACACTCTCACTTTCTATGATTTGAACCTCTCCTGTGAGTCCAGTTTTAGATTCCGATGCTTCACTTCAGGTTTACTGTATCCCTTGGACCTTCTTATTGACGTTGAAACACAGAAATTGCATCCGAATTTAATACAAGAGGCACAATGGCGACTTAAGTACAAGAGGACTGACAATCTCTCTTTCTATGATTTGAACCTCTCCTGTGAGTCCAGTTTCAGATTCCGATGCTTCACTTTAGGTTTACTGTATACCTTGCACCTTCTGATTTACGATGAAACACAGAAATTGCATCGGAATTTAATACAAAAGGCACAATGCCGACTTAAGTAAAAGAGGACGGACACTCTAACTTTCTATGATTTGAATCTCTCCTGTGAGTACAGTTTTAGATTCCGATACTTCACTTCAGGTTAACTGTCTCCCTTGGACTTTCTTATTGACGATGAAACACAGAAATTGCATCGGAATTAAATTCAAAAGGCACAATGCCGACCTAAGTAGAAGAGGACTGACACTCTCTCTTTCTATTATTTGAGCCTCTCCTGTGAGTCCGGTTTTAGATTCCGATGCTTCACTTCAGGTTTACTGTATACCTTGCACCTTCTTATTGATGATGAAACACAGAAACTGCATCGGAACTAAATTCAAAAGGCACAATGCCGACTTAAGTAAAGAGGACTGACACTCTCACTTTCTATGAATTGGACCTCTCCTGTGAGTCCAGTTTTAGATTCCGATGTTTCACTTCAGGTTTACTGTATCCCTTGGACTTTCTTATTGACGATGAAACACAGAAATTGCATCCGAATGTAATACAAATGGCACAATACTGAGTTAAGTACAAGAGGAGTGTTACTCTAACTTTCTATGATTTGAAACCCTCCTGTAAGTCCAGTTTTAGATTCCGATGCTTCACTTCAGGTTTACTGTATACCTTTGACCATCTGATTGACGATGAAACACAGAAATTTTATCCAAATTTAATACAAATGGCACAATGCCGACTTAAGTACAAGAGGACTGACACTCTCACTTTCTATGATTTGAACCTCTCCTGTGAGTCCAGTTTTAGATTCCGTTATTCACTTCAGGTTTACAGTATACCTTGCACTTTCTGATTGACGATGAAACACAGAAATTGCATCGGACTTTAATACAAAAGGCACAATGCCGACCTAAGTAAAAGAGGACTGACTCTCTAACCTTCTATGATTTGAACCTGTTCAGTGAGTCCAGTTTTAGATTCCGATGCTTCACTTAAGGTTTACTGTATCCCTTGGACCTTCTTATTGACGATGAAACACAGAAATTGCATCCGAATTTAATACAAAAGGCACAATACCGACTTATGTACAAGAGGAGTGACACTTTAACTTTCTATGATTTGAATCTCTCTAGTGTGTCCAGTTTTTGATTCCAATGCTTTACTTCATGTTTACTGTATCCCTTGGACCTACTTATTGACGATGAAACACAGAAATTGCATCCGAATTTAAAACAAAAGGCACAATGGCTACTAAAGTACAGGAGGACTGACATTCTAACTTTCTATGATTTGATCCTCTCTTGTGGGTCCATTTCTAGATTCCGATGCTCACTTCAGGTAACTGTATCCCTTGGACCTTTTTATTGACGATGAAACACAGAAATTGCACCCGAATTTAATACAAAAGGCACAATACCGACTCAAGTACAAGAGGAGTGACACTCTAACTTTCTATGATTTGAAACTCTCCTGTGAGTCCAGTTTTAGATTCCGATGCTTCGCTTCAGGTTTACTGTATCCCTTGGACCTTCTTATTGACGATGAAACACAGAAATTGCATCCGAATTTAATACAAATGCCACAATGCCGACATAAGTACAAGAGGACTGACACTCTCACTTTCTATGATTTGAACATTTCCTGTGAGTCCAGTTTTAGCTTGCGACGCTTCACTTCAGTTGTACTGTATCCCTTGGACCTTCTTATTGACGATGAAACAGTGACATTGCACCTGAATTTAATACAAATGGCACAATGCCGACTTAAGTACAAGAGGACTGACACTTTCACTTTCTATGATTTGAACGTCTCCTGTGAGTCCGGTTTTAGATTCCGATGCTTCACTTCAGGTTTACTGTATCCCTTGGACCTTCTTATTGACGATGAAACAATGAAATTGCATCGGCATTAAATTCGAAACGCACAATGCCGACTTAAGTAAAAGAGGACTGACACTCTCACTTTCTATGATTTTTTGCTCTCCTGTGAGTCCAGTTTTGGATTCCGATGCTTCACTTCAGGTTTTCTGTATCCCTTACACCTTCCTGTTGACGATGAAACACAGAAATTGCATCGGAATTAAATTAAAAAATCACAATGCCGACTTAAGTACAAGAGGACTGACACTATAATTTTCTATGATTTGAACCTCTCCTGTGAGTCCAGTTTTAGATTCCGATGCTTCACTACAGGTTAACTGTATCCCTTGGACCTTCTTATTGACGATGAAACACAGAAATTGCATCCGAATTTAATACAAAAATCACAATGGCGACTTAAGTACAAGAGGACTGACATTCTAACTTTCTATGATTTGAACCTTTCCTGTGAGTCCAGTTTTAGATTCCGATGCTTCACTTCAGGTTTACTGTATCCCTTGGACTTTCTTATTGACGATGAAACACAGAAATTGCATCCGAATGTAATACAAATGGCACAATACTGACTTAAGTACTAGAGGAGTGACACTCTAACTTTCTATGATTTGAACCTCTACTGTGAGTCCAGTTTTAGATTCCGATGCTTCACTTCAGGTTTACTGTATACCTTGCACCTTCTGATTGACGATGAAACACAGAAATTGCATCGGAATTTAATACAAAAGGCAAAATGCCGACCTAAGTAAAAGAGGACTGACACTCTAACTTTCTATGATCTGAACCTGTCCAGTGAGTCCAGTTTTAGGTTCCGATGCTTTACTTAAGGTTTACTGTATCCCTTGGACCTTCTTATTGACGATGAAACACAGAAATTGCATCCGAATCTAATACAAAAGGCACAATGCCGACTAAAGTATAGGAGGACTGACATTCTAACTTTCTATGATTTGAACCTCTCCTGTGAGTCCAGTTCTAGATTCCGATGCTCACTTCAGGTTACTGTATCCCTTGGACCTTCTGATTGACGATGAAACACATAAATTGCACCCGAATTTAATACAAAAGGCACAATACCGACTCAAGTACAAGAGGAGTGACACTTTAATTTTCTATGATTTGAACTTCTCCTGTGAGTCCAGTTTTAGATTCCGATGCTTCACTTCAGGTTTACTGTATCCCTTGGACCTTCTTATTGACGATGAAACACAGAAATTGCATCCGAATTTAATACAAATGCCTCAATGCCGACTTAAGTACAAGAGGACTGAGACTCTCACATTCTATGATTTGAACATTTCCTGTGAGTCCAGTTTTAGCTTGCGATGCTTCAATCCAGGTGTACTGTATCCCTTGGACCTTCTTATTGACGATGAAACAGTGACATTGCACCTGAATTTAATACAAATGGCACAATGCCGACTTAAGTACAAGAGGACTGACACTCTCACTTTCTATGATTTGAACCTCTCCTGTGAGTCCAGTTTTAGATTCCGATGCTTCACTTCAGGTTTTCTGTATCCCTTAGACCTTCTTATTGACGATGAAACACAGAAATTGCATCGGAATTAAATTAATAAATCACAATGCCGACTTAAGTACAAGAGGACTGACACTCTCACTTTCTATGATTTGAACCTCTCCTGTGAGTCCAGTTTTAGATTCCGATGCTTCACTTCAGGTTTACTGTATCCCTTGGACCTTCTTATTGACGTTGAAACACAGAAATTGCATCCGAATTTAATACAAGAGGCACAATGGCGACTTAAGTACAAGAGGACTGACACTCTCTCTTTCTATGATTTGAACCTCTCCTGTGAGTCCAGTTTCAGATTCCGATGCTTCACTTTAGGTTTACTGTATACCTTGCACCTTCTGATTTACGATGAAACACAGAAATTGCATCGGAATTTAATACAAAAGGCACAATGCCGACTTAAGTAAAAGAGGACGGACACTCTAACTTTCTATGATTTGAATCTCTCCTGTGAGTACAGTTTTAGATTCCGATACTTCACTTCAGGTTAACTGTCTCCCTTGGACTTTCTTATTGACGATGAAACACAGAAATTGCATCGGAATTAAATTCAAAAGGCACAATGCCGACCTAAGTAGAAGAGGACTGACACTCTCTCTTTCTAATATTTGAGCCTCTCCTGTGAGTCCGGTTTTAGATTCCGATGCTTCACTTCAGGTTTACTGTATACCTTGCACCTTCTTATTGATGATGAAACACAGAAACTGCATCGGAACTAAATTCAAAAGGCACAATGCCGACTTAAGTAAAGAGGACTGACACTCTCACTTTCTATGAATTGGACCTCTCCTGTGAGTCCAGTTTTAGATTCCGATGTTTCACTTCAGGTTTACTGTATCCCTTGGACTTTCTTATTGACGATGAAACACAGAAATTGCATCCGAATGTAATACAAATGGCACAATACTGAGTTAAGTACAAGAGGAGTGACACTCTAACTTTCTATGATTTGAAACCCTCCTGTAAGTCCAGTTTTAGATTCCGATGCTTCACTTCAGGTTTACTGTATACCTTTGACCATCTGATTGACGATGAAACACAGAAATTTTATCCAAATTTAATACAAATGGCACAATGCCGACTTAAGTACAAGAGGACTGACACTCTCACTTTCTATGATTTGAACCTCTCCTGTGAGTCCAGTTTTAGATTCCGATGCTTCACTTTAGGTTTACAGTATACCTTGCACCTTCTGATTGACGATGAAACACAGAAATTGCATCGGAATTTAATACAAAAGGCACAATGCCGACCTAAGTAAAAGAGGACTGACTCTCTAACCTTCTATGATTTGAACCTGTTCAGTGAGTCTAGTTTTAGATTCCGATGCTTCACTTAAGGTTTACTGTATCCCTTGGACCTTCTTATTGATGATGAAACACAGAAATTGCATCCGAATTTAATACAAAAGGCACAATACCGACTTATGTACAAGAGGAGTGACACTTTAACTTTCTATGATTTGAATCTCTCTAGTGTGTCCAGTTTTTGATTCCAATGCTTTACTTCATGTTTACTGTATCCCTTGGACCGACTTATTGACGATGAAACACAGAAATTGCATCCGAATTTAAAACAAAAGGCACAATGGCTACTAAAGTACAGGAAGAGTGACATTCTAACTTTCTATGATTTGATCCTCTCTTGTGAGTCCATTTCTAGATTCCGATGCTCACTTCAGGGAACTGTATCCCTTGGACCTTTTTATTGACGATGAAACACATAAATTGCACCCGAATTTAATACAAAAGGCACAATACCGACTCAAGTACAAGAGGAGTGACACTCTAACTTTCTATGATTTGAAACTCTCCTGTGAGTCCAGTTTTAGATTCCGATGCTTCGCTTCAGGTTTACTGTATCCCTTGGACCTTCTTATTGACGATGAAACACAGAAATTGCATCCGAATTTAATACAAATGCCACAATGCCGACATAAGTACAAGAGGACTGACACTCTCACTTTCTATGATTTGAACATTTCCTGTCAGTCCAGTTTTAGCTTGCGACGCTTCACTTCAGGTGAACTGTATCCCTTGGACCTTCTTATTGACGATGAAACAGTGACATTGCACCTGAATTTAATACAAATGGCACAATGCCGACTTAAGTACAAGAGGACTGACACTTTCACTTTCTATGATTTGAACGTCTCCTGTGAGTCCGGTTTTAGATTCCGATGCTTCACTTCAGGTTTACTGTATCCCTTGGACCTTCTTATTGACGATGAAACAATGAAATTGCATCGGCATTAAATTCGAAACGCACAATGCCGACTTAAGTAAAAGAGGACTGACACTCTCACTTTCTATGATTTTTTGCTCTCCTGTGAGTCCAGTTTTGGATTCCGATGCTTCACTTAAGTTTTTCTGTATCCCTTACACCTTCCTGTTGACGATGAAACACAGAAATTGCATCGGAATTAAATTAAAAAATCACAATGCCGACTTAAGTACAAGAGGACTGACACTATAATTTTCTATGATTTGAACCTCTCCTGTGAGTCCAGTTTTAGATTCCGATGCTTCACTACAGGTTAACTGTATCCCTTGGACCTTCTTATTGACGATGAAACACAGAAATTGCATCCGAATTTAATACAAAAATCACAATGGCGACTTAAGTACAAGAGGACTGACATTCTAACTTTCTATGATTTGAACCTTTCCTGTGAGTCCAGTTTTAGATTCCGATGCTTCACTTCAGGTTTACTGTATCCCTTGGACTTCCTTATTGACGATGAAACACAGAAATTGCATCCGAATGTAATACAAATGGCACAATACTGACTTAAGTACTAGAGGAGTGACACTCTAACTTTCTATGATTTGAACCTCTACTGTGAGTCCAGTTTTAGATTCCGATGCTTCACTTCAGGTTTACTGTATACCTTGCACCTTCTGATTGACGATGAAACACAGAAATTGCATCGGAATTTAATACAAAAGGCAAAATGCCGACCTAAGTAAAAGAGGACTGACACTCTAACTTTCTATGATCTGAACCTGTCCAGTGAGTCCAGTTTTAGATTCCGATGCTTTACTTAAGGTTTACTGTATCCCTTGGACCTTCTTATTGACGATGAAACACAGAAATTGCATCCGAATATAATACAAAAGGCACAATGCCGACTAAAGTATAGGAGGACTGACATTCTAACTTTCTATGATTTGAACCTCTCCTGTGAGTCCAGTTCTAGATTCCGATGCTCACTTCAGGTTACTGTATCCCTTGGACCTTCTGATTGACGATGAAACACATAAATTGCACCCGAATTTAATACAAAAGGCACAATACCGACTCAAGTACAAGAGGAGTGACACTTTAATTTTCTATGATTTGAACTTCTCCTGTGAGTCCAGTTTTAGATTCCGATGCTTCACTTCAGGTTTACTGTATCCCTTGGACCTTCTTATTGACGATGAAACACAGAAATTGCATCCGAATTTAATACAAATGCCTCAATGCCGACTTAAGTACAAGAGGACTGAGACTCTCACATTCTATGATTTGAACATTTCCTGTGAGTCCAGTTTTAGCTTGCGATGCTTCAATCCAGGTGTACTGTATCCCTTGGACCTTCTTATTGACGATGAAACAGTGACATTGCACCTGAATTTAATACAAATGGCACAATGCCGACTTAAGTACAAGAGGACTGACACTCTCACTTTCTATGATTTGAACCTCTCCTGTGAGTCCAGTTTTAGATTCCGATGCTTCACTTCAGGTTTACTGTATCCCTTGGACCTTCTTATTGACGATGAAACACAGTTTGCATCCGAATTTAATACAAAAGGTACAATGCCGACTTGAGTACAAGAGGACTGTCACTCTAACTTTCTATGATTTGAACATCTCCTGTGAGTCCAGTTTAAGAATCCGATGCATCACTTCAGGTTTACTGTATCGCTTGGACCTTCTTATTGACGATGAAACACAGAAATTGCTTACGAATTTAATACAAAAATCACAATTGCGACTTAAGTACAAGAGGACTGACACTCTCACTTTCTATGATTTGAACCTCTCCTGTGAGTTCAGTTTTAGATTCCGATGCTTCACTTCAGGTTAACTGTATCCCTTGGACCTTCTTATTGACGTTGAAACACAGAAATTGCATCCGAATTTAATACAAGAGGCACAATGGCGACTTAAGTACAAGAGGACTGACACTCTCTCTTTCTATGATTTGAACCTCTCCTGTGAGTCCAGTTTAAGATTCCGATGCTTCACTTCAGATTAACTGTCTCCCTTGGACTTTCTTATTGACGATGAAACACAGAAATTGCATCGGAATTAAATTCAAAAGGCACAATGCCGACCTAAGTAGAAGAGGACTGACACTCTCTCTTTCTATTATTTGAGCCTCTCCTGTGAGTCCGGTTTTAGATTCCGATGCTTCACTTCAGGTTTACTGTATACCTTGCACCTTCTGATTGACGATGAAACACAGAAATTGAATCTGAATTTAATACAAAAGGCACAATGCCGACCTAAGTAAAAGAGGACTGACTCTCTAACCTTCTATGATTTGAACCTGTTCAGTGAGTCCAGTTTTAGATTCCGATGCTTCACTTAAGGTTTACTGTATCCCTTGGACCTTCTTATTGACGATGAAACACAGAAATTGCATCCGAATTTAATACAAAAGCACAATACCGGCTTATGTACAAGAGGAGTGACACTTTAACTTTCTATGATTTGAATCTCTCCAGTGTGTCCTGTTTTTGATTCCAATGCTTCACTTCATGTTTACTGTATCCCTTGGACCTACTTATTGACGATGAAACACAGAAACTGCATCCGAATTTAATACAAAAGGCACAATGGCTACTAAAGTACAGGAGGACTGACATTCTAACTTTCTATGATTTGAACCTCTCTTGTGAGTCCATTTCTAGATTCCGATGCTCACTTCAGGTAACTGTATCCCTTGGACCTTTTTATTGACGATGAAACACAGAAATTGCACCCGAATTTAATACAAAAGGCACAATACCGACTCAAGTACAAGAGGAGTGACACTCTAACTTTCTATGACTTGAACCTCTCCTGTGAGTCCTGTTTTAGATTCCGAAGCTTCGCTTCAGGTTTACTGTATCCCTTGGACCTTCTTATTGGCGATGAAACACAGAAATTGCATCCGAATTTAATACAAATGCCACAATGCCGACACAAGTACAAGATGACTGACACTCTCACTTTCTATGATTTGAACATTTCCTGTGAGTCCAGTTTTAGCTTGCGATGCTTCACTTCAGGTGTACTGTATCCCTTGGACCTTCTTATTGACGATGAAACAGTGACATTGCACCTGAATTTAATACAAATGGCACAATGCCGACTTTAGTACAAGAGGACTGACACTTTCACTTTCTATGATTTGAACGTCTCCTGTGAGTCCGGTTTTAGATTCCGATGCTTCACTTCAGGTTTACTGTATCCCTTGGACCTTCTTATTGACGATGAAACAATGAAATTGCATCGGAATTAAATTCGAAACGCACAATGCCGACTTAAGTAAAAGAGGACTGACACTCTCACTTTCTATGATTTGAAGCTCTCCTGTGAGTCCAGTTTTAGATTCCGATGCTTCACTTCAGGTTTTCTGTATCCCTTACACCTTCCTATTGACGATGAAACACAGAAATTGCATCGGAATTAAATTAAAAAATCACAATGCCGACTTAAGTACAAGAGGACTGACACTATAATTTTCTATGATTTGAACCTCTCCTGTGAGTCCAGGTTTAGATTCCGATGCTTCACTTCAGGTTTACTGTATCCCTTGGACCTTCTTATTGACGATGAAACACAGAGTTTGCATCCGAATTTAATACAAAAGGCACAATGCCGACTTAAGTACAAGAGGACTGACACTCTAACTTTCTATGATTTGAACCTCTTCTGTGAGTCCAGTTTTAGTTTCCGATGCTTCACTTCAGGTTTACTGTACACCCTGCACCTTCTTATTGGCGATGAAACACAGGAATTGCATCGCAATTAAATTCAAAAGGCACAATGCCGACTTAAGTACAAGAGGACTGACACTCTCACTTTCTATGATTTGAACCTCTCCTGTGAGACCAGTTTTAGTTTCCGATGCTTCACTTCAGGTTTACTGTATCCCTTGGACCTTCTTATTGACGATGAAACACAGAGTTTGCATCCGAATTTAATACAAAAGGTACAATGCCGACTTAAGTACAAGAGGACTGTCACTCTAAGTTTCTATGATTTGAACCTCTCCTGTGGGTCCAGTTTAAGAATCCGATGCTTCACTTCAGGTTTACTGTATCCCTTGGACTTTCTTATTGACGATGAAACACAGAAATTGCTTCCGAATTTAATACAAAAATCACAATGGCGACTTAAGTACAAGAGGACTGACACTCTCACTTTCTGTGATTTGAACTTCTCCTGTGAGTCCAGTTTTAGATTCCGATGCTTCACTTCAGGTTTACTGTATCCCTTGGACCTTCTTATTGCCGTTGAAACACAGAAATTGCATCCGAATTTAATACAAGAGGCACAATGGCGACTTAAGTACAAGAGGACTGTCACTCTAACTTTCTATGATTTGAACCTATCCTGTGAGTCCAGTTTCAGATTCCGATGCTTCACTTCAGGTTTACTGTATACCTTGCACCTTCTTATTGACGATGAAACACAGAAATTGCATCGGAATTAAATTCAAAAGGCACAATGCCAACTTAAGTACAAGAGGACTGACACTCTCACTTTCTATGATTTGAATCTCTCCTGTTAGTCCAGTTTTAGATTCCGAAGCTTCACTTCAGGTTTACTGTATCCCTTGGACCTTCTTATTGACGATGAAACACAGTGTTTGTATCCGAATTTAATACAAAAGGTTCAATGCCGACTTGAGTACAAGAGGACTGACACTCTATCTTTCTATGATTTGAACCTCTCCTGTGAGTCCAGTTTTAGATTCCGATGCTTCACTACAGGTTAACTGTATCCCTTGGACCTTCTTATTGACGATGAAACACAGAAATTGCATTCGAATTTAATACAAAAATCACAATGGCGACTTAAGTGCAAGAGGACTGACATTCTAACTTTCTATGATTTGAACCTTTCCTGTGAGTCCAGTTTTAGATTCCGATGCTTCACTTCAGGTTTACTGTATCCCTTGGACTTTCTTATTGACGATGAAACACAGAAATTGCATCCTAATGTAATACAAATGGCACAATACTGACTTAAGTACTAGAGGAGTGACACTCTAACATTCTATGATTTGAACCTCTCCTGTAAGTCCAGTTTTAGATTCCGATGCTTCACTTCAGGTTTACTGTATCCCTTGGACCTTCTTATTGACAATGAAACACAGAAATAGCATCGGAATTAAATTCAAAAGGCACAATGCCGACTTAAGTACAAGAGAACTGACACTCTAACTTTCTATGATTTGAACCTCTCCTGTGAGTCCAGTTTTAGATTCCGATGCTTCACTTCAGGTTTACTGTATACCTTGCACCTTCTGATTGACGATGAAACACAGAAATTGCATCGGAATTTAATACAAAAGGCAAAATGCCGACCTAAGTAAAAGAGGACTGACACTCTAACTTTCTATGATCTGAACCTGTCCAGTGAGTCCAGTTTTAGATTCCGATGCTTCACTTAAGGTTTACTGTATCCCTTGGACCTTCTTATTGACGATGAAACACAGAAATTGCATCCGAATCTAATACAAAAGGCACAATACCAACTTATGTACAAGAGGAGTGACACTTTAACTTTCTATGATTTGAATCTCTCCAGTGAGTCCAGTTTTAGATTCCGATGCTTCACTTCATGTTTACTGTATCCCTTGGACCTACTTATTGACGATGAAACACAGAAATTGCATCCGAATGTAATACAAAAGGCAGAAAGCCGACAAAAGTATAGGAGGACTGACATTCTAACTTTCTATGATTTGAACCTCTCCTGTGAGTTCAGTTCTAGATTCCGATGCTCACTTCAGGTTACTGTATCCCTTGGACCTTCTGATTGACGATGAAACACATAAATTGCACCCGAATTTAATACAAAAGGCACAATACCGACTCAAGTATAAGAGGAGTGACACTTTAATTTTCTATGATTTGAACCTATCCTGTGAGTCCAGTTTCAGATTCCGATGCTTCACTTCAGGTTTACTGTATACCTTGCACCTTCTTATTGACGATGAAACACAGAAATTGCATCGGAATTAAATTCAAAAGGCACAATGCCAACTTAAGTACAAGAGGACTGACACTCTCACTTTCTATGATTTGAACCTCTCCTGTGAGTCCAGTTTTAGATTCCGAAGCTTCACTTCAGGTTTACTGTATCCCTTGGACCTTCTTATTGACGATGAAACACAGTGTTTGTATCCGAATTTAATACAAAAGGTTCAATGCCGACTTGAGTACAAGAGGACTGACACTCTAACTTTCTATGATTTGAACCTCTCCTGTGAGTCCAGTTTTAGATTCCGATGCTTCACTACAGGTTAACTGTATCCCTTGGACCTTCTTATTGACGATGAAACACAGAAATTGCATTCGAATTTAATACAAAAATCACAATGGCGGCTTAAGTGCAAGAGGACTGACATTCTAACTTTCTATGATTTGAACCTTTCCTGTGAGTCCAGTTTTAGGTTCCGATGCTTCACTTCAGGTTTACTGTATCCCTTGGACTTTCTTATTGACGATGAAACACAGAAATTGCATCCGAATGTAATACAAATGGCACAATACTGACTTAAGTACTAGAGGAGTGACACTCTAACTTTCTATGATTTGAACCTCTCCTGTAAGTCCAGTTTTAGATTCTGATGCTTCACTTCAGGTTTACTGTATACCTTTGACCTTCTGATTGACGATGAAACACAGAAATTTTATCCAAATTTAATACAAATGGCACAATGCCGACTTAAGTACAAGAGGACTGACTCTCTCACTGTCTATGATTTGAACCTCTACTGTGAGTCCAGTTTTAGATTCCGATGCTTCACTTCAGGTTTACTGTATACCTTGCACCTTCTGATTGACGATGAAACACAGAAATTGCATCGGAATTTAATACAAAAGGCAAAATGCCGACCTAACTAAAAGAGGACTGACACTCTAACTTTCTATGATCTGAACCTGTCCAGTGAGTCCAGTTTTAGATTCCGATGCTTCACTTAAGGTTTACTGTATCCCTTGGACCGTCTTATTGACGATGAAACACAGAAATTGCATCCGAATCTAATACAAAAGGCACAATACCAACTTATGTACAAGAGGAGTGACACTTTAACTTTCTATGATTTGAATCTCTCCAGTGAGTCCAGTTTCTGATTCCGATGCTTCACTTCATGTTTACTGTATCCCTTGGACATACTTATTGACGATGAAACACAGAAATTGCATCCAAATTTAATACAAAAGGCACAATGCCGACTAAACTATAGGAAGACTGACATTCTAACTTTCTATGATTTGAACGTCTCCTGTGAGTCCAGTTCTAGATTCCAATGCTCACTTCAGGTTACTGTATCCCTTGGACCTTCTGATTGACGATGAAACACATAAATTGCACCCGAAGTTAATACAGAAGGCACAATACCGACTCAAGTACAAGAGGAGTGACACTTTAATTTTCTATGATTTGAACCTCTCCTGTGACTCCAGTTTTAGATTCCGATGCTTCACTTCAGGTTTACTGTATCCCTTGGACCTTCTTATTGACGATGAAACACAGAAATTGCATCCGAATTTAATACAAATGCCACAATGCCGACTTAAGTACAAGAGGACTGAGACTCTCACAGTCTATGATTTGAACATTTCCTGTGAGTCCAGTTTTAGCTTGCGATGCTTCAATCCAGGTGTACTGTATCCCTTGGACCTTCTTATTGACGATGAAACAGTGACATTGCACCTGAATTTAATACAAATGGCACAATGCCGACTTAAGTACAAGAGGACTGACACTCTCACTTTCTATGATTTGAACCTCTCCTGTGAGTCCATTTTAGATTCCGATACTTCACTTCAGGTTTTCTGTATCCCTTAGACCTTCTTATTGACGATGAAACACAGAAATTGCATCGGAATTAAATTAATAAATCACAATGCCGACTTAAGTACAAGAGGACTGACACTATAATTTTCTATGATTTGAACCTCTCCTGTGAGTCCAGTTTAAGATTCCGATGCTTCACTTCAGGTTTACTGTATCCCTTGGACCTTCTTATTGACGATAAAACACAGAGTTTGCATCCGAATTTAATACAAAAGGCACAATGCCGACTTAAGTACAAGAGGACTGACACTCTAACTTTCTATGATTTGAACCTCTCCTGTGAGTCCAGTTTTAGATTCCGATGCTTCACTTCAGGTTTACTGTATACCCTGCACCTTCTTATTGGCGATGAAACACAGGAATTGCATCGCAATTAAATTCAAAAGGCACAATGCCGACTTAAGTACAAGAGGACTGACACTCTCACTTTCTATGGTTTGAACCTCTCCTGTGTGTCCAGTTTTAGATTCCGATGCTTCACTTCAGGTTTACTGTATGCCTTGGACCTTCTTATTGACGATGAAACACAGTTTGCATCCGAATTTAATACAAAAGGTACAATGCCGACTTGAGTACAAGAGGACTGTCACTCTAACTTTCTATGATTTGAACGTCTCCTGTGAGTCCAGTTTAAGAATACGATGCTTCACTTCAGGTTTACTGTATCCCTTGGACCTTCTTATTGACGACGAAACACAGAAATTGCTTCCGAATTTAATACAAAAATCACAATTGCGACTTAAGTACAAGAGGACTGACACTCTCACTTTCTATGATTTGAACCTCTCCTGTGAGTCCAGTTTTAGATTCCGATGCTTCACTTCAGGTTTACTGTATCCCTTGGACCTTCTTATTGACGTTGAAACACAGAAATTGCATCCGAATTTAATACAATAGGCACAATGGCGACTTAAGTACAAGAGGACTGACACTCTCTCTTTCTATGATTTGAACCTCTCCTGTGAGTCCAGTTTCAGATTCCGATGCTTCACTTTAGGTTTACTGTATACCTTGCACCTTCTGATTTACGATGAAACACAGAAATTGCATCGGAATTTAATACAAAAGGCACAATGCCGACTTAAGTAAAAGAGGACTGACACTCTAACTTTCTATGATTTGAATCCCTCCTGTGAGTACAGTTTTAGATTCCGATGCTTCACTTCAGGTTAACTGTCTCCCTTGGACTTTCTTATTGACGATGAAACACAGAAATTGCATCGGAATTAAATTCAAAAGGCACAATGCCGACCTAAGTAGAAGAGGACTGACACTCTCTCTTTCTATTATTTGAGCCTCTCCTGTGAGTCCGGTTTTAGATTCCGATGCTTCACTTCAGGTTTACTGTATACCTTGCACCTTCTTATTGATGATGAAACACAGAAATTGCATCGGAACTAAATTCAAAAGGCACAATGTCGACTTAAGTTAAGAGGACTGACACTCTCACTTTCTATGAATTGGACCTCTCCTGTGAGTCAAGTTTTAGATTCCGATGTTTCACTTCAGGTTTACTGTATCCCTTGGACTTTCTTATTGACGATGAAACACAGAAATTGCATCCGAATGTAATACAAATGGCACAATAATGAGTTAAGTACAAGAGGAGTGACACTCTAACTTTCTATGATTTGAAACCCTCCTGTAAGTCCAGTTTTAGATTCCGATGCTTCACTTCAGGTTTACTGTATACCTTTTACCATCTGATTGACGATGAAACACAGAAATTTTATCCAAATTTAATACAAATGGCACAATGCCGACTTAAGTACAAGAGGACTGACACTCTCACTTTCTATGATTTGAACCTCTCCTGTGAGTCCAGTTTTAGATTCCGATGCTTCGCTTCAGGTTTACTGTATCCTTTGGACCTTCTTATTGACGATGAAACACTGAAATTGGATCCGAATTTAATACAAATGCCACAATGTCGACATAAGTACAAGAGGACAGACACTCTCACTTTCTATGATTTGAACATTTCCTGTGAGTCCAGTTTTAGCTTGCGATGCTTCACTTCAGGTGTACTGTATCCCTTGGACCTTCTTATTGACGATGAAACACAGAAATTGCATCCGAATTTAATACAAAAGGCACAATACCGACTTATGTACAAGAGGAGTGACACTTTAACTTTCTATTATTTGAATCTCTCCAGTGTGTCCAGTTTTTGATTCCAATGCTTCACTTCATGTTTACTGTATCCCTTGGACCTTCTTATTGACGATGAAACACAGAAATTGCATTCGAATTTAATACAAAAATCACAATGGCGACTTAAGTGCAAGAGGACTGACATTCTAACTTTCTATGATTTGAACCTTTCCTGTGAGTCCAGTTTTAGATTCCGATGCTTCACTTCAGGTTTACTGTATCCCTTGGACTTTCTTATTGACGATGAAACACAGAAATTGCATCCGAATGTAATACAAATGGCACAATACTGACTTAAGTACTAGAGGAGTGACACTCTAACTTTCTATGATTTGAACCTCTCCTGTAAGTCCAGTTTTAGATTCCGATGCTTCACTTCAGGTTTACTGTATCCCTTGGACCTTCTTATTGACAATGAAACACAGAAATAGCATCGGAATTAAATTCAAAAGGCACAATGCCGACTTAAGTACAAGAGAACTGACACTCTAACTTTCTATGATTTGAACCTCTCCTGTGAGTCCAGTTTTAGATTCCGATGCTTCACTTCAGGTTTACTGTATACCTTGCACCTTCTGATTGACGATGAAACACAGAAATTGCATCGGAATTTAATACAAAAGGCAAAATGCCGACCTAAGTAAAAGAGGACTGACACTCTAACTTTCTATGATCTGAACCTGTCCAGTGAGTCCAGTTTTAGATTCCGATGCTTCACTTAAGGTTTACTGTATCCCTTGGACCTTCTTATTGACGATGAAACACAGAAATTGCATCCGAATCTAATACAAAAGGCACAATACCAACTTATGTACAAGAGGAGTGACACTTTAACTTTCGATGATTTGAATCTCTCCAGTGAGTCCAGTTTTAGATTCCGATGCTTCACTTCATGTTTACTGTATCCCTTGGACCTACTTATTGACGATGAAACACAGAAATTGCATCCGAATTTAATACAAAAGGCACAAAGCCGACAAAAGTATAGGAGGACTGACATTCTAACTTTCTATGATTTGAACCTCTCCTGTGAGTTCAGTTCTAGATTCCGATGCTCACTTCAGGTTACTGTATCCCTTGGACCTTCTGATTGACGATGAAACACATAAATTGCACCCGAATTTAATACAAAAGGCACAATACCGACTCAAGTACAAGAGGAGTGACACTTTAATTTTCTATGATTTGAACCTATCCTGTGAGTCCAGTTTCAGATTCCGATGCTTCACTTCAGGTTTACTGTATACCTTGCACCTTCTTATTGACGATGAAACACAGAAATTGCATCGGAATTAAATTCTAAATGCACAATGCCAACTTAAGTACAAGAGGACTGACACTCTCACTTTCTATGATTTGAACCTCTCCTGTGAGTCCAGTTTTAGTTTCCGAAGCTTCACTTCAGGTTTACTGTATCCCTTGGACCTTCTTATTGACGATGAAACACAGTGTTTGTATCCGAATTTAATACAAAAGGTTCAATGCCGACTTGAGTACAAGCGGACTGACACTCTAACTTTCTATGATTTGAACCTCTCCTGTGAGTCCAGTTTTAGATTCCGATGCTTCACTACAGGTTAACTGTATCCCTTGGACCTTCTTATTGACGATGAAAAACAGAAATTGCATTAGAAATTAATACAAAAATCACAATGGCGACTTAAGTGCAAGAGGACTGACATTCTAACTTTCTATGATTTGAACCTTTCCTGTGAGTCCAGTTTTAGATTCCGATGCTTCACTTCAGGTTTACTGTATCCCTTGGACTTTCTTATTGACGATGAAACACAGAAATTGCATCCGAATGTAATACAAATGGCACAATACTGACTTAAGTACTAGAGGAGTGACACTCTAACTTTCTATGATTTGAACCTCTCCTGTAAGTACAGTTTTAGATTCCGATGCTTCACTTCAGGTTTACTGTATACCTTTGACCTTCTGATTGACTATGAAACACAGAAATTTTATCCAAATTTAATACAAATGGCACAATGCCAACTTAAGTACAAGAGGACTGACTCTCTCACTTTCTATGATTTGAACCTCTACTGTGAGTCCAGTTTTAGATTCCGATGCTTCACTTCAGGTTTACTGTATACCTTGCACCTTCTGATTGACGATGAAACACAGAAATTGCATCGGAATTTAATACAAAAGGCAAAATGCCGACCTAACTAAAAGAGGACTGACACTCTAACTTTCTATGATCTGAACCTGTCCAGTGAGTCCAGTTTTAGATTCCGGTGCTTCACTTAAGGTTTACTGTATCCCTTGGACCTTCTGATTGACGATGAAACACATAAATTGCACCCGAAGTTAATACAGAAGGCACAATACCGACTCAAGTACAAGAGGAGTGACACTTTAATTTTCTATGATTTGAACCTCTCCTGTGACTCCAGTTTTAGATTCCGATGCTTCACTTCAGGTTTACTGTACCCTTGGACCTTCTTATTGACGATGAAACACAGAAATTGCATCCGAATTTAATACAAATGCCACAATGCCGACTTAAGTACAAGAGGACTGAGACTCTCACAGTCTATGATTTGAAACATTTCCTGTGAGTCCAGTTTTAGCTTGCGATGCTTCAATCCAGGTGTACTGTATCCCTTGGACCTTCTTATTGACGATGAAACAGTGACATTGCACCTGAATTTAATACAAATGGCACAATGCCGACTTAAGTACAAGAGGACTGACACTCTCACTTTCTATGATTTGAACCTCTCCTGTGAGTCCATTTTAGATTCCGATGCTTCACTTCAGGTTTTCTGTATCCCTTAGACCTTCTTATTGACGATGAAACACAGAAATTGCATCGGAATTAAATTAATAAATCACAATGCCGACTTAAGTACAAGAGGACTGACACTATAATTTTCTATGATTTGAACCTCTCCTGTGAGTCCAGTTTAAGATTCCGATGCTTCACTTCAGGTTTACTGTATCCCTTGGACCTTCTTATTGACGATAAAACACAGAGTTTGCATCCGAATTTAATACAAAAGGCACAATGCCGACTTAAGTACAAGAGGACTGACACTCTAACTTTCTATGATTTGAACCTCTCCTGTGAGTCCAGTTTTAGATTCCGATGCTTCACTTCAGGTTTACTGTATACCCTGCACCTTCTTATTGGCGATGAAACACAGGAATTGCATCGCAATTAAATTCAAAAGGCACAATGCCGACTTAAGTACAAGAGGACTGACACTCTCACTTTCTATGGTTTGAACCTCTCCTGTGAGTCCAGTTTTAGATTCCGATGCTTCACTTCAGGTTTACTGTATGCCTTGGACCTTCTTATTGACGATGAAACACAGTTTGCATCCGAATTTAATACAAAAGGTACAATGCCGACTTGAGTACAAGAGGACTGTCACTCTAACTTTCTATGATTTGAACGTCTCCTGTGAGTCCAGTTTAAGAATACGATGCTTCACTTCAGGTTTACTGTATCCCTTGGACCTTCTTATTGACGACGAAACACAGAAATTGCTTCCGAATTTAATACAAAAATCACAATTGCGACTTAAGTACAAGAGGACTGACACTCTCACTTTCTATGATTTGAACCTCTCCTGTGAGTCCAGTTTTAGATTCCGATGCTTCACTTCAGGTTTACTGTATCCCTTGGACCTTCTTATTGACGTTGAAACACAGAAATTGCATCCGAATTTAATACAATAGGCACAATGGCGACTTAAGTACAAGAGGACTGACACTCTCTCTTTCTATGATTTGAACCTCTCCTGTGAGTCCAGTTTCAGATTCCGATGCTTCACTTTAGGTTTACTGTATACCTTGCACCTTCTGATTTACGATGAAACACAGAAATTGCATCGGAATTTAATACAAAAGGCACAATGCCGACTTAAGTAAAAGAGGACTGACACTCTAACTTTCTATGATTTGAATCCCTCCTGTGAGTACAGTTTTAGATTCCGATGCTTCACTTCAGGTTAACTGTCTCCCTTGGACTTTCTTATTGACGATGAAACACAGAAATTGCATCGGAATTAAATTCAAAAGGCACAATGCCGACCTAAGTAGAAGAGGACTGACACTCTCTCTTTCTATTATTTGAGCCTCTCCTGTGAGTCCGGTTTTAGATTCCGATGCTTCACTTCAGGTTTACTGTATACCTTGCACCTTCTTATTGATGATGAAACACAGAAATTGCATCGGAACTAAATTCAAAAGGCACAATGTCGACTTAAGTTAAGAGGACTGACACTCTCACTTTCTATGAATTGGACCTCTCCTGTGAGTCAAGTTTTAGATTCCGATGTTTCACTTCAGGTTTACTGTATCCCTTGGACTTTCTTATTGACGATGAAACACAGAAATTGCATCCGAATGTAATACAAATGGCACAATAATGAGTTAAGTACAAGAGGAGTGACACTCTAACTTTCTATGATTTGAAACCCTCCTGTAAGTCCAGTTTTAGATTCCGATGCTTCACTTCAGGTTTACTGTATACCTTTTACCATCTGATTGACGATGAAACACAGAAATTTTATCCAAATTTAATACAAATGGCACAATGCCGACTTAAGTACAAGAGGACTGACACTCTCACTTTCTATGATTTGAACCTCTCCTGTGAGTCCAGTTTTAGATTCCGATGCTTCGCTTCAGGTTTACTGTATCCTTTGGACCTTCTTATTGACGATGAAACACTGAAATTGGATCCGAATTTAATACAAATGCCACAATGTCGACATAAGTACAAGAGGACAGACACTCTCACTTTCTATGATTTGAACATTTCCTGTGAGTCCAGTTTTAGCTTGCGATGCTTCACTTCAGGTGTACTGTATCCCTTGGACCTTCTTATTGACGATGAAACACAGAAATTGCATCCGAATTTAATACAAAAGGCACAATACCGACTTATGTACAAGAGGAGTGACACTTTAACTTTCTATTATTTGAATCTCTCCAGTGTGTCCAGTTTTTGATTCCAATGCTTCACTTCATGTTTACTGTATCCCTTGGACCTTCTTATTGACGATGAAACACAGAAATTGCATTCGAATTTAATACAAAAATCACAATGGCGACTTAAGTGCAAGAGGACTGACATTCTAACTTTCTATGATTTGAACCTTTCCTGTGAGTCCAGTTTTAGATTCCGATGCTTCACTTCAGGTTTACTGTATCCCTTGGACTTTCTTATTGACGATGAAACACAGAAATTGCATCCGAATGTAATACAAATGGCACAATACTGACTTAAGTACTAGAGGAGTGACACTCTAACTTTCTATGATTTGAACCTCTCCTGTAAGTCCAGTTTTAGATTCCGATGCTTCACTTCAGGTTTACTGTATCCCTTGGACCTTCTTATTGACAATGAAACACAGAAATAGCATCGGAATTAAATTCAAAAGGCACAATGCCGACTTAAGTACAAGAGAACTGACACTCTAACTTTCTATGATTTGAACCTCTCCTGTGAGTCCAGTTTTAGATTCCGATGCTTCACTTCAGGTTTACTGTATACCTTGCACCTTCTGATTGACGATGAAACACAGAAATTGCATCGGAATTTAATACAAAAGGCAAAATGCCGACCTAAGTAAAAGAGGACTGACACTCTAACTTTCTATGATCTGAACCTGTCCAGTGAGTCCAGTTTTAGATTCCGATGCTTCACTTAAGGTTTACTGTATCCCTTGGACCTTCTTATTGACGATGAAACACAGAAATTGCATCCGAATCTAATACAAAAGGCACAATACCAACTTATGTACAAGAGGAGTGACACTTTAACTTTCGATGATTTGAATCTCTCCAGTGAGTCCAGTTTTAGATTCCGATGCTTCACTTCATGTTTACTGTATCCCTTGGACCTACTTATTGACGATGAAACACAGAAATTGCATCCGAATTTAATACAAAAGGCACAAAGCCGACAAAAGTATAGGAGGACTGACATTCTAACTTTCTATGATTTGAACCTCTCCTGTGAGTTCAGTTCTAGATTCCGATGCTCACTTCAGGTTACTGTATCCCTTGGACCTTCTGATTGACGATGAAACACATAAATTGCACCCGAATTTAATACAAAAGGCACAATACCGACTCAAGTACAAGAGGAGTGACACTTTAATTTTCTATGATTTGAACCTATCCTGTGAGTCCAGTTTCAGATTCCGATGCTTCACTTCAGGTTTACTGTATACCTTGCACCTTCTTATTGACGATGAAACACAGAAATTGCATCGGAATTAAATTCAAAAGGCACAATGCCGACCTAAGTAGAAGAGGACTGACACTCTCTCTTTCTATTATTTGAGCCTCTCCTGTGAGTCCGGTTTTAGATTCCGATGCTTCACTTCAGGTTTACTGTATACCTTGCACCTTCTTATTGATGATGAAACACAGAAATTGCATCGGAACTAAATTCAAAAGGCACAATGTCGACTTAAGTTAAGAGGACTGACACTCTCACTTTCTATGAATTGGACCTCTCCTGTGAGTCAAGTTTTAGATTCCGATGTTTCACTTCAGGTTTACTGTATCCCTTGGACTTTCTTATTGACGATGAAACACAGAAATTGCATCCGAATGTAATACAAATGGCACAATAATGAGTTAAGTACAAGAGGAGTGACACTCTAACTTTCTATGATTTGAAACCCTCCTGTAAGTCCAGTTTTAGATTCCGATGCTTCACTTCAGGTTTACTGTATACCTTTTACCATCTGATTGACGATGAAACACAGAAATTTTATCCAAATTTAATACAAATGGCACAATGCCGACTTAAGTACAAGAGGACTGACACTCTCACTTTCTATGATTTGAACCTCTCCTGTGAGTCCAGTTTTAGATTCCGATGCTTCGCTTCAGGTTTACTGTATCCTTTGGACCTTCTTATTGACGATGAAACACTGAAATTGGATCCGAATTTAATACAAATGCCACAATGTCGACATAAGTACAAGAGGACAGACACTCTCACTTTCTATGATTTGAACATTTCCTGTGAGTCCAGTTTTAGCTTGCGATGCTTCACTTCAGGTGTACTGTATCCCTTGGACCTTCTTATTGACGATGAAACACAGAAATTGCATCCGAATTTAATACAAAAGGCACAATACCGACTTATGTACAAGAGGAGTGACACTTTAACTTTCTATTATTTGAATCTCTCCAGTGTGTCCAGTTTTTGATTCCAATGCTTCACTTCATGTTTACTGTATCCCTTGGACCTTCTTATTGACGATGAAACACAGAAATTGCATTCGAATTTAATACAAAAATCACAATGGCGACTTAAGTGCAAGAGGACTGACATTCTAACTTTCTATGATTTGAACCTTTCCTGTGAGTCCAGTTTTAGATTCCGATGCTTTACTTCAGGTTTACTGTATCCCTTGGACTTTCTTATTGACGATGAAACACAGAAATTGCATCCGAATGTAATACAAATGGCACAATACTGACTTAAGTACTAGAGGAGTGACACTCTAACTTTCTATGATTTGAACCTCTCCTGTAAGTCCAGTTTTAGATTCCGATGCTTCACTTCAGGTTTACTGTATCCCTTGGACCTTCTTATTGACAATGAAACACAGAAATAGCATCGGAATTAAATTCAAAAGGCACAATGCCGACTTAAGTACAAGAGAACTGACACTCTAACTTTCTATGATTTGAACCTCTCCTGTGAGTCCAGTTTTAGATTCCGATGCTTCACTTCAGGTTTACTGTATACCTTGCACCTTCTGATTGACGATGAAACACAGAAATTGCATCGGAATTTAATACAAAAGGCAAAATGCCGACCTAAGTAAAAGAGGACTGACACTCTAACTTTCTATGATCTGAACCTGTCCAGTGAGTCCAGTTTTAGATTCCGATGCTTCACTTAAGGTTTACTGTATCCCTTGGACCTTCTTATTGACGATGAAACACAGAAATTGCATCCGAATCTAATACAAAAGGCACAATACCAACTTATGTACAAGAGGAGTGACACTTTAACTTTCGATGATTTGAATCTCTCCAGTGAGTCCAGTTTTAGATTCCGATGCTTCACTTCATGTTTACTGTATCCCTTGGACCTACTTATTGACGATGAAACACAGAAATTGCATCCGAATTTAATACAAAAGGCACAAAGCCGACAAAAGTATAGGAGGACTGACATTCTAACTTTCTCTGATTTGAACCTCTCCTGTGAGTTCAGTTCTAGATTCCGATGCTCACTTCAGGTTACTGTATCCCTTGGACCTTCTGATTGACGATGAAACACATAAATTGCACCCGAATTTAATACAAAAGGCACAATACCGACTCAAGTACAAGAGGAGTGACACTTTAATTTTCTATGATTTGAACCTATCCTGTGAGTCCAGTTTCAGATTCCGATGCTTCACTTCAGGTTTACTGTATACCTTGCACCTTCTTATTGACGATGAAACACAGAAATTGCATCGGAATTAAATTCTAAATGCACAATGCCAACTTAAGTACAAGAGGACTGACACTCTCACTTTCTATGATTTGAACCTCTCCTGTGAGTCCAGTTTTAGTTTCCGAAGCTTCACTTCAGGTTTACTGTATCCCTTGGACCTTCTTATTGACGATGAAACACAGTGTTTGTATCCGAATTTAATACAAAAGGTTCAATGCCGACTTGAGTACAAGCGGACTGACACTCTAAATTTCTATGATTTGAACCTCTCCTGTGAGTCCAGTTTTAGATTCCGATGCTTCACTACAGGTTAACTGTATCCCTTGGACCTTCTTATTGACGATGAAAAACAGAAATTGCATTAGAAATTAATACAAAAATCACAATGGCGACTTAAGTGCAAGAGGACTGACATTCTAACTTTCTATGATTTGAACCTTTCCTGTGAGTCCAGTTTTAGATTCCGATGCTTCACTTCAGGTTTACTGTATCCCTTGGACTTTCTTATTGACGATGAAACACAGAAATTGCATCCGGATGTAATACAAATGGCACAATACTGACTTAAGTACTAGAGGAGTGACACTCTAACTTTCTATGATTTGAACCTCTCCTGTAAGTACAGTTTTAGATTCCGATGCTTCACTTCAGGTTTACTGTATACCTTTGACCTTCTGATTGACTATGAAACACAGAAATTTTATCCAAATTTAATACAAATGGCACAATGCCAACTTAAGTACAAGAGGACTGACTCTCTCACTTTCTATGATTTGAACCTCTACTGCGAGTCCAGTTTTAGATTCCGATGCTTCACTTCAGGTTTACTGTATACCTTGCACCTTCTGATTGACGATGAAACACAGAAATTGCATCGGAATTTAATACAAAAGGCAAAATGCCGACCTAACTAAAAGAGGACTGACACTCTAACTTTCTATGATCTGAACCTGTCCAGTGAGTCCAGTTTTAGATTCCGGTGCTTCACTTAAGGTTTACTGTATCCCTTGGACCTTCTTATTGACGATGAAACACAGAAATTGCATCCGAATCTAATACAAAAAGCACAATACCAACTTATGTACAAGAGGAGTGACACTTTAACTTTCTATGATTTGAATCTCTCCAGTGAGTCCAGTTTTAGATTCCGATGCTTCACTTCATGTTTACTGTATCCCTTGGACCTACTTATTGACGATGAAACACAGAAATTGCATCCGAATTTAATACAAAAGGCACAATGCCGACTAAAGTATAGGAAGACTGACATTCTAACTTTCTATGATTTGAACGTCTCCTGTGAGTCCAGTTCTAGATTCCAATGCTCACTTCAGGTTACTGTATCCCTTGGACCTTCTGATTGACGATGAAACACATAAATTGCACTCGAAGTTAATACAAAAGGCACAATTCCGACTCAAGTACAAGAGGAGTGACACTTTAATTTTCTATGATTTGAACCTCTCCTGTGACTCCAGTTTTAGATTCCGATGCTTCACTTCAGGTTTACTGTATCCCTTGGACCTTCTTATTGACGATGAAACACAGAAATTGCATCCGAATTTAATACGAATGCCACAATGCCGACTTAAGTACAAGAGGACTGAGACTCTCACATTCTATGATTTGAACATTTCCTGTGAGTCCAGTTTTAGCTTGCGATGCTTCAATCCAGGTGTACTGTATCCCTTGGACCTTCTTATTGACGATGAAACAGTGACATTGCACCTGAATTTAATACAAATGGCACAATGCCGACTTAAGTACAAGAGGACTGACACTCTCACTTTCTATGATTTGAACCTCTCCTGTGAGTCCATTTTAGATTCCGATGCTTCATTTCAGGTTTTCTGTATCCCTTAGACCTTCTTATTGACGATGAAACACAGAAATTGCATCGGAATTAAATTAATAAATCACAATGCCGACTTAAGTACAAGAGGACTGACACTATAATTTTCTATGATTTGAACCTCTCCTGTGAGTCCAGTTTAAGATTCCGATGCTTCACTTCAGGTTTACTGTATCCCTTGGACCTTCTTATTGACGATGAAACACAGAGTTTGCATCCGAATTTAATACAAAAGGCACAATGCCGACTTAAGTACAATAGGACTGACACTCTAACTTTCTATGATTTGAACCTCTCCTGTGAGTCCAGTTTTAGATTCCGATGCTTCACTTCAGGTTTACTGTATACCCTGCACCTTCTTATTGGCGATGAAACACAGGAATTGCATCGCAATTAAATTCAAAAGGCACAATGCCGACTTAAGTACAAGAGGACTGACACTCTCACTTTCTATGGTTCGAACCTCTCCTGTGAGTCCAGTTTTAGATTCCGATGCTTCACTTCAGGTTTACTGTATGCCTTGGACCTTCTTATTGACGATGAAACACAGTTTGCATCCGAATTTAATACAAAAGGTACAATGCCGACTTGAGTACAAGAGGACTGTCACTCTAACTTTCTATGATTTGAACCTCTCCTGTGAGTCCAGTTTAAGAATCCGATGCTTCACTTCAGGTTTACTGTATCCCTTGGACCTTCTTATTGACGACGAAACACAGAAATTGCTTCCGAATTTAATACAAAAATCACAATTGCGATTTAAGTACAAGAGGACTGACACTCTCACTTTCTATGATTTGAACCTCTCCTGTGAGTCCAGTTTTAGATTCCGATGCTTCACTTCAGGTTTACTGTATCCCTTGGACTTTCTTATTGACGATGAAACACAGAAATTGCATCGGAATTAAATTCAAAAGGCACAATGCCGACCTAAGTAGAAGAGGACTGACACTCTCTCTTTCTATTTTTTGAGCCTCTCCTGTGAGTCCGGTTTTAGATTCCGATGCTTCACTTCAGGTTTACTGTATACCTTGCACCTTCTTATTGATGATGAAACACAGAAATTGCATCGGAACTAAATTCAAAAGGCACAATGTCGACTTAAGTTAAGAGGACTGACACTCTCACTTTCTATGAATTGGACCTCTCCTGTGAGTCCAGTTTTAGATTCCGATGTTTCACTTCAGGTTTACTGTATCCCTTGGACTTTCTTATTGACGATGAAACACAGAAATTGCATCCGAATGTATTACAAATGGCACAATAATGAGTTAAGTACAAGAGGAGTGACACTCTAACTTTCTATGATTTGAAACCCTCCTGTAAGTCCAGTTTTAGATTCCGATGCTTCACTTCAGGTTTACTGTATACCTTTGACCATCTGATTGACGATGAAACACAGAAATTTTATCCAAATTTAATACAAATGGGACAATGCCGACTTAAGTACAAGAGGACTGACACTCTCACTTTCTATGATTTGAACCTCTCCTGTGAGTCCAGTTTTAGATTCCGATGCTTCACTTCAGGTTTACGGTATACCTTGCACCTTCTGATTCACGATGAAACACAGAAATTGCATCGGAATTTAATACAAAAGGCACAATGCCGACCTAAGTAAAAGAGGACTGACTCTCTAACCTTCTATGATTTGAACCTGTTCAGTGAGTCCAGTTTTAGATTCCGATGCTTCACTTAAGGTTTACTGTATCCCTTGGACCTTCTTATTGACGATGAAACACAGAAATTGCATCCGAATTTAATACAAAAGCACAATACCGGCTTATGTACAAGAGGAGTGACACTTTAACTTTCTATGATTTGAATCTCTCCAGTGTGTCCTGTTTTTGATTCCAATGCTTCACTTCATGTTTACTGTATCCCTTGGACCTACTTATTGACGATGAAACACAGAAACTGCATCCGAATTTAATACAAAAGGCACAATGGCTACTAAAGTACAGGAGGACTGACATTCTAACTTTCTATGATTTGAACCTCTCTTGTGAGTCCATTTCTAGATTCCGATGCTCACTTCAGGTAACTGTATCCCTTGGACCTTTTTATTGACGATGAAACACAGAAATTGCACCCGAATTTAATACAAAAGGCACAATACCGACTCAAGTACAAGAGGAGTGACACTCTAACTTTCTATGACTTGAACCTCTCCTGTGAGTCCTGTTTTAGATTCCGAAGCTTCGCTTCAGGTTTACTGTATCCCTTGGACCTTCTTATTGGCGATGAAACACAGAAATTGCATCCGAATTTAATACAAATGCCACAATGCCGACACAAGTACAAGAGGACTGACACTCTCACTTTCTATGATTTGAACATTTCCTGTGAGTCAAGTTTTAGCTTGCGATGCTTCACTTCAGGTGTACTGTATCCCTTGGACCTTCTTATTGACGATGAAACAGTGACATTGCACCTGAATTTAATACAAATGGCACAATGCCGACTTTAGTACAAGAGGACTGACACTTTCACTTTCTATGATTTGAACGTCTCCTGTGAGTCCGGTTTTAGATTCCGATGCTTCACTTCAGGTTTACTGTATCCCTTGGACCTTCTTATTGACGATGAAACAATGAAATTGCATCGGAATTAAATTCGAAACGCACAATGCCGACTTAAGTAAAAGAGGACTGACACTCTCACTTTCTATGATTTGAAGCTCTCCTGTGAGTCCAGTTTTAGATTCCGATGCTTCACTTCAGGTTTTCTGTATCCCTTACACCTTCCTATTGACGATGAAACACAGAAATTGCATCGGAATGAAATTAAAAAATCACAATGCCGACTTAAGTACAAGAGGACTGACACTATAATTTTCTATGATTTGAACCTCTCCTGTGAGTCCAGGTTTAGATTCCGATGCTTCACTTCAGGTTTACTGTATCCCTTGGACCTTCTTATTGACGATGAAACACAGAGTTTGCATCCGAATTTAATACAAAAGGCACAATGCCGACTTAAGTACAAGAGGACTGACACTCTAACTTTCTATGATTTGAACCTCTTCTGTGAGTCCAGTTTTAGTTTCCGATGCTTCACTTCAGGTTTACTGTACACCCTGCACCTTCTTATTGGCGATGAAACACAGGAATTGCATCGCAATTAAATTCAAAAGGCACAATGCCGACTTAAGTACAAGAGGACTGACACTCTCACTTTCTATGATTTGAACCTCTCCTGTGAGACCAGTTTTAGTTTCCGATGCTTCACTTCAGGTTTACTGTATCCCTTGGACCTTCTTATTGACGATGGAACACAGAGTTTGCATCCGAATTTAATACAAAAGGTACAATGCCGACTTAAGTACAAGAGGACAGTCACTCTAAGTTTCTATGATTTGAACCACTCCTGTGGGTCCAGTTTAAGAATCCGATGCTTCACTTCAGGTTTACTGTATCCCTTGGACTTTCTTATTGACGATGAAACACAGAAATTGCTTCCGAATTTAATACAAAAATCACAATGGCGACTTAAGTACAAGAGGACTGACACTCTCACTTTCTGTGATTTGAACTTCTCCTGTGAGTCCAGTTTTAGATTCCGATGCTTCACTTCAGGTTTACTGTATCCCTTGGACCTTCTTATTGCCGTTGAAACACAGAAATTGCATCCGAATTTAATACAAGAGGCACAATGGCGACTTAAGTACAAGAGGACTGTCACTCTAACTTTCTATGATTTGAACCTATCCTGTGAGTCCAGTTTCAGATTCCGATGCTTCACTTCAGGTTTACTGTATACCTTGCACCTTCTTATTGACGATGAAACACAGAAATTGCATCGGAATTAAATTCAAAAGGCACAATGCCAACTTAAGTACAAGAGGACTGACACTCTCACTTTCTATGATTTGAATCTCTCCTGTTAGTCCAGTTTTAGATTCCGAAGCTTCACTTCAGGTTTACTGTATCCCTTGGACCTTCTTATTGACGATGAAACACAGTGTTTGTATCCGAATTTAATACAAAAGGTTCAATGCCGACTTGAGTACAAGAGGACTGACACTCTATCTTTCTATGATTTGAACCTCTCCTGTGAGTCCAGTTTTAGATTCCGATGCTTCACTACAGGTTAACTGTATCCCTTGGACCTTCTTATTGACGATGAAACACAGAAATTGCATTCGAATTTAATACAAAAATCACAATGGCGACTTAAGTGCAAGAGGACTGACATTCTAACTTTCTATGATTTGAACCTTTCCTGTGAGTCCAGTTTTAGATTCCGATGCTTCACTACAGGTTAACTGTATCCCTTGGACCTACTTATTGACGATGAAACACAGAAATTGCATCCGAATTTAATACAAAAGGCACAAAGCCGACAAATGTATAGGAGGACTGACATTCTAACTTTCTATGATTTGAACCTCTCCTGTGAGTTCAGTTCTAGATTCCGATGCTCACTTCAGGTTACTGTATCCCTTGGACCTTCTGATTGACGATGAAACACATAAATTGCACCCGAATTTAATACAAAAGGCACAATACCGACTCAAGTACAAGAGGAGTGACACTTTAATTTTCTATGATTTGAACCTATCCTGTGAGTCCAGTTTCAGATTCCGATGCTTCACTTCAGGTTTACTGTATACCTTGCACCTTCTTATTGACGATGAAACACAGAAATTGCATCGGAATTAAATTCAAAAGGCACAATGCCAACTTAAGTACAAGAGGACTGACACTCTCACTTTCTATGATTTGAACCTCTCCTGTGAGTCCAGTTTTAGATTCCGAAGCTTCACTTCAGGTTTACTGTATCCCTTGGACCTTCTTATTGACGATGAAACACAGTGTTTGTATCCGAATTTAATACAAAAGGTTCAATGCCGACTTGAGTACATGAGGACTGACACTCTAACTTTCTATGATTTGAACCTCTCCTGTGAGTCCAGTTTTAGATTCCGATGCTTCACTACAGGTTAACTGTATCCCTTGGACCTTCTTATTGACGATGAAACACAGAAATTGCATTCGAATTTAATACAAAAATCACAATGGCGACTTAAGTGCAAGAGGACTGACATTCTAACTTTCTATGATTTGAACCTTTCCTGTGAGTCCAGTTTTAGGTTCCGATGCTTCACTTCAGGTTTACTGTATCCCTTGGACTTTCTTATTGACGATGAAACACAGAAATTGCATCCGAATGTAATACAAATGGCACAATACTGACTTAAGTACTAGAGGAGTGACACTCTAACTTTCTATGATTTGAACCTCTCCTGTAAGTCCAGTTTTAGATTCTGATGCTTCACTTCAGGTTTACTGTATACCTTTGACCTTCTGATTGACGATGAAACACAGAAATTTTATCCAAATTTAATACAAATGGCACAATGCCGACTTAAGTACAAGAGGACTGACTCTCTCACTTTCTATGATTTGAACCTCTACTGTGAGTCCAGTTTTAGATTCCGATGCTTCACTTCAGGTTTACTGTATACCTTGCACCTTCTGATTGACGATGAAACACAGAAATTGCATCGGAATTTAATACAAAAGGCAAAATGCCGACCTAACTAAAAGAGGACTGACACTCTAACTTTCTATGATCTGAACCTGTCCAGTGAGTCCAGTTTTAGATTCCGATGCTTCACTTAAGGTTTACTGTATCCCTTGGACCGTCTTATTGACGATGAAACACAGAAATTGCATCCGAATCTAATACAAAAGGCACAATACCAACTTATGTACAAGAGGAGTGACACTTTAACTTTCTATGATTTGAATCTCTCCAGTGAGTCCAGTTTTAGATTCCGATGCTTCACTTCATGTTTACTGTATCCCTTGGACATACTTATTGACGATGAAACACAGTAATTGCATGCGAATTTAATACAAAAGGCACAATGCCGACTAAACTATAGGAAGACTGACATTCTAACTTTCTATGATTTGAACGTCTCCTGTGAGTCCAGTTCTAGATTCCAATGCTCACTTCAGGTTACTGTATCCCTTGGACCTTCTGATTGACGATGAAACACATAAATTGCACCCGAAGTTAATACAGAAGGCACAATACCGACTCAAGTACAAGAGGAGTGACACTTTAATTTTCTATGATTTGAACCTCTCCTGTGACTCCAGTTTTAGATTCCGATGCTTCACTTCAGGTTTACTGTATCCCTTGGACCTTCTTATTGACGATGAAACACAGAAATTGCATCCGAATTTAATACAAATGCCACAATGCCGACTTAAGTACAAGAGGACTGAGACTCTCACAGTCTATGATTTGAACATTTCCTGTGAGTCCAGTTTTAGCTTGCGATGCTTCAATCCAGGTGTACTGTATCCCTTGGACCTTCTTATTGACGATGAAACAGTGACATTGCACCTGAATTTAATACAAATGGCACAATGCCGACTTAAGTACAAGAGGACTGACACTCTCACTTTCTATGATTTGAACCTCTCCTGTGAGTCCATTTTAGATTCCGATGCTTCACTTCAGGTTTTCTGCATCCCTTAGACCTTGTTATTGACGATGAAACACAGAAATTGCATCGGAATTAAATTAATAAATCACAATGCCGACTTAAGTACAAGAGGACTGACACTATAATTTTCTATGATTTGAACCTCTCCTGTGAGTCCAGTTTAAGATTCCGATGCTTCACTTCAGGTTTACTGTATCCCTTGGACCTTCTTATTGACGATGAAACACAGAGTTTGCATCCGAATTTAATACAAAAGGCACAATGCCGACTTAAGTACAAGAGGACTGACACTCTAACTTTCTATGATTTGAACCTCTCCTGTGAGTCCAGTTTTAGATTCCGATGCTTCACTTCTGGTTTACTGTATACCCTGCACCTTCTTATTGGCGATGAAACACAGGAATTGCATCGCAATTAAATTCAAAAGGCACAATGCCGACTTAAGTACAAGAGGACTGACACTCTCACTTTCTATGGTTTGAACCTCTCCTGTGAGTCCAGTTTTAGATTCCGATGCTTCACTTCAGGTTTACTGTATGCCTTGGACCTTCTTATTGACGATGAAACACAGTTTGCATCCGAATTTAATACAAAAGGTACAATGCCGACTTGAGTACAAGAGGACTGTCACTCTAACTTTCTATGATTTGAACGTCTCCTGTGAGTCCAGTTTAAGAATCCGATGCTTCACTTCAGGTTTACTGTATCCCTTGGACCTTCTTATTGACGACGAAACACAGAAATTGCTTCCGAATTTAATACAAAAATCACAATTGCGACTTAAGTACAAGAGGACTGACACTCTCACTTTCTATGATTTGAACCTCTCCTGTGAGTCCAGTTTTAGATTCCGATGCTTCACTTCAGGTTTACTGTATCCCTTGGACCTTCTTATTGACGTTGAAACACAGAAATTGCATCCGAATTTAATACAATAGGCACAATGGCGACTTAAGTACAAGAGGACTGACACTCTCTCTTTCTATGATTTGAACCTCTCCTGTGAGTCCAGTTTCAGATTCCGGTGCTTCACTTTAGGTTTACTGTATACCTTGCACCTTCTGATTTACGATGAAAAACAGAAATTGCATCGGAATTTAATACAAAAGGCACAATGCCGACTTAAGTAAAAGAGGACTGACACTCTAACTTTCTATGATTTGAATCCCTCCTGTGAGTACAGTTTTAGATTCCGATGCTTCACTTCAGGTTAACTGTCTCCCTTGGACTTTCTTATTGACGATGAAACACAGAAATTGCATCGGAATTAAATTCAAAAGGCACAATGCCGACCTAAGTAGAAGAGGACTGACACTCTCTCTTTCTATTATTTGAGCCTCTCCTGTGAGTCCGGTTTTAGATTCCGATGCTTCACTTCAGGTTTACTGTATACCTTGCACCTTCTTATTGATGATGAAACACAGAAATTGCATCGGAACTAAATTCAAAAGGCACAATGTCGACTTAAGTTAAGAGGACTGACACTCTCACTATCTATGAATTGGACCTCTCCTGTGAGTCAAGTTTTAGATTCCGATGTTTCACTTCAGGTTTACTGTTTCCCTTGGACTTTCTTATTGACGATGAAACACAGAAATTGCATCCGAATGTAATACAAATGGCACAATAATGAGTTAAGTACAAGAGGAGTGACACTCTAACTTTCTATGATTTGAAACCCTCCTGTAAGTCCAGTTTTAGATTCCGATGCTTCACTTCAGGTTTACTGTATACCTTTTACCATCTGATTGACGATGAAACACAGAAATTTTATCCAAATTTAATACAAATGGCACAATGCCGACTTAAGTACAAGAGGACTGACACTCTCACTTTCTATGATTTGAACCTCTCCTGTGAGTCCAGTTTTAGATTCCGATGCTTCGCTTCAGGTTTACTGTATCCTTTGGACCTTCTTATTGACGATGAAACACTGAAATTGGATCCGAATTTAATACAAATGCCACAATGTCGACATAAGTACAAGAGGACAGACACTCTCACTTTCTATGATTTGAACATTTCCTGTGAGTCCAGTTTTAGCTTGCGATGCTTCACTTCAGGTGTACTGTATCCCTTGGACCTTCTTATTGACGATGAAACACAGAAATTGCATCCGAATTTAATACAAAAGGCACAATACCGACTTATGTACAAGAGGAGTGACACTTTAACTTTCTATTATTTGAATCTCTCCAGTGTGTCCAGTTTTTGATTCCAATGCTTCACTTCATGTTTACTGTATCCCTTGGACCTTCTTATTGACGATGAAACACAGAAATTGCATTCGAATTTAATACAAAAATCACAATGGCGACTTAAGTGCAAGAGGACTGACATTCTAACTTTCTATGATTTGAACCTTTCCTGTGAGTCCAGTTTTAGATTCCGATGCTTCACTTCAGGTTTACTGTATCCCTTGGACTTTCTTATTGACGATGAAACACAGAAATTGCATCCGAATGTAATACAAATGGCACAATACTGACTTAAGTACTAGAGGAGTGACACTCTAACTTTCTATGATTTGAACCTCTTCTGTAAGTCCAGTTTTAGATTCCGATGCTTCACTTCAGGTTTACTGTATCCCTTGGACCTTCTTATTGACAATGAAACACAGAAATAGCATCGGAATTAAATTCAAAAGGCACAATGCCGACTTAAGTACAAGAGAACTGACACTCTAACTTTCTATGATTTGAACCTCTCCTGTGAGTCCAGTTTTAGATTCCGATGCTTCACTTCAGGTTTACTGTATACCTTGCACCTTCTGATTGACGATGAAACACAGAAATTGCATCGGAATTTAATACAAAAGGCAAAATGCCGACCTAAGTAAAAGAGGACTGACACTCTAACTTTCTATGATCTGAACCTGTCCAGTGAGTCCAGTTTTAGATTCCGATGCTTCACTTAAGGTTTACTGTATCCCTTGGACCTTCTTATTGACGATGAAACACAGAAATTGCATCCGAATCTAATACAAAAGGCACAATACCAACTTATGTACAAGAGGAGTGACACTTTAACTTTCGATGATTTGAATCTCTCCAGTGAGTCCAGTTTTAGATTCCGATGCTTCACTTCATGTTTACTGTATCCCTTGGACCTACTTATTGACGATGAAACACAGAAATTGCATCCGAATTTAATACAAAAGGCACAAAGCCGACAAAAGTATAGGAGGACTGACATTCTAACTTTCTATGATTTGAACCTCTCCTGTGAGTTCAGTTCTAGATTCCGATGCTCACTTCAGGTTACTGTATCCCTTGGACCTTCTGATTGACGATGAAACACATAAATTGCACCCGAATTTAATACAAAAGGCACAATACCGACTCAAGTACAAGAGGAGTGACACTTTAATTTTCTATGATTTGAACCTATCCTGTGAGTCCAGTTTCAGATTCCGATGCTTCACTTCAGGTTTACTGTATACCTTGCACCTTCTTATTGACGATGAAACACAGAAATTGCATCGGAATTAAATTCAAAATGCACAATGCCAACTTAAGTACAAGAGGACTGACACTCTCACTTTCTATGATTTGAACCTCTCCTGTGAGTCCAGTTTTAGATTCCGAAGCTTCACTTCAGGTTTACTGTATCCCTTGGACCTTCTTATTGACGATGAAACACAGTGTTTGTATCCGAATTTAATACAAAAGGTTCAATGCCGACTTGAGTACAAGCGGACTGACACTCTAACTTTCTATGATTTGAACCTCTCCTGTGAGTCCAGTTTTAGATTCCGATGCTTCACTACAGGTTAACTGTATCCCTTGGACCTTCTTATTGACGATGAAAAACAGAAATTGCATTCGAATTTAATACAAAAATCACAATGGCGACTTAAGTGCAAGAGGACTGACATTCTAACTTTCTATGATTTGAACCTTTCCTGTGAGTCCAGTTTTAGATTCCGATGCTTCACTTCAGGTTTACTGTATCCCTTGGACTTTCTTATTGACGATGAAACACAGAAATTGCATCCGAATGTAATACAAATGGCACAATACTGACTTAAGTACTAGAGGAGTGACACTCTAACTTTCTATGATTTGAACCTCTCCTGTAAGTACAGTTTTAGATTCCGATGCTTCACTTCAGGTTTACTGTATACCTTTGACCTTCTGATTGACGATGAAACACAGAAATTTTATCCAAATTTAATACAAATGGCACAATGCCGACTTAAGTACAAGAGGACTGACTCTCTCACTTTCTATGATTTGAACCTCTACTGTGAGTCCAGTTTTAGATTCCGATGCTTCACTTCAGGTTTACTGTATACCTTGCACCTTCTGATTGACGATGAAACACAGAAATTGCATCGGAATTTAATACAAAAGGCAAAATGCCGACCTAACTAAAAGAGGACTGACACTCTAACTTTCTATGATCTGAACCTGTCCAGTGAGTCCAGTTTTAGATTCCGGTGCTTCACTTAAGGTTTACTGTATCCCTTGGACCTTCTTATTGACGATGAAACACAGAAATTGCATCCGAATCTAATACAAAAGGCACAATACCAACTTATGTACAAGAGGAGTGACACTTTAACTTTCAATGATTTGAATCTCTCCAGTGAGTCCAGTTTTAGATTCCGATGCTTCACTTCATGTTTACTGTATCCCTTGGACCTACTTATTGACGATGAAACACAGAAATTGCATCCGAATTTAATACAAAAGGCACAATGCCGACTAAAGTATAGGAAGACTGACATTCTAACTTTCTATGATTTGAACGTCTCCTGTGAGTCCAGTTCTAGATTCCAATGCTCACTTCAGGTTACTGTATCCCTTGGACCTTCTGATTGACGATGAAACACATAAATTGCACTCGAAGTTAATACAAAAGGCACAATTCCGACTCAAGTACAAGAGGAGTGACACTTTAATTTTCTATGATTTGAACCTCTCCTGTGACTCCAGTTTTAGATTCCGATGCTTCACTTCAGGTTTACTGTATCCCTTGGACCTTCTTATTGACGATGAAACACAGAAATTGCATCCGAATTTAATACGAATGCCACAATGCCGACTTAAGTACAAGAGGACTGAGACTCTCACATTCTATGATTTGAACATTTCCTGTGAGTCCAGTTTTAGCTTGCGATGCTTCAATCCAGGTGTACTGTATCCCTTGGACCTTCTTATTGACGATGAAACAGTGACATTGCACCTGAATTTAATACAAATGGCACAATGCGGACTTAAGTACAAGAGGACTGACACTCTCACTTTCTATGATTTGAACCTCTCCTGTGAGTCCATTTTAGATTCCGATGCTTCACTTCAGGTTTTCTGTATCCCTTAGACCTTCTTATTGACGATGAAACACAGAAATTGCATCGGAATTAAATTAATAAATCACAATGCCGACTTAAGTACAAGAGGACTGACACTATAATTTTCTATGATTTCAACCTCTCCTGTGAGTCCAGTTTAAGATTCCGATGCTTCACTTCAGGTTTACTGTATCCCTTGGACCTTCTTATTGACGATGAAACACAGAGTTTGCATCCGAATTTAATACAAAAGGCACAATGCCGACTTAAGTACAATAGGACTGACACTCTAACTTTCTATGATTTGAACCTCTCCTGTGAGTCCAGTTTTAGATTCCGATGCTTCACTTCAGGTTTACTGTATACCCTGCACCTTCTTATTGGCGATGAAACACAGGAATTGCATCGCAATTAAATTCAAAAGGCACAATGCCGACTTAAGTACAAGAGGACTGACACTCTCACTTTCTATGGTTCGAACCTCTCCTGTGAGTCCAGTTTTAGATTCCGATGCTTCACTTCAGGTTTACTGTATGCCTTGGACCTTCTTATTGACGATGAAACACAGTTTGCATCCGAATTTAATACAAAAGGTACAATGCCGACTTGAGTACAAGAGGACTGTCACTCTAACTTTCTATGATTTGAACCTCTCCTGTGAGTCCAGTTTAAGAATCCGATGCTTCACTTCAGGTTTACTGTATACCTTGGACCTTCTTATTGACGACGAAACACAGAAATTGCTTCCGAATTTAATACAAAAATCACAATTGCGACTTAAGTACAAGAGGACTGACACTCTCACTTTCTATGATTTGAACCTCTCCTGTGAGTCCAGTTTTAGATTCCGATGCTTCACTTCAGGTTTACTGTATCCCTTGGACTTTCTTATTGACGATGAAACACAGAAATTGCATCCGAATGTAATACAAATGGCACAATAATGAGTTAAGTACAAGAGGACTGACACTCTCACTTTCTATGGTTCGAACCTCTCCTGTGAGTCCAGTTTTAGATTCCGATGCTTCACTTCAGGTTTACTGTATGCCTTGGACCTTCTTATTGACGATGAAACACAGTTTGCATCCGAATTTAATACAAAAGGTACAATGCCGACTTGAGTACAAGAGGACTGTCACTCTAACTTTCTATGATTTGAACCTCTCCTGTGAGTCCAGTTTTAGATTCCGATGCTTTACTTCAGGTTTACTGTATCCCTTGGACCTTCTTACTGACGATGAAACACAGAAATTGCATCCGAATCTAATACAAAAGGCACTATACCAACTTATGTACAAGAGGAGTGACACTTTAACTTTCTATGATTTGAATCTCTCCAGTGAGTCCAGTTTTAGATTCCGATGCTTCACTTCATGTTTACTGTATCCCTTGGACCTACTTATTGACGATGAAACACAGAAATTGCATCCGAATTTAATACAAAAGGCACAAAGCCGACAAAAGTATAGGAGGACTGACATTCTAACTTTCTATGATTTGAACCTCTCCTGGGAGTTCAGTTCTAGATTCCGATGCTCACTTCAGGTTACTGTATCCCTTGGACCTTCTGATTGACGATGAAACACATAAATTGCACCCGAATTTAATACAAAAGGCACAATACCGACTCAAGTACAAGAGGAGTGACACTTTAATTTTCTATGATTTGAACCTATCCTGTGAGTCCAGTTTCAGATTCCGATGCTTCACTTCAGGTTTACTGTATACCTTGCACCTTCTTATTGACGATGAAACACAGAAATTGCATCGGAATTAAATTCAAAAGGCACAATGCCAACTTAAGTACAAGAGGACTGACACTCTCACTTTCTATGATTTGAACCTCTCCTGTGAGTCCAGTTTTAGATTCCGAAGCTTCACTTCAGGTTTACTGTATCCCTTGGACCTTCATATTGATGATGAAACACAGTGTTTGTATCCGAATGTAATACAAAAGGTTCAATGCCGACTTGAGTACAAGAGGACTGACACTCTAACTTTCTTTGATTTGAACCTCTCCTGTGAGTCCAGTTTTAGATTCCGATGCTTCACTACAGGTTAACTGTATCCCTTGGACCTTCTTATTGACGATGAAACACAGAAATTGCATTCGAATTTAATACAAAAATCACAATGGCGACTTAAGTGCAAGAGGACTGACATTCTAACTTTCTATGATTTGAACCTTTCCTGTGAGTCCAGTTTTAGATTCCGATGCTTCACTTCAGGTTTACTGTATCCCTTGGACTTTCTTATTGACGATGAAACACAGAAATTGCATCCGAATGTAATACAAATGGCACAATACTGACTTAAGTACTAGAGGAGTGACACTCTAACTTTCTATGATTTGAACCTCTCCTGTAAGTCCAGTTTTAGATTCCGATGCTTCACTTCAGGTTTACTGTATACCTTTGACCTTCTGATTGACGATGAAACACAGAAATTTTATCCAAATTTAATACAAATGGCACAATGCCGACTTAAGTACAAGAGGACTGACTCTCTCACTTTCTATGATTTGAACCTCTACTGTGAGTCCAGTTTTAGATTCCGATGCTTCACTTCAGGTTTACTGTATACCTTGCACCTTCTGATTGACGATGAAACACTGAAATTGCATCGGAATTTAATACAAAAGGCAAAATGCCGACCTAACTAAAAGAAGACTGACACTCTAACTTTCTATGATCTGAACCTGTCCAGTGAGTCCAGTTTTAGATTCCGATGCTTCACTTAAGGTTTACTGTATCCCTTGGACCATCTTATTGACGATGAAACACAGAAATTGCATCCGAATCTAATACAAAAGGCACAATACCAACTTATGTACAAGAGGAGTGACACTTTAACTTTCTATGATTTGAATCTCTCCAGTGAGTCCATTTTTAGATTCCGATGCTTCACTTCATGTTTACTGTATCCCTTGGACCTACTTATTGGCGATGAAACACAGAAATTACATCCGAATTTAATACAAAAGGCACAATGCCGACTAAAGTATAGGAAGACTGACGTTCTAATTTTCTATGATTTGAACGTCACCTGTGAGTCCAGTTCTAGATTCCAATGCTCACTTCAGGTTACTGTATCCCTTGGACCTTCTGATTGACGATGAAACACATAAATTGCACCCGAAGTTAATACAAAAGGCACAATACCGACTCAAGTACAAGAGGAGTGACACTTTAATTTTCTATGATTTGAACCTCTCCTGTGACTCCAGTTTTAGATTCCGATGCTTCACTTCAGGTTTACTGTATCCCTTGGACCTTCTTATTGACGATGAAACACAGAAATTGCATCCGAATTTAATACAAATGCCACAATGCCGACTTAAGTACAAGAGGACTGAGACTCTCACATTCTATGATTTGAACATTTCCTGTGAGTCCAGTTTTAGCTTGCGATGCTTCAATCCAGGTGTACTGTATCCCTTGGACCTTCTTATTGACGATGAAACAGTGACATTGCACCTGAATTTAATACAAATGGCACAATGCCGACTTAAGTACAAGAGGACTGACACTCTCACTTTCTATGATTTGAACCTCTCCTGTGAGTCCATTTTAGATTCCGATGCTTCACTTCAGGTTTTCTGTATCCCTTAGACCTTCTTGTTGACGATGAAACACAGAAATTGCATCGGAATTAAATTAATAAATCACAATGCCGACTTAAGTACAAGAGGACTGACACTATAATTTTCTATGATTTGAACCTCTCCTGTGAGTCCAGTTTAAGATTCCGATGCTTCACTTCAGGTTTACTGTATCCCTTGGACCTTCTTATTGACGATGAAACACAGAGTTTGCATCCGAATTTAATACAAAAGCCACAATGCCGACTTAAGTACAAGAGGACTGACACTCTCTCTTTCTATGATTTGAACCTCTCCTGTGAGTCCAGTTTCAGATTCCGATGCTTCACTTTAGGTTTACTGTATACCTTGCACCTTCTGATTTACGATGAAACACAGAAATTGCATCGGGATTTAATACAAAAGGCACAATGCCGACTTAAGTAAAAGAGGACTGACACTCTAACTTCCTATGATTTGAATCCCTCCTGTGAGTACAGTTTTAGATTCCGATGCTTCACTTCAGGTTAACTGTCTCCCTTGGACTTTCTTATTGACGATGAAACACAGAAATTGCATCGGAATTAAATTCAAAAGGCACAATGCCGACCTAAGTAGAAGAGGACTGACACTCTCTCTTTCTATTATTTGAGCCTCTCCTGTGAGTCCGGTTTTAGATTCCGATGCTTCACTTCAGGTTTACTGTATACCTTGCACCTTCTTATTGATGATGAAACACAGAAATTGCATCGGAACTAAATTCAAGAGGCACAATGTCGACTTAAGTAAAGAGGACTGACACTCTCACTTTCTATGAATTGGACCTCTCCTGTAAGTCCAGTTTTAGATTCCGATGTTTCACTTCAGGTTTACTGTATCCCTTGGACTTTCTTATTGACGATGAAACACAGAAATTGCATCCGAATGTAATACAAATGGCACAATACTGAGTTAAGTACAAGAGGAGTGACACTCTAACTTTCTATGATTTGAAACCCTCCTGTAAGTCCAGTTTTAGATTCCGATGCTTCACTTCAGGTTTACTGTATACCTTTGACCATCTGATTGACGATGAAACACAGAAATTTTATCCAAATTTAATACAAATGGCACAATGCCGACTTAAGTACAAGAGGACTGACACTCTCACTTTCTATGATTTGAACCTCTCCTGTGAGTCCAGTTTTAGATTCCGATGCTTCACTTCAGGTTTACGGTATACCTTGCACCTTCTGATTCACGATGAAACACAGAAATTGCATCGGAATTTAATACAAAAGGCACAATGCCGACCTAAGTAAAAGAGGACTGACTCTCTAACCTTCTATGATTTGAACCTGTTCAGTGAGTCCAGTTTTACATTCCGATGCTTCCCTTAAAGTTTACTGTATCCCTTGGACCTTCTTATTGACGATGAAACACAGAAATTGCATCCGAATTTAATACAAAAGGCACAATACCGACTTATGTACAAGAGGAGTGACACATTAACTTTCTATTATTTGAATCTCTCCAGTGTGTCCAGTTTTTGATTCCAATGCTTCACTTCATGTTTACTGTATCCCTTGGACCTACTTATTGACGATGAAACACAGAAATTGCATCCGAATTTAATACAAAAGGCACAATGGCTACTAAAGTACAGGAGGACTGACATTCTAACTTTCTATGATTTGAACCTCTCTTGTGAGTCCATTTCTAGATTCCAATGCTCACTTCAGGTAACTGTATCCCTTGGACCTTTTTATTGACGATGAAACACAGAAATTGCACCCGAATTTAATACAAAAGGCACAATACCGACTCAAGTACAAGAGGAGTGACACTCTAACTTTCTATGATTTGAACCTCTCCTGTGAGTCCAGTTTTAGATTCCGATGCTTCGCTTCAGGTTTACTGTATCCTTTGGACCTTCTTATTGACGATGAAACACTGAAATTGGATCCGAATTTAATACAAATGCCACAGTGCCGAAATAAGTACAAGAGGACAGACACTCTCACTTTCTATGATTTGAACATTTCCTGTGAGTCCAGTTTTAGCTTGCGATGCTTCACTTCAGGTGTACTGTATCCCTTGGACCTTCTTATTGACGATGAAACAGTGACATTGCACCTGAATTTAATACAAATGGCACAATGCCGACTTAAGTACAAGAGGACTGACACTTTCATTTTCTATGATTTGAACGTCTCCTGTGAGTCCGGTTTTAGATTCCGATGCTTCACTTCAGGTTTACTGTATCCCTTGGACCTTCTTATTCACGATGAAAAAATGAAATTGCATCAGAATTAAATTCGAAACGCACAATGCCGACTTAAGTAAAAGAGGACTGACACTCTCACTTTCTATGATTTGAAGCTCTCCTGTGAGTCCAGTTTTAGATTCCGATGCTTCACTTCAGGTTTTCTGTATCCCTTACACCTTCCTATTGACGATGAAACACAGAAATTGCATCGGAATTAAATTAAAAAATCAGAATGCCGACTTAAGTACAAGAGGACTGACACTATGATTTTCTATGATTTGAACCTCTCCTGTGAGTCCAGTTTTAGATTCCGATGCTTCACTTCAGGTTTACTGTATCCCTTGGACCTTGTTATTGACGATGAAACACAGAGTTTGCATCCGAATTTAATACAAAAGGCACAATGCCGACTTAAGTACAAGAGGACTGACACTCTAACTTTCTATGATTTGAACCTCTTCTGTGAGTCCAGTTTTAGATTCCGATGCTTCACTTCAGGTTTACTGTACACCCTGCACCTTCTTATTGGCGATGAAACACAGGAATTGCATCGCAATTAAATTCAAAAGGCACAATGCCGACTTAAGTACAAGAGGACTGACACTCTCACTTTCTATGATTTGAACCTCTCCTGTGAGACCAGTTTTAGTTTCCGATGCTTCACTTCAGGTTTACTGTATCCCTTGGACCTTCTTATTGACGATGAAACACAGAGTTTGCATCCGAATTTAATACAAAAGGTACAATGCCGACTTAAGTACAAGAGGACTGACACTCTCACTTTCTGTGATTTGAACTTCTCCTGTGAGTCCAGTTTTAGATTTCGATGCTTCACTTCAGGTTTACTGTATCCCTTGGACCTTCTTATTGCCGTTGAAACACAGAAATTGCATCCGAATTTAATACAAGAGGCACAATGGCGACTTAAGTACAAGAGGACTGTCACTCTAACTTTCTATGATTTGAACCTCTCCTGTGGGTCCAGTTAAGAATCCGATGCTTCACTTCAGGTTTACTGTATCCCTTAGACCTTCTTATTGACGATGAAACACAGAAATTGCATCTGAATTTAATACAAATGCCACAATGCCGACTTAAGTACAAGAGGACTTATACTCACACTTTCTAAGATTTGAACCTTTCCTGTGAGTCCAGGTTTAGATTCCGATGCTTCACTTCAGGTTTACTGTATCCCTTGGACCTTCTTATTGACGATAAAACATTGAAATTGCACCCGAAGTTAATACAAATGGCACAATGCCGACTTCAGTACAAGAGGACTGTCACTCTAAGTTTCTATGATTTGAACCTCTCCTGTGGGTCCAGTTTAAGAATCCGATGCTTCACTTCAGGTTTACTGTATCCCATGGACCTACTTATTGGCGATGAAACACACAAATTGCATCGGAATTAAATTCAAAAGGCACAATGCCGACTAAAGTAAAACAGGACTGACACTCTCACTTTCTATGATTCGAACGTCTCCTGTGAGTCCAGTTTTAGATTCCGATGCTTCACTTCAGGTATACTGTATCCCTTGGACCTTCTTATTGACGATGAAACACAGAAATTGCATCCGAATTTAATTCAAAAATCACAATGGCCACTTTAGTACAAGAGGACCGACAATCTCACTGTCTATGATTTGAAAATCTCCTGTGAGTTCAGTTTTAGATTCCGATGCTTCACTTCAGGTTTACTGTATCCCTTGGACCTTCTTATTGACGATGAAACAATGAAATTGCATCAGAATTAAATTCGAAACGCACAATGCCGACTTAAGTAAAAGAGGACTGACACTCTCACTTTCTATGATTTGAAGCTCTCCTGTGAGTCCAGTTTTAGATTCCGATGCTTCACTTCAGGTTTTCTGTATCCCTTACACCTTCCTATTGACGATGAAACACAGAAATTGCATCGGAATTAAATTAAAAAATCACAATGCCGACTTAAGTACAAGAGGACTGACACTATAATTTTCTATGATTTGAACCTCTCCTGTGAGTCCAGTTTTAGATTCCGATGCTTCACTTCAGGTTTACTGTATCCCTTGGACCTTGTTATTGACGATGAAACACAGAGTTTGCATCCGAATTTAATACAAAAGGCACAATGCCGACTTAAGTACAAGAGGACTGACACTCTAACTTTCTATGATTTGAACCTCTTCTGTGAGTCCAGTTTTAGATTCCGATGCTTCACTTCAGGTTTACTGTACACCCTGCACCTTCTTATTGGCGATGAAACACAGGAATTGCATCGCAATTAAATTCAAAAGGCACAATGCCGACTTAAGTACAAGAGGACTGACACTCTCACTTTCTATGATTTGAACCTCTCCTGTGAGACCAGTTTTAGTTTCCGATGCTTCACTTCAGGTTTACTGTATCCCTTGGACCTTCTTATTGACGATGAAACACAGAGTTTGCATCCGAATTTAATACAAAAGGTACAATGCCGACTTAAGTACAAGAGGACTGTCACTCTAAGTTTCTATGATTTGAACCTCTCCTGTGGGTCCAGTTTAAGAATCCGATGCTTCACTTCAGGTTTTCTGTATCCCTTGGACTTTCTTATTGACGATGAAACACAGAAATTGCTTCCGAATTTAATACAAAAATCACAATGGCGACTTAAGTACAAGAGGACTGACACTCTCACTTTCTGTGATTTGAACTTCTCCTGTGAGTCCAGTTTTAGATTTCGATGCTTCACTTCAGGTTTACTGTATCCCTTGGACCTTCTTATTGCCGTTGAAACACAGAAATTGCATCCGAATATAATACAAGAGGCACAATGGCGACTTAAGTACAAGAGGACTGTCACTCTAACTTTCTATGATTTGAACCTCTCCTGTGGGTCCAGTTAAGAATCCGATGCTTCACTTCAGGTTTACTGTATCCCTTAGACCTTCTTATTGACGATGAAACACAGAAATTGCATCTGAATTTAATACAAATGCCACAATGCCGACTTAAGTACAAGAGGACTTATACTCACACTTTCTAAGATTTGAACCTTTCCTGTGAGTCCAGGTTTAGATTCCGAAGCTTCACTTCAGGTTTACTGTATCCCTTGGACCTTCTTATTGACGATAAAACACTGAAATTGCACCCGAAGTTAATACAAATGGCACAATGCCGACTTAAGTACAAGAGGACTGTCACTCTAAGTTTCTATGATTTGAACCTCTCCTGTGGGTCCAGTTTAAGAATCCGATGCTTCACTTCAGGTTTACTGTATCCCATGGACCTTCTTATTGACGATGAAACACACAAATTGCATCGGAATTAAATTCAAAAGGCACAATGCCGACTAAAGTAAAACAGGACTGACACTCTCACTTTCTATGATTCGACCGTCTCCTGTGAGTCCAGTTTTAGATTCCGATGCTTCACTTCAGGTATACTGTATCCCTTGGACCTTCTTATTGACGATGAAACACAGAAATTGCATCCGAATTTAATTCAAAAATCACAATGGCCACTTTAGTACAAGAGGACCGACAATCTCACTGTCTATGATTTGAACATCTCCTGTGAGTTCAGTTTTAGATTCCGATGCTTCACTTCAGGTATACTGTATCCCTTGGACCTTCTTATTGACAATGAAACACAGAAATAGCATCGGAATTAAATGCAAAAGGCACAATGCCGACTTAAGTACAAGAGAACTGACACTCTAACTTTCTATGATTTGAACCTCTCCTGTGAGTCCAGTTTTAGATTCCGATGCTTCACTTCAGGTTCACTGTATCCCTTGGACCTTCTTATAGACGATGAAACACGGAGTTTGCATCCGAATTTAATACAAAAGGCACTATACCAACTTATGTACAAGAGGAGTGACACTTTAACTTTCTATGATTTGAATCTCTCCAGTGAGTCCAGTTTTAGATTCCGATGCTTCACTTCATGTTTACTGTATCCCTTGGACCTACTTATTGACGATGAAACACAGAAATTGCATCCGAATTTAATACAAAAGGCACAATGCCGACTAAAGTATAGGAGGACTGACATTCTAACTTTCTATGATTTGAACCTCTCCTGTGAGTCCAGTTCTAGATTGCGATGCTCACTTCAGGTTACTGTATCCCTTGGACCTTCTGATTGACGATGAAACACATAAATTGCACCCGCATTTAATACAAAAGGCACAATACCGACTCAAGTACAAGAGGAGTGACACTTTAATTTTCTATGATTTGAACCTCTCCTGTGAGTCCACTTTTAGATTCCGATGCTTCACTTCAGGTTTACTGTATCCCTTGGACCTTCTTATTGACGATGAAACACAGAAATTGCATCCGAATTTAATTCAAATGCCACAATGCCGACTTAAGTACAAGAGGACTGAGACTCTCACATTCTATGATTTGAACATTTCCTGTGAGTCCATTTTTAGCTTGCGATGCTTCAATCCAGGTGTACTGTATCCCTTGGACCTTCTTATTGACGATGAAACAGTGACATTGCACCTGAATTTAATACAAATGGCACAATGCCGACTTAAGTACAAGAGGACTGACACTTTCACTTTCTATGATTTGAACCTCTCCTGTGAGTCCAGTTTTAGATTCCGATGCTTTACTTCAGGTTTTCTGTATCCCTTAGACCTTCTTATTGACGATTAAACACAGAAATTGCATTTGAATTAAATTAATAAATCACAATGCCGACTTAAGTACAAGAGGACTGACACTATAATTTTCTATGATTTGAACCTCTCCTGTGAGTCCAGTTTAAGATTCCGATGCTTCACTTCAGGTTTACTGTATCCCTTGGACCTTCTTATTGACGATGAAACACAGAGTTTGCATCCGTATTTAATACAAAAGGCACAATAACAACTTAAGTACAAGAGGACTGTCACTCTTACTTTCTATGATTTGAACCTCTCCTGTGAGTCCAGTTTAAGAATCCGATGCTTCACTTCTGGTTTACTGTATCCCTTGGACCTTCTTATTGACGATGAAACACAGAAATTGCTTCCGAATTGAATACAAAAATCACAATTGCTACTTAAGTACAAGAGGACTGACACTTTCACTTTCTATGATTTGAACCTCTCCTGTGAGTCCAGTTTTAGATTCCGATGCTTCACTTCAGGTTTACTGTATCCCTTGGACCTTCCAATTGACGTTGAAACACAGAAATTGCATCCGAATTTAATACAAGAGGCACAATGGCGACTTAAGTACAAGAGGACTGACACTCTCTCTTTCTATGATTTGAACCTCTCCTGTGAGTCCAGTTTCAGATTCCGATGCTTCACTTTAGTTTTACTGTATACCTTGCACCTTCTGATTTACGATGAAACACAGAAATTGCATCGGAATTTAATACAAAAGGCACAATGCCGACTTAAGTAAAAGAGGACTGACACTCTAACTTTCTATGATTTGAATCTCTCCTGTGAGTACAGTTTTAGATTCCGATGCTTCACTTCAGGTTAACTGTCTCCCTTGGACCTTCTTATTGACGATGAAACACAGAAATTGCATCGGAATTAAATTCAAAAGGCACAAACCGACCTAAGTAGAAGAGGACTGACACTCTCACTTTCTATTATTTGAGCCTCTCCTGTGAGTCTGGTTTTAGATTCCGATGCTTCACTTCAGGTTTACTGTATACCTTGCACCTTCTTATTGATGATGAAACACAGAAATTCCATCGGAACTAAATTCAAAAGGCACAATGCCGACTTAAGTAAAGAGGACTGACACTCTCACTTTTTATGAATTGGACCTCTCCTGTGAGTCCAGTTTTAGATTCCGATGTTTCACTTCAGGTTTACTGTATCCCTTGGACTTTCTTACTGACGATGAAACACAGAAATTGCATCCGAATGTAATACAAATGGCACAATACTGAGTTAAGTACAAGAGGAGTGACACTCTAACTTTCTATGATTTGAAACCCTCCTGTAAGTCCAGTTTTAGATTCCGATGCTTAACTTCAGGTTTACTGTATACCTTTGACCATCTGATTGACGATGAAACTCAGAAATTTTATCCAAATTTAATACAAATGGCACAATGCCGACTTAAGTACAAGAGGACTGACACTCTCACTTTCTATGATTTGAACCTCTCCTGTGGGTCCAGTTTTAGATTCCGATGCTTCACTTCAGGTTTACTGTATACCTTGCACCTTCTGATTGACGATGAAACACAGATATTGCATCGGAATTTAATACAAAAGGCGCAATGCCGACCTAAGTAAAAGAGGACTGACTCTCTAACCTTCTATGATTTGAACCTGTTCAGTGAGTCCAGTTTTAGATTCCGATGCTTCACTTAAGGTTTACAGTATCCCTTGGACCTTCTTATTGACGATGAAACACAGAAATTGCATCCGAATTTAATACAAAAGCACAATACCGACTTATGTACAAGATGAGTGACACTTTAACTTTCTATGATTTGAATCTCTCCAGTGTGTCCAGTTTTAGATTCCAATGCTTCACTTCATGTTTACTGTATCCCTTGGACCTACTTATTGACGATGAAACACAGAAATTGCATCCGAATTTAATACAAAAGGCACAATGGCTACTAAAGTACAGGAGGACTGACATTCTAACTTTCTATGATTTGAACCTCTCTTGTGAGTCCATTTCTAGATTCTGATGCTCACTTCAGGTAACTGTATCCCTTGGACCTTTTTATTGACGGTGAAACACAGAAATTGCACCCGAATTTAATACAAAAGGCACAATACCGACTCAAGTACAAGAGGAGTGACACTGTAACATTCTATGATTTGATCCTCTCCTGTGAGTCCAGTATTAGATTCCGATGCTTCACTTCAGGTTTACTGTATCCCTTGGACCTTCTTATTGAAGATGAAACACAGATTATGCATCCGAATTTAATACAAAAGGCACAATGCCGACTTAAGTACAAGAGGACTGACACTCTTACTTTCTATGATTTGAACCTTTCCTGTGAGTCCAGTTTCAGATTCCGATGCTTCACTTCAGGTTTACTGTATACCTTGTACCTTCTTATTGACGATGAAACACAGATATTGCATCGGAATTAATTTCAAAAGGCACAATGCCGACTTAAGTACAAGAGGACTGACACTCAAACTTTCTATGATTTGAACCTATCCTGTGAGTCCAGTTTTAGATTCCGATGCTTCACTTCAGGTTTACTGTATCCCTTGGACCTTCTTACTGATGATGAAATACAGAAATTGCACCCGAATTTAATACAAATGGCACAAAGCCGACTTAAGTACAAGAGGAATGACACTCTCACTTTCTATGATTTGAACCTCTCCTGTGAGTGCAGTTTTAGATTCCGATGCTTCACTTCAGGTTTACTGTATCCCTTGGACCTTCTTAATGACGATGAAACACAGAAATTGCATCGGAATTAAATGCAAAACGCACAATGCCGTCTTAAGTATAAGAGGTCTGACACTCTATTTTTCTATGATTTGAACCTCTCATGTGAGACCAGTTTTAGATTCCGATGCTTAACTTCAGGTTTGGTGTATCCCTTGGACCTTCTTATTGACGATGAAACACAGAAATTGCATCTGAATTAAATTCAAAAATCACTATGCCGACTTAGGTACAAGAGGACTGACACTGTAACATTCTATGATTTGATCTTCTCCTGTGAGTCCAGTTTTGGATTCCGATGCTTCACTTCAGGTTTACTGTATCCCTTGGACCTTCTTATTGAAGATGAAACACAGAGAATGCATCCGAATTTAATACAAAAGGCACAATGCCGACTTAAGTACAAGAGGACTGACACTCTAACTTTCTATGATTTGAACCTCTGCTGTGAGTCCAGTTTTAGATTCCGATGCTTCACTTCAGGTTTACTGTATCCCTTGGACCTTCTTATTGACGATGAAACACAGATACTGCATCCGAATTTAATACAAAAGGCACAATGGCGACTTAAGTACAAGAGGACTGACACTCTCACTTTCTATGATTTGAACCTTTCCTGTGAGTCCAGTTTCAGATTCCGATGCTTCACTTCAGGTTTACTGTATACCTTGTACCTTCTTATTGACGATGAAACACAGAAATTGCATCGGAATTAATTTCAAAAGGAACAATGCCGACTTAAGTACAAGAGGACTGACACTCTAACTATCTATGATTTGATCCTCTCCTGTGAGTCCAGTTTTAGATTCCGATGCTTCACTTCAGGTTCAGTGTATCCCTTGGACCTTCTTATTGACGATGAAACACAGAAATTGCATCCGAATTTCATACAAATGGCACAATACCAACTTTTCACAAGAGGAGTGACACTCTAACTCTCTATGATTTGAACCTCTCCTGTGAGTCCAGTCTTAGATTCTGATGCTTCACTTCAGGTTTACTGTATCCCTTAAACCTTCTAATTAACGAAGAATCACAGAAATTGAATCCGAATTTAGTACAAAAGGCACAAAGCTGGCTTAAGTACAAGAGGACTGACACTCTCACTTTCTATGATTGGAACCTCTCCTGTGAATCCAGTTTTATATTCCGATGCTTCACTTCAGGTTTGCTGTATCCCTTGGACCTTCTTATTGAAGATGAAACACAGAAATTGCATCCGAATTTAATACAAATGGCACAATGCCGACTTAAGTACAAGAGGACTGACACTCTCACTTCCTATGATTTGAACCTCTCCTGTGAGTCCAGTTTTAGATTCCGATGCTTTACTTCAGGTGTACTGTATCCCTTGGACCTTCTTATTGACGATAAGACACTGAAATTGCACCCGAAATTAATACAAATGTCACAATGCCGACTTAAGTACAAGAGGACTGACACTCTCACTTTCTATGATTTGAACCTCTCCTGAGAGTCCAGTTTTAGATTTTGATGCATCACTTCAGGTTTACTGTATCCCATGGACCTTCTTATTGACGATGAAACACACAAATTGCATCGGATTTAAATTCAAAATGCACAATGCCGACTTAAGTAAAACAGGACGGACACTCTCACTTTATATGATTCGAACGTCTCCTGTGAGTCCAGTTTTAGATTCCGATGCTTCACTTCAGGTTTACTGTGTCCCTTGGACCTTCATATTGACGAGAAACACAGAAATTGCATCGGAATTAAATTCAAATATCACAATGCCGACTTAAGTACAAGAGGACTGACACTCTAACTTTCTATGATTTGAACCTCTCCTGTGAGTACAGTTTTAGATTCCGACGCTTCACTTCAGGTTTACTGTATCCCTTGGACCTTCTTATTGACGATGAAACACAGAAATTGCATCCGAATTTAATACAAAAGGCACAATGGTGACTTAAGTACAAGAGGACTGACACTCTCGCTTTATTGATTTGAACCTCTCCTGTGAGTCCAGTTTCAGATTCCGATGCTTCACTTCAGGTTTACTGTATACCTTGCACCTTCTTATTGACGATGAAACATAGAAATTGCATCGGAATTAAATTCAAAAGGCACAATGCCGACTTAAGGAAGAGAGGACTGATTCACTGTCTATGATTTGAACCTCTCCTGCGAGTCCAGTTTTAGATTCCAATGCTTCACTTCAGGTTTACTCTTTCCCTTGGACCTTCTTATTGACGATGAAACACAGAAATTGCATCCGAATTTAATACAAATGCCACAATTCCGACTTAAGTACAAGAGGACTGACACTTTCACTTTCTGTGATTTGAACCTTTAATGTGAGTCCAGTTTTAGATTCCGATGCTTCACTTCAGGTTTACTGTATCCCTTGGACCTTCTTATTGATGATGAAACACAGAAATTGCACCCGAATTTAATACAAATGGCACAAAGACGACATAAGTACAAGAGGACTGACACTCTCACTTTCTATGATTTGAACCTCTCCTGTGAGTGCAGTTTTAGATTCCGATGCTTCACTTCAGGTTTACTGTATCCCTTGGACCTTCTTATTGACGATGAAACACAGAAATTGCATCGGAATTAAATTCAAAACGCACAATGCCGACTTAAGTAAAAGAGGTCTGACACTCTAACTTTCTATGATTTGAACCTCTCCTTTGAGTCCAGTTTTAGATTCCGATGCTTAACTTCAGGTTTACTGTAACCCTTGGATCTTCTTATTGACGATGAAACACAGATACTGCATCCGAATTTAATACAAAAGGCACAATGGCGACTTAAGTACAAGAGGACTGACACTCTCACTTTCTATGATTTGAACCTTTCCTGTGAGTCCAGTTTAAGATTCCGATGCTTCACTTCAGGTTTACTGTATACCATGTACCTTCTTATTGACGTTGAAACACAGATATTGCATCGGAATTAATTTCAAAAGGCACAATGCCGACTTAAGTACAAGAGGACTGACACTCTAACTTTCTATGATTTGAACCTCTCCTGTGAGTCCAGTTTTAGATTCCGATGCTTCACTTCAGGTTTACTGTTTCCCTTGGACCTTCTTATTGACGATGATACACACAAATTGCATCCGAATTTAATACAAATGGCACAATACCAACTTGGTACAAGAGGAGTGACACTCTAACTCTCTATTATTTTAACCTCTCCTGTGAGTCCAGTTTTAGATTCTGATGCTTCACTTCAGGTTTACAGTATCCCTTAAACCTTCTTATTATCGAAGAATCACAGAAATTGAATCCGAATTTAATACAAAAGGCGCAAAGCCGACTTAAGTACAAGAGGACTGACACTCTATCTTTCTATGATTTGAACCTCTCCTGTGAGTCCAGTTTTAGATTCCGACGCTTCACTTCAGGTTTACTGTATCCCTTGGACCTTCTTATTGACGATGAAACACAGAAATTGCATCTGAATTTATTAGAAAAGCCACAATGATGACTTAAGTACAAGAGGACTGACACTCTCACTTTCTGTGAAATGAACCTTTAAAGTGAGTACAGTTTTAGATTCCGATGCATCTCTTCAGGTTTACTGTATCCCTTGGACCTTCTTATTGATGATGAAACACAGAAATTGCACCCCAATTTCATACAAATGGCACAAAGCCGACTTAAGTACAAGAGGACTGACACTCTCACTTTCTATGATTTGAACCTCTCCTGTGAGTGCAGTTTTAGATTCCGATGCTTCACTTCAGGTTTACTGTATCCCTTGGACCTTCTTATTGACGATGAAACACAGAAATAGCATCAAAATTAAATTCAAAACGCACAATGCCGACTTAAGTAAAAGAGGTCTGACACTCTAACTTTCAATTATATGAACCTCTCCTGTGAGTCCAGTTTTAGATTCCGATGCTTAACTTTAGGTTTACTGTATCCCTTGGAACTTCTTATTGACGATGAAACACAGAAATTGCATCTGAAATAAATTCAAAAATCACTATGCCGACTTAAGTACAAGATGACTGACACTGTAACATTCTATGATTTGATCCTCTCCTGTGAGTCCAGTTTTACATTCCGATGCTTCACTTCAGGTTTACTGTATCCCTTGGACCTTCTTATTGAAGATGAAACACAGAGTATGCATCCGAATTTAATACAAAAGGCACAATGCCGACTTATGTACAAGAGGACTGACTCTCTCACTTTCTATGATTGGAGCCTCTCCTGTGAGTCCAGTTTTAGATTCTGATGCTTCACTTCAGGTTTGCTGTATCCCTTGGACCTTCTTATTGAAGATGAAACACAGAAATTGCATCCGAATTTAATACAAATGGCACATGCCGACATAAGTACAAGAGGACTGACACTCTCACTTCCTATGATTTGAACCTCTCCTGTTAGTCCATTTTTAGATTCCGATGCTTTACATCAGGTTTACTGTATCGCTTGGACCTTCTTATTGACGATGAAACACAGAAATTGCATCCGAATTTAATACAAATGCTACAATGCCGACTCAAGTACAAGAGTACTGACACTCTCACTTTCTATGATTAGAACCTCTCCTGTGAGTCCAGTTTTAGTTTCCGATGCTTCACTTCAGGTTTACTGTATACCTTGCACCTTCTTATTGATGATGAAACACAGAAATTGAATCCCAATTTAATACAAAAGGCACAATGCCGACTTAAGTACAGGAGGACTGACATTCTAACTTTCTATGATTTGAAACTCTCCTGTGAGTCCAGTTTTAGATTCTAATGCTTCACTTTAGGTTCACTGTATCACTTGGACCTTCTTATTGACGATGAAACACAGAAATTGCACCCGAATTTAATACAAAAGGCACAATACCGACTCAAGTACAAGAGGAGTGACAGTCTAACTTTCTATGATTTGAATCTCTCCTGTGAGTCCAGTTTTTGATTCCGATGCTTCACTTCGGATTTACTGTATCCCTTGGACCTTCTTATTGATGATGAAACACAGAAATTGCACCTGAATTTAATACAAATGGCACAAAGCCGACTTAAGTACAAGAGGACTGACACTCTAACATTCTATAATTTGATCCTCTCCTGTGAGTCCAGTATTAGATTCCGATGCTTCACTTCAGGTTTACTGTATCCCTTGGACCTTCTTATTGAAGATGAAACACAGAGTATGCATCCGAATTTAATACAATAGGCACAATGCCGACTTAAGTACAAGAGGACTGACACTCTCACTTTCTATGATTTGAACCTTTCCTGTGAGTCCAGTTTCAGATTCCGATGCTTCACTTCAGGTTTACTGTATACCTTGTACCTTCTTATTGACGATGAAACACAGATATTGCATCGGAATTAATTTCAAAAGGCACAATGCCGACTTAAGTACAAGAGGACTGACACTCTAACTTTCTATGATTTGAACCTCTCCTGTGAGTCCAGTTTTAGATTCAGATGCTTCACTTCAGATTTACTGTATGCCTTGGACCTTCTTATTGACGATGAAACACAGAAATTGCATCCGAATTTAATAGAAATAGCACAATACCAACTTGGTACAAGAGGAGTGACACTCTAACTCTCTATTATTTTAACCTCTCCTGTGAGTCCAGTTTTAGATTCTGATGCTTCACTTCAGGTTTACAGCATCCCTTAAACCTTCTTATTATCGAAGAATCACAGAAATTGAATCCGAATTTAATAAAAAAGGCGCAAAGCCGACTTAAGTACAAGAGGACTGACATTCTATCTTTCTATGATTTGAACCTCTCCTGTGAGTCCAGTTTTAGATTCCGACGCTTCACTTCAGGTTTACTGTTCCCCTTGGACCTTCTTATTGACGATGAAACACAGAAATTGCATCCGAATTTATTGCAAAAGCCACAATGATGTCTTAAGTACAAGAGGACTGACACTCTCACTTTCTGTGAAATGAACCTTTAATATGAGTACAGTTTTAGATTCCGATGCTTCTCTTCAGGTTTACTGTATCCCTTGGACCTTCTTACTGATGATGAAACACAGAAATTGCACCCGAATTTCATACAAATGGCACAAAGCCGACTTAAGTACAAGAGGACTGACACTCTCACTTTCTATGATTTGAACCTCTCCTGTGAGTGCAGTTTTAGATTCCGATGCTTCACTTCAGGTTTACTGTATCCCTTGGACCGTCTTATTGACGATGAAACACAGAAATTGCATCGGAATTAAATTCAAAACGCACAATGCCGACTTAAGTAAAAGAGGTCTGACACTCTAACTTTCTATGATTTGAACCTCTCCTGTGAGTCCAGTTTTAGATTCCGATGCTTCACTTCAGGTTTACTCTTTCCCTTGGACCTTCTTATTGACGATGAAACACAGAAATTGCATCCGAATTAAATACAAATGCCACAATTCCGACTTATATGCAAGAGGACTGACACTTTCACTTTCTGTGATTTGAACCTTTAATGTGAGTCCAGTTTTAGATTCCAATGCTTCACTTCAGGTTTACTGTATCCCTTGGACCTTCTTATTGATGATGAAACACAGAAATTGCACCCGAATTTAATACAAATGGCACAAAGCCGACTTAAGTACAAGAGGACTGACACTCTCACTTTCTATGATTTGAACCTCTCCTATGAGTGCAGTTTTAGATTCCGATGCTTCACTTCAGGTTTACTGTATCCCTTGGACCTTCTTATTGACGATGAAACAAAGAAATTGCATCAAAATTAAATTCAAAACGCACAATGCCGACTTAAGTACAAGAGGACTGACACTGTAACATTCTATGATTTGATCCTCTCCTGTGAGTCCAGTTTTAGATTCCGATGCTTCCCTTCAGGTTTACTGTATCCCTTGGACCTTCTTATTGAAGATGAAACACAGAGTATGCATCCGAATTTAATACAAAAGGCACAATGCCGACTTAAGTACAAGAGGACTGACACTCTTACTTTCTATGATTTGAACCTCTCCTGTGAGTCCAGTTTTAGATTCCGATGCTTCACTTTAGGTTTACTGTATCCCTTGGACCTTCTTATTGACGATGAAACACAGATACTGCATCCGAATTTAATACAAAATTCACAATGGCGTCTTAAGTGCAAGAGGACTGACACTCTCACTTTCTATGATTTGAACCTTTTTCTGTGAGTCCAGTTTCAGATTCCGATGCTTCACTTCAGGTTTACTGTATACCTTGTACCTTCCTATTGACGATGAAACACAGAAATTGCATCGGAATTAATTTCAAAATGCACAATGCCGACTTAAGTACAAGAGGACTGACACTCTAATTTTCTATGATTTGAACTTCTCCTGTGAGTCCAGTTTTAGATTCCGATGTTTCACTTCAGGTTTACTGTATCCCTTGGACCTTCTTATTGACGATGAAACACAGAAATTGCATCCGAATTTAATACAAATGGCACATGCCGACATAAGTACAAGAGGACTGACACTCTCACTTCCTATGATTTGAACCTCTCCTGTTAGTCCAGTTTTAGATTCCGATGCTTTACTTCAGGTTTACTGTATCGCTTGGACCTTCTTATTGACGATGAAACACAGAAATTGCATCCGAATTTAATACAAATGCTACAATGCCGACTCAAGTACAAGAGTACTGACACTCTCACTTTCTATGATTAGAACCTCTCCTGTGAGTCCAGTTTTAGTTTCCGATGTTTCACTTCAGGTTTACTGTATACCTTGCACCTTCTTATTGATGATGAAACACAGAAATTGAATCCGAATTTAATACAAAAGGCACAATGCCGACTTAAGTACAGGAGGACTGACATTCTAAATTTCTATGATTTGAAACTCTCCTGTGAGTCCAGTTTTAGATTCTGATGCTTCACTTTAGGTTCACTGTATCCCTTGGACCTTCTTATTGACGATGAAATACAGAAATTGCACTCGAATTTAATACAAAAGGCACAATACCGACTCAAGTACAAGAGGAGTGACACTCTAACTTTCTATGATTTGAATCTCTCCTGTGAGTCCAGTTTTTGATTCCGATGCTTCACTTCGGATTTACTGTATCCCTTGGACCTTCTTATTAATGATGAAACACAGAAATTGCACCCGAATTTTATACAAATGGCACAATGCCGACTTAAGTACAAGAGGACTGACACTCTCACTTTCTATGATTTGAACCTCTCCTGTGAGTCCAGTTTTAAATTCCGATGCTTCACTTCAGGTTTACTGTATCCCTTGGACCTTCTTATTGACGATGAAACACAGAAATTGCATCGGAATTAAATTCAAAACGCACAATGCCGACTTAAGTAAAAGAGGACTGACACTCTGACTTTCTATGATTTGAACCTCTCCTGTGAGTCCAGTTTTAGATTCCGATGCTTAACTTCAGGTTTACTGTATCCGTTGGACCTTCTTATTGACGATGAAACACAGAAATTGCATCTGAATTAAATTCAAAAATCACAAAGCCGACTTAAGTACAAGAGCACTGACACTCTAACATTCTATGATTTGATCCTCTCCTGTGAGTCCAGTTTTAGATTCCGATGCTTCACTTCAAGTTCACTGTATCCCTTGGACCTTCTTATTGAAGATGAAACACAGAAATTGCATCCGAATTTAATACTAATGCCTCAATTCCGACTTCAATACAAGAGGACTGACACTTTCACTTTCTGTGATTTGAACCTTTAATGTGAGTCCAGTTTTAGATTCCGATGCTTCACTTCAGGTTTACTGTATCCCTTGGACCTTCTTATTGACGATGAAACACAGATACTGCCTCCGAATTTAATACTAAACGCACAATGGCGACTTAAGTATAAGAGGACTGACACACTCACTTTATACGATTTCAACCTTTCCTGTGCGTCCAGTTTCAGATTCCGATGCTTCACTTCAGGTTTACTGTATACCTTGTACCTTCTTATTGACGATGAAACACAGAAATTGCATCGGAATTAATTTCCAAAGGCTCAATGCCGAGTTAAGTACAAGAGGACTGACACTCTAACTTTCTATGATTTGAACCTCTCCTGTGAGTCCAGTTTTAGATTCCGATGCTTCACTTCAGGTTTACTGTATCCCTTGCACCTTCTTATTGACGATGAAACACAGAAATTGCATCCGAATTTAATACAAATGGCACAATAGCAACTTGGTACAAGAGAAGTGACACTCTAACTCTCTACTATTTTAACCTCTCCGGTGAGTCCAGTTTTAGATTCTGATGCTTCACTTCAGGTTTACTGTATCCCTTAAACCTTCTTATTAACGAAGAATCACAGAAACTGAATCCGTATTTAATACAAAAGGCACAAAGCCGACTTAAGTACAAGAGGACTGACACTCTCACTTTCTATGATTTGAACCTGTAATGTGAGTCCAGTTTTAGTTTCCGAAGCTTCACTTCAGGTTTACTGTATACCTTGCACCTTCTTATTAATGATGAAACACAGAAATTGAATCCGAATTTAATACAAAAGGCACAACGCCGACTTAAGTACAGGAGGACTGACATTCTAACTTTCTATGATTTGAAACTCTCCTGTGAGTCCAATTTTAGATTCCGATGCTTCACTTTAGGTTCACTGTATCACTTGGACCTTCTTATTGACGATGAAACACAGAAATTCCACCCGAATTTAATACAAAAGGCACAATACCGACTCAAGTACAAGAGGAGTGACACTCTAACTTTCCATGATTTGAATCTCACCTGTGAGTCCAGTTTTTGATTCCGATGCTTCACTTCAGGTTTACTGTATCCCTTGGACCTTCTTATTGAAGATGAATCACAGAGTTTGCATCCGAATTTTATACAAAAGGCACAATGCTGACTTAAGTAAAAGAGGACTGACACTCTAACTTTCTATGATTTGAACCTCTCCTGTGAGTCCAGTTTTAGATTCCGATGCTTCACTTCAGGTTTACTGTATCCCTTGGAATTTCATAGTGACGATGAATCACAGAAATTGCATCGGAATTAAATTCAAAAGGCACAATGCCGACTTAAGTAAAAGAGGACAGACTCTCTCACTTTCTATGATTTAGATATCTCCTGTGAGTCCAGTTTTAGATTCCGATGCTTCACTTCAGGTTTACTGTATCCCTTGGACCTTCTTGTTGACGATCAAACACAGAAATTGCATCCGAATTTAATACAAATGGCATAATGCCGATTTAAGTACAAGAGGACTGACACTCTAACTTTCTATGATTTGAACCTCTCCTGTGAGTCCAGTTTTAGATTCCGATGCTTCACTTCAGGTTTACTGTATCCCTTGGACCTTCTTAGTAACGATGAATCACAGAAATTGCATCGGAATTAAATTGAAAAGGCACAATGCCGACTTAAGTAAAAGAGGACTGGCACTCTAACTTTCTATGATTTGAACCTCTCCTGCGAGTCCAGTTTTAAATTCCGATGCTTCACTTCAGGTTTACTGTATCCCTTGAACCTTCTTATTGACGATGAAACACAGAAATTGCATCCGAACTTAATACAAATGGCACAATGCCGACTTAAGTACAAGAGGACAGACACTCTAACTTTCTATGGTTTGAACCTCTCCTGCTAGTCCAGTTTTAAATTCCAATGCTTCACTTCAGGTTTACTGTATCCCTTCGACCTTCTAATTGACGATGAAACACAGAGTTTGCATCAGAATTTAATACAAAAGGCACAATGCCGACTTAAGTACAAGAGGACTGTCACTCTAATTTTCTATGATTTGAACCTCTCCTGTGAGTCCAGTTATAGATTCCGATGCTTCACTTCAGGTTTACTGTATACCTTGCACCTTCTTATTGACGATGAAACACAGAAGTTGCATCGGAGTTAAATTCAAAAGGAACCACGCCGACTTAAGTACAAGAGGACTGACACTCTAACTTCCTATGATTTGAACCTCTCCTGCGAGTCCAGTTTTAAATTCCGATGCTTCACTTCAGGTTTACTGTATCCCTTCGACCTTCTTATTGACGATGAAACACAGAGTTTGCATCAGAATTTAATATAAAAGGCACAATGCCGACTTAAGTTCAAGAGGACCGACACTCTAACTTTCTATGATTTGAAACTCTCCTGTGAGTCCAGTTTTAGTTTCCGATGCTTCACTTCAGGTTCACTGTATCCCTTGAACCTTCTTATTGACGATGAAACACAGAAATTGCATCCGAACTTAATACAAATGGCACAATGCCGACTTAAGTACAAGAGGACCGACACTCTCCTTTCTCTGATTTGAACCTCTCCAGCGAGTCCAGTTTTAGATTGCGATGCTTCACTTCCGGTTTGCTGTATCCCTTGGACCTTCTTATTGACGATGAAACACTGAAATTGCATCGGAATTAAATTCAAAAGGCACAATGCCGACTTAAGTAAATGAGGACAGACACTGTCACTTTCTATGATTTAGATATCTCCTGTGAGTCCAGTTTTAGATTCCGATGCTTCACTTCAGGTTTACTGTATCCCTTGGACCTTCTTATTGACGATCAAACACAGAAATTGCATCCGAATTTAATACAAATGGCATAATGCCGATTTAAGTACAAGAGGACAGACACTCTAACTTTCTATGGTTTGAACGTCTCCTGTGAGTCCAGTTTTAGATTCCGATGCTTCACTTCAGGTATACTGTATCGCTTGGAATTTCTTGGTGACGATGAATCACAGGAATTGCATCGGAATTAAATTGAAAAGGCACAATGCCGACTTAAGTAAAAGAGGACTGACACTCTAACTTTCTATGATTTGAACCTCTCCTGTGAGTCCGGTTTTAGATTCTGATGCTTCACTTCAGGTTTACTGTATCCCTTCGACCTTCTTATTGACGATGAAACACAGAGTTTGCAGCCGAATTTAATACATAAGGCACAATGCCGACTTAAGTACAAGAGAACTGACACTCTAACTTTCTATGATTTGAACCTCTCCTGTGAGTCCAGTTTTAGATTCCAATGCTTCACTTCAGGGTTACTGTATCACTTGGACCTTCATATTGACGATGAAACACAGAAAATGCATCCGAATTTAATACAAAAAGCACAATGGCGGCTTAAGTACAAGAGGACTGACACTCTCACTTTCTATGATTTGAACCTCTCCTGTGAGTCCAGTTTAAGATTCCGATGCTTCACTTCAGGTTTACTGTATCCCTTGGACCTTCTTATTGACGATGAAACACAGAGTTTGCATCAGAATTTAATACAAAAGGCACAATGCCGACTTAAGTACAAGAGGACTGACACTCTAACTTTCTATGATTTGAACCTCTCCTGTGAGTCCAGTTTTAGATTCCGATGCTTCACTTCAGGTTCACTGTATCCCTTGAACCTTCTTATTGACGATGAAACACAGAAATTGCATCCGAACTTAATACAAATGGCACAATGCCGACTTACGTACAAGAGGACCGACACTCTCACTTTATCTGATTGGAACCTCTCCTGCGAGTCCAGTTTTAGATTCCGATGCTTCACTTCCGGTTTGCTGTATCCCTTGGACCTTCTTATTGACGATGAAACACAGAAATTGCATCGGAATTTAATTCAAAAGGCACAATGCCGACTTAAGTAAAAGAGGACAGACACTCTCAATTTCTATGTTTTAGATATCTCCTGTGAGTCCAGTTTTAGATTCCGATGCTTCACTTCAGGTTTACTGTATCCCTTGGACCTTCTTATTGACGATCAAACACAGAAATTGCATCCGAATTTAATACAAATGGCACAATGCCGACTTAAGTACAAGAGGACTGACACTCTCACTTTCTCTGATTTGAACCTCTCCTGCGAGTCAAGTTTTATATTCCGATGCTTCACTTCAGGTTTGCTGTATCCCTTGGACCTTCTTATTGACGATGAAACACAGAAATTGCATCGGAATTAAATTCAAAATGCACAATGCCGACTTAAGTAGAAGAGGACTGACACTCTCACTTTCTATGATTTAAATCTCTCCTGTGAGTCCAGTTTTAGATTACGATGCTTCACGTCAGGTTTACTGTATCCCTTGGACTTTCTTATTGACGATGAAACACAGAAATTGCATCCGAATTTAATACAAATGTCACAATGCAGACTTAAGTAGAAGAGGACTGACACTCTCACTTTCTACGATTTGAACTTTTTCTGTGATTCCAGTTTTGAGTTCCGATGCTTCACTTCATGTTTGCTGTATCCCTTGGACCTTTTTATTGACGATGAAACATAGAAATTGCATCCGAATTTAATACAAATGGCACAATGCCGACATAAGTAAAGGAGGACTGACACTCTAAATTTCTATGATTTGAACCTCTCCTGTGAGTCCAGTTTTAGATTCCGATGCTTCACTTCAGGTTTACTGCATCCCTTGGACCTTCTTATTGACGATAAAACACAGAAATGGCATCCGAATTTAATACTAAAGGCACAATACCGACTTAAGTACAAGAGGAGTGACGTTCTAACTTTCTATGATTTCAACATCTCCTGTGAGTCCAGTTTAAGATTCGGATGTTTCACTTCAGGTTTACTGTATACCTTGCACCTTCTTATTGACGATGAAATACAGAAGTTGCATCGGAGTTAAATTCAAAAGGAACCACGCCGACTTAAGTACCAGAGGACTGACACTCTAACTTCCTATGATTTGAACCTCTCCTGCGAGTCCAGTTTTAAATTCCGATGCTTCACTTCAGGTTTACTGTATCCCTTCGACCTTCTTATTGACGATGAAACACAGAGTTTGCATCAGAATTTAATACAAAAGTCACAATGCCGACTTAAGTTCAAGAGGACCGACACTCTAACTTTCTATGATTTGAAACTCTCCTGTGAGTCCAGTTTTAGTTTCCGATGCTTCACTTCAGGTTCACTGTATCCCTTGAACCTTCTTATTGACGATGAAACACAGAAATTGCATCCGAACTTAATACAAATGGCACAATGCCGACTTAAGTACAAGAGGACCGACACTCTCACTTTCTCTGATTTGAACCTCTCCTGCGAGTCCAGTTTTAGATTCCGATGCTTCACTTCCGGTTTGCTGTATTCCTTGGACCTTCTTATTGACGATGAAACACAGAAATTGCATCGGAATTACATTCAAAAGGCACAATGCCGGCTTAAGTAAAAGAGGGCAGACACTCTCACTTTCTATGATTTAGATATCTCCTGTGAGTCCAGTTTTAGATTCCGATGCTTCACTTCAGGTTTACTGTATCCCTTGGACCTTCTTATTGACGATCAAACACAGATATTGCATCCGAATTTAATACAAATGGCATAATGCCGATTTAAGTACAAGAGGACTGACACTCTAACTTTCTATGATTTGAACGTCTCCTGTGAGTCCAGTTTTAGATTCCGATGCTTCACTTCAGGTTTACTGTATCCCTTGGAATTTCTTAGTGACGATGAATCACAGAAATTGCATCGGAATTAAACTGAAAAGGCACAATGCCGACTTAAGTAAAAGAGGACTGACACTCTAACTTTCTATGATTTGAACCTCTCCTGTGAGTCCGGTTTTAGATTCCGATGCTTCACTTCAGGTTTACTGTATCCCTTCGACCTTCTTATTGACGATGAAACACAGATTTTGCATCCGAATTTAATACATAAGGCACAATGCCGACTTAAGTACAAGAGGACTGACACTCTAACTTTCTATGATTTGTACCTCTCCTGTGAGTCCAGTTTCAGATTCCAATGCTTCACTTCAGGGTTACTGTATCACTTGGACCTTCATATTGACGATGAAACACAGAAAATGCATCCGAATTTAATACAAAAAGCACAATGGCGGCTTAAGTACAAGAGGACTGACACTCTCACTTTCTATGATTTGAACCACTCCTGTGAGTCCAGTTTTAGATTCCGATGCTTCACTTCAGGTTTACTGTATACCTTGCACATTCTTATTGACGATGAAACACAGAAGTTGCATCGGAGTTAAATTCAAAAGGAACCACGCCGACTTAAGTACAAGAGGACTGACACTCTAACTTCCTATGATTTGAACCTCTCCTGCGAGTCCAGTTTTAAATTCCGATGCTTCACTTCAGGTTTACTGTATCCCTTCGACCTTCTTATTGACGATGAAACACAGAGTTTGCATCAGAATTTAATACAAAAGGCACAATGCCGACTTAAGTACAAGAGGACTGACACTCTAACTTTCTCTGATTTGAACCTCTCCTGCGAGTCCAGTTTTAGATTCCGATGCTTCACTTCCGGTTTGCTGTATCCCTTGGACCTTCTTATTGACGATGAAACACAGAAATTGCATCGGAATTAACTTCAAAAGGCACAATGCCGACTTAAGTAAAAGAGGACAGACACTCTCAATTTCTATGTTTTAGATATCTCCTGTGAGTCCAGTTTTAGATTCCGATGCTTCACTTCAGGTTTACTGGATCCCTTGGACCTTCTTATTGACGATCAAACACAGATATTGCATCCCAATTTAATACAAATGGCACAATGCCGACTTAAGTACAAGAGGACTGACACTCTCACTTTCTCTGATTTGAACCTCTCCTGCGAGTCAAGTTTTAGATTCCGATGCTTCACTTCAGGTTTGCTGTATCCCTTGGACCTTCTTATTGACGATGAAACACAGAAATTGCATCGGAATTAAATTCAAAATGCACAAAGCCGACTTAAGTAATAGAGGACTGACACTCTCACTTTCTATGATTTAAATCTCTCCTGTGAGTTCAGTTTTAGATTCCGATGCTTCACTTCAGGTTTACTGTATCCCTTCGACCTTCTTATTGACGATGAAACACAGAGTTTGCATCCGAATTTAATACATAAGGCACAATGCCGACTTAAGTACAAGAGGACTGACACTCTAACTTCCTATGATTTGAACCTCTCCTGTGAGTCCAGTTTTAGATTCCGATGCTTCACTTCAGGTTTACTGTATCACTTGGACCTTCATATTGACGATGAAACACAGAAATTGCATCCGAATTTAATACAAAAAGCACAATGGCGGCTTAAGTACAAGAGGACTGACACTCTCACTTTCTATGATTTGAACCTCTCCTGTGAGTCCAGTTTTAGATTCCGATGCTTTACTTCAGGTTTACTGTATACCTTGCACCTTCTTATTGACGATGAAACACAGAAGTTGCATCGGAGTTAAATTCAAAAGGAACCACGCCGACTTAAGTACAAGAGGACTGACACTCTAACTTCCTATGATTTGAACCTCTCCTGCTAGTCCAGTTTTAAATTCCAATGCTTCACTTCAGGTTTACTGTATCCCTTCGACCTTCTTATTGACGATGAAACACAGAGTTTGCATCAGAATTTAATACAAAAGGCACAATGCCGACTTAAGTACAAGAGGACTGCCACTCTAATTTTCTATGATTTGAACCTCTCCTGTGAGTCCAGTTATAGATTCCGATGCTTCACTTCAGGTTTACTGTATACCTTGCACCTTCTTATTGACGATGAAACACAGAAGTTGCATCGGAGTTAAATTCAAAAGGAACCACGCCGACTTAAGTACAAGAGGACTGACACTCTAACTTCCTATGATTTGAACCTCTCCTGCGAGTCCAGTTTTAAATTCCGATGCTTCACTTCAGGTTTACTGTATCCCTTCGACCTTCTTATTGACGATGAAACACAGAGTTTGCATCAGAATTTAATATAAAAGGCACAATGCCGACTTAAGTTCAAGAGGACCGACACTCTAACTTTCTATGATTTGAAACTCTCCTGTGAGTCCAGTTTTAGTTTCCGATGCTTCACTTCAGGTTCACTGTATCCCTTGAACCTTCTTATTGACGATGAAACACAGAAATTGCATCCGAACTTAATACAAATGGCACAATGCCGACTTAAGTACAAGAGGACCGACACTCTCCTTTCTCTGATTTGAACCTCTCCAGCGAGTCCAGTTTTAGATTGCGATGCTTCACTTCCGGTTTGCTGTATCCCTTGGACCTTCTTATTGACGATGAAACACTGAAATTGCATCGGAATTAAATTCAAAAGGCACAATGCCGACTTAAGTAAATGAGGACAGACACTGTCACTTTCTATGATTTAGATATCTCCTGTGAGTCCAGTTTTAGATTCCGATGCTTCACTTCAGGTTTACTGTATCCCTTGGACCTTCTTATTGACGATCAAACACAGAAATTGCATCCGAATTTAATACAAATGGCATAATGCCGATTTAAGTACAAGAGGAGTGACACTCTAACTTTCTATGGTTTGAACGTCTCCTGTGAGTCCAGTTTTAGATTCCGATGCTTCACTTCAGGTTTACTGTATCCCTTGGAATTTCTTGGTGACGATGAATCACAGGAATTGCATCGGAATTAAATTGAAAAGGCACAATGCCGACTTAAGTAAAAGAGGACTGACACTCTAACTTTCTATGATTTGAACCTCTCCTGTGAGTCCGGTTTTAGATTCTGATGCTTCACTTCAGGTTTACTGTATCCCTTCGACCTTCTTATTGACGATGAAACACAGAGTTTGCAGCCGAATTTAATACATAAGGCACAATGCCGACTTAAGTACAAGAGAACTGACACTCTAACTTTCTATGATTTGAACCTCTCCTGTGAGTCCAGTTTTAGATTCCAATGCTTCACTTCAGGGTTACTGTATCACTTGGACCTTCATATTGACGATGAAACACAGAAAATGCATCCGAATTTAATACAAAAAGCACAATGGCGGCTTAAGTACAAGAGGACTGACACTCTCACTTTCTATGATTTGAACCTCTCCTGTGAGTCCAGTTTAAGATTCCGATGCTTCACTTCAGGTTTACTGTATCCCTTGGACCTTCTTATTGACGATGAAACACAGAGTTTGCATCAGAATTTAATACAAAAGGCACAATGCCGACTTAAGTACAAGAGGACTGACACTCTAACTTTCTATGATTTGAACCTCTCCTGTGAGTCCAGTTTTAGATTCCGATGCTTCACTTCAGGTTCACTGTATCCCTTGAACCTTCTTATTGACGATGAAACACAGAAATTGCATCCGAACTTAATACAAATGGCACAATGCCGACTTACGTACAAGAGGACCGACACTCTCACTTTATCTGATTGGAACCTCTCCTGCGAGTCCAGTTTTAGATTCCGATGCTTCACTTCCGGTTTGCTGTATCCCTTGGACCTTCTTATTGACGATGAAACACAGAAATTTCATCGGAATTTAATTCAAAAGGCACAATGCCGACTTAAGTAAAAGAGGACAGACACTCTCAATTTCTATGTTTTAGATATCTCCTGTGAGTCCAGTTTTAGATTCCGATGCTTCACTTCAGGTTTACTGTATCCCTTGGACCTTCTTATTGACGATCAAACACAGAAATTGCATCCGAATTTAATACAAATGGCACAATGCCGACTTAAGTACAAGAGGACTGACACTCTCACTTTCTCTGATTTGAACCTCTCCTGCGAGTCAAGTTTTATATTCCGATGCTTCACTTCAGGTTTGCTGTATCCCTTGGACCTTCTTATTGACGATGAAACACAGAAATTGCATCGGAATTAAATTCAAAATGCACAATGCCGACTTAAGTAGAAGAGGACTGACACTCTCACTTTCTATGATTTAAATCTCTCCTGTGAGTCCAGTTTTAGATTACGATGCTTCACGTCAGGTTTACTGTATCCCTTGGACTTTCTTATTGACGATGAAACACAGAAATTGCATCCGAATTTAATACAAATGTCACCATGCAGACTTAAGTAGAAGAGGACTGACACTCTCACTTTCTACGATTTGAACTTTTTCTGTGATTCCAGTTTTGGGTTCCGATGCTTCACTTCATGTTGCTGTATCCCTTGGACCTTTTTATTGACGATGAAACATAGAAATTGCATCCGAATTTAATACAAATGGCACAATGCCGACATAAGTAAAGGAGGACTGACACTCTAAATTTCTATGATTTGAACCTCTCCTGTGAGTCCAGTTTTAGATTCCGATGCTTCACTTCAGGTTTACTGCATCCCTTGGACCTTCTTATTGACGATGAAACACAGAAATGGCATCCGAATTTAATACTAAAGGCACAATACCGACTTAAGTACAAGAGGAGTGACGTTCTAACTTTCTATGATTTCAACTTCTCCTGTGAGTCCAGTTTAAGATTCGGATGTTTCACTTCAGGTTTACTGTATACCTTGCACCTTCTTATTGACGATGAAATACAGAAGTTGCATCGGAGTTAAATTCAAAAGGAACCACGCCGACTTAAGTACCAGAGGACTGACACTCTAACTTCCTATGATTTGAACCTCTCCTGCGAGTCCAGTTTTAAATTCCGATGCTTCACTTCAGGTTTACTGTATCCCTTCGACCTTCTTATTGACGATCAAACACAGATATTGCATCCGAATTTAATACAAATGGCATAATGCCGATTTAAGTACAAGAGGACTGACACTCTAACTTTCTATGATTTGAACGTCTCCTGTGAGTCCAGTTTTAGATTCCGATGCTTCACTTCAGGTTTACTGTATCCCTTGGAATTTCTTAGTGACGATGAATCACAGAAATTGCATCGGAATTAAACTGAAAAGGCACAATGCCGACTTAAGTAAAAGAGGACTGACACTCTAACTTTCTATGATTTGAACCTCTCCTGTGAGTCCGGTTTTAGATTCCGATGCTTCACTTCAGGTTAACTGTATCCCTTCGACCTTCTTATTGACGATGAAACACAGATTTTGCATCCGAATTTAATACATAAGGCACAATGCCGACTTAAGTACAAGAGGACTGACACTCTAACTTTCTATGATTTGTACCTCTCCTGTGAGTCCAGTTTCAGATTCCAATGCTTCACTTCAGGGTTACTGTATCACTTGGACCTTCATATTGATGATGAAACACAGAAAATGCATCCGAATTTAATACAAAAAGCACAATGGCGGCTTAAGTACAAGAGGACTGACACTCTCACTTTCTATGATTTGAACCTCTCCTGTGAGTCCAGTTTTAGATTCCGATGCTTCACTTCAGGTTTACTGTATACCTTGCACCTTCTTATTGACGATGAAACACAGAAGTTGCATCGGAGTTAAATTCAAAAGGAACCACGCCGACTTAAGTACAAGAGGACTGACACTCTAACTTCCTATGATTTGAACCTTTCCTGCGAGTCCAGTTTTAAATTCCGATGCTTCACTTCAGGTTTACTGTATCCCTTCGACCTTCTTATTGACGATGAAACACAGAGTTTGCATCAGAATTTAATACAAAAGGCACAATGCCGACTTAAGTACAAGAGGACTGACACTCTAACTTTCTCTGATTTGAACCTCTCCTGCGAGTCCAGTTTTAGATTCCGATGCTTCACTTCCGGTTTGCTGTATCCCTTGGACCTTCTTATTGACGATGAAACACAGAAATTGCATCGGAATTAACTTCAAAAGGCACAATGCCGACTTAAGTAAAAGAGGACAGACACTCTCAATTTCTATGTTTTAGATATCTCCTGTGAGTCCAGTTTTAGATTCCGATGCTTCACTTCTGGTTTACTGTATCCCTTGGACCTTCTTATTGACGATCAAACACAGATATTGCATCCGAATTTAATACAAATGGCACAATGCCGACTTAAGTACAAGAGGACTGACACTCTCACTTTCTCTGATTTGAACCTCTCCTGCGAGTCAAGTTTTAGATTCCGATGCTTCACTTCAGGTTTGCTGTATCCCTTGGACCTTCTTATTGACGATGAAACACAGAAATTGCATCGGAATTAAATTCAAAATGCACAAAGCCGACTTAAGTAATAGAGGACTGACACTCTCACTTTCTATGATTTAAATCTCTCCTGTGAGTTCAGTTTTAGATTACGATGCTTCACGTCAGGTTTACTGTATCCCTTGGACTTTCTTATTGACGATGAAACACAGAAATTGCATCCGAATTTAATACAAATGCCAGAATGCAGACTTAAGTACAAGAGGACTGACACTCTCACTTTCTACGATTTGAACTTTTTCTGTGATTCCAGTTTTGGGTTCCGATGCTTCACTTCATGTTTGCTGTATCCCTTGGACCTTTTTATTGACGATGAAACATAGAAATTGCATCCGATTTTAATACAAATGGCAAAATGCCGACATAAGTAAAAGAGGACTGACACTCTAAATTTCTATGATTTGAACCTCTCCTGTGAGTCCAGTTTTAGATTCCGCTGCTTCACTTCAGGTTCACTGCATCCCTTGGACCTTCTTATTGACGATGAAACACAGAAATGGCATCCGAATTTAAAACTAAAGGCACAATACCGACTTAAGTACAAGAGGAGTAACGCTCTAACTTTCTATGATTTCAACCTCTCCTGTGAGTCCAGTTTAAGATTCGGATGTTTCACTTCAGGTTTACTGTATCCCTTGGACCTTCTTATTGACCTTGAATCACAGGAATTGCATCCGAATTTAATACAAATGGCACAATGCCGACTTAAGTACAAGAGGCCTGAGAATCTCACTTTCTATGATTTGAACCTCTCCTGTGAGTCCGGTTTTAGATTCCGATGCTTCACTTCAGGTTTACTGTATATCTTGCACCTTCTTATTGACGATGAAACATAGAAATTGCATCGGAATTTAATACAAAAGGCACAATGCTGACTTAAGTAAAAGAGGACCGGCACTCTAACTTTCTATGTTTTAAACCTCTCCTGTGAGTCCAGTTTTAGATTCCGATGCTTCTCTTCAGGTTTACTGTAACCCTTGGACCTTCTAACTGACGATGAAACACAGAAATTGCATCCGAATTTAATACAAAAGGCACAATACCGACTTATGTACAAGAGGAGTGACACTCTAACTATCTATGATTTGAACCTCTCCTTTGAGCCCACTTTTAGATTCCGATGCTTCACTTCAGGTTTACTGTATCCCTTGGACCTTCTTATTGGCAGTGAAACACAGAAAAAGCATCGGGAATTAAATTCAAACAGCACAATGCCGACTTAAGTACGAGAGGACTGACATTCTAACTTTCTATGATTTGAACCTCTCCTAAGAGTCCAGTTTTAGATTCCGATGCTTCACTTAAGGTTTACTGCATCCCTTGGACCTTCTTATTGACGATGAAACACAGAATTTGCATTCGAATTTAATACAAAGGGCACAATGCCGACATAAGTACAAGAGGACTGACACTCCCACTTTCTATGATTTGAACCTCTCCTGTGAGTCCAGTTTTAGATTCCGATTCTTCACTTCAGGTTTACTGCATCCCTCGGACCATCTTATTGACGAGGAAACACAGAAATAGCATCCGAATGTAATACAAAAGGCACAATACCGACTTTAGTACAAGACGGGAGACACTCTAACTCTCTATGATTTGAACCTACCCTGTGAGTCCAGTTTTAGATACTGATGCTTCACTTCAGGTTTACTGTATCCCTTGGACCTTCTTATTGACGAAGAATCATAGAAATTGCATCCGATTTTAATACAAAAGTCACAATGCCGACTTAAGTACAAGAGGACTGACACTCCCACTTTCTATGATTGGAACCTCTCCTGTGAGTCCAGTTTTAGATTCCGATGCTTCACTTCCGGTTTACTGTACCCCTTGGACCTTCTTATTGAAGATGAAACACAGAAAGTGCATCCGAATTTAATATAAATGGCACAATGCCGACTTAGGTACAAGTGGACTGACACTGTCAATTTCTATGATTTGAACCTCTCCTGTGAGTCCATTTTTAGATTGCGATGCTTCACTTCAGGTATACTGTATCCCTTGGACCTTCTTATTGACGATGAAACACAGAAATTGCATCCGAATTTAATACAAATGGCACAATGCCGACTTAAGTACAAGAGGACTGACACTCTCACTTTCTATGATTTGAACCTCTCCTGTGAGTCCGGTTTTAGATTCCAATGCTTCACTTCAGGTTTACTGTATACCTTGCACCTTCTTATTGACGATGAGACATAGAAATTGCATCGGAATGTAATAGAAAAGGCACAATGATGACTTAAGTAAAAGAGGACTAACACTCTAACTTTCTATGATTTGAACCTCTCCTGTGAGTCCAGTTTTAGATTCCGATGCCTCACTTCAGGTTTAATGTATCCCTTGGACCTTCTTATTGACGATGAAGCACAGAAATTGCATCCGAATTTAATACAAAGGGCACAATACCGACTTAAGTACAAGAGGAGTGACACTATATCTATGATTTGAATCTCTCCTGTGAGTCCAGTTTTAGATTCCGATGCTTCACTTCAGGTTTACTGTATCCCTTGGACCTTCTTATTTACGATGAAACACAGAAATTGCATCCGAATTTAATACAGATGGCACAATGCCGACTTAAGTACAAGAGGACCGACACTCTCACTTTCTATGATTTGAACCTCTCCTGTGAGTACAGTTTTAGATTCCGATACTTCACTTCAGGTTTACTGTATCCCTTGGACGTTCTTATTGACGATGAAACACAGAAATTGCGTCAGAATTAAATTCAAAAGGCACAATGCCGACTTAAGTAAAAGTGGACTGACACTCTCACTCTATATGATTTGAACCTCTCCTGTGAGTCCAGTTTTAGTTCCGATGCTTCACTTCAGGTTTACTGTATCCCTTGGACCATCTTATTGACGATGAAACACAGAAATTGCATCGGAATTAAATTCAAAAGGCACAATGCCGACTTAAGTACAAGAGGACTGACACTCAAATTCTCTATGATTTGAACCTCTCCTGTGAGCCTAGTTTTAGTTTCCGATGCTTCACTTCAGGTTTACTGTATCCCTTGGACTTTCTTATTGAAGATGAAACACAGAAAATGGATCCGAATTTAATACAAATGGCACAATGCCGGCTTACGTGCATGAGGACTGACACTCTATCTCTCTATGATTTGAACCTCTCCTGTGAGTCTAGTTTTAGTTTCCGATGCTTCACATCAGGTTTACTGTATCCCTTGGACCTTCTTATTGACGATGAAACACAGAAATTGCGTCCGAATTTAATACAAAAGGCACAATGGCGACTTAAGTACAAGAGGACTGAGACTCTCACTTTCTATGATTTGTACCTCTCCTGTGAGTATAGTTTCAGATTCCGATGCTTCACTTCAGGTTTACTGTATACCTTGGACCTTCTTATTGACTATGAATCACAGGAATTGCATCCGAATTTTATACAAATGTCACAATGCCGACTTAAGTACATGAGGTCTGACACTCTCACTTTCAATGATTTGAACCTCTCCTGTGAGTCCAGTTTTAGATTCCGATGCTTTATTTCAGGTTTACTGTATCCCTTGGACCTTCTTATTGACGATGAAACACAGAAATTGAATCCGAATTTCATACAAAAGGCACAATGGCGACTTAAGTACAAGAGGACCGACACTCTCACTTTCTATGATTTGACCTCTCCTGTGAGTCCAGTTTTAGATTCCGATGCTTCACTTCAGGTTTACTGTATCCCTTGGACCTTTTTATTGACGATGAAACACATAAATTGCATCCGAATTTAATCCAAATGGCACAATACCGACTTAAGTACAAGAGGAGTGACACTCTAACTTTCTATGATTTGAACCTCTACTGTGAGTCCAGTTTTAGATTCCGATGCTTTATTTCAGGTTTACTGTATCCCTTGGACCTTCTTATTGACGATGAAACACAGAAATTGAATCCGAATTTCATACAAAAGGCACAATGGCGACTTAAGTACAAGAGGACCGACACTCTCACTTTCTATGATTTGACCTCTCCTGTGAGTCCAGTTTTAGATTCCGATGCTTCACTTCAGGTTTACTGTATACCTTGTACCTTCTTATTGACGATGAAACACAGAAGTTGCATGAGAATTAAATTGGAAAGGCTCCAAGCCGACTTAAGTACAAGGGGACTGACACTCTAAATTTCTATGATTTTAACCTCTCCTGTGAGTCCAGTTTTAGATTCCGATGCTTCACTTCAGGTTTACTGTATCCCTTGGACCTTCTTATTGACGATGAAACACAGGGTTTGCATCCGAATCTAATACAAATGGCCCAATGCCGACTTAAGTGCAAGAGGACTGACACCCTCACTTTCTATGATTTGAAACTCTCCTGTCAGTCCAGTTTTAGATTCCGATGCTTCACTTCAGGTTTACTGTATCCATAGTACCTTCATATTCACGATGAAACACAGAAATTGCATCGGAATTAAATTCAAAACGCACAATGCTGCTTAAGTAAAAGTTGACAGACACTCTCACTTTCTATGATTTGAACCTCTCCTTTGAGTCCAGTTTTAGATTCCGATGCTTAACTTCAGGTTTACTGTATCCCTTGGACCTTCTTATTGACGATGTAACACAGAAATTGCATCGGAATTATATTCAAGAATCACAATGCCTTTTTAAGTACAAGAGGACTGACACTCTAAATTTCTATGATTTGAACCTCTCCCGTGAGTCCAGTTTTAGATTCCGATGCTTCACTTCAGGTTTACTGTATCCCTTGGACCTTCTTATTGACGATTAAACACAGAAATTGCACCCGAATGTAATCCAAAAGGCACAATACCGACTTAAGTACAAGTGGAGTGCCACTATATCTATGATTTGAATCTCTCCTGTGAGTCCAGTTTTAGATTCCGATGCTTCACTTCAGGTTTACTGTACCCCTTGGACCACCTTATTGACGATGATACACAGAAAGTGCATCGAAATTAAATTCAAAAGGCACAATGCCGACTTAAGTACAAGAGGACTGACACTCAAAATTTCGATGATTTGAACCTCTCCTGTGATTCCAGTTTAAGATTCCGATGCTTCACTTCAGGTTTACTGTATCCCTTGGACCTTCTTATTGACGATGAAACACAGAGTTTGCATCCGAATTTAATCCAAAAGGCACAATACCGACTTAAGTACAAGAGGAGTGACACTCTAACTTTCTATGATTTGAACCTCTACTGTGAGTCCAGTTTTTTGATTCCGATGCTTTACTTCAGGTTTACTGTATCCCTTGGACCTTCTTGTTGACGTTGAAACACAGAAATTGAATCCGAATTTAATACAAAAGGCACAATGGCGACTTAAGTACAAGAGGACCGACACTCTCACTTTCTATGATTTGACCTCTCCTGTGAGTACAGTTTCAGATTCCGATGCTTCACCTCAGGTTTACTGTATACCTTGCACCTTCTTATTGACGATGAAACACAGTAGTTGCATCGGAATTAAATTCAAAAGGCACCACGCCGACATATGTACAAGAGGACCGACACTCTCACTTTCTATGATTTGACCTCTCCTGTGAGTCCAGTTTTAGATTCCGATGCTTCACTTCAGCTTTACTGTATCCCTTGGACCTTCTTATTGACCATGAAACACAGGGTTTGCATCGGAATCTAACACAAAAGGCACAATGCCGACTTAAGTGCAAGAGGACTGACACTATCACTTTCTATGATTTGAACCTCTCCTGTCAGTCCAGTTTTAGATTCCGGTGCATCACTTCAGGTTTACTGTATCCCTAGTACCTTCATATTGACGATGAAACACAGATATTGCATCGGAATTAAATTCAAAACGCACAATGCTGCTTAAGTAAAAGTGGACTGACACTCTCACATTCTATGATTTGAACCTCTCCTTTGAGTCCAGTTTTAGATTCCGATGCTTAACTTCAGGTTTACTGTATCCCTTGGACCTTCTTATTGACGATGAAACACAGAAATTGCATCGGAATTAAATTCAAAAATCACAATGCCTTCTTAAGTACAAGAGGACTGACACTCTTACTTTCTATGATTTGAAACTCTCCTGTGAGCCCAGTTTTAGATTCCGGTGCTTCACTTCAGGTTTACTGTATACCTTGCACCTTCTTATTGACGATGAAACACAGAAGTTGCATCGGAATTAAATTCAAAAGGCACCACGCCGACTTAAGTACAAGAGGACTGACACTCTAATTTTCTATGTTTTGAACCTCTCCTGTGAGTCCATTTTTAGATTCCGATGCTTCACTTCAGGTTTACTGTATCCATTGGACCTTCTTACTGACGATGAAACACAGAGTTTGCATCCGAATTTAATACAAAAGGCACTATGCCGACTTCCGTGCAAGAGGACTGACACTCTAACTTTCTATGATTTGAACCTCTCCTGTGAGTCTAGTTTTAGTTTCCGATGCTTCACTTCAGGTTTATTGTATCCCTTGGACCTTCCTATTGAAGATGAAACACAGAAATTGCATCCGAATTTAATACAAATGGCACAATGCCAACTTAAGTACAAGAGGACTGACACTCTGACTTTCTATGATTTGAACCTCTCCTGTGAGTCCAGTTTTAGATTCCGATGCTTCACTTCAGGTTTACTGTATCCCTCGGACCTTCTTATTGACGATGAAACACAGAAATTGCATTCGAATTTAATACAAATGGCCCAATGCCGACTTAAGTACAAGAGGACCGACACTCTCACTTTCTATGATTTGAACATCTCCTGCGAGTCCAGTTTTTGATTACGATGCTTCACTTCAGGTTTGCTGTATCCCTTGGACCTTCTTATTGACGATGAAACACAGAAATTGCATCGGAATTAAATTCAAAAGGCACAATGCCGACTTAAGTACAAGAGGACTGACACTCAAACTTTCTATGATTTGAACCTCTCCTGTGGGTCCAGTTTTCGATTCCGATGCTTCACCTCAGGTTTACTGTATCCCTTGGACCTTCGTATTGACGAAGAAACACAGAGTTTGCATCCGAATTTAATACAATAGGCACAATGCCGACTTAAGTACAAGAGGACTGACACTCTAACTTTCTATGACTTGAACCTCTCCTGTGAGTTCAGTTTTAGATTCCGATACTTCACTTCACGTTTACTGTATACCTTGCACCTTCATATTGACGATGAAACACAGAAATTGCATCCGAATTTAATACAAATGGCACAATGCCGACTTAAGTAAAAGAGGACTGACACTCTCACTCTCTATGATTCGAACCTCTCCTGTAAGTCCAGTTTTAGATTCCGATGCTTCGCTTAAGGTTTACTGTATCCCTTGGGCCATCTTAATGACGAAGATACACAGAAATTGCATCGGAATTAAATTCTAAAGGCACAATGCCGACTTAAGTACAAGAAGACTGACACTCAAACTTTCTATGATTTGAACCTCTCCTGTGATTCCAGTTTTAGATTCCGATGCTTCACTTCAGGCTTACTGTATACCTTGCAGCTTCTTATTGACGATGAAACACAGAAGTTGCATGGGAATTAAATTGGAAAGGCACCACGCCGACTTAAGTACAAGAGGACTGACACTCTAACTTTCTATGATTTTAACCTCCGCTGTCAGTCCAGTTTTAGATTCCGATGCTTCACTTCATGTTTACTGTATACCTTGCACCTTCTTATTGACGATGAAACACAGAAATTGCATCCGAATTCAATACAAATGGCACAATGCCGACTTAAGTAAAAGAGGACTGACACTCTCACTCTCTATGATTTGAACCTCTCCTGTAAGTCCAGTTTTAGATTCCGATGCTTCGCTTAAGGTTTACTGTATCCCTTCGGCCATCTTAATGACGAAGATACACAGAAATTGCATCGGAATTAAATTCAAAAGGCACAATGCCGACTTAAGTACAAGAAGACTGACACTCAAACTTCCTGTGATTTGAACCTCTCCTGTGATTCCAGTTTTAGATTCCGATGCTTCACTTCAGGTTTATTGTATACCTTGCACCTTCTTATTGACGATGAAACACAGAAGTTGCATCGAAATTAAATTCAAAAGGCACCACGCCGACTTAAGTACTAGAGGACTGACACTCTAACTTTCTATGTTTTGAACCTCTCATGTGAGTCCATTCTTAGATTCCGATACTTCACTTCAGGTTTACTGTATCCCTTGGACCGTCTTATTGACGATGAAACACAGAAATTGCATCCGAATTTAATACAAAAATCACAATGGCGACTTAAGAGCAAGAGGACTGACACTGTCACTCTCTATGATTTGAACCTCTCCTGTGAGTCCAGTTTTAGGTTCCGATGCTTCACTTCAGGTTTACTGTATGCCTTGAACCTTTTTATTGACGATGAAACACAGAAAATGCATCCGAATTTAATCCAAAAGGCACAATACCGACTTAAGTACAAGAGGAGTGACACTCTAACTTTCTATGATTTGAACCTCTCCTGTGAGTCCAGTTTTAGATTCCGATGCTTTACTTCAGGTTTACTATATCCCTTGGACCTTCTTATTGACGATGAAACACAGAAATTGCATCCGAATTTAATACAAAAGGCACAATGGCGACTTAAGTACAAGAGGACTGACACTCTTACTTTCTATGATTTGAACCTCTCCTGTGAGTCCAGTTTTAGATTCCGATGCTTCACTTCAGGTTTACTGTATACCTTGCACCTTCTTATTGACGATTAAACACTGAAATTGCATCCGAATTTAATAGAAATGGCCCAATGCCGAATTAAGTACAAGAGGACCGACACTCTCACTTTCTATGATTTGAACATCTCCTGCGAGTCTAGTTTTAGATTCCGATGCTTCACTTCAGGTTTGCTGTATCCCTTGGACCTTCTTATTGACGATGAAACACAGAAATTGCATCGGAATTAAATTCAAAAGGCACAATGCCGACTTAAGTACAAGAGCACTGACACTCAAACTTTCTATGATTTGAACCTCTCCTGTGGGTCCAGTTATCGATTCCGATGCTTCACTTCAGGTTTACTGTATCCCTTGGACCTTCTTTTTGACGATGAAACACAGAGTTTGCATCCGAATTTAATACAAAAGGCACAATGCCGACCTAAGTACAAGTGGACTACCACTCTAACTTTCTATGATTTGAACCTCTCCTGTGAGTACAGTTTTAGATTCCGATACTTCACTTCAGGTTTACTGTATCCCTTGGACCTTCTTATTGACGATGAAACACAGAAATTGCATCGGAATTAAATTCAAAAGGCACAATGCCGACTTAAGTAAAAGAGGACTGACCCTCTCACTCACTATGATTTGAACCTCTCCTGTGAGTCCAGTTTTAGATTCCGATGCTTCGCTTAAGGTTTACTGTATCCCTTGGACCATCTTATTGACGAAGATACACAGAAATTGCATCGGAATTAAATTCAAAAGGCACATTGCCGACTTAAGTACAAGAGGACTGACACTCAAACTTTCTATGATTTGATCCTCTCCTGTGATTCCAGTTTAAGATTTCGATGCTTCACTTCAGGTTTACTGTATGCCTTGGACCTTTTTATTGACGATGAAACACAGAAAATGCATCCGAATTTAATCCAAAAGGCACAATACCGACTTAAGTACAAGAGGAGTGACACTCTAACTTTCTATGATTTGAACCTCTCCTGTGAGTCCAGTTTTAGATTCCGATGCTTTACTTCAGGTTTACTATATCCCTTGGACCTTCTTATTGACGATGAAACACAGAAATTGCATCCGAATTTAATACAAAAGGCACAATGGCGACTTAAGTTCAAGAGGACTGACACTCTCACTTTCTGTGATTTGAACCTCTCCTGTGAGTCCAGTTTTAGATTCCGATGCTTCACTTCAGGTTTACTGTATACCTTGCACCTTCTTATTGACGATGAAACACAGATATTGCATCGGAATTAAATTCAAAAGGCACAATGCCGACTTAAGTAAAAGAGGACTGACACTCTCACTCTCTATGATTTGAACCTCTCCTGTAAGTCCAGTTTTAGATTCCGATGCTTCGCTTAAGGTTTACTGTATCCCTTGGACCATCTTATTGACGAAGATACACAGAAATTGCATCGGAATTAAATTCAAAAGGCACATTGCCGACTTAAGTACAAGAGGACTGACACTCAAAATTTCTATGATTTGAACCTCTCCTGTGATTCCAGTTTTAGATTCCGATGCTTCACTTCAGGTTTACTGTATCCCTTGGACCTTCTCATTGACGAAGAAACACAGAAATTGCATCCGAATTTAATACAAAAGGCACAATTCCGACTTATGTACAAGAGGACTGACACTCTAACTTTCAATGATTTGAACCTCTCCTGTGAGTCCAGTTTTAGATTCCGATGCTATACTTCTGGTTTACTGTATCCCTTGGACCTTCTTATTGACGATGAAACGCAGAAATTGCATCCGAATTTAATACAAACGGCACTATGTCGACTAAAGTACAAGAGGACTGACACTCTCACTTTCTATGATTTGAAACTCTCCTGTGAGCCCAGTTTTAGATTCCGGTGCTTCACTTCAGGTTTACTGTATACCTTGCACCTTCTTATTGACGATGAAACACAGAAGTTGCATCGTAATTAAATTCAAAAGGCACAATGGCGACTTAGGTACAAGAGGACCGACACTCTCACTTTCTATAATTTGACCTCTCCTGTGAGTCCAGTTTTAGATTCCGATGCTTCACTTCAGGTTTACTGTATACCTTGTACCTTCTTATTGACGATGAAACACAGAAGCTGCATGAGAATTAAATTGGAAAGGCACCACGCCGACTTAAGTACAAGAGGACTGACACTCTAACTTTCTATGATTTTAACCTCTCCTGTGGGTCCAGTTTTCGATTCCGATGCTTCACTTAAGGTTTACTATATCCCTTGGACCTTCTTATTGACGATGAAACACAGAGTTTGCATCCGAATTTAATACAAAAGGCACAATGCCGACTTAAGTACAAGAGGAGTGACACTCTAACTTTCTATGATTTGAACCTCTCCTGTGAGACCAGTTTTAGATTCCGATGCTTTACTTCAGGTTTACTATATCCCTTGGACCTTCTTATTGACGATGAAACACAGAAATTGCATCCGAATTTATTACAAAAGGCACAATGGCGACTTAAGTACAAGAGGACTGACACTCTCACTTTCTATGATTTGAACCTCTCCTGTGAGTCCAGTTTTAGTTTCCGATGCTTCACTTCAGGTTTACTGTATACCTTGCACCTTCTTATTGACGATTAAACACTGAAATTGCATCCGAATTTAATAGAAATGGCCCAATGCCGAATTAAGTACAAGAGGACCGACACTCTCACTTTCTATGATTTGAACATCTCCTGCGAGTCCAGTTTTAGATTCCGATGCTTCACTTCAGGTTTGCTGTATCCCTTGGACCCTCTTATTGACGATGAAACACAGAAATTGCATCGGAATTAAATTCAAAAGGCACAATGCCGACTTAAGTACAAGAGCACTGACACTCAAACTTTCTATGATTTGAACCTCTCCTGTGGGTCCAGTTTTCGATTCCGATGCTTCACTTCAGGTTTACTGTATCCCTTGGACCTTCTTATTGACGATGAAACACAGAGTTTGCATCCGAATTTAATACAAAAGGCACAATGCCGACTTAAGTAAAAGAGGACTGACACTCTCACTCTCTATGATTTGAACCTCTCCTGTAAGTCCAGTTTTAGACTCCGATGCTTCGCTTAAGGTTTACTGTATCCCTTGGACCATCTTATAGACGAAGATACACAGAAATTGCGTCGGAATTAAATTCAAAAGGCACATTGCCGACTTAAGTACAAGAGGACTGACACTCAAACTTTCTATGATTTGAACCTCTCCTGTGATTCCAGTTTTAGATTCCGATGCTTCACTTCAGGTTTACTGTATCCCTTGGACCTTCTTATTGACGAAGAAACACAGAAATTGCATCCGAATTTAATACAAAAGGCGCAATTCCGACTTAAGTACAAGAGGACTGACACTCAAACTTTCTATGATTTGAACCTCTCCTGTGAGTCCAGTTTTAGATTCCGATGCTATACTTCTGGTTTACTGTATCCCTTGGACCTTCTTATTGACGATGAAACGCAGAAATTGCATCTGAATTTAATACAAACGGCACAATGGCGACTAAAGTACAAGAGGACTGACACTCTCACTTTCTATGATTTGAAACTCTCCTGTGAGCCCAGTTTTAGATTCCGGTGCTTCACTTCAGGTTTACTGTATACCTTGCACCTTCTTATTGACGATGAAACACAGAAGTTGCATCGGAATTAAATTCAAAAGGCACAATGGCGACTTAAGTACAAGAGGACCGACACTCTCACTTTCTATGATTTGACCTCTCCTGTGAGTCCAGTTTTAGATTCCGATGCTTCACTTCAGGTTTACTGTATACCTTGCACCTTCTTATTGACGATGAAACACAGAAATTGCATCCGAATTTAATACAAATGGCCCAATGCCGAATAAAGTACAAGAGGACCGACACTCTCACTTTCTATGATTGGAACATCTCCTGCGAGTCCAGTTTTAGATTCCGATGCTTCACTTCAGGTTTACTGTATCCCTTGGACCTTCTTATTGACGATGAAACACAGAAATTGCATCGGAATTAAATTCAAAAGGCACAATGCCGACTTAAGTACAAGAGCACAGACACTCAAACTTTCTATGATTTGAACCTCTCCTGTGGGTCCAGTTTTCGATTCCGATGCTTCACTTAAGGTTTACTATATCCCTTGGACCTTCTTAATTACGATGAAACACAGAGTTTGCATCCGAATTTAATACAAAAGGCACAATGCCGACTTAAGTACAAGAGGACTACCACTCTAACTTTCTATGATTTGAACCTCTCCTGTGAGTACAGTTTTAGATTCCGATACTTCACTTAAGGTTTACTGTATCCCTTGGACCTCCTTATTGACGATGAAACACAGAAATTGCATCGGAATTAAATTCAAAAGGCACAATGCCGACTTAAGTAAAAGAGGACTGACACTCTCACTCTCTATGATTTGAACCTCTCCTGTACGTCCAGTTTTAGATTCCGATGCTTCGCTTAAGGTTTACTGTATCCCTTGGACCATCTTATTGACGAAGATACACAGAAATTGCATCGGAATTAAATTCAAAAGGCACATTGCCGACTTAAGTACAAGAGGACTGACACTCAAACTTTCTATGATTTGAACCTCTCCTGTGATTCCAGTTTTAGATTCCGATGCTTCACTTCAGGTTTACTGTATCCCTTGGACCTTCTTATTGACGAAGAAACACAGAAATTGCATCCGAATTTAATACAAAAGGCACAATTCCGACTTAAGTACAAGAGGACTGACACTCTAACTTTCTATGATTTGAACCTCTCCTGTGAGTCCAGTTTTAGTCTCCGATGCTATACTTCTGGTTTACTGTAACCCTTGGACCTTCTTGTTGACGATGAAACGCAGAATTTGCATCCGAATTTAATACAAACGGCACAATGGCGACTAAAGTACAAGAGGACTGACACTCTCACTTTCTATGATTTGAAACTCTCCTGTGAGCCCAGTTTTAGATTCCGGTGCTTCACTTCAGGTTTACTGTATACCTTGCACCTTCTTATTGACGATGAAACACAGAAGTTGCATCGGAATTAAATTCAAAACGCATAATGGCGACTTAAGTACAAGAGCACTGACACTCAAACTTTCTATGATTTGAACCTCTCCTGTGGGTCCAGTTTTCGATTCCGATGCTTCACTTCAGGTTTACTATATCCCTTGGACCTTCTTATTGACGATGAAACACAGAGTTTGCATCCGAATTTAATACAAAAGGCACAATGCCGACTTAAGTACAAGAGGACTACCACTCTAACTTTCTATGATTTGAACCTCTCCTGTGAGTACAGTTTTAGATTCCGATACTTCACTTCAGGTTTACTGTATCCCTTGGACCTTCTTATTGACGATGAAACACAGAAATTGCATCGGAATTAAATTCAAAAGGCACAATGCCGACTTAAGTAAAAGAGGACTGACACTCTCACTCTCTATGATTTGAACCTCTCCTGTGAGTCCAGTTTTAGATTCCGATGCTTCGCTTAAGTAATTACTATTAAAAACAGTCTTGATCACAATTTATTTTGCAAGGTGACCGGTTTCGACCACTGCTGTGGTCATCTTCAGACCATAGAGTGGAAACCCCTTTCTGTTGGAGAATCACAACTTCGCTTAAGGTTTACTGTATCCCTTGGACCATCTTATTGACGAAGATACACAGAAATTCCATCGGAATTAAATTCAAAAGGCACATTGCCGACTTAAGTACAAGAGCACTGACACTCAAACTTTCTATGATTTGAACCTCTCCTGTGATTCCAGTTTTAGATTCCGATGCTTCACTTCAGGTTTACTGTATCCCTTGGACCTTCTTATTGACGAAGAAACACAGAAATTGCATCCGAATTTAATACAAAAGGCACAATTCCGACTTAAGTACAAGAGGACTGACACTCAAACTTTCTATGATTTGAACCTCTCCTGTGATTCCAGTTTTAGATTCCGATGCTTCACTTCAGGTTTACTGTATCCCTTGGACCTTCTTATTGACGATGAAACACAGGGTTTGCATCCGAATCTAATACAAAAGGCACAATGCCGACTTAAGTGCAAGAGTACTGACACCCTCACTTTCTATGATTTGAACCTCTCCGGTCAGTCCAGTTTTAGATTCCGATGCTTCACTTCAGGTTTACTGTATCCCTAGTACCTTCATATTGACGATGAAACACAGAAATTGCATCGGAATTAAATTCAAAACGCACAATGCTGCTTAAGTAAAAGTGGACTAACACTCTCACTTTCTATGATTTGAACCTCTCCTTTGAGTCCAGTTTTAGATTCCGATGCTTAACTTCAGGTTTACTGGATCCCTTGGACCTTCTTATTGACGATGAAACACAGAAATTGCATCGGAATTAAATTCAAAAATCACAATGCCTTCTTAAGTACAAGAGGACTGACACTCTAAATTTCTATGATTTCCTGTATCCCTTGGACCTTCTTATTGATGATGAAACACAGAAATTGCACCCGAATGTAATACAAAAGGCACAATACCGACTTAAGTACAAGAGGAGTGCCACTATATCTATGATTTGAATCTCTCCTGTGAGTCCAGTTTTAGATTCCGATGCTTCACTTCAGGTTTACTGTACTCCTTGGACCATCTTATTGACGATGATACACAGAAATTGCATCGAAATTAAATTCAAAAGGCACAATGCCGACTTAAGTACAAGAGGACTGACACTCAAACTTTCTATGATTTGAACCTCTCCTATGATTCCAGATTTAGATTCCGATGCTTCACTTCAGGTTTACTGTATACCTTGTACCTTCTTATTGACGATGAAACACACAAGTTGCATGAGAATTAAATTGGAAAGGCACCACGTCGACTTAAGTACAAGAGCACTGACACTCTAACTTTCTATGATTTTAACCTCTCCTGTGAGTCCAGTTTTAGATTCCGATGCTTTACTTCAGGTTTACTATATCCCTTGGGCCTTCTTATAGACGATGAAACACAGAAATTGCATCCGAATTTAATACAAAAGGCACAATGGCTACTTACGTATAAGCGGACTGACACTCTCACTTTCTATGATTTGAACCTCTCCTGTGAGTCCAGTTTTAGATTCCGGTGCTTCACTTCAGGTTTACTGTATACCTTGCACCTTCTTATTGACGATGAAACACAGAAGTTGCATCGGAATTAAATTCAAAAGGCACAATGGCGACTTAAGTACAAGAGGACCGACACTCTCACTTTCTATGATTTGACCTATCCTGTGAGTCCAGTTTTAGATTCCGATGCTTCACTTCAGGTTTACTGTATACCTTGCACCTTCTTATTGACGATGAAACACAGAAATTGCATCCGAATTTAATACAAATGGCCCAATGCCGAATAAAGTACAAGAGGACCGACACTCTCACTTTCTATGATTGGAACATCTCCTGCGAGTCCAGTTTTAGATTCCGATGCTTCACTTCAGGTTTACTGTATCCCTTGGACCTTCTTATTGACGATGAAACACAGAAATTGCATCGGAATTAAATTCAAAAGGCACAATGCCGACTTAAGTACAAGAGCACAGACACTCAAACTTTCTATGATTTGAACCTCTCCTGTGGGTCCAGTTTTCGATTCCGATGCTTCACTTAAGGTTTACTATATCCCTTGGACCTTCTTAATTACGATGAAACACAGAGTTTGCATCCGAATTTAATACAAAAGGCACAATGCCGACTTAAGTACAAGAGGACTACCACTCTAACTTTCTATGATTTGAACCTCTCCTGTGAGTACAGTTTTAGATTCCGATACTTCACTTAAGGTTTACTGTATCCCTTGGACCTCCTTATTGACGATGAAACACAGAAATTGCATCGGAATTAAATTCAAAAGGCACAATGCCGACTTAAGTAAAAGAGGACTGACACTCTCACTCTCTATGATTTGAACCTCTCCTGTACGTCCAGTTTTAGATTCCGATGCTTCGCTTAAGGTTTACTGTATCCCTTGGACCATCTTATTGACGAAGATACACAGAAATTGCATCGGAATTAAATTCAAAAGGCACATTGCCGACTTAAGTACAAGAGGACTGACACTCAAACTTTCTATGATTTGAACCTCTCCTGTGATTCCAGTTTTAGATTCCGATGCTTCACTTCAGGTTTACTGTATCCCTTGGACCTTCTTATTGACGAAGAAACACAGAAATTGCATCCGAATTTAATACAAAAGGCACAATTCCGACTTAAGTACAAGAGGACTGACACTCTAACTTTCTATGATTTGAACCTCTCCTGTGAGTCCAGTTTTAGTCTCCGATGCTATACTTCTGGTTTACTGTAACCCTTGGACCTTCTTGTTGACGATGAAACGCAGAATTTGCATCCGAATTTAATACAAACGGCACAATGGCGACTAAAGTACAAGAGGACTGACACTCTCACTTTCTATGATTTGAAACTCTCCTGTGAGCCCAGTTTTAGATTCCGGTGCTTCACTTCAGGTTTACTGTATACCTTGCACCTTCTTATTGACGATGAAACACAGAAGTTGCATCGGAATTAAATTCAAAACGCATAATGGCGACTTAAGTACAAGAGCACTGACACTCAAACTTTCTATGATTTGAACCTCTCCTGTGGGTCCAGTTTTCGATTCCGATGCTTCACTTCAGGTTTACTATATCCCTTGGACCTTCTTATTGACGATGAAACACAGAGTTTGCATCCGAATTTAATACAAAAGGCACAATGCCGACTTAAGTACAAGAGGACTACCACTCTAACTTTCTATGATTTGAACCTCTCCTGTGAGTACAGTTTTAGATTCCGATACTTCACTTCAGGTTTACTGTATCCCTTGGACCTTCTTATTGACGATGAAACACAGAAATTGCATCGGAATTAAATTCAAAAGGCACAATGCCGACTTAAGTAAAAGAGGACTGACACTCTCACTCTCTATGATTTGAACCTCTCCTGTGAGTCCAGTTTTAGATTCCGATGCTTCGCTTAAGTAATTACTATTAAAAACAGTCTTGATCACAATTTATTTTGCAAGGTGACCGGTTTCGACCACTGCTGTGGTCATCTTCAGACCATAGAGTGGAAACCCCTTTCTGTTGGAGAATCACAACTTCGCTTAAGGTTTACTGTATCCCTTGGACCATCTTATTGACGAAGATACACAGAAATTCCATCGGAATTAAATTCAAAAGGCACATTGCCGACTTAAGTACAAGAGCACTGACACTCAAACTTTCTATGATTTGAACCTCTCCTGTGATTCCAGTTTTAGATTCCGATGCTTCACTTCAGGTTTACTGTATCCCTTGGACCTTCTTATTGACGAAGAAACACAGAAATTGCATCCGAATTTAATACAAAAGGCACAATTCCGACTTAAGTACAAGAGGACTGACACTCAAACTTTCTATGATTTGAACCTCTCCTGTGATTCCAGTTTTAGATTCCGATGCTTCACTTCAGGTTTACTGTATCCCTTGGACCTTCTTATTGACGATGAAACACAGGGTTTGCATCCGAATCTAATACAAAAGGCACAATGCCGACTTAAGTGCAAGAGTACTGACACCCTCACTTTCTATGATTTGAACCTCTCCGGTCAGTCCAGTTTTAGATTCCGATGCTTCACTTCAGGTTTACTGTATCCCTAGTACCTTCATATTGACGATGAAACACAGAAATTGCATCGGAATTAAATTCAAAACGCACAATGCTGCTTAAGTAAAAGTGGACTAACACTCTCACTTTCTATGATTTGAACCTCTCCTTTGAGTCCAGTTTTAGATTCCGATGCTTAACTTCAGGTTTACTGGATCCCTTGGACCTTCTTATTGACGATGAAACACAGAAATTGCATCGGAATTAAATTCAAAAATCACAATGCCTTCTTAAGTACAAGAGGACTGACACTCTAAATTTCTATGATTTCCTGTATCCCTTGGACCTTCTTATTGATGATGAAACACAGAAATTGCACCCGAATGTAATACAAAAGGCACAATACCGACTTAAGTACAAGAGGAGTGCCACTATATCTATGATTTGAATCTCTCCTGTGAGTCCAGTTTTAGATTCCGATGCTTCACTTCAGGTTTACTGTACTCCTTGGACCATCTTATTGACGATGATACACAGAAATTGCATCGAAATTAAATTCAAAAGGCACAATGCCGACTTAAGTACAAGAGGACTGACACTCAAACTTTCTATGATTTGAACCTCTCCTATGATTCCAGATTTAGATTCCGATGCTTCACTTCAGGTTTACTGTATACCTTGTACCTTCTTATTGACGATGAAACACACAAGTTGCATGAGAATTAAATTGGAAAGGCACCACGTCGACTTAAGTACAAGAGCACTGACACTCTAACTTTCTATGATTTTAACCTCTCCTGTGAGTCCAGTTTTAGATTCCGATGCTTTACTTCAGGTTTACTATATCCCTTGGGCCTTCTTATAGACGATGAAACACAGAAATTGCATCCGAATTTAATACAAAAGGCACAATGGCTACTTACGTATAAGCGGACTGACACTCTCACTTTCTATGATTTGAACCTCTCCTGTGAGTCCAGTTTTAGATTCCGATGCTTCACTTCAGGTTTACTGTATACCTTGCACCTTCTTATTGACGATGAAACACAGAAATTGCATCCGAATTTAATAGAAATGGCCCAATGCCGAATAAAGTACAAGAGGACCGACACTCTCACTTTCTATGATTGGAACATCTCCTGCGAGTCCAGTTTAAGATTCCGATGCTTCACTTCAGGTTTGCTGTATCCCTTGGACCTTCTTATTGACGATGAAACACAGAAATTGCATCGGAATTATATTCAAAAGGCACAATGCCGACAAAGTACCAGAGCACTGACACTCAAACTTTCTATGACTTGAACCTCTCCTGTGGGTCCAGTTTTCGATTCCGATGCTTCACTTAAGGTTTACTATATCCCTTGGACCTTCTTATTGACGATGAAACACAGAGTTTGCATCCGAATTTAATACAAAAGGCACAATGCCGACTTAAGTACAAGAGGACTACCACTCTAACTTTCTATGATTTGAACCTCTCCTGTGAGTACAGTTTAAGATTCCGATACTCCACTTAAGGTTTACTGTATCCCTTGGACCTTCTTATTGACGATGAAACACAGAAATTGCATCGGAATTAAATTCAAAAGGCACAATGCCGACTTAAGTAAAAGAGGACTGACACTCTCACTCTCTATGATTTGAACCTCTCCTGTAAGTCCAGTTTTAGATTCCGATGCTTCGCTTAAGGTTTACTGTATCCCTTGGACCATCTTATTGACGAAGATACACAGAAATTGCATCGGAATTAAATTCAAAAGGCACATTGCCGACTTAAGTACAAGAGGACTGACACTCAAACTTTCTATGATTTGAACCTCTCCTGTGATTCCAGTTTTTGATTCCGATGCTTCACTTAAGGTTTACTGTTTCCCTTGGACCTTCTTATTGACGAAGAAACACAGAAATTGCATCCGAATTTAATACAAAAGGCACAATTCCGACTTAAGTACAAGAGGACTGACACTCTAACTTTCTATGATTTGACCTCTCCTGTGAGTCCAGTTTTAGATTCCGATGCTTGACTTCAGGTTTACTGTATACCTTGTACCTTCTTATTGACGATGAAACACAGAAGTTGCATGAGAATTAAATTGGAAAGGCACCACGTCGACTTAAGTACAAGAGCACTGACACTCTAACTTTCTATGATTTTAACCTCTCCTGTGAGTCCAGTTTTAGATTCCGATGCTTTACTTCAGGTTTACTATATCCCTTGGGCCTTCTTATAGACGATGAAACACAGAAATTGCATCCGAATTTAATACAAAAGGCACAATGGCTACTTACGTACAAGAGGACTGACACTCTCACTTTCTATGTTTTGAACCTCTCCTGTGAGTCCCGTTTTAGATTCCGATGCTTCACTTCAGGTTTACTGTATACCTTGCACCTTCTTATTGACGATGAAACACAGAAAATGCATCCGAATTTAATAGAAATGGCCCAATGCCGAATAAAGTACAAGAGGATCGACACTCTCACTTTCTATGATTGGAACATCTCCTGCGAGTCCAGTTTTAGATTCCGATGCTTCACTTCAGGTTTGCTGTATCCCTTGGACCATCTTATTGACGATGAAACACAGAAATTGCATCGGAATTAAATTCAAAAGGCACAATGCCGACTTAAGTGCAAGGGCACTGACACTCAAACATTCTATGATTTGAACCTCTCCTGTGGGTCCAGTTTTCGATTCCGATGCTTCACTTCAGGTTTACTATATCCCTTGGACCTTCTTATTGACGATGAAACACAGAGTTTGCATCCGAATTTAATACAAAAGGCACAATGCCGACTTAAGTACAAGAGGACTACCACTCTAATTTTCTATGATTTGAACCTCTCCTGTGAGTACAGTTTTAGATTCCGATACTTCACTTCAGGTTTACTGTATCCCTTGGACCATCTTATTGACGATGAAACACAGAAATTGCATCGGAATTAAATTCAAAAGGCACAATGCCGACTTAAGTAAAAGAGGACTGACACTCTCACTCTCTATGATTTGAACCTCTCCTGTGAGTCCAGTTTTAGATTCCGATGCTTCGCTTAAGGTTAACTGTATCCCTTGGACCATCTTATTTACGAAGATACACAGAAATTCCATCGGAATTAAATTCAAAAGGCACATTGCCGACTTAACTACAAGAGCACTGACACTCAAACTTTCTATGATTTGAACCTCTCCTGTGATTCCAGTTTTAGATTCCGATGCTTCACTTCAGGTTTACTGTATCCCTTGGACCTTCTTATTGACGAAGAAACACAGAAATTGCATCCGAATTTAATACAAAAGGCACAATTCCGACTTAAGTACACGAAGACTGACACTCAAACTTTCTATGATATGAACCTCTCCTGTTATTCCAGTTTTAGATTCCGATGCTTCACTTCAGGTTTACTGTATCCCTTGGACCTTCTTATTGACGATGAAACACAGGGTTTGCATCCGAATCTAATACAAAAGGCACAATGCCGACTTAAGTGCAAGAGGACTGACACCCTCACTTTCTATGATTTGAACCTCTCCGGTCAGTCCAGTTTTAGATTCCGATGCTTCACTTAAGGTTTACTGTATCCCTAGTACCTTCATATTGACGATGAAACACAGAAATTGCATCGGAATTAAATTCAAAATGCACAATGCTGCTTAAGTAAAAGTGGACTAACACTCTCACTTTCTATGATTTGAACCTCTCCTTTGAGTCCAGTTTTAGATTCCGATGCTTAACTTCAGGTTTACTGTATCCCTTGGACCTTCTTATTGACGATGAAACACAGAAATTGCATCGGAATTAAATTCAAAAATCACAATGCCTTCTTAAGTACAAGAGGACTGACACTCTAAATTTCTATGATTTGCTGTATCCCTTGGACCTTCTTATTGACGATGAAACACAGAAATTGCACCCGAATGTAATACAAAAGGCACAATACCGACTTAAGTACAAGAGGAGTGCCACTATATCTATGATTTTAATCTCTCCTGTGAGTCCAGTTTTAGATTCCGATGCTTCACTTCAGGTTTACTGTACTCCCTGGACCATCTTATTGACGAAGATACACAGAAATTGCATCGAAATTAAATTCAAAAATCACAATGCCGACTTAAGTACAAGAGGACTGACACTCAAACTTTCTATGATTTGAACCTCTCCTGTGATTCCAGATTTAGATTCCGATGCTTCACTTCAGGTTTACTGTATCCCTTGGACCTTCTTATTGACGATGAAACACAGAGTTTGCATCCGAATTTAATACAAAAGGCTCAATTCCGACTTAAGTACAAGAGGACTGACACTCTAACTTTCTATGATTTGAACCAGTCCTGTGAGTCCAGTTTTAGATTCCGATGCTATACTTTAGGTTTACTGTATCCCTTGGACCTTCTTATTGACGATGAAACACAGAAATCGCATCCGAATTTAATACAAACGGCACAATGGCGACTAAAGTACAAGAAGACTGACACTCTCACTTTCTATGATTTGAAACTCTCCTGTCAGCCCAGTTTTAGATTCCGGTGCTTCACTTCAGGTTTACTGTATACCTTGCACCTTCTTATTGACGATGAAACACAGAAGTTGCATCGGAATTAAATTCAAAAGGCACCACGCCGACTTAAGTACAAGAGGACTGACACCCTAATTTTCTACGTTTTGAACCTCTCCTGTGAGTCCATTTTTAGATTCCGATGCTTCACTGCAGGTTTACTGTATCCCTTGGACCTTCTTACTGACGATGAAACACAGAGTTTGCTTCCTAATTTAATACAAAAGGCACTATGCTGACTTACGTGCAAGAGGACTGACACTCTGACATTCTATGATTTGAACCTCTCCTGTGAGTCTAGTTTTAGATTCCGATGCTTCACTTCAGGTTTATTGTATCCCTTGGACCTTCTTAATGACGATGAAACACAGAAATTGCATCCGAATTTAATAAAAAAGGCACAATGGCGACTTAAGTACAAGAGGACCGACACTCTCACTTTCTATGATTTGAACCTCTCCTGCAAGTCCAGTTTTAGATTCCGATGCTTCACTTCAGGTTTACTGTATACCTTGCACCTTCTTATTGACGATGAAACACAGAAGTTGCATGGGAATTAAATTGGAAAGGCACCACGCCGACTTAAGTACAAGAGGACTGACACTCTAACTTTCTATGATTTTAACCTCTCCTGTGAGTCCAGTTTTAGATTCCGATGCTTCACTTCAGGTTTACTGTATCCCTTGGACCTTCTAATTGACGATGAAACACAGGGTTTGCATCCGAATCTAATACAAAAGGCACAATGCCGACTTAAGTGCAAGAGGACTGACACCCTCACTTTCTATGATTTGAACCTCTCCTGTCAGTCCAGTTTTAGATTCCGATGCTTCACTTCAGGTTTACTGTATCCCTTGGACCTTCCTATTGACTATGAATCACAGGAATTGCATCCGAAAATAATACAAATGGCACAATGCCGACTTAAGTAAAAGAGGACTGACACTCTCACTCTCTATGATTTGAACCTCTCCTGTAAGTCCAGTTTTAGATTCCGATGCTTCGCTTAAGGTTTACTGTATCCCTTGGGCCATCTTAATGACGAAGATACACAGAAATTGCATCGGAATTAAATTCAAAAGGCACAATGCCGACTTAAAAGCAAGAGGACTGACACTCAAACTTTCTATGATTTGAACCTCTCCTGTGATTCCAGTTTTAGATTCCGATGCTTCACTTCAGGTTTACTGTATCCCTTGGACCTTCTTATTGACGATGAAACACAGAAATTGCATCCGAATTTAATATAAACGGCACAATGGCGACTAAAGTACAAGAGGACTGACACTCTTACTCTCTATGATTCGAACCTCTCCTGTGAGGTCAGTTTTAGATTCGGATGCTTCACTTCAGGTAACTGTATCCCTTGGACCTTCTTATTGATGAAAAAACACAGAAATTGTATCCGTATTTAATACAAATGGCACAATACCGACTTAAGTACAAGAGGATTGACACTCTAACTTTCTATGATTTGAACCTCTCCTGTGAGTCCAGTTTTAGATTCCAATGTTTCACTTCAGGTTTACTGTATTCCTTGGACCTTCCTATTGACTATGAATCACAGGAATTGCATCCGAAATTGATACAAATGGAACAATGCCGACTTAAGTACAAGAGGTCTGACACTCTCACTTTCTATGATTTGAACCTCTCCTGTCAGTCCAGTTTTAGATTCTGATGCTATACTTCAGGTTTACTGTATCCCTTGGACCTTCTTAATGAAGATGAAACACAGAAATTGCATCCGAATTTAATAAAAAAGGCACAATGGCGACTTAAGTACAAGAGGACCGACACTCTCACTGTCTATGATTTGAACCTCTCCTGTGAGTCCAGTTTTAGATTCCGATGCTTCACTTCAGGTTTACTGTATACCTTGCACCTTCTTATTGACGATGAAACACAGAAGTTGCATGGGAATTAAATTGGAAAGGCACCACGCCGACTTAAGTACAAGAGGACTGACACTCTAACTTTCTATGATTTTAACCTCTCCTGTGAGTCCAGTTTTAGATTCCGATGCTTCACTTCAGGTTTACTGTATCCCTTGGACCTTCAAATTGACGATGAAACACAGGGTTTGCATCCGAATCTAATACAAAAGGCACAATGCCGACTTAAGTGCAAGAGGACTGACACCCTCAGATTCTATGATTTGAACCTCTCCTGTCAGTCCAGGTTTAGATTCCGATGCTTCACTTCAGGTTTACTGTATCCCTTGGACCTTCCTATTGACTATGAATCACAGGAATTGCATCCGAAATTAATACAAATGGCACAATGCCGACTTAAGTAAAAGAGGACTGACACTCTCACTGTCTATGATTTGAACCTCTCCTGTAAGTCCAGTTTTAGATTCCGATGCTTCGCTTAAGGTTTACTGTATCCCTTGGGCCATCTTAATGACGAAGATACACAGAAATTGCATCGGAATTAAATTCAAAAGGCACAATGCCGACTTAAGTACAAGAGGACTGACACTCAAACTTTCTATGATTTGAACCTCTCCTGTGATTCCAGTTTTAGATTCCGATGCTTCACTTCAGGTTTACTGTATCCCTTGGACCTTCTTATTGACGACGAAACACAGAAATTGCATCCGAATTTAATACAAACGGCACAATGGCGACTAAAGTACAAGAGGACTGACACTCTCACTTTCTATGATTTGAAACTCTACTGTGAGCCCAGTTTTAGATTCTGGTGCTTCACTTCATGTTTACTGTATACCTTGCACCTTCTTATTGACGATGAAACACAGAAGTTGCATCGGAATTAAATTCAAAAGGCACCACGACGACTTAAGTACAAGAGGACTGACACTCAAACTTTCTATGATTTGAACCTCTCCTGTGATTCCAGATTTAGATTCCGATGCTTCACTTCAGGTTTACTGTATCCCTTGGACCTTCTTATTGACGATGAAACACAGAGTTTGCATCCGAATTAAATACAAAAGGCTCAATTCCGACTTAAGTACAAGAGGACTGACACTCTAACTTTCTATGATTTGAACCAGTCCTGTGAGTAGAGTTTTAGATTCCGATGCTATACTTTAGGTTTACTGTATCCCTTGGACCTTCTTATTGACGATGAAACACAGAAATCGCATCCGAATTTAATACAAACGGCACAATGGCGACTAAAGTACAAGAGGACTGACACTCTCACTTTCTATGATTTGAAACTCTCCTGTCAGCCCAGTTTTAGATTCCGGTGCTTCACTTCAGGTTTACTGTATACCTTGCACCTTCTTATTGACGATGAAACACAGAAGTTGCATCGGAATTAAATTCAAAAGGCACCACGCCGACTTAAGTACAAGAGGACTGACACCCTAATTTTCTACGTTTTGAACCTCTCCTGTGAGTCCATTTTTAGATTCCGATGCTTCACTGCAGGTTTACTGTATCCCTTGGACCTTCTTACTGACGATGAAACACAGAGTTTGCTTCCTAATTTAATACAAAAGGCACTATGCTGACTTACGTGCAAGAGGACTGACACTCTGACATTCTATGATTTGAACCTCTCCTGTGAGTCTTGTTTTAGATTCCGATGCTTCACTTCAGGTTTATTGTATCCCTTGGACCTTCTTAATGACGATGAAACACAGAAATTGCATCCGAATTTAATAAAAAAGGCACAATGGCGACTTAAGTACAAGAGGACCGACACTCTCACTTTCTATGATTTGAACCTCTCCTGCAAGTCCAGTTTTAGATTCCGATGCTTCACTTCAGGTTTACTGTATACCTTGCACCTTCTTATTGACGATGAAACACAGAAGTTGCATGGGAAATAAATTGGAAAGGCACCACGCCGACTTAAGTACAAGAGGACTGACACTCTAACTTTCTATGATTTTAACCTCTCCTGTGAGTCCAGTTTTAGATTCCGATGCTTCACTTCAGGTTTACTGTATCCCTTGGACCTTCTAATTGACGATGAAACACAGGGTTTGCATCCGAATCTAATACAAAAGGCACAATGCCGACTTAAGTGCAAGAGGACTGACACCCTCACTTTCTATGATTTGAACCTCTCCTGTCAGTCCAGTTTTAGATTCCGATGCTTCACTTCAGGTTTACTGTATCCCTTGGACCTTCCTATTGACTATGAATCACAGGAATTGCATCCGAAAATAATACAAATGGCACAATGCCGACTTAAGTAAAAGAGGACTGACACTCTCACTCTCTATGATTTGAACCTCTCCTGTAAGTCCAGTTTTAGATTCCGATGCTTCGCTTAAGGTTTACTGTATCCCTTGGGCCATCTTAATGACGAAGATACACAGAAATTGCATCGGAATTAAATTCAAAAGGCACAATGCCGACTTAAAAACAAGAGGACTGACACTCAAACTTTCTATGATTTGAACCTCTCCTGTGATTCCAGTTTTAGATTCCGATGCTTCACTTCAGGTTTACTGTATCCCTTGGACCTTCTTATTGACGATGAAACACAGAAATTGCATCCGAATTTAATATAAACGGCACAATGGCGACTAAAGTACAAGAGGACTGACACTCTTACTCTCTATGATTCGAACCTCTCCTGTGAGGTCAGTTTTAGATTCGGATGCTTCACTTCAGGTAACTGTATCCCTTGGACCTTCTTATTGATGCAAAAACACAGAAATTGTATCCGTATTTAATACAAATGGCACAATACCGACTTAAGTACAAGAGGATTGACCCTCTAACTTTCTATGATTTGAACCTCTCCTGTGAGTCCAGTTTTAGATTCCAATGTTTCACTTCAGGTTTACTGTATTCCTTGGACCTTCCTATTGACTATGAATCACAGGAATTGCATCCGAAATTGATACAAATGGAACAATGCCGACTTAAGTACAAGAGGTCTGACACTCTCACTTTCTATGATTTGAACCTCTCCTGTCAGTCCAGTTTTAGATTCTGATGCTATACTTCAGGTTTACTGTATCCCTTGGACCTTCTTAATGAAGATGAAACACAGAAATTGCATCCGAATTTAATAAAAAAGGCACAATGGCGACTTAAGTACAAGAGGACCGACACTCTCACTGTCTATGATTTGAACCTCTCCAGTGAGTCCAGTTTTAGATTCCGATGCTTCACTTCAGGTTTACTGTATACCTTGCACCTTCTTATTGACGATGAAACACAGAAGTTGCATGGGAATTAAATTGGAAAGGCACCACGCCGACTTAAGTACAAGAGGACTGACACTCTAACTTACTATGATTTTAACCTCTCCTGTGAGTCCAGTTTTAGATTCCGATGCTTCACTTCAGGTTTACAGTATCCCTTGGACCTTCAAATTGACGATGAAACACAGGGTTTGCATCCGAATCTAATACAAAAGGCACAATGCCGACTTAAGTGCAAGAGGACTGACACCCTCAGATTCTATGATTTGAACCTCTCCTGTCAGTCCAGTTTTAGATTCCGATGCTTCACTTCAGGTTTACTGTATCCCTTGGACCTTACTATTGACTATGAATCACAGGAATTGCATCCGAAATTAATACAAATGGCACAATGCCGACTTAAGTAAAAGAGGACTGACACTCTCACTGTCTATGATTTGAACCTCTCCTGTAAGTCCAGTTTTAGATTCCGATGCTTCGCTTAAGGTTTACTGTATCCCTTGGGCCATCTTAATGACGAAGATACACAGAAATTGCATCGGAATTAAATTCAAAAGGCACAATGCCGACTTAAGTACAAGAGGACTGACACTCAAACTTTCTATGATTTGAACCTCTCCTGTGATTCCAGTTTTAGATTCCGATGCTTCACTTCAGGTTTACTGTATCCCTTGGACCTTCTTATTGACGACGAAACACAGAAATTGCATCCGAATTTAATACAAACGGCACAATGGCGACTAAAGTACAAGAGGACTGACACTCTCACTTTCTATGATTTGAAACTCTACTGTGAGCCCAGTTTTAGATTCTGGTGCTTCACTTCATGTTTACTGTATACCTTGCACCTTCTTATTGACGATGAAACACAGAAGTTGCATCGGAATTAAATTCAAAAGGCACCACGACGACTTAAGTACAAGAGGACTGACACTCTAACTTTCTATGATTTGAACCTCTTCTGTGAGTCCAGTTTTAGATTCCGATGCTTTACTTCAGGTTTACTGTTTCCCTTGGACCTTCTTATTGACGATGAAACACAGGGTTTGCATCCGAATCTAATACAAAAGGCACAATGCCGACTTAAGTGCAAGAGGACTGACACCCTCACTTTCTATGATTTGAACCTCTCCGGTCAGTCCAGTTTTAGATTCCGATGCTTCACTTAAGGTTTACTGTATCCCTAGTACCTTCATATTGACGATGAAACACAGAAATTGCATCGGAATTAAATTCAAAACGCACAATGCTGCTTAAGTAAAAGTGGACTAACACTCTCACTTTCTATGATTTGAACCTCTCCTTTGAGTCCAGTTTTAGATTCCGATGCTTAACTTCAGGTTTACTGTATCCCTTGGACCTTCTTATTGACGATGAAACACAGAAATTGCATCGGAATTAAATTCAAAAATCACAATGCCTTCTTAAGTACAAGAGGACTGACACTCTAAATTTCTATGATTTGCTGTATCCCTTGGACCTTCTTATTGACGATGAAACACAGAAATTGCACCCGAATGTAATACAAAAGGCACAATACCGACTTAAGTACAAGAGGAGTGCCACTATATCTATGATTTGAATCTCTCCTGTGAGTCCAGTTTTAGATTCCGATGCTTCACTTCAGGTTTACTGTACTCCTTGGACCATCTTATTGACGATGATACACAGAAATTGCATCGAAATTAAATTCAAAAATCACAATGCCGACTTAAGTACAAGAGGACTGACACTCAAACTTTCTATGATTTGAACCTCTCCTGTGATTCCAGATTTAGATTCCGATGCTTCACTTCAGGTTTACTGTATCCCTTGGACCTTCTTATTGACGATGAAACACAGAGTTTGCATCCGAATTTAATACAAAAGGCTCAATTCCGACTTAAGTACAAGAGGACTGACACTGTAACTTTCTATGATTTGAACCAGTCCTGTGAGTAGAGTTTTAGATTCCGATGCTATACTTTAGGTTTACTGTATCCCTTGGACCTTCTTATTGACGATGAAACACAGAAATCGCATCCGAATTTAATACAAACGGCACAATGGCGACTAAAGTACAAGAGGACTGACACTCTCACTTTCTATGATTTGAAACTCTCCTGTCAGCCCAGTTTTAGATTCCGGTGCTTCACTTCATGTTTACTGTATACCTTGCACCTTCTTATTGACGATGAAACACAGAAGTTGCATCGGAATTAAATTCAAAAGGCACCACGCCGACTTAAGTACAAGAGGACTGACACCCTAATTTTCTACGTTTTGAACCTCTCCTGTGAGTCCATTTTTAGATTCCGATGCTTCACTGCAGGTTTACTGTATCCCTTGGACCTTCTTACTGACGATGAAACACAGAGTTTGCTTCCTAATTTAATACAAAAGGCACTATGCTGACTTACGTGCAAGAGGACTGACACTCTGACATTCTATGATTTGAACCTCTCCTGTGAGTCTAGTTTTAGATTCCGATGCTTCACTTCAGGTTTACTGTATCCCTTGGGCCATCTTAATGACGAAGATACACAGAAATTGCATCGGAATTAAATTCAAAAGGCACAATGCCGACTTAAGTACAAGAGGACTGACACTCTAACTTTCTATGATTTGAACCTCTTCTGTGAGTCCAGTTTTAGATTCCGATGCTTTACTTCAGGTTTACTGTATCCCTTGGACCTTCTTATTGACGATGAATCACAGAAATTGCACCCGAATTTAATACAAAAGGCACAATGGCGACTTAAGTACAAGAGGACTGACACTCTCACTATCTATGATTTGAACCTCTCCTGTGAGTCCAGTTTTAGATTCCGATGATTCACTTCAGGTTTACTGTATACCTTGCACCTTCTTATTGACGATGAAACACAGAAATTGCATCCGAATTTAATAGAAATGGCCCAATGCCGAATTAAAAACAAGAGGACGGACACTCTCAATTTCTATGATTTGAACCTCTCCTGTGAGTCCAAATTCAGATTCCGATGCTTCACTTCAGGTTTACTGTATACCTTGCACCTTCTTATTGACGATGAAACACAGAAATTGCATCGGAATTAAGTTCAAAATGCACAATGCCGACTTAAGTACAAGAGGACTGACACTCTCACTTTCTATGATTTGAAACTCTCCTGTGAGCCCAGTTTTAGATTCCGGTGCTTCACTTCAGGTTTACATTATACCTTGCACCTTCTTATTGACGATGAAACACAGAAGATGCATCGAAATTAAATTCAAAAGGCACCACGAGGACTTAAGTTCAAGAGGACTGACAGTCTAACTTTCTATGTTTTGAACCTCACCTGTGAGTCCATTTTTAGAATCCGATGCTTCACTTCAGGTTTACTGTATCCCTTGGACCGTCTTATTGACGATGAAACACAGAAATTGCATCCGAATTTAATACAAAAATCACAATGGCGACTTAAGTGCAAGAGGACTGTCACTCTCACTCTCTATGATTTGAACTTCTCCTGTGAGTCCAGTTTTAGATTCCGATGCTTCACTTCAGGTTTACTGTATGCCTTGGACCTTTTTATTGACGATGAAACACAGAAATTGCATCCGAATTTAATACACACTTCACAGTGGCGACTAAAGTACAAGAGGACTGACACTCTCACTTTCCATGATTTGAAACTCTGCTGTGAGCCCAGTTTTAGATTCCGGTGCTTCACTTCAGGTTTACTGTATACGTTGCACCTTCTTATTGACGATGAAACACAGAAGTTGCATCGGAATTAAATTCAAAAGGCACCACGCCGACTTAAGTACAAGAGGACTGACACTCTAACCTTCTATGTTTTGAACCTCTCCTATGAGTCCATTTTTAGATTCCGATGCTTCACTTCAGGTTTACTGTATCCCTTGGACAGTCTTATTGACGATAAAACACAGAAATTGCATCCGAATTTAATACAAAAACCGCAATGGCGACTTAAGTGCAAGAGGACTGACACTCTCACTCTCTATGATTTGAACCTCTCCTGTGAGTCCAGTTTTAGATTCCGATGCTTCACTTCTGGTTTACTGTATGCCTTGGACCTTTTTATTGACGATGAAACACAGAAAATGCATCCGAATTTAATCCATAAGGCACAATACCGACTTAAAAACAAGAGGAGTGACACTCTAACTTTCTATGATTTGAACCTCTCCTGTGAGTCCAGTTTTAGATTCCGATGCTCTACTTCAGGTTTACTGTATCCCTTGGACCTTCTTATTGACGATGAAACACAGAAATTGCATCCGAATTTAATACAAAAGGCAGAATGGCGACTTAAGTACAAGAGGACTGACACTCTCACTTTCTATGATTTGAACCTCTCCTGTGAGTCCAGTTTTAGATTCCAATGTTTCACTTCAGGTTTACTGTATCCCTTGGACCTTCTTAATGACGATGAAACACAGAAATTGCATCCGAATTTAATAAAACAGGCACAGTGGTGACTTAAGTACAAGAGGACCGACACTCTCACTTTCTATGATATGAACCTCTCCTGTGAGTCCAGTTTAAGATTCCGATGCTTCACTTCAGGTTTACTGTATACCTTGCACCTTCTTATTGACGATGAAACACAGAAGTTGCATGGGAATTAAATTGGAAAGGCACCACGCCGACTTAAGTACAAGAGGACCGACACTCTAACTTTCTATGATTTTAACCTCTCCTGTGAGTCCAGTTTTAGACTCCGATGCTTCACTTCAGGTTTACTGTATCCCTTGGACCTTCAAATTGACGATGAAACACAGGGTTTGCATCCGAATCTAATACAAAAGGCACAATGCCGACTTAAGTGCAAGAGGACTGACACTCTCATTCTCTATGATTTGAACCTCTCCTGTGAGTCCAGTTTTAGATTCCGATGCTTCACTTCAGGTTTACTGTATGCCTTGGACCTTTTTATTGACGATGAAACACAGAAAATGCATCCAAATTTAATCCAAAAGGCACAATACCGACTTAAGTACAAGAGGAGTGACACTCTAACTTTCTATGATTTGAACCGCTTCTGTGAGTCCAGTTTTAGATTCCGATGCTTTACATCAGGTTTACTGTATCCCTTGGACCTTCTTATTGACGATGAAACACAGAAATTGCATCCGAATTTAATACAAAAGGCACACTGGCGACTTAAGTACAAGAGGACTGACACTCTCACTTTCTATGATTTGAACCTCTCCTGTGAGTCCAGTTTTAAATTCCGATGCTTCACTTCAGGTTTACTGTATACCTTGCACCTTCTTATTGACGATGAAACACAGAAATTGCATCCGAATTTAATAGAAATGGCCCAATGCCGAATTAAGTACAAGAGGACCGACACTCTCACTTTCTATGATTTGAACATCTCCTGCGAGTCCAGTTTTAGATTCCGATGCTTCACTTCAGGTTTGCTGTATCCCTTGGACCTTCTTATTGACGATGAAACACAGAATTTGCATCGGAATTAAATTCAAAAGGCACAATGCCGACTTAAGTACAAGAGCACTGACACTCGAACTTTCTATGATTTGAACCTCTCCTGTGGGTCCAGTTTTCGATTCCGATGCTTCACTTCAGGTTTACTGTATCCCTTGGACCTTCTTATTGACGATGAAACACAGAGTTTGCATCCGAATTTAATACAAAAGGCACAATGCCGACTTAAGTACAAGAGGACTACCACTCTAACTTTCTATGATTTGAACCTCTCCTGTGAGTACAGTTTTAGATTCCGATACTTCACTTCAGGTTTACTGTACCCCTTGGACCTTCTTATTGTCGATGAAACACAGAAATTGCATCGGAATTAATTTCAAAAGGCACAATGCCGGCTTAAGTAAAAGAGGACTGACACTCTTACTCTCTATGATTTGAACCTCTCCTGTGAGTCCAGTTTTAGATTCCGATGCTTCGCTTCAGGTTTACTGTATCTCTTGGACCTTCTTATTGAAGAAGAAACACAGACATTGCATCCGAATTTAATACAAACGCACAATGGCGACTAAAGTACAAGAGGACTGACACTCTCACTTTCCATGATTTGAAACTCTGCTGTGAGCCCAGTTTTAGATTCCGGTGCTTCACTTCAGGTTTACTGTATACGTTGCACCTTCTTATTGACGATGAAACACAGAAGTTGCATCGGAATTAAATTCAAAAGGCACCACGCCGACTTAAGTACAAGAGGACTGACACTCTAACCTTCTATGTTTTGAACCTCTCCTATGAGTCCATTTTTAGATTCCGATGCTTCACTTCTGGTTTACTGTATCCCTTGGACAGTCTTATTGACGATGAAACACAGAAATTGCATCCGAATTTAATACAAAAATCGCAATGGCGACTTAAGTGCAAGAGGACTGACACTCTCACTCTCTATGATTTGAACCTCTCCTGTGAGTCCAGTTTTAGATTCCAATGTTTCACTTCAGGTTTACTGTATCCCTTGGACCTTCTTAATGACGATGAAACACAGAAAATGCATCCGAATTTAATCCAAAAGGCACAATACCGACTTAAGTACAAGAGGAGTGACACTCTAACTTTCTATGATTTGAAACTCTCCTGTGAGTCCAGTTTTAGATTCCGATGCTCTACTTCAGGTTTACTGTATCCCTTGGACCTTCTTATTGACGATGAAACACAGAAATTGCATCCGAATTTAATACAAAAGGCAGAATGGCGACTTAAGTACAAGAGGACTGACACTCTCACTTTCTATGATTTGAACCTCTCCTGTGAGTCCAGTTTTAGATTCCAATGTTTCACTTCAGGTTTACTGTATCCCTTGGACCTTCTTAATGACGATGAAACACAGAAATTGCATCCGAATTTAATAAAAAAGGCACAATGGCGACTTAAGTACAAGAGGACCGACACTCACACTTTCTATGATATGAACCTCTCCTGTGAGTCCAGTTTTAGATTCCGATGCTTCACTTCAGGTTTACTGTACACCTTGCACCTTCTTATTGACGATGAAACACAGAAGTTGCATGGGAATTAAATTGGAAAGGCACCACGCCGACTTAAGTACAAGAGGACTGACACTCTAACTTTCTATGATTTTAACCTCTCCTGTGAGTCCAGTTTTAGATTCCGATGCTTCACTTCAGGTTTACTGTATCCCTTGGACCGTCAAATGGACGATGAAACACAGGGTTTGCATCCGAATCTAATACAAAAGGCACAATGCCGACTTAAGTGCAAGAGGACTGACACCCTCACTTTCTATGATTTGAACCTCTCCTGTCAGTCCAGTTTTAGATTCCGATGCTTCACTTCAGGTTTACTGTATCCCTTGGACCTTCCTATTGACTATGAATCACAGGAATTGCATCCGAAATTAATACAAATGGCACAATGCCGACTTAAGTAAAAGAGGACTGACACTCTCACTCTCTATGATTTGAACCTCTCCTGTAAGTCCAGTTTTAGATTCCGATGCTTCGCTTAAGGTTTACTGTATCCCTTGGGCCATCTTAATGACGAAGATACACAGAAATTGCATCGGAATTAAATTCAAACGGCACAATGCCGACTTAAGTACAAGAGGACTGACACTCAAACTTTCTATGATTTGAACCTCTCCTGTGATTCCAGTTTTAGATTCCGATGCTTCACTTCAGGTTTACTGTATCCCTTGGACCTTCTTATTGACGACGAAACACAGAAATTGCATCCGAATTTAATACAAACGGCACAATGGCGACTAAAGTACAAGAGGACTGACACTCTCACTTTCTATGATTTGAAACTCTCCTGTGAGCCCAGTTTAAGATTCCGGTGCTTCACTTCATGTTTACTGTATACCTTGCACCTTCTTATTGACGATGAAACACAGAAGTTGCATCGGAATTAAATTCAAAAGGCACCACGCCGACTTAAGTACAAGAGGACTGACACTCTAACTTTCTATGTTTTGAACCTCTCCTGTGAGTCCATTTTTAGATTCCGATGCTACACTTCAGGTTTACTGTATCCCTTGGACCGTCTTATTGACGATGAAACACAGAAATTGCATCCGAATTTAATACAAAAATCACAATGGCGACTTAAGTGCAAGAGGACTGACACTCTCACTCTCTATGATTTGAACCTCTCCTGTGAGTCCAGTTTTAGATTCCGATGCTTCACTTCAGGTTTACTGTATGCCTTGGACCTTTTTATTGACGATGAAACACAGAAAATGCATCCGAATTTAATCCAAAAGGCACAATACCGACTTAAGTACAAGAGGAGTGACACTCTAACTTTCTATGATTTGAACCTCTTCTGTGAGTCCAGTTTTAGATTCCGATGCTTTACTTCAGGTTTACTGTATCCCTTGGACCTTCTTATTGACGATGAAACACAGAAATTGCATCCGAATTTAATACAAAAGGCACACTGGCGACTTAGGTACAAGAGGACCGACACTCTCACTTTCTATGATTTGAACCTCTCCTGTGAGTCCAGTTTTAGATTCCGATGCTTCACTTCAGGTTTACTGTATACCTTGCACCTTCTTATTGACGATGAAACACAGAAATTGCATCCGAATTTAATAGAAATGGCCCAATGCCGAATTAAGTACAAGAGGACCGACACTCTCACTTTCTATGATTTGAACATCTCCTGCGAGTCCAGTTTTAGATTCCGATGCTTCACTTCAGGTTTGCTGTATCCCTTGGACCTTCTTATTGACGATGAAACACAGAAATTGCATCGGAATTAAATTCAAAATGCACAATGCCGACTTAAGTACAAGAGCACTGACACTCGAACTTTCTATGATTTGAACCTCTCCTGTGGGTCCAGTTTTCGATTCCGATGCTTCACTTCAGGTTTTCTGTATCCCTTGGACCTTCTTATTGACGATGAAACACAGAGTTTGCATCCGAATCTAATACAAAAGGCACAATGCCGACTTAAGTACAAGAGGACTACCACTCTAACTTTCTATGATTTGAACCTCTCCTTTGAGTACAGTTTTAGATTCCGATACTTCACTTCAGGTTTACTGTATCCCTTGGACCTTCATATTGTCGATGAAACACAGAAATTGCATCGGAATTAATTTCAAAAGGCACAATGCCGACTTAAGTAAAAGAGGACTGACACTCTTACTCTCTATGATTTGAACCTCTCCTGTGAGTCCAGTTTTAGATTCCGATGCTTTGCTTAAGGTTTACTGCATCCCTTGGACCATCTTATTGACGAAGATACACAGAAATTGCATCGGAATTAAATTCAAAAATCACAATGCCGACTTAAGTACAAGAGGACTGACACTCTAACTTTCTATGATTTGAAGCTTTCCCGTGAGTCCAGTTTTAGATTCCGATGCTTCACTTCAGGTTTACTGTATCTCTTGGACCTTCTTATTGACGATGAAACATAGATATTGTATCCGAATTTAATACAAACGCACAATGGCGACTTACGTACAAGAGGATTGACACTCTCAATTTCTATGATTTGAACCTCTCCTGTGAGTCCAAATTCAGATTCCGATGCTTCACTTCAGGTTTACTGTATACCTTGCACCTTCTTATTGACGATGAAACACAGAAATTGCATCGGAATTAAGTTCAAAATGCACAATGCCGACTTAAGTACAAGAGGACTGTCACTCTCACTTTCTATGATTTGAAACTCTCCTGTGAGCCCAGTTTTAGATTCCGATGCTTCACTTCAGGTTTACTGTATCCCTTGGACCGTCTTATTGACGATGAAACACAGAAATTGCATCCGAATTTAGTACAAAAATCACAATGGCGACTTAAGTGCAAGAGGACTGTCACTCTCACTCTCTATGATTTGAACCTCTCCTGTGAGTCCAGTTTTAGATTCCGATGCTTCACTTCAGGTTTACTGTATGCCTTGGACCTTTTTATTGACGATGAAACACAGAAATTGCATCCGAATTTAATACAAACGGCACAGTGGCGACTAAAGTACAAGAAGACTGACACTCTCACTTTCCATGATTTGAAACTCTCCTGTGAGCCCAGTTTTAGATTCCGGTGCTTCACTTCAGGTTTACTGTATACGTTGCACCTTCATATTGACGATGAAACACAGAAGTTGCATCGGAATTAAATTCAAAAGGCACCACGCCGACTTAAGTACAAGAGGACTGACACTCTAACCTTCTATGTTTTGAACCTCTCCTATGAGTCCATTTTTAGATTCCGATGCTTCACTTCAGGTATACTGTATCCCTTGGACAGTCTTATTGACGATGAAACACAGAAATTGCATCCGAATTTAATACAAAAATCACAATGGCGACTTAAGTGCAAGAGGCCTGACGCTCTCACTCTCTATGATTTGAACCTCTCCTGTGAGTCCAGTTTTAGATTCCGATGCTTCACTTCAGGTTTACTGTATGCCTTGGACCTTTTTATTGACGATGAAACACAGAAAATGCATCCGAATTTAATCCAAAAGGCACAATACCGACTTAAGTACAAGAGGAGTGACACTCTAACTTTCTATGATTTGAACCTCTCCTGTGAGTCCAGTTTTAGATTCCGATGCTTCACTTCAGGTTTACTGTATACCTTGCACCTTCTTATTGACGAAGAAACACATAAGTTGCATGGGAATTAAATTCAAAAGGCACCACGCCGACATAAGTACAAGAGGACTGACACTCTAACTTTCTATGATTTGAACCTCTCCTGTGAGTCCACTTTTAGATTCCGATGCTTCACTTCAGGTTTACTGTATCCCTTGGACCTTCTTATTGACGATGAAAGACAGGGTTTGCATCCGAATTTAATACAAAAGGCACAATGCCGACTTAAGTGCAAGAGGACTGACACTCTCACTTTATATGATTTGAACCTCTTCTGTCAGTCCAGTTTTAGATTCCGATGCTTCTCTTCAGGTTTACTGTATCCCTTGGACCTTCTTATTGACGATGAAACAAAGAAATTGCATCGGAATTAAATTCAAAAATCACAATGCCGACTTAAGTACAAGAGCACTGACACTCTAACTTTCTATGATTTGAACCTTTCCCGTGAGTCCAGTTATAGATTCCGATGCTTCACTTCAGATTTACTGTATCCCTTGGACCTTCTTATTGACGATGAAACACAGAAATTGCACCTGAATTTATTACAAATGGCACAATGCCGACTTAAGTACAAGAGGACTGACACTCTCACTTTCTATGATTGGAACCTCTCCTGTGAGTCCAGTTTTAGATTCCGATGCTTCACTTCAGGTTTACTGTATCCCTTGGACCTTCTTATTGAAGATGAAACACAGAAATTGCATCGGAATTAAATTCAAAAGGCACAATGCCGACTTAAGTAAAAGAGGACTGACACTCTCACTTTCTATGATTTAAATGTCTCCTGTGAGTCCAGTTTTAGATTCCGATGCTACACTTCAGGTTTACTGTATCCCTTGGACCTTCTTATTGACGATGAAACACAGAAATTGCATCCGAATTTTATACAAATGCCACAGTGCCGACTTAAGTACAAGAGGACAGACACTCTCACTTTCTATGATTTGAACCTTTCCTGTGAGTCCAGTTTTAGATTCCGATGCTACACTTCAGGTTTACTGTATACCTTGGACCTTCTTATTGACGATGAAACACAGAAATTGCACCTGAATTTATTACAAATGGCACAATGCCGACTTAAGTACAAGAGGACTGACACTCTCACTTTCTATGATTGGAACCTCTCCTGTGAGTCCAGTTTTAGATTCCGATGCTTCACTTCAGGTTTACTGTATCCCTTGGACCTTCTTATTGAAGATGAAACACAGAATGTGCATCCGAATTTAATACAAATTGCACAATGCCGACTTAAGTACAAGAGGACTGACACTCTCACTTTCTATGATTTGAACCTCTCCTGTGAGTCCATTTTTAAATTCCGATGCTTCACTTAAGGTTTACTGTATCCCTTGGACCTTCTTATTGACGAAGAAACACAGAAATTGCATCCGAATTATTTACAAAAGGCACAATGCCGACTTAAGTACAAGAGGACTGACACTCTCACTTTCTATGATTTGAACCTCTCCTGTGAGTCCAGTTTTAGATTCCGATGCTTCACTTCAGGTTTACTATATCCCTTGGACCTTCTTATTGACGATGAAACACAGAAATTGCATCCGAATTTAATACAGATGGCACAACGCCGACTTAAGTACAAGAGGACCGACACTTTCAATTTCTATGATTTGAGCCTCTCCTGTGTGTACAGTTTTAGATTCCGATACTTCACTTCAGGTTTACTCTTTCCCTTGGACCTTCTTATTGACGATGGAACACAGAAATTGCATCGGAATTAAATTCAAAAGGCACAATGCCGACTTAAGTACAAGAGGACTGAATCTCAAACTTTCTATGATTTGAACCTCTCCTGTGAGTCCAGTTTTAGAATTCCGATGCTATACTTCAGGTTTACTGTATCCCTTGGACCTTCTTATTGACGATGAAAGACAGAAATTGCATCCGAATTTAATACAAACGGCACAATGGCGACTAAAGTACAAGTGGACTGACACTTTCACTTTCTATGATTTGAACCTCTCCTGTGAGCCCAGTTTTAGATTCCGGTGCTTCACTTCAGGTTTACTGTATACCTTGCACCTTCTTATTGACGATGAGACACAGAAGTTGCATCGGAATTAAATTCAAAAGGCACCACGTGAACTTAAGTACAAGAGGACTGTCACTCTAACTTTCTATGTTCTGAACCTCTCCTGTGAGTCCAGTTTTAGATTCCGATGCTTCACTTCAGGTTTACTGTATCCCTTGGACGTTCTTATTGACGATGAAACACAGAGTTTGCATCCAAATATAATACAAAAGGCACAATGCCGACTTACGTGCAAGAGGACAGACACTCTAACTTTCTATGATTTGAACCTCTCCTGTAAGTCTAGTTTTAGATTCCGATGCTTCACTTCAGGTTTACTGTATCCCTTGGACCTTCTTATTGATTATGAAACACAAAAATTGCATCCGAATTTAATACAAATGGCACAATGCCGACTTAAGTACAAGAGGACTGACACTCTCACTTTCTATGATTTGAACCTCTCCTGTGAGTCAAGTTTTAGATTCCGATGCTTCACTTCAGGTTTACTGTATCCCTTGGATCTTCTTATTGACGATGTAACACCGAAATTGCATCCGAATTTAATACAAATGGCACAATGCCGACTTAAGTACAAGATGACTGACACTACTACTTGCTATGATTCGAACCTCTCCTGTGAGGTCAGTTTTAGATTCGGATGCTTCACTTCAGGTTAACTGTATCCCTTGGACCTTCTTATTGACGAAAAAACGCAGAAATTGCATCCGTATTTAATACAAGTGGCACAATAGCGACTTAAGTACAAGAGGAGTGACACTCTAAATTTCTATGATTTGAACCTCTCCTGTGAGTCCAGTTTTAGATTCCGATGATTCACTTCAGGTTTACTGTATCCCTTGGACCTACTTATTGACGTTGAAACACAGAAATTGCATCCAAATTAAATACAAATGGCACAATGGCGACTTAAGTGCAAGAGGACTGAGACTCTCATTTTCTATGATTTGAACCTCTCCTGTGAGTCCAGTTTTAGATTCCGATGCTTTACTTCAGGTTTACAGTATCCCTTGGACCTTCTTATTTACGATGAAACACAGAAATTGCATCCGAATTTAATACAAAAGGCACAATGGCGACTTAAGTACAAAAGGACCGACACTCTAACTTTCTATGATTTGAACCTCTCCTGTGAGCCCAGTTTTAGATTCCGATGCTTCACTTCATGTTTACTATATACCTTGGACCTTCTTATTGACGATGAAACACAGGATTTGCATCCGAATTTTATACAAAAGGCACAATGCCGACTTAAGTGCAAGAGGACTGACACTCTAACTTTCTATGGTTTGAACCTCTCCTGTGAGTCTAGTTTTAGATTCCGATGCTTCACTTCAGCTTTACTGTATCCCTTGGACATTCTTATTGAAGATGAAACACAGAAATTGCATCCGAATTTAATACAAATGGCACAATTTCGACTTAAGTACAAGAGGAGTGATACTCTCACTTTCTATGATTCGAACCTCTCCTGTGAGGTCAGTATTAGATTCGGATGCTTCACTTCAGGTTTACTGTATCCCTTGGACCTTCTTATTGACGAAATAACACAGAAATAGCATCCGTATTTAATACAAATGGCACAATGCCGACTTAAGTACAAGAGGACTGACACTCTCACTTTCTATGATTTGAACCTCTCCTGCGAGTCCAGTTTTAGATTCCGATGCTTCACTTCAGGTTTACTGTATCCCTTGGACCTTCTTGTTGACGATGAAACACAGAGTTTGCATCCGAATTTATTACAAAAGGCACAATACCGACTTAAGTACAAGAGGAGAGACACTCTAACTTTCTATGATTTGAACCTCTCCTGTGAGTCCAGTTTTAGATTCCGATGTTTCACCACAGGTTTACTGTATCCCTTGGACCTTCTTGTTGACGATGAAACACAGAGTTTGCATCCGAATTTATTACAAAAGGCACAATACCGACTTAAGTACAAGAGGAGTGACACTCTAACTTTCTATGATTTGAACCTCTCCTGTGAGTCCAGTTTTAGATTCCGATGTTTCACTACAGGTTTACTGTATCTCTTGGACCTTCTTATTGACTTTGAATCTTAGGAATTGCATCCGAATTTAATAAAATTGGCACAATGCCGACTTAAGTACAAGAGGACCGACACTATCACTTTCTATGATTTGAACCTCTCCTGCGAGTCCAGTTTTAGATTCCGATGCTTCACTTCAGGTTTGCTGTATCCCTCGGACCTTCTTATTGACGATGAAATACAGAAATTGCATCAGAATTAAGTTCAAAATGCACAATGCCGACTTAAGTACAAGAGGACTGACACTCTAACTTTCCATGATTTGAACCTCTCCTGTGAGTCCAGTTTTACATTCCGATGCTTCACTTCATGTTTACTGTATCCCTTTGACCTTCTTATTGACGATGAAACATAGAAATTGCATCCGAATTTAATACAAATAGCACAATGCCGACATAAGTAAAAGAGGACTGACATTCTAACTTTCTATGATTTGAACCTCTCCTGTGAGTCCAGTTTTAGATTCCGATGTTTCACTACAGGTTTACTGTATCCCTTGGACCTTCCTATTGACGAAGAATCACAGAAATTGCATCCGATTTTAATACAAAAGTCACAATGCCGACTTAAGTACAAGAGGACTCATACTCTAACTTTCTATGATTTGAACCTCTCCTGTGAGTCCAGTTTTAGACTCCGATGCTTCACTTCAGGTTTACTGTATCCCTTGGACCTTCTTATTGACGTGGAAACACAGAAATAGCATACGAATTTGATACAAAAGGCACAATACCGACTTAAGTACAAGAGGAGAGACACTCTAACTCTCTATGTATTGAACCTCCCCTGTGAGTCCAGTTTTAGATTCTGATGCTTCACTTCAGGTTTACTGTATACCTTGGACCTTCTTATTGACGATGAATCACAGAAATTGCATCCGATTTTAATACAAAAGTCACAATGCCCCCTTAAGTACAAGAGGACTGACACTCTCACTTTCTGTGATTGGAACCTCTCCTGTGAGTCCAGTTTTAGATTCCGATGCTTCACTTCAGGTTTACTGTATCCCTTGGACCTTCTTATTGACGATGAAACACAGGGTTTGCATCCGAATTTTATACAAAAGGCACAATGCCGACTTAAGTGCAAGAGGACTGACACTCTAACTTTCTATGGTTTGAACCTCTCCTGTGAGTCTAGTTTTAGATTCCGATGCTTCACTTCAGCTTTACTGTATCCCTTGGACATTCTTATTGAAGATGAAACACAGAAATTGCATCCGAATTTAATAGAAATGGCACAATTTCGACTTAAGTACAAGAGGACCGACACTCTCACTTTCTATGATTTGAACCTCTCCTGTGAGTCCAGTTTTAGATTCCGATGCTTCACTTCAGGTTTGCTGTATCCCTTGGACCTTCTTATTGACGATGAAACACAGAAATTGCATCGGAATAAATTCAAAAGGCACAATGCCGACTTAAGTACAAGAGGACTGACACTCAAACTTACCATGATTTGAACCTCTCCTGTGAGTCCAGTTTTAGATTCCGATGCTTCACTTCAGGTTTACTGTATCCCTTGGACCTTCTTGTTGACGATGAAACACAGAGTTTGCATCCGAATTTATTACAAAAGGCACAATACCGACTTAAGTACAAGAGGAGTGACACTCTAACTTTCTATGATTTGAACCTCTCCTGTGAGTCCAATTTTAGATTCCGATGTTTCACTACAGGTTTACTGTATCTCTTGGACCTTGTTATTGACTTTGAATCTTAGGAATTGCATCCGAATTTAATAAAAATGGCACAATGCCGACTTAAGTACAAGAGGACCGACACTCTCACTTTCTATGATTTGAACCTCTCCTGCGGGTCCAGTTTTAGATTGCGATGCTTCACTTCAGGTTTGCTGTATGCCTCGGACCTTGTTATTGAAGATGAAACACAGAATTTGCATCGGAATTAAGTTCAAAATGCACAATGCCGACTTAAGTACAAGAGGACTGACACTAACTTTCCATGATTAGAACCTCTCCTGTGAGTCCAGTTTTACATTCCGATGCTTCACTTCATGTTTACTGTATCCCTTGGACCTTCTTATTGACGATGAAACATAGAAATTGCATCCGAAATTAATACAAATGGCACAATGCCGACATAAGTAAAAGAGGACTGACATTCTAACTTTCTATGATTAGAACCTCCCCTGTGGGTCCAGTTTTAGATTCCGATGCTTCACTTCAGGTTTACTGTATCCCTTGGACTTTCTTATTGACGATGAAACACAGAAATTGCATCCGAATTTAATTCAAAAGGCACAATACCGACTTAAGTACAAGAGGAGTGACACTCTAACTTTCTATGATTTGAACCTCTCCAGTGAGTCCAGTTTTAGATTCCGATGTTTCACTACAGGTTTACTGTATCTCTTGGACCTTCTTATTGACTGTGAATCTTAGAATTGCATCCGAATTTTATAAAAATGGCACAATGCCGACTTACGTACAAGAGGACCGACACTCTCACTTTCTATGATTTGAACCTCTCCTGCGAGTCCAGTTTTAGATTCCGATGCTTCACTTCAGGTTTGCTGTATCCCTCGGACCTTCTTATTGACGATGAAACACAAAAATTGCATCGGAATTAAATTCAAAAGGCACAATGCCGACTTCAGTAAAAGAGGACTGACACTCGCACTTTCTATGATTTAAATGTCTCCTGTGAGTCCAGCTTTAGATTCCGATGCTTCACTTCAGGTTTACTGTATCCCTTGGACCTTCTTATTGACGATGAAACACAGAAATTGCATACGAATTTTATACAAATGCCACAATGCCGACTTAAGTACAAGAGGACAGACACTCTCACTTTCTATGATTTGAACCTTTCCTGTGAGTCCAGTTTTAGATTCCGATGCTTCACTTCAGGTTTGCTGTATACCTTGGACCTTCTTATTGACGATGAAACACAGAAATTGCACCTGAATTTATTACAAATGGCACAATGCCGACTTAAGTACAAGAGGACTGACACTCTCACTTTCTATGATTTGAACCTCTCCTGTTAGTCCAGTTTTAGATTCCGATGCTTCACTTCAGGTTTACTGTATCCCTTGGACCTTCTTATAGACGATGAAACACAGAAATTGCATCGGAGCTAAATTCAACACGCAGAATGCCGACTTAAGTAAAAGACGACTGACACTCTCACTTTTTATTAATTTAACCTCTCCTGTGAGTCCAGTTTTGACTTCTGATGCTTCACTTCAGGATTACTGTATCCCATGGACCTTCTTATTGACGAAGAATCACAGAAATAGCATCCGATTTTAATACAAAAGTCAAAAATCCGACTTAAGTACAAGAGAACTGATACTCTAACTTTCTATGATTTGAACCTCTCCTGTGAGTCCAGTTTTAGATTCCGATGCTTCACTTCGGGTTTACTGTATCCCTTGGACCTTCTTATTGACGAGGAAACACAGAAAGAGCATACGAATTTAATACAAAAGGCACAATACCGACTTACGTACAAGGGGAGAGACACTCTAACTCTCTATGTATTGAACCTCGCCTGTGAGTCCAGTTTTAGATTCTGATGCTTCACTTCAGGTTTACTGTATACCTTGGACCTTCTTATTGACGAAGAATCACAGAAATTGCATCCGATTTTAATACAAAAGTCACAATGCCCCCTTAAGTACAAGAGGACTGACACTCTCACTTTCTGTGCTTGGAGCCTCTCCTGTGAGTCCAGTTTTAGATTCCGATGCTTCACTTCAGGTTTACTGTATCCATTGGACCTTCGTATTGAAGATGAAACACAGAATGTGCATCCGAATTTAATACAAATTGCACAATGCCGACTTAAGTACATGAGGACTGAAACTCTCACTTTCTATGATTTGAAGCTCTCCTGTGAGTCCATTTTTAAATTCCGATGCTTCACTTCAGGTTTACTGTATCCCTTGGACCTTCTTATTGACGATGAAACACAGAAATTGCATCCGAATTTTTTACAAATGGCACAATGCCGACTTAAGTACAAGAGGACTGACACTCTCACTTTCTATGATTTGAACCTCTCCTGTGAGTCCAGTTTTAGATTCCGATGCTTCACTTCAGGTTTACTGTATCCCTTGGACCTTCTTATTGACGATGAAACACAGAAATTGCATCCGAAATTAATACAGATGGCACAACGCCGACTTAAGTACAAGACGACCGACACTCTCAATTTCTATGATTTGAACCTCTCCTGTGTGTACAGTTTTAGATTCCGATACTTCACTTCAGGTTTACTGTATCCCATGGACCTTCTTATTGACGATGGAACGCAGAAATTGCATCGGAATTAAATTCAAAAGGCACAATGCCGACTTAAGTAAAAGAGGACTGACACTCTCACTGTCTATGATTTGAACCTCTCCTGTGAGTCCAGCCTTAGATTCCGATGCTTCGCTTAAGGTTTACTGTATCCCTTGGACCATCTTATTGACGATGAAACACAGAAATTGCATCGGAATTAAATTCAAAAGGCACAATGCCGACTTAAGTACAAGAGGACTGAATCTCAAACTTTCTATGATTTGAACCTCTCCTGTGAGTCCAGTTTTAGATTCCGATGCTATACTTCAGGTTTACTGTATCCCATGGACCTTCTTATTGACGATGAAACACAGAAATTGCATCCGAATTTAATACAAACGGCACAATGGCGACAAAAGTACAAGCGGAGTGACACTTTCACTTTCTATGATTTGAACCTCTCCTGTGAGCCCAGTTTTAGATTCTGATGCTTCACTTCAGGTTTACTGTATCCCTTGGACCTTCTTATTAACGATGAAACACAGAGTTTGCATCCAAATATAATACAAAAGGCACAATGCCGACTTACGTGCAAGAGGACAGACACTCTAACTTTCTATGATTTGAACCTCTCCTGTGAGTCTAGTTTTAGATTCCGATGCTTCACTTCAGGTTTACTGTATCCCTTTGACCTTCTTATTGAAGATGAAACACAAAAATTGCATCCGAATTTAATACAAATGGCACAATGCCGACTTAAGTAGAAGAGGACTGACACAATCACTTTCTATGATTTGAACCTCTCCTGTGAATCCAGTTTTAGATTCCGAAGCTTCACTTCAGGTTTACTGTATCCCTTGGACCTTCTTATTGACGATGAAACACCGAAATTGCATCCGAATTTAATACAAATGGCACAATGCCGACTTAAGTACAAGATGACTGACACTCCTACTTGCTATGATTCGAACCTCTCCTGTGAGGTCAGTTTTAGATTCGGATGCTTCACTTCAGGTTAACTGTATCCCTTGGACCTTCTTATTGACGAAAAAACACAGAAATTGCATCCGTATTTAATACAAGTGGCACAATAGCGACTTAAGTACAAGAGGAGTGACACTCTAACTTTCTATGATTTGAACCTCTCCTGTGAGTCCAGTTTTAGATTCCGATGTTTCACTTCAGGTTTATTGTATTCCTTGGACCTTCTTATTGACGATGAAACACAGAAATTGCATCCGAATTAAATACAAATGGCACAATGGCGACTTAAGTATAAGAGGACTGGGACTCTCATTTTCTATGATTTGAACCTCTCCTGTGACTCCAGTTTCAGATTCCGATGCTTCACTTCAGGCTTACTGTATACCTTGCACCTTCTTATTGACGATGAAACACAGAAGTTGCATCGGAATTAAATTCAAAAGGCACCACGCCGACATAAGTACAAGAGGACTGACACTCTATTTTTCTATGACTTGAACCTCTCCTGTGAGTCCAGTTTTGGATTCCGATTCTTCACTTCAGGTTTACTGTATCCCTTGGACCTTTTTACTGACGATGAAACACAGAAATTGCATTCGAATTTAATCCAAAAGGCACAATACCGACTTAAGTAAAAGAGGAGTGACACTCTAACTTTCTATGATATGAACCTCTCCTGTGAGTCCAGTTTTAGATTCCGATGCTTTACTTCAGGTTTACAGTATCCCTTGGACCTCCTTATTTACGATGAAACACAGAAATTGCATCCGAATTTAATACAAAAGGCACAATGGCGACTTAAGTACAAAAGGACTGACACTCTCACTTTCTATGATTTGAACCTCTCCTGTGAGTCCAGTTTCAGATTCCGATGCTTCACTTCAGGATTACTGTATACCTTGCACCTTCTTATTGACGATGAAACACAGAAGTTGCATGGGAATTGAATTCAAAAGGCACCACGCCGACTTAAATACAAGAGGAATGACACTCTAACTTTCTATGATTTGAACCTCTCCTGTGAGTCCAGTTTTAGATTCCGATGCTTCACTTCTGGTTTACTGTATCCCTTGGACCTTCTAATTGACGATGAAACACAGGGTTTGCATCCGAATTTTATAAAAAAGGCACAATGCCGACTTAAGTGTAAGAGGACTGACACTCTAACTTTCTATGGTTTGAACCTCTCCTGTGAGTCTAGTTTTAAATTCCGATGCCTCACTTCAGCTTTACTGTATCCCTTGGACCTTCTTGTTGACGATGAAACACAGACATTGCATCCGAATTTAATACAAACGGCACAATGCCGACTTTAGTACAAGAGGACTGACACTCTCAGTTTCTATGATTTGAACCTCTACTGTGAGTCCAATTTTAGATTCCGATGCTTCACTTCAGGTTCACTGTATCGCTTGGACCTTCATATTGAGGATGAAACACAGAAATTGCATCGGAATTTAATACAAATGGCACAATGGCGACTTAAGTACAAGAGGACCGACACTCTCACTTTCTATGATTTGAACCTCTCCTGCGAGTCCAGTTTTAGATTCCGATGCTTCACTTCAGGTTTGCTGTATCCCTTGGACCTTCTTATTGACGATGAGACACAGAAATTGCATCGGAATAAATTCAAAAGGCACTATGCCGACTTAAGTACAAGAGGACTGACACTCAAACTTTCTATAATCTGAACCTCTCCTGTGAGTCCAGTTTTAGATTCCGATGCTTCACTTCAGGTTTACTGTATCCCTTGGACCTTCTTGTTGACGATGAAACACAGACATTGCATCCGAATTTAATACAAACGGCACAATGCCGACTTTAGTACAAGAGGACTGACACTCTCAGTTTCTATGATTTGAACCTCTACTGTGAGTCTAGTTTTAGATTCCGATGCTTCACTTCAGGTTTACTGTATCCCTTGGTTCTTCTTATTGATGATGAAACACAGAGTTTGCATCCGTCTTTAATACAAAAGGCACAATGCCGACTTAGGTACAAGAGGACTGACACTCTCACTTTCTATGATTTGAACCTCTCCTGTGAGTACGGTTTTAGATTCCGATGCTTTACTTCAGGTTTACTGTATACCTTGCACCTTCTTATTGACGATGAAACATAGAAATTGCATCGGAAATTAATACAAATGGGCACAATGCATACATAAGTAAAAGAGGACCGACACTCTAACTTTCTATGATTTGAACCTCTCCTGTGAGTCCGGTTTTAGATTCTGATGCTTAACTCCAGGATTACTGTATCCCTTGGACCTTCTTATTGACGATGAAACACAGAAATTGCATCGGAATTAAATTCAATAGGCACCACGCCGACTTAAGTACAAGAGGACTGACACTCTAACTTTCTATGATTTGAACCTCTCCTGTGAGTCCAGTTTAGATTCCGATGCTTCACTTCAGGTTTTCTGTATCCCTTGGACCTCCTTATTGACGATGAAACACAGAAATTGCATCCGAATTTAATACAAAATGCACAATATCGACTTAAGTACAGGAGGAGTGACACTCTAACTCTCTATGATCTGAACCTCTCCTGTGAGTCCAGTTTTAGATTCTGATGCTTCACTTCAGGTTTACTGTATACCTTGCACCTTCATACTGACGATGAAACACAGAAATTGCATACGAATTGAATACAAAAGGCACAATGCCGACTTAAGTACAAGAGGACTGACACTCTCACTTTCTATGATTTGAACCTCTACTGTGAGTTCAGTTTAGATTCCGCTGATTCAATTCAGGTTTACTGTATCCCTTGGACCTTCTTATTGACGAAGAAAAGGGACAATGCCGACTAAAGTGCCAGAGGACTGACATTCTAATTATCTATGATTTGAACCTCTCCTGTGAGTCTACTTTTAGATTCCGATGCTTCACTTCAGGTTTACTGTATCCCTTGGACCTTCTTATTGAGGATGAAACACAGATATTGCATCCGAATTTTATACAAATGGCACAATGCCGACTTAAGTACAAGAGGACTGACACTCTCACTTTGTATGATTTGAACCTCTCCTGTGTGCTCCGTTTTAGATTCCGATGCTTCACTTCAGGTTTACTGTATCCCTTGGACCTTCTTATTGACGATGAAACACAGAAATTGCATCTGAATTAAATACAAATGGCACAATGACGACTCAAGTACAAGAGGACTGACACTCTCACATTCTATGAGTTGAACCTTTCCTGTGAGTCCAGTTTTAGATTCCGATGCTTCACTTCAGGTTTACTGTATACCTTGCACCTTCTTATTGACGATGAAACACAGAAATTGCATCCGAATTTAATACAAAACGCACCATGCCGTCTTTAGTACAAGAGGACTGACACTCTCACTTTCTATGATTTGAACCTCTCCAGTGAATCCAGTTTTAGATTCCAACGCTTCACTTCAAGTTTACTATATCCCTTGAACCCTCGTATTGACGATGAAACACAGATTTTGCATCCGAATGTAACAAAAAAGGGGCAATGCCGACATAAGTACAAGAGGACTGACACTCTAACTTTCTAAGACTTGAACCTCTCCTGTGAGTCCAGTTTTAGACTCCCATGCTTCACTTTAGGTTAACTATATCCCTTGGACTATCTTATTGACGATGAAACACAGAAATTGCATCCGAATTTTATACAAAAGACACAATGCCGACTTATGTACAAGAGGACTGACACACTAACTTTCTATAATTTGAACGTCTTCTGTGAGAATAGTTTTAGATTCCGATGCTTCACTTCAGGTTTACTGTATACCTTGGACCTTCTTATTGACGATGAAAGACAGAAATTGCATCCGAATTTAATACAAATGGCACAATGCCGGCTTAAGTACAAGAGGACTGACACTCTCACTTTCTATAATTTGAACCTCTCCTGTGAGTCCAGTTTTAGATTCCGATGCTTCACTTCAGGTTAACTGTATACCTTGCACCTCCTTATTGACGATGAAACACAGAAATTGCATCAGAATTAAATTCAAAAGGCACAATGCCGATTTATGTACAAGAGGACGGACACTCTAACTTTCTATGATTGGACCCTCTCTTGTGAGTCCAGTTTTAGATTCTGATGCCTCACTTCAGGTTTACTGTATCCCTTGGACCTTCTTATAGACGATGAAACACAGAAATTGCAACCGAATTTAATACAAATGACACAATGCCGACTTAAGTACAAGAGGACTGACACTCTCCCTTTCTATGATTTTAACCTCTCCTGTGAGTCCAATTTTAGAATCCGATGCTTCACTTCATGTTTACTGTATCCCTTGAGACCTTCTTATCGGCGATGAAACACAGAAATTGCATCCGCATTTAATACAAAAGGCACATCGCCGACTTAAGTACAAGAGCACTGACACTCTCACTTTCTATGATTGGAACCTCTCCTGTGGGTCCAGTTTTAGATTCCGATGCTTCACTTCAGGTTTACAGTATACCATCCACCCTCTTATTGACGATGAAACACAGAAATTGCATCGGAATTAAATTCACAAGGCACAATGCCGACTTAATTACAAGATGACCGACACTCTCACTTTCTATGATTTGAACCTCTCCTGTGAGGCCAGTTTTAGATTCCGATGCTTCACTTCAGGTTTACTGTACCCCTTGGACCTTCTTATTGACGATGAAACACAGAAATTGCATCCGAATTTAATACAAAATGCACAATGCCGTCATATGTAACAGAGGACTGACACTCTAATATTCTATGTTTTGAACCTCTCCTGTGAGTCCAGTTTTAGATTCCGATGCTTCACATAAGGTTTACTGTATCCCTTGGACCTTCTTATTGACGATGAAACACAGAAATTGCATCCGAATTTAATACAAAAGGCACAAAGCCGACTTAAGTACAAGCGCAGTGACACTCCAACTTCCTATGATTTGAACCTCTCTTCTGGGTCCAGTTTTAGATTCCGATGCTACACTTCAGGTTTACTGTATCCCTTGGACCTTCTTATTGACGATGAAACACAGAAATTGCATCCGAATTTAATACAAATGGCACAATGCCGGCTTAAGTACAAGAGGACTGACACTCTCACTTTATATGATTTGAACCTCTCCTGTTAGTCCAGTTTTAAATTCCGATGCTTCACTTCAGGTTTACTGTATCCCTTGGACCTTCTTATTGACAATGAAACACAGAAATTGCAACCGAATTTAATACAAATGGCACAATGCCGACTTAAGTACAAGAGGACAGACACTCTCACTTTCTATGATTTGAACCTCTCCTGTGAGTCCAGTTTTAGGTTCCGATGCTTCACTTCATGTTTACTGTATCCCTTGAGACCTTCTTATCGGCGATGAAACAGAGAAATTGCATCCGCATTTAATACAAATGGCACATTGCCGACTTAAGTACAAGAGCATTGACACTCTCCCTTTCTATGATTTGAACCTCTCCTGTGAGTCCAGTTTTAGATTCCGATGCTTCACTTCAGGTTTACTGTATTCCTCGTGCCTTCTAATTGACGATGAAACACAGAAATTGAATCGCAATTAAATTGAAAAGGCACAATGCCGACTAAAGTGAAAGAGGACTGACACTCACACTTTCTATAATTTGAACATCTCCTTTGAGTCCAGTTTTAGATTCCGATGCTTCACTTCAGGTTTACTGTATACCTTGCACCTTCTTATTGACGATGAAACACAGAAATTGCATCCGAATTTAATACAAAACGCACCATGCTGACTTTAGTACAAAAGCACTGACACTCTCACTTTCTATGATTTGAACCTCTTCTGTGAGTCCAGTTTTAGATTCCGATGCTTCACTCCAGGTTTACTGTATCCGTTGGACCTTCTTATTGACGATGAAACACAGAAATTGCATCCGAATTTAATATAATACGCACAATGCCGACATAAGTACAAGAGGACTGACACTCACACTATCTATGGTTTGAACCTCTCTTGTGAGTCCAGTTTTAGATTCCGATGCTTCACTTCAGGTTTACTGTATACCTTGCACCTTCTTATTGACGATGAAACACAGAAATTGCATACGAATTCAATACAAAAGGCACAATGCCGACTTAAGTACAAGAGGACTAACACTCTCACTTTCTATGATTTGAACCTCTACTGTGAGTTCAGTTTAGATTCCGCTGCTTCAATTCAGGTTTACTGTATCCCGTGGACCTTCTTATTGACGAAGAAACACAGAGTTTGCATCCGAATTTAATACAAAAGGGACAATGCCGACTAAAGTGCAAGAGGACTGACATTCTAATTATCTATGATTTGAACCTCTCCTGTGAGTCTACTTTTAGATTCCGATACTTCACTTCAGGTTTACTGTATCCCTTGGACCTTCTTATTGAGGATGAAACACAGATATTGCATCCGAATTTTATACAAATGGCACAATGCCGACTTAAGTACAAGAGGACTGACACTCTCACTTTCTATGATTTGAACCTCTCCTGTGAGTTCCGTTTTAGATTCCGATGCTTCACTTCAGGTTTACTGTATCCCTTGGACCTTCTTATTGACGATGAAACACAGAAATTGCATCTGAATTTAATACAAAAGGCACAATGACGACTCAGGTACAAGAGGACTGACGCTCTCACATTCTATGAGTTGCACCTTTCCTGTGAGTCCAGTTTTAGATTCCGATGCTTCACTTCAGGTTTACTGTATACCTTGCACCTTCTTATTGACGATGAAACACAGAAATTGCATCCGAATTTAATACAAAACGCACCATGCCGACTTTAGTACAAGAGGACTGACACTCTCACTTTCTATGATTGGAACTTCTCCAGTGAGTCCAGTTTTAGATTCCAATGCTTCACTTCAAGTTTACTATATCCCTTGAACCCTCGTATTGACGATGAAACACAGATTTTGCATCCGAATGTAACAAAAAAGGGGCAATGCCGACTGAAGTACAAGAGGACTGACACTCTAATTTTCCAAGAATTGAACCTCTCCTGTGAGTCTAGTTTTAGTCTCCCATGCTTCACTTCAGGTTTACTATATCCCTTGGACTATCTTATTGACGAGGAAACACAGAAATTGCATCCGAATTTAATACAAAAGACACATTGCCGACTTATGTCCAAGAGGACTGACACACGAATTTTCTATGATTTGAACGTCTTCTGTGAGAATAGTTTTAGATTCCGATGCTTCACTTCAGGTTTACTGTATCCCTTGGGTCTTATTATTGACGATGAAACACAGAAATTGCATCAGAATTTAATACAAAAGGCACACTGCCGACATAAGTACAAGAGGACTGACACTCTAACTCTCTATGATTGGAACCTCTCCTGTGGGTCCAGTTTTAGATTCCGATGCTTCACTTAAGGTTTAAGGTATCCCTTGGAACTTCTTATTGACGATGAAACACAGAAATTGCATCGGAATTAAATTCACAAGGCACAATGCCGACAAAATTACAAGATGACCGACACTCTCATTTTCAATGATTGGAACCTCTCCTGTGAGGCCAGTTTTAGATTCCGATGCTTCACATCAGGTTTACTGTATCCTTTGGACCTTCTTATTGACGATGAAACACAGAAATTGCATCCGAATTTAATACAAAATGCACAATGCCGTCTTATGTAAAAGAGGACTGACACTCTAATATTCTATGCTTTGAACCTCTCCTGTGAGTCTAGTTTTAGATTCCGATGCTTCACATAAGGTTTACTGTATCCCTTGGACCTTCTTATTGACGATGAAACACAGAAATTGCATCCGAATTTAATACAAAAGGCACAAAACCGACTTAAGTACAAGCGGAGTGACACTCTAACTTTCTATGATTTGAATCTCTCCTGTGGGTCCAGTTTTAGATTCCGATGCTTCACTTCAGATTTACTGCATCCCTTGGACCTTCTTATTGACGATGAAACACAGAAATTGCATCCGAATTTAATACAAATGGCACAATGCCGGCTTAAGTACAAGAGGACTGACACTCTCACTTTCTATGATTTAAACCTGTCCTGTTAGTCCAGTTTTAAATTCCGATGCTTCACTTCAGGTTTACTGTATACCTTGCACCTCCTTATCGACGATGAAACACAGAAATTGCATCAGAATTAAATTCAAAAGGCACAATGCCGACTTAAGTACAAGAGGACTGACACCCTAACTTTCTATGATTGGACCCTCTCCCTTGAGTCCAGTTTTAGATTCCGATGCCTCACTTCAGGTTTACTGTATCCCTTGGACCTTCTTATTGACGATGAAACACAGAAATTGCAACCGAATTTAATACATATGGCAAAATGCCGACTTAAGTACAAGAGGACTGACACTCTCACTTTCTATGATTTGAACCTCTCCTGTGAGTCCAGTTTTAGATTCCGATGCTTCACTTCATGTTTACTGTATCCCTTGAGAAATTCTTATCGGCGATGAAACACAGAAATTGCATCCGCATTTAATACAAATGGCACATTGCCGACTTAAGTACAAGAGCACTGACACTCTCCCTTTCTATGATTTGAACCTCTCCTGTGAGTCCAGTTTTAGATTCCGATGCTTCACTTCAGGTTTACTGTATCCCACGGGCCTTCTAATGACGATGAAACACAGAAATTGAATCGCAATTAAATTGAAAAGGCACAATGCCGACTTAAGTGAAAGACGACTGACACTCTCACTTTCTATAATTTGAACATCTCCTTTGAGTCCAGTTTTAGATTCCGATGCTTCACTTCAGGTTTACTGTATACCTTGCACCTTCTTATTGACGATGAAACACAGAAATTGCATCCGAATTGAATACCAATCGCACCATTCCGACTTTAGTACAAAAGCACTGACACTCTCGATTTCTATGATTTGAACCTCTCCTGTGAGTCCAGTTTTAGATTCCGATGCTTCACTTCAGGTTTACTGTATCCCTTGGACCTTCTTATTGACGATGAAACACAGAAATTGCATCCGAATTTAATATAATACGCACAATGCCGACATAAGTACAAGAAGACTGACACTCTCACTATCTATGGTTTGAACCTCTCTTGTGAGTCCAGTTTTATATTCCGATGCTTAACTTCAGGTTTACTGTATACCTTGCACCTTCTTATTGACGATGAAACACAGAAATTGCATACGAATTCAATACAAATGGTACAATGCCGACATAAGTACAAGAGGACTGACACTCTCACTGTCTATGATTTGAACCTCTCCTGTGAGTTCCGTTTTAGATTCCGATGCTTCACTTCAGGTTTACTGTATCCCTTGGACCTTCTTATTGACGATGAAACACAGAAATTGCATCTGAATTTAATATAAAAGGCACAATGACGACTCAAGTACAAGAGGACTGACACTCTCACATTCTATGAGTTGAACCTTTCCTGTGAGTCCAGTTTTAGATTCCGGTGCTTCACTTCAGGTTTACTTTATACGTTGCACCTTCTTATTGACGATGAAACACAGATATTGCATCCGAATTTAATACAAAACGCACCATGCCGACTTTAGTACAAGAGGACTGACACTCTCACTTTCTATGATTTGAACCTCTCCAGTGAGTCCAGTTTTAGATTCCAATGCTTCACTTCAATTTTACTATATTCCTTGAACCCTCGTATTGACGATGAAACACAGATTTTGCATCCGAATGTAACAAAAAAGGGGCAATGCCGACTTATGTACAAGAGGACTGACACACTAACTTTCTATGATTTGAACGTCTTCTGTGAGAATAGTTTTAGATTCCGATTCTTCACTTCAGGTTTACTGTATACCTTGCACCCTCTTATTGACGATGAAACACAGAAATTGCATCCGAATTAAATACAAAAGGCACAATGCCGACTTAAGTACAACATGACTGACACTCTCATTTTCTATGATTTGAACCTCTCCTGTGAGTCCAGTTTCAGATTCCGATGCTTCACTTCAGGTTTACTGTATACCTTGCACCTTCTTATTGACGATGAAACACAGAAATTGCATACGAATTCAATACAAAAGGCACAATGCCGACATAAGTACAAGAGGACTGACACTCTCACTTTCTATGATTTGAACCTCTCCTGTGAGTTCCGTTTTAGATTCCGATGCTTCACTTCAGGTTTACTGTATCCCTTGGACCTTCTTATTGACGATGAAACACAGAAATTGCATCCGAATTTAATACAAAAGGAACAATACCGACTTAAGTACAAGCGGAGTGACACTCTAACTTTCAATGATTTGAATCTCTCCTGTGGGTCCAGTTTTAGATTCCGAAGCTTCACTTCAGGTTTACTGTATCCCTTGGACTTTCTTATTGACGATGAAAGACAGAAATTGCATCCGAATTTAATTCAAATGGCACAATGGCGGCTTAAGTACAAGAGGACTGACACTCTCACTTTCTATGATTTGAACCCCCCTGTGAGTCCAGTTTTAGATTCCGACGCTTCACTTCAGGTTTACTGTATACCTTGAACCTCCTTATTGACGATGAAACACAGAAATTGCATCAGAATTAAATTCAAAAGGCACAATGCTGATTTAAGTACAAGAGGACTGACACTCTAACTTTCTATGATAGGACCCTCCCCTGTGAGTCCAGTTTTAGATTCCGATGCCTCACTTCAGGTTTACTGTATCCCTTGGACCTTCTTATAGACGATGAAACACAGAAATTGCAACCGAATTTAATACAAATGGCACAATGCCGACTTAAGTACAAGAGGACTGACACTCTCACTTTCTATGATTTGAACCTCTCCTGTGAGTCCAATTTTAGATTCCGATGCTTCACTTCATGTTTACTGTATCCCTTGAGACCATCTTATCGGCGATGAAACACAGAAATTGCATCCGCATTTAATACAAAAGGCACATTGCCGACTTTAGTACAAGAGCACTGACACTCTCACTTCTATGATTTGAACCTTTCCTGTGAGTCCAGTTTTAAATTCCGATGCTTCACTTCAGGTTTACTGTATCCCTTGGGTCTTCTTATTGACGATGAAACACAGAAATTGCATCCGAATTTAATACAAAAGGCACACTGCCGATTTATGTAAAAGAGGACTGACACTCTAATATTCTATGTTTTGAACCTCTCCTGTGAGTCCAGTTTTAGATTCCGATGCTTCACATAAGGTTTACTGTATCCCTTGGACCTTCTTATTGATGATGAAACACAGATATTGCATCCGAATTTAATACAAAAGGCACAAAACCGACTTAAGTACAAGCGGAGTGACGCTCTAACTTTCTATGATTTGAATCTCTCCTGTGGGTCCAGTTTTAGATTCCGATGCTTCACTTCAGGTTTACTGTATCCCTTGGACCATCTTATTGACGATGAAACACAGAAATTGGATCAGAATTTAATACAAATGGCACAATGCCGACTTAAGTACAAGAGGACTGACACTCTCACTTTCTATGATTTGAACCTCTCCTGTGAGTCCAGTTTTAGATTCCGAATCTTTAGGTTTACTGTATACCTTGCACCTTCTTATTGACGATGAAACACAGAAATTGCATCCGAATTTAATACAAAAGACACAATGCCGACTTCTGTACAAGAGGACTGACACACTAACTTTCTATGATTTGAACCTCTCCTGTGAGGCCAGTTTTAGATTCCAATGCTTCACTTCAGGTTTACTGTATACCTTGCACCCTCTTATTGACGATGAAACACAGAAATTGCATCCGAATTTAATACAAATGGCACAATGCCGGCTTAAGTACAAGAGCACTGACACTCTCACTTTCTATGATTTGAACCTCTCCTGTGAGTCCAGTTTTAGATTCCGATGCTTCACTTCAGGTTTACTGTACACCTTGCACCTCCTTATTGACGATGAAACACAGAAATTACATCAGAATTAAATTCAAAAGGCACAATGCCGATTTAAGTACAAGAGGACTGACACTCTAACTATCTATGATTGGACCCTCTTCTGTGAGTCGAGTTTTAGATTCCGATGCCTCACTTCAGTTTTACTGTATCCCTTGGACCTTCTTATAGACGATGAAACACAAAAATTGCAACCGAATTTAATACAAATGGCACAATGCCGACATAAGTACAAGAGGATTGACACTCTCACCGTCTATGATTTGAACCTGTCCTGTGAGTCCATATTTAGTTTCCGATGCTTCACTTCATGTTTACTGTATCCCTTGAGACCTTCTTATCGGCGATGAAACACAGAAATTGGATCCGCATTTAATTCAAAAGGCACATTGCCGACGTAAGTACAAGAGCACTGACACTCTCACTTTCTATGATTTGAACCTCTCCTGTGAGTCCAGTTTTAGATTCCGATGCTTCACTTCAGGTTTACTGTATCCCTAAGGTCTTCTTATTGACGATGAGACACAGAAATTGCATCCGAATTTAATGCAAAAGGCACACTGCCGACTTAAGTACAAGAGGACTGACACTCTAACTCTCTATGATTGGAACCTCTCCTGTGGGTCCAGTTTTAGATTCCGATGCTTCACTTAAGGTTTACTGTATCCCTTGGAACTTCTTATTGACGATGAAACACAGAAATTGCAACCGAATCCAATACAAATGGCACAATGCCGACTTAAGTACAAGAGGACTGACACTCTCACTTTCTATGATTTGAACCTCTCCTGTGAGTCCAGTTTTAGATTCCGATGCTTCACTTCAGGTTTACAGTATCCCTTCCACCCTCTTATTGACGATGAAACACAGAAATTGCATCGGAATTAAATTCACAAGGCACAATGCCGACTTAATTACAAGATGACCGACACTCTCACTTTCAATGATTTGAACCTCTCCTGTGAGGCCAGTTTTAGATTCCGATGCTTCACTTCAGGTTTACTGTATCCCTTGGACCTTCTTATTGACGGTGAAACTCAGATATTGCATCCGAATTTAATACAAAATGCACAATGCCGTCTTATGTAAAAGAGGACTGACACTCTAATATTCTATGTTTTGAACCTCTCCTGTGAGTCCAGTTTTAGATTCCGATGCTTCACATAAGGTTGACTGTATCCCTTGGACCTTCTTATTGACGATGAAACACAGAAATTGCATCCGAATTTAATACAAAAGGCCCAAAACCGACTTAAGTACAAGCGGAGTGACACTCTAACTTTCTATGATTTGAACCTCTGCTGTTAGTCCAGTTTTAAATTCCGATGCTTCTCTTCAGGTTTACTGTATACCTTGCACCTCCTTATCGACGATGAAACACAGAAATTGCATCAGAATTAAATTCAAAAGGCACAATGCTGACTTAAGTACAAGAGGACTGACACCCAAACTTTCTATGATTGGACCCTCTCCTGTGAGTCCAGTTTTAGATTCCGATGCCTCACTTCAGGTTTACTGTATCCCTTGGACCTTCTTATTGACGATGAAACACAGAAATTGCAACCGAATTTAATACAAATGGCACAATGCAGACTTAAGTACAAGAGGACTGACACTCTCACTTTCTATGATTTGAACCTCTCCTGTGAGTCCAGTTTTAGATTCCGATGCTTCACCTCATGTTTACTGTATCCCTTGAGATCTTCTTATCGGCGATGAAACACAGAAATTGCATCCGCATTTAATACAAATGGCACATTGCCGACTTAAGTACAAGAGCACTGACACTCTCCCTTTCTATGATTTGAACCTCTCCTGTGAGTCCAGTTTTAAATTCCGATGCTTCACTTCAGGTTTACTGTATCCCTTGGGCCTTCTAATTGACGATGAAACACAGAAAATGAATCGCAATGAAATTGCAAAGGCACAATGCCGACTTAAGTGAAAGAGGACTGACACTCTCACTTTCTATTATTTGAACATCTCTTTTGAGTCCAGTTTTAGATTCCGATGGTTCACTTCAGGTTTACTGTATACCTTGCACCTTCTTATTGACGATGAAACACAGAAATTGCATCCGAATTTAATACAAAACGCACCATGCCGACTTTAGTACAAGAGGACTGACACTCTCACTTTCTATGATTTGAACCTCTCCAGTGAGTCCAGTTTTACATTCCAATGCTTCACTTCAGGTTTACTATATCCCTTGAACGTTCGTATTGACGATGAAACACAGATTTAGCATCCGAATGTAACAAAAAAGGGGCAATGCCGACTTAAGTACAAGATGACTGACACTCTCACTTTCTATGATTTGAAACTCTCCTGTGAGGCCAGTTTTAGATTCCGATGCTTCACTTCAGGTTTACTGCATCCCTTGGACCTTCTTATTGACGATGAAACACAGATATTGCATCCGAATTTAATACAAAATGCACAATGCCGTCTTAAGTAAAAGAGGACTGACACTCTAATATTCTATATTTTGAACCTCTCCTGTGGGTCCAGTTTTAGATTCCGATGCTTCACTTCAGGTTTACTGTATCCCTTGGACCTTCTTATTGATGATGAAACACAGAAATTGCATCTGAATTTAATACAAAATGCACAATGCTGTCTTAAGTAAAAGAGGACAGACACTCTAATATTCTATGTTTTGAACCTCTCCTGTGAGTCCAGTTTTAGATTCCGATGCTTCACTTCAGGTTTACTGTATCCCTTGGACCGTCTTATTGACGATGAAACACAGAAATTGCATCGGAATTAAATTCACAAGGCACAATGCCGACTTAATTACAAGATGACCGACACTCTCACTTTCTATGATTTGAACCTCTCCTGTGAGGCCAGTTTTAGATTCCGATGCTTCACTTCAGGTTTACTGTATCCCTTGGACCTTCTTATTGACGATGAAACACAGAAATTGCATCCGAATTTAATACAAAAGGCACAATACCGACTTAAGTACAAAAGGAGTGAGACTCTAACTTTCTATGACTTGACCTCACCTGTGAGTCAAGTTTAAGATTCCGATGCTTCACTTCAGGTTTACTGTATCCCTTGGACCATCTTATTGACGATGAAACACAGAAATTGCATCAGAATTTAATACAAATGGCACAATGCCGACTTAAGTACAAGAGGACTGACACTCTCACTTTCTATGATTTGAACCTCTCCTGTGAGTCCAGTTTTAGATTCCGAATCTGTAGGTTTACTGTATACCTTGCACCTTCTTATTGACGATGAAACACAGAAATTGCATTCGAATTTAATACAAAAGGCACAATGCCGACTTAAGTACAAGAGGAGTAACATTCTAACTTTCTATGATTTGAACCTCTCCTGTGGGTCCAGTTTTAGATTTCGATGCTTCACTTAAGGTTTACTGTATCCCTTGGAACTTGTTATTGACGATGAAACACAGAAATTGCAACCGAATCCAATACAAATGGCACAATGCCGACTTAAGTACAAGAGGACTGACACTCTCACTTTCTATGATTTGAACCTCTCCTGTGAGTCCAGTTTTAGATTCCGATGCTTCACTTCAGGTTTACAGTATCCCTTCCACCCTCTTATTGACGATGAAACACAGAAATTGCATCGGAATTAAATTCACAAGGCACAATGCCGACTTAATTACAAGATGACCGACACTCTCACTTTCTATGATTTGAACCTCTCCTGTGAGGCCAGTTTTAGATTCCGATGCTTCACTTCAGGTTTACTGTATCCCTTGGACCTTCTTATTGACGATGAAACACAGAAATTGCATCCGAATTTAATACAAATGGCACAATGCCGGCTTAAGTACAAGAGGACTGACACTCTCACTTTCTATGATTTGAACCTCTCCTGTTAGTCCAGTTTTAAATTCCGATGCTTCACTTCAGGTTTACTGTATACCTTGCACCTCCTTATCGACGATGAAACACAGAAATTGCATCAAAATTAAATTCAAAAGGCACAATGCCGACTTAAGTACAAGAGGACTGACACAATAACTTTCTATGATTGGACCCTCTCCTGTGAGTCCAGTTTTAGATTCCGATGCCTCACTTCAGGTTTACTGTATCCCTTGGACCTTCTTATTGACGATGAAACACAGAATTTGCAACCGAATTTAATACAAATGGCACAATGCCGACATAAGTACAAGAGGCCTGACACTCTCACTTTCTATGATTTTAACCTCTCCTGTGAGTCCAATTTTAGATTCCGATGCTTCACTTCATGTTTACTGTATCCCTTGAGACCTTCTTATCGGCGATGAAACACAGAAATTGCATCCACATTTAATACAAAAGGCACATTGCTGACTTAAGTACAAGAGCACTGACACTCTCACTTTCTATGATTTGAACCTCTCCTGTGAGTCCAGTTTTAGATTCCGAATCTTTAGGTTTACTGTATACCTTGCACCGTCTTATTGACGATGAAACACAGAAATTGCATCCGAATTTAATACAAAAGACACAATGCCGACTTATGTACAAGAGGACTGACACACTAACTTTCTATGATTTGAACCTCTCCTGTGAGGCCAGTTTTAGATTCCAATGCTTCACTTCAGGTTTACTGTATACCTTGCACCCTCTTATTGACGATGAAACACAGAAATTGCATCCGAATTTAATACAAATGGCACAATGCCGGCTTAAGTACAAGAGCACTGACACTCTCACTTTCTATGATTTGAACCTCTCCTGTGAGTCCAGTTTTAGATTCCGATGCTTCACTTCAGGTTTACTGTACACCTTGCACCTCCTTATTGACGATGAAACACAGAAATTACATCAGAATTAAATTCAAAAGGCACAATGCCGATTTAAGTACAAGAGGACTGACACTCTAACTTTCTATGATTGGACCCTCTTCTGTGAGTCGAGTTTTAGATTCCGATGCCTCACTTCAGTTTTACTGTATCCCTTGGACCTTCTTATAGACGATGAAACACAAAAATTGCAACCGAATTTAATACAAATGGCACAATGCCGACATAAGTACAAGAGGATTGACACTCTCACCGTCTATGATTTGAACCTGTCCTGTGAGTCCAAATTTAGTTTCCGATGCTTCACTTCATGTTTACTGTATCCCTTGAGACCTTCTTATCGGCGATGAAACACAGAAATTGGATCCGCATTTAATTCAAAAGGCACATTGCCGACGTAAGTACAAGAGCACTGACACTCTCACTTTCTATGATTTGAACCTCTCCTGTGAGTCCAGTTTTAGATTCCGATGCTTCACTTCAGGTTTACTGTATCCCTAAGGTCTTCTTATTGACGATGAGACACAGAAATTGCATCCGAATTTAATGCAAAAGGCACACTGCCGACTTAAGTACAAGAGGACTGACACTCTAACTCTCTATGATTGGAACCTCTCCTGTGGGTCCAGTTTTAGATTCCGATGCTTCACTTAAGGTTTACTGTATCCCTTGGAACTTCTTATTGACGATGAAACACAGAAATTGCAACCGAATCCAATACAAATGGCACAATGCCGACTTAAGTACAAGAGGACTGACACTCTCACTTTCTATGATTTGAACCTCTCCTGTGAGTCCAGTTTTAGATTCCGATGCTTCACTTCAGGTTTACAGTATCCCTTCCACCCTCTTATTGACGATGAAACACAGAAATTGCATCGGAATTAAATTCACAAGGCACAATGCCGACTTAATTACAAGATGACCGACACTCTCACTTTCAATGATTTGAACCTCTCCTGTGAGGCCAGTTTTAGATTCCGATGCTTCACTTCAGGTTTACTGTATCCCTTGGACCTTCTTATTGACGGTGAAACTCAGATATTGCATCCGAATTTAATACAAAATGCACAATGCCGTCTTATGTAAAAGAGGACTGACACACTAATATTCTATGTTTTGAACCTCTCCTGTGTGTCCAGTTTTAGATTCCGATGCTTCACATAAGGTTGACTGTATCCCTTGGACCTTCTTATTGACGATGAAACACAGAAATTGCATCCGAATTTAATACAAAAGGCACAAAACCGACTTAAGTACAAGCGGAGTGACACTCTAACTTTCTATGATTTGAACCTCTGCTGTTAGTCCAGTTTTAAATTCCGATGCTTCTCTTCAGGTTTACTGTATACCTTGCACCTCCTTATCGACGATGAAACACAGAAATTGCATCAGAATTAAATTCAAAAGGCACAATGCTGACTTAAGTACAAGAGGACTGACACCCAAACTTTCTATGATTGGACCCTCTCCTGTGAGTCCAGTTTTAGATTCCGATGCCTCACTTCAGGTTTACTGTATCCCTTGGACCTTCTTATTGACGATGAAACACAGAAATTGCAACCGAATTTAATACAAATGGCACAATGCAGACTTAAGTACAAGAGGACTGACACTCTCACTTTCTATGATTTGAACCTCTCCTGTGAGTCCAGTTTTAGATTCCGATGCTTCACCTCATGTTTACTGTATCCCTTGAGATCTTCTTATCGGCGATGAAACACAGAAATTGCATCCGCATTTAATACAAATGGCACATTGCCGACTTAAGTACAAGAGCACTGACACTCTCCCTTTCTATGATTTGAACCTCTCCTGTGAGTCCAGTTTTAAATTCCGATGCTTCACTTCAGGTTTACTGTATCCCTTGGGCCTTCTAATTGACGATGAAACACAGAAAATGAATCGCAATGAAATTGCAAAGGCACAATGCCGACTTAAGTGAAAGAGGACTGACACTCTCACTTTCTATTATTTGAACATCTCTTTTGAGTCCAGTTTTAGATTCCGATGGTTCACTTCAGGTTTACTGTATACCTTGCACCTTCTTATTGACGATGAAACACAGAAATTGCATCCGAATTTAATACAAAACGCACCATGCCGACTTTAGTACAAGAGGACTGACACTCTCACTTTCTATGATTTGAACCTCTCCAGTGAGTCCAGTTTTAGATTCCAATGCTTCACTTCAGGTTTACTATATCCCTTGAACGTTCGTATTGACGATGAAACACAGATTTAGCATCCGAATGTAACAAAAAAGGGGCAATGCCGACTTAAGTACAAGATGACTGACACTCTCACTTTCTATGATTTGAAACTCTCCTGTGAGGCCAGTTTTAGATTCCGATGCTTCACTTCAGGTTTACTGCATCCCTTGGACCTTCTTATTGACGATGAAACACAGAAATTGCATCCGAATTTAATACAAAATGCACAATGCCGTCTTAAGTAAAAGAGGACTGACACTCTAATATTCTATATTTTGAACCTCTCCTGTGGGTCCAGTTTTAGATTCCGATGCTTCACTTCAGGTTTACTGTATCCCTTGGACCTTCTTATTGATGATGAAACACAGAAATTGCATCTGAATTTAATACAAAATGCACAATGCTGTCTTAAGTAAAAGAGGACAGACACTCTAATATTCTATGTTTTGAACCTCTCCTGTGAGTCCAGTTTTAGATTCCGATGCTTCACTTCAGGTTTACTGTATCCCTTGGACCGTCTTATTGACGATGAAACACAGAAATTGCATCCGAATTTAATACAAAAATCACAATGGCGACTTAAGTGCAAAGGACTGACACTCTCACTCTCAATGATTTGATCCTCTCCTGTGAGTCCAGTTTTAGATTCCGATGTTTCACTTCAGGTTTACTATATACCTTGCACCTTCTTATAGATGATTAAACACAGAAATTGCACCGGAATTAAATTCAAAAGGCACAATGCCGACTTAAGTACAAGACGACTGACACTCTAACTTTCTATGATTTGAACCTCTCCTGTGAGGCCAGTTTTAGATTCCGATGCTTCACTTCATGCTTACTGTATCTCTTGGACCTTCTTATTGACGATGAAACACAGAAATTGCATCCACATTGAATACAAAAGGCACATTGCCGACCTAAGTACAAGAGCACTGACACTCTCACTTTCTATGATTTGAACCTCTCCTGTGAGTCCAGTTTTAGATTCCGAATCTATGGTTTACTGTATACCTTGCACCTTCTTATTGACGATGAAACACAGAAATTGCATCCGAATTTAATACAAAAGGCACAATACCGACTTAAGTACAAAAGGAGTGAGACTCTAACTTTCTATGACTTGACCTCACCTGTGAGTCAAGTTTAAGATTCCGATGCTTCACTTCAGGTTTACTGTATCCCTTGGACCATCTTATTGACGATGAAACACAGAAATTGCATCAGAATTTAATACAAATGGCACAATGCCGACTTAAGTACAAGAGGACTGACACTCTCACTTTCTATGATTTGAACCTCTCCTGTGAGTCCAGTTTTAGATTCCGAATCTGTAGGTTTACTGTATACCTTGCACCTTCTTATTGACGATGAAACACAGAAATTGCATTCGAATTTAATACAAAAGGCACAATGCCGACTTAAGTACAAGAGGAGTAACATTCTAACTTTCTATGATTTGAACCTCTCCTGTGGGTCCAGTTTTAGATTTCGATGCTTCACTTAAGGTTTACTGTATCCCTTGGAACTTGTTATTGACGATGAAACACAGAAATTGCAACCGAATCCAATACAAATGGCACAATGCCGACTTAAGTACAAGAGGACTGACACTCTCACTTTCTATGATTTGAACCTCTCCTGTGAGTCCAGTTTTAGATTCCGATGCTTCACTTCAGGTTTACAGTATCCCTTCCACCCTCTTATTGACGATGAAACACAGAAATTGCATCGGAATTAAATTCACAAGGCACAATGCCGACTTAATTACAAGATGACCGACACTCTCACTTTCTATGATTTGAACCTCTCCTGTGAGGCCAGTTTTAGATTCCGATGCTTCACTTCAGGTTTACTGTATCCCTTGGACCTTCTTATTGACGATGAAACACAGAAATTGCATCCGAATTTAATACAAATGGCACAATGCCGGCTTAAGTACAAGAGGACTGACACTCTCACTTTCTATGATTTGAACCTCTCCTGTTAGTCCAGTTTTAAATTCCGATGCTTCACTTCAGGTTTACTGTATACCTTGCACCTCCTTATCGACGATGAAACACAGAAATTGCATCAAAATTAAATTCAAAAGGCACAATGCCGACTTAAGTACAAGAGGACTGACACAATAACTTTCTATGATTGGACCCTCTCCTGTGAGTCCAGTTTTAGATTCCGATGCCTCACTTCAGGTTTACTGTATCCCTTGGACCTTCTTATTGACGATGAAACACAGAATTTGCAACCGAATTTAATACAAATGGCACAATGCCGACATAAGTACAAGAGGCCTGACACTCTCACTTTCTATGATTTTAACCTCTCCTGTGAGTCCAATTTTAGATTCCGATGCTTCACTTCATGTTTACTGTATCCCTTGAGACCTTCTTATCGGCGATGAAACACAGAAATTGCATCCACATTTAATACAAAAGGCACATTGCTGACTTAAGTACAAGAGCACTGACACTCTCACTTTCTATGATTTGAACCTCTCCTGTGAGTCCAGTTTTAGATTCCGATGCTTCACTTCAGGTTTACTGTATCCCTTGGGTCTTCTTATTGACGACGAGACACAGAAATTGCATCGGAATTAAATTCACAAGGCACAATGCCGACTTAATTACAAGATGTCCGACACTCTCTCTTTCTATGATTTGAACCTCTCCTGTGAGGCCAGTTTTAGATTCCGATGCTTCACTTCAGGTTTACTGAATCCCTTGGACCTTCTTATTGACGATGAAACACAGAAATTGCATCCGAATTTAATACAAAATGCACAATGCCGTCTTATGTAAAAGAGGACTGACACTCTAATATTCTATGTTTTGAACCTCTCCTGTGAGTCCAGTTTTAGATTCCGATGCTTCACATAAGGTTTACTGTATCCCTTGGACCTTCTTATTGACGATGAAACACAGAAATTGCATCCGAATTTAATACAAAAGGCACAAAACCGACTTAAGTACAAGTGGAGTGAAACTCTAACTTTCTATGATTTGAATCTCTCCTGTGAGTCCAGTTTTAGATTCCGTTGCTTCACTTCAGGTTTACTGTATCCCTTGGACCTTCTTATTGACGATGAAACACAGAAATTGCATCCGAATTTAATACAAATGGCACAATGCCGGCTTAAGTACAAGAGGACTGACACTCTCACTTTCTATGATTTGAACCTCTCCTGTGAGTCCAGTTTTAGATTCCGATGCTTCACTTCAGGTTTAGTGTATCCCTTGGGCCTTCTAATTGACGATGAAACACAGAAAATGAATCGCAATGAAATTGCAAAGGCACAATGCCGACTTAAGTGAAAGAGGAATGACACTCTCACTTTCTATAATTTGAACATCTCCTTTGAGTCCAGTTTTAGATTCCGATGCTTCACTTCAGGTTTACTGTATACCTTGCACCTTCTTATTGATGATGAATCACAGAAATTGCATCCGAATTTAATACAAAACGCACCATGCCGACTTTAGTACAAGAGGACTGACACTCTCACTTTCTATGATTTGAACCTCTCCAGTGAGTCCAGTTTTAGATTCCAATGCTTCACTTCAGGTTTACTATATCCCTTGAACCTTCGTATTGACGATGAAACACAGATTTAGCATCCGAATGTAACAAAAAAGGGGCAATGCCGACTTAAGTACAAGATGACTGACACTCTCACTTTCTATGATTTGAAACTCTCCTGTGAGGCCAGTTTTAGATTCCGATGCTTCACTTCAGGTTTACAGTATCCCTTGGACCTTCTTATTGACGATGAAACACAGAAATTGCATCCGAATATAATACAAAATGCACAATGGTGTCTTAAGTAAAAGAGGACTGACACTCTAATATTCTATATTTTGAACCTCTCCTGTGGGTCCAGTTTTAGATTCCGATGCTTCACTTCAGGTTTACTGTATCCCTTGGACCTTCTTATTGACGATGAAACACAGAAATTGCATCCGAATATAATACAAATTGCACAATGCTGTCTTAAGTAAAAGAGGACTGACACTCTAATATTCTATGATTTGAACCTCTCCTGTGAGTCCAGTTTTAGATTCCGATGCTTCACTTCAGGTTTACTGTATCCCTTGGACCGTCTTATTGACGATGAAACACAGAAATTGCATCCGAATTTAATACAAAAATCACAATGGCGACTTAAGTGCAAAGGACTGACACTCTCACTCTCAATGATTTGATCCTCTCCTGTGAGTCCAGTTTTAGATTCCGATGCTACACTTCAGGTTTACTATATACCTTGCACCTTCTTATTGATGATAAAACACAGAAATTGCACCGGAATTAAATTCAAAAGGCACAATGCCGACTTAAGTACAAGACGACTGACACTCTAACTTTCTATGATTTGAACCTCCCCTGTGAGGCCAGTTTTAGATTCCGATGCTTCACTTCATGTTTACTGTATCTCTTGGACCTTCTTATTGACGATGAAACGCAGAAATTGCATCCGAATTTAATACAAAAGGCACAATACCGACTTAAGTACAAAAGGAGTGAGACTCTAACTTTCTATGATTTGACATCTCCTGTGAGTCCAGTTTTAGATTCCGATGCTTCACTTCATGTTTACTGTATCCCTTGGACCTTCTTAATGACGATGAAACACAGAAATTGCATCCGAATTTAATACAATTGGCACAATGCCGACTTAAGTACAAGAGGACTGACACTCTCACATTCTATGATTTGAACCTCTCCTGTGAGTCCAGTTTTAAATTCCGATGCTTCACTTCATGTTTACTGTATCCCTTGAGACCTTCTTATCGGCGATGAAACACTGAAATTGCATCCGCATTTAATACAAATGGCACATTGCCGACTTAAGTACAAGAGCACTGACACTCTCCCTTTCTATGATTTGAACCTCTCCTGTGAGTCCAGTTTTAGATTCCGATGTTTCACCACAGGTTTACTGTATCCCTTGGGCCTTCTAATTGACGATGAAACACAGAAATTGAATCGCAATTAAATTGAAAAGGCACAATGCCGACTTAAGTTAAAGAGGACTGACACTCTCACTTTCTATAATTTGAACATCTCCTTTGAGTCCAGTTTTTGATTCCGATGCTTCACTTCAGGTTTACTGTATACGTTGCACCTTCTTATTGACGACGAAACACAGAAATTGCATCCGAATTTAATACAAAACGCACCATGCCGACTTTAGTACAAGAGGACTGACACTCTCACTTTCTATGATTTGAACCTCTCCAGTGAGTCCAGTTTTAGATTCCAATGCTTCACTTCAGGTTTACTATATCCCTTGAACCTTCGTATTGACGATGAAACATAGATTTTGCATCCGAATGTAACAAAAAAGGGGCAATGCCGACTTAAGTACAAGATGACTGACACTCTCACTTTCTATGATTTGAAACTCTCATGTGAGGTCAGTTTTAGATTCCGATGCTTCACTTCAGGTTTACTGTATCCCTTGGACCTTCTTATTGACGATGAAACACAGAAATTGCATCCGAATTTAATACAAAATGCACAATGCCGTCTTAAGTAAAAGAGGACTGACACTCTAATATTCTATGTTTTGAACCTCTCCTGTGAGTCCAGTTTTTGATTCCGATGCTTCACATAAGGTTTACTGTGTCCCTTGGAAATACCTATTGACGATGAAACACAGAAATTGCATCCGAATTTAATACAAAAGGCACAAAACCGACTTAAGTACAAGCGGAGTGACACTCTAACTTTCTATGTTTTGAATCTCTCCTGTGGGTCCAGTTTTAGATTCCGATGCTTCACTTCAGGTTTACTGTATCCCTTGGACCTTCTTATTGACGATGAAACACAGAAATTGCATCCGAATTTAATACAAAATGCACAATGCCGTCTTAAGTAAAAGAGGACTGACACTCTAATATACTATGTTTTGAACCTCTCCTGTGAGTCCAGTTTTAGATTCCGATGCTTCACTTCAGGTTTACCGTATCCCTTGGACCTTCTTATTGACGATGAAACACAGAAATTGCATCGGAATTAATTTCAAAAGGCACAATGCCGACTTAATTACAAGAAGACTGACACTCTCACTTTCTATGATTTGAACCTCTCCTGTGAGTCCAGTTTTAGATTTCGATGCTTCACTTCATGTTTACTGAATCTCTTGGACCTTCTTATTGACGATGAAACGCAGAAATTGCATCCGAATTTAATACAAAAGGCACAAAACGGACTTAAGTACAAACGGAGTGACACTCTAACTTTCTACGATTTGAATCTCTCCTGTGGGTCCAGTTTTAGATTCCGATGCTTCACTTCAGGTTTACTGTATCCCTTGGACCTTCTTATTGACGATGAAGCACAGAAATTGCATCCGAATTTAATACAAAATGCACAATGCCGTCTTAAGTAAAAGAGGACTGACACTCTAATATTCTATGCTTTGAACCTCTCCTGTAAGTCCAGTTTTAGATTCCGATGCTTCACTTCAGGTTTACTTTATCCCTTGGACCGTCTTATTGACGATGAAACACAGAAATTGCATCCGAATTTAATACAAAAATCACATTGGCGACTTAAGTGCAAGAGGACTGACACTCTCACTCTCAATGATTTGATCCTCTCCTGTGAGTCCAGTTTTAGATTCCGAAGCTTCACTTCAGGTTTACTATATACCTTGCACCTCTTTATTGATGATGAAACACAGAAATTGCACCGGAATTAAATTCAAAAGGCACAATGAAGACTTAAGTACAAGACGACTGACACTCTAACTTTCTGTGATTTGAACCTCTCCTGTGAGGCCAGTTTTTGATTCCGATTCTGCACTTCATGTTTACTGTATCTCTTGGACCTTCTTATTGACGATGAATCGCAGAAATTGCATCCGAATATAATACATAAGGCACAATACCGACTTAAGTACAAAAGGAGTGAGACTCTAACTTTCTATGATTTGACCTCTCCTGTGAGTCCAGTTTTAGATTCCGATGCTTCACTTCAGGTTTACTGTATCCCTTGGACCATCTTATTGACGATGAAACACAGAAATTGCATCAGAATTTAATACAAATGGCACAATGCCGACTTAAGTACAAGAGGACTGACAATCTCACTTTCTATGATTTGAACCTCTCCTGTGAGTCCAGTTTTAGATTCCGAATTTTCAGGTTTACTGTATACCTTGCACCTTCTTATTGACGATGAAACACAGAAATTGCATTCGAATTTAATACAAAACGCACAATGCCGGCTTAAGTACAAGAGGAATAACATTCAAACTTTCTATGATTTGAACCTCTCCTGTGAGCCCAGTTTTAGATTCCGATGCTTCACTTCAGGTTTACTGTATCCCTTGGACCTTCTTATTGACGATGAAAAACAGAGTTTGCATCCGAATTTAATACAAAAGGCACAATACCGACTGAAGTACAAGAGGAGTGACACTCTAACTTTCTATGATTTGACCTCTCCTGTGAGTCCAGTTTTAGATTCCGATGCTTCACTTCAGGTTTACTGTATCCCTTGAACCTTCTTATTGACGATGAAACACAGAAATTGCATCCGAAATTAATACAATTGGCACAAAGCCGACTTAAGTAAAGAGGACTGACACTCACACTTTCTATGATTTGAACCTTTCCTGTGAGTCCAGTTTTAGATTCAGATGCTTCACTTCAGGTTTAATGTATCTCTTGTACCTTCTTATTGACGATGAAACACAGAAATTGCATCTCAATTTAATACAAATGGCATCATGCCGACTTAATTACAAGATGACTGACACTCTCACTTTCTATGATTTGAACCTATCCTGTGAGTCCAGTTTTAGATTCCGATGTTTCAGTTAAGGTTTACTGTATCCCTTGAACCTTCTTATTGACGATGAAACACAGAAATTGCATCCGAATTTAATACATAAGGCACAATACCGACTTAAGTACAAGCGGAGTGACACTCAAACTTTCTTTGATTTGAACCTCTCCTTTGAGTCCAGTTCTAGCTTCCGATGCTTCACTTCAGGTTTACTGTATCGCTTGGTCCTTCTTGTTGACGATGAAAGACAGAAATTGCAACCGAATTTTATACAAATGGCACAGTGCTAACTTAAGTACAAGAAGACTGAAACTCTCACTTTCTATGATTTGAACCTCTCCTCTGAGTCCAGTTTTAGATTCCGATGCTTCACTTCAAGTTTACTGTATCCCTTGAGACCTTCGTATCGGCGATGAAACACAGAAATTGCATCCGCATTTAATACAAATGGCACATTGCCGACTTAAGTACAAGAGCACTGACACTCTTACTTTCTATGATTTGAACCTCTCCTGTGAGTTCAGTTTTAGATTCCGATGCTTCACTTCAGGTTTACTGTATACCCTGCACCTTCTTATTGACGATGAGACACAGAGTTTGCATCCGAATTTAATACAAAAATCACAATGGCGACTTAAGTGCAAGAGGACTGACACTCTCACTCTGTATGATTTGAAACTCCCCGGTGAGTCCAGTTTTAGATTCGGATGCTTCACTTCAGGTTTACTGTATACCTTGCACCTTCTTATTAACGATGAAACACAGAAATTGCACCGGAATTAAATTCAAAAGGCACAATGCCGACTTAAGTACAAGATGACTGACACTCTAACTTTCTATGATTTGAACCACTCCTGTGAGGCCAGTTTTAGATTCCGATGCTTCACTTCAGGTTTACTGTATCTCTTGGACCTTCTTATTGACGATGAAACACAGAAATTGCATCCGAATTTAATACAAATGGCATAATGCCGACTTAATTACAATATGACTCACACTCTCACTTTCTATGATTTGAACCTATCCTGTGAGTCCAGTTTTAGATTCCGATGTTTCACGTAAGGTTTACTGTATCCGTTGGGCCTTCTTATTGACGATGAAACACAGAAACTGCATCCGAATTTAATACAAAAGGCACAATACCGACTTAAGTACAAGCGGAGTGACACTCTAACTTTCTATGATTTGTACCTCTCCTGTGAGTCCAGTTCAGATTCCGATGCTTCACTTCAGGTTTACTGTATCCCTTGGACCTTCTTATTGACGATGAAACACAGACATTGCATCGGGATTAAATTCAAAAGGCACAATGCCGACTTAAGTACAAGAGGACTGACACTCTAACTTTCTATGATTGGAACCTCTCCTGTGAGTCCAGATTTATATTCCGATTCTTCACTACAGGCTTACTGTATCCCTTGGACCTTTTTATTGACGATGAAACACAAAAAATTGCATCCGAATTTAATACAAATGGCACAATGCCGATTTAAGTACAGGAAGACTGACACTCTCACTTTCTATGATTTGAATCTCTCCTGTGAGTCCCGTTTTAGATTCCGATGCTTCACTTCAGGTATACTGTATACTTTGCACCTTCTTATTGACGATGAAACACAGAAATTGCATCCGAATTTAATACAAACGGCACAATGCCGACTTAAGTACAAGAGGACTGACACTCTAACTTTCTATGATTTTAACCTCTACTGTGATTCTAGTTTTAGATTCCGATGCTTCACTTCAGGTTTACTGTATCCCTTGTTTCTTCTTATTGACGATGAAACACAGAAATTGCATCCGAATTTAAAACAAATGGCATAATGCCGACTTAATTACAAGATGACTGACACTATCACTTACTATGATTTGAACCTATCCTGTGAGTCCAGTTTTAGATTCCGATGTTTCACTTAAGGTTTACTGTATCACTTGAACCTTCGTATTGACGATGAAACACAGAAATTGCATCCGAATTTAATACAAAAGGCACAATACCGACTTAAGTACAAGCGGAGTGACACTCTAACTCTCTATGATATGAACCTCTCCTGTGAGTCCAGTTTTAGATTCCGATGCTTCAGGTTTACTTCATCGCTTGGTCCTTCTTGTTGAAGATGAAAGACAGAAATTGCATCCGATTTTAATACAAAAGGCACAATGGCGACTTAAGTACAAGTGGACTGACACTCTCATATTCTATGATTTGAACCTCTCCTTTGAGTCCAGTTTTAGATTCCGATGCTTCACTTTAGGTTTACTGTATACCTTGCACCTTCTTATTGATGATGGAACACAGAAATTGCATCGGAATTAAATTCAAAAGGCACAATGCCAACTTAAGTACAAGAGGACTGACACTCTAACTTTCTATGATTGGAACCTCTCCTGTGAGTCCAGATTTATATTCCGATGCTTCACTACAGATTTACTGTTTCCTTTGGACCTTTTTATTGACGATGAAACACAGAAATTGCATCCGAATTTAATACAAAAGGCACAATGCCGACTTAAGTACAAGAGGGCTGACACTCTCACATTCTATAATTTGAACATCTCCTGTGAGTCCAGTTTTAGATTCCGAAGCTTCATTTCAGGTTTACTGTATATCTTGCTCCCTCTTATTGACGACGAAACACAGAAATTGCATCGGAATTAAATTCAAAAGGCACAATGCCGACTTAATTAGAAGATGACTGACACTCTCACTTTCTATGATTTGAACCTCTCCTGTGAGTACAGTTTTAGATTCCGATGCTTCACTTCAGGTTTACTGTATCCCTTGGACCTTCTTATTGACGATGAAACACAGAAATTGCATCCGAATTTAATACAAAAGGCACAATGCCGACTTAAGTACAAGTTGACCGACACTCTAACTTTCTATTATTTGAACCGCTCCTGTGAGTCCAGTTTTAGATTCCGATGCTTCACTTCAAGTTTATTGTATACCTTGCACCTTCTTATTGACGAAGAAACACAGAAGTTGCATCGGAATTAAATTCAATAGGCTGTACGCCGACTTAAGTACAAGAGGACTGACACTCTAACTTTCTATGATTTGAACCTCTCCTGTGAGTCCAGTTTAGATTCCGATGCTTCACTTCAGGTTTACTGTATCCCTTGGACCTTCTTGTTGACGATGAAACTCAGAAATTGCATCCGAATTTAATTCAAAATGCAATATACCGACTTAAGTACAAGTGGAGTGACACTCTAACTCTCTATGATCTGAACCTCTCCTGTGAGTCCAGTTTTAGATTCTGATGCTTCACTTCAGGTTTACTGTATCCCTTGGACCTTCTTATTGACGATGAAACACAGAAATTGCATATGAATTCAATACAAAAGGCACAGTGCCGACTTAAGTACAAGAGGACTGACACTCTCACTTTCTATGATTAGAACCTCTACTGTGTGTTCAGTTTAGATTCCGCTGCTTCAATTCAGGTTTACTGTATCCCTTGGACCTCCTTATTGACGAAGAAACACAGAGTTTGCATCCGAATTTAATACAAATGGGACAATGCCGACTTAAGTGCAAGAGGACTGACACTCTAATTTTCTTTGATTTGAACCTTTCCTGTAAGTCTACTTTTAGATTCCGATGCTTCACTTCAGGTTTACTGTATCCCTTGGTTCTTCTTATTGACGATGAAACACAGAGTTTGCATCCGAATTTAATACCAAAGGCACAATGCCGTCTTAAGTGCAAGAGGACTGACACTGTAAATTTCTATGATTTGAACCTCTCCTCTGAGTCTAGTTGTAGATTCCGATGCTTCACTTCAGGTTTACTGTATCCCTTGGACCTTGTTATTGACTATTATCCACAGGAATTGCATCCGAATTTAATACAAATGGCACAATGCCGACTTAGGTACAAGAGGGCTGACACTCTCACTTTCTATGATTTGAACTTCTCCTGTGAGTCCGGTTTTAGATTCCGATGCTTTACTTCAGGTTTACTGTATACCTTGCACCATCTTATTGACGATGAAACATAGAAATTGCAACTCAATGTAATACAAATGGGCACAATGCTGACTTAAGTAAAAGAGGACCGACACTCTAACTTTCTATTATTTGAACCTCTCCTGTGAGTCGAGTTTCAGATTCCGATGCTTCACTTTAGGTTTTATGTATCCCTTGGACCTTCTTATTGACGATGAAACACAGAAATTGCATCCGAATTTAATACAAAATGCACAATACCGACTTAAGTACAAGTGGATTGACACTCTAACTCTCTATGATCTGAACCTCTCCTGTGAGTCCAGTTTTAGATTCTGATGCTTCACTTCAGGTTTACTGTATCCCTTGGACCTTCTTATTGACGATGAAACATTGAAATTGCATCCGAATTTAATACAAAACGCACAATGCCGACTTAAGTACAAGAGGACAGAAACTCTCACTTTCTATGGTTTGAACCTCTCTTGTGAGTTCAGTTTTAGAATCTGATGCTTCACTTCAGGTTTACTGTATCCGTTGGACCTTCTTATTGACGATGAAACACAGAATTTGCATATGAATTCAGTAAAAAAGGCACAATGCCGACTTAAGTACAAGAGGACTGACACTCTCACTTACTATGATTTGAAGCTCTACTGTGAGTTCAGTTTAGATTCCGCTGCTTCAATTCAGGTTTACTGTATCCCTTGGACCTTCTTATTGACGATGAAACACAGACATTGCATCGGAATTAAATTCAAAAGGCACAATGCCGACTTAAGTACAAGAGGACTGATACTCTAACTTTCTATGACTGGAACCTCTCCTGTGAGTCCAGATTTATATTCCGATTCTTCCCTACAGGCTTACTGTATACCTTGGACCTTTTTATTGACGATGAAACACAGAAATTGCATCCGAATTTAATACAAAATGCACAATGCCGACTTAAGTAAAAGAGGACTGACACTCTCACTTTCTATAATTTGAACATCTCCTGTGAGTCCAGTTTTAGATTCAGATGCTTCATTCCAGGTTTACTGTATACCTTGCTCCCTATTATTGACGATGAAACACAGAAAATGCATCGGAATTAAATTCAAAAGGCACAATGCCAACTTAAGAACAAGAGGACTGACATTTTCACTTTCTATGATTTGAACCTCTCCTGTGGTCCAGTTTTAGATTCCGATGCTTCACTTCAGGTTTACTGTATACCTTGCACCTTCTTTTTGACGATGATACACAGAAATTGCATCCGAATTTAATACAAATGGCACAATGCCGACTTAAGTACAAGAAGACTGACACTCTCACTTTCTATGATTTGAATCTCTCCTGTGAGCCCCGTTTTAGATTCCGATGTTTCACTTCAGGTATATTGTATACTTTGCACTTTCTTATTGACGATGAAACACAGAAATTGCATCCGAATTTAATACAAACGGCACAATGCCGACTTAAGTACAAGAGGACTGACACTCTCACTTTCTATGATTTGAACCTGTACTGTGGGTCTAGTTTTAGATTCCGATGCTTCACTTCAGGTTTACTGTATACCTTGCACCTTCTTATTGACGATGAAACACAGAAATTGCATCCGAATTAAATACAAATGGCACAATGCCGACTTAAGTAAAAGAGGACTGACACTCTCACTTTCTATAATTTGAACATCTCCTGTGAGTCCAGTTTTAGATTCCGATGCTTCATTTCAGGTTTACTGTATACCTTGCTCCCTATTATTGACGATGAAACACAGAAATTGCATCGGAATTAAATTCAAAAGCCACAATGCCAACTTAAGAACAAGAGGACTGACACTCTCACTGTCTATGATTTGAACCTCTCCTGTGGGTCCAGTTTTAGATTCCGATGCTTCACTTCAGGTTTACTGTATACCTTGCACCTTCTTATTGACGATGAAACACAGAAATTGCATCCGAATTTAATACAAATGGCACAATGCCGACTTAAGTACAAGAAGACTGACACTCTCACTTTCTATGATTTGAATCTCTCCTGTGAGCCCCGTTTTAGATTCCGATGCTTCACTTCAGGTATATTGTATACTTTGCACTTTCTTATTGACGATGAAACACAGAAATAGCATCCGAATTTAATACAAACGGCACAATGCCGACTTAAGTACAAGAGGACTGACACTCTCACTTTCTATGATTTGAACCTCTCCTGTGGGTCTAGTTTTAGATTCCGATGCTTCACTTCAGGTTTACTGTATCCCTTGGTTCTTCTTATTGACGATGAAACACAGAAATTGTATCCGAATTTAATACAATAGGCATAATGCCGACTTAATTAAAAGATGTTTGACACTCTCACTTTCTATGATTTGAACATATCCTGTTTGTCCGGTTTTAGATTCCGATGTTTCACTTAAGGTTTACAGTATCACTTCGACCTACTTATTGACGATGAAACACAGAAATTGCATCCGAATTTAATACAAAAGGCACAATACCGACTTAAGTACAAGCGGAGTGACACTCTAACTTTCTATGATTTGAACCTCTCCTGTCAGTCCAGTTTTAGATTCTGATGCTTCACTTCAGGTTTACTGTATCGCTTGGTCCTTCTTGTTGACGATGAAAGACAGAAATTGCATCCGAATTTAATACAAAAGGCACAATGGCGACTTATGTACAAGTGGACTGACACTCTCACATTCTATGATTTGAACCTCTCCTGTGAGTCCAGTTTTAGATTCCGATGCTTCACCTCACGTATACTGTATACCGTGCACATTCTTATTGACGATGAAACACAGAAATTGCATCGGAATTAAATTCAAAAGGCACAATGCCGACTTAAGTACTAGACGACTGATACTCTAACCTTCTATGATTGGAACCTCTCCTGTGAGTCTATATTTATATTCCGATGCTTCACTACAGATTTACTGTATCCCTTGGACCTTTTTATTGACGATGAAACACAGAAATTGCATCCGAATTTAATACAAAAGGCACAATGCCGAAATAGGTACAAGAAGACTGACACTCTCACTTTCTATAATTTGAACATCTCCTGTGAGCCCAGTTTTAGATTCCGATGCTTCATTTCAGGTTTACTGTATACCTTGCTCCCTCTTATTGACGACGAAACACAGAAATTGCATCGGAATTAAATTCAAAAGGCACAATGGCGACTTATGTACTAGTGGACTGATACTCTCACTTTCTATGATTTGAACCTCTTCTGTGAGTCCAGTTTTAGATTCCGATGCTTCACATCAGGTTTACTGTATACCTTGCACCTTCTTATTGACGATGAAACACAGAAGCTGCATCGGATTTAAATTCAATAGGCAGTACGCCGACTTAAGTACAAGAGGACTGACACTCTAACTTTCTATGATTTGAATCTGTGAGTCCAGTTTAGATTCCGATGCTTCACTTCAAGTTTACTGTATCCCTTGGACCTTCTTATTGACGATGAAACACAAAAATTGCATCCGAATTTAATACAAAATGCACAGTACCGACTTAAGTACAAGTGGAGTGACACTCTAACTCTCTATGATCTGAACCTTTCCTGTGAGTCCAGTTTTTGATTCTGATGCTTCACTTCAGGTTTACTGTATCCCTTGGACCTTCTTATTGACGATGAAACACAGAAATTGCATCCGAATTTAATACAAAACGCACAATGCCGACTTAAGTACAAGAGGACTAACACTCTCACTTTCTATGGTTTGAACCTCCCTTGTGAGTCCAGTTTTAGATTCTGATGCGTCACTTCAGGTTTACTGTATCCCTTTGACCTTCTTATTGACGATGAAACACAGAAATTGCATATGAATTCAATACAAAAGGCACAATGCCGACTTAGGTACAAGAGGACTCACACTCTCAATTTCTATGATTTGAACCTCTACTGTGAGTTCAGTTTAGATTCCGCTGCTTCAATTCAGGTTTACTGTATCCCTTGAACCTTCTTATTGACGTAGAAGCACAGAGTTTGCATCCGAATTTAATACAAATGGGACAATGAGGACTTAAGTGCAAGAGGACTGACACTCTAATTTTCTTTGATTTGAACCTTTCCTGTGAGTCTACTTTTAGATTCCGATGTTTCACTTCAGTTTTACTGTATCCCTTGGTTCCTCTTATTGACGATGAAACACCAAGTTTGCATCCGAATTTAATACAAAAGGCACAATGCCGACTTAAGTACAAGAGGACTGACACTCTAAGTTTCTATGGTTTGAACCTCTCCAGTGAGTCCAGTTTTAGATACCGATGCTTCACTTCAGGTTTACTGTATACCTTGCACCTTCTTATTGACGATGAAACACAGAAATTGCATCCGAATTTAATACAAAAGTCACAATGCCGACATAAGTACAAGAGGACTGACACTCTCACTTTCTATGATTTGAACCTCTACTGTGAGTTCAGTTTAGAATCCGATTCCTCACTTCAGGTTTACTGTATCCCTTGGACCTTGTTATTGACGATGAAACACAGAGTTTGCATCCGAATTTAATACAAAAGGCACCATGCCGACTTTAGTGCAAGAGGACTGACACTGTAAATTTCTATGATTTGAACCTCTCCTGTGAGTCTAGTTGTAGATTACGATGCTTCACTTCAGGTTTACTGTATCCCTTGGACCTTGTTATTGACTATTAACCACAGGATTTGCATCCGAATTTAATACAAATGGCACAATACCGACTTAAGTACAAGAGGAGTGACACTCTAACTTTCTATGACTGGAACCTCTCCTGTGAGTCCAGATTTATATTCCGATTCTTCCCTACAGGCTTACTGTATCCCTTGGACCTTTTTATTGACGATGAAACACAGAAATTGCATCCGAATTTAATACAAAAGGCACAATGCCGACTTAAGTAAAAGAGGACTGACACTCTCACTTTCTATAATTTGAACATCTCCTGTGAGTCCAGTTTTAGATTCCGACGCTTCATTTCAGGTTTACTGTATACCTTGCTCCCTATTATTGACGATGAAACACAGAAATTGCATCGGAATTAAATTCAAAAGGCACAATGCCTACTTAAGAACAAGAGGACTGACACTCTCACTTTCTATGATTTGAACCTCTCCTGTGAGTCCAGTTTTAGATTCCGATGCTTCACTTCAGGTTTACTGTATACCTTGCACCTTCTTATTGACGATGAAACACAGAAATTGCATCCGAATTTAATACAAATGGCAAATGCCGACTTAAGTACAAGAAGACTGACACTCTCACTTTCTATGATTTGAATCTCTCCTGTGAGTCCCGTTCTAGATTCCGATGCTTCACTTCAGGTATACTGTATACTTTGCACTTTCTTATTGACGATGAAACACAGAAATTGCATCCGAATTTAATACAAACGGCACAATGCCGACTTAAGTACAAGAGGACTGACACTCTCACTTTCTATGATTTGAACCTGTACTGTGGGTCTAGTTTTAGATTCCGATGCTTCACTTCAGGTTTACTGTATACCTTGCACCTTCTTATTGACGATGAAACACAGAAATTGCATCCGAATTTAATACAAATGGCACAATGCCGACTTAAGTAAAAGAGGACTGACACTCTCACTTTCTATAATTTGAACATCTCCTGTGAGTCCAGTTTTAGATTCCGATGCTTCATTTCAGGTTTACTGTATACCTTGCTCCCTATTATTGACGATGAAACACAGAAATTGCATCGGAATTAAATTCAAAAGGCACAATGCCAAGTTAAGAACAAGAGGACTGACACTCTCACTTTCTATGATTTGAACCACTCCTGTGGGTCCAGTTTTAGATTCCGATGCTTCACTTCAGGTTTACTGTATACCTTGCACCTTCTTATTGACGATGAAACACAGAAATTGCATCCGAATTTAATACAAATGGCACAATGCCGACTTAAGTACAAGAAGACTGACACTCTCACTTTCTATGATTTGAATCTCTCCTGTGAGCCCCGTTTTAGATTCCGATGCTTCACTTCAGGTTTATTGTATACTTTGCACTTTCTTATTGACGATGAAACACAGAAATAGCATCCGAATTTAATACAAACGGCACAATGCCGACTTAAGTACAAGAGGACTGACACTCTCACTTTCTATGATTTGAACCTCTCCTGTGGGTCTAGTTTTAGATTCCGATGCTTCACTTCAGGTTTACTGTATCCCTTGGTTCTTCTTATTGACGATGAAACACAGAAATTGTATCCGAATTTAATACAATAGGCATAATGCCGACTTAATTAAAAGATGTTTGACACTCTCACTTTCTATGATTTGAACATATCCTGTTTGTCCGGTTTTAGATTCCGATGTTTCACTTAAGGTTTACAGTATCACTTCGACCTACTTATTGACGATGAAACACAGAAATTGCATCCGAATTTAATACAAAAGGCACAATACCGACTTAAGTACAAGCGGAGTGACACTCTAACTGTCTAAGATTTGAACCTCTCCTGTCAGTCCAGTTTTAGATTCTGATGCTTCACTTCAGGTTTACTGTATCGCTTGGTCCTTCTTGTTGACGATGAAAGACAGAAATTGCATCCGAATTTAATACAAAAGGCACAATGGCGACTTATGTACAAGTGGACTGACACTCTCACATTCTATGATTTGAACCTCTCCTGTGAGTCCAGTTTTAGATTCCGATGCTTCACCTCACGTATACTGTATACCTTGCACATTCTTATTGACGATGAAACACAGAAATTGCATCGGAATTAAATTCAAAAGGCACAATGCCGACTTAAGTACAAGACGACTGATACTCTAACCTTCTATGATTGGAACCTCTCCTGTGAGTCTATATTTATATTCCGATGCTTCTCTACAGATTTACTGTATCCCTTGGACCTTTTTATTGACGATGAAACACAGAAATTGCATCCGAATTTAATACAAAAGGCACAATGCCGAAATAGGTACAAGAAGACTGACACTCTCACTTTCTATTATTTGAACATCTCCTGTGAGCCCAGTTTTAGATTCCGATGCTTCATTTCAGGTTTACTGTATACCTTGCTCCCTCTTATTGACGACGAAACACAGAAATTGCATCGGAATTAAATTCAAAAGGCACAATGGCGACTTATGTACTAGTGGACTGACACTCTCACTTTCTATGATTTGAACCTCTTCTGTGAGTCCAGTTTTAGATTCCGATGCTTCACATCAGGTTTACTGTATACCTTGCACCTTCTTATTGACGATGAAACACAGAAGCTGCATCGGATTTAAATTCAATAGGCAGTACGCCGACTTAAGTACAAGAGGACTGACACTCTAACTTTCTATGATTTGAACCTGTGAGTCCAGTTTAGATTCCGATGCTTCACTTCAAGTTTACTGTATCCCTTGGACCTTCTTATTGACGATGAAACACAAAAATTGCATCCGAATTTAATACAAAATGCACAGTACCGACTTAAGTACAAGTGGAGTGACACTCTAACTCTCTATGATCTGAACCTTTCCTGTGAGTCCAGTTTTTGATTCTGATGCTTCACTTCAGGTTTACTGTATCCCTTGGACCTTCTTATTGACGATGAAACACAGAAATTGCATCCGAATTTAATACAAAACGCACAATGCCGACTTAAGTACAAGAGGACTAACACTCTCACTTTCTATGGTTTGAACCTCCCTTGTGAGTCCAGTTTTAGATTCTGATGCGTCACTTCAGGTTTACTGTATCCCTTGGACCTTCTTATTGACGATGAAACACAGAAATTGCATATGAATTCAATACAAAAGGCACAATGCCGACTTAGGTACAAGAGGACTCACACTCTCAATTTCTATGATTTGAACCTCTACTGTGAGTTCAGTTTAGATTCCGCTGCTTCAATTCAGGTTTACTGTATCCCTTGGACCTTCTTATTGACGTAGAAGCACAGAGTTTGCATCCGAATTTAATACAAATGGGACAATGAGGACTTAAGTGCAAGAGGACTGACACTCTAATTTTCTTTGATTTGAACCTTTCCTGTGAGTCTACTTTTAGATTCCGATGTTTCACTTCAGTTTTACTGTATCCCTTGGTTCCTCTTATTGACGATGAAACACCGAGTTTGCATCCGAATTTAATACAAAAGGCACAATGCCGACTTAAGTACAAGAGGACTGACACTCTAAGTTTCTATGGTTTGAACCTCTCCAGTGAGTCCAGTTTTAGATACCGATGCTTCACTTCAGGTTTACTGTATACCTTGCACCTTCTTATTGACGATGAAACACAGAAATTGCATCCGAATTTAATACAAAAGTCACAATGCCGACATAAGTACAAGAGGACTGACACTCTCACTTTCTATGATTTGAACCTCTACTGTGAGTTCAGTTTAGAATCCGATTCCTCACTTCAGGTTTACTGTATCCCTTGGACCTTGTTATTGACGATGAAACACAGAGTTTGCATCCGAATTTAATACAAAAGGCACAATGCCGACTTTAGTGCAAGAGGACTGACACTGTAAATTTCTATGATTTGAACCTCTCCTGTGAGTCTAGTTGTAGATTACGATGCTTCACTTCAGGTTTACTGTATCCCTTGGACCTTGTTATTGACTATTAAAAACAGGATTTGCATCCGAATTTAATACAAATGGCACAATACCGACTTAAGTACAAGAGGAGTGACACTCTAACTTTCTATGACTGGAACCTCTCCTGTGAGTCCAGATTTATATTCCGATTCTTCCCTACAGGCTTACTGTATCCCTTGGACCTTTTTATTGACGATGAAACACAGAAATTGCATCCTAATTTAATAGAAAAGGCACAATGCCGACTTAAGTAAAAGAGGACTGACACTCTCACTTTCTATAATTTGAACATCTCCTGTGAGTCCAGTTTTAGATTCCGACGCTTCATTTCAGGTTTACTGTATACCTTGCTCCCTATTATTGACGATGAAACACAGAAATTGCATCGGAATTAAATTCAAAAGGCACAATGCCTACTTAAGAACAAGAGGACTGACACTCTCACTTTCTATGATTTGAACCTCTCCTGTGAGTCCAGTTTTAGATTCCGATGCTTCACTTCAGGTTTACTGTATACCTTGCACCTTCTTATTGACGATGAAACACAGAAATTGCATCCGAATTTAATACAAATGGCAAATGCCGACTTAAGTACAAGAAGACTGACACTCTCACATTCTATGATTTGAATCTCTCCTGTGACTCCCGTTTTAGATTCCGATGCTTCACTTCAGGTATACTGTATACTTTGCACTTTCTTATTGACGATGAAACACAGAAATTGCATCCGAATTTAATACAAACGGCACAATGCCGACTTAAGTACAAGAGTACTGACACTCTCACTTTCTATGATTTGAACCTCAACTGTGAGTCTAGTTTTAGATTCCGATGCTTCACTTCAGGTTTACTGTATCCCTTGGTTCTTCTTATTGACGATGAAACACAGAAATTGCATATGAATTCAATACAAAAGGCACAGTGCCGACTTAAGTACAAGAGGACTGACACTCTCACTTTCTGTGATTTGAACCTCTACTGTGTGTTCAGTTTAGACTCCGCTGCTTCAATTCAGGTTTACTGTATCCCTTCGACCTTCTTATTGACGAAGAAACACAGAGTTTGCATCCAAATTTAATACAAATGGGACAATGCCGACTTATGTGCAGGAGGACTGACACTCTAATTTTCTTTGATTTGAACCTTTCCTGTAAGTCTACTTTTAGATTCCGATGCTTCACTTCAGGTTTACTGTATCCCTTGGTTCTTCTTATTGACGATGAAACACAGAGTTTGCATCCGAATTTAATACAAAACGCACAATGCCGACATAAGTACAAGAGGACTGACACTCTAAGTTTCTATGATTTGAACCTCTCCTGTGAGTCCAGTTTTAGATACCGATGCTTCACTTCAGGTTTACTGTATACCTTGCACCTTCTTATTGACGATGAAACACAGAATTTGCATATGAATTCAGTAAAAAAGGCACAATGCCGACTTAAGTACAAGAGGACTGACACTCTCACTTTCTATGATTTGAAGCTCTACTGTGAGTTCAGTTTAGATTCCGCTGCTTCAATTCAGGTTTACTGTATCCCTTGGACCTTCTTTTTGACGATGAAACACAGACATTGCATCGGAATTAAATTCAAAAGGCACAATGCCGACTTAATTACAAGAGGACTGACACTCTAACTTCCTATGACTGGAACCACTCCTGTGAGTCCAGATTTACATTCCGATTCTTCCCTACAGGCTTACTGTATCCCTTGGACCTTTTTATTGACGATGAAACACAGAAATTGCATCCGAATTTAATTCAAAAGGCACAATGCCGACTTAAGTAAAAGAGGACTGACACTCTCACTTTCTATAATGTGAAAATCTCCTGTGAGTCCAGTTTTAGATTCCGATGCTTCATTTCAGGTTTACTGTATACCTTGCTCCCTATTATTGACGATGAAACACAGAAATTGCATCGGAATTAAATTCAAAAGGCACAATGCCAACTTAAGAACAAGAGGACTGACACTCTCACTTTCTATGATTTGAACCTCTACTGTGGGTCTAGTTTTAGATTACGATGCTTCACTTCAGGTTTACTGTATCCCTTGGTTCTTCTTATTGACGATGAAACACAGAAATTGCATCCGAATTTAATACAAATGGCATAATGATGACTTAATTACAAGATGACTGACACTCTCACTTTCTATGATTTGAACCTATCCTGTGAGTCCGGTTTTAGATTCCGATGTTTCACTTAAGGTTTACTGTATCACTTCGACCTTCTTATTGACGATGAAACACAGAAATTGCATCCGAAGTTAATACAAAAGGCACAATACCGACTTAAGTACAAGCGGAGTGACACTCTAACTTTCTATGATTTGAACCTCTCCTGTCAGTCCAGTTTTAGATTCCGATGCTTCACTTCAGGTTTACTGTATCGCTTGGTCCTTCTTGTTGACGATGAAAGACAGAAATTGCATCCGAATTTAATACAAAAGGCACAATGGCGACTTATGTACAAGTGGACTGACACTCTCACATTCTATGATTTGAACCTCTCCTGTGAGTCCAGTTTTAGATTCCGATGCTTCACCTCAGGTTTACTGTATACCTTGCACCTTCTTATTGACGATGAAACACAGAAATTGCATCGGAATTATATTCAAAAGGCACAATGCCGAAATAAGTACAAGAGGACTGACACTCTCACTTTCTATAATTTGAACATCTCCTGTGAGCCCAGTTTTAGATTCCGATGCTTCATTTCAGGTTTACTGTATACCTTGCTCCCTCTTATTGACGACGAAATACAGAAATTGCATCGGAATTAAATTCAAAAGCCACAATGCCGACTTAATTACAAGATGACTGACACTCTCACTTTCTATGATTTGAACCTCTTCTGTGGTCCAGTTTTAGATTCCGATGCTTCACTTCAGTTTTACTGTATCCCTTGGACCTTCTTATTGACGATGAAACACAGAAATTGCATCCGATTTAATACAAAAGCCACAATGCCGACTTAAGTACAAGAGGACCGACACTCTAACTTTCTATTATTTGAACCTCTCCTGTGAGTCCAGTTTTAGATTCCGATGCTTCACATCAGGTTTACTGTATACCTTGCACCTTCTTATTGACGATGAAACACAGAAGTTGCATGGGATTTAAATTCAATAGGCAGTACGCCGACTTAAGTACAAGAGGACTGAGACTCTAACTTTCTATGATTTGAACCTGTGAGTCCAGTTTAGATTCCGATGCTTCACTTCAGGTTTACTGTATCCCTTGGACCTTCTTATTGACGATGAAACACAGAAATTGCATCCGAATTTAATACAAAACGCACAATGCCGACTTAGGTACAAGAGAACTCACACTCTCAATTTCTATGATTTGAACCTCTACTGTGAGTTCACTTTAGATTCCGCTGCTTCAATTCAGGTTTACTGTATCCCTTGGACCTTCTTATTGACGATGAAACACAGAAATCGCATCCGAATTTAATACAAAACGCACAATGCCGACTTAAGTACAAGAGGACTAACACTCTCACTTTCTATGGTTTGAACCTCCCTTGTGAGTCCAGTTTTAGATTCTGATGCGTCACTTCAGGTTTACTGTATCCCTTGGACCTTCTTATTGACGATGAAACACAGAAATTGCGTATGAATTCAATACAAAAGGCACAATGCCGACTTAGGTACAAGAGGACTCACACTCTCAATTTCTATGATTTGAACCTCTACTGTGAGTTCACTGTAGATTCCGCTGCTTCAATTCAGGTTTACTGTATCCCTTGGACCTTCTTATTGACGAAGAAACACAGAGTTTGCATCCGAATTTAATACAAATGGGACAATGAGGACTTAAGTGCAAGAGGACTGACACTCTAATTTTCTTTGATTTGAACCTTTCCTGTGAGTCTACTTTTAGATTCCGATGTTTCACTTCAGGTTTACTGTATCCCTTGGTTCCTCTTATTGACGATGAAACACAGAGTTTGCATCCGAATTTAATACAAAAGGCACAATGCCGACTTAAGTACAAGAGGACTGACACTCTAAGTTTCTATGTTTTGAACCTCTCCAGTGAGTCCAGTTTTAGATACCGATGCTTCACTTCAGGTTTACTGTATACCTTGCACCTTCTTATTGACGATGAAACACAGAAATTGCATCCGAATTTAATACAAAAGTCGCAATGCCGACTTAAGTACAAGAGGACTGACACTCTCACTTTCTATGATTTGAACCTCTACTGTGAGTTCAGTTTAGAATCCGATTCTTCACTTCAGGTTTACTGTATCCCTGGGACCTTGTTATTGACGATGCAACACAGAGTTTGTATCCGAATTTAATACAAAAGGCACAATGCCGACTTAAGTGCATGAGGACTGACACTGTAAATTTCTATGATTTGAACCTCTCCTGTGAGTCTAGTTGTTGATTACGATGCTTCACTTCACGTTTACTGTATCCCTTCGACCTTGTTATTGACTATTAACCACAGGAATTGCATCCGAATTTAATACAAATGGCACAATACCGACTTAAGTACAAGAGGAGTGACACTCTAACTTTCTATGACTGGAACCTCTCCTGTGAGTCCAGATTTATATTCCGATTCTTCCCTACAGGCTTACTGTATCCCTTGGACCTTTTTATTGACGATGAAACACAGAAATTGCATCCGAATTTAATACAAATGGCATAATGCGGACTTAATTACAAGAAGACTGACACTCTCACTTTCTATGATTTGAACCTATCCTGTGAGTCCAGTTTTAGATTCCGATGTTTCACTTAAGGTTTACTGTATCACTTCGACCTTCTTATTGACGATGAAACACAGAAATTGCATCCAAATTTAATACAAAAGGCACAATACCGACTTAAGTACAAGCGGAGTGACACTTTAACTTTCTATGATTTGAACCTCTCCTGTGAGTCCAGTTTTAGATTCCGATGCTTCACTTCAGGTTTACTGTATCGCTTGGTCCTTCTTGTTGACGATGAAAGACAGAAATTGCATCCGAATTTAATACAAAAGGCACAATGGCGACTTACGTACAAGTGGATTGACACTCTCACATTCCATGATTTGAACCTCTCCTGTGAGTCCAGTTTTAGATTCCGATGCTTCACCTCAGGTTTACTATATACCTTGCACCTTCTTATTGACGATGAAACACAGAAATCGCATCGGAATTAAATTCGAAAGGCACAATGCCGACTTAAGTATAAGACGACTGACACTCTAACCTCCTATGATTGGAACCTCTTCTGTGAGTCTAGATTTATATTCCGATGCGTCACTAGAGATTTACTGTATCCCTTGGACCTTTTTATTGACGATGAAACAAAGAAATTGCATCCGAATTTAATACAAAAGGCACAATGCCGAAATAAGTACAAGAAGACTGACACACTCACTTTCTATAATTTGAACATCTCCTGTGAGTCCAGTTTTAGATTCCGATGCTTCATTTCAGGTTTACTGTATACCTTGCTCACTCTTATTGACGACGAAACACAGAAATTGCATCGGAATTAAATTCAAAAGGCACAATGCCGACTTAATTACAAGATGACTGACACTCTCACTTTCTATGATTTGAACCTCTCCTCTGAGTCCAGTTTTAGATTCCGATGCTTCACCTCCGGTTTACCGTATACCTTGCACCTTCTTATTGACGATGAAACACAGATATTGCATCGGAATTAAATTCAAAAGGCACAATGCCGACTTAAGTACAAGACGACTGACACTCTAACCTTCTATGATTGGAACATCTTCTGTGAGTCTAGATTTATATTCCGATGCTTCACTACAGATTTACTGTATCCCTTGGACCTTCTTATTGACGATGAAACACAGATATTGCATCCGAATTTAATACAAAGGCACAATGCCGACTTAAGTACAAGAGGACCGACACTCTAACTTTCTATTATTTGAACCTCTCCCTTGAGTCCAGTTTTAGATTCCGATGCTTCACTTCAGGTTTACTGTATACCTTGCACCTTCTTATTGACGATGAAACACAGAAGTTGCATCGGAATTAAATTCAATAGGCAGTACGCCGACTTAAGTACAAGAGGACTGACACTCTAACTTTCTATGATTTGAACCTGTGAGTCCAGTTTACATTCCGATGCTTCACTTCAGGTTTACTGTATCCCTTGGACCGTCTTATTGACGATGAAACACAGAAATTGCATCCGAATTTAATACAAAATGCACAATACCGACTTAAGTACAAGTGGAGTGACACTCTAACTCTCTATGATCTGAACCTCTCCTGTGAGTCCAGTTTTTGATTCTGATGCTTCATTTCAGGTTTACTGTATCCCTTGGACCTTCTTATTGACGATGAAACACAGAAATTGCATCCGAATTTAATACAAAACGCACAATGCCGACTTAAGTACAAGAGGACTGTCACTCTCACTTTCTATGGTTTGAACCTCTCTTGTGAGTCCAGTTTTAGATTCTGATGCGTCACTTCAGGTTTACTGTTTCCTTTGGACCTTCTTATTGACGATGAAACACAGAAATTGCATATGAACTTAATACAAAAGGCACAATGCCGACTTACGTACAAGAGGACTCACACTCTCAATTTCTATGATTTGAACCTCTACTGTGAGTTCAGTTTAGATTCCGCTGCTTCAATTCAGGTTTACTGTATGCCTTGGACCTTCTTATTGACGAAGAAGCACAGAGTTTGCATCCGAATTTAATACAAATGGGACAATGAGGACTTAAGTGCAAGAGGACTGACACTCTAATTTTCTTTGATTTGAACCTTTCCTGTGAGTCTACTTTTAGATTCCGATGCTTCACTTCAGGTTTAATGTATCCCTTGGTTCCTCTTATTGACGATGAAACACAGAGTTTGCATCCGAGATTAATACATAAGGCACAATGCCGACTTAAGTACAAGAGGACTGACACTCTAATTTTCTATGGTTTGAACCTCTCCTGTGAGTCCAGTTTTAGATACCGATGCTTCACTTCAGATTTACTGTATACCTTGCACCTTCTTATTGACGATGAAACACAGAAATTGCATCCGAATTTAATACAAAAGTCACAATGCCGACTTAAGTACAAGAGGACTGACACTCTCACTTTCTATGATTTGAATTTCTACTGTGGGTTCAGTTTAGAATCCGATTCTTCACTTCAGGTTTACTGTATCCCTTGGACCTTCTTACTGACGATGAAACACAGAGTTTGCATCCGAATTTAATACAAAAGGCACAATGCCGACTTAAGTGCAAGGGGACTGAGACTGTAAATTTCTATGATTTGAACCTCTCCTGTGAGTCTAGTTGTAGATTACGATGCTTCACTTCAGGATTACTGTATCCCTTCGACCTTGTTATTGACTATTAACCACAGGAATTGCATCCGAATTTAATACAAATGTCACAATGCCGACTTAGGTACAAGAGGACTGACACTCTCACTTTCTATGGTTTGAACCTCTCCTGTGTGTCCGGTTTTAGATTCCGATGCTTTACTTCAGGTTTACTGTAAACCTTGCACCTTCTTATTGACGATGAAAGATAGAAATTGCATCGGAATTTAATACAAATTGGCACAATGTTGACTTAAGTAAAAGAGGACCGACACTCTAACTTCCTATTATTTGAACCTCTCCTGTGAGTCCAGTTTTAGATTCCGATGCTTCACTTCAGGTTGACTGTATCCCTTGGACCTTCTTATTGACGATGAAACACGGAAATTGCATCCGAATTTAATACAAAATGCACAATACCGAATGAAGTACAAGTGGAGTGACACTCTAACTCTCTATGATCTGAACCTCTCCTGTGAGTCCAGTTTTAGATTCTGATGCTTCACTTCAGGTTTACTGTATCCCTGGGACCTTCTTATTGACGATGAAACATAGAAATTGCATCCGAATTTAATACAAAACGCACAATGCTGAATTAAGTACAAGAGGACTGACTTAAGTACAAGAGGACTGACACTCTCACATTCTATGGTTTGAACCTCTCTTGTGAGTCCAGTCATAGGTTCTGATGCTTCACTTCAGGTTTACTGTATCCCTTGGACCTTCTTATTGAGGATGAAACACAGAAATTGCATATGAATTCAGTACAAAAGGCACAATGCCGACATAAGTACAAGAGGACTGACACTCTCACTTTCTATGATTTGAAGCTCTACTGTGAGTTCAGTTTAGATTCCGCTGCTTCATTTCAGGTTTACTGTATCCCTTGGACCTTCTTATTGACGAAGAAACACAGAGTTTGCATCCGAATTTAATACAAAAGGGACAATGCCGACTTATGTGCAAGAGGACTGACACTCTAATTTTCTATGATTTGAACCTCTCCTGTGAGTCTACTTTTAGATTTCGTGCTTCACTTTAGTTTTACTGTATCCCTTGGACCTTCTTTTTGACGATGAAACACAGAAATTGCATCCGAATTTAATACAAATATCAGAATGCCGACTTAAGTACAAGAAGACTGACACTCTCACTTTCTATGATTTGAACCTCTACTGTGAGTTCAGTTTAGATTCCGCTGCTTCAATTCAGGTTTACTGTATCCCTTGGACCTTCTTATTGACGAAGAAACACAGAGTTCGCATCCGAATTTAATACAAAAGGGACAATGCCGACTTAAGTGCAAGAGGACTGACACTCTAATTTTCTATGATTTGAAACTCTCCTGTGAGTCTACTTTTAGATTCCGATGCTTCACTTCAGGGTTACTGTATCCCTTGGATCTCCTTATTGACGATGAAACACAGAAATTGCATCCGAATTTAATACAAAATGCACAATACCGACTTAAGTACAAGTGGAGTGACACTCAAACTCTCTATGATCCGAACCTCTCCTGTGAGTTTAGTTTTAGACTCTGATGCTTCACTTCAGGTTTACTGTATCCCTTGGACCTTCTTATTGACGATGAAACACAGAAATTGCATCCGAATTTAATACAAAACGCACAATGCCGACATAAGTACAAGAGGACTGACACTCAAACTTTCTATGATTTGAACCTCTCCTGTGAGTATAGTTTTAGATTCCGCTGCTTCAATTCAGGTTTACTGTATCCCTTGGACCTTCTTATAGACGAAGAAGCACAGAGTTTGCATCCGAATTTAATACAAATGGGACAATGAGGACTTAAGTGCAAGAGGACTGACACTCTAATTTTCTTTGATTTGAACCTTTCCTGTGAGTCTACTTTTAGATTCCGATGCTTCACTTCAGGTTTACTGTATCCCCATGGTTCCTCTTATTGACGATGAAACTCAGAGTTGGCATCCGAATTTAATACAAAAGGCACAATGCCGACTTAAGTACAAGAGGACCGACACTCTAAGTTTCTATGGTTTGAACCTCTCCTGTGAGTCCAGTTTTAGATACCGATGCTTCACTTCAGGTTTACTGTATACCTTGCACCTTCTTATTGACGATGAAACACAGAAATTGCATCCGAATTTAATACAAAAGTCACAATGCCGACTTAAGTACAAGAGCACTGACACTCTCACTTTCTATGATTTGAACCTCTACTGTGAGTTCAGTTTAGAATCCGATTCTTCACTTCAGGTTTACTGTATCCCTTGGACCTTCTTATTGACGATGAAATACAGAGTTTGCATCCGAATTTAATACAAAAGGCACAATGCCGACTTAAGTGCAAGAGGACTGACACTGTAAATTTCTATGATTTGAACCTCTCCTGTGAGTCTAGTTGTAGATTACGATGCTTCACTTCAGGTTTACTGTATCCCTTGGACCTTGTTATTGTCTATTAACCACAGGAATTGCATCCGAATTTAATACAAATGGCACAATGCCGACTTAGGTACAAGAGGACTGACACTCTCACTTTCTATGATTTGAACCTCTCCTGTGAGTCCGGTTTTAGATTCCGATGCTTTACTTCAGGTTTACTGTATACCTTGCACCTTCTTATTGACGATGAAAGATAGAGATTGCATCGGAATTTAATACAAATTGGCACAATGTTGACTTAAGTAAAAGAGGACCGACACTCTAACTTTCTATTATTTGAACCTCTCCTGTGAGTCCAGTTTTACATTCCGAAGCCTCTCTTCAGGTTTTCTGTATCCCTTGGACCTTCTTATTGACGATGAAACACAGAAATTGCATCCGAATTTAATACAAAATGCACAATACCGACTTAAGTACAAGTGGAGTGACACTGTAACTCTCTATGATCTGAACCTCTCCTGTGAGTCCAGCTTTAGATTCTGATGCTTCACTTCAGGTTTACTATATCCCTTGGACCTCCTTATTGACGATGAAACACAGAAATTGCATCCGAATTTAATACAAAACGCACAATGCTGACTTAAGTACAAGAGGACTGACTTAAGTACAAGAGGACTGACACTCTCACTTTCTATGGTTTGAACCTCTCTGGTGAGTCCAGTCTTAGGTTCTGATGCATCACTTCAGGTTTACTGTATCCCTTGGACCTTCTTATTGACGATGAAACACAGAAATTGCATATGAATTCAGTACAAAGGGCACAATGCCGACATAAGAACAAGAGGACTGACACTCTCACTTTCTATGATTTGAAGCTCTACTGTGAGTTCAGTTTAGATTCCGCTGCTTCAATTCAGGTTTACTGTATCCCTTGGACCTTCTTATTGACGAAGAAACACAGAGTTTGCATAAGAATTTAATTCAAAAGGCACAATACCGACTCATGTACAAGAGGAGTGACACTCACACTTTCTATGATTTGAACCTTTCCTGTGAGTCCAGTTTTAGATTCAGATGCTTCACTTCAGGTATACTGTATCTCTTGGACCTTCTTATTGACGATGAAACACAGAAACTGCATCCGAATTTAATACAAATGGCATAATGCCGACTTAATTACAAGATGACTGACACTCTCACTTTCTATGATTTGAACCTATCCTGTGAGTCCAGTTTTAGATTCCGATGTTTCACTTAAGGTTTACTGTATCCCTTGGACCTTCTTATTGGCGATGAAACACAGAAATTGCATCCGAATTTAATATAAAATGCACAATACCGACTTAAGTACAAGCAGAGTGACACTCTAACTTTCTATGATTTGAACCTCTCCTGTGAGTCCAGTTTTAGATTCCGATGCTTCACTTCAGGTTTACTGTATCCCGTGGACCTTCTTGTTGACAATGAAAGACAGAAATTGCATCCGAATTTAATACAAAATGCACAATGGCGACTTAAGTACAAGTGGACTGACACTCTCACATTCTATGATTTGAACCTCTCCTGTGAGTCCACTTTTAGATTCCGATGCTTCACTTCAGGTTTACTGTATACCTTGCACCTTCTTATTGACGATGAAACACAGAAATTGCATCGGAATTAAATTCAAAAGGCACAATGCCGACTTAAGTACAAGGGGACTGACACTCTAACTTTCTATGATTGGAACCTCTCCTGTGAGTCCAGATTTAGATTCCGATGCTTCACTACTGGTTTACTGTATCCCTTGGACCTTTTTATTGACGATGAAACACAGAAATTGCATCCGAATTTAATACAAAAGGCACAATACCGACTTAAGTACAAGAGGAGTGACACTCTAACTCTCTATGATTTGAACCTCTCTTGTGAGTCCAGTTTTAGATTCCGATGCTTCACTTCAGGTTTACTGTATCCCTTGGACATTCTTATTTGCGATGAAACACAGAAATTGCATCCGAATTTAATACAAATGGCACAATTCCGACTTAAGTACAAGAGGACTGACACTCTCACTTTCTATGATTTGAACCTTTATTGTGAGTCCAGTTTTAGATTCCGATGCTTCACTTCAGGTTTACTGTATCCCTTGGATCTTCTTCTTGACGATGAAACACAGAAATTGCATCCAAATTTAATGCAAATGGCTTAATGCCGACTTAATTACAAGATGACTGACACTCTCACTTTCTATGATTTGAACCTCTCCTGTGAGTACAGTTTTAGATACCGATGCTTCACATCAGGTTAACTGTATCCCTTGGACCTTCTAATTGACGATGAAACACATAAATTGCTTCCGAATTTAATACAAAATGCACAATGCCGACTTAAGTAAAAGAGGACTGACACTTTAACATTCTATCTATCCTGTGAGTCCAGTTTTAGATACCGATGCCTCACTTAAGGTCTACTGTATCCCTTGGACCTTCTTATTGACGATGAAACACAGAAATTGTATCCGATTTTAATACAAAAGGCACAATACCGACTTAAGTCCAAGCGGAGTGACACTCTAACTTTCTATGATTTGAACCTCTCCTGTGAGTCCAGTTTTAGATTTAGATGCTTTACTTCAAGTTTACTGTATCCCTTGGACCATCTTATTGACGATGAAACACAGAGTTTGCATTCGAAATTAATACAATAGGCACAATGCCGACTTAAGTAAAAGAGGACTGACACTCTAACTTGCTATGATTTGAACCTCTCCTGCGAGTCCAGTTTTAGATTCCGATGCTTCACTTCAGGTTTACTGTATCCCTTGGACCTTCTTGTTGACGATGAAACACAAAAATTGCATCCTAATTTAATACAAATGGTGCAATGGCGACTTAAGTACAAGAGGACTGACACTCTAACTATATATGATTTGAATCTCTCCTGTGAGTCCAGTTTTAGATTCCGATGCTTCATTTCAGGTTTACTGTATCCCTTGGACCTTCTTATTGACGATGAAACACAGACATTGCATCGGAACTAAATTCAAAAGGCACAATACCGACTTAAGTAAAAGAGGACTGACACTCTCACTTTCTATGATTTGTACCTCTCCTGTGAGTCCAATTTTGGATTCCGACGCTTCACTTCAGGTTTACTGTATCCCTTTGACCTTCTTATTGACGATGAAACACAGAAATTGCATCGGAATTAAATTCAAAAGGCACAATGCCGACTTAAGTACAAGAGGACTGACACTATAACTTTCTGTGATTTGAACCTCTCCAGTGAGTCCAGTTTTAGATTCCGATGCTTCACTTCAGGTTTACTGTATCCCTTGGACCTTCTTATTGACGATGAAACACAGAGTTGCATCCGAATTTAATACAAAAGGCACAATGGCGACTTAAGTACAAGAGGACTGACGCTCTAACTTTCAATGATTTGAACCTCTCCTGTGAGAACAGTTTTAGATTCCGATGCTTCACTTCAGGTTAACTGTATCCCTTGGACCTTCTTATTGACAATGAAACACAGAGTTTGCATTCGAAATTAATACAAAAGGCACAATGCCGACTTAAGTAAAAGAGGACTGACACTCTAACTTTCTATGATTTGAACCTCTCCTGCGAGTACAGTTTTAGATTCCGATGCTTCACTTCAGGTTTACTGTATCCCTTGGACCTTCTTGTTGACGATGAAAGACAGAAATTGCATCCGAATTTAATACAAAAGGCACAATGGCGACTTAAGTACAAGTGGACTGACACTCTCACATTCTAGGATTTGAACCTCTCCTGTGAGTCCAGTTTTAGATTCTGATGCTTCCCTTCAGGTTTACTGTATACCTTGCACCTTCTTATTGACGATGAAACACAGAAATTGCATCGGAATTAAATTCAAATGGCACAATGCCGACTTAAGTACAAGAGGACTGACACTCTAACTTTCTATGATTGGAACCTCTCCTGTGAGTCCAGATTTAGATTCCGATGCTTCACTACAGGTTTACTGTATCCCTTGGACCTTTTAATTGACGATGAAACACATAAATTGCATCCGAATTTAATACAAAAGGCACAATACCGACTTAAGTACAAGAGGATTGACACTCTAACTCTCTATGATTTGAACCTCACCTGTGAGTCCAGTTTTAGATTCCGATGCTTCAGTTCAGGTTTACTGTATCCCTTGGACCTTCTTATTGGCGATGAAACACAGAAATTGCATCCGAATTTAATACAAATGGCACAATGCCGCCTTAAGTACAAGAGGACTGACTCTCTCACTTTCTATGATTTGAACCTTTATTGTGAGTCCAGTTTCAGATTCCGATGCCTCACTTCAGGTTAACTGTATCCCTTGGACCTTCTTATTGACGATGAAACACAGAAATTGCTTCCGAATTTAATACGAAATGCACAATGCCGACTTAAGTAAGCCGGCCGAAGTGGCTGTGCGGTAAAAGGCGCTGCAGCCTGGAATTGCAAGACCGCTACGGTCGCAGGTTCGAATCCTGCCTCGGGCATGGATGTTTGTGATGTCCTTAGGTTAGTTAGGTTTAACTAGTTCTAAGTTCTAGGGGACTAATGACCTCAGCAGTTGAGTCCCATAGTGCTCAGAGCCATTTGAACCATTTTGACTTAAGTAAAAGAGGACAGACACTCTAACATTCTATCTATCCTGTGAGTCCAGTTTTAGATACCGATGCTTCACTTAAGGTTTACTGTATCCCTTGGACCTTCTTATTGACGATGAAACACAGACATTGCATCGGAACTAAATTCAAAAGGCACAATGCCGACTTAAGTAAAAGAGGACTGACACTCTCACATTCTATGATTTGAACCTCTCCTGTGAGTCCAATTTTGATTCTGACGCTTTCACTTCAGGTTTACTGTATACCTTGCACCTTCTTATTGACGATGAGACACAGAAATTGCATCGGAATTAAAATTAAAAGGCACAATGCCGACTTAAGTACAAGAGGGCAGACACTCTAACTTTCAGTGATTTTAACCTCTCCTGTGAGTCCAGTTTTAGATTCCGATGCTTCACTACAGATTTACTGTCTCCCTTGGACCTTCTTGTAGACGATGAAACACAGAAATTGCACCCGAATCTAATACAAAAGGCACAATGCCGACTTAAGTACAAGAGGACTGACACTCTAACTTTCTATGATTCGAACCTCTTCTGTGAGTCCAGTTTTTGATTCCGATGCTACACTACAGATTTACAGTATCCCTTGGACCTTCTTATTGACGATGAAACACAGAAATTGCATCCGAATTTAATACAAATGACACAATGCCGACTTAGGTACAAAAGGACTGACACTCCTACTTTCTATGATTTGAACCTCTCCGGTGAGTTCAGTTTTAGATTCCCATGCTTCACTTCAGGTTTACTGTATACCTTGGACCATCTTATTGACGATGAAACACAGAAACTGCATCCGAATTTAATACAAAAGGCACAATACCGACTTAAGTACAAGAGGAGTAACACTCTAACTATTTGTGATTTAAATCTCTCCTGTGAGTCCAGTTTTAGATTCCGATGCTTCACTTCAGGTTTAGTGTATCCCTTGGACCTTCTTATTGACGATGAATCACAGAAATTGCATCCGAATATAATACAAAAGGCACAATACCGACTTAAGTACAAGAGGAGTAACACTCTAACTGTTTCTGATTTGAATCTCTCCTGTGAGTCCAGTTTTAGATTCCGATGCTTCACTTCAGGTTTAGTGTATCCCTTGGACCTTCTTATTGACGATGAATCACAGAAATTGCATCCGAATTTAATACAAATGGCACAATGCCGACTTAAGTACAATCGGACTGACACTCTCACTTTCTATGATTTGAACCTCTCCTGTGAGTCCAGTTTTAGATTCCGATGCTTCACTTCAGGTTTACTGTATCCCTTGGACCTTCTTATTGACGATGATACACAGAAATTGCATCCGATATTAATACAAAAGGCACAATGGCGACTTAAGTAAAGTGGAATGACACTCTCACTTTCTATGATTTGAACCTCTCCTGTGACACCAGTTTTAGATTCCGATGCGTCACTTCAGGTTTACTGTATACATTGCACCTTCTTATTGACGATGAAACAGACAAATTGCATCGGAATTAAAATTAAAAGGCACAATGCCGACTTAAGTACAAGAGGACTGACACTCTAACTTTCAATGATTTGAACCTCTTCTGTGAGTCCAGTTTTAGATTCCGATGCTTCACTTCAGGTTTACTGTATCCCTTGGACCTTCTTATTGACGATGAAACACAGAAATTGCATCCGAATCTAATACAAAAGGCACAAAGGCGACTTAAGTACAAGAGGAATGACACTCTCACTTTCTATGATTTGAACCTCTCCTGTGACACCAGTTTTAGATTCCGATGCGTCACTTCAGGTTTACTGTATCCCTTGGACCTTCTTGTTGACGATGAAACACAGAAATTGAATCCGAATATAATACAAAAGGCACAAAGGCGACTTAAGTACAAGAGGAATGACACTCTCACTTTCTATGATTTGAACCTCTCCTGTGAGTTCAGTTTCAGATTCCCATGCTTCACTTCAGGTTTACTGTATACCTTGGACCTTCTTATTGACGATGAAACACAGACATTGCATCGGAAATAAATTCAAACGACACATTGCCGACTTAAGTAAAAGAGGACTGACACTCTCACTTTCTATGATTTGAACCTCTCGTGTGAGTCCAATTTTGGATTCCGACGCTTCACTTCAGGTTTACTGTATCCCTTGGACCTTCTTATTGACGATTACACACAGAAATTGCATCGGAGTTAAAATTAAAAGGCACAATGCCGATTTAAGTACAAGAGGACTGACATTCTAACTTTCTATGATTGGAACCTCTTCTGTGAGTCCAGTTTTAGATTCCGATGCTTCACTACAGATTTACTGTATCCTTTGGACCTTCTTATTGACGATGAAACACAGACATTGCATCGGAACTAAATTCAAAGGGCACAATGCCGACTTAAGTAAAAGAGGACTGACACTCTCACATTCTATGATTTGAACCTATCCTGTGAGTCCAATTTTGGATTCCGACGCTTCACTTCAGGTTTACTGTATACCTTGCACCTTCTTATTGACGATGAAAGACAGAAATTGCATCGGAATTAAAATTAAAAGGCGCAATGCCGACTTAAGTACAAGAGGGCAGACACTCTAACTTTCGATGATTTGAACCTCTCCTGTGAGTCCACTTTTAGATTCCGATGCTTAACTTCAGGTTTACTGTATCCCGTGGACCTTCTTATTGACGATGAAACACAGAAATTCCATCCGAATTGAATACAAATGGCACAATACCGACTTAAGTACAAGAGGAGTGACACTCTAACTCTCTATGATTTGAACCTCTCCTGTGAGTCCAGTTTTAGATTCCGATGCTTCACTTCAGGTTTACTGTATCCCTTGGACCTTCTTGTTGACGATGAAACACAGAAATTGCATCCGAAATTTATACAAAGGGCAGAAAGGCGACTTAAGAGCAAGAGGACTGACACTCTCACTTTCTATGATTTGAACCTCTCCTGTGAGTCCAGTTTTAGATTCCGATGCTTCACGTCAGGTTTACTGTATACCTTGCACCTTTTTATTGACGAGGAAACACAGAAATTGCATCAGAATTAAATTCAAAAGGCACAATGCCGACTTAAGTACAAGAGGACTGACACTCTAACTTTCTATGATTGGAACCTCTCCTGTGAGTCCAGTTTTAGATTCCGATACTTCACTTCAGGTTTACTGTATCCCTTGGACCTACTTACTGACGATGAAACACAGAAATTCCATCCGAATTTAATACAAATGACACAATGCAGACTTAAGGACAAGAGGACTGACACTCTCACTTTCTATGATTTGAACCTCTCCGGTGAGTTCAGTTTTTGATTCCCATGCTTCACTTCAGGTTTACTGTATACCTTGCACCTTCTTATTGACGATGAAACACAGAAATTGCATCGGAATTTAATACAAAAGGCAAAATGCCGACTCAAGTAAAAGAGGACTGACCCTCTAAAATTCTATGATTTGAACCTCTCCTGTGAGTCCTGTTTAAGATTCCGATCCTTCACTTCAGGTTTACTGTATACCTTGGACCTTCTTATTGACGATGAAACACAGAAATTGCATCCGAATTTAATACAAAAGGCACAATGCCGACTTAAGAACAAGAGGAGTAACACTCTAACAATCTGTGTTTTGAATCTCTCCTGTGAGTCCAGTTTTAGATTCCGATGCTTCACTTCAGGTTTATTGTATCCCTTCGACCTTCTTATTGACGATGAATCACAGAAATTGCATCCGAATTTAATACAAATTGCACAATGCCGACTTAAGTACAATCGGACTGACACTCTCACTTTCTATGATTTGAACCTCTCCTGTGACTCCAGTTTTAGATTCCGATGCTTCACTTTATGTTTTCTGTATCCCTTGGACCTTCTTATTGACGATGATACACAGAAATTGCATCCGAATTTAATACAAAAGGCACAATGGCGACTTAAGTAAAGTGGACTGACACTCCCACTTTCTATGATTTGAACCTCTCCTGTGACACCAGTTTTAGATTCCGATGCGTCACTTCACGTTTACTGTATACATTGCACCTTCGTATTGACGATGAAACAGAGAAATTGCATCGGAATTAAAATTAAAAGGCACAATGCCGACTTAAGTACAAGAGGACTGACACTCTAACTTTCAATGATTTGAACCTCTTCTGTGAGTCCAGTTTTAGATTCCGATGCTTCACTTCAGGTTTACTGTATCCCTTGGACCTTCTTATTGACGATGAAACACAGAAATTTCATCAGAATTAAATTCAAAGGGCTCAATGCCGACTTAAGTACAAGAGGACTGACACTCAAACTTTCTATGATTTGAACCTCTCCTGTGAGTTCAGTTTTAGATTCCGATGCTTCAATTGAGGTTTACTGTCTCTCTTGGACCTTCTTATTGACGATAAAAAACAGAGCTTGCATTCTTATTTAATACAAAAGGCACAATGACGACTTAAATACAAGAGGACTGACACTCTAACTTTCTATGGTTTGAACCTCTCCTGTGAGTCCAGTTTTAGATTCCGATGCTTCACTTCAGGTTTACTGTATCCCTGGGACCTTCTTGTTGACGATGAAACACAGAAATTGCATCCGAATCTAATACAAAAGGCACAAAGGCGAATTAAGTACAAGATGACTGACACTCTCACTTTCTATGATTTGAACCTCTCCTGTGAGTTCAGTTTCAGATTCCCATGCTTCACTTCAGATTTACTGTATACCTTGGACCTTCTTATTGACGATGAAACACAGACATTGCATCGGAAATAAATTCAAACGGCACAATGCCGACTTAAGTAAAAGAGGACTGACACTCTCACTTTCTATGATTTGAACCTCTCCTGTGATTCCAATTTTGGATTGCGACGCTTCACTTCAGGTTTACTGTATACCTTGGACCTTCTTATTGACGATGAAACACAGAAATTGCATACGAATTTATTACAAAAGGCACAATACCGACTTAAGTACAAGAGGAGTGACACTCTAACTATCTGTGATTTGAATCTCTCCTGTGAGTCCAGTTTTAGATTCCGATGCTTCACTTCAGGTTTAGTATATCCCTTGGACCTTCTTATTGACGATGAATCACAGAAATTGCATCCGAATTTAATACAAATGGCACAATGCCGACTTAAGTACAATCGGGCTGACACTCTCATTTTCTATGATTTGAACCTCTCCTGTGACTCCAGTTTTAGATTCCGATGCTTCACTTCAGGTTTACTGTATCCCTTGGACCTTCTTATTGACGATGAAACACAGAAATTGCATCCGAATTTAATACAAAAGGCACAATGGCGACTTAAGTAAAGTGGACTGACACTCTCACTTTCTATGATTTGACCCTCTCCTGTGACACCAGTTTTAGATTCCGATGCGTCACTTCAGGTATACTGTATACATTGCACCTTCTTATTGACGTTGAAACAGAGAAATTGCATCGGAATTAAAATTAAAAGGCACAATGCCGACTTAAGTACAAGTGTACTGACACTCTAATTTTCAATGATTTGAACATCTTCTCTGAGTCCAGTTTTAGATTCCGATGCTTCACTTTAGGTTTACTGTATCCCTTGGACCTTCTTATTGACGATGAAACACAGAAATTTCATCGGAATTAAATTCAAAAGGCTCAATGCCGACTTAAGTACAAGAGGACTGACACTCAAACTTTCTATGATTTGAACCTCTCCTGTGAGTTCAGTTTTAGATTCCGATGCTTCAATTGAGGTTTACGGTCTCCCTTGGACCTTCATATTGACGATAAAACACAGAGCTTGCATTCGAATTTAATACAAAAGGCACAATGACGACTTAAGTACAAGAGGACTGACACTCTAACATTCTATGGTTTGAACCCCTCCTGTGAGTCCAGTTTTAGATTCCGATGCTTCACTTCAGGTTTACTGTATCCCTTGGACTTTCTTGTTGACGATGGAACACAGAAATTGCATCCGAATCTAATACAAAAGGCACTAAGGCGACTTAAGTACAAGAGGCCTGACACTCTCACTTTCTATGATTTGAACTTCTCCTGTGAGTTCAGTTTCAGATCCCATGCTTCACTTCAGGTTTACTGTATACCTTGCACCTTCTTATTGACGATGAAACACAAAAATTGCATTGGAATTTAATACAAACGGAACAATGACGACTTAAGTAAAAGAGGACTGGCACTTTAACTTTCTATGATTTGAACCTCTCCTGTGAGTCCAGTTTTAGATTCCGATGCTTCACTTCAGGTTTACTGTATCCCGTGGACCTTCTCATTGACGCTGAAACACAGACATTGCATGGGAACTAAATTCAAAAGGCACAATGCCGAATTAATTAAAAGAGGACTGACACTCTCACTTTCTATCATTTGAACCTCTCCTGTGAGTCCAATTTTAGATTCCGACGTTTCACTTCAGGTTTACTGTATCCCTTGGACCATCTTTTTGACGATGAAACACAGAAATTGCATCCGAATTTAATACAAAAGGCACAATGCCAACTTAAGTACAAGAGGACTGACACTCTCACTTTCAACGATTTGAACCCCTCCTGTGAGTCCAGTTTTAGATTCCGATGCTTCACCTCAGGTTTAGTGTATACCTTGCACATTCTTATTGACGATGAAACACAGAAATTGCGTCGGAATTGACTTTAAAAGGAAAAATGCCGACTAAAGTACAAGAGGACTGACACTCTAACTTTCTCTGGTTTGAACCTCTCCTGTGAGTCCAGTTTTAGATTCCGATACTTCACTTCAGGTTTACTGTATCCCTTGGACCTTCTTATTGACGATGAAACACAGAAATTGCTTCCGAATTTAATACAAAATGCACAATGCCGACTTAAGTAAAAGACGACTGACACTCTAACATTCTATCTATCCTGTGAGTCCAGTTTTAGATACCGATGCTTCACTTAAGGTTTACTGTATCCCTTGGACCTTCTTATAGACGATGAAACACAGACATTGTATCCGATTTTAATACAAAAGGCACAATACCGACTTAAGTACAAGCAGAGTGACACTCTAACTTTCTATGATTTAAACCTCTCCTGTGAGTCCAGTTTTAGATTTCAATGCTTCACTTCAGGTTTACTGTATCCCATGGACCTTCTTATTGACGATGAAACACAGAGTTTGCATTCGAAATTAATACAAAAGGCACAATGCCGACTTAAGTAAAAGAGGACTGACACTCTAACTTTCTATGATTTGAATCTCTCCTGTGAGTCCAGTTTTAGATTCCGATGCTTCACTTCAGGTTTAGTATATCCCTTGGACCTTCTTATTGACGATGAATCACAGAAATTGCATCCGAATTTAATACAAATGGCACAATGCCGACTTAAGTACAATCGGGCTGACACTCTCACTTTCTATGATTTGAACCTCTCCTGTGACTCCAGTTTTAGATTCCGATGCTTCACTTCAGGTTTACTGTATCCCTTGGACCTTCTAATTGACGATGAATCACAGAAATTGCATCCGAATTTAATACAAATGGCACAATGCCGACTTAAGTACAATTGGGCTGAAACTCTCACTTTCTATGATTTGACCCTCTCCTGTGACACCAGTTTTAGATTCCGATGCGTCACTTCAGGTATACTGTATACATTGCACCTTCTTATTGACGTTGAAACAGAGAAATTGCATCGGAATTAAAATTAAAAGGCACAATGCCGACTTAAGTACAAGAGGACTGACACTCTAACTTTCAATGATTTGAACATCTTCTCTGAGTCCAGTTTTAGATTCCGATGCTTCACTTCAGGTTTACTATATCCCTTGGACCTTCTTATTGACGATGAAACACAGAAATTTCATCGGAATTAAACTCAAAAGGCTCAATGCCGACTTAAGTACAAGAGGACTGACACTCAAACTTTCTATGATTTGAACCTCTCCTGTGAGTTCAGTTTTAGATTCCGATGCTTCAATTGAGGTTTACTGTCTCCCTTGGAAATTCATATTGACGATAAAACACAGAGCTTGCATTCGAATTTAATACAAAAGGCACAATGACGACTTAAGTACAAGAGGACCGACACTCTAACTTTCTATGGTTTGAACCCCTCCTGTGAGTCCAGTTTTAGATTCCGATGCTTCACTTCAGGTTTACTGTATCCCTTGGACTTTCTTGTTGACGATGAAACACAGAAATTGCATCCGAATCTAATACAAAAGGCACTAAGGCGACTTAAGTACAAGAGGCCTGACACTCTCACTTTCTATGATTTGAACTTCTGCTGTGAGTTCAGTTTCAGATCCCATGCTTCACTTCAGGTTTACTGTATACCTTGCACCTTCTTATTGACGATGTAACACAAAAATTGCATCGGAATTTAATACAAACGGAACAATGACGACTTAAGTAAAAGAGGACTGGCACTTTAACTTTCTATGATTTGAACCTCTCCTGTGAGTCCAGTTTTAGATTCCGATGCTTCACTTCAGGTTTACTGAATCCCTTGGACCTTCTCATTGACGCTGAAACACAGACATTGCATGGGAACTAAATTCAAAAGGCACAATGCCGAATTAATTAAAAGAGGACTGACACTCTCACTTTCAACGATTTGAACCCCTCCTGTGAGTCCAGTTTGAGATTCCGATGCTTCACCTCAGGTTTACTGTATACTTTGCACCTTCTTATTGACGATGAAACACAGAAATTGCGTCGGAATTGACTTTAAAAGGAAAAATGCCGACTAAAGTACAAGAGGACTGACACTCTAACTTTGTCTGGTTTGAACCTCTCCTGTGAGTCCAGTTTTAGATTCCGATACTTCACTTCAGGTTTACTGTATCCATTGGACCTTCTTATTGACGATGAAACACAGAAATTGCTTCCGAATTTAATACAAAATGCACAATGCCGACTTAAGTAAAAGAGGACTGACACTCTAACATTCTATCTATCCTGTGAGTCCAGTTTTAGATACCGATGCTTCACTTAAGGTTTACTGTATCCCTTGGACCTTCTTATTGACGATGAAACACAGAAATTGAATCCGATTTTAATACAAAAGGCACAATACCGACTTAAGTACAAGCGGAGTGACACTCTAACTTTCTATGATTTGAACCTCTCCTGTGAGTCCAGTTTTAGATTTCAATGCTTCACTTCAGGTTTACTGTATCCCTTGGACCTTCTTATTGACGATGAAACACAGAGTTTGCATTCGAAATTAATACAAAAGGCACAATGCCGACTTAAGTAAAAGAGGACTGACACTCTAACTTTCTATGATTTGAACCTCTCCTGTGAGTCCAGTTTTGGATTCCGACGCTTTAGTTCAGGTTTATGGTATCCCTTGGACCTTCTTATTGACGATGAAACACAGAAATTGCATCGGAACTAAATTCAAAAGGCACAATGCCGACTTAAGTAAAAGAGGACTAACACTCTCACATTCTATGATTTGAACCTCTCCTGTGAGTCCAATTTTGGATTCTGACGCTTCACTTCAGGTTTCCTGTATACCTTGCACCTCCTTATTAACGATGATACACAGAAATTGCATCCGAATTTAATACAAAAGGCACAATGGCGACTTAAGTAAAGTGGACTGACACTCTCACTTCCTATGATTTGAACCTCTCCTGTGAGTTCAGTTTTAGATTCCGATGCTTCAATTGAGGTTTACTGTCTCCCTTGGACCTTCTTATTGACGATAAAACACAGAGCTTGCATTCGAATTTAATACAAAAGGAACAATGACGACTTAAGTACAAGAGGACTGACACTCTAACTTTCAATGATTTGAACCTCTTCTGTGAGTCCAGTTTTAGATTCCGATGCTTCATTTCAGGTTTACTGTATCCCTTGGACCTTCTTATTGACGATGAAACACAGAAATTTCATCGGAATTAAATTCAAAAGGCTCAATGCCGACTTAAGTACAAGAGGACTGACACTCAAACTTTCTATGATTTGAACCTCTCCTGTGAGTTCAGTTTTAGATTCCGATGCTTCAATTGAGGTTTACTGTCCCCCTTGGACCTTCTTATTGACGGAAAAACACAGAGCTTGCATTCGAATTTAATACAAAAGGAACAATGACGACTTAAGTACAAGAGGACTGACACTCTAACTTTCTATGGTTTGAACCTCTCCTGTGAGTCCAGTTTTAGATTCTGATGCTTCACTTCAGGTTTACTGTATCCCTTGGACCTTCTTGTTGACGATGAAACACAGAAATTTCATCGGAATTAAATTCAAAAGGCTCAATGCCGACTTAAGTACAAGAGGACTGACACTCAAACTTTCTATGATTTGAACCTCTCCTGTGAGTTCAGTTTTAGATTCCGATGCTTCAATTGAGGTTTACTGTCTCCCTTGGACCTTCTTATTGACGATAAAACACAGAGCTTGCATTCGAATTTAATACAAAAGGAACAATGACGACTTAAGTACAAGAGGACTGACACTCTAACTTTCTATGGTTTGAACCTCTCCTGTGAGTCCAGTTTTAGATTCTGATGCTTCACTTCAGGTTTACTGTATCCCTTGGACCTTCTTGTTGACGATGAAACACAGAAATTGCATCCGAATCTAATACAAAAGGCACAAAGGCGACTTAAGTAAAAGAGGACTGACACTCTCACTTTCTATGATTTGAACCTCTCCTGTGAGTCCAATTTTGGATTCCGACGCTACACTTCAGGTTTACTGTATCCCTTGGACCTCCTTATTGACGATGAAACACAGAAATTGCATCGGAATTAAAATTAAAAGGCACAATGCCGACTTAAGTACTTGAGGACTGTCATTCTAACTTTCTATGATTGGAACCTCTTCTGTGAGTCCAGTTTTAGATTCCCATGCTTCACTATAGATTTACTGCATCCCTTGGACCTTCTTATTGACGATGAAACACAGAAACTGCATCCGAATTTAATACAAGTGGCACAATGCCGACTTAAGTACAGGTGGACTGACACTCTAACTTTCTATGATTGGAACCTCTTCTGTGAGTCCAGTTTTAGATTCCGATGCTTCACTACAGATTTATTGTATCCCTTGGACCTTCTTATTGACGATGAAACACAGAAATTGCATCCGAATTTAATACAAGTGGCACAATGCCGACTTAAGTACAAGTGGACTGACACTCTCACTTTCTATGATTTGAACCTCTCCTGTGAGTCCAGTTTTTGATTCCGATACTTCACTTCAGGTTTATTGTATCCCTTGGACCTTCTTATTGACGATGAATCACAGAAATTGCATCCGAATTTAATACAAATGGCACAATGCCGACTTAAGTACAAGAGGACTAACACTCTCACTCTCTATGATTTGAACCTCTCCGGTGAGTTCAGTTTTAGATTCCCATGCTTCACTTCAGGTTTACTGTATACCTTGGACCTTCTTATTGACGATGAAACACAGAAATTGCATCCGAATTTATTACAAAAGGCACAATACCGACTTAAATACAAGAGGAGTGACACTCTAACTATCTGTGATTTGAATCTCTCCTGTGAGTCCAGTTTTAGATTCCGATGCTTCACTTCAGGTTTAGTATATCCCTTGGACCTTCTTATTGACGATGAATCACAGAAATTGCATCCGAATTTAATGCAAATGGCACAATGCCGACTTAAGTACAATCGGGCTGACACTCTCACTTTCTATGATTTGAACCTCTCCTGTGACTCCAGTTTTAGATTCCAATGCTTCACTTCAGGTTTACTGTATCCCTTGGACCTTCTTATTGACGATGAAACACAGAAATTGCATCCGAATTTAATACAAAAGGCACAATGGCGACTTAAGTAAAGTGGACTGACACTCTCACTTTCAATGATTTGAACCTCTCCTGTGACACCAGTTTTAGATTCCGATGCTTCACTTCAGGTATACTGTATACATTGCACCTTCTTATTGACGTTGAAACAGAGAAATTGCATCGGAATTAAAATTAAAAGGCACAATGCCGACTTAAGTACAAGAGGACTGACACTCTAACTTTCAATGATTTGAACATCTTCTCTGAGTCCAGTTTTAGATTCCGATGCTTCACTTCAGGTTTACTGTATCCCTTGGACCTTCTTATTGACGATGAAACACAGAAATTTCATCGGAATTAAATTCAAAATGCTCAATGCCGACTTAAGTACAAGTGGACTGACACTCAAACTTTCTATGATTTGAACCTCTCCTGTGAGTTCAATTTCAGATTCCGATGCTTCAATTGAGGTTTACTGTCTCCCTTGGACCTTCATATTGACGATAAAACACAGAGCTTGCATTCGAATTTAATACAAAAGGCACAATGACGACTTAAGTACAAGAGGACTGACACTCCAACTTTCTATGGTTTGAACCCCTCCTGTGAGTCCAGTTTTAGATTCCGATGCTTCACTTCAGGTTTACTGTATCCCTTGGACTTTCTTGTTGACGATGAAACACAGAAATTGCATCCGAATCTAATACAAAAGGCACAAAGGCGACTTAAGTACAAGAGGCCTGACACTCTCACTTTCTATGATTTGAACTTCTGCTGTGAGTTCAGTTTCAGATCCCATGCTTCACTTCAGGTTTACTGTATACCTTGCACCTTCTTATTGACGATGAAACACAAAACTTGCATCGGAATTTAATACAAACGGAACAATGACGACTTAAGTAAAAGATGACTGGCACTTTAACTTTCTATGATTTGAACCTCTCCTGTGAGTCCAGTTTTAGATTCCGATGCTTCACTTCAGGTTTACTGTATCCCTTGGACCTCCTTATTGACGATGAAACACAGAAATTGCATCGGAATTAAAATTAAAAGGCACAATGCCGACTTAAGTACTTGAGGACTGTCATTCTAACTTTCTATGATTGGAACCTCTTCTGTGAGTCCAGTTTTAGATTCCGATGCTTCACTATAGATTTACTGCATCCCTTGGACCTTCTTATTGACGATGAAACACAGAAACTGCATCCGAATTTAATACAAGTGGCACAATGCCGACTTAAGTACAGGTGGACTGACACTCTAACTTTCTATGATTGGAACCTCTTCTGTGAGTCCAGTTTTAGATTCCGATGCTTCACTACAGATTTATTGTATCCCTTGGACCTTCTTATTGACGATGAAACACAGAAATTGCATCCGAATTTAATACAAGTGGCACAATGCCGACTTAAGTACAAGTGGACTGACACTCTCACTTTCTATGATTTGAACCTCTCCTGTGAGTCCAGTTTTTGATTCCGATACTTCACTTCAGGTTTATTGTATCCCTTGGACCTTCTTATTGACGATGAATCACAGAAATTGCATCCGAATTTAATACAAATGGCACAATGCCGACTTAAGTACAAGAGGGCTAACACTCTCACTTTCTATGATTTGAACCTCTCCGGTGAGTTCAGTTTTAGATTCCCATGCTTCACTTCAGGTTTACTGTATACCTTGCACCTTCTTATTGACGATGAAACACAGAAATTGCATCGGAATTTAATACAAAAGGCAAAATGCCGACTCAAGTAATAGAGGACTGACACTCTAACTTTCTATGATTTGAACCTCTCCTGTGAGTCCAGTTTTAGATTCCGATGCTTCACTTAAGGTTTACTGTATACCTTGGACCTTCTTATTGACGATGAAACACAGAAATTGCATCCGAATTTATTACAAAAGGCACAATACCGACTTAAGTACAAGAGGAGTGACACTCTAACTATCTGTGATTTGAATCTCTCCTGTGAGTCCAGTTTTAGATTCCGATGCTTCACTTCAGGTTTAGTATATCCCTTGGACCTTCTTATTGACGATGAATCACAGAAATTGCATCCGAATTTAATACAAATGGCACAATGCCGACTTAAGTACAATCGGGCTGACACTCTCACTTTCTATGATTTGAACCTCTCCTGTGACTCCAGTTTTAGATTCCAATGCATCACTTCAGGTTTACTGTATCCCTTGGACCTTCTTATAGACGATGAAACACAGAAATTGCATCCGAATTTAATACAAAAGGCACAATGGCGACTTAAGTAAAGTGGACTGACACTCTCACTTTCAATGATTTGAACCTCTCCTGTGACACCAGTTTTAGATTCCGATGCATCACTTCAGTTATACTGTATACATTGCACCTTCTTATTGACGTTGAAACAGAGAAATTGCATCGGAATTAAAATTAAAAGGCACAATGCCGACTTAAGTACAAGAGGACTGACACTCTAACTTTCAATGATTTGAACATCTTCTTTGAGTCCAGTTTTAGATTCCGATGCTTCACTTCAGGTTTACTGTATCCCTTGGACCTTCTTATTGACGATGAAACACAGAAATTTCATCGGAATTAAATTCAAAATGCTCAATGCCGACGTAAGTACAAGAGGACTGACACTCAAACTTTCTATGATTTGAACCTCTCCTGTAAGTTCAATTTTAGATTCCGATGCTTCAATTGAGGTTTACTGTCTCCCTTGGACCTTCATATTGACGATAAAACACAGAGCTTGCATTCGAATTTAATACAAAAGGCAGAAAGACGACTTAAGTACAAGAGGACTGACACTCCAACTTTCTATGGTTTGAACCCCTCCTGTGAGTCCAGTTTTAGATTCCGATGCTTCACTTCAGGTTTACTGTATCCCTTGGACTTTCTTGTTGACGATGAAACACAGAAATTGCATCCGAATCTAATACAAAAGGCACAAAGGCGACTTAAGTACAAGAGGCCTGACACTCTCACTTTCTATGATTTGAACTTCTGCTGTGAGTTCAGTTTCAGATCCCATGCTTCACATCAGGTTTACTGTATACCTTGCACCTTCTTATTGACGATGAAACACAAAACTTGCATCGGAATTTAATACAAACGGAACAATGACGACTTAAGTAAAAGATGACTGGCACTTTAACTTTCTATGATTTGAACCTCTCCTGTGAGTCCAGTTTTAGATTCCGATGCTTCACTTCAGGTTTACTGTATCCCTTGGACCATCTTTTTGACGATGAAACACAGAAATTGCTTCCGAATTTAATACAAAATGCACAATGCCGACTTAAGTAAAAGAGGACTGACACTCTAACATTCTATCTATCCTGTGAGTCCAGTTTTAGGTACCGATGCTTCACTTAAGGTTTACTGTATCCCTTGGACCTTCTTATTGACGATGAAACACAGAAATTGTATCCGATTTTAATACAAAAGGCACAATACCGACTTAAGTACAAGCGGAGTGACACTCTAACTTTCTATGATTTGAACCTCTCCTGTGAGTCCAGTTTTAGATTTCAATGCATCACTTCAGGTTTACTGTATCCCTTGGACCTTCTTATTGACGATGAAACACAGAGTTTGCATTCGAAATTAATACAAAAGGCACAATGCCGACTTAGGTAAAAGAGGACCGACACTCTAACTTTCTATGATTTGAACCTCTCCTGTGAGTCCAGTTTTGGATTCCGATGCTTTAGTTCAGGTTTACTGTATCCCTTGGACCTTCTTATTGACGATGAAACACAGACATTGCATCGGAACTAAATTCAAAAGGCACAATGCCGACTTAAGTAAAAGAGGACTGACACTCTCACATTCTATGATTTGAACCTCTCCTGTGAGTCCAATTTTGGATTCCGACGCTTCACTTCAGGTTTACTGTATACCTTGCACCTCCTTATTGACGATGAAACACAGAAATTGCATCGGAATTAAAATTAAAAGGCACAATGCCGACTTAAGTACAAGAGGGCAGACACTCTAATTTTCAATGATTTGAACCTCGCCTGTGAGTCCACTTTTAGATTCCGATGCTTAACTTCAGGTTTACTGTATCCCGTGGACCTTCTTATTGACGATGAAACACAGAAATTCCATCCGAATTGAATACAAATGGCACAATACCGACTTAAGTACAAGACGAGTGACACTCTAACTCTCTATGATTTGAACCTCTCCTGTGATCCAGTTATAGATTCCGATGCTTCACTTCAGGTTTACTGTATCCCTTGGACCTTCTTGTTGACGATGAAACACAGAAATTGCATCCGAAATTAATACAAAGGGCACAAAGGCGACTTAAGAACAAGAGGACTGACACTCTCACTTTCTATGATTTGAACCTCTCGTGTGAGTCCAGTTTTAGATTCCCATGCTTCACTTTAGGTTTACTGTATACCTTGCACCTTCTTATTGACGATGAAACACAGAAATTGCATCGGAATTTAATACAAAAGGCAAAATGCCGACTCAAGTAAAAGAGGACTGACCCTCTAACTCTCTATGATTTGAACCTGTCCTGTGAGTCCTGTTTTAGATTCCGATGCTTCACTTCAGGTTTACTGTATACCTTGGACCTTCTTATTGACGATGAAACACAGAAATTGCATCCGAATTTAATACAAATGGCACAATGCCGACTTAAGTACAATCGGACTGACACTCTCACTTTCTATGATTTGTACCTCTCCTGTGACTCCAGTTTTAGAATCCGAAGCTTCACTTCAGGATTAATGTATCCCTTGGACCTTCTTATTGACGATGATACACAGAAATTGCATCCGAATTTAATACAAAAGGCACAATGGCGACTTAAGTAAAGTGGACTGACACTCTCACTTTCTATGATTAGAACTTCTCCTGTGACACCTGTTTTAGATTCCGATGCGTCACTTCAGGTATACTGTATACATTGCCCTTCTTATTGACGATGAAACAGAGAAATTGCATCGTAATTAAAATTAAAAGGCACAATGCCGACTTAAGTACAAGAGGACTGACACTCTAACTTTCAATGATTTGAACCTCTTCTGTGAGTCCAGTTTTAGATTCCGATGCTTCACTTCAGGTTTACTGTACCCCTTGGACCTCCTTATTGACGATGAAACACAGAAATTTCATCGGAATTAAATTCAAAAGGCTCAATGCCGACTTAAGTACAAGAGGACTGACACTCAAACTTTCTATGATTTGAACCTCTCCTGTGAGTTCAGTTTTAGATTCCGATGCTTCAATTGAGGTTTACTGTCTCCCTTGGACCTTCTTATTGACGATAAAACACAGAGCTTGCATTCGAATGTAATACAAAAGGCACAATGACAACTTAATTACAAGAGGACAGACACTCTAACTTTCAATGGTTTGAACCTCTCCTGTGAGTCCAGTTTTAGATTCCGATGCTTCACTTCAGGTTTACTGTATCCCTTGGACCTCCTTATTGACGATGAAACACAGAAATTGCATCGGAATTAAAATTAAAAGGCACAATGCCGACTTAAGTACTTGAGGACTGTCATTCTAACTTTCAATGATTGGAACCTCTTCTGTGAGTCCAGTTTTAGATTCCGATGCTTCACTATAGATTTACTGCATGCCTTGGACCTTCTTATTGACGATGAAACACAGAAACTGCATCCGAATTTAATACAAGTGGCACAATGCCGACTTAAGTACAGGTGGACTGACACTCTAACTTTCTATGATTGGAACCTCTTCTGTGAGTCCAGTTTTAGATTCCGATGCTTCACTACAGATTTATTGTATCCCTTGGACCTTCTTATTGACGATGAAACACAGAAATTGCATCCGAATTTAATACAAGTGGCACAATGCCGACTTAAGTACAAGTGGACTGACACTCTCACTTTCTATGATTTGAACCTCTCCTGTGAGTCCAGTTTTAGATTCCGATACTTCATTTCAGGTTTATTGTATCCCTTGGATCTTCTTATTGACGATGAATCACAGAAATTGCATCCGAATTTAATACAAATGGCACAATGCCGACTTAAGTACAAGAGGGCTAACACTCTCACTTTCTATGATTTGAACCTCTCCGGTGAGTTCAGTTTTAGATTCCCATGCTTCACTTCAGGTTTACTGTATACCTTGCACCTTCTTATTGACGATGAAACACAGAAATTGCATCGGAATTTAATACAAAAGGCAAAATGCCGACTCAAGTAATAGAGGACTGACACTCTAACTTTCTATGATTTGAACCTCTCCTGTGAGTCCAGTTTTAGATTCCGATGCTTCACTTAAGGTTTACTGTATACCTTGGACCTTCTTATTGACGATGAAACACAGAAATTGCATCCGAATTTATTACAAATGGCACAATACCGACTTAAGTACAAGAGGAGTGACACTCTAACTATCTGTGATTTGAATCTCTCCTGTGAGTCCAGTTTTAGATTCCGATGCTTCACTTCAGGTTTAGTATATCCCTTGGACCTTCTTATTGACGATGAATCACAGAAATTGCATCCGAATTTAATACAAATGGCACAATGCCGACTTAAGTACAATCGGGCTGACACTCTCACTTTCTATGATTTGAACCTCTCCTGTGACTCCAGTTTTAGATTCCAATGCTTCACTTCAGGTTTACTGTATCACTTGGACCTTCTTATTGACGATGAAACACAGAAATTGCATCCGAATTTAATACAAAAGGCACAATGGCGACTTAAGTAAAGTGGACTGACACTCTCACTTTCTATGATTTGAACCTCTCCTGTGACACCAGTTATGGATTCCGATGCATCACTTCAGGTATACTGTATACATTGCACCTTCTTATTGACGTTGAAACAGAGAAATTGCATCGGAATTAAAATTAAAAGGCACAATGCCGTCTTAAGTACAAGAGGACTGACACTCTAACTTTCAATGATTTGAACATCTTCTCTGAGTCCAGTTTTAGATTCCGATGCTTCACTTCAGGTTTACTGTATCCCTTGGACCTTCTTATTGACGATGAAACACAGAAATTGCATCCGAATCTAATACAAAAGGCACAAAGGCGACTTAAGTACAAGAGGCCTGACACTCTCACTTTCTATGATTTGAACTTCTGCTGTGAGTTCAGTTTCAGATCCCATGCTTCACTTCAGGTTTACTGTATACCTTGCACCTTCTTATTGACGATGAAACACAAAACTTGCATCGGAATTTAATACAAACGGAACAATGACGACTTAAGTAAAAGATGACTGGCACTTTAACTTTCTATGATTTGAACCTCTCCTGTGAGTCCAGTTTTAGATTCCGATGCTTCACTTCAGGTTTACTGTATCCCTTGCACCTTCTTATTGACGCTGAAACACAGACATTGCATGGGAACTAAATTCAAAAGGCACAATGCCGAATTAATTAAAAGAGGACTGACACTCTCACTTTCTATCATTTGAACCTCTCCCGGGAGTCCAATTTTAGATTCCGACGTTTCACTTCAGGTTTACTGTATCCCTTGGACCATCTTTTTGACGATGAAACACAGAAATTGCATCCGAATTTAATACAAAAGGCACAATGCCAATTTAAGTACAAGAGGACTGACACTCTCACTTTCAACGATTTGAACCCCTCCTGTGAGTCCAGTTTTAGATTCCGATGCTTCACCTCAGGTTTACTGTATACCTTGCACCTTCTTATTGACGATGAAACACAGAAATTGCGTCGGAATTAACTTCAAAAGGAAAAATGCCGACTAAAGTACAAAAGGACTGACGCTCTAACTTTCTCTGGTTTGAACCTCTCCTGTGAGTCCAGTTTTAGATTCCGATGCTTCACTTCAGGTTTACTGTATCCCTTGGACCTTCTTATTGACGATGAAACACAGAAATTGCTTCCGAATTTAATACAAAATGCACAATGCCGACTTAAGTAAAAGAGGACTGACACTCTAACATTCTATCTACCCTGTGAGTCCAGTTTTAGATACCGATGCTTCACTTAAGGTTTACTGTATCCCTTGGACCTTCTTATTGACGATGAAACACAGAAATTGTATCCGATTTTAATACAAAAAGCACAATACCGACTTAAGTACAAGCGGAGTGACACTCTAACTTTCTATGATTTGAACCTCTCCTGTGAGTCCAGTTTTAGATATCAATGCTTCACTTCAGGTTTACTGTATCCCTTGGACCTTCTTATTGACGATGAAACACAGAGTTTGCATTCGAAATTAATACAAAAGGCACAATGCCGACTTAAGAAAAAAAGGGCTGACACTCTAACTTTCTATGATTTGAACCTCTCCTGTGAGTCCAGTTTTGGATTCCGACGCTTTAGTTCAGGTTTACTGTATCCCTTGGAGCTTCTTATTGACGATGAAACACAGCCATTGCATCGGAACTAAATTCAAAAGGCACAATGCCGACTTAAGTAAAAGAGGACTGACACTCTCACATTCTATGATTTGAACCTCTCCTGTGATTCCAATTTTGGATTCCGACGCTTCACTTCAGGTTTACTGTATACCTTGCACCTCCTTATTGACGATGAAACACAGAAATTGCATCGGAATTAAAATTAAAAGGCACAATGCCGACTTAAGTACAAGAGGGCAGACACTCTAACTTTCAATGATTTGAACCTCGCCTGTGAGTCCACTTTTAGATTCCGATGCTTAACTTCAGGTTTACTGTATCCCGTGGACCTTCTTATTGACGATGAAACACAGAAATTCCATCCGAATTGAATACAAATGGCACAATACCGACTTAAGTACAAGACGAGTGACACTCTAACTCTCTATGATTTGAACCTCTCGTGTGAGTCCAGTTTTAGATCCCCATGCTTCACTTTAGGTTTACTGTATACCCTGCACCTTCTTATTGACGATGAAACACAGAAATTGTATCCGATTTTAATACAAAAGGCACAATACCGACTTAAGTACAAGCGGAGTGACACTCTAACTTTCTATGATTTGAACCTCTCCTGTGAGTCCTGTTTTAGATTCCGATGCTTCACTTCAGGTTTACTGTATACCTTGGACCTTCTTATTGACGATGAAACACAGAAATTGCATCCGAATTTAATACAAATGGCACAATGCCGACTTAAGTACGATCGGACTGACACTCTCACTTTCTATGATTTGTACCTCTCCTGTAACTCCAGTTTTAGATTCCGAAGCTTCACTTCTGGCTTAATGTATCCCTTGGACCTTCTTATTGACGATGATACACAGAAATTGCATCCGAATTTAATACAAAAGGCACAATGGGGACTTAAGTAAAGTGGACTGACACTCTCACTTTCTATGATTAGAACTTCTCCTGTGACACCAGTTTTAGATTCCGATGCGTCACTTCAGGTTTACTGTATACATTGCCCTTCTTATTGACGATGAAACAGAGAAATTGCATCGTAATTAAAATTAAAAGGCACAATGCCGACTTAAGTACAAGAGGACTGACACTCTAATTTTCAATGATTTGAACCTCTTCTGTGAGTCCAGTTTTAGATTCCGATGCTTCACTTCAGGTTTACTGTACCCCTTGGACCTTCTTATTGACGATGTAACACAGAAATTTCATCGGAATTAAATTCAAAAGGCTCAATGCCGACTTAAGTACAAGAGGACTGACACTCAAACTTTCTATGATTTGAACCTCTCCTGTGAGTTCAGTTTTAGATTCCGATGCTTCAATTGAGGTTTACTGTCTCCCTTGGACCCTCTTATTGACGATAAAACACAGAGCTTGCATTCGAATGTAATACAAAAGGCACAATGACATCTTAAGTACAAGAGGACTGACACTCTAACTTTCAATGGTTTGAACCTCTCCTGTGAGTCCAGTTTTAGATTCCGATCCTTCACTTCAGGTTTACTGTATCCCTTGGACCTTCTTGTTGACGATGAAACACAGAAATTGCATCCGAATCTAATACAAAAGGCACAAAGGCGACTTCAGTACAAGAGGACTGACACTCTCACTTTCTATGATTTGAACCTCTCCTGTGAGTTCAGTTTTAGATTCCCATGCTTCACTTCAGGTTTACTGTATACCTAGGACCTTCTCATTGACGATGAAACACAGACATTGCATCGGAAATAAATTCAAACGGCACAATGCCGACTTAAGTAAAAGAGGACTGACACTCTCACTTTCTATGATTTGAACCTCTCCTGTGAGTCCAATTTTAGATTCCGACGCTTCACTTCAGGTTTACTGTATCCCTTGGACCTTCTTATTGACGATGAAACACAGAAATTGCATCGGAATTAAAATTAAAAGGCACAATGCCGACTTAAGTACAAGAGGACTGACATTCTAACTTTCTATGATTGGAACCTCTTCTGTGAGTCCAGTTTTAGATTCCGATGCTTCACTACAGATTTACTGTATCCCTTGGACCTTCTTATTGACGATGAAACACAGAAACTGCATCCGAATTTAATACAAGTGGCACAATGCCGACTTAAGTACAAGTGGACTGACACTCTAACTTTCTATGATTGGAACCTCTTCTGTGACTCCAGTTTTAGATTCCGATGCTTCACTACAGATTTATTGTATCCCTTGGACCTTCTTATTGACGATGAAACACAGAAATTGCATCCGAATTTAATACAAGTTGCACAATGCCGAATTAATTACAAGTGGACTGACACTCTCACTTTCTATGATTTGAACCTCTCCTGTGAGTCCAGTTTTAGATTCCGATACTTCACTTCAGGTTTACTGTATCCCTTGGACCTTCTTATTGACGATGAATCACAGAAATTGCATCCGAATTTAATACAAATGGCACAATGCCGACTTAAGTACAAGAGGGCTGACACTCTCACTTTCTATGATTTGAACCTCTCCGGTGAGTACAGTTTTAGATTCCCATGCTTCACTTCAGGTTTACTGTATACCTTGCACCTTCTTATTGACGATGAAACACAGAAATTGCATCGGAATTTAATACAAAAAACAAAATGCCGACTCAAGTAGAAGAGGACTGACACTTTAACTTTCTATGATTTGATCCTCTCCTGTGAGTCCAGTTTTAGATTCCGATGCTTCACTTCGGTTTACTGTATACCTTGGACCTTCTTATTGACGATGAAACACAGAAATTGCATCCGAATTTAATACAAAAGGCACAATACCGACTTAAGTACAAGAGGAGTGACACTCTAACGATCTGTGATTTGAATCTCTCCTGTGAGTCCAGTTTTAGATTCCGATGCTTCACTTCAGGTTTAGTGTATCCCTAGGACCTTCTTATTGACAATGAATCACAGAAATTGCATCCGAATTTAATACAAATGGCACAATGGCGACTTAAGTAAAGTGGACTGACACTCTCACTTTCAATGATTTGGACCACTCCTGTGAGGCCAGTTTTAGGTTTTGATGCTTCACTTCAGGTTTACTGTATAACTTGCACCTTCTAATTGACGATGAAACACAGAAATTGCATCCAAATTTAATACAAAAGGCACAATGCCGACTTAAGTATAATCGGACTGACACTCTCACTTTCTATGATTTGAACCTCTCTTGTGACTCCAGTTTTAGATTCCGATGCTTCACTTCAGGCTTACTGTATCCCTTGGACCTTCTTATTGACGATGAAACACAGAAATTGCATCCGAATTTAATACAAAAGGCACAATGGCGACTTAAGTAAAAAGGACTGACACTCTCACTTTCTATGATTTGAACCCCTCCTGTGAGACAAGTTTTAGATTCCGATGCGTCACTTCAGGTTTACTGTATACATTGCACCTTCTTATTGACGATGAAACAGAGAAATTGCATCGGAATTAAAATTAAAAGGCACAATGCCGACTTAAGTACAAGAGGACTGACACTCTAACTTTCAGTGATTTGAACTCCTTCTGTGAGTACAGATTTAGATTCCGATGCTTCACTTCAGGTTTACTGTATCCCTTGGACCTTCTTATTGACGATGAAACACAGAAATTTCATCGGAATTTAATTCAAAAGGCTCAATGCCGACTTAAGTAAAAGAGGACTGACACTCAAACTTTCTATGATTTGAACGTCTCCTGTGAGTTCAGTTTTAGATTCCGATGCTTCAATTGAGGTTTACTGTCTCCCTTGGACCTTCTTATTGACGATAAAACACAGAGCTTGCATTCGAATTTAATACAAAAGGCACAATGACGACTAGTAGTACAAGAGGACTGATACTCTAACTTTCTATGGTTTGAACCTCTCCTGTGAGTCCAGTTTTAGATTCCGATGCTTCACTTCAGGTTTACTGTATCCTTGGACCTTCTTGTTGACGATTAAACACATAAATTGCATCCGAATTTAATACAAAAGGCACCATGCCGGCTTAAGTACAAGAGGAGTGACACTCTAACTGTCTACGATTTGAACCTCTCCTGTGAGTCCAGTTTTAGATTCTGATGCTTCACTTCAGGTTTACTGTATCCCTTGGACCTTCTAATTGACGATGAAACACAGAAATTACATCCGAATTTAATACAAAAGGCACAATGCCGGCTTAAGTACAAGAGGACTGACACTCTCACTTTCAATGATTTGAAACTTTTCTGTGAGTCCAGTTTTAGATTCCGATGCTTCTCTTCAGGTTTACTGTATCCCTTGGACCTTCTTATTTACGATGAAACACAGAAATTGCATCCGAATTTAATACAAATGGCAAAATGCCGACTTAAGTACAAGAGGACTGACACTCTGACATTCTATGATTTGAACCTCTCCTGTGAGTCCAGTTTTAGATTCCGATGCTTCACTTCAGGTTAACTGTATCCCTTAGACCTTCATATTGACGATGAAACACAGAAATTGCATCCGAATTTAATACAAATGGCACAATGCCGACCTAAGTATAAGAAGGCTGACACTCACACTTTCTATGATTTGAACCTCTCCTGTGAGTTCAGTTTTAGATTCCGATGCTTCCGTTCATGTTTACTGTATCCCTTGGACCTTCTTATTGACGAAGAAACACATAAATTGCATCCGAATTTAATACAAAGGGCACAATACCGACTTAAGTACAAGAGGAGTGACACTCTAACTTTCTATGATTTGAACCTCTCCTGTGGGTCCAGTTTTAGATTCCGATGATTCACTTCAGGTTTATTGTATCCCTTGGATTTTCTTATTGACGATGAAACACAGGAATCGCATCCGAATTTAATACAAATGGCACAATGCCGACTTAAGTACGAGAGGACTGACACTCTCACTAACTATGATTTGAACCTCTCCTGGGAGTCTAGTTTCATATTCCGATGCTTCACTTCAGGTTTAATGTATATCTTGCACCTTCTTATTGACGATGAAACACAAAAATTGCATCGGAATTTAATACAAAAGGCACAATGCCGACTTAAGTATAATCGGACTGACACTCTCACTTTCTATGATTTGAACCTCTCCTGTGACTCCAGTTTTAGATTCCGATGCTTCACTTCAGGCTTACTGTATCCCTTGGACCTTCTTATTGACGATGAAACACAGAAATTGCATCCGAATTTAATACAAAAGGCACAATGGCGACTTAAGTAAAAAGGACTGACACTCTCACTTTCTATGATTTGAACCTCTCCTGTGAGACAAGTTTTAGATTCCGATGCGTCACTTCAGGTTTACTGTATACATTGCACCTTCTTATTGACGATGAAACAGAGAAATTGCATCGGAATTAAAATTAAAAGGCACAATGCCGACTTAAGTGCAAGAGGACTGACACTCTAACTTTCAGTGATTTGAACCCCATCTGTGAGTACAGTTTTAGATTCCGATGCTTCACTTCAGGTTTACTGTATCCCTTGGACCTTCTTATTGACGATGAAACACAGAAATTTCATCGGAATTTAATTCAAAAGGCTCAATGCCGACTTAAGTAAAAGAGGACTGACACTCAAACTTTCTATGATTTGAACCTCTCCTGTGAGTTCAGTTTTAGATTCCGATGCTTCAATTGAGGTTTACTGTCTCCCTTGGACCTTCTTATTGACGATAAAACACAGAGCTTGCATTCGAATTTAATACAAAAGGCACAATGACGACTAGTAGTACAAGAGGACTGATACTCTAACTTTCTATGGTTTGAACCTCTCCTGTGAGTCCGGTTTTAGATTCCGATGCTTCACTTCAGGTTTACTGTATCCTTGGACCTTCTTGTTGACGATTAAACACATAAATTGCATCCGAATTTAATACAAAAGGCACCATGCCGGCTTAAGTACAAGAGGAGTGACACTCTAACTGCCTACGATTTGAACCTCTCCTGTGAGTCCAGTTTTAGATTCTGATGCTTCACTTCAGGTTTACTGTATCCCTTGGACCTTCTAATTGACGATGAAACACAGAAATTGCATCCGAATTTAATACAAATGGCACAATGCCGGCTTAAGTACAAGAGGACTGACACTCTCACTTTCAATGATTTGAAACTTTTCTGTGAGTCCAGTTTTAGATTCCGATGCTTCTCTTCAGGTTTACTGTATCCCTTGGACCTTCTTATTTACGATGAAACACAGAAATTGCATCCGAATTTAATACAAATGGCACAATGCCGACTTAAGTGCAAGAGGACTGACACTCTGACATTCTATGATTTGATCCTCTCCTGTGAGTCCAGTTTTAGATTCCGATGCTTCACTTCAGGTTAACTGTATCCCTTAGACCTTCATATTGACGATGAAACACAGAAATAGCATCCGAATTTAATACAAATGGCACAATGCCGACCTAAGAATAAGAAGGCTGACACTCACACTTTCTATGATTTGAACCTCTCCTGTGAGTTCAGTTTTGGATTCCGATGCTTCCGTTCATGTTTACTGTATCCCTTGGACCTTCTTATTGACGAAGAAACACATAAATTGCATCCGAATTTAATACAAAGGGCACAATACCGACTTAAGTGCAAGAGGAGTGACACTCTAACTTTCTATGATTTGAACCTCTCCTGTGGGTCCAGTTTTAGATTCCGATGATTCACTTCAGGTTTATTGTATCCCTTGGATTTTCTTATTGACGATGAAACACAGGAATCGCATCACAATTTAATACAAATGGCACAATGCCGACTTAAGTACAAGAGGACTGACACTCTCACTAACTATGATTTGAACCTCTCCTGGGAGTCCAGTTTCATATTCCGATGCTTCACTTCAGGTTTACTGTATATCTTGCACCTTCTTACTGACGATGAAACACAAAAATTGCTTCGGAATTTAATACAAAAGGCACAATGCCGACTTAAGTAAAAGAGGACTGACACTGTAACTTTCTATGATTTGAACCACTCCTGTGAGTCCAGTTTTAGATTCCGATGCTTCACTTCAGGTTTACTGTATCCCTTGGACCTTCTTATTGACGATGAACCACAGAGTTTGCATCCGAATTAATATAAAAGGCACAATGCCGACTTAAGTACAAGACGACTGACGCTCTAACTTTCTATGATTTGAACCTCTCCTGTGAGTCCAGTTTTAAATTCATATGCTTCACTTCAGGTTTACTGTATCCCTTGGACCTTCTTATTGACGATGAAACACAGAAATCGCATCCGAATTTAATACAAAAGGCACAATACTGACTAAAGTACAAGAGAAGTGACACTCTAACGCTCTATGATTTGAACCTCTCCTGTGAGTCCAGTTTTAGATTCTGATGCTTCACTTCAAGTTTACTGTATCCCTTGGACCTTCTTATTGACGATGAAACACAGAAATTGCATCCGAATTTAATACAATGGGCACAATGCCGACTTAAGTACAAGAGGACTGACACTCTCACTTTCAATGATTTGGACCACTCCTGTGAGTCCAGTTTTAGATTTCGATGCTTCACTTCAGGTTTTTCTGTATAACTTGCACCTTCTAATTGACGATGAAACACAGAAATTGCATCCGAATTTAATACAAAAGGCACAATGCCGACTTAAGTACAATCGGACTGACACTCTAACTTTCAATGATTTGAACCTCTTCTGTGATTCCAGTTTTAGATTCCGATGCTTCACTTCAGGTTTACTGTATCCCTTGGACCTTCTTATTGACGATGAAACACAGAAATTTCATCGGAATTAGATTCAAAAGGCTCAATGCCGACTTAAGTACAAGAGGACTGACACTCAAAGTTTCTATGATTTGAACCTCTCCTGTGAGTTCAGTTTTAGATTCCGATGCTTCAATTCAGGTTTACTGTCTCCCTTGGACCTTCTTATTGACGATAAAACACAGAGCTTGCATTCGAATTTTAAACAAAAGGCACATTGACGACTTAAGTACAAGAGGACTGACACTCTAACTTTCTATGGTTTGAACCTCTCCTGTGAGTCCAGTTTTAGATTCCGATGCTTCACTTCAGGTTTACTGTATCCCTTGGACAATCTTATTGATGATGAAACACAGAAATTGCATCCGAATCTAATACAAAAGGCACAAAGGCGACTTAAGTACAAGAGGACTGACACTCTCACTTTCTATGATTTGAACCTCTCCTGTGAGTTCAGTTTTAGATTCCCATGCTTCACTTCAGGTTTACTGTATACCTTGCACCTTCTTATTGACGATGAAACACAAAAATTGCATCTGAATTTAATACAAAAGGAACAATGCCGACTTAAGTAAATGAGGACTGACACTCTAACTTTCTATGATTTGAACCTCTCCTGTGAGTCCAGTTTTAGATTCCGATGCTTCACTTCAGGTTTACTGTATCCCTTGGACCTTCTTATTGACGAAGAAACACAGACATTGCATGGCAACTAAATTCATAAGGCACAATGCCGAATTAAGTAAAAGAGGACTGACACTCTCACTTTCTATCATTTGAACCTCTCCTGTGAGTCCAATTTTAGATTGCGACGTTTCACTTCAGGTTTACTGTATCCCTTGGACCATCTTATTGATGATGAAACACAGAAATTGCATCCGAATTTAATACAAAAGGCACAATGCCAGCTTAAGTACAAGAGGACTGACACTCTCACTTTCAATGATTTGAACCTTTTCTGTGAGTCCAGTTTTAGATTCCGATGCTTCACTTCAGGTTTACTGTATCCTTGGACCTTCTTGTTGACGATGAAACACATAAATTGCATCCGAATTTAATACAAAAGGCACCATGCCGGCTTAAGTACAAGAGGAGTGACACTCTAACTGTCTACGATTTGAACCTCTCCTGTGAGTCCAGTTTTAGATTCTGATGCTTCACTTCATGTTTACTGTATCCCTTGGACCTTCTAATTGACGATGAAACACAGAAATTGCATCCGAATTTAATACAAAAGGCACAATGCCGGCTTAAGTACAAGAGGACTAACACTCTCACTTTCAATGATTTGAACCTTTTCTGTGAGTCCAGTTTTAGATTCGGATGCTTCTCTTCAGGTTTACTGTACCCCTTCGACCTTCTTATTTACAATGTAACACAGAAATTGCATCCGAATTTAATACAAATGGCACAATGCCGACTTAAGTACAAGAGGACTGACACTCTGACATTCTATGATTTGAACCTCTCCTGTGAGTCCAGTTTTAGATTCCGATGCTTCACTTCAGGTTAACTGTATCCCTTAGACCTTCATATTGACGATGAAACACAGAAATTGCATCCGAATTTAATACAAATGGCACAATGCCGACCTAAGTATAAGAAGACTGACACCCACACTTTCTATGATTTGAACCTCTCCTGTGAGTTCAGTTTTAGATTCTGATGCTTCCGTTCAGGTTTACTGTATCCCTTGGACCTTCTTATTGACGAAGAAACACATAAATTGCATCCGAATTTAATACAAAGGGCACAATACCGACTTAAGTACAAGAGGAGTGACACTCTAACTTTCTATGATTTGAACCTCTCCTGTGGGTCCAGTTTTAGATTCCGATGATTCACTTCAGGTTTATTGTATCTCTTGGATTTTCTTATTGACGATGAAACACAGGAATCGCATCCGAATTTAATACAAATGGCTCAATGCCGACTTAAGTACAAGAGGACTGACACTCTCACTAACTATGATTTGAACCTCTCCTGGGACTCCAGTTTCATATTCCGATGCTTCACTTCAGGTTTACTGTATATCTTGCACCTTCTTATTGACGATGAAACACAAAAATTGCATCGGAATTTAATACAAAAGGCACAATGCCGACTTAAGTAAAAGAGGACTGACACTCTAACTTCCTATGATTTGAACCATTCCTGTGAGTCCAGTTTTAGATTCCGATGCTTCACTTCAGGTTTACTGTATCCCTTGGACCTTCTTATTGACGATGAACCACAGAGTTTGCATCCGAATTAATATAAAAGGCACAATGCCGACATCAGTACAAGACGACTGACGCTCTAACTTTCTATGATTTAAACCTCTCCTGTGAGTCCAGTTTTATATTCCGATGCTTCACTTCAGGTTTACTGTATCGCTTGGACCTTCTTATTGACGATGAAACACAGAAATCGCATCCGAATTTAATACAAAAGGCACAATACTGACTAAAGTACAAGAGGAGTGACACTCTAACGCTCTATGATTTGAACCACTCCTGTGTGTCCAGTTTTAGAATCCGATGCTTGACTTCTGGTTTACTGTATCCCTTGGACCTTCTTATTGACGATGAAACACAGAAATTGCATCTGAATTTAATACAAAAGGAACAATGGCGACTTAAGTAAATGAGGACTGACACTCTAACTTTCAATGATTTGAACCTCTTCTGTGATTCCAGTTTTAGATTCCGATGCTTCACTTCAGGTTTACTGTATCCCTTGGACCTTCTTATTGACGATGAAACACAGAAATTTCATCGGAATTAAATTCAAAAGGCTCAATGCCGACTTAAGTACAAGAGGACTGACACTCAAACTTTCTATGATTTGAACCTCTCCTGTGAGTTCAGTTTTAGATTCCGATGCTTCCATTGAGGTTTACTGTCTCCCTTGGACCTTCTTATTGACGATAAAACACAGAGCTTGCATTCGAATTTAATACAAAAGGCACAAAGGCGACTTAAGTACAAGAGGACTGACACTCTCACTTTCTATGATTTGAACCTCTCCTGTGAGTTCAGTTTTAGATTCCCATGCTTCACTTCAGGTTTAATGTATACCTTGCACCTTCTTATTGACGATGAAACACAAAAATTGCATCTGAATTTAATACAAAAGGAACAATGGCGACTTAAGTAAATGAGGACTGACACTCTAACTTTCTATGATTTGAACCTCTCCTGTGAGTCCAGTTTTGGATTCCGATGCTTCACTTCAGGTTTACTGTATCCCTTGGACCTTCTTATTGACGATGAAACACAGACATTGCATGGCAACTAAATTCATAAGGCACAATGCCGATTTAAGTAAAAGAGGACTGACACTCTCACTTTCTATCATTTGAACCTCTCCTGTGAGTCCAATTTGAGATTCCGACGTTTCACTTCAGGTTTACTGTATCCCTTGGACCATCTTATTGATGATGAAACACAGAAATTGCATCCGAATTTAATACAAAAGGCACAATGCCAGCTTAAGTACAAGAGGACTGACACTCTCACTTTCAATGATTTGAACCTTTTCTGTGAGTCCAGTTTTAGATTCCGATGCTTCACTTCAGGTTTACTGTATCCCTTGGACCCTCTTATTGACGATGAAACACAGAAATTGCATCCGAATTTAATACAAATGGCACAATGCCGACTTAAGTACAAGAGGACTGACACTCTCACATTCTGTGATTTGAACCTCTCCTGTGAGTCCAGTTTTAGATTCCGATGCTTCACTTCAGGTTTACTGTATCCCTTGGACCCTCTTATTGATGATGAAACACAGAAATTGCATCCGAATATAATACAAATGGCACAATGCCGACCTAAGTATAAGAAGACTGATACTCACACTTTCTATGATTTGAACCTCTCCTGTGAGTTCAGTTTTAGATTCCGATGCTTCCGTTCAGGTTTACTGTATCCCTTGGACCTTCTTATTGACGAAGAAACACATAAATTGCATCCGAATTTAATACAAAGGGCACAATACCGACTTAAGTACAAGAGGAGTGACACTCTAACTTTCCATGATTTGAACCTCTCCTGTGAGTCCAGTTTTAAATTCCGAAGCTTCACTTCAGGTTTACTGTATCGCTTGGACCTTCTTATTGACGATGAAACACAGAAATCGCATCCGAATTTAATACAAAAGGCACAATACTGACTAAAGTACAAGAGGAGTGACACTCTAACGCTCTATGATTTGAACCTCTCCTGTGAGTCCAGTTTTAGATTCTGATGCTTCACTTCAAGTTTACTGTATCCCTTGGACCTTCTTATTGACGATGAAACACAGATATTGCATCCGAATTTAATACAATGGGCACAATGCCGACTTAAGTACAAGAGGACTGACACTCTCACTTTCAATGATTTGGACCACTCCTGTGAGTCCAGTTTTAGATTTCGATGCTTCACTTCAGGTTTACTGTAATACTTGCACCTTCTAATTGACGATGAAACACAGAAATTGCATCCGAATTTAATACAAAAGGCACAATGCCGACTTAAGTACAATCGGACTGACACTCTAACTTTCAATGATTTGAACCTCTTCTGTGATTCCAGTTTTAGATTCCGATGCTTCACTTCAGGTTTACTGTATCCCTTGGACCTTCTTATTGACGATGAAACACAGAAATTTCATCGGAATTAAATTCAAAAGGCTCAATGCCGACTTAAGTACAAGAGGACTGACACTCAAACTTTCTATGATTTGAACCTCTCCTGTGAGTTCAGTTTTAGATTCCGATGCTTCAATTGAGGTTTACTGTCTCCCTTGGACCTTCTTATTGACGATATAACACAGAGCTTGCATTCGAATTTAATACAAAAGGCACAATGACGACTTAAGTACAAGAGGACAGACACTCTAACTTTCTATGGTTTGAACCTCTCCTGTGAGTCCAGTTTTAGATTCCGATGCTTCACTTCAGGTTTACTGTATCCCTTGGACCTTCTTGTTGACGATGAAACACAGAAATTGCATCCGAATCTAATACAAAAGGCACAAAGGCGAATTAAGTACAAGAGGACTGACACTCTCACTTTCTGTGATTTGAACCCTTCCTGTGGGTTCAGTTTTAGATTCCCATGCTTCACTTCAGTTTTAATGTACACCTTGCACCTTCTTATTGACGATGAAACACAAAAATTGCATCTGAATTTAATACAAAAGGAACAATGCCGACTTAAGTAAATGAGGGTGACACTCTAAGTTTCTATGATTTGAACCTCTCCTGTGAGTCCAGTTTTGGATTCCGATGCTTCACTTCAGGTTTATTGTATCCCTTGGACCTTCTTATGGACGATGAAACACAGACATTGCATGGCAACTAAATTCATAAGGCACAATGCCGTATTAAGTAAAAGAGGACTGACACTCTCACTTTCTATCATTTGAACCTCTCCTGTGAGTCCAATTTTAGATTCCGACGTTTCACTTCAGGTTTACTGTATCCCTTGGACCATCTTATTGATGATGAAACACAGAAATTGCATCCGAATTTAATACAAAAGGCACAATGCCAGCTTAAGTACAAGAGGACTGACACTCTCACTTTCAATGATTTGAACCTTTTCTGTGAGTCCAGTTTTAGATTCCGATGCTTCTCTTCAGGTTTACTGTATCCCTTGGACCCTCTTATTGACGATGAAACACAGAAATTGCATCCGAATTTAATACAAATGGCACAATGCCGACTTAAGTACAAGAGGACTGACACTCTCACATTCTATGATTTGAACCTCTCCTGTGAGTCCAGTTTTAGATTCCGATGCTTCACTTCAGGTTAACTGTATCCCTTTGACCTTCATATTGACGATGAAACACAGAAATTGCATCCGAATTTAATACAAATGGCACAATGCCGACCAAAGTACAAGAAGACTAACACTCTCACTTTCTATGATTTGAACCTCTCCTGTGAGTTCAGTTTTAGATTCCGATGCTTCCGTTCAGGTTTACTGTATCCCTTGGACCTTCTTATTGACGATGAAACACAGAAATTGCATCCGAATATAATACAAAAGGCACAATACCGACTTAAGTACAAGAGGAGTGACACTCTAACTTTCTATGATTTTAACCTCTCCTGTGGGTCCAGTAAATTCCGATGCTTCACTTCAGGTTAACTGTATCCCTTGGACCTTCTTATTGACGATGAAACAGAGAAATCGCATCCGAATTTAATACAAAAGTCACAATACTGACTTAAGTACAGGAGGAGTGACACTCTAACGCTCTATGATTTGAACCACTCCTGTGTCTCCAGTTTTAGATTCCGATGCTTGACTTCTGGTTTACTGTATCCCTTGGACCTTCTTGTTGACGATGAACCACAAAGTTTGCATCCGAATTAATATAAAAGGCACAATGCCGACTTAAGTACAAGACGACTGACACTCTCACTTTCAATGATTTGGACCACTCCTGTGAGTCCAGTTTTAGATTTCGATGCTTCACTTCAGGTTTAATGTATAACTTGCACCTTGTAATTGACGATGAAACACAGAAATTCCATCCGAATTTAATACAAAAGGCACAATGCCGACTTAAGTACAATCGGACTGACACTCTAACTTTCAATGATTTGAACCTCTTCTGTGATTCCAGTTTTAGATTCCGATGCTTCACTTCAGGTTTACTGTATCCCTTGGACCTTCTTATTGACGATGAAACACAGAAATTTCATCGGAATTAAATTCAAAAGGCTCAATGCCGACTTAAGTACAAGAGGACTGACACTCAAACTTTCTATGGTTTGAACCTCTCCTGTGAGTTCAGTTTTAGATTCCGATGCTTCAATTGAGGTTTACTGTCTCCCTTGGACCTTCTTATTGACGATAAAACACAGAGCTTGCATTCAAATTTAATACAAAAGGCACAATGACGACTTAAGTACAAGAGGACTGACACTCTAACTTTCTATGGTATGAACCTCTCCTGTGAGTCCAGTTTTAGATTCCGATGCTTCACTTCAGGTTTACTGTATCCCTTGGACCTTCTTGTTGACGATGAAACACAGAAATTGCACCCGAATCTAATACAAAAGGCACAAAGGCGACTTAAGTACAAGAGGACTGACACTCTCACTTTCTATGATTTGAACCTCTCCTGTGAGTTCAGTTTTAGATTCCCATGCTTCACTTCAGGTTTACTGTATACCTTGCACCTTCTTACTGACGATGAAACACAAAAATTGCATCTGAATTTAATACAAAAGGAACAATGCCGACTTAAGTAAATGAGGACTGACACTCTAAGTTTCTATGATTTGAACCTCTCCTGTGAGTCCAGTTTTAGATTCCGATGCTTCACTTCAGGTTTACTGTATCCCTTGGACCTTCTTATTGACGATAAAACACAGACATTGCATGGCAACTAAATTCATAAGTCACAATGCCGAATTAAGTAAAAGAGGACTGACACTCTCACTTTCTATCATTTGAAACTCTCCTGTGAGTCCAATTTTAGATTCCGACGTTTCACTTCAGGTTTACTGTATCCCTTGGACCATCTTATTGATGATGAAACACAGAAATTGCATCCGAATTTAATACAAAAGGCACAATGCCAGCTTAAGTACAAGATTACTGACACTCTAACTTTCAATGATTTGAACCTCTTCTGTGAGTCCAGTTTTAGATTCCGATGCTTCACTTCAGGTTTACTGTATCCCTTTTACCCTCTAATTGACGATGAAACACAGAAATTGCATCCGAATTAAATACAAATGGCACAATGCCGACTTAAGTACAAGAGGAATGACACTCTCAAATTCTATGATTTGAACCTCTCCTGTGAGTCCAGTTTTAGATTCCGATGCTTCACTTCAGGTTAACTGTATCCCTTAGACCTTCATATTGACGATGAAACACAGAAATTGCACCCGAATTTAATACAAATGGCACAATGCCGACTTAAGTACAAGAAGACTAACACTCTCAATTTCTATGATTTGAACCTCTCCTGTGAGTTCAGTTTTAGATTCCGATGCTTCCATTCAGGTTTACTGTATCCCTCGGACCTTCTTATTGACGATGAAACACAGAAATTGCATCCGAATTTATTACAAAAGGCACAATACCGACTTAAGTACAAGAGGAGTGACACTCTAACTTTCTATGATTTTAACCTCTCCTGTGGGTCCAGTTTTAGATTCCGATGTTTCACTTCAGGTTTATTGTATCCCTTGGACCTTCTTATTGACGATGAAACAGAGAAATCGCATCCGAATTTAATACAAAAGGCACAATACTGACTTAAGTACAAGAGGAGTGACACTCTAACTTTCTATGATTTGAACCTCTCCTGTCGGTCCAGTTTTAGATTCCGATGTTTCACTTCAGGTTTCTTGCATCCCTTGGACCTTCTTATCGACGATGAAACAGAGAAATCGCATCCGAATTTAATACAAAAGGCACAAACCTGATTTAAGTACAAGAGGAGTGACACTCTAACGCTCTATGATTTGAACCACTCCTGTGTGTCCAGTTTTAAATTCCGATGCTTCACTTCTGGTTTACTGTATCCCTTGGACCTTCTTATTGATGATGAACCACAGAGTTTGCATCCGATTTAATATAAAAGACACAATGCCGTATTAAGTACAAGACGACTGACACTCTAACTTTCGATGATTTGAACCTCTCCAGTGAGTCCAGTTTTAAATTCTGATGCTTCACTTCAGGTTAACTGTATCCCTTGGAACTTCTTATTGACGATGAAACAGAGAAATCGCATCCGAATTTAATACAAAAGGCACAATACTGACTTAAGTACAAGAGGAGTGACACTCTAACGCTCTATGATTTGAACCTCCCTGTGAGTCCAGTTTTAGATTCTGATGCTTCACTTCAGGTTTACTGTATCCCTTGGACCTTCTTATTGACGATGAAACACAGAAATTGCATCCGAATTCAATAAAATGGGCACAATGCTGACTTAAGTACAAGAGAACTGACACTCTCACTTTCAATGATTTGGACCACTCCTGTGAGTCCAGTTTTAGATTTCGATGCTTCACTTCAAGTTTACTGTATAACTTGCACCTTCTTATTGACGATGAAACACAGAAATTGCATCCGAATTTAATACAAAAGGCACAATGCCGGCTTAAGTACAAGAGGACTGACACTCTCACTTTCAATGATTTGAACCTTTTCTGTGAGTCCAGTTTTAGATTCCGATGATTCTCTTCAGGTTTACTGTATCCCTTGGACCTTCTTATTGACGATGAAACACAGAAATTGCATCCGAATTTAATACAAATGGCACAATGCCGACTTAAGTACAAGAGGACTGACACTCTGACATTCTATGATTTGAACCTCTCCTGTGAGTCCAGTTTTAGATTCCGATGCTTCACTTCAGGTTAACTGTATCCCTTAGACCTTCATATTGACGATGAAACACAGAAATTGCATCCGAATTTAATACAAATGGCACAATGCCGACTTAAGTGTAAGAAGACGGACACTCTCACTTTCTATGATTTGAACCTCTCCTGTGAGTTCAGTTTTAGATCCCGATGCTTCCGTTCAGGTTTACTGTATCCCTTGGACCTTCTTATTGACGATGAAACACATAAATTGCATCCGAATTTAATACATAGGGCACAATACCGACTTAAGTACAAGAGGAGTGACACTCTAACGCTCTATGATTTGAACCACTCCTGTGTGTCCAGTTTTAGAATCCGATGCTTCACTTGTGGTTTACTGTATCCCTTGGACCTTCTAATTGACGATGAACCACAAAGTTTGCATCCGAATTAATATAAAAGGCACAATGCCGACTTAAGTACAAGACGACTGACACTCTAACTTTTTATGATTTGAACCTCTCCTGTGAGTCCAGTAAATTCCGATGCTTCACTTCAGGTTAACTGTACCCCTTGGACCTTCTTATTGACGATGAAACAGAGAAATCGCATCCGAATTTAATACAAAAGACACAATACTGACTTAAGTACAAGAGGAGTGACACTCTAACGCTCTATGATTTGAACCACTCCTGTGTGTCCAGTTTTAGAATCCGATGCTTGACTTCTGGTTTACTGTATCCCTTGGACATTCTTATTGACGATGAACCACAAAGTTTGCATCCGAATTAATATAAAAGGCACAATGCCGACTTAAGTACAAGAGGACTGACACTCTCACTTTCAATGATTTGGACCACTCCTGTGAGTCCAGTTTTAGATTTCGATGCTTCACTTCAGGTTTACTGTATAACTTGCACCTTGTAATTGACGATGAAACACAGAAATTGCATCCGAATTTAATACAAAAGGCACAATGCCGACTTAAGTACAATCGGACTGACACTCTAACTTTCAATGATTTGAACCTCTTCTGTGATTCCAGTTTTAGATTCCGATGCTTCACTTCAGGTTTACTGTATCCCTTGGACCTTCTTATTGACGATGAAACACAGAAATTTCATCGGAATTAAATTCAAAAGGCTCAATGCCGACTTAAGTACAAGAGGACTGACACTCAAACTTTCTATGGTTTGAACCTCTCCTGTGAGTTCAGTTTTAGATTCCGATGCTTCAATTGAGGTTTACTGTCTCCCTTGGACCTTCTTATTGACGATAAAACACAGAGCTTGCATTCGAATTTAATACAAAAGGCACAATGACGACTTAAGTACAAGAGGACTGACACTCTAACTTTCTATGGTATGAACCTCTCCTGTGAGTCCAGTTTTAGATTCCGATGCTTCACTTCATGTTTACTGTATCCCTTGGACCTTCTTGTTGACGATGAATCACAGAAATTGCATCCGAATCTAATACAAAAGGCACAAAGGCGACTTAAGTACAAGAGGACTGACACTCTCACTTTCTATGATTTGAACCTCTCCTGTGAGTTCAGTTTTAGATTCCCATGCTTCACTTCAGGTTTACTGTATACCTTGCACCTTCTTATTGACGATGAAACACAAAAATTGCATCTGAATCTAATACAAAAGGAACAATGCCGACTTAAGTAAATGAGGACTGACACTCTAAATTTCTATGATTTGAACCTCTCCTGTGAGTCCAGTTTTAGATTCCGATGCTTCACTTCAGGTTTACTGTATCCCTTGGACCTTCTTATTGACGATGAAACACAGACATTGCATGGCAACTAAATTCATAAGGCACAATGCCGAATTAAGTAAAAGAGGACTGACACTCTCACTTTCTATCATTTGAACCTCTCCTGTGAGTCCAATTTTAGATTCCGACGTTTCACTTCAGGTTTACTGTATCCCTTGGACCATCTTATTGATGATGAAACACAGAAATTGCATCCGAATTTAATACAAAAGGCACAATGCCAGCTTAAGTACAAGAGGACTGACACTCTCACTTTCAATGATTTGAACCTTTTCTGTGAGTCCAGTTTTAGATTCCGATGCTTCACTTCAGGTTTACTGTATCCCTTGGACCCTCTTATTGACGATGAAACACAGAAATTGCATCCGAATTTAATACAAATGGCACAATGCCGACTTAAGTACAAGAGGAATGACACTCTCACATTCTATGATTTGAACCTCTCCTGTGAGTCCAGTTTTAGATTCCGATGCTTCACTTCAGGTTAACTGTATCCCTTAGACCTTCATATTGACGATGAAACACAGAAATTGCACCCGAATTTAATACAAATGGCACAATGCCGACTTAAGTACAAGAAGACTAACACTCTCAATTTCTATGATTTGAACCTCTCCTGTGAGTTCAGTTTTAGATTCCGATGCTTCCATTCAGGTTTACTGTATCCCTCGGACCTTCTTATTGACGATGAAACACAGAAATTGCATCCGAATTTAATACAAAAGGCACAATACCGACTTAAGTACAAGAGGAGTGACACTCTAACTTTCTATGATTTTAACCTCTCCTGTGGGTCCAGTTTTAGATTCCGATGTTTCACTTCAGGTTTATTGTATCCCTTGGACCTTCTTATTGACGATGAAACAGAGAAATCGCATCCGAATTTAATACTAAAGGCACAATACTGACTTAAGTACAAGAGGAGTGACACTCTAACTTTCTATGATTTGAACCTCTCCTGTGGGTCCAGTTTTAGATTCCGATGTTTCACTTCAGGTTTCTTGCATCACTTGGACCTTCTTATCGACGATGAAACAGAGAAATCGCATCCGAATTTAATACAAAAGGCACAAACCTGATTTAAGTACAAGAGGAGTGACACTCTAACGCTCTATGATTTGAACCACACCTGTGTGTCCAGTTTTAGATTCCGATGCTTCACTTCTGGTTTACTGTATCCCTTGGACCTTCTTATTGATGATGAACCACAGAGTTTGCATCCGAATTAATATAAAAGACACAATGCCGACTTAAGTACAAGACGACTGACACTCTAACTTTCTATGATTTGAACCTCTCCTGTGAGTCCAGTTTTATATTCCGATGCTTCACTTCAGGTTAACTGTATCCCTTGGAACTTCTTATTGACGATGAAACAGAGAAATCGCATCCGAATTTAATACAAAAGGCACAATACTGACTTAAGTACAAGAGGAGTGACACTCTAACGCTCTATGATTTGAACCTCCCTGTGAGTCCAGTTTTAGATTCTGATGCTTCACTTCAGGTTTACTGTATCCCTTGGACCTTCTTATTGACGATGAAACAAAGAAATTGCATCCGAATTCAATACAATGGGCACAATGCCGACTTAAGTACAAGAGAACTGACACTCTCACTTTCAATGATTTGGACCACTCCTGTGAGTCCAGTTTTAGATTTCGATGCTTCACTTCAAGTTTACTGTATAACTTGCACCTTCTTATTGACGAAGAAACACAGAAATTGCATCCGAATTTAATACAAAAGGCACAATGCCGGCTTAAGTACAAGAGGACTGACACTCTCACTTTCAATGATTTGAACCTTTTCTGTGAGTCCAGTTTTAGATTCCGATGCTTCTCTTCAGGTTTACTGTATCCCTTGGACCTTCTTATTGACGATGAAACACAGAAATTGCATCCGAATTTAATACAAATGGCACAATGCCGACTTAAGTACAAGAGGACTGACACTCTGCCATTCTATGATTTGAACCTCTCCTGTGAGTCCAGTTTTAGATTCCGATGCTTCACTTCAGGTTAACTGTATCCCTTAGACCTTCATATTGACGATGAAACACAGAAATTGCATCCGAATTTAATACAAATGGCACAATGCCGACTTAAGTGTAAGAAGACTGACACTCTCACTTTCAATGATTTGAACCTCTCCTGTGGGTTCAATTTTAGATTCCGATGATTCACTTCAGGTTTATTGTATCCCTTGGATTTTCTTATTGACGATGAAACACAGGAATCGCATCCGAATTTAATACAAATGGCAGAATGCCGACTTAAGTACAAGAGGACTGACACTCTCACTAACTATGATTTGAACCTCTCCTGGGAGTCCAGTTTCATATTCCGATGCTTCACTTCAGGTTTACTGTATATCTTGCACCTTCTTATTGACGATGAAACACAAAAATTGCATCGGAATTTAATACAAAAGGCACAATGCCGACTTAAATAAAAGAGGACTGACTCTCTAACTTTCTATGATTTGAACAACTCCTGTGAGTCCAGTTTTAGATTCCGATGCTTCACTTCAGGTTTACTGTATCCCTTGGACCTTCTTATTGACGATGAACCACAGAGTTTGCATCCGAATTAATATAAAAGGCACAATGCCGACTTAAGTACAAGACGACTGACACTCTAACTTTCTATGATTTGAACCTCTCCTGTGAGTCCAGTTTTAAATTCCGATGCTTCACTTCTGGTTTACTGTATCCCTTGGACCTTCTTATTGACGATGAAACACAGAAATTGCATCCGAATTTAATACAAAATGCACAATGGCGACTTAAGTAAAGAGGACTGACACTCTCACTTTCTATGATTTGAACCTCTCCTGTGAGACCAGTTTTAGATTCCGATGCGTCACTTCAGGTTTACTGTATACATTGCACCTTCTTATTGACGATGAAACAGAGAAATTGCATCGGAATTAAAATTAAAAGGCACAATGCCGACTTAAGTACAAGAGGACTGACACTCTAACTTTCAATGATTTGAACCTCCTCTGGGAGTCCAGTTTTAGATTCCGATGCTTCACTTCAGGTTTACTGTATCCCTTGGACCTACTTATTGACGATGAAACACAGAAATTTCATCGGAATTTAATTCAAAAAGCTCAATGCCGACTTAAGTACAAGAGGACTGACACTCAAACTTTCTATGATTTGAACCTCTCCTGTGAGTTCAGTTTTAGATTCTGATGCTTCAATTGAGGTTTACTGTCTCCCTTGGACCTTCTTATTGACAATGAAACACAGAAATTGCATCCGAATTTAATACAAAAGGCACAATGGCGACTTAAGTATAGAGGACTGACACTCTCACATTCTATGATTTGAACCTCTTCTGTGAGTCCAGTTTTAGATTCCGATGCTTCACTTCAGGTTTACTGTATCCCTTGGACCTTCTTATTGACGATAAAACACAGAAATTTCATCGGAATTTAATTCAAAAGGCTCAATGCAGACTTAAGTACAAGAGGACTGACACTCAAACTTTCTATGATTTGAACCTCTCCTGTGAGTTCAGTTTTAGATTCCGATGCTTCAATTGAGGTTTACTGTCTCCCTTGGACCTTCTTATTGACGATAAAACACAGAGCTTGCATTCGAATTTAATACAAAAGGCACAATGACGAGTTAAGTACAAGAGGACTGACACTCTAACTTTCTATGGTTTGAACCTCTCCTGAGAGTCCAGTTTTAGATTCCGATGCTTCACTTCAGGTTTACTGTATCCCTTGGACCTTCTTATTGACGATGAAACACAGAAATTGCATCCGAATTTAATACAAAAGGCACAATGGCGACTTAAGTAAAGAGGACTGACACTCTCACTTTCTATGATTTGAACCTCTTCTGTGAGTCCAGTTTTAGATTCCGATGCTTCACTTCAGGTTTACTGTATCCCTTGGACCTTCTTATTGACGATGAAACACAGAAATTTCATCGGAATTTAATTCAAAAGGCTCAATGCCGACTTAAGTACAAGAGGACTGACACTCAAACTTTCTATGATTTGAACCTCTCCTGTCAGTTCAGTTTTAGATTCCGATGCTTCAATTGAGGTTTACTGTCTCCCTTGGACCTTCTTATTGACGATAAAACACAGAGCTTGCATTCGAATTTAATACAAAAGGCACAATGACGACTTAAGTACAAGAGGACTGACACTCTAACTTTCTATGGTTTGAACCTCTCCTGTGAGTCCACTTTTAGATTCCGATGCTTCAATTCAGGTTTACTGTATCCCTTGGACCTTCTTGTTGACGATGAAACACAGAAATTGCATCCGAATCTAATACAAAAGGCACAAAGGCGACTTAAGTACAAGAGGACTGACACTCTCACTTTCGATGATTTGAACCTCTCCTGTGAGTTCAGTTTTAGATTCCCATGCTTCACTTCAGGTTTACTGTATACCTTGCACCTTCTTATTGACGATCAAACACAAAGATTGCATCGGAATTTAATACAAAAGGAACAATGCCGACTTAAGTAATAGAGGACTGACACTCTAACTTTCTATGATTTGAACCACTCCTGTGAATCCAGTTTTAGATTCCGATGCTTCACTTCAGGTTTACTGTATCCCTTGGACCTTCTTAATGACGATGAAACACAGACATTGCATGGCAACTAAATTCAAAAGGCACAATGCCGAATTAAGTAAAAGAGGACTGACACTCTCACTTTCTATGATTTTAACCTCTCCTGTGGGTCCAGTTTTAGATTCCGATGTTTCACTTCAGGTTTATTGTATCCCTTGGACCTTCTTATTGACGATGAAACAGAGAAATCGCATCCGAATTTAATACTAAAGGCACAATACTGACTTAAGTACAAGAGGAGTGACACTCTAACTTTCTATGATTTGAACCTCTCCTGTGGGTCCAGTTTTAGATTCCGATGTTTCACTTCAGGTTTCTTGCATCCCTTGGACCTTCTTATCGACGATGAAACAGAGAAATCGCATCCGAATTTAATACAAAAGGCACAAACCTGATTTAAGTACAAGAGGAGTGACACTCTAACGCTCTATGATTTGAACCACATCTGTGTGTCCAGTTTTAGATTCCGATGCTTCACTTCTGGTTTACTGTATCCCTTGGACCTTCTTATTGATGATGAACCACAGAGTTTGCATCCGAATTAATATAAAAGACACAATGCCGACTTAAGTACAAGACGACTGACACTCTAACTTTCTATGATTTGAACCTCTCCTGTGAGTCCAGTTTTATATTCCGATGCTTCACTTCAGGTTAACTGTATCCCTTGGAACTTCTTATTGACGATGAAACAGAGAAATCGCATCCGAATTTAATACAAAAGGCACAATACTGACTTAAGTACAAGAGGAGTGACACTCTAACGCTCTATGATTTGAACCTCCCTGTGAGTCCAGTTTTAGATTCTGATGCTTCACTTCAGGTTTACTGTATTCCTTGGACCTTCTTATTGACGATGAAACAAAGAAATTGCATCCGAATTCAATACAATGGGCACAATGCCGACTTAAGTACAAGAGAACTGACACTCTCACTTTCAATGATTTGGACCACTCCTGTGAGTCCAGTTTTAGATTTCGATGCTTCACTTCAAGTTTACTGTATAACTTGCACCTTCTTATTGACGAAGAAACACAGAAATTGCATCCGAATTTAATACAAATGGCACAATGCTGGCTTAAGTACAAGAGGACTGACACTCTCACTTTCAATGATTTGAACCTTTTCTGTGAGTCCAGTTTTAGATTCCGATGCTTCTCTTCAGGTTTACTGTATCCCTTGGACCTTCTTATTGACGATGAAACACAGAAATTGCATCCGAATTTAATACAAATGGCACAATGCCGACTTAAGTACAAGAGGACTGACACTCTGCCATTCTATGATTTGAACCTCTCCTGTGAGTCCAGTTTTAGATTCCGATGCTTCACTTCAGGTTAACTGTATCCCTTAGACCTTCATATTGACGATGAAACACAGAAATTGCATCCGAATTTAATACAAATGGCACAATGCCGACTTAAGTGTAAGAAGACTGACACTCTCACTTTCAATGATTTGAACCTCTCCTGTGGGTTCAATTTTAGATTCCGATGATTCACTTCAGGTTTATTGTATCCCTTGGATTTTCTTATTGACGATGAAACACAGGAATCGCATCCGAATTTAATACAAATGGCAGAATGCCGACTTAAGTACAAGAGGACTGACACTCTCACTAACTATGATTTAAACCTCTCCTGGGAGTCCAGTTTCATATTCCGATGCTTCACTTCAGGTTTACTGTATATCTTGCACCTTCTTATTGACGATGAAACACAAAAATTGCATCGGAATTTAATACAAAAGGCACAATGCCGACTTAAATAAAAGAGGACTGACTCTCTAACTTTCTATGATTTGAACAACTCCTGTGAGTCCAGTTTTAGATTCCGATGCTTCACTTCAGGTTTACTGTATCCCTTGGACCTTCTTATTGACGATGAACCACAGAGTTTGCATCCGAATTAATATAAAAGGCACAATGCCGACTTAAGTACAAGACGACTGACACTCTAACTTTCAATGATTTGAACCTCCTCTGTGAGTCCAGTTTTAGATTCCGATGCTTCACTTCAGGTTTACTGTATCCCTTGGACCTACTTATTGACGATGAAACACAGAAATTTCATCGGAATTTAATTCAAAAAGCTCAATGCCGACTTAAGTACAAGAGGACTGACACTCAAACTTTCTATGATTTGAACCTCTCCTGTGAGTTCAGTTTTAGATTCTGATGCTTCAATTGAGGTTTACTGTCTCCCTTGGACCTTCTTATTGACAATGAAACACAGAAATTGCATCCGAATTTAATACAAAAGGCACAATGGCGACTTAAGTATAGAGGACTGACACTCTCACATTCTATGATTTGAACCTCTTCTGTGAGTCCAGTTTTAGATTCCGATGCTTCACTTCAGGTTTACTGTATCCCTTGGACCTTCTTATTGACGATAAAACACAGAAATTTCATCGGAATTTAATTCAAAAGGCTCAATGCAGACTTAAGTACAAGAGGACTGACACTCAAACTTTCTATGATTTGAACCTCTCCTGTGAGTTCAGTTTTAGATTCCGATGCTTCAATTGAGGTTTACTGTCTCCCTTGGACCTTCTTATTGACGATAAAACACAGAGCTTGCATTCGAATTTAATACAAAAGGCACAATGACGAGTTAAGTACAAGAGGACTGACACTCTAACTTTCTATGGTTTGAACCTCTCCTGAGAGTGCAGTTTTAGATTCCGATGCTTCACTTCAGGTTTACTGTATCCCTTGGACCTTCTTATTGACGATGAAACACAGAAATTGCATCCGAATTTAATACAAAAGGCACAATGGCGACTTAAGTAAAGAGGACTGACACTCTCACTTTCTATGATTTGAACCTCTTCTGTGAGTCCAGTTTTAGATTCCGATGCTTCACTTCAGGTTTACTGTATCCCTTGGACCTTCTTATTGACGATGAAACACAGAAATTTCATCGGAATTTAATTCAAAAGGCTCAATGCCGACTTAAGTACAAGAGGACTGACACTCAAACTTTCTATGATTTGAACCTCTCCTGTGAGTTCAGTTTTAGATTCCGATGCTTCAATTGAGGTTTACTGTCTCCCTTGGACACTCTTATTGACGATAAAACACAGAGCTTGCATTCGAATTTAATACAAAAGGCACAATGACGACTTAAGTACAAGAGGACTGACACTCTAACTTTCTATGGTTTGAACCTCTCCTGTGAGTCCACTTTTAGATTCCGATGCTTCAATTCAGGTTTACTGTATCCCTTGGACCTTCTTGTTGACGATGAAACACAGAAATTGCATCCGAATCTAATACAAAAGGCACAAAGGCGACTTAAGTACAAGAGGACTGACACTCTCACTTTCGATGATTTGAACCTCTCCTGTGAGTTCAGTTTTAGATTCCCATGCTTCACTTCAGGTTTACTGTATACCTTGCACCTTCTTATTGACGATCAAACACAAAGATTGCATCGGAATTTAATACAAAAGGAACAATGCCGACTTAAGTAATAGAGGACTGACACTCTAACTTTCTATGATTTGAACCACTCCTGTGAATCCAGTTTTAGATTCCGATGCTTCACTTCAGGTTTACTGTATCCCTTGGACCTTCTTAATGACGATGAAACACAGACATTGCATGGCAACTAAATTCAAAAGGCACAATGCCGAATTAAGTAAAAGAGGACTGACACTCTCACTTTCTATGATTTTAACCTCTCCTGTGGGTCCAGTTTTAGATTCCGATGTTTCACTTCAGGTTTATTGTATCCCTTGGACCTTCTTATTGACGATGAAACAGAGAAATCGCATCCGAATTTAATACTAAAGGCACAATACTGACTTAAGTACAAGAGGAGTGACACTCTAACTTTCTATGATTTGAACCTCTCCTGTGGGTCCAGTTTTAGATTCCGATGTTTCACTTCAGGTTTCTTGCATCCCTTGGACCTTCTTATCGACGATGAAACAGAGAAATCGCATCCGAATTTAATACAAAAGGCACAAACCTGATTTAAGTACAAGAGGAGTGACACTCTAACGCTCTATGATTTGAACCACATCTGTGTGTCCAGTTTTAGATTCCGATGCTTCACTTCTGGTTTACTGTATCCCTTGGACCTTCTTATTGATGATGAACCACAGAGTTTGCATCCGAATTAATATAAAAGACACAATGCCGACTTAAGTACAAGACGACTGACACTCTAACTTTCTATGATTTGAACCTCTCCTGTGAGTCCAGTTTTATATTCCGATGCTTCACTTCAGGTTAACTGTATCCCTTGGAACTTCTTATTGACGATGAAACAGAGAAATCGCATCCGAATTTAATACAAAAGGCACAATACTGACTTAAGTACAAGAGGAGTGACACTCTAACGCTCTATGATTTGAACCTCCCTGTGAGTCCAGTTTTAGATTCTGATGCTTCACTTCAGGTTTACTGTATCCCTTGGACCTTCTTATTGACGATGAAACAAAGAAATTGCATCCGAATTCAATACAATGGGCACAATGCCGACTTAAGTACAAGAGAACTGACACTCTCACTTTCAATGATTTGGACCACTCCTGTGAGTCCAGTTTTAGATTTCGATGCTTCACTTCAAGTTTACTGTATAACTTGCACCTTCTTATTGACGAAGAAACACAGAAATTGCATCCGAATTTAATACAAATGGCACAATGCTGGCTTAAGTACAAGAGGACTGACACTCTCACTTTCAATGATTTGAACCTTTTCTGTGAGTCCAGTTTTAGATTCCGATGCTTCTCTTCAGGTTTACTGTATCCCTTGGACCTTCTTATTGACGATGAAACACAGAAATTGCATCCGAATTTAATACAAATGGCACAATGCCGACTTAAGTACAAGAGGACTGACACTCTGCCATTCTATGATTTGAACCTCTCCTGTGAGTCCAGTTTTAGATTCCGATGCTTCACTTCAGGTTAACTGTATCCCTTAGACCTTCATATTGACGATGAAACACAGAAATTGCATCCGAATTTAATACAAATGGCACAATGCCGACTTAAGTGTAAGAAGACTGACACTCTCACTTTCAATGATTTGAACCTCTCCTGTGGGTTCAATTTTAGATTCCGATGATTCACTTCAGGTTTATTGTATCCCTTGGATTTTCTTATTGACGATGAAACACAGGAATCGCATCCGAATTTAATACAAATGGCAGAATGCCGACTTAAGTACAAGAGGACTGACACTCTCACTAACTATGATTTGAACCTCCTCTGGGAGTCCAGTTTCATATTCCGATGCTTCACTTCAGGTTTACTGTATATCTTGCACCTTCTTATTGACGATGAAACACAAAAATTGCATCGGAATTTAATACAAAAGGCACAATGCCGACTTAAATAAAAGAGGACTGACTCTCTAACTTTCTATGATTTGAACAACTCCTGTGAGTCCAGTTTTAGATTCCGATGCTTCACTTCAGGTTTACTGTATCCCTTGGACCTTCTTATTGACGATGAACCACAGAGTTTGCATCCGAATTAATATAAAAGGCACAATGCCGACTTAAGTACAAGACGACTGACACTCTAACTTTCAATGATTTGAACCTCCTCTGTGAGTCCAGTTTTAGATTCCGATGCTTCACTTCAGGTTTACTGTATCCCTTGGACCTACTTATTGACGATGAAACACAGAAATTTCATCGGAATTTAATTCAAAAAGCTCAATGCCGACTTAAGTACAAGAGGACTGACACTCAAACTTTCTATGATTTGAACCTCTCCTGTGAGTTCAGTTTTAGATTCTGATGCTTCAATTGAGGTTTACTGTCTCCCTTGGACCTTCTTATTGACAATGAAACACAGAAATTGCATCCGAATTTAATACAAAAGGCACAATGGCGACTTAAGTATAGAGGACTGACACTCTCACATTCTATGATTTGAACCTCTTCTGTGAGTCCAGTTTTAGATTCCGATGCTTCACTTCAGGTTTACTGTATCCCTTGGACCTTCTTATTGACGATAAAACACAGAAATTTCATCGGAATTTAATTCAAAAGGCTCAATGCAGACTTAAGTACAAGAGGACTGACACTCAAACTTTCTATGATTTGAACCTCTCCTGTGAGTTCAGTTTTAGATTCCGATGCTTCAATTGAGGTTTACTGTCTCCCTTGGACCTTCTTATTGACGATAAAACACAGAGCTTGCATTCGAATTTAATACAAAAGGCACAATGACGAGTTAAGTACAAGAGGACTGACACTCTAACTTTCTATGGTTTGAACCTCTCCTGAGAGTCCAGTTTTAGATTCCGATGCTTCACTTCAGGTTTACTGTATCCCTTGGACCTTCTTATTGACGATGAAACACAGAAATTGCATCCGAATTTAATACAAAAGGCACAATGGCGACTTAAGTAAAGAGGACTGACACTCTCACTTTCTATGATTTGAACCTCTTCTGTGAGTCCAGTTTTAGATTCCGATGCTTCACTTCAGGTTTACTGTATCCCTTGGACCTGCTTATTGACGATGAAACACAGAAATTTCATCGGAATTTAATTCAAAAGGCTCAATGCCGACTTAAGTACAAGAGGACTGACACTCAAACTTTCTATGATTTGAACCTCTCCTGTGAGTTCAGTTTTAGATTCCGATGCTTCAATTGAGGTTTACTGTCTCCCTTGGACACTCTTATTGACGATAAAACACAGAGCTTGCATTCGAATTTAATACAAAAGGCACAATGACGACTTAAGTACAAGAGGACTGACACTCTAACTTTCTATGGTTTGAACCTCTCCTGTGAGTCCACTTTTAGATTCCGATGCTTCAATTCAGGTTTACTGTATCCCTTGGACCTTCTTGTTGACGATGAAACACAGAAATTGCATCCGAATCTAATACAAAAGGCACAAAGGCGACTTAAGTACAAGAGGACTGACACTCTCACTTTCGATGATTTGAACCTCTACTGTGAGTTCAGTTTTAGATTCCCATGCTTCACTTCAGGTTTACTGTATACCTTGCACCTTCTTATTGACGATCAAACACAAAGATTGCATCGGAATTTAATACAAAAGGAACAATGCCGACTTAAGTAATAGAGGACTGACACTCTAACTCTCTATGATTTGAACCACTCCTGTGAATCCAGTTTTAGATTCCGATGCTTCACTTCAGGTTTACTGTATCCCTTGGACCTTCTTAATGACGATGAAACACAGACATTGCATGGCAACTAAATTCAAAAGGCACAATGCCGAATTAAGTAAAAGAGGACTGACACTCTCACTTTCTATGATTTGAACCTCTCCTGTGAGTTCAGTTTATGATTCCGATGCTTCCGTTCAGGTTTAGTGTATCCCTTGGACCTTCTTATTGACGATGAAACACATAAATTGCATCCGAATTTAATACAAAGGGCACAATACCGACTTAAGTACAAGAGGAGTGACACTCTAACTTTCAATGATTTGAACCTCTCCTGTGGGTCCAATTATAGATTCCGATGATTCACTTCAGGTTTATTGTATCCCTTGGATTTTCTTATTGACGATGAAACACAGGAATCGCATCCGAATTTAATACAAATGGTACAATGCCGACTTAAGTACAAGAGGACTGACACTCTCACTAACTATGATTTGAACCTCTCCTGGGAGTCCAGTTTCATATTCCGATGCTTCACTTCAGGTTTACTGTATATCTTGCACCTTCTTATTGACGATGAAACACAAAAATTGCATCGGAATTTAATACAAAAGGCACAATACCGACTTAAGTAAAAGAGGTGTGACACTCTAACTTTCTATGATTTGAATCACTCCTGTGAGTCCAGTTTTAGATTCCGATGCTTCACTTCAGGTTTACTGTATCCCTTGGACCTTCTTACTGACGATGAACCACAGAGTTTGCATCCGAATTAATATAAAAGGCACAATGCCGACTTAAGTACAAGACGACTGACACTCTAACTTTCTATGATTTGAACCTCTTCAGTGAGTCCAGTATTAGATTCCGATGCTTCACTTCAGGTTTACTGTATCCCTTGGACCTTCTTGTTGACGATGAAACACAGAAATTGCATCCGAATCTAATACAAAAGGCACAAAGGCGACTTAAGTACTAGAGGACTGACACTCTCACTTTCGATGATTTGAACCTCTCCTGTGAGTTCAGTTTCAGATTCCCATGCTTCACTTCAGGTTTACTGTATACCTTGCACCTTCTTATTGACGATGAAACACAAAGATTGCATCGGAATTTAATACAAAAGGAACAATGCCGACTTAAGTAATAGACGACTGACACTCTAACTTTCTATGATTTGAACCTCTCCTGTGAGTCCAGTTTTAGATTCCGATGCTTCACTTCAGGTTTACTGTATCCCTTGGACCTTCTTATTGACGATGAAACACAGTCATTGCATGGCAACTAAATTCAAAAGGCACAATGCCGAATTAAGTAAAAGAGGACTGACACTCTCACTTTCTATAATTTGAACCTCTCCTGTGTGTCCAATTTTAGATACCGACGTTTCACTTCAGGTTTACTGTATCCCTTGGACCATCTTATTGATGATGAAACACAGAAATTGCATCCGAATTTAATACAAAAGGCACAATGCCGGCTTAAGTACAAGAGGACTGACACTCTCACTTTCAATGATTTGAACCTTTTCTGTGAGTCCAGTTTTAGTTTCTGATGCTTCACTTCAGGTTTACTGTATCCCTTGGACCTTCTTATTGACGGCGAAACACAGAAATTGCATCCGAATTTAATACAAATGGCACAATGCCGACTTAAGTACAAGAGGACTGACACCCTCACATTCTATGATTTGAACCTCTCCTGTGAGTCCAGTTTTAGATTCCGATGCTTCACTTCAGGTTTACTGTATCACTTGGACCTTCTTGTTGACGATGAAACACAGAAATTGCATCCGAATTGAATACAAATAACACAATACCGACTTAAGTACAAGAGGAGTGACACTCTAACTGTCTACGATTTGAACCTCTCCTGTGAGTCCAGTTTTAGATTCTGATGCTTCACTTCAGGTTTACTGTATCCCTTGGACCTTCTAATTGACGATGAAACAAAGAAACTGCATCCGAATTTAATACAAAAGGCACAATGCCGGCTTAAGTACAAGAGGACTGACACTCTCACTTTCAATGATTTGAACCATTTCTGTGAGTCCAGTTTTAGATTCCGATGCTTCTCTTCAGGTTTACTGTATCCCTTGGACCTTCTTATTGACGATGAAACACAGAAATTGCATCCGAATTTAATACAAATGGCACAATGCTGACTTAAGTACAAGAGGACTGACACTCTGACATTCTATGACTTGAACCTCTCCTGTGAGTCCCGTTTTCGATTCCGATGCTTCACTTCAGGTTAACTGTATCCCTTAGACCTTCATATTGACGATGAAACACAGAATTTGCATCCGAATTTAATACAAATGGCACAATGCCGACTTAAGTATAAGATGACTGACACTCTCACTTTCTATGATTTGAACCTCTCCTGTGAGTTCAGTTTAGGATTCCGATGCTTCCGTTCAGGTTTAGTGTATCCCTTGGACCTTCTTATTGACGATGAAACACATAAATTGCATCCGAATTTAATACATAGGTCACAATACCGACTTAAGTACAAGAGGAGTGACACTCTAACTTTCTATGATTTGAACCTCTCCTGTGGGTCCAAATTTAGATTCCGATGATTCACTTCAGGTTTATTGTATCCCTTGGATTTTCTTATTGACGATGAAACACTGGAATCGCATCCGAATTTAATACAAATGGCACAATGCCGACTTAAGTACAAGAGGACTGACACTCTCACTAACTATGATTTGAACCTCTCCAGGGAGTCCAGTTTCATGTTCCGATGCTTCACTTCAGGTTTACTGTATATCTTGCACCTTCTTATTGACGATGAAACACAAAAATTGCATCGGAATTTAATACAAAAGGCACAATGCCGACTTAAGTAAAAGAGGAGTGACACTCTAACTTTCTATGATTTGAACCACTCCTGTGAGTCCAGTTTTAGATTCCGATGCTTCACTTCAGGTTTACTGTATCCCTTGGACCTTCTTATTGACGATGAACCACAGAGTTTGCATCCGAATTAATATAAAAGGCACAATGCCGACTTAAGTACAAGACGACTGACACTCTAACTTTCTATGATTTGAACCTCTTCTGTGAGTCCAGTTTTAGATTCCGATGCTTCACTTCAGGTTTACTGTATCCCTTGGACCTTCTTGTTGACGATGAAACACAGAAATTGCATCCGAATCTAATACAAAAGGCACAAAGGCGACTTAAGTACAAGAGGACTGACACTCTCACTTTCGATGATTTGAACCTCTACTGTGAGTTCAGTTTTAGATTCCCATGCTTCACTTCAGGTTTACTGTATACCTTGCACCTTCTAATTGACGATGAAACACAAAAATTGCATCGGAATTTAATACAAAAGGAAGAATGCCGACTTAAGTAAAAGAGGACTGACACTCTAACTTTCTATGATTTGAACCTCTCCTGTGAGTCCAGTTTTAGATTCCGATGCTTCACTTCAGGAGGCCCTTTCTTATTGACGATGAAACACAGATATTGCATGGCAACTAAATTCAAAAGGCAAATGCCGAATTAAGTAAAAGAGGACTGACACTCTCACTTTCTATCATTTGAACCTCTCCTGTGAGTCCAATTTTAGATTCCGACGTTTCACTTCAGGTTTACTGTATCCCTTGGACCATCTTATTGATGATGAAACACAGAAATTATATCCGAATTTAATACAAAAGGCACAATGCCGGCTTAAGTACAAGAGGACTGACACTCGCACTTTCATTGATTTGATCCTTTTCTGTGAGTCCAGTTTTAGTTTCCGATGCTTCACTTCAGATTTACTGTATCCCTTGGACCTTCTTGTTGACGATGAAACACAGAAATTGCATCCGAATTTAATACAAATGGCACAATGCCGACTTAAGTACAAGAGGACTGACACTCTGACATTCTATGATTTGAACCTCTCCTGTGAGTCCAGTTTTAGATTCCGATGCCTCACTTCAGGTTAACTGTATCGCTTAGACCTTCATATTGACGATGAAACACAGAAATTGCATCCGAATTTAATAAAAATGGCACAATGCCGACTTAAGTATAAGAAGACTGACACTCTCACTTTATATTATTTGAACCTCTCCTGTGAGTTCAGTTTTAGATTCCGATGCTTCCGTTCAGGTTTACTGTATCCCTTGGACCTTCTTATTGATGATGAAACACATAAATTGCATCCGAATTTAATACAAAGGGCACAATACCGACTTAAGTACAAGAGGAGTGACACTCTGACTTTCTATGATTTGAAACTCTCCTGTGGGTTCAATTTTAGAATCCGATGATTCACTTCAGGTTTATTGTAGCCCTTGGATTTTCTTATTGACGATGAAACACAGGAATCGCATCCGAATTAAATACAAATGGCACAATGCCGACTTAAGTACAAGAGGACTGACACTCTCACTAACTATGATTTGAACCTCTCCTGGGAGTCCAGTTTCATATTCCGATGCTTCACTTCCGGTTTACTGTATATCTTGCACCTTCTTATTGACGATGAAACACAAAAATTGCATCGGAATTTAATACAAAAGGCACAATGCCGACTTAAGTAAAAGAGGACTGACACTCTAACTTCCTATGATTTGAACCACTCATGTGAATCCAGTTTTAGATTCCGATGCTTCACTTCAGGTTTACTGTATCCCTTGGACCTTCTTATTGACGATGAACCACAGAGTTTGCATCCGAATTAATATAAAAGGCACAATGCCGACTTAAGTACAAGACGACTGACAATCTAACTTTCTATGATTTGAACCTCTCCTGTGAGTCCAGTTTTAAATTCCGATGCTTCACTTCAGGTTTACTGTATCCCTTGGACCTTCTTATTGACGATGAAACACAGAAATTGCATCCGAATTTAATACAAGAGGCACAATGGCGACTTAAGTAAAGAGGACTGACACTCTCACTTTCTATGATTTGAACCTCTTCTGTGAGACCAGTTTTAGATTCCGATGCGTCACTTCAGGTTTACTGTATACATTGCACCTTCTTATTGACGATGAAACAGAGAAATTGCATCGGAATTAAAATTAAAAGGCACAATGCCGACTTAAGTACAAGAGGACTGACACTCTAACTTTCAATGATTTGAACCTTTTCTGTGAGTCCAGTTTTAGATTCTGATGCTTCTCTTCAGGTTTACTGTATCCCTTGGACCTTCTTATTGACGATGAAACACAAAAATTGCATCGGAATTTAATACAAAAGGAACAATGCCGACTTAAGTAAAAGAGGACTGACACTCTAACTTTCTATGATTTGAACCTCTCCTGTGAGTCCAGTTTTAGATTCCGATGCTTCACTTCAGGTTTACTGTATCCCTTGGACCTTCTTATTGACGATGAAACACAGACATTGCATGGCAACTAAATTCAAAAGGCACAATGCCGAATTTAGTAAAAGAGGACTGACACTCTCACTTTCTATAATTTGAACCTCTCCTGTGAGTCCAATTTTAGATACCGACGTTTCACTTCAGGTTTACTGTATCCCTTGGACCATCTTATTGATGATGAAACACAGAAATTGCATCCGAAATTAATACAAAAGGCACAATGCCGGCTTAAGTACAAGAGGACTGACACTCTCACTTTCAATGATTTGAACCTCTCCTGTGAGTTCAGTTTTAGATTCCCATGCTTCACTTCAGGTTTACTGTATACCTTGCACCTTCTTACTGACGATGAAACACAGAAATTGCATCCGAATTTAATACAAATGGCACAATGCCGACTTAAGTACAAGAGGACTGACGCTCTCACATTCTATGATTTGAACCTCTCCTGTGAGTCCAGTTTTAGATTCCGATGCTTCACTTCAGGTTAAATGTATCCCTTGGACCTTCATATTGACGATGAAACACAGAAATTGCATCCGAATTTAATACAAATGGCACAATGCCGACTTAAGTACAAGAAGACTGACACTCTCCCTTTCTATGACTTGAACCTCTCCTGTGAGTTCAGTTTTAGATTCCGATGCTTCCGTTCAGGTTTACTGTATCCCTTGGACCTTCTTATTGACGATGAAACACAGAAATTGCATCCGAATTTAATACAAAAGGCACAATACCGACTTAAGTACATGAGGAGTGACACTTTAACTTTCTATGATTTGAACCTCTCCTGTGGGTCCAGTTTTAGATTCCGATGTTTCACTTCAGGTTTATTGTAACCCTTGGATTTTCTTATTGACGATGAAACACAGGAATCGCATCCGAATTTAATACAAATGGCACAATGCCGAGTTAAGTACAAATGGACTGACACTCTCACTAACTATGATTTGAACCTCTCCTGGGAGTCCAGTTTCAGATTCCGATGCTTCACTTCAGGTATACTGTATATCTTGCACCTTCTTATTGACGATGAAACACAAAAATTACATCGGAATTTAATACAAAATGCACAATGCCGACTTAAGTAAAAGAGGACTGACACTCTAACTTTCTATGATTTGAACCTCTCCTGTGAGTACAGTTTTGGATTCCGATGCTTCACTTCAGGTTTACTGTATCCCTTGAACCTTCTTATTGACGATGAAACACAGAAATTGCATCCGAATTTAATACAAAAGACACAATACCGACCTAAGTACAAGAGGAGTCACACTCTAACTATTTATGATTTGAATCTCTCCTGTGAGTCCGGTTTTAGTTTCCAATGCTTCTCTTCAGGTTTACTGTATCCCTTGGACCTTCGTATTGACGATGAACCACAGAGATTGCATCCGAATTAATACAAAAGGCACAATGCCGACTTAAGTACAAGACGACTGACACTCTAAATTTCTATGATTTGAACCTCTCCTGTGAGTCCAGTTTTAAATTCCGATGCTTCACTTCAGGTTTACTGTATCCCCTGGACCTTCATATTGACGATGAAACACAGAAATCGCATCCGAATTTAATACAAAAGGCACAATACTGACTTAAGTACAAGAGGAGTGACACTCTAACGCTCTATGATTTGAACCTCTTCTGTGAGTCCAGTTTTAGATTCTGATGCTTCACTTCAGGTTTACTGTATCCCTTGGACCTTCTTATTGACGATGAAACACAGAAACTGCATCCGAATTTAATACAATGGGCACAATGCCGACTTAAGTACAAGAGGACTGACACTCTCACATTCAATGATTTGGACCACTCCTGTGAGTCCAGTTTTAGATTTCGATGCTTCACTTCAGGTTTACTGCATAACTTGCACCTTCTAATTGACGATGAAACACAGAAATTGCATCCGAATTTAATACAAAAGGCACAATGCCGACTTAAGTACAAGAGGACTGATACTCTCACTTTCTATGATTTGCACCTATACTGTGAGTCGAGTTTAGATTCCGATGCTTCACTTCATTTTTACTGTATCCCTTGGACCTTCTTATTGACGATGAAACACAGAAATTGCATCCGAATATAATACAAAAGCACAATGCCGACTTAAGAACAAGAGGACTGATACTCTCACTTTCCATGATTTGAACCTCTCCTGTGAGTCCAGTTTTTAGGTCCGATGCTTCACTTCAGGTTTACTGTATCCCTTGGTCCTTCTTATTGACGATGAAACACAGAAATTATATCCGAATTTAATACAAAAGGCAAAATGCCGACTTAAGGACAAGAGGACTGACAATCTTACTTTCTATGATTTGAACCTCTCCTGTGAGTCCAGTTTTAGATTCCGATGCTTCACTTCAGGTTTACTGTATCCTTTGGACTTTCTTATTGACGATGAAACACAGAAATTGCATCCGAATTTAATACAAAAGCACAATGCCGACTTAAGTAAAAGAGGACTGATACTCTCACTTTCTATGATTTGAACGTCTCCTGTGAGTCCAGTTTTAGATTCCGATGCTTCACTTCAGGTGTACTGTATCCCTAGGACCTACTTATTGACGATGAAACACAGAAATTGCATCCGAATTTTATACAAAAGGCACAATGCCGACATAAGTACAAGAGGACTGACACTCTCACTTTCTACGATTTGAACCTCTCCTTTGAGACCAGTTTTAGATTCCGATGCTTCACTTTAGGTGTACTGTATACCTTGCACCTTCTTATTGACGATGAAGCACAGAAATTGCATCCGAATTTAATACAAAAAGCACAATGCCGACTTAAGAACCAGAGGATTGACACTCTCACTTTCTATGATTTGAACCTCTCCTGGGAGTCCAGTTTCATATTCCGATGCTTCACTTCAGGTTTACGGTATATCTTGCACCTTCTTATTGACGATGAAACACAAAAATTGCATCGGAATTTAATACAAAAGGCACAATGCCGACTTAAGTAAAAGAGGACTGACACTCTAACTTTCTATGATTTGAACCACTCCTGTGAGTCCAGTTTTAGATTCCGATGCTTCACTTCAGGTTTACTGTATCCCTTGGACCTTCTTATTGACGATGAACCACAGAGTTTGCATCCGAATTAATATAAAAGGGACAATGCCGACTTAAGTACAAGACGACTGACACTCTAACTTTCTATGATTTGAACCTCTTCTGTGAGTCCAGTTTTTGATTCCGATGCTTCACTTCAGGTTTACTGTATCCCTTGGACCTTCTTGTTGACGATGAAACACAGAAATTGCATCCGAATCTAATACAAAAGGCACAAAGGCGACTTAAGTACAAGAGGACTGACACTCTCACTTTCGATGATTTGAACCTCTCCCGTGAGTTCAGTTTTAGATTCCCATGCTTCACTTCAGGTTTACTGTATACCTTGCACCTTCTAATTGACGATGAAACACAAAAATTGCATCGGAATTTAATACAAAAGGAAGAATGCCGACTTAAGTAGAAGAGGACTGCACTCTAACTTTCTATGATTTGAACATCTCCTGTGAGTCCAGTTTTAGACTCCGATGCTTCACTTCAGGAGGCCCTTCTTACTGACGATGAAACACAGACATTGCATGGCAACTAAATTCAAAAGGCACAATGCCGAATTAAGTAAAAGAGGACTGACACTCTCACTTTCTATCATTTGAACCTCTCCTGTGAGTCCAATTTTAGATTCCGACGTTTCACTTCAGGTTTACTGTATCCCTTGGACCATCTTATTGATGATGAAACACAGAAATTGCATCCGAATTTAATACAAAAGGCACAATGCCGGCTTAAGTACAAGAGGACTGACACTCGCACTTTCATTGATTTGATCCTTTTCTGTGAGTCCAGTTTTAGTTTCCGATGCTTCACTTCAGGTTTACTGTATCCCTTGGACCTTCTTATTGACGATGAAACACAGAAATTGCATCCGAATTTAATACAAATAGCACAATGCCGACTTAAGTACAAGAGGACTGACACTCTCACATTCTATGATTTGAACCTCTCCTGTGAGTCCAGTTTTAGATTCCGATGCTTCACTTCAGGTTTACTGTATCCCTTGGACCTTCTTGTTTACGATGAAACACAGAAATTGCATCCGAATTGAATACAAATGACACAATACCGACTTAAGTACAAGAGGAGTGACACTCTAACTGTCTACGATTTGAACCTCTCCTGTGAGTCCAGTTTTAGATTCCGATGCTTCACTTCAGGTTAACTGTATCGCTTAGACCTTCATATTGACGATGAAACACAGAAATTGCATCCGAATTTAATAAAAATGGCACAATGCCGACTTAAGTATAAGAAGACTGACACTCTCACTTTATATGATTTGAACCTCTCCTGTGAGTTCAGTTTTAGAGTCCGATGCTTCCGTTCAGGTTTACTGTATCCCTTGGACCTTCTTATTGACGATGAAACACATAAATTGCATCCGAATTTAATACAAAGGGCACAATACCGACTTAAGTACAAGAGGAGTGACACTCTAACTTTCTATGATTTGAACCTCTCCTGTGGGTCCAATTTTAGTTTCCGATGATTCACTTCAGGTTTATTGTATCCCTTGGATTTTCTTATTGACGATGAAACACAGGAATCGCATCCGAATTAAATACAAATGGCACAATGCCGACTTAAGTAGAAGAGGACTGACACTCTCACTAACAATGATTTGAACCTCTCCTGGGAGTCCAGTTTCATATTCCGACGCTTCACTTCAGGTTTACTGTATATCTTGCACCTTCTTATTGACGATGAAACACAAAAATTGCATCGGAATTTAATACAAAAGGCACAATGCTGACTTAAGTAAAAGAGGACTGACACTCTACCTTTCTATGATTTGAACCACTCCTGTGAGTCCAGTTTTAGATTCCGATGCTTCACTTCAGGTTTACTGTATTCCTTTGCACCTTCTAATTGACGATGAAACACAGAAATTGCATCCGAATTTAATACAAAAGGCACAATGGCGACTTAAGTAAAGAGGACTGACACTCTGACTTTCTATGATTTGAACCTCTCCTGTGAGACCAGTTTTAGATTCCGATGCGTCACTTCAGGTTTACTGTATACATTGCACCTTCTTATTGACGATGAAACAGAGAAATTGCATCGGAATTAAAATTAAAAGGCACAATGCCGACTTAAGTACAAGAGGACTGAAACTCTAACTTTCAATGATTTGAACCTTTTCTGTGAGTCCAGTTTTAGATTCCGATGCTTCTCTTCAGGTTTACTGTATCCCTTGGACCTTCTTATTGACGATGAAACACAAAAATTGCATCGGAATTTAATACAAAAGGAACAATGCCGACTAAAGTAAAAGAGGACTGACACTCTAACTTTCTATTATTTGAACCTCTCCTGTGAGTCCAGTTTTAGATTCCGATGCTTCACTTCAGGTTTACTGTATCCCTTGGACCTTCTTATTGACGATGAAACATAGACATTGCATGGCAACTAAATTCAAAAGGCACAATGCCGAATTAAGTAAAAGAGGACTGACACTCTCACTTTCTATAATTTGAACCTCTCCTGTGAGTCCAATTTTAGATACCGACGTTTCACTTCAGGTTTACTGTATCCCTTGGTCCATCTTATTGATGATGAAACACAGAAATTGCATCCGAATTTAATACAAAAGGCACAATGCCGGCTTAAGTACAAGAGGACTGACACTCTCACTTTCAATGATTTGAACCTCTCCTGTGAGTTCAGTTTTAGATTCCCATGCTTCACTTCAGGTTTACTGTATGCCTTGCACCTTCTTATTGACGATGAAACACAGAAATTGCATCCGAATTTAATACAAATGGCACAATGCCGACTTAAGTACAAGAGGACTGACACTCTCACATTCTATGATTTGAACCTCTCCTGTGAGTCCATTTTTAGATTCCGATGCTTCACTTCAGTTTAACTGTATCACTTAGACCTCCATATTGACGATGAAACACAGAAATTGCATCCGAATTTAATACAAATGGCACAATGCCGACTTAAGTACAAGAAGACTGACACTCTCCCTTTCTATGATTTGAACCTCTCCTGTGAGTTCAGTTTTAGATTCCGATGCTTCCGTTCAGGTTTACTGTATCCCTTGGACCTTCTTATTGACGATGAAACACAGAAATTGCATCCGAATTTAATACAAAAGGCACAATACCGACTTAAATACATGAGGAGTGACACTCTAACTTTCTATGATTTGAACCTCTCCTGTGGGTCCAGTTTTAGATTCCGATGTTTCACTTCAGGTTTATTGTAACCCTTGGATTTTCTTATTGACGATGAAACACAGGAATCGCATCCGAATTTAATACAAATGGCACAATGCCGAGTTAAGTACAAATGGACTGACACTCTCACTAACTATGATTTGAACCTCTCCTGGGAGTCCAGTTTCAGATTCCGATGCTTCACTTCAGGTATACTGTATATCTTGCACCTTCTTATTGACGATGAAACACAAAAATTGCATCGGAATTTAATACAAAAGCCACAATGCCGACTTAAGTAAAAGAGGACTGACACTCTAACTTTCTATGATTTGAACCTCTCCTGTGAGTACAGTTTTGGATTCCGATGCTTCACTTCAGGTTTACTGTATCCCTTGAACCTTCTTATTGACGATGAAACACAGAAATTGCATCCGAATTTAATACAAAAGACACAATACCGACCTAAGTACAAGAGGAGTGACACTCTAACTATCTATGATTTGAATCTCTCCTGTGAGTCCGGTTTTAGTTTCCAATGCTTCTCTTCAGGTTTACTGTATCCCTTGGACCTTCTTATTGACGATGAACCACCGAGATTGCATCCGAATTAATACAAAAGGCACAATGCCGACTTAAGTATAAGACGACTGACACTCTAAATTTCTATGATTTGAACCTCTCCTGTGAGTCCAGTTTTAAATTCCGATGCTTCACTTCAGGTTTACTGTATCGCCTGGACCTTCATATTGACGATGAAACACAGAAATCGCATCCGAATTTAATACAATAGGCACAATACTGACTTAAGTACAAGAGGAGTGACACTCTAACGCTCTATGATTTGAACCTCTTCTGTGAGTCCAGTTTTAGATTCTGATGCTTCACTTCAGGTTTACTGTATCCCTTGGACCTTCTTATTGACGATGAAACACAGAAATTGCATCCGAATTTAATACAATGGGCACAATGCCGACTTAAGTACAAGAGGACTAACACTCTCACTTTCAATGATTTGGACCACTCCTGTGAGTCCAGTTTTAGATTTCGATTCTTCACTTCAGGTTTACTGCATAACTTGCACCTTCTAATTGACGATGAAACACAGAAATTGCATCCGAATTTAATACAAAATGCACAATGCCGACTTAAGTACAAGAGGACTGATACTCTCACTTTCTATGATTTGCACCTATACTGTGAGTCGAGTTTCGATTCCGATGCTTCACTTCATTTTTACTGTATCCCTTGGACCTTCTTATTGACGATGAAACACAGAAATTGCTTCCGAATTTAATACAAAAGCACAATGCCGACTTAAGTACAAGAGGACTGATACTCTCACTTTCCATGATTTGAACCTCTCCTGTGAGTCCAGTTTTTAGGTCCGATGCTTCACTTCAGTTTTACTGTATCCCTTGGTCCTTCTTATTGACGATGAAACACAGAAATTACATCCGAATTTAATACAAAAGGGAAAATGCCGACTTAAGGACAAGAGGACTGAGAATCTTACTTTCTATGATTTGAACCTCTCCTGTGAGTGCAGTTTTAGATTCCGATGTTTCACTTCAGGTTTACTGTATCCCTAGGACCTACTTATTGACGATGAAACACAGAAATTGCATCCGAATTTTATACAAAAGGCACAATGCCGACATAAATACAAGAGGACTGACACTCTCACTTTCTACGATTTGAACCTCTCCTTTGAGACCAGTTTTAGATTACGATGCTTCACTTTAGGTGTACTGTATACCTTGCACCTTCTTATTGACGATGAAGCACAGAAATTGCATCCGAATTTAATACAAAAAGCACAATGCCGACTTAAGAACCAGAGGATTGACACTCTCACTTTCTATGATTTGAACCTCTCCTGTGAGTCCAGTTTTAGATTCCGATGCTTCACATCAGGTTTACTCTATCCCTTGGACCTTCTTATTGACGATGAAACACAGACATTGCATCGGAAGAAAATTCAAAAGGCACAATGCCGAATTAAGTAAAAGAGGACTGACACTCTCACTTTCTATCATTTGAACCTCTCCTGTGAGTCCAACTTTAGATTCCGACGCTTCACTTCAAGTTTACTGTATCCCTTGGACCTTCTTATTGACGATGAAACACAGAAATTGCATCGGAATTAACTTCGAATGTCAGAATGCCGACTTAAGTACAAGAGGACCGACACTCTAACTTTCTATGATTTGAACCTCTCCTGTGAGTCCAGTTTTAGATTCCGGTGCTTCACTTCAGGTTTACTGTATCCCATGGACCTACTTATTGACGATGAAACACAGAGTTTGCATCCGAATTTAATACAAAATGCACAATGCCAACTTAAGTACAAGAGGGCTGACACTATAACTTTCTATGATTTGAACATCTCCTATGAGCCCAGTTTCAAATTCCGATGCTTCACTTCAGGATTACTGTATCACTTGAACCTTCTTATTAACGATGAAACACAGAAATTGCATCGGAATTTAATACTAAATGAACAATGCCAACTTAAGTAAAAGAGGACTGACACTCTAACTTTCTATGATTTGAACCTCTCCTGTGAGTCCAGTTTTAGATTCCGATGCTTCGCTTCAGGTTTACCGTATCCCTTGGACCTTCTTATTGACGATGAAACACAGAAATTGCATCCGAATTTAATACAAAAGCCCAATGCCGACATAAGTACAAGAGGACTGACACTCTCACTTTCTACGATTTGAATCTCTCCTTTGAGACCAGTTTTAGATTCCGATGCTTCACTTTAGGTGTACCGTATACCTTGCACCTTCTTATTGACGATGAAGCACAGAAATTGCATCCGAATTTAATACAAAAGCCACAATGCCGGCTTAAGTACAAGAGGACTGACACCCTCACTTTCAATGATTTGAACCTTTTCTGTGAGTCCAGTTTTAGATTCCGATGCTTCACTTCAGGTTTACTGTATCCCTTGGACCTTCTTATTGACGATGAAACACAGAAATTGCATCCGAATTTAATACAAATGGCACAATGCCGACTAAAGTACAAGAGGAATGACACTCTCACATTCTATGATTTGAACCTCTCCTGTGAGTCCAGTTTTAGATTCCGATGCTTCACTTCAGGTTAAATGTATCCCTTAGACCTTCATATTGACGATGAAACACAGAAATTGCATCCGAATTTAATACAAATGGCACAATGCCGACTTAAGTACAAGAAGACTGACACGCTCCCTTTCTATGATTTGAACCTCTCCTGTGAGTTCAGTTTTTGATTCCGATGCTTCCGTTCAGGTTTACTGTATCCCCTGGGCCTTCTTATTGACGATGAAACACAGAAATTTTTTCCGAATTTAACACAAAAGGCACAATACCGACTTAAGTACATGAGGAGTGACACTCTAACTTTCTATGATTTGAACCTCTCCTGTGGCTCCAGTTTTAGATTACGATGTTTAACTTCAGGTTTATTGTAACACTTGGATTTTCTTATTGACGATGAAACACAAGAATCGCATCCGAATTTAATACAAATGGCACAATGCCGACTTAAGTACAAATGGACTGACACTCTCACTAACAATGATTTGAACCTCTCCTGGGAGTCCAGTTTCAGATTCCGATGCTTCACTTCAGGTATACTGTATATCTTGCACCTTTTTATTGACGATGAAACACAAAAATTGCATCGGAATTTAATACAAAAGGCACAATGCCGACTTAAGTAAAAGAGGACTGACACTCTAACTTTCTATGATTTGAACCTCTCCTGTGATTACAGCTTTGGATTCCGATGCTTCACTTCAGGTTTACTGTATCCCTTGAACCTTCTTATTGACGATGAAACACAGAAATTGCATCCGAATTTAATACAAAAGACACAATACCGACCTAAGTACAAGAGGAGTGACACTCTAACTATCTATGATTTGAATCTCTCCTGTGAGTCCAGTTTTAGTTTCAAATGCTTCTCTTCAGGTTTACTGTATCCCTTGGACCTTCTTATTGACGATGAACCACAGAGAATGCATCCGAATTAATACAAAAGGCACAATGCCGACTTAAGTACAAGACGACTGACACTCTAACTTTCTATGATTTGAACCTCTCCTGTGAGTCCAGTTTTAAATTCCGATGCTTCACTTCAGGTTTACTGTATCCCCTGGACCTTCATATTGACGATGAAACACAGAAATAGCATCCGAATTTAATACAAAAGGCACAATACTGACTTAAGTACAAGAGGAGTGACACTCTAACGTTCTATGATTTGAACCTCTTCTGTGAGTCCAGTTTTAGATTCTGATGCTTCACTTCAGGTTTACTGTATCCCTTGGACCTTCTTATTGACGATGAAACACAGAAATTGCATCCAAATTTAATACAATGGGCTCAATGCCGACTTAAGTACAAGAGGACTGACACTCTCACTTTCAATGATTTGGACCACTCCTGTGTGTCCAGTTTTAGATTTCGATGCTTCACTTCAGGTTTACTGCATAACTTGCCCCTTCTAATTGACGATGAAACACAGAAATTGCATCCGAATTTAATACAAAAGGCACAATGCCGACTTAAGTACAAAAAGACTGAAACTCTCACTTTTTATGATTTGAACCTCTACTGTGAGTCGAGTTTAGATTCCGATGCTTCACTTCATTTTTACTGTACCCTTGGACCTTCTTATTGACGATGAAACACAGAAATTGCATCCGAATTTAATACAAAAGGCACAATGCCGACTTAAGTACAAGAGGACTGATACTCTCACTTTCCATGATTTGAACCTCTCCTGTGAGTCCAGTTTTTAGTTCCGATGCTTCACTTCAGGTTTACTGTATCCCTTGGTCCTTCTTATTGACGATGATACACAGAAATTACATCCGAATTTAATACAAAAGGCAAAATGCCGACTTAAGGACTAGAGGACTGACAATCTTACTTTCTATGATTTGAACCTCTCCTGTGAGTCCAGTTTTAGATTCCGATGCTTCACTTCAGGTTTACTGTATCCTTTGGACTTTCTTATTGACGATGAAACACAGAAATTGCATCCGAATTTAATACAAAACGCACTATGCCGACTTAAGTAAAAGAGGACTGATACTCTCACTTTCTATGATTTGAACGTCTCCTGTGAGTCCAGTTTTAGATTCCGATGCTTCACTTCAGGTTTACTGTATCCCTAGGACCTACTTATTGAAGATGAAACACAGAAATTGCATCCGAATTTTATACAAAAGGCACAATGCCGACATAAGTACAAGAGGACTGACACTCTCACTTTCTACGATTTGAACCTCTCCTTTGAGACCAGTTTTAGATTCCGATGCTTCACATTAGGTGTACTGTATACCTTGCACCTTCTTATTGACGATGAAGCACAGAAATTGCATCCGAATTTAATACAAAAAGCACAATGCCGACTTAAGAACCAGAGGACTGACACTCTCACTTTCTATGATTTGAACCTCTCCTGTGAGTCCAGTTTTAGATTCCGATGCTTCACATCAGGTTTACTCTATCCCTTGGACCTTCTTATTGACGATGAAACACAGAAATTGCATCCGAATTTAATACAAAAGCACAATGCCGACTTAAGTACAAGAGGACTGATACTCTCACTTTCCATGATTTGAACCTCTCCTGTGAGTCCAGTTTTTAGTTCCGATGCTTCACTTCAGGTTTTCCGTATACCTTGCACCTTCTTATTGACGATTAAACACAGAAATTGCATCGGAATAAAAATTAAAAGGCACAATGCCGACTTAAGTACAAGAGGACTGACACTCTAACTTTCAATGATTTGAACCTCTCCTGTGAGTCCAGTTATAGATTCCGATGCTTCACTTCAGGTTTACCGTATCCCTTGGACCTTCTTATTGACGATGAAACACAGAAATTGCATCCGAATTTAATACAAAAGCCCTATGCCGACATAAGTACAAGAGGACTGACACTCTCACTTTCTACGATTTGAACCTCTCCTTTGAGACCAGTTTTAGATTCCGATGCTTCACTTTAGGTGTACCGTATACCTTGCACCTTCTTATTGACGATGAAACACAGAAATTGCATCCGAATTTAATACAAAAGGCACAATGCCGACTTAAGTACCAGAGGACTGACACTCTCACTTTCTATGATTTGAACCTCTCCTGTGAGTTCAGTTTTAGATTCCCATGCGTCACGTCCTGTTTAGTGTATACCCTGCACCTTCTTATTGACGATGAAACACAAAAATTGCATCGGAATTTAATACAAGAGGCACAATGTCGACTTAAGTAAAACAGGACTGACACTCTAACTTTCAATGATTTGAACCTCTCCTGTGAGTCCAGTTTTAGATTCGGATGCTTCACTTCAGGTTTACTGCATCCCTTGGACCTTCTTATTGACGATGAAACTCAGAAATTGCATCCGAATTTAATGCTAAAGGCACAATACCGACTGTGATTTGAATCTCTCCTTTGATTCCTGTTTTAGATTCCAATGCTTCACTTCCGGATTACTGTATCACTTGGACCTTCTTATTGACGATGAAACACAGAAATTGCATCCGAATTTAATACAAATGGCACAATGCCGACTTAAGTACAATCGGACTGACACTCTCACTTTCTATGATTGGAATCTCTCCTGTGAGTCCAGTTTTAGATTCCGATGCTTCACTACAGGTTTACTGTATCCCTTGGCCCTTCTTATTCACGATGAAACACAGAAATTGCAGCCAAATTTAATACAAATGGCACAATGCCGACTTAAGTACAAGAGCACTGACACTCTCACTTTCCATGATTTGAAGCTGTCCTGTGAGTCCCGTTTTAGATTCCGATAGTTCACTTCAGGTTTACTGTACCCCTTGGCCCTTCTTATTGACGATGAAACACAGAAATTGCAATCGAATTTAATGCAAATGGCCCAATGCCGACTTAAGTACAAGAGGACTGACACTCTTACTTTCTATGATTTGAACCTCTCCTGTGAGTTCAGTTTTAGATTCCCATGCTTCACTTCAGGTTTACTGTATACCTTGCACCTTCTTATTGACGATGAAACACAAAAATTGCATCGGAATTTAATACTAAAGGAACAATGCCAACTTAAGTAAAAGAGGACTGACACTCTAACTTTCTATGATTTGAACCTCTCCTGTGAGTCCAGTTTTAGATTCCGATGCTTCACGTCAGGTTTACTCTATCCCTCGGACCTTCTTATTGACGATGAAACACAGACATTGCATCGGAACTAAATTCAAAAGGCAAAATGCCGAATTAAGTAAAAGAGGACTGACACACTCACTTTCTAATATTTGAACCTCTCCTGTGAGTCCAATTTTAGATTCCGACGCTTCACTTCATGTTTACTGTATCCCTTGGACCTTCTTATTGACGATGAAACACAGAAATTGCATCCGAATTTAAAACAAATGGCACAATGCCGACAAAAAGTACAAGCGGACTGACACTCTCACTTTCTATGATTTGAACCTCTCCTGTGAGTCCAGATTTAGATTCCGATGCTTCACATCAGGTTTACTCTATCCCTTGGACCTTCTTATTGCCGATGAAACACAGACATTGCATCGGAAGTAAATTCAAAAGGCACAATGCCGAATTAAGTAAAAGAGGACTGACACTCTCACTTTCTATCATTTGAACCTCTCCTGTGAGTCCAATTTTAGATTCCGACGCTTCACTTCAAGTTTACTGTATCCCTTGGACCTTCTTATTGACGATGAAACACAGAAATGGCATCGGAATTAACTTCAAATGGCACAATGCCGACTTAAGTACAAGAGGACTGACACTCTAACATTCTATGATTTGAACCTCTCCTGTGAGTCCAGTTTTAGATTCCGATGCTTCACTTCAGGTTTACTGTATCCCTTGGACCTTCTTATTGACGATGAAACACAGAGTTTGCATCCGAATTTAATACAAAATGAACAATGCCAACTTAAGTACAAGAGGGCTGACACTATAACTTTCTATGATTTGAACATCTCCTGTGAGTCCAGTTTCAAATACCGATGCTTCACAACAGGCTTACTTGATCCCTTGGACCTTCTTATTGACGATGAAACACAGAAATTGTATCCGTATCTAATACAAAAGGCACAAGGGCGACTTAGGTAAAGAGGACTGACACTCTCACTTTCTATGATTTGAACCTCTCCTGTGAGACCAGTTATAGATTCCAATGCTTCACTTCAGGTTTTCCGTATACCTTGCACCTTCTTATTGACGATGAAACGCAGAAATTGCATCGGAATAAAAATTAAAAGGCAAAATGCCGACTTAAGTACAAGAGGACTGACACTCTAACTTTCAATGATTTGAACCTCTCCTGCGAGTCCAGTTATAGATTCCGATGCTTCACTTCAGGTTTGCGTATCCCTTGGACCTTCTTATTGACGATGAAACACAGAAATTGCATCCGAATTTAATACAAAGGGCACAATGCCAACATAAGTACAAGAGGACTGGCACTCTCACTTTCTACGATTTGAACCTCTCCTTTGAGACCAGTTTTAGATTCCGATGCTTCACTTTAGGTGTACCGTATACCTTGCACCTTCTTATTGACGAGGAAGCACAGAAATTGCATCCGAATTTAATACAAAAGGCACAATGCCGACTTAAGTACCAGAGGACTGACACTCTCACTTTCTATGATTTGAACCTCTCCTGTGAGTCCAGTTTAGAATCCGATGCTTCACTTCTGGTTTACTGTATACCTTGCACCTTCTAATTGACGACGAAACACAGAAATTGCATCCGAATTTAATTCAAATGGCACATTGCCGACTTAAGTACAAGAGGACTGACACTCTCACTTTCTATGATTTGAACCTCTCCTGTGAGTTCAGTTTTAGATTCTTATGCGTCACGTCAGGTTAACTGTATACCCTGCACCTTCTTATTGACGATGAAACACAAAAATTGCATCGGAATTTAATACAAGAGGCACAATGCCGACTTAAGTAAAAGAGGACTGACACTCTAACTTTCTATGATTTGAACCTCTCCTGTGAGTCCAGTTTTAGATTCCGATGCTTCAATACAGGTTTACTGCATCCTTTGGACCTTCTTATTGACGATGAAACACAGAAATTGCATCCGAATTTAATACAAAAGGCACAATACCGACTTAAGTACAAGACGAGTGACACTCTAACTATCTGTGATTTGAATCTCTCCTGTGATTCCTGTTTTAGATTCCGATGCTTCACTTCAGGATTACTGTATCCCTTGAACCTTCTTATTGACGATGAAACACAGAAATTGCATCCGAATTTAATACAAATGGCACAATGCCGACTTAAGTACAATCGGACTGACACTCTCACTTTCTATGATTGGAACCTCTCCTGCGAGTCCAGATTTAGATTCCGATTCTTCACTACAGGTTTACTGAATCCCTTGGACCTTCTTATTGACGATGAAACACAGAAATTGCATTCGAATTTAATACAAATGGCACAATGCCGACTTAAGTACAAGAGCACTGACACTCTCATTTTCTATGATTTGAACCTGTCCTGTGAGTCCAGTTTTAGATTCCGATACTTCACTTCAGGTTTACTGTACCCCTTGGACCTTCTTATTAACGATGAAACACAGAAATTGCATCCGAATTTAATACAAATGGCACAATGCCGACATAAGTACAAGAGGACTGACACTCTAACTTTCTATGATTTGAACCTCTCCTGTGAGTTCAGTTTTAGAATCCCATGCTTCACTTCAGGTTTACTGTATACCTTGCACCTTCTTATTGACGATGAAACACAAAAATTGCATCGGAATTTAATACTAAAGGAACAATGCCGACTTAAGTAAAAGAGGACTGACACTCTAACTTTCTATGATTTGAACCTCTCCTGTGAGTTTAGTTTCAGATTCCGATGCTTCACTTCAGGTTTACTGTATCCCTCGGACCTTCTTATTGATGATGAAACACAGACATTGCATCGGAACTAAATTCAAAAAGCACAATGGCGAATTAAGTAAAAGAGGACTGACACTCTCACTTTCTATGATTTGATCCCCTCCTATGAGTCCAGTTTTAGATTCCGATGCTTCACATCAGGTTTACTGTATCCCTTGGACTTTCTTATTGACGATGAAACACAGACATTGCATCGGAACTAAATTCAAAAGGCACAATGCCGAATTAAGTAAAAGAGGACTGACACTCTCACTTTCTATCATTTGATCCTCTCCTGTGAGTCCAATTTTAGATTTCGACGCTTCACTTCAAGTTTACTGTATCCCTTGGACCTTCTTATTGACGATGAAACACAGATATTGCATCGGAATTAACTTCAGAAGGCACAATGCCGACTTAAGTACAAAGGGACTGACACCCTAACTTTCTATGATTTGAACCTCTCCTGTGAGTCCAGTTTCAGATTCCGATGCTTCACTTCAGGTTTACTGTATGCCTTGGACCTTCTTATTGACGATGAAACACAGAAATTGTATTCGAATCTAATACAAAAGGCACAAGTGCGACTTCAGTAAAGACGAATGGCACTCACACTTTCTTGATTTGAACCTCTCCTGTGAGACTAGTTTTAGATTCCGATGCTTCACTACAGGTTTTTCGTATACCTTGAAACTTCTTATTGACGATGTAACACAGAATTTGCATCGGAATAATAATGAAAAGGCACAATGCCGACTTAAGCACAAGAGGACTGACACTCTAACTTTCAATTATTTGAACCTCTCCTGTGAGTCCAGTTATAGATTCCGATGCTTCACTTCAGGTATACCGTATCCCTTGGACCTTCTTATTGACGATGAAACACAGAAATTGCATCCGAATTGAATACAAATGGCACAATATCGACTTAAGTACAATAGGAGTGACATTCTAACTGTCTATGATTTGAACCTCTCCTGTGAGTCCAGTTTTAGATTCTGATGCTTCACTTCTGGTTTACTGTACTCCTTGGACCTTCTTATTGACGATGAAACACAGAAATTGCATCCGAATTTAATACAAAAGGCACAATGCCGGCTTAAGTACAAGAGGACTGACACTCTCACTTTCAATGATTTGCACCTCTTCTGTGAGTCCAGTTTTAGATTCCGATGCTTCACTTCAGGTTTACTGTATACCCTGCACATTCTTATAGACGATGAATCACAAAAATTGCATCGGAATTTAATACAAAAGGCACAATGCCGACTTAAGTACAAGAGGACTGACACTCTAACTATCTGTGATTTGAATCTCTCCTGTGATTCCAGTTTTAGATTCCGATGCTTCACTTCAGGTTAACTGTATCCTTTGGACTTTCTTACGGACGATGAAACACAGAAATTGCATCCGAATTTAATACAAAAGCCACAATGCCGACTTAAGTAAAAGAGGACTGATACTCTCACTTTCTTTGATTTGAACGTCTCCTGTGAGTCCAGGTTTAGATTCCGATGCATCACTTCAGGTTTATGGCATCCCTAGGACCTACTTATTGACGATGAAACACAGAAATTGCATCCAAATTTAATACAAAAGGCACAATGCCGACATAAGTATAAGAGGACTGACACTCTCACTTTCTACGATTTGAACCTCTCCTTTGAGACCAGTTTTAGATTCCGATGCTTCACTTTAGGTGTACTGTATACCTTGCACCTTCTTATTGAGGATGAAGCACAGAAATTGCATCCGAATTTAATACAAAAGGCACAATGCCGACTTAAGTACCAGAGGACTGACACTCTCACTTTCTATGATTTGAACCTCTCCTGTGAGTCCAGTTTTAGATTCCGATGCTTCACTTCTGGTTTACTGTATACCTTGCACATTCTAATTGACGATGAAACACAGAAATTGCATCCGAATTTAATACAAAAGTCACAATACCGACTTAAGTACAAGAGGAGTGTCACTCTAACTATCTATGATTTGAATCTCTCCTGTGAGTCCAGTTTTAGTTTCCAATGCTTCACTTCAGGTTTACTGTATCCCTTGGACCTTCTTATTGACGATGAACCACAGAGTTTGCATCCGAATTAATACAAAATGCACCTCGCCGACTTAAGTACAAGAGGACTGACACTCTAACTTTCTATGATTTGAACATCTCCTGCGAGTCCAGTTTTAAATTCCGATGCTTCACTTAAGGTTTACTGTATCCCTTGGACCTTCTTATTGACGATGAAACACAGAAATTGCATCCGAATATAATACAAAAGGCACAATGGCGACTTAAGTACAAGAGGACTGACTCTCTCTCTTTCAATGATTTTAACCTCTCCTGTGAGTCCAGTTTTAGATTCCGATGCTTCACTTCAGGTTTACTGTATCCCTGGATCTTCTTATTGACGATGAAACACAGAAATTGCATCCGAATTTAATACAAAAGGCACAATGGCGACTTAAGTAAAGAGGACTCATACTCTCATTTTCTATGATTTGAACCTCTCCTGTGAGACCAGTTTTAGATTCCGATGCGTCACTTCAGGTTTACTGTATACATTGACGATGAAACAGAGAAATTGCATCGGAATTAAATTTGAAAGGCACAATGCCGACTTAAATACAAGAGGACTGACACTCTAACTTTCAATGATTTGAACCTCTTCTGTGAGTCCAGTTTTAGATTCCGATGCTTCACTACAGGGCTACTGTATCCCTTGGACCTTCTTATTGACGATGAATCACAGAAATTGCATCGGAATTAAATTCAAAAGGCTCAATGCCGACTTAAGCACAAGAGGACTGACACTCAAACTTTCTATGATTTGAACCTCTCCTCTGAGTCCAGTTTTACATACCGATGCTTCAATTCAGATTTACTGTCTTCCTTGGACCTTATTATTGACGATAAAACAAAGAGTTTGCATTCGAATTTAGTACAAATGGCACAATGCCGACTTAAGTACAAGAGGACTGACACTCTAACCTTCTATGATTTGAACCTCTCCTGTGGGTCCAGTTTTAGATTCCGATGCTTCACTTCAGGTTTACTGTATCCGTTGGACCTTCTTGTTGACGATGAAATACAAAAATTGCATCCGAATTTAATGCAAAAGGCACAAAGGCGACTTAAGAACAAGAGAACTGACACACTCACTTTCTATGATTTGAACCTCTCCAGTGAGTCCAGTTTTAGATTCCGATGCTTCACTTCAGGTTTACTGTATACCTTGCACCATCTTATTGACGATGAAACACATTAATTGCATCGGAATTAAATTCAAAAAGCACAATGGCGACTTAAGTACAAGAGGACTGACACTCTAACTTTCTATGATTGTAACCTCTCCTGTGAGTCCAGTTTTAGATTCCGATGCTTCACTACAGGTTTACTGTATCCCTTGGACCTTCTTATTGACGATGAAACACAGAAATTGCATCCGAATTTATTACAAATGGCACAATGCCGACTTAGGTACAAGAGGACTGACACTCTCACTTTCTATGATTTCTACCTCTCCTGTGAGTTCAGTTTTAGATTCCCATGCTTCAATTTAGGTTTACTGTATACCTTGCACTTTCTTATTGACGATGAAACACAAAATTTGCATCGGAATTTAATACAAAAGGAATAATGCCGACTTAAGAAAAAGAGGACTGACACTCTAACTTTCTATCATTTGAACCTCTCCTTTGAGTCCAATTTTAGTTTCCGACGCTTCACTTCAGGTTTACAGTATTCCTTGGACCATCTTATTGACGATAAAACACAGAAATTGCATCCGAATTTAATACAAATGGCACAATGCCGACTTAAGTACAAGCGGACTGACACTCAAACTTTCTATGATTTGAACCTCTCCTGCGAATCCAGTTTCAAATTCCGATGCTTCACTTCAGGCTTACTGTATCCCTTGGACCTTCTTATTGACGATGAAACACAGAAATTGTATCCGACTCTAATACAAATGGCACAATGGCGACTTAAGTAAAGAGGACTGACGCTCTCACTTTCTATGAATGAACCTCTCCTGTGAGACCAGTTTTAGATTCCCATGCTTCAATTCAGGTTTACTGTATACCTTGCACTTTCTTATTGACGATGAAACACAAAATTTGCATCGGAATTTAATACAAAAGGAATAATGCCGACTTAAGAAAAAGAGGACTGACACTCTCACTTTCTATGATTTGAACCTCTCCTGTGAGTCTAGTTTTAGATTCCGATGCTTCACATCAGGTTTACTGTATCCCTTGCACCTTCTTATTAACGATGAAACACTGACATTGCATCGGAACTAAATTCAAAAGGCACAATGCTGAACTAAGTAAAAGAGGACTGACACTCTCACCTTCTATCATTTGAACCTCTCCTGTGAGTCCAATTTTAGTTACTGACCCTTCACTTGAAGTTTACTGTATCCCTTGGACCTTCTTAATGACGATGAAACACAGAAATTGCTTCCGAATTAACTTCAAAAGGCACAATGCCGACTTAAGTACAGGAGGACTGACACTCAAACTTTCTATGATTTGAACCTCTCCTGCGAATCCAGTTTCAAATTCCGATGCTTCACTTCAGGCTTACTGTATCCCTTGGACCTTCTTATTGACGATGAAACACAGAAATTGTATCCGAATCTAATACAAATGGCACAATGGCGACTTAAGTAAAGAGGACTGACGCTCTCACTTTCTATGAATGAACCTCTCCTGTGAGACCAGTTTTAGATTCCGATGCTACATTTCAGGTTTACCGTATACCTTGCACCTTCTTATTGACGATGAAACACAGAAATTGCATCGGAATAAAAATTAAAAGGCACAATGCCGACTTAAGTACAAGAGGACTGACACTCTAACTTTCAATGTTTTGAACCTGTCCTGTGAGTCCAGTTTTAGAATCCGATGCTTCACTACAGGTTTACCGTATTCCTTGGACCTTCTTATTGACGATGAAACACAGAAATTGCATCCGAATTGAATACAAATGGCTAAATACCGACTTAAGTACAAGAAGAGTGATACTCTACCTGTCTATGATTTGAACCTCTCCTGTGAGTCCAGTTTTAGATTCTGATGCTTCACTTCAGGTTATTGTATTCCTGGGACCTTCTTATTGACGATGAAACACAGAAATTGCATCCGAATTTAATACAAAAAGCACAATGCCGACTTAAGTAAAAGAGGACTGATACTCTCACTTTCTTTGATTTGAACGTCTCCTGTGAGTCCAGTCTTAGATTCCGATGCTTCACTTCAGGTTTTCTGTACCCCTAGGACCTACTTATTAACGATGAAACACAGAAATTGCATCCGAATTTAATACAAAAGGCACAATGCCGACATAAGTACTAGAGGACTGACAATCTCACTTTCTATGATTTGAACATCTCCTTTGAGACCAGTTTTAGATTCCGATGCTTCACTTTAGGTGTACTGTATACCTTGCACCTTCTTATTGACGATGAAGCACAGAAATTGCATCCGAATTTAATACAAAAGGCACAATGCCGATTTAAGTACCAGAGGACTGACAATCTCACTTTCTATGATTTGAACCTATCCTGTGAGTCCAGTTTTAGAATCCGATGCTTCACTTCTGGTTTACTCTATACCTTGCACCTTCTAATTGACGGTGAAACACAGAAATTGCATCCGAATATAATACAAATGGCACATTGCCGACTTAAGTACAAGAGGACTGACACTCTCACTTTCTATGATTTGAACCTCTCCTGTGAGTTCAGTTTTTGATTCCCACGCTTCACTTCAGGTTTACTGTATACCCTGCACCTTCTTATTGACGATGAAACACAAAAATTGCCATGGAATATAATACAAAAGGCACAATGCCGACTTACGTAAAAGAGGACTGACACTCTAACTTTCTATGATTTGAACCTCTCCTGTGAGTCCAGTTTTAGATTCGGATGCTTCACTTCAGGTTTACTGTATCCTTTGGACCCTCTTATTGACGATGAAACACAGAAATTGCATCCGAATTTAATGCAAAAGGCACAATACCGACTTAAGTACAAGTGGACTGACACTCAAATTTTCTATGAATTGAACCTCTCCTGTGAGTCCAGTTTTAGATTCCAATGCTTCACTTCAGGTTTACTGTATCCCTTGGACCTTCTTGTTGACGATGAAACACAGAAATTGCATCCGAATTTAATACAAAAGGCACAAAGGTGACTTAAGTACAAGAGGACTGACACTCTCACTTTCTATGATTGAAACCTCTCCTGTGAGTCCAGTTTTTGATTCCGATGCTTCACTACAGGTTTACTGAGTCCCTTGGACCTTCTTATTGACGATGAAACACAGAAATTGCATCCGAATTTAATACAAATGGCACAATGCCGACTTAAGTACAAGTGCACTGACACTCTCACTTTCCATTATTTGAACCTGTCCTGTGAGTCCAGTTTTAGATTCCGATACGTCACTTCAGGTTTACTGTACCCCTTGGACCTTCTTATTGACGATGAAACACAGACATTGAATCGGAACTAAATTCAAAAGGCACAATGCCGAATTAAGTAAAACTGACTGACACTCTCACTTTCTATCATTTGAACCTCTCCTGTGAGTCCAATTTTAGATTCCGACGCTTCACTTCAAGTTTACTGTATCCCTTGGACCTTCTTATTGACGATGAAACACAGAAATTGGATCCGAATTTAATACAAATGGCACAACGCCGACTTAAGTACAATCAGACTGACACTCTCACTTTCTATGATTTGAACCTCTCCTGTGAGTCCAGTTTTAGATTCCGATGCTTCACTTCAGGTTTACTGTATACCTTGGACCTTCTTATTGACGATGAGACACAGAAATTGCATCCGAAGTTAATACAAAAGGCACAATGTCGACTTAAGTAAAGAGAACCCACACTCTCACTTACTATGATTTGAACCTCTTCTGTGAGTCCAGTTTTAGTTTCCGATGCTTCACTTCAGGTTTACTGTATCCCTTGGACCTTCCTATTGACGATGAAACACAGAAATTGCATCGGAATTAAATTCAAAAGGCTCAATGCCGACTTAAGTACAAGAGGACTGACACTCAAATTTTCTATGATTTGAACCTCTCCTGTGAGTCCAGTTTTAGATTCCGAGGCTTCAATTCAGGTTTACTGTCTCCCTTGGACCTTCTTATTGACGATGAAACACAGAAATTGCATCGGAATTAAATTCAAAAGGCACAATATCGACCTAAGTACAAGAGGACTGACACTCTAACTTTCTATGATTGGAACCTCTCCTGTGAGTCCAGTTTTAGATTCCGATGCTTCACTACAGGTTTGCTGTATCCCTTGGACATTCTTATTGACGATGAAACACAGAAATTGCAATCGAATTTAATACAAATGGCACTATGCCGACTTAAGTACAAGAGCACTGACACTCTCACTTTCTATGATTTGAACCTGTCCTGTGAGTCCAGTTTTAGATTCCAATACTTCACTTCAGGTTTACTGTACCCCTTGGACCTTCTTATTGACGATGAAACACAGAAATTTCATCCGAATTTAATAGAAATGGCACAATGCCGACTTAAGTATAAGAGGACTGACACTCTCACTTTCTATGATTTGAACCTCTCCTGTGAGTTCAGTTTTAGATTCCCATGCTTCACTTCAGGTTTACTGTATACCTTGCACCTTCTTATTGACGATGAAACACAAAAATTGCATCGGAATTTAATACAAAAGGCACAATGCCGACTTAAGTAAAAGAGGACTGACACTCTAACTTTCTATGATTTGAACCTTTCCTGTGAGTCCACGTTTAGATTCCGATGCTTCACTTCAGGTTTACTGTATCCCTTGGACCTTCTTATTGACCATGAAACACAGAAATTGCATCCGAATTTAATACAAAAGTCACAATACCGACTTAAGTACAAGAGGAGTGACACTCTAACTATCTATGATTTGAATCTCTCCTGTGAGTCCAGTTTTAGTTTCCAATGCTTCACTTCAGGTTTACTGTATCCCTTGGACCTTCTTTTTGACGATGAACCACAGAGTTTGCATCCGAATTAATACAAAATGCACCACGCCGACTTAAGTACAAGAGGACTGACACTCTAACTTTCTATGATTTGAACATCTCCTGTGAGTCCAGTTTTAAATTCCGATGCTTCACTTAACGTTTCCTGTATCCCTTGGACCTTCTTATTGACGATGAAACACAGAAATTGCATCCGAATATAATACAAAAAGCACAATGGCGACTTAAGTACAAGAGGACTGACACTCTCACTTTCAATGATTTTAACCTCTCCTGTGAGTCCAGTTTTAGATTCCGATGCTTCACTTCAGGTTTACTGTATCCCTTGGACCTTCTTAATGACGATGAAACACAGAAATTGCTTCCGAATTTACTTCAAAAGGCACAATGCCGACTTAAGTACAGGAGGACTGACACTCAAACTTTCTATGATTTGAACCTCTCCTGCGAATCCAGTTTCAAATTCCGATGCTTCACTTCAGGCTTACTGTATCCCTTGGACCTTCTTATTGACGATGAAACACAGAAATTGTATCCGAATCTAATACAAATGGCACAATGGCGACTTAAGTAAAGAGGACTGACGCTCTCACTTTCTATGAATGAACCTCTCCTGTGAGACCAGTTTTAGATTCCGATGCTACATTTCAGGTTTACCGTATACCTTGCACCTTCTTATTGACGATGAAACACAGAAATTGCATCGGAATAAAAATTAAAAGGCACAATGCCGACTTAAGTACAAGAGGACTGACACTCTAACTTTCAATGTTTTGAACCTGTCCTGTGAGTCCAGTTTTAGAATCCGATGCTTCACTACAGGTTTACCGTATTCCTTGGACCTTCTTATTGACGATGAAACACAGAAATTGCATCCGAATTGAATACAAATGGCTAAATACCGACTTAAGTACAAGAAGAGTGATACTCTACCTGTCTATGATTTGAACCTCTCCTGTGAGTCCAGTTTTAGATTCTGATGCTTCACTTCAGGTTATTGTATTCCTGGGACCTTCTTATTGACGATGAAACACAGAAATTGCATCCGAATTTAATACAAAAAGCACAATGCCGACTTAAGTAAAAGAGGACTGATACTCTCACTTTCTTTGATTTGAACGTCTCCTGTGAGTCCAGTCTTAGATTCCGATGCTTCACTTCAGGTTTTCTGTACCCCTAGGACCTACTTATTAACGATGAAACACAGAAATTGCATCCGAATTTAATACAAAAGGCACAATGCCGACATAAGTACTAGAGGACTGACAATCTCACTTTCTATGATTTGAACATCTCCTTTGAGACCAGTTTTAGATTCCGATGCTTCACTTTAGGTGTACTGTATACCTTGCACCTTCTTATTGACGATGAAGCACAGAAATTGCATCCGAATTTAATACAAAAGGCACAATGCCGATTTAAGTACCAGAGGACTGACAATCTCACTTTCTATGATTTGAACCTATCCTGTGAGTCCAGTTTTAGAATCCGATGCTTCACTTCTGGTTTACTCTATACCTTGCACCTTCTAATTGACGGTGAAACACAGAAATTGCATCCGAATATAATACAAATGGCACATTGCCGACTTAAGTACAAGAGGACTGACACTCTCACTTTCTATGATTTGAACCTCTCCTGTGAGTTCAGTTTTTGATTCCCACGCTTCACTTCAGGTTTACTGTATACCCTGCACCTTCTTATTGACGATGAAACACAAAAATTGCCATGGAATATAATACAAAAGGCACAATGCCGACTTACGTAAAAGAGGACTGACACTCTAACTTTCTATGATTTGAACCTCTCCTGTGAGTCCAGTTTTAGATTCGGATGCTTCACTTCAGGTTTACTGTATCCTTTGGACCCTCTTATTGACGATGAAACACAGAAATTGCATTCGAATTTAATGCAAAAGGCACAATACCGACTTAAGTACAAGAGGACTGACACTCAAATTTTCTATGAATTGAACCTCTCCTGTGAGTCCAGTTTTAGATTCCAATGCTTCACTTCAGGTTTACTGTATCCCTTGGACCTTCTTGTTGACGATGAAACACAGAAATTGCATCCGAATTTAATACAAAAGGCACAAAGGTGACTTAAGTACAAGAGGACTGACACTCTCACTTTCTATGATTGAAACCTCTCCTGTGAGTCCAGTTTTTGATTCCGATGCTTCACTACAGGTTTACTGAGTCCCTTGGACCTTCTTATTGACGATGAAACACAGAAATTGCATCCGAATTTAATACAAATGGCACAATGCCGACTTAAGTACAAGTGCACTGACACTCTCACTTTCCATTATTTGAACCTGTCCTGTGAGTCCAGTTTTAGATTCCGATACTTCACTTCAGGTTTACTGTACCCCTTGGACCTTCTTATTGACGATGAAACACAGACATTGAATCGGAACTAAATTCAAAAGGCACAATGCCGAATTAAGTAAAACTGACTGACACTCTCACTTTCTATCATTTGAACCTCTCCTGTGAGTCCAATTTTAGATTCCGACGCTTCACTTCAAGTTTACTGTATCCCTTGGACCTTCTTATTGACGATGAAACACAGAAATTGGATCCGAATTTAATACAAATGGCACAACGCCGACTTAAGTACAATCAGACTGACACTCTCACTTTCTATGATTTGAACCTCTCCTGTGAGTCCAGTTTTAGATTCCGATGCTTCACTTCAGGTTTACTGTATACCTTGGACATTCTTATTGACGATGAGACACAGAAATTGCATCCGAAGTTAATACAAAAGGCACAATGTCGACTTAAGTAAAGAGAACCCACACTCTCACTTACTATGATTTGAACCTCTTCTGTGAGTCCAGTTTTAGTTTCCGATGCTTCACTTCAGGTTTACTGTATCCCTTGGACCTTCCTATTGACGATGAAACACAGAAATTGCATCGGAATTAAATTCAAAAGGCTCAATGCCGACTTAAGTACAAGAGGACTGACACTCAAATTTTCTATGATTTGAACCTCTCCTGTGAGTCCAGTTTTAGATTCCGATGCTTCAATTCAGGTTTACTGTCTCCCTTGGACCTTCTTATTGACGATGAAACACAGAAATTGCATCGGAATTAAATTCAAAAGGCACAATGTCGACCTAAGTACAAGAGGACTGACACTCTAACTTTCTATGATTGGAACCTCTCCTGTGAGTCCAGTTTTAGATTCCGATGCTTCACTACAGGTTTGCTGTATCCCTTGGACATTCTTATTGACGATGAAACACAGAAATTGCAATCGAATTTAATACAAATGGCACTATGCCGACTTAAGTACAAGAGCACTGACACTCTCACTTTCTATGATTTGAACCTGTCCTGTGAGTCCAGTTTTAGATTCCAATACTTCACTTCAGGTTTACTGTACCCCTTGGACCTTCTTATTGACGATGAAACACAGAAATTTCATCCGAATTTAATAGAAATGGCACAATGCCGACTTAAGTATAAGAGGACTGACACTCTCACTTTCTATGATTTGAACCTCTCCTGTGAGTTCAGTTTTATATTCCCATGCTTCACTTCAGGTTTACTGTATACCTTGCACCTTCTTATTGACGATAAAACACAAAAATTGCATCGGAATTTAATACAAAAGGCACAATGCCGACTTAAGTAAAAGAGGACTGACACTCTAACTTTCTATGATTTGAACCTTTCCTGTGAGTCCACGTTTAGATTCCGATGCTTCACTTCAGGTTTACTGTATCCCTTGGACCTTCTTATTGACCATGAAACACAGAAATTGCATCCGAATTTAATACAAAAGTCACAATACCGACTTAAGTACAAGAGGAGTGACACTCTAACTATCTATGATTTGAATCTCTCCTGTGAGTCCAGTTTTAGTTTCCAATGCTTCACTTCAGGTTTACTGTATCCCTTGGACCTTCTTTTTGACGATGAACCACAGAGTTTGCATCCGAATTAATACAAAATGCACCACGCCGACTTAAGTACAAGAGGACTGACACTCTAACTTTCTATGATTTGAACATCTCCTGTGAGTCCAGTTTTAAATTCCGATGCTTCACTTAACGTTTCCTGTATCCCTTGGACCTTCTTATTGACGATGAAACACAGAAATTGCATCCGAATATAATACAAAAAGCACAATGGCGACTTAAGTACAAGAGGACTGACACTCTCCGTTTCAATGATTTTAACCTCTCCTGTGAGTCCAGTTTTAGATTCCGATGCTTCACTTCAGGTTTACTGTATCCCTTGGACCTTCTTATTGACGATGAAACACAGACATTGCATCGGAACAAAATTCAAAAGGCACAATCCCGAATTAAGTAAAAGAGGACTGACACTCTGACTTTCTATCATTTGAACCTCTCCTGTGAGTCCAGTTTTAGATTCCGATGTTTCACTTCAGGTTTACTGTATTCCTTGGATTTACTTATTGACGATGAATAACAGGAATCGCATCCGAATGTAATACAAATGGCACAATGCCGACTTAAGTACAAGAGGACTGACACTCTCACTTTCTATGATGTGAAACTCTCCTGGGTGTCCAGTTTCAGATTCCGATGCTTCACTTCAGGTTTACTGTATACCTTGCACCTTCTTATTGACGATGAAACACAAAAATTGCATCGGAATTTAATACAAAAGGCACAAGGCCGACTAAGTAAAATAGGACTGACACTCTAACTTTCTATGATTTGAACCTTTCCTGTGAGTCCACGTTTAGATTCCGATGCTTCACTTCAGGTTTACTGTATCCCTTGGACCTTCTTATTGACCATGAAACACAGAAATTGCATCCGAATTTAATACAAAAGTCACAATACCGACTTAAGTACAAGAGGAGTGACACTCTAACTATCTATGATTTGAAACTCTCCTGTGAGTCCAGTTTTAGTTTCCAATGCTTCACTTCAGGTTTACTGTATCCCTTGGACCTTCTTATTGACGATGAACCACAGAGTTTGCATCCGAATTAATACAAAATGCACCACGCCGACTTAAGTACAAGAGGACTGACACTCTAACTTTCTATGATTTGAACATCTCCTGTGAGTCCAGTTTTAGATTCCGATGCTTCACATCAGGTTTACTGTATCCCTTGGACCTTCTTATTAACGATGAAACACTGACATTGCATCGGAACTAAATTCAAAAGGCACAATGCTGAACTAAGTAAAAGAGGACTGACACTCTCACCTTCTATCATTTGAACCTCTCCTGTGAGTGCAATTTTAGTTTCTGACCCTTCACTTCAAGTTTACTGTATCCCTTGGACCTTCTTATTGACGATGAAACACAGAAATTGCTTCCGAATTAACTTCAAAAGGCACAATGCCGACTTAAGTACAAGAGGACTGACACTCAAACTTTCTATGATTTGAACCTCTCCTGTGAATCCAGTTTCAAATTCCGATGCTTCACTTCAGGCTTACTGTATCCCTTGGACCTTCTTATTGACGATGAAACACAGAAATTGTATCCGAATCTAATACAAATGGCACAATGGCGACTTAAGTAAAGAGGACTGACGCTCTCACTTTCTATGAATGAACCTCTCCTGTGAGACCAGTTTTAGATTCCGATGCTTCATTTCAGGTTTACCGTATACCTTGCACCTTCTTATTGACGATGAAACACAGAAATTGCATCGGAATAAAAATTAAAAGGCACAATGCCGACTTAAGTACAAGAGGACTGACACTCTAACTTTCAATGTTTTGAACCTGTCCTGTGAGTCCAGTTTTAGATTCCGATGCTTCACTACAGGTTTACCGTATTCCTTGGACCTTCTTATTGACGATGAAACACAGAAATTGCATCCGAATTGAATACAAATGGCTAAATACCGATTTAAGTACCAGAGGACTGACATTCTCACTTTCTATGATTTGAACCTCTCCTGTGAGTCCAGTTTTAGAATCCGATGCTTCACTTCTGGTTTACTCTATACCTTGCACCTTCTAATTGACGATGAAACACAGAAATTGCATCCGAATATAATACAAATGGCACATTGCCGACTTAAGTACAAGAGGACTGACACTCTCACTTTCTATGATTTGAACCTCTCCTGTGAGTTCAGTTTTTGATTCCCACGCTTCACTTCAGGTTTACTGTATACCCTGCACCTTCTTATTGACGATGAAACACAAAAATTGCCATGGAATATAATACAAAAGGCACAATGCCGACTTAAGTAAAAGAGGACTGACACTCTAACTTTCTATGATTTGAACCGCTCCTGTGAGTTCAGTTTTAGATTCGGATGCTTCACTTCAGGTTTACTGTATCCTTTAGACCTTCTTATTGACGATGAAACACAGAAATTGCATCCGGATTTAATGCAAAAGGCACAATACCGACTTAAGTACAAGAGGACTGACACTCTCACTTCCTATGATTTGAACCTCTCCTGTGAGTCCAGTTTTATATTCCGATGTTTCACTTCAGGTTTACTGTATACCTTGCACCTTCATATTGACGATAAAACACAGAAATTGCATCGGAATTAAATTCAAAAGGCACAATGCCGACTTAAGTACAAGAGGAATGACACTCTAACTTTCTATGATTGAAACCTCTCCTGTGAGTCCAGTTTTTGATTCCGATGCTTCACTACAGGTTTACTGAGTCCCTTGGACCTTCTTATTGACGATGAAACACAGAAATTGCATCCGAATTTAATACAAATGGCACAATGCCGACTTAAGTACAAGTGCACTGACACTTTCACTATCCATTATTTGAACCTGGCCTGTGAGTCCAGTTTTAGATTCCGATACTTCACTTCAGGTTTACTGTACCCCTTGGACCTTCCTATTGACGATGAAACACAGAAATTGCATCCGAACTTAATACAAATATCACAATGCCGACTTAAGTACAAGAGGACTGACACTCTCACTTTCTATGATTTGAACCTCTCCTATGAGTCCAGTTTTAGATTCCGATGCTTCACTCCAGGTTTACTGTATCCCTTGGACCTTCTGATTGACGATGAAACACAGACATTGAATCGGAACTAAATTCAAAAGGCACAATGCCGAATTAAGTAAAAGAGGACTGACACTCTCACTTTCTATCATTTGAACCTCTCCTGTGAGTCCAATTTTAGATTCCGACGCTTCACTTCAAGTTTACTGTATCCCTTGGACCTTCTTATTGACGATGAAACACAGAAATTGGATCCGAATTTAATACAAATGGCACAACGCCGACTTAAGTACAATCAGACTGACACTCTCACTTTCTATGATTTGAACCTCTCCTGTGAGTCCAGTTTTAGATTCCGATGCTTCACTTCAGGTTTACTGTATACCTTGGACCTTCTTATTGACGATGAGACACAGAAATTGCATCCGAAGTTAATACAAAAGGCACAATGTCGACTTAAGTAAAGAGAACTCACACTCTCACTTTCTATGATTTGAACTGCTTCTGTGAGTCCAGTATTAGTTTTCGATGCTTCACTTTAGGTTTACTGTATCCCTTGGACCTTCCTATTGACGATGAAACACAGAAATTTCATCCGAATTTAATAGAAATGGCACAATGCCGACTTAAGTACAAGAGGACTGACACTCTCACTTTCTATGATTTGAACCTCTCCTGTGAGTTCAGTTTTAGATTCCCATGCTTCACTTCAGGTTTACTGTATACCTTGCACCATCTTATTGACGATGAAACACAAAAATTGCATCGGAATTTAATACAAAAGGCACAATGCCGACTTAAGTAAAAGAGGACTGACACTCTAACTTTCTATGATTTGAACCTTTCCTGTGAGACCACGTTTAGATTCCGATGCTTCACTTCAGGTTTACTGTATCCCTTGGACTTCTTATTCGCGATGAATCACAGAAATTGCATCCGAATTTAATACAAATGGCACAATGCCGACTTAAGTGCAAGCGGACTGACACTCTCACTTTCTATGATTTGAACCTCTCCTGTGAGTCCAGTTTTAGATTCCGATGTTTCACTTCAGGTTTACTGTATTCCTTGGATTTACTTATTGACGATGAAACACAGGAATCGCATCCGAATGTAATACAAATGGCACAATGCCGACTAAAGTACAAGAGGACTGACACTCTCACTTTCTATGATGTGAACCTCTCCTGGGTGTCCAGTTTCAGATTCCGATGCTTCACTTCAGGTTTACTGTATACCTTGCACCTACTTATTGACGATGAACACAAAAATTGCATCGGAATTTAATACAAAAGTCACAATACCGACTTAAGTACAAGAGTAGTGACACTCTAACTACACTCCTGGAAATGGAAAAAAGAACACATTGACACCGGTGTGTCAGACCCACCATACTTGCTCCGGACACTGCGAGAGGGCTGTACAAGCAATGATCACACGCACGGCACAGCGGACACACCAGGAACCGCGGTGTTGGCCGTCGAATGGCGCTAGCTGCGCAGCATTTGTGCACCGCCGCCGTCAGTGTCAGCCAGTTTGCCGTGGCATACGGAGCTCCATCGCAGTCTGTAACACTGGTAGCATGCCGCGACAGCGTGGACGTGAACCGTATGTGCAGTTGACGGACTTTGAGTGAGGGCGTATAGTGGGCATGCGGGAGGCCGGGTGGACGTACCGCCGAATTGCTCAACACGTGGGGCGTGAGGTCTCCACAGTACATCGATGTTGTCGCCAGTGGTCGGCGGAAGGTGCACGTGCCCGTCGACCTGGGACCGGACCGCAGCGACGCACGGATGCACGCCAAGACCGTAGGATCCTACGCAGTGCCGTAGGGGACCGCACCGCCACTTCCCAGCAAATTAGGGACACTGTTGCTCCTGGAGTATCGGCGAGGACCATTCGCAACCGTCTCCATGAAGCTGGGCTACGGTCCCGCACACCGTTAGGCCGTCTTCCGCTCACGCCCCAACATCGTGCAGCCCGCCTCCAGTGGTGTCGCGACAGGCGTGAATGGAGGGACGAATGGAGACGTGTCGTCTTCAGCGATGAGAGTCGCTTCTGCCTTGGTGCCAATGATGGTCGTATGCGTGTTTGGCGCCGTGCAGGTGAGCGCCACAATCAGGACTGCATACGACCGAGGCACACAGGGCCAACACCCGGCATCATGGTGTGGGGAGCGATCTCCTACACTGGCCGTACACCACAGGTGATCGTCGAGGGGACACTGAATAGTGCACGGTACATCCAAACCGTCATCGAACCCATCGTTCTACCATTCCTAGACCGGCAAGGGAACTTGCTGTTCCAACAGGACAATGCACGTTCGCATGTATCCCGTGCCACCCAACGTGCTCTAGAAGGTGTAAGTCAACTACCCTGGCCAGCAACATCTCCGGATCTGTCCCCCATTGAGCATGTTTGGGACTGGATGAAGCGTCGTCTCACGCGGTCTGCACGTCCAGCACGAACGCTGGTCCAACTGAGGCGCCAGGTGGAAATGGCATGGCAAGCCGTTCCACAGGACTACATCCAGCTTCTCTACGATCGTCTCCATGGGAGAATAGCAGCCTGCATTGCTGCGAAAGGTGGATATACACTGTACTAGTGCCGACATTGTGCATGCTCTGTTGCCTGTGTCTATGTGCCTGTGGTTCTGTCAGTGTGATCATGTGATGTATCTGACCCCAGGAATGTGTCAATAAAGTTTCCCCTTCCTGGGACAATGAATTCACGGTGTTCTTATTTCAATTTCCAGGAGGGTATATATGATTTGAATCTCTCCTGTGAGTCCAGTTTTAGTTTCCAATGCTTCACTTCAGGTTTACTGTATCCCTTGGACCTTCTTATTGACGGTGAACCACAGAGTTTGCATCCGAATTAATACAAAATGCACCACGCCGACTTAAGTACAAGAGGACTGACACTCTAACTTTCTATGATTTGAACATCTCCTGTGAGTCCAGTTTTAAATTCCGATGCTTCACTTAAGGTATACTGTATCCCTTGGACCTTCTTATTGACGATGAAACACAGAAATTGCATCCGAATATAATACAAAAGGCACAATGGCGACTTAAGTACAAGAGGACTGACACTCTCACTTTCAATGATTTTAACCTCTCCAGTGAGTCCAGTTTTAGATTCCGATGCTTCACTTCAGGTTTACTGTATACCTTGCACCTTCTTATTGACGATGAAACACAGAAATTGCATCGGAATTAAAATTAAAAAGCACAATGCCGACTTATGTACAAGAGGACTGACACTCTAACTTTCTATGATTTGATCCTCTCCTGTGAGTCCAGTTTTAGATTCCGATGCTTCACTTCAGTTTTACTGTATCCCTTGGACCTTCTTATTGACGATGAAACACAGAAATTGCATCCGAATTTAATACAAAAGGCCCAACACCGACTTAACAACAAGAGGAGTGACACACTAACGCTCTATGATTTGAACCTCTCCTGTGAGTCCAGTTTTAGTTTCTGATGCTTCACTTCAGGTTTACTGTATCATTTCGGCCTTCTTATTGACGATGAAACACAGAAATTGCATCCGAATTTAATACAAAAGGCACAATGCCGACTTAAGGACAAGAGGACTGACACTCTAACTATCTATGAATTGAACCTCTCCTGTGAGTCCAGTTTTTGATTCCGATGCTTCACTTCAGGTTTACTGTATCCTTTGGACTTTCTAATTGACGATGAAACACAGAAATTGCATCCGAATTTAATACAAAAGGCACAATGCCGATTTAAGTAAAAGAGGACTGATACTCTCACTTTCTATGATTTGAACCTGTCCTGTGAGTCCAGTTTTAGATTCTGATGCTTCACTTCAGGTTTATGGTATCCCTAGGACCTACTAATTGACGATCAAACACAGAAATTGCATCCGAATTTCATACAAAAGGCACAATGCCGACATAAGTACCAGAGGACTGACACTCTCACTTTCTACGATTTGAACCTCTCCTTTGAGACCAGTTTTAGATTCCGATGTTTCACTTTAGGTGTACTGTATACCTTGCACCTTCTTATTCACGATGAAGCACACAAATTGCATCCGCATTTAATACAAAATGCACAATGCCGACTTAAGTACCAGAGGACTGACAATCTCACTTTCTATGATTTGAACCTCTCCTGTGAGTCCAGTTTTGGATCCCGATGCTTCACTTCAGGTTTACTGTATCCCTTGGACATTCTTATTGACGATGAAACACAGAAATTACATCCGAATTTAACGCAAAAGGCACAATGCCGACTTAAGTACAAGACTACTGATGCTCTACCTTTCTATGATTTGAACCTCTCCTGCGAGTCCAGTTTTATATTCCGATGCTTCACTTCAGGTTTACTGTATACCTTGCACCTTCTTGTTGACGGTGAAACACAGAAATTGCATCCGAATTTAATACAAAAGGCAAAATGCCGACTTAAGTACAAGCGGACTGTCACTCTCACTTTCTACGATTTGAACCTCTCCTGTGAGTCCAGTTTTAAAATCCGATGCTTCACTTCAGGTTTACTGTATCCCTTGGACCTTCTTATAGACGATCAAACACAGAAATTGCACCCGAATTTAATACAAAAGGCACAAAACCGACTTAAGTACAAGAGGAGTGACACTCTAACGCTCTATGATTTGAACCTCTCCTGTGAGTCCAGTTTTAGTTTCTGATGCTTCACTTCAGGTTTACTGTATCCCTTGGACCTTCTTATTGACGATGAAACACAGAAATTGCATCCGAGTATAATACAATAGGCACAATGCCGACTTAAGTACAGGAGAGGTGACACTCTCACTTTCAATGATTTGGACCACTCCAGTGTGTCCAGTTTTAGATTTCGAAGCTTCACTTCAGGTTTACTGTATAACTTGCACCTTCTAATTGACGATGAAACACAGAATTTGCATCCGAACTTAATACAAAAGGCACAATGCCGACTTAAGTACAAGAGGACTGATACTCTCATTTTCTATGATTTGAACCTCTACTGTGAGTCCAGTTTAGATTCCGATGCTTCACTTCAGGTTTACTGTTTCCCTTGGACCTTCTTATTGACGATGAAACACAGAGTTTGCATCCGAATTTAATACAAAAGGCACAATGCCGACTTAAGTACAAGGGGACAGACACTCTAACTTTCTATGATTTGAACCTCTCCTGTGAGTCCAGTTTTAGATTCCGATGCTTCACTTCAGGTTTACTGTGTCCCTGGGACCTTCTTATTGACGATGAAACACAGAGTTTGCATCCGAATTTAACACAAAAGGCACAATGCCGACTTAAGTACAAGAGGACTGAAACTCTAACTTTCTATGATTTGAACCTCTCCTGTGAGTGCAGTTTAAAATTCCGATGCTTCACTTCAGGTTTACTGTATCCCTTGGACCTTCTTATTGACGATGAAACACAGAAATTGCATCCGAATTTAATACAAAAGCATAATGCCGACTTAAGTACAAGAGGACTGACACTCTCACTTTCCATGATTTGAACCTCTCCTGTGACTCCAGTTTTTAGTTGCGTTGCTTCACGTCAGGTTTACTGTATCCCTTGGTCCTTCTTATTGACGATGAAATGCAGAAATTGCTTCCGAATTTAATACAAAAGCACAATGCCGACTTAAGAACAAGAAGACAGACACTCTAACTATCTACGATTTGAACCTCTCCTGTGCGTCCAGTTTTAGATTCCGATGCTTCACTTCAGGTTTATTGTATCCTTTGGACTTTCTTATTGACGATAAAACACATAAATTGCATCGGAATTTAATACAAAAGGCACAATGCCGTCTTAAATAAAAGAGGACGGATACTCTCACTTTCTATGATTTGAACCTGTCCTTTGAGTCCAGTTTTAGATTCCGATGCTTCACTTCAGGTTTACTGTATCCCTAGGACCTACTAACTGACGATGAAACACAGAAATTGCATCCGAATTTAATAAAATGGCACAATACCGACATAAGTACAAGAGGACAGAAACTCTCACTTTCTACGTTTTGGACCTCTGCTTTGAGACCAGTTTTAGATTCCGATGCTTCACTTTAGGTGTACTGTATACTTGCACCTTCTTATTGACGATGAATCACAGAAATTGCATCCGAATTTAATACAAAAGGCACAATGCCGACTTAAGTACCAGAGGACTGACACTCTCACTTTCTATGATTTGAACCTCTCCTGTGAGTCCAGTTTTAGAACCCGATGCTTCACTTCTGGTTTACTGTATACCTTGCACCTTCTAATTGACGATGAAACACAAAAATTGCATCCGAATTTAATACAAAAGGCACAATGCCGACTTAAGTACAAGAGGACTGACACTCTCACTCTCTACGATTTGAACCTCTCCTGTGAGTCCAGTTATAGACTCCGATGCTTCACTTCAGGTTTACTGTATCCCTTGGACCTTCTTATTGACAATGAAAAACAGAAATTGCATCCGAATTTAATACAAAAGGCACAATGCCGACTTAAGTACAAGATGACTGACACTCTCACTTTGTACGATTTGAACCTCTCCTGTGAGTCCAGTTTTAGATTCCGATGCTTCACTTCAGGTTTACTGTATCCCTTGGACCTTCTTATTGACGATGAAACACAGAAATTACATCCGAATTTAACACAAAAGGCACAATGCCGACTTAAGTACAAGAGGACTGACGCTCTACCTTTCTATAATTTGAACCTCTCCTGCGAATCCAGTTTTAGATTCCGATGCTTCACTTCAGGTTTACTGTATACCTTGCACCTTCTTATTGACGATGAAACACAGAAATTGCATCCGAATTTAATACAAAAGGCAAAATGCCGACTTAAGTACAAGAGGACTGACACTCTCACTTTCTACGATTTGAACCTCTCTTGTGAGTCCAGTTTTAAAATCCGATGCTTCACTTCAGGTTTCCTGTATCCCTTGGACCTTCTTATAGACGGTGAAACACAGAAATTGCATCCGAATTTAATACAAAAGGCACAAAGCCGACTTAAGTACAAGAGGACTGACACTCTAACTTTCTATGATTTGAACCTCTCCTGTGAGTCCAGTTTTAGATTCCGATGCTTCACTTCAGGTTTACTGTATACCTTGCACCTTCTTATTGACGATGAAACACAAAAATTGCATCCGAATTTAATACAAAAGCACAATGCCGACTTAAAAACAAGAGGACTGACACGCTCACTTTCCATGATTTGAACCTCTCCTGTGAGTCCAGTTTTTAGTTCCGTTGCTTCACTTCAGGTTTACTGTATCCCTTGGTCCTTCTTATTGACAACGAAATACCGATATTGCATCCGAATATAATACAAAAGGCACAATGCCGACTTAAGAACAAGAGGACAGACACTCTAACTTTCTATGATTTGAACCTCTCCTGTGAGTCCAGTTTTAGATTCCGATGCTTCACTTCAGGTTTCTGTATCCTTTGGACTTTCTTATTGACGATGAAACACATAAATTGCATCCGAATTTAATACAAAAGGCACAATGCCGACTTAAGTAAAAGAGGACTGATTCACTTTCTATGATTTGAACCTGTCCTGTGAGTCCAGTTTTAGATTCCGATGCTTCACTTCAGGTTTACTGTATCCCTAGGACCTACTAATTGACGATGAAACACAGAAATTGCATCCGAATTTTATACAAAATGCACAATGCCGACATAAGTACAAGAGAACTGACACTCTCACTTTCTACGATTTGGACCTCTCCTTTGAGACCAGTTTTAGATTCCGATGCTTCACTTGAGGTGTACTGTACACTTGCACCTTCTTATTGACGATGAAGCACAGAAATTGAATCCAAATTTAATACAAAAGGCACAATGCCGACTTAAGTACCAGAGGACTGACACTCTACCTTTCTATGATTTGAACCATCCCTGCGAGTCCAGTTTTAGATTCCGATTCTTCACTTTAGAATTACTGTTTACCTTGCACCTTCTTATTGACGATGAAACACAGAAATTGCATCCGAATTAAATACAAAAGGCAAATTACCGACTTAAGTACAAGAGGACTGACACTCTCACTTTCTACGATTTGAACCTCTCCTGTGAGTCCAGTTTTAAAATCCGATGCTTCACTTCAGGTTTACTGTATCCCTTGGACCTTCGTATTGACGATGGAACACAGAAATTGCATCCAAATTTAATACAAAATTTCGAATGCCGACATAAGTAAAAGAGGACTGACACTCTCACTTTCTACGATTTGAACCTCTCCTTTGAGTCCAGTTTTAGATTCCGATGCTTCACTTCAGGTTTACTGTATACCTTGCACCTTCTTATTGACGATGAAACACAGAAATTGCATCCGAATTTAACACACAAGGCACAATGCCGACTTAAGAACAAGAGGACTGACACTCCAACTATCTATGATTTGAACCTCTCCTGTGGGTCCTCTTGTTCTTAAGTCAGCATAGTGCCTTTTGTATTAAATTCGGATGCAATATCTGTGTTTCATCGTCAATAAGAAGGACGAAGGGATACAGTAAACCTGAAGTGAAGCAACGGAACTAAAAACTGGACTCACAGGAGAGGTTCAAATCATGGAAAGTGAGAGTGTCAGTCCTCTTGTACTTAAGTCAGCATTGTGCTTTTGTATTAAATTCGGCAGAATGCCGACTTAAGAACAAGAGGACTGACACTCTAACTATCTATGATTTGAACCTCTCCTGTGAGTCCAGTTTTAGATTCCGATGCTTCACTTCAGGTTTACTGTATCCTTTGGACTTTCATATTGACGATGAAACACAGAAATTGCATCCGAATTTATTACAAAAGCACAATGCCGACTTAAGTACAAGAGGACTGACGCTCTAACTTTCTATGATTTGAACGTCTCCTATGAGTGCAGTTTTAAATTCCGATGCTTCACTTCAATTTTACTGTATCCCTTGGACCTACTTATTGACGATGAAACACAGAAATTGCATCCGAAATTAATACAAATGGCACAATGCCGACTTAAATACAAGAGGACTGACACTCTCACTTTCCATGATTTGAACCTCTCCTGTGAATCCAGTTTTTAGTTCCGATGCTTCACTTCAGGTTTACTGTATCCCTTGGTCCTTCTTATTGAAGATGAAACACAGAAATTGCATCCGAATTTAATACAAAAAGCACAATGCCGACTTAAGGACAAGAGGACTGACACTCTAAGTTTCTATGATTTGATCCTCTCCTGTGAGTCCAGTTTTAGATTCCGATGCTTCGCTTCAGGTTTACTGTATCCTTTGGACTTTCTTATTGGCGATGAAACACAGAAATTGCATCCGAATTTAATACAAAAGGCACCATGCCGACTTAAGTAAAAGAGGACTGATACTCTCACATTCTATGATTTGAACCTGTCCTGTGAGTCCAGTTTTAGATTCCGATGCTTCACTTCAGGTTTACTGTATCCCTTGGACCTTCTTATTGACCATGAAACACAGAAATTGCATCCGAATTTAATACAAAAGGCACAATGCCCTCATAAGTACAAGAGGACTGACACTCTCACTTCCTACGATTTGAACCTCTGCTTTGAGACCAGTTTTAGATTCCGATGTTTCACTTTAGGTATACTGTATACCTTGCATCTTCTTATTGACGATGAAGCACAGAAATTGCATCCGAATTTAATACAAAAGGCACAATGCCGACTTAAGTACCAGAGGACTGACACTCTCACTTTCTATGATTTGAACCTCTCCTGTGAGTCCAGTTTTAGATTCCGATGCTTCACTTCTAGTTTACAGTATACCTTGCACCTTCTAATTGACGATGAAACACAGAAATTGCATCCGAATTTAATACAAAAGGCACAATGCCGACTTAAGTACAAGAGGACTGACACTCTCACTCTCTACGATCTGAACCTCTCCTGTGAGTCCAGTTGTAGACTCCGATGCTTCACTTCAGGTTTACTGTATCCTTTGGACTTTCTTATTGACTATGAAACACAGAAATTGCACCCGAATTTAATACAAAAGGCACAATGCCGACATAAGTACAAGAGGACTGACACTCTCACTTTCTACGATTTGAACCTCTCCTTTGAGACCAGTTTTAGATTCCGATATTTCACTTTAGGTCTACTGTATACCTTGAATTTTCTTACTGACGATGAAGCACAGAAATTGCATCCGAATTGAATACAAAAGGCACAATGCCGACTTAAGTACCAGAGGACTGACACTCTCACTTTCTATGATTTGAACCTCTCCTGTGAGTCCAGTTTTAGATTCCGATGCTTCACTTCTGGTTTACTATATACCATGCACCTTCTAATTGACGATGAAACACAGAAATTGCATCCGAATTTAATACATAAGGCACAATGACGACTTAAGTACAAGAGGACTGACACTCTCACTTTCCATGATTTGAACCTCTCCTGTGAGTCCAGTTTTAAGTTCCAAAGCTTCACTTCAGGTTTACTGTATCCCTTGGTCCTTCTTATTGACGATGAAACACAGAAATTGCATCCGAATTTAATACAAAAGGCACAATGCCAACTTAAGAACAAGAGGACTGACACTCTTACTTTCTATGATTTGAACCTCTCCTGTGAGTCCAGTTTTAGATTCCGATGCTTCACTTCAGGCTTACTGTATCCCTTGGACTTTCTTATTGACGATGAAACACAGAAATTGCATCCGAATTTAATACAAAAGGCACAATGCCGACTTAAGTAAAAGAGGACTGATACTCTCACTTTCTATAATTTGAACCTGTCCTGTGAGTCCAGTTTTAGATTCCGATGCTTCACTTCAGGTTAACTGTATCCCTACGACCTACTTAATGACGATGAAACACAGAAATTGCATCCGAATTTAATACAAAAGGCACAATGCCGACATAAGTACAAGAGGACTGACACTCTCACTTTCTACGATTTGAACCCCTCCTTTGAGACCAGTTTTAGGTTCCGATGCTTCACTTTTGGTGTACTTTATACCTTGCATCTTCTTATTGACGATGAAGCACAGAAATTGCATCCGAATTTAATACAAAAGGAACAATGCCGACTTAAGTACCAGAGGACTGACACTATCACATTCTATGATTTGAACCTCTCCTGTGAGTCCAGTTTTAGATTCCGATGCTTCACTTTTGGTTTACTGTATACCTTGCACCCTCTAATTGACGATGAAACACAGAAATTGCATCCGAATTTAATACAAAAGGCACAATGCCGACTTAAGTACAGGAGGACTGACACTCTCACACTCTACGATTTGAACCTCTCCTGTGAGTCCAGTTATAGACTCCGTAGCTTCACTTCAGGTTTACTGTATCCCTTGGACCTTCTTATTGACAATGAAACACAGAAATTGCATCCGAATTTAATGCAAAAGGCACAATGCCGACTTAAGTACAAGAGGACTGACACTCCCACTATGTACGATTTGAACCTCTCCTGTGAGTCCAGTTTTAGATTCCGATGCTTCACTTCAGGTTTACTGTCTCCCTTGGACCTCCTTATTGAGGATGAAACACAGAAATTACTTCCGAATTTAATACAAAAGCACAATGCCGACTTAAGTACAAGAGGACTGACCCTCTGCCTTTCCATCATTTGAACCTCTCCTGTGAGTCCAGTTTTAGATTCCTATGCTTAACTTCAGGTTTACTGTATACCTTGCACCTTCTTACTGACGATGAAACACAGAAATTGCATCCGAATTTAACACACAAGGCACAATGCCGACTTAAGAACAAGAGGACTGACACTCCAACTATCTATGATTTGAACCTCTCCTGTGGGTCCTCTTGTTCTTAAGTCAGCATAGTGCCTTTTGTATTAAATTCGGATGCAATATCTGTGTTTCATCGTCAATAAGAAGGACGAAGGGATACAGTAAACCTGAAGTGAAGCAACGGAACTAAAAACTGGACTCACAGGAGAGGTTCAAATCATGGAAAGTGAGAGTGTCAGTCCTCTTGTACTTAAGTCAGCATTGTGCTTTTGTATTAAATTCGGCAGAATGCCGACTTAAGAACAAGAGGACTGACACTCTAACTATCTATGATTTGAACCTCTCCTGTGAGTCCAGTTTTAGATTCCGATGCTTCACTGCAGGTTTACTGTATCCTTTGGACTTTCTTATTGACGATGAAACACAGAAATTGCATCCGAATTTATTACAAAAGCACAATGCCGACTTAAGTACAAGAGGACTGACGCTCTAACTTTCTATGATTTGAACGTCTCCTATGAGTGCAGTTTTAAATTCCGATGCTTCACTTCAATTTTACTGTATCCCTTGGACCTTCTTATTGACGATGAAACACAGAAATTGCATCCGAAATTAATACAAATGGCACAATGCCGACTTAAATACAAGAGGACTGACACTCTCACTTTCCATGATTTGAACCTCTCCTGTGAATCCAGTTTTTAGTTCCGATGCTTCACTTCAGGTTTACTGTATCCCTTGGTCCTTCTTATTGAAGATGAAACACAGAAATTGCATCCGAATTTAATACAAAAGGCACAATGCCGACTTAAGGACAAGAGGACTGACACTCTAAGTTTCTATGATTTGATCCTCTCCTGTGAGTCCAGTTTTAGATTCCGATGCTTCGCTTCAGGTTTACTGTATCCTTTGGACTTTCTTATTGACGATGAAACACAGAAATTGCATCCGAATTTAATACAAAAGGCACCATGCCGACTTAAGTAAAAGAGGACTGATACTCTCACATTCTATGATTTGAACCTGTCCTGTGAGTCCAGTTTTAGATTCCGATGCTTCACTTCAGGTTTACTGTATCCCTTGGACCTTCTTATTGACCATGAAACACAGAAATTGCATCCGAATTTAATACAAAAGGCACAATGCCCTCATAAGTACAAGAGGACTGACACTCTCACTTCCTACGATTTGAACCTCTCCTTTGAGACCAGTTTTAGATTCCGATGTTTCACTTTAGGTATACTGTATACCTTGCATCTTCTTATTGACGATGGAGCACAGAAATTGCATCCGAATTTAATACAAAAGGCACAATGCCGACTTAAGTACCAGAGGACTGACACTCTCACTTTCTATGATTTGAACCTCTCCTGTGAGTCCAGTTTTAGATTCCGATGCTTCACTTCTGGTTTACTATATACCATGCACCTTCTAATTGACGATGAAACACAGAAATTGCATCCGAATTTAATACATAAGGCACAATGACGACTTAAGTACAAGAGGACTGACACTCTCACTTTCCATGATTTGAACCTCTCCTGTGAGTCCAGTTTTCAGTTCCAAAGCTTCACTTCAGGTTTACTGTATCCCTTGGTCCTTGTTATTGACGATGAAACACAGAAATTGCATCCGAATTTAATACAAAAGGCACAATGCCAACTTAAGAACAAGAGGACTGACACTCTTACTTTCTATGATTTGAACCTCTCCTGTGAGTCCAGTTTTAGATTCCGATGCTTCACTTCAGGCTTACTGTATCCTTTGGACTTTCTTATTGACGATGAAACACAGAAATTGCATCCGAATTTAATACAAAAGGCACAATGCCGACTTAAGTAAAAGAGGACTGATACTCTCACTTTCTATAATTTGAACCTGTCCCGTGAGTCCAGTTTTAGATTCCGATGCTTCACTTCAGGTTAACTGTATCCCTACGACCTACTTAATGACGATGAAACACAGAAATTGCATCCGAATTTAATACAAAAGGCACAATGCCGACATAAGTACAAGAGGACTGACACTCTCACTTTCTACGATTTGAACCCCTCCTTTGAGACCAGTTTTAGGTTCCGATGCTTCACTTTTGGTGTACTTTATACCTTGCATCTTCTTATTGACGATGAAGCACAGAAATTGCATCCGAATTTAATACAAAAGGAACAATGCCGACTTAAGTACCAGAGGACTGACACTCTCACATTCTATGATTTGAACCTCTCCTGTGAGTCCAGTTTTAGATTCCGATGCTTCACTTTTGGTTTACTGTATACCTTGCACCCTCTAATTGACGATGAAACACAGAAATTGCATCCGAATTTAATACAAAAGGCACAATGCCGACTTAAGTACAGGAGGACTGACACTCTCACACTCTACGATTTGAACCTCTCCTGTGAGTCCAGTTATAGACTCCGTAGCTTCACTTCAGGTTTACTGTATCCCTTGGACCTTCTTATTGACAATGAAACACAGAAATTGCATCCGAATTTAATGCAAAAGGCACAATGCCGACTTAAGTACAAGAGGACTGACACTCCCACTATGTACGATTTGAACCTCTCCTGTGAGTCCAGTTTTAGATTCCGATGCTTCACTTCAGGTTTACTGTCTCCCTTGGACCTCCTTATTGAGGATGAAACACAGAAATTACTTCCGAATTTAATACAAAAGCACAATGCCGACTTAAGTACAAGAGGACTGACCCTCTGCCTTTCCATCATTTGAACCTCTCCTGTGAGTCCAGTTTTAGATTCCTATGCTTAACTTCAGGTTTACTGTATACCTTGCACCTTCTTATTGACGATGAAACACAGAATTTGCATCCGAATTTAATACAAAAGGCACAATGCCGACTTAAGTACAAGAGGACTGACACTCTCACTTTCAACGAATAGAACCTCTCCTGTGAGTCCAGTTTTAGATTCCGATGCTTCACTTCAGGTTTACTGTATACCTTGCACTTTCTTATTGACGGTGAAACACAGAAATTGCATTCGAATATAATACAAAAGGCACAATGCCGACTTAGGTACAAGAGGACTGACACTCTCACTTTCTATGATTTGAACATCTCCTGTGAGTCCAGTTTTAGATTCCGATGCTTCACTTCAGGTTTACTGTATCCTTTGGACTTTCTTATTGACGATGAAACACAGAAATTGCAACCGAATTTAATACAAAGGGCACAATGCCGACTTAAGTAAAACATCAATTTCTATGATTTGAACCTGTCCTGTGAGTCCAGTTTTAGATTCCGATGCTTCACTTCAGGTTTACTGTATCACTAGGACCTACTTATAGACGATGAAACACAGAAATTGCATCCGAATTTAATACAAAAGGCACAATGCCGACTTAAGTACCAGAGGACTGACACTCTCACTTTCTATTATTTGAACCTCTCCTGTGAGTTCAGTTTTTAGTTCCGATGCTTCACTTCAGGTTTACTGTATCCCTTGGTCCTTCTTATTGACGACGAAACACAGAAATTGCATCCGCATTTAATACAAAATGCACAATGCCGACTTAAGTAAAAGAGGACTGATACTCTCACTCTCTATGATTTGATCCTGTCCTGTGAGTCCAGTTTTAGACTCCGATGCTTCACTTCAGGTTTACTGTATCCCTAGGACCTACTTATTGACGATGAAACACAGAAATTGCATTCGAATTTAATACAAAAGGCACAATGCCGACATAAGTACATGAGGACTGACACTCTCACTTTCTACGATTTGAACCTCTCCTTTGAGACCAGTTTTAGATTCTGATGCTTCACTTTAGGTGTACTGTATCCCTTGCACCTTCTTATTGACGATGAAGCACAGAAATTGCATCCGAATTTAATACAAAAGGCACAATGCCGACTTAAGTACCAGAGGACTGACACTCTCACTTTCTATTATTTGAACCTCTCCTGTGAGTTCAGTTTTTAGTTCCGATGCTTCACTTCAGGTTTACTGTATCCCTTGGTCCTTCTTATTGACGACGAAACACAGAAATTGCATCTGAATTTAATACAAAAGGCATAATGCCGACTTAAGAACAAGAGGACTGACACTCTAACTTTCTATGATTTGAACCTCTCCTGTGAGTCCAGTTTTAGATTCCTATGCTTCACTTCAGGTTTACTGTATCCTTTGGACTTTCTTATTGACGAAGAAACACAGAAATTGCATCCGAATTTAATACAAAAGGCACAATGCCGACTTAAGTAAAAGAGGACTGATACTCTCACTTTCTATGATTTGATCCTGTCCTGTGAGTCCAGCTTTAGATTCCGATGCTTCACTTCAGGTTTACTGTATCCCTAGGACCTACTTATTGACGATGACACACAGAAATTGCATCCGAATTTAATACAAAAGGCACAATGCCGACATAAGTACATGAGGACTGACACTCACACTTTCTATGATTTAAACCTCTCCTTTGAGACCAGTTTTAGATTCCGATGCTTCACTTTAGGTGTACTGTATACCTTGCATCTTCTTATTGACGATGAAGCACAGAAATTGCATCCGAATTTAATACAAAAGGCACAATGCCGAGTTAAGTACCAGAGGACTGACACTCTCACTTTCCATGATTTGAACCTCTCCTGTGAGTCCAGTCTTTAGTTCCGATGCTTCACTTCAGGTTTACTGTATCCCTTGGTCCTTCTTATTGACGACGAAACACAGAAATTGCATCCGCATTTAATACAAAAGGCACAATGCCGACTTGAGATCAAGAGGACTGACACTCTAACTATCTATGATTTGAACCTCTCCTGTGAGTCCAGCTTTAGATTCCGATGCTTCACTTCAGGTTTACTGTATCCTTTGGACTTTCTTATTGACGATGAAACACAGAAATTGCATCCGAATTTAATACAAAAGGCACATTGCCGTCTTAAGTAAAAGAGGACTGATACTCTCACTTTCTATGATTTGAACCTGTCCTGTGAGTCCAGTTTTAGATTCCGATGCTTCACTTCAGGTTTACTGTATGCCTAGGACCTACTTATTGACGATGAAACACAGAAATTGCATCCGAATTTAATACAAAAGGCACATTGCCGACATAAGTATAAGAGGACTGACACTCTCACTTTCTACGATTTGAACCTCTCCTTTGAGACCAGTTTTAGATTCCGATGCTTCGCTTTAGGTGTACTGTATACCTTGCATCTTCTTGCTGACGATGAAACACAGAAATTGCATCCGAATTTAATACAAAAGGCACAATGCCGACTTAAGTACAAGAGGACTGTCACTCTCACTCTCTACGATTTGAACCTCACCTCTGAGTCCAGATATAGACTCCGATGCTTCACTTCAGGTTTACTGTATCCCTTGGACCTTCTTATTGACAATGAAACACAGAAATTGCATCCGTATTTAATACAAAAGGCACAATGACGACTTAAGCACAAGAGGACTGACACTCTCACTATGGACGATTTGAACCTCTCCTGTGAGTCCAGTTTTAGATTCCGATGCTTCACTTCAGGTTTACTGTATCCCTTGGACCTTGTTATTGACGATGAAACACAGAAATTACATCCGAAATTAATACAAAAGGCACAATGCCGACTTAAGTAAAAGATCACTTTCTATGATTTGAACCTGTCCCGTGAGTTCAGTTTTAGATTCCGACGCTTCACCTCAGGTTTACTGCATCCCTAGGACCTACTTATTGACGATGAAACACAGAAATGGCATCCGAATTTAATACAAAAGGCACAATGCCGACATAAGTACAAGAAGACTGACACTCTCACTTTCTACGAATTGAACCTCTCCTTTGAGACCAGTTTTATATTCCGATGCTTCACTTTAGGTGTACTGTATACCTTGCACCTTCTTATTGACGATGAAGCACAGAAATTGCATCCGAATGTAATACAAAAGGCACAATGCCGACTTAAGTACCAGAGGACTGACACTCTCACATTATATTATTTGAACCTCTCCTGTGAGTTCAGTTTTTAGTTCCGATGCTTCCCTTCAGGTTTACTGTATCCCTTGGTCCTTCTTATTGACGACGAAACACAGAAATTGCATCTGAATTTAATACAAAAGGCATAATGCCGACTTAAGAACAAGAGGACTGACACTCTAACTTTCTATGATTTGAACCTCTCCTGTGAGTCCAGTTTTAGATTCCGATGCTTCACTTCAGGTTTACTGTATCCTTTGGACTTTCTTATTGACGATGAAACACAGAAATTGCATCCAAATTTAATACGAAAGGCACAATGCCGACTTAAGTAAAAGAGGACTGATACTCTCACTTTCTATGATTTGATCCTGTCCTGTGAGTCCAGCTTTAGATTCCGATGCTTCACTTCAGGTTTACTGTATCCCTCGGACCTACTTATTGACGATGAAACACAGAAATTGCATCCGAATTTAATACAAAAGGCACAATGCCGACATAATTACATGAGGACTGACACTCACACTTTCTAAGATTTAAACCTCTCCTTTGAGACCAGTTTTAGATTCCGATGCTTCGCTTTAGGTGTACTGTATACCTTGCATCTTCTTATTGACGATGAAACACAGAAATTGCATCCGAATTTAATACAAAAGGCACAATGCCGACTTAAGTACAAGAGGACTGACACTCTCACTCTCTACGATTTGAACCTCTCCTGTGAGTCCAGTTATAGACTCCGATGCTTCACTTCAGGTTTACTGTATCCCTTGGACCTTCTTATTGACAATAAAACACAGAAATTGCATCCGAATTTAATACAAAAGGCACAATGCCGAGTTAAGCGCAAGAGGACTGACACTCTCACTATGTACGATTTGAACCTCTCCTGTGAGTCCAGTTTTAGATTCCGATGCTTCACTTCAGGTTTACTGTATCCCTTGGACCTTCTTATTGACGATGAAACACAGAAATTACATCCGAAATTAATACAAAAGGCACAATGCCGACTTAAGTACAAGAGGACTGACGTTCTACCTTTCTATGATTTGAACCTCTCCTGCGAGTCCAGTTTTAGATTCCGATGCTTCACTTCAGATTTACTGTATACCTTGAACCTTCTTATTGACGATGAAACACAGAAATTGCATCCAAATCTAATACAAAAGGCACAATGCCGACTTAAGTACAAGAGGACTGACACTCTCACTTTCTACGATTTGAACCTGTAATGTGAGTCCAGTTTTATATTCCGATGCTTTACTTCTGGTTTAGTGTATACCTTGCACCTTCGTATTGACGATGAAACACAGAAATTGCATCCGAATTTAATACAAAAGGCACAATGCCGACTTAAGTAAAAGAGGACTAACACTCTCACCTTCTATGATTTGAACCTCTACTGTGAGTCCAGTTTTAGATTCCGATGCTTCACTTCAGGTTTACTCTATACATTGCACCTTCTTATTGACGATGAAACACAGAAATTGCATCCGAATTTAGTACAAAAGGCACAATGCCGACTTAAGTACAAGAGGACTGACACTCTCACTTTCAATGATTTGAACCTCTCCTGTGAGTCCAGTTTTAGATTCCGATGCTTCACTTGAGGTTTAGTGTATACCTTGCACCTTCTTATTGACGATGAGACACAGAAATTGTATTCGAATTTAATACAAAAGGCACAATGCCGACTTAAGTACAAGATGACTGACACTCTCACTTTCTATGATTTGAACCTCTCCTGTGAGTCCAGTTTTAGATTCCGATGCTTCACTTCAAAATTACTGTATACCTTGCACCTTCTTATTGACGATGTAACACAGAAATTGCATCTGTATTTAAAAGAAAAGGCACAATGCCGACTTAAGTACAAGAGGACTGACACTCTCAGTTTCTATGATTTGAACCTCTCCTGTGAGTGCAGTTTTAGTTTCCGATGCTTCACTTCAGGTTTACTGTATCCCTTGGACCTTCTTATTGATGATGAAACACAGAGTTTGCATCCGAATTAAAACAAAAGGCACAATGCCGACTTAAGTACAAGCGGGCTGGCACTCTCACTTTCTATGATTTGAACATCTCCTGTGAGTCCAGATTTAGATTCCGATGTTTCACTTCAGGTTTACTGTGTTCCTTCGACCTTCTTATTGACGATGAAACACAGAAATTGCATCCGAATTTAATACAAAAGGCACAATGCCGACCTAAGTACAAGAGGACACACAATCAAACTTCCTATGATATGACCCTCTCCTGTGAGTCCAGTTTTAAATTCCGATGATTAACTTCAGGTATACTGCATCCCTTGGTCCTTCTTATTGACGATGAAACACAGAAATTGCATCCGAATTTAATACAATAGGCACAATGCTGACTTAAGTACAAGAGGACTGACACTCTCACATTCTATGATTTGAACCTCTCCTGTGAGTCCCGTTTATGATTCCGATGCTTCACTTCAGTTTTACTGTATACCTTGCACCTTCTTGTTGACGATGAAACACAGAATTTGCATCCGAATTTTATACAAAAGGCACAATGCCGACTTAAGTGCAAGACGACTGACACTCTAACATTCTATTCTTTGAACCTCTCCTGTGAGTCCAGTTTTAGATTCCGATGCTTCACTTCAGGTTTGCTGTATACCTTGGACCTTCTTATTGACGATGATACACAGAAATTGCATCCAAATTTAATACAAAAGTCACAATGCCGACTTAAGTAAAAGAGGACTGACACACTCACATTCTACGATTTGAACCTCTAATGTGAGTCCAGTTTTAGATTCTGATGCTTCACTTCAGGTTTACTGTATACCTTGTACCTTCTTATTGAAGCTGAAACACAGAAATTGCATCTGTATTTAAAAGAAAAGGCACAATGCCGACTTAAGTACAAGAGGACTGACACTCTCAGTTTCTATGATTTGAACCTCTCCTGTGAGTGCAGTTTTAGTTTCCGATGCTTCACTTCAGGTTTACTGTATCCCTTGGACCTTCTTATTGACAATGAAACACAGAAATTGCATCCGAATTTAATACAAAACGCACAATGCCGCCTTAAGTACAAGAGGACTGACACTCTCACTTTCTATGATTTGAACCTCTCGTGTAAGTCCAGATTTAGATTCCGATGTTTCACTTCAGGTTTACTGTGTTCCTTCGACCTTCTTATTGACGATGAAACACAGAAACCGCATCCTAAATTAATACAAAATGCACAATGCCGACTTAAGTACAAGCGGACTGACACTCTCACTTTCTATGATTTGAACCTCTCCTGTTAGTCCAGTTTTAGATTCCGATGCTTCACTTCAAGATTACTTTACACCTTGCACCTTCTTATTGACGATGAAACACAGAAATTGCATCCGTATTTAATAGAAAAGGCAAAATGCCGACTTAAGTACAAGAGGACTGACACTCTCACTTTCTATGATTTGAACCTCTCCTGTGAGTCCAGTTTTAGTTTCCGATGGTTCACTTCAGGTTTACTGTATACCTTTCACCTTCTTATTGACGATGAGACACAGAAATTGCATCGGAATTTAATACAAAAGGCACAATGCCGACTTAAGTACAAGAGGACTGACACTCTCACTTTCTACGATTTGAACCTCTCCTGTGAGCCCAGTTCTAGATACCGATCCTTCACTTCAAGATTACTGTATACCTTGCACCTAAGTATAGACGATGAAACACAGAAATTGCATCCGAATTTAAAAAAAAACTCACAATGCCGACCTAAGTACAACAGGACTGACACTATCACTTTCTATGATTTGAACCTCTCCTGTGAGTCCAGTTTTAGATTCCGTTGCTTCACTTCAGGTTTATTCTATCCCTGGGACCTTCTTATTGATGATGAAACACAAAGTTTGCATCGGAATTTAAAACAAAAGGCACAATGCCGACTTAAGTATAAGCGGACTGACACTCTCACTTTCTATGATTTGAACATCTCCTGTTAGTTCAGATATAGATTCCGATGTTTCACTTTAGGTTTACTGTATTCCATTGACCTTCTTATTGACGATGAAACACAGAGTTTTCATCCGAATTTAATAGAAAAGGCACAATGCCGACCTAAGTACAAGAGGACCGACAATCTAACTTCCTATGATTTGACCCCCTCCTGTGAGTCCAGTTTTAAATTCCGATGGTTCACTTCAGGTATACTGTATCCCTTGGACCTTCTTATTGACGATGAAATACAGAAATTGCATCCGAATGTAATACAAAATGCACAATGCCGACTTAAGTACAGGAGGACTGACACTCTCACTTTCTATGAGTTGAACCTCTCCTGTGAGTCCAGTTTTAGATTCCAATGCTTCACTTGAGGTTTACTGTTTTCCTTGGTCATTCTTATTGACAATGAAACACAGAAATTGCATCCGAATTTAATAGAAAAGGCTAATGAAGACTTAAGTAAAAGAGGACTGACACTCTCACATTCTATGATTTGAACCTCTCCTGTGAGTCCAGTTTTAGATTCCGATGCTTCACTTCAGGTTTACTGTATATCTTGGACCTTCTTATTGACGATGAAACACAGAAATTGCATCCGTATTTAATACAAAAGGCACAATGCCGACATAAGTACAAGAGGACTGACAGTCTCACTTTCTACGATCTGAACCTCTCCTTTGAGTCCAGTTTTAGATTCCGATGCTTCACTTCCGGTTTACAGTATACCTTGCACCTTCTAATTGACGATGAAACACAGAAATTGCATCCGAATTTAATACAAAAGGCACAATGCCGACTAAAGTACAAGAGGACTGACACTCTCACTTTCTAGGATTTGAACCTCTCCTGTGAGTCCAGTTATGGATTCCGATGCTCCACTTCAGTTTTACAGTATACTTTGAACCTTCGTATTGACGATGAATCACAGAAATTGCATCCGAATTTAATACAAAAGGCACAATGCCGACTTAAGTACAAGAGGAGAGACACTCTCACTTTCTACGATTTGAACCTCTCCTGTGAGTCCAGTTTTAGATTCCGATACTCCACTTCAGGTTTACTGCATCCCTTGGACCTTCTTATTGACGACGAAACACAGAAATTGCATTAGCATTTAATACAAAAGCACAATGCCGACTTGCGAACAAGAGGACTGATACTCTAACTATCTATGATTTGAACCTCTCCTGTGAGTCTAGCTTTAGATTCCGATGCTTCACTTCAGGTTTACTGTATCCTTTGGACTTTCTTATTGACGATGAAACACAGAAATTGCATCCGAATTTAATACAAAAGGCACATTGCCGTCTTAAGTAAAAGAGGACTGATACTCCCACTTTCTATGATTTGAACCTGTCCTGTGAGTCCAGTTTTAGATTCCGATGCTTCACTTCAGGTTTACTGTATCCCTAGGACCCACTTATTGACGATGAAACACAGAATTTGCATCCGAAAGTAATACAAAAGCACATTGCCGACATAAGTACAAGAGGACTGACACTCTCACTTTCTACGATTTGAACCTCTCCTTTGAGACCAGTTTTAGATTCCGATGCTTCGCTTTAGGTGTACTGTATACCTTGCATCTTCTTATTGACGATGAAGCACAGAAATTACATACGAATTTAATACAAAAGGCATAATGCCAAATTAAGTACCAGAGGACTGACACTCTCACTTTCTATGATTTGAACCTCTCCTGTGTGTCCAGTTTTAGATTCCGTTGCTTCACTTCAGGTTTACTCTATCCCTTGGACCTTCTTATTGATAATGTAACACAGAGTTTGCATCGGAATTTAAAACAAAAGCCACAATGCCGAATTAAGTACAAGCAGACTGACACTCTCACTTTCTATGATTTGAACATCTCATGTGAGTTCAGATTTAGATTCCGATGTTTCACTTCAGGTTTACTGTATTCCTTTGACCTTGTTATTGACGATGAAACACAGAGTTTGCATCCGAATTTAATAGAAAAGGCATAATGCCGACCTAAGTACAAGAGGACCGACAATCTAACTTCCTATGATTTGACCCCCCCCTGTGAGTCCAGTTTTAAATTCCGATGGTTCACTTCAGGTATACTGTATCCCTTGGACCTTCTTATTGACGAAGAAATACAGAAATTACATCCGAAATTAATACAAAAGGCACAATGCCGACTTAAGTACAAGAGGACTGACGTTCTATCTTTCTATGATTTGAACCTCTCCTGTGAGTCCAGTTTTAGATTCCGATGCTTCACTTCAGGTTTACTGTATAACTTGCACCTTCTTATTGATGATGAAACACAGAAATTGCATCCAAAAATTAATACAAAAGGCACAATGCCGACTTAAGTACAAGAGGACTGACACTCCCACTTTCTATGATTTGAACCTCTCCTGTGAATCCAGTTTTAGATTCCGATGCTTCACTTCAAAATTACTGTATACCTTGCACCTTCTTATTGACGATGAAACACAGAAATCGCATCCTAAATTAATACAAAATGCACAATGCCGACTTAAGTACAAGATGACTGACACTCTCACTTTCTATGTTTTGAACCTCTCCTGTTAGTCCAGTTTTAGATTCCGATGCTTCACTTCAAGATTACTTTATACCTTGCACCTTCTTTTTGACGATGAAACACAGAAATTGCATCTGTATATAAAAGAAAAGGCACAATGCCGACTTAAGTACAAGAGGATTGACACCCTCAGTTTCTATGATTTGAACCTCTCCTGTGAGTCCAGTTTTAGTTTCCGATGCTTCACTTCAGGTTTACTGTATCCCTTGGACCTTCTTATTGATGATGAAACACAGAGTTTGCATCCGAATTTAAAACAAAAGCCACATGCCGACATAAGTACAAGCGGACTGGCACTCTCACTTTCTATGATTTGAACATCTCCTGTGAGTCCAGATTTAGATTCCGATGATTCACTTCAGGTATACTGTATCCCTTGGACCTTCTTATTGACGATGAAATACAGAAATTGTATCCGAATTTAATACAAAAGGCACAATGCCGACCTAAGTACAAAAGGACCGACAATCTAACTTCCTATGATTTGACCCTCCCCTGTGAGTCCAGTTTTAAATTCCGATGATTCACTTCAGGTATACTGTATCCCTTGGACCTTCTTATTGACGATGAAATACAGAAATTGCATCCGAACTTAATACAAAAGGCACAATGCTTACTTAAGTACAAGAGGACTGACACTTTAACTTTCTATGATTTGAACCCCTCCAGTGAGTCCCGTTTAAGATTCCGATGCTTCACTTCAGTTTTACTGTATACCTTGCACCTTCTTATTGACGATGAAACACAGAATTTGCATCCGAATTTAATACAATAGGCACAATGCCGACCTAAGTACAAGAGGACTGACACTCTCACTTTCTATGATTTGAACCTCTCCTGTGAGTCCAGTTTTAGATTCCGCTGCTTCACTTCAGGTTTACTCTATCCCTTGGACCTTCTTATTGATGATGAAACACAGAGTTTGCATCGGAATTTAAAACAAAAGGCACAATGCCGACTTAAGTAAAAGAGGACTGACACACTCACTTTCTACGATTTGGACTTCTAATGTGAGTCCAGTTTTAGATTCCGATGCTTCACTTCAGGTTTACTGTATACCTTGTACTTTCTTATTGACGCTGAAACACAGAAATTGCATCCGAATTTAATACAAAAGGCACAATGCCGACTTAAGTACAAGAGGACGGACACTCTCACTTTCTACGATTTGAACCTCTCCTGTGAGTACAGTTTTATATTCCGATGCTTCACTTCTGGTTTAGTGTATACCTTGCACCTTCTCATTGACAATGAAACACAGAAATTGCATCCGAATTTAATACAAAAGGCACAATGCCGACTTAAGTACCAGAGGACTGACACTCTCACTTTCTATGATTTGAACCTCTCCTGTGAGCCCAGTTCTAGATTCCGATGCTTCACTTCAAGATTACTGTATACCTTGCACCATCTTGTTGACGATGAAACAAAGAAATTGCGAAATTGAATCCGAATTTAATACAAAAGGCACATTGCTGACTTAAGTACAAGAGGACTGACACTCTCACTTTCTACGATTTGAACCTCTCCTGTGAGTCCAGTTTTAGACTCCGATGCTTCACTTCAAGGTTACTGTATACCTTGCACCTACGTATAGACGATGAAACACAGAAATTGCATCCGAATTTAATACAAAAGGCACAATTCCGACCTAAGTACAAGAGGACTGACACTCTCACTTTCTATGATTTGAACCTCTCCAGTGAGTCCAGTTTTAGATTCCGTTGCTTCACTTCAGGTTTACTCTATCCCTTGGACCTTCTTATTGATGATGAAACACAGAGTTTGCATCGGAATTTAAAACAAAAGGCACAATGCCGACTTAAGTACAAGCGGACTGACACTCTCACTTTCTATGATTTGAACATCTCCTGTGAGTCCAGTTTTAGATTCCGATGTTTCACTTCAGGTTTACTGTATTCCTTTGACCTTCTTATTGACGATGAAACACAGAGTTTGCATCCGAATTTAATAGAAGAGGCACAATGCCGACCTAAGTACAAGAGGACCGACAATCTAACTTCCTATGATTTGACCCCCTCCTGTGAGTCCAGTTTTAAATTCCGATGGTTCACTTTAGGTGTACTGTATCCCTTGGACCTTCTTATTGACGATGAAATACAGAAATTGCATCCGAATTTAATACAAAAGGCACAATGCCGACTTAAGTACAGGAGGACTGACACTCTCACTTTCTATGATTTGAACCTCTCCTGTGAGTCCAGTTTTAGATTCCAATGCTTCACTTGAGGTTTACTGTATCCCTTGGTCCTTCTTATTGACAATGAAACACAGAAATTGCATCCGAATTTAATAGAAATTGCACAATGCCGACTTAAGTAAAAGAGGACTGACACTCTCACATTCTATGATTTGAACCTCTCCTGTGAATCCAGTTTTAGATTCCGATGCTTCACTTCAGGTTTACTGTATATCTTGGACCTTCTTATAGACGATGAAACACAGAAATTGCATCCGTATTTAATATAAAAGGCACAATGCCGACATAAGTACAAGAGGACTGACAGTCTCACTTTCTACGATTTGAACCTCTCCTTTGAATCCAGTTTTAGATTCCGATGCTTCACTTCCGGATTACAGTATACCTTGCACCTTCTAATTGACGATGAAACACAGAAATTGCATCCGAATTTAATACAAAAGGCACAATGCCGACTTAAGTACAAGAGAACTGACACTCTCACTTTCTACGATTTGAACCTCTCCTGTGAGTCCAGTTATAGATTCCGATGCTTCAATTCAGGTTTTACTTTATCCCTTGGACCTGCTTATTGACGATGAAACACAGAAATTGCATCCGAATTTAATACAAAAGGCACAATGCCGACTTAAGTACAAGAGGACTGTCACTCTCACTTTCTACGAATTGAACCTCTCCAGTGAGTCCATTTCTTAGATTCCGATGCTTCACTTCAGGTTTACTGTATACCTTACACCTTCTTATTGACGATGAAACACAGAAATTGCATCCGAATGTAATACAAAAGGCAGATTGCCGACTTAAGTACATGAGGACTGACACTCTCACTTTCTATGATTTGAACCTCTCCTGTGAGTCCAGTTTTAGATTCCGATGCTTCACTTCGGGTTTACTGTGTACCTTGCACCTTCTTATTGACGATGAAACACCGAAATTGCGTCCGAATTTAATACAAAAGGCACAATGCCGACTTAAGTACATGAGGACTGACACTCTCACTTTCTATGATTAGAACCTCTCCCTTGAGTCCAGTTATAGATTCCGATGCTTCACTTCAGGTTTACTGTATCCCTAGGACCTTCTTATTGACGATGAAACACAGGAATTGCATCGGAATTTAATACAAATTGCACAATACCGACTTAAGTACAAGAGGACTGACACTCTAACTTTCTATGATTTGAACCTCTCCTGTGAGTCCAGTTTTAGATCCCGATGTTTCACTTCAGGTTTACTGTATACCTTGCTCCTTCTTATTGGCGATTAAACACAGAGTTTGCATCCGAATTTAAAACAAAGGCACAATGCCGACTTATGTACAAGAGGACTGACACTCTAACTTTCTATGATTTGATCCTCTCCAGTGAGTCCAGTTTAAGATTCAGATGCTTCACTTTAGGTATACTGTATCCCCTGGACCTTCTTATTGACGATGGAACACAGAAATTGCATCCAAATTTAATACAAATGCACAATGCCGACTTAAGTAAAAGTGGACTGACACTCTGAATTTCTATGATTTGAACCTCTCCTGTGAGTCCAGTTTTAGATTCCGATGTTTCACTTCAGGTTTACTGTATACCTCGCACCTTCTTATTGTCGATGAAACACAGAAATTGCATCCGAATTTAATACGAAAGGCACAATGCCGACTTATGTACAAGAGGACTGACGCTCTCACTTTCTACGATTTGAACCTCTCCTGTGAGTCCAGTTTTAGATTCCGATGCTTCACTTCAAGATTACTGTATACCTTGCACATTCTTATTGACGATGAAACACAGAAATTGCATCCGAATTTAATACAAAAGGCACAATGCCGACTTCAGTACAAGAGGAATGACACTCTCACTTTCTATGATTGGACCCTCTTCTGTGAGTCCAGTTTTAAATTCCGATGCTTCACTTCAGGTATACTGTATCCCTTGGACCTTCTTATTGACGATGAAACACAGAAATTGCATTCAAATGTAATACAAAAGGCACTATGCCGACTTAAGTACAAGAGACCTGACACTCTCACTTTCTATGATTTGAACCTCTCCTGTGAGTCCAGTTTTAGATTCCGATGCTTCACTTCAGGTTTACTGAATCCTTTGGACCTTTTTACTGACAATGAAACACAGAAATTGCATCCGAATTTAATACAAAAGGCACAATGCCGACTTAAGTAAAAGAGGACTGACACTCTCACTTTCTATGATTTGAACTTCTCCTGTGAGTCCAGTTTTAGATTCCGATGCTTCACTTCAGGTTTACTGTATCCCTTGGACCTACTTATTGACGATGAAACACAGAAATTGCATACGAATTTAAAACAAAAAACACAATGCCGACATAAGTACAAGAGGACTGACAGGCGCACTTTTTACGATTTGAACCTCTCCTTTGAGTCCAGTTTCAGATTCCGATGCTTCACTTCAGGTTTACTGTATACCTTGCAGCTTCTTATTGACGTTGAAGCACAGAAATTGCATCGGAATTTAATACAAAAGGCACAATGCCGACTTAGTACAATAGGATTGACACTCTCACTTTCTATGATTTGAACCTCTCCTGTGAGTCCAGTTTTAGATTCCGATGCTTCACTTCAGGTTTACTGTGTACCTTGCACCATCTAATTGACGATGAAACTCAGAAATTGCATCCGAATTTAATACAAAAGGCACAATGCCGACGTAAGTACAAGACGACTGACACTCTCACTTTCTTCGATTTGAACCTCTCCAGTAAGTCCAGTTTTAGATCCCGATGCTTCACTTCAGGTTTACTGTATACCTTGCACCTTCTTATTAACGATGAAACTCAGAGTTTGCATCCGAATTTAATACAAATGCACAATGCCGACTTAAGTACAAGCAGACTGACACTCTCACTTTCTATGATTTGAACATCTCCTGTGAGTTCAGATTTAGATTCCGATGTTTCACTTCAGGTTTACTGTATTCCTTTGACCTTCTTATTGACGATGAAACACAGAGTTTGCATCCGAATTTAATAGAAAAGGCAAAATGCCGACTTTAGTACAAGAGGACTGACACTCTCACTTTCTATGATTTGAACCTCTCCTGTGAGTCCAGTTTTGGATTCCGATGCTTCACTTCAGGTTTACTGTATCCCTAGAACCTTCTTATTGACAATGAAACACAGGAATTGCATCCGAATTTAATACAAATGGCACAATACAGACTTAAATACAAGAGGACTGACCCTCTAACTTTCTACGATTTGAACCTTTCCTGTGAGTCCAGTTTTAGATCCCGATGCTTCACTTCAGGTTTACTGTGTACCTTGCACCTTCTTATTGACGATGAAACACAGAGTTTGCATCCGATTTTAATACAAAGGCACAATGCCGACTTAATTACAAGAGGACTGACACTCTAACTTTCTATGATTAGATCCTCTCCTGTGAGTCCAGTTTTAGATTCAGATGCTTCACTTCAGGTATACTGTATCCCTTGGACCTTCTTATTGACGATGAAATACAGAATTTGCATTCGAAATTAATACAAAAGGCACAATGCCGACTTAAGTACAAGAGGACTGACACTCTCATATTCTATGATTTGAACCTCTCCTGTGAGTCCAGTTTTAGATTCCGATGCTTCACTTCAGGTTTACTGTATCCCTTGGACCTTTTTACTGACAATGAAACACAGAAATTGTATCCGAATTTAATAGAAAAGGCACAATGCCGACTTAAGTAAAAGAGGACTGACACTCTCACTTTCTATGATTTGAACCTCTCCTGTGAGTCCAGTTTTAGATTCCGATGCTTCACTTCAGGTTTACTGTATCCCTTGGACCTACTTATTGACGATGAAACACGGAAATTGCATCCCAATTTAAAACAAAAGGCACAATGCCGACATAAGTACAAGAGGACTGACAGTCTCACTATCTACGATTTGAACCTCTCCTTTGAGTCCAGTTTTAGATTCCGATGCTTCACTTCAGGTTTACTGTATACCTTGCACCTTCTTATTGACGATGAAGCACAGAAATTGCATCGGGATTTAATACAAAAGGCACAATGCCGACTAAGTACAAGAGGACTGACACTCTCACTTTCTATGATTTGAACCTCTCCTATGAGTCCAGTTTTTGATTCCGATGCTTTACTTCAGGTTTACTGTGTACCTTGCATCTTCTAATTGACGATGAAACTCAGAAATTGTATCCGTATTTAGTACAAAAGGCACGATGCCGACGTAAGTACAAGAGGACTGACACTCTCACTTTTTTCGATTTGAACCTCTCCTGTGAGTCCAGTTATAGATTCCGATGCTTCACTTCAGGTTTACTGTATACCTTGCACCTTCTTATTGACGATGAAACACTGAAATTGCATCCGAATTTAATACGAAAGGCAAAATGCCGACTTAAGTACAAGAGTACTGACACTCTCACTTTCTACGATTTTAACCTCTCCTGTGAGTCCAGTTTTTGATTCCGATGCTTCACTTCAAGATTACTGTATACCTTGCACCTTCTTATTGACGATGACGCACAGATATTGCATCCGAAATTAATACAAAATGCACAATGCTGACTTAAGTACAAGAGGACTGACACTCTCACATTCTATGATTTAAACCTCTCCTGTGAGTCCAGTTTTAGATTCCGATGCTTCACTTCAAGATTACTGTATACCTTGCACATTCTTATTGACGATGAAACACAGAAATTGCATCCGAATTTAATACAAAAGGCACAATGCCGACTTCAGTACAAGAGGAATGACACTCTCACTTTCTATGATTGGACCCTCTTCTGTGAGTCCAGTTTTAAATTCCGATGCTTCACTTCAGGTATACTGCATCCCTTGGACCTTCTTATTGACGATGAAACACAGAAATTGCATTCGAATGTAATACAAAAGGCACTATGCCGACTTAAGTACAAGAGGACTGACACTCTCACTTTCGATGATTTGAACCTCTCCTGTGAGTCCAGTTTTAGATTTCGATCCTTCACTTCAGGTTTACTGTATCCTTTTGACCTTTTTACTGACAATGAAACACAGAAATTGCATCCGAATTTAATACAAAAGGCACAATGCCGACTTAAGTAAAAGAGGACTGACACTCTCACTTTCTATGATTTGAACCTCTCCTGTGAGTCCAGTTTTAGATTCCGATGCTTCACTTCAGGTTTACTGTATCCCTTGGACCTACTTATTGACGATGAAACACAGAAATTGCATCCGAATTTAAAACAAAAAACACAATGCCGACATAAGTACAAGAGGACTGACAGTCGCACTTTCTACGATTTGAACCTCTCCTTTGAGTCCAGTTTTAGATTCCGATGCTTCACTTCAGGTTTACTGTATACCTTGCAGCTTCTTATTGACGTTGAAGCACAGAAATTGCATCGGAATTTAATACAAAAGGCACAATGCCGACTTAGTACAATAGGATTGACACTCTCACTTTCTATGATTTGAACCTCTCCTGTGAGTCCAGTTTTAGATTCCGATGCTTCACTTCAGGTTTACTGTGTACTTTGCACCATCTAATTGACGATGAAACTCAGAAATTGCATCCGAATTTAATACAAAAGGCACAATGCCGACGTAAGTACAAGAGGACTGACACTCTAATTTTCTTTGATTTGATCCTCCCCTGTGAGCCCAGGTTTAGATTCCGATGCTTCACTTCAGTTTTACTGTATACCTCGCACCTTCTTATTGACGATGAAACACTGAAATTGCATCCGAATTTAATACAAAAGGCAAAATGCCGACTTTAGTACAAGAGGACTGACACTCTCACTTTCTACGATTTGAACCTCTCCTGTGAGTCCAGTTTTATATTCCGATGCTTCCCTACAGCTTTACTGTATACCTTACATCTTCTTATTGACGATGAAACACAGAAATTGCTTCCGAATGTAATACAAAAGGCACAATTCCGACTTAAGTACAAGAGGACTGACACTCTCACTTTCCATGATTTGAACCTCTCCTGTGAGTCCAGTTTTGGATTCCGATGCTTCACTTCAGGTTTACTGTATCCCTAGGACCTTCCTATTGACGATGAAACACAGGAATTGCATCCGAATTTAATACAAATGGCACAATACCGACTTAAATACAAGAGGACTGACACTCTAACTTTCTATGATTTGAACCTTTCCTGTGAGTCCAGTTTTAGATCCCGATGCTTCACTTCAGGTTTACTGTGTACCTTGCACCTTCTTATTGACGATGAAACACAGAGTTTGCATCCGATTTTAATACAAAGGCACAATGCCGACTTAATTACAAGAGGACTGACACTCTAACTTTCTATGATTTGATCCTCTCCTGTGAGTCCAGTTTTAGATTCAGATGCTTCACTTCAGGTATACTGAACCCCTTGGACCTTCTTATTGACGATGAAACACAGACATTGCATCCAAATTTAATACAAAAGGCACAATGCCGACGTAAGTAAAAGTGGACTGACACTCTCAATTTCTATGATTTGGACATATCCTGTGAGTCCAGTTTTAGATTCCGATGTTTCACTTCAGGTTTACTGTATACCTTGCACCTTCTTATTGTCGATGAAACACAGAAATTGCATCCGAATTTAATACAAAAGGCACAATGCCGACTTAAGTACAAGAGGAATGACGCTCTCACTTTCTACGATTTGAACCTCTCCTGTGAGTCCAGTTTTACATTCCGATGCTTCACTTCAAGATTACTGTATACCTTGCACCGTCTTATTGACGATGAAGCACAGATATTGCATCCGAAATTAATACAAAATGCACAATGTCGACTTAAGTACAAGAGGACTGACACTCTCACTTTCTATGTTTTTAACCTCTACTGTGAGTCCAGTTTTAGATTCCGATCCTTCACTTCAAGATTTATGTATACCTTGCACATTCGTATTGACGATGAAACACAGAAATTGCATCCGAATTTAATACAAAAGGCACAATGCCGGCTTCAGTACAAGTGGAATGACACTCTCACTTTCTATGATTTGAACCTCTCCTGTGAGTCCAGTTTTACATTCCGATGCTTCACTTCAAGATTACTGTATACCTTGCACCGTCTTATTGACGATGAAGCACAGATATTGCATCCGAAATTAATACAAAATGCACAATGTCGACTTAAGTACAAGAGGACTGACACTCTCACTTTCTATGTTTTTTACCTCTACTGTGAGTCCAGTTTTAAATTCCGATTCTTCACTTCAGGTATACTGTATCCCTTGGACCTTCTTATTGACGATGAAACACAGAAATTGCATTCGAAATTAATACAAAAGGCACAATGCCGACTTAAGTACAAGAGGACTGACACTCTCACATTCTATGATTTGAACCTCTCCTGTGAGTCCAATTTTAGATTCCGATGCTTCACTTCAGGTTTACTGTATCCCTTGGACCTTTTTACTGACAATGAAACACAGAAATTGTATCCGAATTTAATAGAAAAGGCACAATGCCGACTTAGGTAAAAGAGGACTGACACTCACACTTTCTATGATTTGAACCTCTCCTGTGAGTCCAGTTTTAGATTCCGATGCATCACTTCAGGTTTGCTGTATCCCTTGGACCTTCTTATTGACGATGAAACACAGAAATTACATCCGAATTTAATATGAAAAGCACAATGCCGACTTAAGTTCAAGAGGACTGACACTCTAACTTTCTAAGAATTGACCCTCTCCTGTGAGTCCAGTTTTAGATTCTTATGCTTCACTTCAGGTTTACTGTATACCTTGTACCTTCTTATTGACGATGAAACTCAGAAATTGTATCCGAATTTAATACAAAAGGCACGATGCCGACGTAAGTACAAGAGGACTGACACTCTCACTTTTTTCGATTTGAACCTCTCCTGTGAGTCCAGTTATAGATTCCGATGCTTCACTTCAGGTTTACTGTATCCCTTGGACCTTCTTATTGACGATGAAACACAGAAATTACATCCGAATTTAATATGAAAGGCACAATGCCGACTTAAGTTCAAGAGGACTGACACTCTAACTTTCTAAGATTTGACCCTCTCCTGTGAGTCCAGTTTTGGATTCTTATGCTTCACTTCAGGTTTACTGTATACCTTGCACCTTCGTATTGACGATGAAACACTGAAATTGCATCCGAATTTAATACGAAAGGCAAAATGCCGACTTAAGTACAAGAGTACTGACACTCTCACTTTCTACGATTTTAACCTCTCCTGTGAGTCCAGTTTTTGAATCCGATGCTTCACTTCAGGTTTACTGTATCCCTTGGACCTTCTTATTGACGATGAAACACAGAAATTGCATCCGAATTTAATACAAAAGTCACAACGCCGACTTAAGTACAAGAGGACTGACACTCTCACTTTCTACGATTTAAACCTCTCCTGTGAGTCCAGTTTTAGATCTGATGGTTCACTTCAGGTTTACTGTATCCCTTGGACCTTCTTATTGACGATGAAACACAGAAATTGCATCCGAATTTAATACAAAAGGCACAATGCCGACTTAAGTACAAGAGGACTGACACTCTCACTTTCTACGATTTGAACCTCTCCAGTGAGTCAATTTTTTAGATTCCGATGCTTCACTTCAGGTTTACTGTATACCTTACAACTTCTTATTGACGACGAAACACAGAAATTGCTTCCGAATGTAATACAAAAGGCACATTGCCGACTTAAGTACATGAGGACTGACACTCTCACTTTCTATGATTTTAACCTCTAATGTGAGTCCAGTTTTAGATTCCGTTGCTTCACATCAGGTTTACTGTATCCCTAGGACCTTCTTATTGACGATGAAACACAGGAATTGCATCCGAATTTAATACAAATGGCACAATGCCGACTTAAGTACAAGAGGACTGACACTCTAACATTCTATGATTTGAACCTCTCCTGTGAGTCCAGTTTTAGATCCCGATGCTTCACTTCAGGTTTACTGTATACCTTGCACCTTCTTATTGACGATGAAACACAGAGTTTACATCCGAATTTAATACAAAGGCACAATGCCGAATTAAGTACAAGGGAACTGACACTTTCACTTTCTATGATTTGAACCTCTCCTGTGAGTCCAGTTTTAGAATCCGATGTTTCACTTCAAGATTACTGTATACTTTGCACATTCTTATTGACGATGAAACACAGAAATAGCATCCGAATTTAATACAAAAGGCACAATGCCGACTTCAGTACAAGAGGAATGACACTCTTACTTTCTATGATTTGACCCTCTTCTGTGAGTCCAGTTTTAAATTCCGATGCTTTATTTCAGTTATACTGTATCCCTTGGACCTTCTTATTGACGATGAAACACAGAAATTGCATCCGAATTTAATAAAAAAGGCACAATGCCGACTTAAGTACAAGAGGACTGACACTCTCACTTCCTATGATTTGAACCTCTCCTGTGAGTCCAGTTTTAGATTCCGATGCTTCACTTCAGGTTTACTGTATCCCTTGGACCTTCTTCCTGACAATGAAACACAGAAATTGCATCCGAATCTAATAGAAAAGGCACAACGCCGACTTAAGTATAAGAGGACTGACACTCTCACATTCTATGATTTGAACCTCTCCTGTGAATCCAGTTTTAGATTCCGATGCTTCACTTCAGGTTTACTGTATCCCTTGGTCCTTCTTATTGACAATGAACCACAGAAATTGCATCCGAATTTAATAGAAAAGGCACAATGCCGACTTAAGTAAAAGAGGACGGACACTCTCACATTCTATGATTTGAACCTCTCCTGTGAATCCAGTTTTAGATTCCGATGCTTCACTTCACGTTTACTGTATATCTTGGATCTTCTTATAGACGATGAAACACAGAAATTGCATCCGTATTTAATACAAAAGGCACAATGCCGACATAAGTACAAGAGGACTGACAGTCTCACTTTCTACGATTTGAACCTCTCCTTTGAGTCCAGTTTTAGATCCGATGCTTCACTTCCGGTTTACAGTATACCTTGCACCTTCTAATTGACGATGAAACACAGAAATTGCATCCGAATTTAATACAAAAGGCACAATGCCGACTTAAGTACAAGAGGACTGACACTCTCACTTTCTACGATTTGAACCTCTCCTGTGAGTCCAGTTATAGATTCCGATGCTTCACTTCAGGTTTACAGTATACTTTGGACCTTCGTATTGACGATGAAACACAGAAATTGCATCCAAATTTAATACAAAAGGCACAATGCCGACTTAAGTACAAGAGGAGTGACACTCTCACTTTCTACGATTTGAACCTCTCCTGTGAGTCCAGTTTTAGATTCCGATACTCCACGTCAGGTTTACTGTATCCCTTGGACCTTCTTATTGACGATGAAACACAGAAATTACATCCGAATTTAATACAAAAGGCACAATGCCGACTTAAGTACAAGAGGAGTGACACTCTAACTTTCTATGATTTGAACCTCTCCTGTGAGTCCAGTTTTAGATTCCGATGCATCACTTCGGGTTTACTGTGTACCTTGCACCTTCTTATTGACGATGAAACACCGAAATTGCGTCCGAATTTAATACAAAAGCAAAATGCCGACTTAAGTACAAGAAGACTGACACTCTCACTTTCTATGATTTGAACCTCTCCTGTGAGTCCAGTTTTAGATTCCGATGCTTCAATTCAGGTTTTACTTTATCCCTTGGACCTTCTTATTGACGATGAAACACAGAAATTGCATCCGAATTTAATACAAAAGGCACAATGCCGACTTAAGTACAAGAGGACTGTCACTCTCACTTTCTACGATTTGAACCTTTCCTGTGAGTCCAGTTTTAGATCCCGATGCATCCGAATTGAATAGAAAAGGCACAATGCCGACTTAAGTAAAAGTGGACTGACACTCTGAATTTCTATGATTTGAACCTCTCCTGTGAGTCCAGTTTTAGATTCCGATGTTTCACTTCAGGTTTACTGTATACCTTGCACCTTCTTATTGTCGATGAAACACAGAAATTGCATCCGAATATAATACGAAAGACACAATGCCGACATAAGTACAAGAGGACTGACAGTCGCACTTTCTACGATTTGAACCTCTCCTTTGAGTCCAGTTTTAGATTCCGATGCTTCACTTCAGGTTTACTGTATACCTTGCAGCTTCTTATTGACGTTGAAGCACAGAAATTGCATCGGAATTTAATACAAAAGGCACAATGCCGACTTAGTACAATAGGATTGACACTCTAACTTTCTATGATTTGATCCTCTCCTGTGAGTTCAGTTTTAGATTCAGATGCTTCACTTCAGGTATACTGTATCCCTTGGACCTTCTTATTGACGATGAAACACAGATATTGCATCCAAATTTAATACAAAAGGCACAATGCCGACATAAGTACAAGAGGACTGACAGTCGCACTTTCTACGATTTGAACCTGTCCTGTGAGTCCAGTTTTATATTCCGATGCTTCACTTCAGCTTTACTGTATACCTTACACCTTCTTATTGACGATGAAACACAGAAATTGCTTCCGAATGTAATACAAAAGGCACAATTCCGACTTAAGTACAAGAGGACTGACACACTCACTTTCTATGATTTGAACCTCTCCTGTGAGTCCAGTTTTGGATTCCGATGCTTCACTTCAGGTTTACTGTATCCCTAGGACCTTCTTATTGACGATGAAACACAGGAATTGCATCCGAATTTAATACAAATGGCACAATACCGACTTAAATACAAGAGGACTGACACTCTAACTTTCTATGATTTGAACCTTTCCTGTGAGTCCAGTTTTAGATCCCGATGCTTCACTTCAGGTTTACTGTGTACCTTGCACCTTCTTATTGACGATGAAACACAGAGTTTGCATCCGATTTTAATACAAAGGCACAATGCCGACTTAATTACAAGAGGACTGACACTCTAACTTTCTATGATTAGATCCTCTCCTGTGAGTCCAGTTTTAGATTCAGATGCTTCACTTCAGGTATACTGTATCCCTTGGACCTTCTTCCTGACAATGAAACACAGAAATTGCATCCGAATCTAATAGAAAAGGCACAATGCCGACTTAAGTATAAGAGGACTGACACTCTCACTTTCTATGATTTTAACCTCTCCTGTGAATCCAGTTTTAGATTCCGATGCTTCACTTCAGGTTTACTGTATCCCTTGGTCCTTCTTATTGACAATGAAACACAGAAATTGCATCCGAATTGAATAGAAAAGGCACAATGCCGACTTAAGTAAAAGAGGACTGACACTCTCACATTCTATGATTTGAACCTCTCCTGTGAATCCAGTTTTAGATTCCGATGCTTCACTTCAGGTTTACTGTATATCTTGGACCTTCTTATAGACGATGAAACACAGAAATTGCATCCGTATTTAATACAAAAGGCACAATTCCGACATAAGTACAAGAGGACTGACAGTCTCACTTTCTACGATTTGAACCTCTCCTTTGAGTCCAGTTTTAGATTCCGATGCTTCACTTCCGGTTTACAGTATACCTTGCACCTTCTAATTGACGATGAAACACAGAAATTGCATCCGAATTTAATACAAAAGGCACAATGCCGACTTAAGTACAAGAGGAGTGACACTCTAACTTTCTGTGATTTGAACCTCTCCTGTGAGTCCAGTTTTAGATTCCGATGCTTCACTTCGGGTTTACTGTGTACCTTGCACCTTCTTATTGACGATGAGACACCGAAATTGCGTCCGAATTTAATACAAAAGGCAAAATGCCGACTTGAGTACAAGAAGACTGACACTCTCACTTTCTATGATTTGAACCTCTCCTGTGAGTCCAGTTTTAGATTCCGATGCTTCAATTCAGGTTTTACTTTATCCCTTGGACCTTCTTATTGACGATGAAACACAGAAATTGCATCCGAATTTAATACAAAAGGCACAATGCCGACTTAAGTACAAGAGGACTGTCACTCTCACTTTCTACGATTTGAACCTCTCCAGTGAGTCCATTTGTTAGATTCCGATGCTTCACTTCAGGTTTACTGTATACCTTACACCTTCTTATTGGCGATGAAACACAGAAATTGCATCCGAATGTAATACAAAAGGCAGATTGCCGACTTAAGTACATGAGGACTGACACTCTCACTTTCTATGATTTGAACCTCTCCTGTGAGTCCAGTTTTAGATCCCGATGTTTCACTTCAGGTTTACTGTATACCTTGCACCTTCTTATTGACGATTAAACACAGAGTTTGCACCCGAATTTAAAACAAAGGCACAATGCCGACTTATGTACAAGAGGACTGACACTCTAACTTTCTATGATTTGATCCTCTCCAGTGAGTCCAGTTTAAGATTCAGATGCTTCACTTTAGGTATACTGTATCCCCTGGACCTTCTTATTGACGATGAAACACAGAAATTGCATCCAAATTTAATACAAATGCACAATGCCGACTTAAGTAAAAGTGGACTGACACTCTGAATTTCTATGATTTGAACCTCTCCTGTGAGTCCAGTTTTAGATTCCGATGTTTCACTTCAGGTTTACTGTATACCTTGCACCTTCTTATTGTCGATGAAACACAGAAATTGCATCCGAATATAATACGAAAGGGACAATGCCGACTTAAGTACAAGAGGACTAACGCTCTCACTTTCTACGATTTGAACCTCTCCTGTGAGTCCAGTTTTAGATTCCGATGCTTCACTTCAAGATTACTGTATACCTTGCACCTTCTTATTGACGATGACGCACAGATATTGCATCCGAAATTAATACAAAATGCACAATGCTGACTTAAGTACAAGAGGACTGACACTCTCTATGATTTAAACCTCTCCTGTGAGTCCAGTTTTAGATTCCGATGCTTCACTTAAAGATTACTGTATACCTTGCACATTCTTATTGACGATGAAACACAGAAATTGCATCCGAATTTAATACAAAAGGCACAATGCCGACTTCAGTACAAGAGGAATGACACTCTCACTTTCTATGATTGGACCCTCTTCTGTGAGTCCAGTTTTAAATTCCGATGCTTCACTTCAGGTATACTGTATCCCTTGGACCTTCTTATTGACGATGAAACACAGAAATTGCATTCGAATGTAATACAAAAGGCACTATGCCGACTTAAGTACAAGAGGACTGACACTCTCACTTTCTATGATTTGAACCTCTCCTGTGAGTCCAGTTTTAGATTCCGATGCTTCACTTCAGGTTTACTGTATCCTTTGGACCTTTTTACTGACAATGAAACACAGAATTTGCATCCGAATTTAATACAAAAGGCACAATGCCGACTTAAGTAAAAGAGGACTGACACTCTCACTTTCTATGATTTGAACCTCTCCTGTGAGTCCAGTTTTAGATTCCGATGCTTCACTTCAGGTTTACTGTATCCCTTGGACCTACTTATTGACGATGAAACACAGAAATTGCATCCGAATTTAAAACAAAAAACACAATGCCGACATAAGTACAAGAGGACTGACAGTCGCACTTTCTACGATTTGAACCTCTCCTTTGAGTCCAGTTTTAGATTCCGATGCTTCACTTCAGGTTTACTGTATACCTTGCAGCTTCTTATTGACGTTGAAGCACAGAAATTGCATCGGAATTTAATACAAAAGGCACAATGCCGACTTAGTACAATAGGATTGACACTCTAACTTTCTATGATTTGATCCTCTCCTGTGAGTTCAGTTTTAGATTCAGATGCTTCACTTCAGGTATACTGTATCCCTTGGACCTTCTTATTGACGATGAAACACAGATATTGCATCCAAATTTAATACAAGAAGCACAATGCCGACATAAGTACAAGAGGACTGACAGTCGCACTTTCTACGATTTGATCCTCTCCTGTGAGTCCAGTTTTATATTCCGATGCTTCACTTCAGCTTTACTGTATACCTTACACCTTCTTATTGACGATGAAACACAGAAATTGCTTCCGAATGTAATACAAAAGGCACAATTCCGACTTAAGTACAAGAGGACTGACACACTCACTTTCTATGATTTGAACCTCCCCTGTGAGTCCAGTTTTGGATTCCGATGCTTCACTTCAGGTTTACTATATCCCTAGGACCTTCTTATTGACGATGAAACACAGGAATTGCATCCGAATTTAATACAAATGGCACAATACCGACTAAAATACAAGAGGACTGACACTCTAACTTTCTATGATTTGAACCTTTCCTGTGAGTCCAGTTTTAGATCCCGATGCTTCACTTCAGGTTTACTGTGTACCTTGCACCTTCTTATTGACGATGAAACTCAGAGTTTGCATCCGATTTTAATACAAAGGCACAATTCCGACTTAAGTACAAGAGGACTGACACTCTCACTTTCTAAGATTTGAACCTCTCCTGTGAGTCCAGTTTTAGATTCCGATGCTTCACTTCAGGTTTTACTTTATCCCTTGGACCTTCTTATTGACGATGAAACACAGAAATTGCATCCGAATTTAATACAAAAGGCACAATGCCGACTTAAGTACAAGAGGACTGTCACTCTCACTTTCTGCGATTTGAACCTCTCCAGTGAGTCCATTTCTTAGATTCCGATGCTTCACTTCAGGTTTACTGTATACCTTACACCTTCTTATTGACGATGAAACACAGAAATTGCATCCGAATGTAATACAAAAGGCAGATTGCCGACTTAAGTACATGAGGACTGACACTCTCACTTTCTATGATTTGAACCTCTCCTGTGAGTCCAGTTTTAGATTCCGATGCTTCACTTCAGGTTTACTGTATCCCTAGGGCCTTCTTATTGGCGGTGAAACACAGGAATTGCATCCGAATTTAATACAAATGGCACAATACCGACTTATGTAGAAGAGGACTGACACTCTAACTTTCTATGATTTGAACCTCTCCTGTGAGTCCAGTTCTAGACCCCGATGCTTCACTTCAGGTTTACTGTATACCTTGCACTTTCGTATTGACGATGAAACACAGAGTTTGCATCCGAATTTAATACAAAGGCACAATGATGACTTAAGAACAAGAGGAATGACACTCTAACTTTCTATGATTTGATCCTCTCCTGTGAGTTCAGTTTTAGATTCAGATGCTTCACTTCAGGTATACTGTATCCCTTGGACCTTCTTATTGACGATGAAACACAGATATTGCATCCAAATTTAATACAAAAGGCACAATGCCGACTTAAGTACAAGAGGAGTGACACTATAACTTTCTATGATTTGAACCTCTCCTGTGAGTCCAGTTATAGATTCCGATGCTTCACTTCAGGTTTACTGTGTACCCTGCTACTTCTTATTGACGATGAAACACCGACATTGCATCCGAATTTAATACAAAAGGCAAAATGCCGACTTAAGTACAAGAAAGCTGACACTCTCACTTTCTAGGATGAACCTCTCCTGTGAGTCCAGTTATAGATTCCGATGCTTCAATTCAGGTTTACTGTATCCTTTGGACCTTCTTATTGACGATGAAACACAGAAATTGCATCCGAATTTAATACAAAACGCACAATTTCGACTTAAATTACATGAGGACTGACACTCTCACTTTCTATGATTTGAACCTCTCCCTTGATTCCAGTTTTAGATTCCGATGGTTCACTTCAGGTTTACTGTGTCCCTAGGACCTTCTTATTGACGATGACTCACAGGTTTTGCATCGGAATTTAATACAAATTGCACAATACCGACTTAAGTACAAGAGGACTGACACTCTAACTTTCTATGATTTGAACCTCTCCTGTGAGTCCAGTTTTAGATCCCGATGTTTCACTTCAGGTTTACTGTATACCTTGCACCTTCTTATTGACGATTAAACACAGAGTTTGCATCCGAATTTAAAACAAAGGCACAATGCCGACTTAAGTAAAAGAGGACTGACACTCTCACTTTCTATGATTTGAACCTCTCCTGTGAGTCCAGTTTTAGATTCCGATGCTTCACTTCAGGTTTACTGTATCCCTTGGATCTACTTATTGACGATGAAACACAGAAATTGCATCCGAATTTAAAACAAAAAACACAATGCCGACATAAGTACAAGAGGACTGACAGTCGCACTTTCTACGATTTGAACCTCTCCTTTTAGTCCAGTTTTAGATTCCGATGCTTCACTTCAGGTTTACTGTATACCTTGCAGCTTCTTATTGACGTTGAAGCACAGAAATTGCATCGGAATTTAATACAAAAGGCACAATGCCGACTTAGTACAATAGGATTGACACTCTAACATTCTATGATTTGATCCTCTCCTGTGAGTTCAGTTTTACATTCAGATGCTTCACTTCAGGTATACTGTATCCCTTGGACCTTCTTATTGACGATGAAACACAGATATTGCATCCAAATTTAATACAAAAGGCACAATGCCGACATAAGTACAAGAGGACTGACAGTCGCACTTTCTACGATTTGAACCTCTCCTGTGAGTCCAGTTTTTATATTCCGATGCTTCACTTCAGCTTTACTGTATACCTTACACCTTCTTATTGACGATGAAACACAGAAATTGCTTCCGAATGTAATACAAAAGGCACAATTCCGACTTAAGTACAAGAGGACTGACACACTCACTTTCTATGATTTGAACCTCTCCTGTGAGTCCAGTTTTGGATTCCGATGCTTCACTTCAGGTTTACTGTATCCCTAGGACCTTCTTATTGACGATGAAACACAGGAATTGCATCCGAATTTAATACAAATGGCACAATACCGACTTAAATACAAGAGGACTGACCCTCTAACTTACTATGATTTGAACCTTTCCTGTGAGTCCAGTTTTAGATCCCGATGCTTCACTTCAGGTTTACTGTGTACCTTGCACCTTCTTATTGACGATGAAACACAGAGTTTGCATCCGATTTTAATACAAAGGCACAATGCCGACTTAATTACAAGAGGACTGACACTCTAACTTTCTATGATTAGATCCTCTCCTGTGAGTCCAGTTTTAGATTCAGATGCTTCACTTCAGGTATACTGTATCCCTTGGACCTTCTTATTGACGATGAAACACAGAAATTGCATCCGAATTTAATACAAAAGGCACAATGCCGACTTAAGTACAAGAGGACTGACACTCTCACTTTCTATGATTTGAACCGCTCCTGTGAGTCCAGTTTTAGATTCCGATGCTTCACTTCAGGTTTACTGTATCCCTTGGACCTTCTTCCTGACAATGAAACACAGAAATTGCATCCGAATCTAATAGAAAAGGCACAATGCCGACTTAAGTATAAGAGGACTGACACTCTCACATTCTATGATTTTAACCTCTCCTGTGAATCCAGTTTTAGATTCCGATGCTTCACTTCAGGTTTACTGTATCCCTTGGTCCTTCTTATTGACAATGAAACACAGAAATTGCATCCGAATTGAATAGAAAAGGCACAATGCCGACTTAAGTAAAAGAGGACTGACACTCTCACATTCTATGATTTGAACCTCTCCTGTGAATTCAGTTTTAGATTCCGATGCTTCACTTCAGGTTTACTGTATATCTTGGACCTTCTTATAGACGATGAAACACAGAAATTGCATCCGTATTTAATACAAAAGGCACAATTCCGACATAAGTACAAGAGGACTGACAGTCTCACTTTCTACGATTTGAACCTCTCCTTTGAGTCCAGTTTTGATTCCGATGCTTCACTTCCGGTTTACAGTATACCTTGCACCTTCTAATTGACGATGAAACACAGAAATTGCATCCGAATTTAATACAAAAGGCACAATAACGACTTAAGTACAAGAGGACTGACACTCTCACTTTCTACGATTTGAACCTCTCCTGTGAGTCCAGTTATAGATTCCGATGCTTCACTTCAGGTTTACAGTATACTTTGGACCTTCTTATTGACGATGAAACACAGAAATTGCATCCAAATTAAAGACAAAAGGCACAATGCCGACTTAAGTACAAGAGGAGTGACACTCCCACTTTCTACGATTTGAACCTCTCCTGTGAGTCCAGTTTTAGATTCCGATACTCCACTTCAGGTTTACTGTATCCCTTGGACCTTCTTATTGACGATGAAACACAGAAATTACATCCGAATTTAATACAAAAGGCACAATGCCGACTTAAGTACAAGAGGAGTGACACTCTAACTTTCTATGATTTGAACCTCTCCTGTGAGTCCAGTTTTAGATTCCGATGCTTCACTTCGGGCTTACAGTGTACCTTGCACCTTCTTATTGACGATGAAACACCGAAATTGCGTCCGAATTTAATACAAAAGGCAAAATGCCGACTTAAGTACAAGAAGCCTGACACTCTCACTTTCTATGATTTGAACCTCTCCTGTGAGTCCAGTTATAGATTCCGATGCTTCACTTCAGGTTTACAGTATACTTTGGACCTTCGTATTGACGATGAAACACAGAAATTGCATCCGAATGTAATACAAAAGGCAGATTGCCGACTTAAGTACATGAGGACTGACACTCTCACTTTCTATGATTTGAACCTCTCCTGTGAGTCCAGTTTTAGATTCCGATGCTTCACTTCAGGTTTACTGTATCCCTAGGACCTTCTTATTGGCGGTGAAACACAGGAATTGCATCCGAATTTAATACAAATGGCACAATACCGACTTATGTAGAAGAGGACTGACACTCTAACTTTCTATGATTTGAACCTCTCCTGTGAGTCCAGTTTGAGACCCCGATGCTTCACTTCAGGTTTACTGTATACCTTGCACTTTCGTATTGACGATGAAACACAGAGTTTGCATCCGAATTTAATACAAAGGCACAATGCCGACTTAGGAACAAGAGGAATGACACTCTAACTTTCTATGATTTGATCCTCTCCTGTGAGTTCAGTTTTAGATTCAGATGCTTCACTTCAGGTATACTGTATCCCTTGGACCTTCTTATTGACGATGAAACCCAGATATTGCATCCAAATTTAAGACAAAAGGCACAATGCCGACTTAAGTAGAAGAGGAGTGACACTATAACTTTCTATGATTTGAACCTCTCCTGTGAGTCCAGTTTTAGATTCCGATGCTTCACTTCAGGTTTACTGTGTACCTTGCATCTTCTTATTGACGATGAAACACCGACATTGCATCCGAATTTAATACAAAAGGCAAAATGCCGACTTAAGTACAAGAAGACTGACACTCTCACTTTCTAGGATGAACCTCTCCTGTGAGTCCAGTTATAGATTCCGGTGCTTCAATTCAGGTTTACTGTATCCTTTGGACCTTCTTATTGACGATGAAACACAGAAATTGCATCCGAATTTAATACAAAAGGCACAATTCCGACTTAAATTACATGAGGACTGACACTCTCACTTTCTATGATTTGAACCTCTCCCTTGATTCCAGTTTTAGATTCCGATGCTTCACTTCAGGTTTACTGTATCCCTAGGACCTTCTTATTGACGATTAAACACAGGAATTGCATCGGAATTTAATACAAATTGCACAATACCGACTTAAGTACAAGTGGACTGACACTCTAACTTTCTATGATTTGAACCTCTCCTGTGAGTCCAGTTTTAGATCCCGATGTTTCACTTCAGGTTTACTGTATACCTTGCACCTTCTTATTGACGACTAAACACAGAGTTTTTGCATCCGAATTTAAAACAAAGGCACAATGCCGACTTATGTACAAGAGGACTGACACTCTAACTTTCTATGATTTGATCCTCTCCAGTGAGTCCAGTTTAAGATTCAGATGCTTCACTTTAGGTATACTGTATCCCCTGGACCTTCTTATTGACGATGAAACACAGAAATTGCATCCAAATTTAATACAAATGCACAATGCTGACTTAAGTAAAAGTGGACTGACACTCTGAATTTCTATGATTTGAACCTCTCCTGTGAGTCCAGTTTTAGATTCCGATGTTTCTCTTCAGGTTTACTGTATACCTTGCACCTTCTTATTGTCGATGAAACACAGAAATTGCATCCGAATTTAATACGAAAGGCACAATGCCGACTTAAGTACAAGAGGACTGACGCTCTCACTTTCTACGATTTGAACCTCTCCTGTGAGTCCAGTTTTAGATTCCGATGCTTCACTTCAAGATTACTGTATACCTTGCACCTTATTATTGACGATGACGCACAGATATTGCATCCGAAATAATACAAAATGCACAATGCTGACTTAAGTACAAGAGGACTGACACTCTCACATTCTATGATTTAAACCTCTCCTGTGAGTCCAGTTTTAGATTCCGATGCTTCACTTCAAGATTACTGTATACCTTGCACATTCTTATTGACGATGAAACACAGAAATTGCATCCGAATTTAATACAAAAGGCACAATGCCGACTTCTGTACAAGAGGAATGACACTCTCACCTTCTATGATTGGACCCTCTTCTGTGCGTTTAGTTTTAAATTCCGATGCTTCACTTCAGGTATACTGTATCCCTTGGACCTTCTTATTGACGATGAAACACAGAAATTGCATTCGAATGTAATACAAAAGGCACTATGCCGACTTAAGTAAAAGAGGACTGACACTCTCACTTTCTATGATTTGAACCTCTCCTGTGAGTCCGGTTTTAGATTCCGATGCTTCACTTCAGGTTTACTGTATCCTTTGGACCTTTTTACTGACAATGAAACACAGAATTTGCATCCGAATTTAATACAAAAGGCACTATGCCGACTTAAGTAAAAGAGGACTGACACTCTCACTTTCTATGATTTGAACCTCTCCTGTGAGTCCAGTTTTAGATTCCGATGCTTCACTTCAGGTTTACTGTATCCCTTGGACCTACTTATTGACGATGAAACACAGAAATTGCATCCGAATTTAAAACAAAAAACACAATGCCGACAAAAGTACAAGAGGACTGACAGTCGCACTATCTACGATTTGAACCTCTCCTCTGAGTCCAGTTTTAGATTCCGATGCTTCACTTCAGGTTTACTGTATACCTTGCAGCTTCTTATTGACGTTGAAGCACAAAAATTGCATCGGAATGTAATACAAAAGGCACAATGCCGACTTAGTACAATAGGATTGACACTCTCACTTTCTATGATTTGAACCTCTCCTGTGAGTCCAGTTTTAGATTCCGATGCTTCACTTCAGGTTTACTGTGTACCTTGCACCATCTAATTGACGATGAAACTCAGAAATTGCATCCGAATTTAATACAAAAGGCACAATGCCGACGTAAGTACAAGAGGACTGACACTCTCACTTTCTTCGATTTGAACCTCTCCAGTAAGTCCAGTTTTAGATCCCGATGCTTCACTTCAGGTTTACTGTATACCTTGCACCTTCTTATTAACGATGAAACACAGAGTTTGCATCCGAATTTAATACAAAGGCACAATGCCGACTTAAGTACAAGAGGACTGACACTCTAATTTTCTTTGATTTGATCCTCCCCAGTGAGCCCAGGTTTAGATTCCGATGCTTCACTTCAGTTTTACTGTATACCTCGCACCTTCCTATTGACGATGAAACACTGAAATTGCATCCGAATTTAATACAAAAGGCAAAATGCCGACTTTAGTACAAGAGGACTGACACTCTCACTTTCTACGATTTGAACCTCTCCTGTGAGTCCAGTTTTATATTCCGATGCTTCACTTCAGCTTTACTGTATACCTTACACCTTCTTATTGACGATGAAACACAGAAATTGCTTCCGAATGTAATACAAAAGGCACAATTCCGACTTAAGTACAAGAGTACTGACCCTCTCACTTTCTATGATTTGAACCTCTCCTGTGAGTCCAGTTTTGGATTCCGATGCTTCACTTCAGGTTTACTGTATCCCTAGGACCTTCTTATTGACGATGAAACACAGGAATTGCATCCGAATTTAATACAAATGGCACAATACCGACTTAAATACAAGAGGACTGACACTCTAACTTTCTATGATTTGAACCTTTCCTGTGAGTCCAGTTTTAGATCCCGATGCTTCACTTAATGTTTACTGTGTACCTTGCACCATCTTATTGACGATGAAACACAGAGTTTGCATCCGATTTTAATACAAAGGCACAATGCCGACTTAATTACAAGAGGACTGACACTCTAACTTTCTATGATTAGATCCTCTCCTGTGAGTCCAGTTTTAGATTCAGATGCTTCACTTCAGGTATACTGTCTCCCTTGGACCTTCTTATTGACGATGAAACACAGAAATTGCATCCAAATTTAATACAAAAGGCACAATGCCGACTTAAGTAAAAGTGGACTGACACTCTCAATTTCTATGATTTGGACCTCTCCTGTGAGTCCAGTTTTAGATTCCGATGTTTCACTTCAGGTTTACTGTATACCTTGCACCTTCTTATTGTCGATGAAACACAGAAATTGCATCCGAATTTAATACAAAAGGCACAATGCCGACTTAAGTACAAGAGGACTGACGCTCTCACTTTCTACGATTTGAACCTCTCCTGTGGGTCCAGTTTTAGATTCCGATGCTTCACTTCAAGATTACTGTATACCTTGCACCGTCTTATTGACGATGAAGCACAGATATTGCATCCGAAATTAATACAAAATGCACAATGCCGACTTAAGTACAAGAGGACTGATACTCTCACTTTCTATGTATTTAACCTCTACTGTGAGTCCAGTTTTAGATTCCGATGCTTCACTTCAAGATTAATGTATACCTTGCACATTCGTATTGACGATGAAACACAGAAATTGCATCCGAATTTAATACAAAAGGCACAATGCCGGCTTCAGTACAAGAGGAATGACACTCTCAATTTCTATGATTTGACCCTCTTCTGTGAGTCCAGTTTTAAATTCCGATTCTTCACTTCAGGTATACTGTATCCTTTGGACCTTCTTATTGACGATGAAACACAGAACTTGCATTCGAAATTAATACAAAAGGCACAATGCCGACTTAAGTACAAGAGGACTGACACTCTCACATTCTATGATCTGAACCTCTCCTGTGAGTCCAGTTTTAGATTCCGATGCTTCACTTCAGGTTTACTGTATTCCTTGGACCTTTTTACTGACAATGAAACACAGAAATTGTATCCGAATTTAATAGAAAAGGCACAATGCCGACTTAAGTAAAAGAGGACTGACACTCTCACTTTCTAAGATTTGAACCCTTCCTGTGAGTCCAGTTTTAGATTCCGATGCGTCACTTCAGGTTTACTGTATCCCTTGGACCTACTTATTGACGATGAAACACGGAAATTACATCCCAATTTAAAACAAAAGGCACAATGCCGACATAAGTACAAGAGGACTGACAGTCTCACTTTTTACGATTTGAACCTCTCCTTTGAGTCCAGTTTTAGATTCCGATGATTCACTTCAGGTTTACTGTATACCTTGCACCTTCTTATTGACGATGAAGCACAGAAATTGCATCGGGATTTAATACAAAAGGCACAATGCCGACTAAGTACAAGAGGACTGACACTCTCACTTTCTATGATTTGAACCTCTCCTATGAGTCCAGTTTTAGATTCCGATGCTTCACTTCAGGTTTACTGTATCCCTTGGACCTTCTTATTGACGATGAAACACAGAAATTACATCCGAATTTAATATGAGAGGCACAATGCCGACTTAAGTTCAAGAGGACTGACACTCTAACTTTCTATGATTTGACCCTCTCCTGTGAGTCCAGTTTTGATTCTTATGCTTCACTTCAGGTTTACTGTATCCCTTGGACCTTTTTATTGACGATGAAACACAGATATTGCACCCGAATTTAATACAAAAGGCACAATGCAGACTTAAGTACAAGAGGACTAAAACTCTATGATTTGAACCTCTCCTGTGAGTCCAGTTTCAGATACCGATGCTTCACTTCAGGTTTACTGTTTCACTTGGACCTTCTTATTGACGGCGAAACACAGAAATTGCATCCGAAATTAATACAAATGGCACAATGCCGACTTAAGTACAAGAGGACTGACACTCTAACTTTCTATGATTTGAACCTCTCCAATGAGTCCAGTTTTAGATTCCGATGCTTCACTTCAGGTTTACTGTATACCTTGGACCTTCTTTTAGCCGATGAAGCACAGAAATTGCATCGGAATTAAAATCAAAAGGCACAATGCCGACTTAACTACAAGAGGACTGACACTCTAACTTTCTATGAATTGAACCTCTCCTGTAAGTCCAGTTTTAGATTCCGATGCTTCACTTCAGGTTTACTGAATACCTTGGTCCTTCTTATTGACGATGAAACACAGAAATTGCAACGAATTAAATTCAAACGGCACAATGCCGACTTCTGTACAAGAGGAAAGGCACTCTAACTTTCTATGACTTGAAACTCTCCTGTGAGTCCAGTTTCAGATTCCGATGTTTCGCTTCAGGTTTACTGTATCCCTTGGATCTTCTTATTGACGATGAAACACAGAAACTGCATCGGAATTAAATACAAAAGGCACAATGCCGACTTAGGTACAAGAGGATTGACACTCTAACTTTCTATGATTTGAACCTCTCCTTTGAGTCCAGTTTTAGATTCCGATGCTTCACTTCATGTTTACTGTATCCCTTGGACCTTCTTATTGACGATGAAACACAGTAATTGCATCCGAACTTTATTCAAAATCACAACGCCGACTTAAGTACAAGACGACTGACACTCTAACTTTCTATGATCTGAACCTCTCCTGTGAGTCCAGTTTTAGATTCCGATGCTCCACTTCAGGTTTACTGTATTACTTGGAACTTCTTATTGACGATGAAGCACAGAAATTGCATCGAATTAAATTCAAAAGGCACAATGCCGACTTAAGTACAAGAGGACTGACACTCTAACTTTCTATCATTTGAAAATCTCCTGTGTGTCCAGTTTTAGATTCCGATGCTCCACTTCAGGTTTACTGTATCCTTTGGACATTCTTATTGACGATGAAACACACAAATTGCATCCGAATTTAATACAAACGGCACAATGCCGACATAAGTACCAGAGGACTGACACTCTAACTTTCTATGATTTAAACCTCTCATGTGAGTCGAGTTTTAGATTCCGATGCTTCACTTCAGGTTTACTGTATCCCCTGGACCTTCTTAGTAACGATGAAACAAAGTAATTGCATCCGAATTTAATACAATAGGCACAATGCCGACTAAAGTACAAGAGGACTGAAACTCTAACTTTCTATGATTGGAACATCTCCTGTGAGTCCAGTTTTAAATTCCGATGCTTCACTTCAGGTTTACTGTATCCCTTGGACCTTCTTATTGGCGATGAAACACAGAAATTGCATCCGAATTTAATGCAAAAGGCACAATGCCGACTTAAGTACAAGAATACTGACACTCTAACTTTCTATGATTTGAACATATCCTGTGAGTCCAGATTTAGATACCGATGCTTCACTTCAAATTTACTGTATACCTTGGACCTTCTTATTGACGATGAAACACAGAAATTGATCAAATAAAATTCAAAAGGCACAATGCCGAGTTAAGTACAAGAGGACTGGCACTCTAACTTTCTATGATTTGAACCTCTCCTATGAGTCCAGTTTTAGATTCCGATGCTTCACTTCAGGTTTACTGTATCCCTTGGACCTTCTTATTCACGATGAAACACAGAAACTGCACCCGAATTTAATACAAAAGGCACAATGCCGACTTAAGTACAAGCGGACTGACACTCTAACTTTCTATGATATGAACCTCTCCTGTGAGTCCAGTTTTGGATTCCGATACTTCACTTCAGGATTACTGTACCCCTTGGACTTTCTTATTGACGATGAAGCACAGAAATTGCATCGGAATTAAATTCAAAAGGCACAATGCCGTCTTAAGTACAAGAGAAATGTCACTCTAACTTTCTATAATTTGAACCTCTCCTGTGAGTCCAGTTTTAGATTCCGATGCTTCGGTTCAGGTTTATTGTATCCCTTGGACCTGCTTATTGACGATGAAACACAGAAACTGCATCCGAATTTAATACAAAAGGCACAATGCCAAATAAGTACAAGTGGACTGACACTCTAACTTTCTATGATTTGAACCTCTCCTGTGAGTCCTGTTTTAGATTGCGATGCTTCACTTCAGGTTTACTGTATCCCTTGGACTCTCTTATTGACGATGAAGCACAGAAATTGCATTGAATTAAAATCAAAGGGCACTATGCTGGCTTAACTACAAGAGGACTGACACTCTAACTTTCTATGATTGGAACCTCTCCTGTAAGTCCAGTTTTAGATTCCGATGCTTCACTTCCGGTTTACTGAATACCTTGTACCTTCTTATTGACGATGAAACACAGAAATTGCAACGAATTAAATTCAAAAGGCACAATGCCGACTTATTTACAAGAGGAAAGACACTCTAACTTTCTATGATTTGAACCTCTCCTGTGAGTCCAGTTTTAGATTCCGATGCTTCACTTCAGGTTTACTGTATCCCTTGGACCTTCTTATTGACGATGTAACACAGAAATTGCATCCGAATTTTGTACAAAAGGCACAATGCCGGCTTAAGTACAAGTGGACTGACACTCAAACTTTCTATGATTTGAACCTCTCCTGTGAGTCCAGTTTTAGATTCCGATGCTTCACTTCAGGTTTACTGTATCCCTTCGACCTTCTTATTGACGATGAAACAAAGAAATTGCATCGTAATTAAATTCAAAAGGCACAATGCCGACTTAAGTACAAGAGGACTGACACTCTAACTTTCTATGATTTGAAACTCTCCTGTGAGTCCAGTTTTAGGTTCCGATGCTTCGCTCCAGGTTTGTTGTATCCCTTGGACCTTCTTATTGACGATGAAACACAGAAACTGCACCCGAATTTAATACAAAAGGAACAATGCCGACATAAATACAAGCGGACTGACACTCTAACTTTCTATGATATGAACCTATCCTGTGAGTCCTGTTTCAGATTCCGATGCTTCACTTCAGGCTTACTGTATCCCTTGGACTTTCTTATTGACGATGAAGCACAGAAATTGCATCGAATTAAAATCAAAAGGCACTATGAAGACTTAAGTACAAGAGGACTGACACTCTAACTTTTTATGATTTGAACCTCTCCTGTCGGTTCAGTTTTAGATTGTGATGCTTCACTTCAGGTTTACTGTATCCCTTGGACCTTCTTATTGACGATGAAACACAGAAATTGCATCCGAATTCAATACAAAAGGCACAATGCCGACTTAAGTACAAGAGGACTGACACTCTAACTTTCTATGATTTGAACCACTCCTGTGAGTCCAGTTTTAGATTCCGATGCTCCACTTCAGGTTTACTGTATCCTTTGGACATTCTTATTGACGATGAAACACAGAAATTGCATCTGAATTTAATACAAACGGCACAATGCCGACTTAAGTACCAGAGGACTGACACTCTAACTTTCTATGATTTGAACCTCTCATGTGAGTCCAGTTTTAAATTCCGATGCTTCACTTCAGGTTTACTGCATCCCATGGACCTTCTTATTGGCGATGAAACACAGAAATTGCATCCGAATTTAATGCAAAAGGCACAATGCCGACTTAAGTACAAGAGGTCTGACTCTCTAACTTCCTATGATTTGAACATCTCCTGTGAGTCCAGATTTAGATACCGATGCTTCACTTCAAGTTTACTGTATACCTTGGACCTTCGTATTGACGATGAAACACAGAAATTGATCGAATTAAATTCAAAAGGCACAATGCCGACTTAAGTACAAGAGGACAGACACTCTAACTTTCTATGATTTAAACCTCTCCTGTGAGTCCACTTTTAGATTCCGATGCTTCACTTCAGGTTTGCTGTATCCCTTGGACCTTCTTCTTGACGATGAAACACAGAAACTGCATCCGAATTTAATACGAAAGGCACAAAGCCGAATTAAGTACAAGCGGACTGTCACTCTAACTTTCTATGATATAAATCTCTCCTGTGAGTCCAGTTTTGGATTCCGATACTTCGCTTCAGGATTACTGTATCCCTTGGACTTACTTATTGACGATGAAGCACAGAAATTGCATCGGAATTAAATTCAAAAGGCACAATGCCGACTTAAGTACAAGAGGAATGTCACTCTAACTTTCTATGATTTGAACCTCTCCTGTGAGTCCAGTTTTAGATTCCGATGCTTCGCTTCAGGTTTATTGTATCCCTTGGACCTTCTTATTGACGATAAAACACTGAAACTGCGTCCGAATTTAATACATAAGGCACAATGCCGACATAAGTACAAGCGGACTAACACTCTAACTTTCTATGATTTTAACCTCTCCTGTGAGTCCTGTTTTAGATTACGATGCTTCACTTCAGGTTTACTATATCCCTTGGACTTTCTTATTGACGATGATGCACAGAAATTGCATCGAATTAAAATGAAAAGGCACTATTCCGACTTAAGTACAAGAGGACTGACACGCAAATTTTTTATGATTTGAACTTCTCCTGTCAGTCCAGTTTTGGATTCCGATGCTTCACTTCAGGTTTACTGTATCCCTTGGACCTTCTTATTGACGATGAAACACAGAAATTGATCGAATTAAATTCAAAAGGCACAATGCTGAGTAAAGTACAAGAGGGCTGACACTCTAACTTTCTATGATTTGAACCTCTCCTGTGAGTCCAGTTTTAGATTCCGATGCTTCACTTCAGGTTTATTGTATCCCTTGGACCTTCTTATTGACTGCGAAACACAGAAATTGCATTGGAATTACATTGAAAAGGCACAATGCCGACTTAAGTACAAGAGGACTGACACTCTAAATTTCGATGATCTGAACCTCTCGTGTGAGTCCAGTTTTAGATTCCGATGCTTCACTTCAGGTTTACTGTATCCCTTGGACCTTGTTATTGACGATGAAACACAGATATTGCATCCGAATGTATTACAAAAGGCACAATGCTGACTTAAGTACACGAGGACTGACACTCTAACTTTCTATGATAATAACCTCTCCTGTGAGTGCAGTATTAGATTCCGATGCTTCACTTCAGGTTTACTGTATCCCTTGGATCTTCTTATCGACAATGAAACACAGAAATTGCATCGAATTTAATTCAAAAGGCACAATGCCTACTTAACTACAAGAGGACTGACACTCTAACTTTCTAGGATTTGAACCTCTCCTGTGAGTCCAGTTTTGGATTCCGATGCTTCACTTCAAATTTTCTCTATACCTTGACCTTCTTATTGGCGGCGAAACACAGAAATTGCATTGGAATTACATTGAAAAGGCACAATGCCGACTTAAGTACAAGAGGACTCACACTCTAACTTTCTATGATCTGAACCTCTCCTGTGAGTCCAGTTTAAGATTCCGATGCTTCACTTCAGGTTTACTGTATCCCTTGGACCTTGTTATTGATGATGAAACACAGATATTGCATCCGAATCTAATACAAAATGCACAATGCTGACTTAAGTACACGAGGACTGACACTCTAACTTTCTATGATTAGAACCTCTCCTGTGAGTGCAGTATTAGATTCCGATGCTTCACTTCAGGTTTACTGTCTCCCTTGGACCTTCTTATAGACGATGAAACACAGAAATTGCATCCGAATTTAATACAAAAGGCACAATGCCGACTTAAGTACAAGAGGACAGACACTCAAATTTTCTACGATTTGAACCTCTCCTATGAGTCGAGTTTTAGATTCCGATGCTTAACTTCCGGCTTACTGTATACGCTGGACCTTCTTATTGACAATGAAACACAGAAATTGCATAGGAATTATATTCAAAAGCACAATGCCGACTTAAGTACAAGAGGACTGACACTCTAAATTTCTATGATCTGAACCTCTCCTGTGAGTCCAGTTTTAGATTCCGATGCTTCACTTCAGGTTTACTGTATCCCTTGGACCTTGTTATTGACGATGAAACACAGATATTGCATCCGAATGTAATACAAAAGGCACAAAGCTGACTTAAGTACACGAGGACTGACACTCTAACTTTCTATGATTAGAACCTCTCCTGTGAGTGCAGTATTAGATTCCGATGCTTCACTTCAGGTTTACTGTATGCCTTGGACCTTCTTATAGACGATGAAACACAGAAATTGCATCGAATTTAATTCAAAAGGCACAATGCCGACTTAAGTACAAGAGGACTGACACTCTAACTTTCTATGATTTGAACCTCTCCTGTGAGTCCAGTTTTGGATTCCGTGCTTCACTTCAAATTTACTCTATACCTTGACCTTCTTATTGACGGCGAAACACAGAAATTGCATTGGAATTACATTGAAAAGGCACAATGTCGACTTAAGTCCAAGAGGACTGACATTCTAACTTTCTATGATCTGATCCTCTCCTGTGAGTCCAGTTTTAGATTCCGATGTTTCACTTCAGGTTTACTGTATCCCTTGGACCTTGTTATTGACGATGAAACCCAGATATTGCATCCGAATGTAATACAAAAGGCACAATGCTGACTTAAGTACACGAGGACTGACACTCTAACTTTCTATGATTAGAACCTCTCCTGTGAGTGCAGTATTAGATTCCGATGCTTCACTTCAGGTTTACTGTATCCCTTGGACCTTCTTATAGACGATGAAACACAGAAATTGCATCTGAATTTAATACAAAAGGCACAATGCCGACTTGAGTACAAGAGGACAGACACTCAAATTTTCTACGATTTGAACGTCTCCTGTGAGTCCAGTTTTACATTCCGATGCTTCACTTCAGGTTTACTGTATACCTTGGACCTCCTTATTGACGATGAAACACAGAAATTGCATCGAATTTAATTCAAAAGGCACAATGCCGACTTAAGTACAAGAGGACTGATACTCTAACTTTCTATGATTTGAACATCTCCTGCGAGTCCAGATTTAGATACCGATTCTTCACTTCAAGTTTACCTTATACCTTGGACCTTCTTATTGACGATGAAACACAGAAATTGATCGAATTAAATTCAAAAAGCACAATGCCGACTTAAGTACAAGAGGACTGACACTCTAACTTTCTATGATTTGAACCTCTCCTGTGAGTGCAGTTTTAGATTCAGATGCTTCACTTCAGGTTTACTGTATCCCTTGGACCTTCTTATTGACGATGAAACACAGAAACTGCATCCGAATTTAATACAAAAGGCACAATGCCGACATAAGTACAAGCGGACTGACACTCTAACTTTCTATGATATGAACCTCTCCTGTGAGTCCTGTTTTGGATTCCGATGCTTCACTTCAGGTTTACTGTATCCCTTGGACTTCCTTATTGACGATGAAGCACAGAAATTGCATCCGAATTTAATGCAAAAGGCATAATGCCGACTTAAGTACAAGAGGACTGACACTCTAACTTTCTATGATTTGAACCTCTCCTGTGAGTCCAGTTTTGGATTCCGATGCTCCACTTCAGGTTTACTGTATCCCTTGGACCTTCTGATTGACGATGAAACACAGAAATTGCATCCGAATTTAATGCAAAAGGCATGATGCCGACTTAAGTACAAGAGGACTGACACTCTAACTTCCTATGATTTGAACATCTCCTGTGAGTCCAGATTTAGATACCGATGCTTCACTTCAAGTTTACTGTATATCTTGGACCTTCCTATTGACGATGAAACACAGAAATTGATCGAATTAAAGTCAAAAGGCACAATGCCGACTTAAGTACAAGAGGACCGACACTCTAACTTTCTATGATTTGAACCTCTTCTGTGAGTCCAGTTTTAGATTCGGATGCTTCACTTCAGGTTTACTGTATCCCTTGGACCTTCTTATTGACGATGAAACACAGAAATTGCATCGGAATTAGATTCAAAAGGCACAATGCCGACTTAAGTACAAGAGGACTGACACTCTAACTTTCTATGATCTGAACCTCTCCTGTGAGTCCAGTTTTAGATTCCGATGCTTCACTTCAGGTTTGCTGTATCCCTTGGACCCTCTTATTGATGTTGAAACACAGAAATTGCATCGGAATTAAATTCAAAAGGCGCAATGCCGACTTAAGTACAAGAGGGCTGACACTCTAACTTTCTATGATTTGAACCTCTCTTGTGAGTCCAGTTTTAGACTCCGATTCTTCACTTCAGGTTTACTGTATCCCTTGGACTTTTTTATTGACGATGAAATACGGAAATTGCATCCGAATTTAATACAAAAGGCACAATGCTGACTTAAGTACAAGAGGACTGACACTCTAACTTTCTATGATAATAACCTCTCCTGTGAGTCCAGTTTTAGATTTCGATGCTTCACTTCAGGTTTACTGTATTCCTTGGACCCTCTTATTGACGTTGAAACACAGAAATTGCATCGGAATTAAATTCAAAAGGCGCAATGCCGACATAAGTACAAGAGGGCTGACACTCTAACTTTCTATGATTTGAACCTCTCCTGTGGGTCGAGTTTTAAATTCCGATGCTTCACTTCAGGTTTACTGTATCCCTTGGACCTTCGTATTGGCGATGAAACACAGAAATTGCATCCGAATTTGATGCAAAAGGCACAATGCCGACTTAAGGTCAAGAGGACTGACACTCTAACTTTCTATGATTTGAACATCTCCTGTGAGTCCTGATTTAGATACCGATGCTTCACTTCAAGTTTACTGTATACCTTGGACCTTCTTATTGTCGATGAAACACAGAAATTGATCGAATTAAATTCAAGAGGCACATTGCCGACTTAAGTACAAGAGGACTGACACACTAACTTTCTATGATTTGAACCTCTCCTGTGAGTCCAGTTTTAGATTTCGATGCTTTACTTCAGGTTTACTGTATCCCTTGGACCTTCTTATTGACGATGAAACACAGAAACTGCATCCGAATTTAATACAAATGGCACAATGCCGACTTAAGTACAATCGGACTGACACACTAACTTTCTATGATATGAACCTCTCCTGTGAGTCCAGTTTTAGACTCTGATGCTTCACTTCAGGTTTACTGTATACCTTGGACCCTCTTATTGATGTTGAAACACAGAAATTGCATCGGAATTAAATTCAAAAGGCGCAATGCCGACTTAAGTACAAGAGGGCTGACACTCTGACTTTCTATGATTTGAACCTCTTCTGTGAGTCCAGTTTTAGACTCCGATGCTTCACTTTAGGTTTACTGTATCCCTTGGACTTTTTTATTGACGATGAAATACGGAAATTACATCCGAATTTAATACAAAAGGCACAATGCTGACTTAAGTACAAGAGGACTGACACTCTAACTTTCTATGATTAGATCCTCTCCTGTGAATGCAGTTTTAGATTCCGATGCTTCACTTCAGTTTTACTGTATATCTAGGACCTTCTTATTGACGATGAAACACAGAAATTGCATCCGACCTTAATTCAAAATTACAATGCCGACTTAAGTATATGAGGACTGACACTCTAACTTTCTATGATCTGAACCTCTCCTGTGAGTCCAGTTTTAGATTCCGATGCTTCACTTCCGGTTTACTGTATCCCTTGGACCTTCTTATTGACGATGAAACACAGAAATTGCATCCGAAAGTAATACAAAGGGCACAATGCCAGCTTAAGTACAAGACCACTGACACTCTAACTTTCTATGATTTGAACCTCTCCTGTGAGTCCAGTTTTAGATTCCGATGCTTCACTTCAGGTTTACTGCATCCCTTGGACCCTGTTATTGACGTTGAAACACAGAAATTGCATCGTAATTAAATTCAAAAGGCGCAATGCTGACTTAAGTACAAGAGGGCTGACACTCTAACTGTCTATGATTTGAACCTCTCCTGTGAGTCCAGTGTTAGATTCCGATGCTTCACTTCAGGTTTACTGTATCCCTTGGACCTTCTTATTGACGATGAAACACAGAAATTGCATCGGAATTAGATTCAAATGCCACAATGCTGACTTAAGTACAAGAGGACTGACACTCTAACTTTCTATGATCTGAACCTCTCCTGTGAGTCCAGTTTTAGATTCCGATGCTTCACTTCAGGTTTGCTGTATCCCTTGGACCCTCTTATTGATGTTGAAACACAGAAAATGCATCGGAATTAAATTCAAAAGGCGCAATGCCGACTTAAGTACAAGAGGGCTGACACTCTAACTTTCTATGATTTGAACCTCTCCTGTGAGTCCAGTTTTAGACTCCGATTCTTCACTTCAGGTTTACTGCATCCCTTGGACTTTTTTATTGATGATGAAATACGGAAATTGCATCCGAATTTAATACAAAAGGCACAATGCTGACTTAAGTACAAGAGGACTGACACTCTAACTTTCTATGATTTGAACCTCTCCTGTGAGTCCAGTTTTAGATTTCGATGCTTCACTTCAGGTTTACTGTATCCCTTGGACCCTCTTATTGACGTTGAAACACAGAAATTGTATCGGAATTAAATTCAAAAGGCGCAATGCCGACATAAGTACAAGAGGGCTGACACTCTAACTTTCTATGATTTGAACATCTCCTGTGAGTCCAGATTTAGATACCGATGCTTCACTTCAAGTTTACTGTATACCTTGGACCTTCTTATTGTCGATGAAACACAGAAATTGATCGAATTAAATGCAAGAGGCACAATGCCGACTTAAGTACAAGAGGACTGACACTCTCTCTTTCTATGATTTGAACCTCTCCTATGAGTCCAGTTTTAGATTCCGATGCTTCACTTCAGGTTTACTGTATCCCTTGGACCTTCGTATTGGCGATGAAACACACAAATTGCATCCGAATTTAATGCAAAATGCACAATGCCGACTTAAGTACAAGAGGACTGACACTCTAACTTTCTATGATTTTAACATCTCCTGTGGGTCCAGATTTAGATACCGATGCTTCACTTCAAGTTTACTGTATACCTTGGACCATCTTATTATCGATGAAACACAGAAATTGATCGAATTAAATTCAAGAGGCACAATGCCGACTTAAGTATAAGAGGACTGACACTCTAACTTTCTATGATTTGAACCTCTCCTGTGAGTCCAGTTTTAGATTTCGATGCTTCACTTCAGGTTTACTGTATCCCTTGGACCTTCTTATTGACGATGAAACACAGAAACTGCATCCGAATTTAATACAAATGGCACAATGCCGACTTAAGTGCAAGCGGACTGACACTCTAACTTTCTATGATATGAACCTCTCCTGTGAGTCCAGTTTTAGACTCCGATGCTTCACTTCAGGTTTACTGTATACCTTGGACCCTCTTATTGTTGTTGAAACACAGAAATTGCATCGGAATTAAATTCAAAAGGCGCAATGCCGACTTAAGTACAAGAGGGCTGACACTCTAACTTTCTATTATTTGAACCTCTCCTGTGAGTCCAGTTTTAGATTCCGATGCTTCACTTCAGGTTTACTGTATCCCTTGGACCTTCTTATTGACGATGAAACACAGAAATTGCATCCGAAATTAATACAAAAGGCACAATGCCGACTTAAGTACAAGAGGACTGACACTCTAATTTTCTATGATTTGAACCTCTCCTGTCAGTCATGTTTTAGATTGCGATGCTTCACTTCAGGTTTATTGTATCCCTTGGACCTTCTTATTGACGATGATACACAGAAACTGCACCCGAATTTAATACAAAAGGCACAAAGCCGACTTAAGTACAAGCAGACTGACACTCTAACTTTCTATGATTTGATCATTTCCTGTGAGTCCAGTTTCAGATTCCGATGCTTCACCTCAGGTTTACTGTTTCCCTTGAACATTCTTATTGACGATGAAACACAGTAATTGCATCCGAACTTAATTTAAAATCGCAATGCCGACTTAAGTACAAGAGGAGTGACACTCAAACTTTCTATGATCTGAACCTATCCTGTGAGTCCAGTTTTGGATTCCGATGCTTCTCTTCAAGTTTACTGTATTACTTGGACCTTCTCATTGACGATGAAACACAGAAATTGCATCCGAATTTAATACAAATGGCACAATGCCGACTTAAGTACAAGTGGACTGACACTATAACTTTCTATGATTTGGACCTCCCCTGTGAGTCCTGTTTCAGGTTCCGATGCTTCACTTCAGGTTTACTGTATCCCTTGGACCTTCTTATTGACGATGAAACACAGAAATTGCATCCGAAATTAATACAAAAGGCACAATGCCGACTTAAGTACAAGAGGACTGACACTCTAACTTTCTATGATTTGAACCTCTCCTGTCAGTACAGTTTTAGATTCCGATGCTTCACTTCAGGTTTACTGTATCCCTTGGACCTTCTTATTGACGATGAAACACAGAAATTAATCGAATTAAATTCAAAAGGCACAATAACGACTTAAGTACAAGAGGACTGACACTCTAACTTTCTATGATTCGAACCTCTTCTGTGAGTCCAGTTTAAGACTCCGATGCTTCGCTTCAGGTGTACTGTATCCCTTGGACCATCTTATTGACGATGAAACACAGAAACTGCATCCGAATTTAATACAAAAGGCACAATGCCGACTTAAGTACATGCGGACTGACACTCTAACTTTCTATGATTTGAACCTCTCCTGTGAGTCCTGTTTTAGATTCCGATGCTTCACTTCAGGTTTACTGTATCCCTTGGACCTTCTTATTGACGATGAAACACAGAAATTGCATCCGAATGTAATACAAAAGGCACAATGCCGACTTATGTACAAGAGCACGGACACTCTAACTTTCTATGATTTGCACCTCTCCTGTGAGTCCAGTTTTAGATTCCGATGCTTCACTTCAGGTTTACTGCATCCCTTGGACCCTGTTATTGACGTTGAAAAACAGAAATTGCATCGTAATTAAACTCAAAAGGCGCAATGCCGACTTAAGTACAAGAGGGCTGACACTCTAACTTTCTATGATTTGAACCTCTCCTGTGAGTCCAGTGTTAGATTCCGATGCTTCACTTCAGGTTTACTGTATCCCTTGGACCTTCTTATTGACGATGAAACACAGAAATTGCATCGGAATTAGATTCAAAAGGCACAATGCCGACTTAAGTACAAGAGGACTGACACTCTAACTTTCTATGATCTGAACCTATCCTGTGAGTCCAGTTTTAGATTCCGATGCTTCACTTCAGGTTTGCTGTATCCCTTGGACCCTCTTATTGATGTTGAAACACAGAAATTGCATCGGAATTAAATTCAAAAGGCGCAATGCCGACTTAAGTATAAGAGGACTGACACTCTAACTTTCTATGATTTGAACATCTCCTGTGAGTCCAGATTTAGATACCGATGCTTCACTTCAAGTTTACTGTATACCTTGGACCTTCTTATTGTCGATGAAACACAGAAATTGATCGAATTAAATGCAAGAGGCACAATGCCGACTTAAGTACAAGAGGACTGACACTCTCTCTTTCTATGATTTGAACCTCTCCTATGAGTCCAGTTTTAGATTCCGATGCTTCACTTCAGGTTTACTGTATCCCTTGGACCTTCGTATTGGCGATGAAACACACAAATTGCATCCGAATTTAATGCAAAATGCACAATGCCGACTTAAGTACAAGAGGACTGACACTCTAACTTTCTATGATTTGAGCATCTCCTGTGAGTCCAGATTTAGATACCGATGCTTCACTTCAAGTTTACTGTATACCTTGGACCTTCTTATTGTCGATGAAACACAGAAATTGATCGAATTAAATTCAAGAGGCACAATGCCGACTTAAGTACAAGAGGACTGACACTCTCACTTTCTATGATTTGATCCTCTCCTGTGAGTCCAGTTTTAGATTCCGATGCTTCACTTCAGGTTTACTGTATCCCTTGGACCTTCTTATTGACGATGAAACACAGAAACTGCATCCGAATTTAATACAAATGGCACAATGCCGACTTAAGTACAAGCGGACTGACACTCTAACTTTCTATGATATGAACCTCTCCTGTGAGTCCAGTTTTAGACTCCGATGCTTCACTTCAGGTTTACTGTATACCTTGGACCCTCTTATTGATGTTGAAACACAGAAATTGCATCGGAATTAAATTCAAAAGGCGCAATGCCGACTTAAGTACAAGAGGGCTGACACTCTAACTTTCTATGATTTGAACCTCTTCTGTGAGTCCAGTTTTAGACTCCGATGCTTCACTTCAGGTTTACTGCTTCCCTTGGACTTTTTTATTGACGATGAAATACGGAAATTACATCCGAATTTAATACAAAAGGCACAATGCTGACTTAAGTACAAGAGGACTGACACTCTAACTTTCTATGATTAGAACCTCTCCTGTGAATGCAGTTTTAGATTCCAATGCTTCACTTCCGTTTTATTGTATATCTTGGACCTTCTTATTGACGATGAAACACAGAAATTGCATCCGACCTTAATTCAAAATTACAATGCCGACTTAAGTATATGAGGACTGACACTCTAACTTTCTATGATCTGAACCTCTCCTGTGAGTCCAGTTTTAGATTCCGATGCTTCACTTCCGGTTTACTGTATCCCTTGGACCTTCTTATTGACGATGAAACACAGAAATTGCATCCGAAAGTAATACAAAGGGCACAATGCCAGCTTAAGTACAAGACCACTGACACTCTAACTTTCTATGATTTGAACCTCTCCTGTGAGTCCAGTTTTAGATTCCGATTCTTCACTTCAGGTTTACTGTATCCCTTGGACCCTCTTATTGACGTTGAAACACAGAAATTGCATCGGAATAAAATTCAAAAGGCGCAATGCCGACTTAAGTACAAGAGGGCTGACACTCTAACTTTCTATTATTTGAACCTCTCCTGTGAGTCCAGTATTAGATTCCGATGCTTCACTTCAGGTTTACTGTATCTCTTGGACCTTCTTATTGACGATGAAACACAGAAATTGCATCCGAAATTAATACAAAAGGCACAATGCCGACTTAAGTACAAGAGGACTGACACTCTAACTTTCTATGATTTGAACCGATCCTGTGAGTCCAGTTTTAGATTCCGAAGCTTCACTTCAGGTTTACTGTCTTCCTTGGACCTTCTTATTGACGATGATACACAGAAACTGCACCCGAATTTAATACAAAAGGTACAATGCCGACTTAAGTACAAGAGGACTGACACTCTAACTTTCTATGATTTGATCCTTTCCTGTGAGTCCAGTTTTAGATTCCGATGCTTCACTTCAGGTTTACTGTATCCCTTGGACCTTCTTATTGACGATGAAACACAGAAATTGCATCGGAATTAAATTCAAAAGGCACAATGCCGACTTAAGTACAAGAGGACTGACACTCTAACTTTCTATGGTTAGAACCTCTCCTGTGAATGCAGTTTTAGATTCCGATGCTTCACTTCAGGTTTACTGTATATCTTGGATCTTCTTATTGACGATGAATCACAGAAATTGCGTCGGAATTATATTCAAAAGGCACAATGCCGACTTAAGTACAAGGGGACAGACACTCTAACTTTCTATGATTTGTACCACTCCTGTGAGTCCAGTTTCAGATTCCGATGCTTCAATTCAGGTTTACTGTATACCTTGGACCTTCTTGTTGCCGATGAAGCACAGAAATTGCATCGGATTTAAATTCAAAAGGCACAATGCCCGCTTAAGTACAAGGGGACTGACACTCTAACTTTCTATGATTTGAACCTCTCCTGTGAGTCCAGTTTCAGATTCCGATGCTTCACCTCAGGTTTACTGTATACCTTGGACCTCCTTATTGACGATGAAACACAGAAATTGCATCCGAATTTAATACAAAAGGCACATTGCCGACTTAAGTACAAGAGGGTGACACTCTTTCTATGATTTGAACCTCTCCTGTCAGTCATGTTTTAGATTGCGATGCTTCACTTCAGGTTTATTGTATCCCTTGGACCTTCTTATTAACGATGATACACAGAAACTGCACCCGAATTTAATACAAAAGGCACAAAGCCGACTTAAGTACAAGCAGACTGACACTCTAACTTTCTATGATTTGATCATTTCCTGTGAGTCCAGTTTTAGATTCCGATGCTTCACTTCAGGTTTACTGTATCCCTTGGACGTTCTTATTGACGATGAAACACAGAAATTGCATCGGAATTAAATTCAAAAGGCACAATGCCGACTTAAGTACATGAGGACTGACACTCTTTCTATGATTTGAACCTCTCCTGTCAGTCATGTTTTAGATTGCGATGCTTCACTTCAGGTTTATTGTATCCCTTGGACCTTCTTATTGACGATGATACACAGAAACTGCACCCGAATTCAATACAAAAGGCACAAAGCCGACTTAAGTACAAGCAGACTGACACTCTAACTTTCTATGATTTGATCATTTCCTGTGAGTCCAGTTTCAGATTCCGATGCTTCACCTCAGGTTTACTGTTTCCCTTGAACATTCTTATTGACGATGAAACACAGTAATTGCATCCGAACTTAATTTAAAATCGCAATGCCGACTTAAGTACAAGAGGAGTGACACTCAAACATTCTATGATCTGAACCTATCCTGTAAGTCCAGTTTTAGATTCCGATGCTTCTCTTCAAGTTTACTGTATTACTTGGACCTTCTCATTGACGATGAAACACAGAAATTGCATCCGAATTTAATACAAATGGCACAATGCCGACTTAAGTACAAGTGGACTAACACTCTAACTTTCTATGATTTGAACCTCCCCTGTGAGTCCTGTTTCAGATTCCGATGCTTCACTTCAGGTTTACTGTATCCCTTGGACCTTCTTATTGACGATGAAACACAGAAATTGCATCCGAAATTAATACAAAAGGCACAATGCCGACTTAAGTACAAGAGGACTGACACTCTAACATTCTATGATTTGAACCTCTCCTGTCAGTCCAGTTTCAGATTCCGATGCTTCACTTCAGGTTTACTGTATCCCTTGGACCTCCTTATTGATGATGAAACACAGAAATTGATCGAATTAAATTCAAAAGGCACAATAACGACTTAAGTACAAGAGGACTGACACTCTAACTTTCTATGATTTGAACCTCTTCTGTGAGTCCAGTTTAAGACTCCGATGGTTCGCTTCAGGTTTACTGTATCCCTTGGACCATCTTATTGACGATGAAACACAGAAACTTCATCCGAATTTAATACAACAGGCACAATGCCGACTTAAGTACATGCGGACTGACACTCTAACTTTCTATGATATGAACCTCTCCTGTGAGTCCAGTTTAGGATTCCGATGCTTCACTTCAGGATTACTGTATCCCTTGGACTTTCTTATTGACGATGAAGCCAAGAAATTGCATCGGAATTAAATTCAAAAGGCACAATGCTGACTTAAGTACAGGAGGACTGACACTTTAACTTTCTATGATTTGGACCTCTACTGTGAGTCCAGTTTTAGATTCCGATGCTTCGCTTCAGGTTTATTGTATCCCTTGGACCTTCTTATTGACGATTAAACACAGAAACTGCATCCGAATTTACTACAAAAGGCACAATGCCGTCATAAGTACAAGCGGACTGACACTCTAACTTTCTATGATTGGAACCTCTCCTGTGAGTCCTGTTTTAGATTCCGATGCTTCACTTCAGGTTTACTGTATCCCTTGGACTTTCGTATTGACGATGAAGCACAGAAATTGCATCGAATTAAAATCAAAAGGCACTATGCCGACTTAAGTACAAGAGGACTGACACGCATACTTCTTATGATATGATCCTCTCCTGTGAGCCCAGTTTTAGATTCCGATTCTTCACTTCATGTTTACTGTATCCCTTGGACCTTCTTATTGACGATGAAACATAGTAATTGCATCCGAACTTAATTCAAAATCACAATGCCGACTTAAGTACAAGGGGACTGACACCCTAACTTTCTATGATTGGAACCTCTCCTGTGAGTCCTGTTTTAGATTCCGATGCTTCACTTCAGGTTTACTGTATCCCTTGGACTTTCGTATTGACGATGAAGCACAGAAATTGCATCGAATTAAAATCAAAAGGCACTATGCCGACTTAAGTACAAGAGGACTGACACGCATACTTCTTATGATATGATCCTCTCCTGTGAGTCAGTTTTAAATTCCGATGCTTCACTTCCGGTTTACTGTATCCCTTGGACCTTCTTAATGACGATGAAACACAGAAATTGCATCCGAATGTAATACGTAAGGCACAATGCCGACTTAAGTACAAGAGCACTGACACTCTAACTTTCTATGATTTGAACCTCTCCTGTGAGTCCAGTTTTAGATTCCGATGCTTCACCTTAGGTTTACTGTAGCCCTTGGACCTTCATATTGACGATGATACACAGAAACTGCACCCGAATTTAATACAAAAGGCACAAAGCCGACTCAAGTACAAGCAGACTGACACTCTAACTTTCTATGATTTGATCATTTCCTGTGAGTCCAGTTTTAGATTCCGATGCTTCACTTCAGGTTTACTGTATCCCCTGGACCTTCTTATTGACGATGAAACACAGAAATTGCATCGGAATTAAATTCAAAAGGCACAATGCCGACTTAAGTACAAGAGGACTGACACTCTAACTTTCTGTGATTTGAACCTCTCCTGTGAGTCCATTTTCAGATTCCGATGCTTCACCTCAGGTTTACTGTATACCTTGGACCTCCTTATTGACGATGAAACACAGAAATTGCATCCGAAATTAAAACAAAAGGCACAATGCCGACTTAAGTACAAGAGGCTGACACCCTTTCTATGATTTGAACCTGTCCTGTCAGTCATGATTTAGATTGCGATGCTTCACTTCAGGTTTATTGTATCCCTTGGACCTTGTTATTGACGATGAAACACAGAAATTGCAACAAAATTTTATACAAAAGGCACAATGCCGACTTTAGTACAAGAGGACTTACACTCTAACTTTCTATGATTTGAACCTCTCCTGTGAGTCCAGTTTTAGATTCCGATGCTTCACTTCAGGTTTACTGTTTCCCTTGGACATTCTTATTGACGATGAAACACAGTAATTGCATCCGAACTTAATTTAAAATCGCAATGCCGACTTAAGTACAAGAGGAGTGGCACTCAAACTTTCTATGATCTGAACCTATCCTGTGAGTCCAGTTTTAGATTCCGATGCTTCACTTCAGGTTTACTGTATCCCTTGGACCTTCTTATTGACGATGAAACACAGAAATTGATCGAATTAAATTCAAAAGGCACAATAATTACTTAAGTACAAGAGGACTGACAATCTAACTTTCTATGATTTGAACCTCTTATGTGAGTCCAGTTTAAGACTCCGATGCTTCGCTTCACGTTTACTGTATCCCTTGGACCTTCTTAGTGACGATGAAACACAGAAACTGCATCCGAATTTAATACAAAAGGCACAATGCCGACTTAAGTACAAGCGGACTGACACTCTAACTTTCTATGATATGAACCTCTCCTGTGAGTCCAGTTTTGGATTCCGATGCTTCACTTCAGGATTACTGTATCCCTTGGACTTTCTTATTGACGATGAAGCACAGAAATTGCATCGGAATTAAATTCAAAAGGCACAATGCTGACTTAAGTACAAGAGGACATACACTCTAACTTTCTATGATTTGAACCTCTACTGTGAGTCCAGTTTTAGATTCCGATGCTTCGCTTCAGGTTTATTGTATCCCTTGGACCTTCTTATTGACGATTAAACACAGAAACTGCGTCCGAATTTAATACAAAAGGCACAATGCCATCATAAGTACAAGCGGACTGACACTCTAACTTTCTATGATTGGAACCACTCCTGTGAGTATTGTTTTAGATTCCGATGCTTCACTTCAGGTTTACTGTATCCCTTGGACTTTCGTATTGACGATGAAGCACAGAAATTGCTTCGAATTAAAATCAAAAGGCACTATGCCGACTTAAGTACAAGAGGACTGACACGCAAACTTCTTATGATATGAACCTCTCCTGTGAGCCCAGTTTTAGATTCCGATGCTTCACTTCATGTTTACTGTATCCCTTGGACCTTCGTATTGACGATGAAACACAGTAATTGCATCCGAACTTAATTCAAAATCACAATGCCAACTTAACTACAAGGGGACTGACACCCTAACTTTCTATGATCTGAACCTCTCCTGTGAGTCCAGTTTTAAATTCCGATGCTTCACTTCCGGTTTACTGTATCCCTTGGACCTTCTTATTGACGATGAAACACAGAAATTGCATCCGAAATTAATACAAAAGGCACAATGCCGACTTAAGTACAAGCAAACTGACACTCTAACTTTCTATGATTTGATCCTTTCCTGTGAGTCCAGTTTTAGATTCCGATGCTTCACTTCAGGTTTGCTGTATCCCTTGGACATTCTTATTGACGATGAAACACAGAAATTGCATCGGAATTAAATTCAAAAGGCACAATGCCGAATTAAGTACAAGAGGACTGACACTCAAACTTTCTATGATTTGAACCTCTCCTGTGAGTCCAGTTTTAGATTCCGATGCTTCACTTCAGGTTTACTGTTTCCCTTGGACCTTCTTATTGACGATGAAACTCAGTAATTGCATCCGAACTTAAATCAAAATCACAATGCCGACTTAAGTACAGGAGGAGTAACACTCTAACTTTCTATGATTTGAACCTCTCCTGTCAGTCCAGTTTTAGATTCCGATGCTTCACTTCAGGTTTACTGTATCCCCTGTACCTTCTTATTGACGATGAAACACAGAAATTGATCGAATTAAATTCAAAAGGCACAATAACGACTTAAGTACAAGAGGACTGACACTCTAACTTTCTATGATTTGAACCTCTTCTGTGAGTCCAGTTTAAGACTCCGATGCTTCGCTTCAGGTTTACTGTATCCCTTGGACCTTCTTATTGACGATGAAACACAGAAACTGCATCCGAATTTAATACAAAACTCACAATGCCGACTTAAGTACAAGCGGACTGACACTCTAACTTTCTATGATATGAACCTCTCCTGTGAGTCCAGTTTTAGATTCCGATGCTTCACCTCAGGTTTACTGTATCCCTTGGACTTTCGTATTGACGATGAAGCACAGAAATTGCATCGAATTAAAATCAAAAGGCACTATGCTGACTTAAGTACAAGAGGACTGACACGCAAACTTCTTATGATATGAACCTCTCCTGTGAGCCCAGTTTTAGATTCCGATGCTTCACTTCATGTTTACTGTATCCCTTGGACCTTCGTATTGACGATGAAACACAGTAATTGCATCCGAACGTAATTCAAAATCACAATTCCGACTTAACTACAAGGGGACTGACACCCTAAATTTCTATGATCTGAACCTCTCCTGTGAGTCCAGTTTTAAATTCCGATGCTTCACTTCCGGTTTACTGTATCCCTTGGACCTTCTTATTGACGATGAAACACAGAAATTGCATCCGAATATAATACAAAAGGCACAATGCCGACTTAAGTACAAGAGCACTGACACTCTAACTTTCTATGATTTGAACCTCTTCTGTGAGTCCAGTTTTAGATTCCGATGCTTCACTTCAGGTTTACTGTATCCCTTGGACCTTCTTATTGACGATGAAACACAGAAATTGCATCCGAAATTAATACAAAAGGCACAATGCCGACTTAAGTACAAGCAGACTGACACTCTAATTTTCTATGATTTGATCCTTTCCTGTGAGTCCAGTTTTAGATTCCGATGCTTCACTTCAGGTTTGCTGTATCCCTTGGACCTTCTTATTGACGATGAAACACAGAAATTGCATCGGAATTAAATTCATAAGGCACAATGCCGAATTAAGTACAAGAGGACTGACACTCAAACTTTCTATGATTTGAACCTCTCCTGTGAGTCCAGTTTTAGATTCCGATGCTTCACTTCAGGTTTACTGTTTCCCTTGGACCTTCTTATTAACGAAGAAACACAGTAATTGCATCCGAACTTAATTCAAAATCACAATGCCGACTTAAGTACAGGAGGAGTAACACTCTAACTTTCTATGATCTGAACCTCTCCTGTGAGTCCAGTTTTAGATTCCGATGCTTCTCTTACGGTTTAGTGTATTACTTGGACCTTCTTATTGACGATGAAACACAGAAATTGCATCCGAATTTAATACAAAATGCACCATGCCGACTTAAGTACAAGTGGACTGACACTCTAACTTTCTATGATTTGAACCTCCCATGTGAGTCCAGTTTTAGATTCCGATGCTTCACTTCAGGTTTACTGTATCCCTTGGACCTTCTTATTGACGATGAAACACAGAAATGGCATCCGAAATTAATACAAAAGGCACAATGCCGACTTAACTACAAGAGGATTGACACTCTAACTTTCTATGATTTGAACCTCTCCTGTCAGTCCAGTTTTAGATTCCGATGCTTCACTTCAGGTTTACTGTATCCCCTGGACCTTCTTATTGACGATGAAACACAGAAATTGATCGAATTAAATTCAAAAGGCACAATAACGACTTAAGTACAAGAGGACTGACACTCTAACTTTCTATGATTTGAACCTCTTCTGTGAGTCCAGTTTAAGACTCCGATGCTTCGCTTCAGGTTTACTGTATCCCTTGGACCTTCTTATTGACGATGAAACACAGAAACTGCATCCGAATTTAATACAAAACTCACAATGCCGACTTAAGTACAAGCAGACTGACACTCTAACTTTCTATGATATGAACCTCTCCTGTGAGTCCAGTTTTAGATTCCGATGCTTCACTTCAGGTTTACTGTATCCCTTGGACTTTCGTATTGACGATGAAGCACAGAAATTGCATCGAATTAAAATCATAAGGCACTATGCCGACTTAAGTACAAGAGGACTGACACGCAAACTTTTTTATGATATGAACCTCTCCTGTGAGCCCAGTTTTAGTTTCCGATGCTTCACTTCATGTTTACTGTATCCGTTGGACCCTCTTATTGACGATGAAACACAGTAATTGCATCCGAACGTAATTCAAAATCACAATGCCGACTAAAGTACAAGGGGACTGACACCCTAACTTTCTATGATCTGAACCTCTCCTGTGAGTCCAGTTTTGAATTCCGATGCTTCACTTCCGGTTTACTGTATCCCTTGGACCTTCTTATTGACGATGAAACACAGAAATTGCATCCGAATGTAATACAAAAGGCACAATGCCGACTTAAGTACAAGAGCACTGACACTCTAACTTTCTATGATTTGAACCTCTCCTGTGAGTCCAGTTTTAGATTCCGATGCTTCACTTCAGGTTTACTGTATCCCTTGGACCTTCTTATTGACGATGATACACAGAAACTGCACCCGAATTAAATACAAAAGGCACCATCCCGACTTTAGTACAAGTGGACTGACAGTCTAACTTTCTATGATTTGAACCTCTCCTGTGAGTCCAGTTTTAGATTCCGATGCTTCACTTCAGGTTTACTGTATCCCTTGTACCTTCTTATTGACGATGAAACACAGAAATTGCATCCGAAATTAATACAAAAGGCACAATGCCGACTTAAGTACAAGAGGACTGACACTCTAACTTTCTATGATTTGAACCTCTCCTGTCAGTCCAGTTTTAGATTCCGATGCTTCACTTCAGGTTTACTGTATCCCCTGGACCTTCTTATTGACGATGAAACACAGAAATTGATCGAATTAAATTCAAAAGGCACAATAACGACTTAAGTACAAGAGGACTGACACTCTAACTTTCTATGATTTGAACCTCTTCTGTGAGTCCAGTTTAAGACTCCGATGCTTCGCTTCAGGTTTACTGTATCCCTTGGACCTTCTTATTGACGATGAAACACAGAAACTGCAACCGAATTTAATACAAAACTCACAATGCCGACTTAAGTACAAGCGGACTGACACTCTAACTTTCTATGATATGAACCTCTCCTGTGAGTCCAGTTTTAGATTCCGATGCTTCACTTCAGGTTTACTGTATCCCTTGGACTTTCGTATTGACGATGAAGCACAGAAATTGCATCGAATTAAAATCATAAGGCACTATGCCGACTTAAGTACAAGAGGACTGACACGCAAACTTATTATGATATGAACCTCTCCTGTGAGCCCAGTTTTAGATTCCGATGCTTCACTTCATGTTTACTGTATCCCTTGGACCTTCTTATTGACGATGAAACACAGTAATTGCATCCGAACTTAATTCAAAGTCACGATGCCGACTAAAGTACAAGGGGATTGACACCCTAACTTTCTATGATCTGAACCTCTCCTGTGAGTCCAGTTTTAAATTCCGATGCTTCACTTCCGGTTTACTGTATCCCTTGGACATTCTTATTGACGATGAAACACAGAAATTGCATCCGAATGTAATACAAAAGGCACAATGCCGACTTAAGTACAAGAGCACTGACACTCTAACTTTCTATGATTTGAACCTCTCCTGTGAGTCCAGTTTTAGATTCCGATGCTTCACTTCAGGTTTACTGTATCCCTTGGACCTTCTTATTGACGATGATACACAGAAACTGCACCCGAATTTAATACAATAGGCACAATGCCGAATTAAGTACAAGCAGACTGACACTCTAACTTTCTATGATTTGATCCTTTCCTGTGAGTCCAGTTTTAGATTCCGATGCTTCACTTCAGGTTTACTGTATCCCTTGGACCTTCTTATTGACGATGAAACACAGAAATTGCATCGGAATTATATTCAAAAGGCACAATGCCGACTTAAGTACAAGAGGACTGACACTCTAACTTTCTATGATTTGAACATCTCCTGTGAGTCCAGATTTAGATTCCGATGCTTCACTTCAGGTTTACTGTTTCCCTTGGACCTTCTTATTGACGATGAAACACAGTAATTGCATCCGAACTTAATTCAAAATCACAATGCCGACTTAAGTACAGGAGGAGTGACACTCTAACTTTCTATGACCTGAACCTCTCCTGTGAGTCCAGTTTTAGATTCCGATGCTTCTCTTAGGGTTTAATGTATTACTTGGACCTTCTTATTTACGATGAAACACAGAAATTGCATCCGAATTTAATACAAAAGGCACCATGCCGACTTAAGTACAAGTGGACTGACACTCTAACTTTCTATGATTTGAACCTCTCCTGTGAGTCCAGTTTTAGATTCCGATGCTTCACTTCAGGTATACTGTATCCCTTGGACCTTCTTATTGACGATAAAACACAGATATTGCATCCCAAATTAATACAAAAGGCACCATGCCGACTTAAGTACAAGTGCACTGACACTCTAACTTTCTATGATTTGAACCTACCCTGTGAGTCCAGTTTTAGATTCCGATGCTTCACTTCAGGTTTACTGTATCCCTTGGACCTTCTTATTGACGATGAAACACAGAAATTGCATCCGAAATTAATACAAAAGGCACAATGCCGACTTAAGTACAAGAGGACTGACACTCTAACTTTCTATGATGTGAACCTCTCCTGTCAGTCCAGTTTTAGAATCCGATGCTTCACTTCAGGTTTACTGTATCCCCTGGACCTTCTTATTGACGATGAAACACAGAAATTGATCGAATTAAATTGAAAAGGCACAATAACGACTTAAGTACAAGAGGACTGACACTCTAACTTTCTATGATTTGAACCTCTTCTGTGAGTCCAGTTTAAGACTCCGATGCTTCGCATCAGGTTTACTGTATCCCTTGGACCTTCTTATTGACGATGAAACACAGAAACTGCATCCGAATTATATAAAAAAGCACAATGCCGACTTAAGTACAAGCGGACTGACACTCTAACTTTCTGTGATATGAACCTCTCCTGTGAGTCCAGTTTTGGATTCCGATGCTTCACTTCAGGATTACTGTATCCCTTGGACTTTTTAATTGACGATGAAATACGGAAATTGCATCCGAATTTAATACAAAAGGCACAATGCTCACTTAAGTACAAAAGGACTGACACTCTAACTTTCTATGATTAGAACCTCTCCTGTGAATGCAGTTTTAGATTCCGATGCTTCACTTCAGGTTTACTGTATCCCTTGGACCTTCTTATTGACGATGAAACACAGAAATTGCATCTGAATTAAATTAAAAAGGCACAATGCTTACTTAAGTACAAGAGGACTGACACTCTAACTTTCTATGATTTGAACATCTCCTGTGAGTCCAGTTTTAGATTCCGATGCTTCACTTCAGGTTTACTGTTTCCCTTGGACCTTCTTATTGACGATGAAACACAGTAATTGCATCCGAACTTAATTCAAAATCACAATGCCGACTTAAGTACAGGAGGAGTGACACTCTAACTTTCTATGATCTGAACCTCTCCTGTGAGTCCAGTTTTAGATTCCGATGCTTCTCTTAGGGTTTACTGTATTACTTGGACCTTCTTATTTACGATGAAACACAGAAATTGCATCCGAATTTAATACAAAAGGCACCATGCCGACTTAAGTACAAGTGGACTGACACTCTAACTTTCTATGATTTGAACCTCTCCTGTGAGTCCAGTTTTAGATTCCGATGCTTCACTTCAGGTTTACTGTATCCCTTGGACCTTCTTATTGACGATGAAACACAGATATTGCATCCGAAATTAATACAAAAGGCACAATGCTCACTTAAGTACAAGAGGACTGACACTCTAACTTTCTATGATTAGAACCTCTCCTGTGAATGCATTTTAGATTCCGATGCTTCACTTCAGTTTTACTGTATATCTTGGACCTTCTTATTGACGATGAAACACAGAAATTGCATCCGAGCTTAATTCAAAATTACAATGCCGACTTAAGTATAAGAGGACTGACACTCTAACTTTCTATGATCTGAACCTCTCCTGTGAGTCCAGTTTTGGATTCCGATACTTCACTTCCGGTTTACTGTATCCCTTGGACCTTCTTATAGACGACGAATCACAGAAATAGCATCCGAATGTAATACAAAGGGCACAATGCCAACTTAAGTACAAGAGCACTGACACTCTAACTTTCTATGATTTGAACCTCTCCTGTGAGTCCAGTTTTAGATTCCGAAGCTTCACTTCAGGTTTACTGTATTCCTTGGACCCTCTTATTGACGTTGAAACACAGAAATTGGATCGGAATTAAATTCAAAAGGCGCAATGCCGACTTAAGTACAAGAGGGCTGACACTCTAACTTTCTATGATTTGAACCTCTCCTGTGAGTCCAGTTTTAGATTCCGATGCTTCACTTCAGGTTTACTGTATCCCTTGGAACTTCTTATTGACGATGAAACACAGAAATTGCCTCCGAAATTAATACAAAAGGCACAATGCCGACTTAAGTACAAGAGGACTGACACTCTAACTTTCTATGATTTGAACCTCTCCTGTGAGTCCAGTTTTAGATTCCGATGCTTCACTTCAGGTTTACTGTATTCCTTGGACCTTCTTATTGACGATGATACACAGAAACTGCACCCGAATTTAATACAAACGGCACAATGCCGACTTAAGTACAAGAGGACTGACACTCTAACTTTCTATGATTTGATCCTTTCCTGTGAGTCCAGTTTTAGATTCCGATGCTTCACTTCAGGTTTACTGTATCCCTTGGACCTTCTTATTGACGATGAAACACAGAAATTGCATCGGAATTAAATTCAAAAGGCGCAATGCCGACTTAAGTACAAGAGGGCTGACACTCTAACTTTCTATGATTTGAACCTCTCCTGTGAGTCCAGTTTTAGATTCCGATGTTTCACTTCAGGTTTACTGTATCCCTTGGACCTTCTTATTGACGATGAAACACAGAAATTGCATCCGAAATTAATACAAAAGGCACAATGCCGAATTAAGTACAAGAGGACTGACACTCTAACTTTCTATGATTTGAACCTCTCCTGTTAGTCCAGTTTTAGATTCCGATGCTTCACTTCAGGTTTTCTGTATTCCTTGGACCTTCTTATTGACGATGATACACAGAAACTGCACCCGAATTTAATACAAAAGGCACAATGCCGACTTAAGTACAAGAGGACTGACACTCTAACTTTCTTTGATTTGATCCTTTCCTGTGAGTCCAGTTTTAGATTCCGATGCTTCACTTCAGGTTCACTGTATCCCTTGGACATTCTTATTGACGATGAAACACAGAAATTGCATCGGAATTAAATTCAAAAGGCACAATGCCGAATTAAGTACAAGAGGACTGACACTCTAACTTTCTATGATTTGAACCTCTCCTGTGAGTCCAGTTTTAGATTCCGATGCTTCACTTCAGGTTTACTGTTTCACTTGGACCTTCCTATTGACGGCGAAACACAGAAATTGCATCTGAAATTTATACAAAAGGCACAATGCCGACTTAAGTACAAGAGGACTGAAACTCTAACTTTCTATGATTTGAACGTCTCCTGTGAACCCAATTTTAGACTCCGATGCTTCACTTCAGGTTTACTGTATCCCTTGGACTTTTTTATTGACGATGATATACGGAAATTGCATCCGAATTCAATACAAAAGGCACAATGCCGACTTAAGTACAAGAGGACTGACACTCTAACTTTCTATGATCTGAACCTCTCCTGTGAGTCCAGTTTTAGATTCCGATGCTTCACGTCAGGTTTGCTGTATCCCTTGGACCCTCTTATAGAAGTTGAAACACAGAAATTGCATCGGATTTAAATTCAAAAGGCGCAATGCCGACTTAAGTACAAGAGGGCTGACACTCTAACTTTCTATGATTTGAACCTCTCCTGTGAGTCCAGTTTTAGACTCCGATGCTTCACTTCAGGTTTACTGTATCCCTTGGACTTTTTTATTGACGATGAAATACGGAAATTGCATCCGAATTTAATACAAAAGGCACAATGCTGACTTAAGTACAAGAGGACTGACACTCTAACTTTCTATGATTAGAACCACTCCTGTGAATGCAGTTTTAGATTCCGATGCTTCAATTCAGTTTTACTGTATATCTTGGATCATCTTATTGACAATGAAACACAGAAATTGCATCCGACCTTAATTCAAAATTACAATGCCGACTTAAGTATAAGAGGACTGACACTCTAACTTTCTATGATTTGAACATGTCCTGTGAGTCCAGATTTAGATACCGATGCTTCACTTCTAGTTTACTGTATACCTTGGACCTTCTTATTGTCGATGAAACACAGAAATTGATCGAATTAAATGCAAGAGGCACAATGCCGACTTAAGTACAAGAGGACTGACACTCTAACATTCTATGATTTGAACCTCTCCTGTGAGTCCAGTTTTAGATTCCGATGCTTCACTTCAGGTTTACTGTATCCCTTGGACCTTCTTATTGACGATGAAACAAAGAAACTGCATCCGAATTTAATACAAATGGCACAATGCCGACTTAAGTACAAGCGGACTGACACTCTAATTTTCTATGATATGAACCTCTCCTGTGAGTCCAGTTTTGGATTCCGATGCTTCACTTCAGGATTACTGTATCCCTTCGAGTTTCTTATTGACGATGAAACACAGAAATTGCATCGGAATTATATTCAAAAGGCACAATGCCGACTTAAGTACAAGGGGACTGACACTCTAACTTTCTATGATTTGAACCTTTCCTGTGAGTCCAGTTTCAGATTCCGATACTTCAATTCAGGTTTACTGTATCCCTTGGACCTTCTTATTAACGATGAAACACAGAGATTGAATCCGAATTTAATACAATAGGCACAATGCCGACTAAAGTACAAGAGGACTGACACTCTAACTTTCTATGATTTGAACATCTCCTGTGAGTCCAGTTATAAATTCCGATGCTTCACTTCAGGTCTACTGTATCCCTTGGACCTTCGTATTGGCGATGAAACACACAAATTGCATCCGAATTTAATGCAAAATGCACATTGCCGACTTAAGTACAAGAGGACTGACACTCTAACTTTCTATGATTTGAACATCTCCTGTGAGTCCAGATTTAGATACCGATGCTTCACTTCAAGTTTACTGTATACCTTGGACCTTCTTATTGTCGATGAAACACAGAAATTGATCGAATTAAATTCAAGAGGCACAATGCCGACTTAAGTACAAGAGGCTGACACTCTTTCAATGATTTGAACCTGTCCTGTCAGTCATGTTTTAGATTGCGATGCTTCACTTCAGGTTTATCGTATCCCTTGGACCTTGTTATTGACGATGAAACACAGAAATTGCATCAGAATTTAATACAAAAGGCACAATGCCGACTTAAGTACAAGAGGACTGACACTCTAACTTTCTATGATTTGAACCTCTCCTGTGAGTCCAGTTTTAGATTCCGATGCTTCACTTCAGGTTTACTGTATCCCTTGGACCTTCTTATTGACGATGAAACACAGAAATTGCATCCGAAATTAATACAAAAGGCACAATGCCGACTTAAGTACAAGAGGACTGACACTCTAACTTTCTATGATTTGAACCTCTCCTGTCAGTCCAGTTTTAGATTCCGATGCTTCACTTCAGGTTTACTGTATCCCCTGGACGTTCTTATTGACGATGAAACACAGTAATTGATCGAATTAAATTGAAAAGGCACAATAACGACTTAAGTACAAGAGGACTGTCACTCTAACTTTCTATGATTTGAACCTCTTCTGTGAGTCCAGTTTAAGACTCCGAAGCTTCGCTTCAGGTTTACTGTATCCCTTGGACCTTCTTATTGACGATGAAACACAGAAACTGCATCCGAATTATATCAAAAAGCACAATGCCGACTTAAGTACAAGCGGACTGACACTCTAACTTTCTATGATATGAACCTCTCCTGTGAGTCCAGTTTTGGATTCCGATGCTTCACTTCAGGATTACTGTATCCCTTGGACTTTTTAAATGACGATGAAATATGGAAATTGCATCCGAATTTAATACAAAAGGCACAATGCTCACTTAAGTACAAGAGGACTGACACTCTAACTTTCTATGATTAGAACCTCTCCTGTGAATGCAGTTTCAGATTCCGATGCTTCACTTCAGTTTTACTGTATATCTTGGACCTTCTTATTGACGATGTAACACAGAAATTGCGTCCGAGCTTAATTCAAAATTACAATGCCGACTTAAGTATAAGAGGACTGACACTCTAACTTTCTATGATCTGAACCTCTCCTGTGAGTCCAGTTTTAGATTCCGATACTTCACTTCCGGTTTACTGTATCCCTTGGACCTTCTTATAGACGACGAATCACAGAAATAGCATCCGAATGTAATACAAAGGGCACAATGCCAACTTATGTACAAGAGCACTGACACTCTAACTTTCTATGATTTGAACCTCTCCTGTGAGTCCAGTTTTAGATTCCGATGCTTCACTTCAGGTTTACTGTATTCCTTGGACCCTCTTATTGACGTTGAAACACAGAAATTGGATCGGAATTAAATTCAAAAGGCGCAATGCCGACTTAAGTACAAGAGGGCTGACACTCTAACTTTCTATGATTTGAACCTCTCCTGTGAGTCCAGATTTAGATTCCGATGCTTCACTTCAGGTTTACTGTATCCCTTGGAACTTCTTATTGACGATGAAACACAGAAATTGCATCCGAAATTAATACAAAAGGCACAATGCCGACTTAAGTACAAGAGGACTGACACTCTAACTTTCTATGATTTGAACCTCTCCTGTGAGTCCAGTTTTAGATTCCGATGCTTCACTTCAGGTTTACTGTATTCCTTGGACCTTCTTATTGACGATGATACACAGAAACTGCACCCGAATTTAATACAAAAGGCACAATGCCGACTTAAGTACAAGAGGACTGACACTCTAACTTTCTATGATTTGATCCTTTCCTGTGAGTCCAGTTTTAGATTCCGATGCTTCACTTCAGGTTTACTGTATCCCTTGGACCTTCTTATTGACGATGAAACACAGAAATTGCATCGGAATTAAATTCAAAATGCACAATGCCGACTTAAGTACAAGAGGACTGACACTCTAACTTTCTATGATTTGAACCTCTCCTGTGAGTCCAGTTTTAGATTCCGATGCTTCACTTCAGGTTTACTGTTTCACTTGGACCTTCTTATTGACGGCAAAACACAGAAATTGCATCCGAAATTTATACAAAAGGCACAATGCCGACTTAAGTACAAGAGGACTGAAACTCTAACTTTCTATGATTTGAACCTCTCCTGTGAGCCCAGTTTTAGACTCCGATGCTTCACTTCAGGTTTACTGTATCCCTTGGACTTTTTTATTGACGATGAAATACGGAAATTGCATCCGAATTCAATACAAAAGGCACAATTCCGACTTAAGTACAAGAGGACTGAAACTCTAACTTTCTATGATCTGAACACCACTCCTGTGTGTCCAGTTTTAGATTCCGATGCTTCACTTCAGGATTACTGTATTCCTTGGACCCTCTTATTGACGTTGAAACACAGAAATTGGATCGGAATTAAATTCAAAAGGCGCAATGCCGACTTAAGTACAAGAGGGCTGACACTCTAACTTTCTATGATTTGAACCTCTCCTGTGAGTCCAGTTTTAGATTCCGATGCTTCACTTCAGGTTTACTGTATCCCTTGGACCTTCTTATTGACGATGAAACACAGAAATTGCATCCGAAATTAATACAAAAGGCACAATGCCGAATTAAGTACAAGAGGACTGACACTCTAACTTTCTATGATTTGAACCTCTCCTGTGAGTCCCGTTTTAGATTCCGATGCTTCACTTCAGGTTTACTGTATTCCTTGGACCTTCTTATTGACGATGATACACAGAAACTGCACCCGAATTTAATACAAAAGGCAAAATGCCGACTTAAGTACAAGAGGACTGACACTCTAACTTTCTATGATTTGATCCTTTCCTGTGAGTCCAGTTTTAGATTCCGATGCTTCACTTCAGGTTTACTGTATCCCTTGGACCTTCTTATTGACGATGAAACACAGATATTGCATCGGAATTAAATTCAAAAGGCACAATGCCGACTTAAGTACAAGAGGACTGACACTCTAACTTTCTATGATTTGAACCTCTCCTGTGAGTCCAGTTTTAGATTCCGATGCTTCACTTCAGGTTTACTGTTTCACTTGGACCTTCTTATTGACGGCGAAACACAGAAATTGCATCTGAAGTTTATACAAAAGGCACAATGCCGACTCAAGTACAAGAGGACTGAAACTCTAACTTTCTATGATTTGAACGTCTCCTGTGAACCCAATTTTGGACTCCGATGCTTCACTTCAGGTTTACTGTATCCCTTGGACTTTTTTATTGACGATGAAATACGGAAATTGCTTCCGAATTCAATACAAAAGGCACAATGCCGACTTAAGTACAAGAGGACTGACACTCTAACTTTCTATGATATGAACCTCTCCTGTGAGTCCAGTTTTAGATTCCGATGCTTCACTTCAGGTTTGCTGTATCCCTTGGACCCTCTTATTGATGTTGAAACACAGAAATTGCATCGGAAATAAATTCAAAAGGCGCAATGCCGCCTTAAGTACAAGAGGGCTGACACTCTAACTTTCTATGATTTGAACCTCTCCTGTGAGTGCAGCTTTAGACTCCGATGCTTCACTTCAGGTTTACTGTATCCCTTGGACTTTTTTATTGACGATGAAATACGGAAATTGCATCCGAATTTAATACAAAAGGCACAATGCTGACTTAAGTACAAGAGGACTGACACTCTAACTTTCTATGATTAGAACCACTCCTGTGAATGCAGTTTTAGATTCCGATGCTTCAATTCAGTTTTACTGTATATCTTGGAACTTCTTATTGACGATGAAACACAGAAATTGCATCCGACCTTAATTCAAAATTACAATGCCGACTTAAGTATAAGAGGACTGACACTCTAACTTTCTATGATCTGAACCTCTCCTGTGAGTCCAGTTTTAGATTCCGATGCTTCACTTCCGGTTTACTGTATCCCTTGGACCTTCTTATTGACGATGAAACACAGAAATTGAATCCGAATGTAATACAAAGGGCACAATGCCAACTTAAGTACAAGAGCACTGACACTCTAACTTTCTATGATTTGAACCTCTCCTGTGAGTCCAGTTTGAGATTGCGATGCTTCACTTCAGGTTTACTGTATCCCTTGGACCCTCTTATTGACGTTGAAACACAGAAATTGCATCGGAATTAAATTCAAAAGGCGCAATGCCGACTTAAGTACAAGAGGGCTGACACTCTAACTTTCTATGATTTGAATCTCTCCCGTGAGTCCAGTTTTTTAATTCCGATGCTTCACTTCACGTTTACTGTATCCCTTGGACCTTCGTATTGGCGATGAAACACAGAAATTGCATCCGAATTTGATGCAAAAGGCACAATGCCGACTTAAGTACAAGAGGACTGACACTCTAACTTTCTATGATTTGAACATCTCCTGTGAGTCCAGATTTAGATACCGATGCTTCACTTCTAGTTTACTGTATACCTTGGACCTTCTTATTGTCGATGAAACACAGAAATTGATCGAATTAAATGCAAGAGGCACAATGCCGACTTAAGTACAAGAGGACTGACACTCTAACTTTCTATGATTTGAACCTCTCCTGTGAGTCCAGTTTTAGATTCCGATGCTTCACTTCAGGTTTACTGTATCCCTTGGACCTTCTCATTGACGATGAAACAAAGAAACTGCATCCGAATTTAATACAAATGGCACAATGCCGACTTAAGTACAAGCGGACTGACACTCTAATTTTCTATGATATGTACCTCTCCTGTGAGTCCAGTTTTGGATTACGATGCTTCACTTCAGGATTACTGTATCCCTTCGACTTTCTTATTGACGATGAAACACAGAAATTGCATCGGAATTATATTCAAAAGGCAATATGCCGACTTAAGTACAAGGGGACTGACACTCTAACTTTCTATGATTTGAACCTCTCCTGTGAGTCCAGTTTCAGATTCCGATGCTTCAATTCAGGTTTACTGTATCCCTTGGACCTTCTTATTAACGATGAAACACAGAAATTGAATCCGAATTTAATACAATAGGCACAATGCCGACTAAAGTACAAGAGGACTGACACTCTAACTTTCTATGATTTGAACATCTCCTGTGAGTCCAGTTATAAATTCCGATGCTTCACTTCAGGTTTACTGTATCCCTTGGACCTTCGTATTGGCGATGAAACACACAAATTGCATCCGAATTTAATGCAAAATGCACATTGCCGACTTAAGTACAAGAGGACTGACACTCTAACTTTCTATGATTTGAACATCTCCTGTGAGTCCAGATTTAGATACCGATGCTTCACTTCAAGTTTACTGTATACCTTGGACCTTCTTATTCTCGATGAAACACAGAAATTGATCGAATTAAATTCAAGAGGCACAATGCTGACTTAAGTACAAGAGGACTGACACTCTAACTTTCTATGATTTGAACCTCTCCTGTGAGTCCAGTTTTAGATTCCGATGCTTCACTTCAGGTTTACTGTATCCCTTGGACCTTCTTATTGACGATGAAACACAGAAACTGCATCCGAATTTAATACAAATGACACAATGCCGACTTAAGTACAAGCGGACTGACACTCTAACTTTCTATGATATGAACCTCTCCAGTGAGTCCAGTTTTAGACTCCGATGCTTCACTTCAGGTTTACTGTATACCTTGGACCCTCTTATTGATGTTGAAACACAGAAATTGCATCGGAATTAAATTCAAAAGGCGCAATGCCGACTTAAGTACAAGAGGCTGACACTCTTTCTATGATTTGAACCTGTCCTGTCAGTCATGTTTTAGATTGCGATGCTTCACTTCAGGTTTATTGTATCCCTTGGACCTTGTTATTGACGATGAAACACAGAAATTGCATCAGAATTTAATACAAAAGGCACAATGCCGACTTAAGTACAAGAGGACTGACACTCTAACTTTCTATGATTTGAACCTCTCCTGTGAGTCCAGTTTTAGTTTCCGATGCTTCACTTCAGGTTTACTGTTTCCCTTGGACATTCTTATTGACGATGAAACACAGTAATTGCATCCGAACTTAATTTAAAATCGCAATGCCGACTTAAGTACAAGAGGAGTGACACTCAAACGTTCTATGATCTGAACCTATCCTCTGAGTTCAGTTTTAGATTCCGATGCTTCTCTTCAAGTTTACTGTATTACTTGGACCTTCTCATTGACGATGAAACACAGAAATTGCATCCGAATTTAATACAAAAGGCACAATGCCGACTTAAGTACAAGTGGACTGACACTCTAACTTTCTATGATTTGAACCTCCCCTGTGAGTCCAGTTTTAGATTCCGATGCTTCACTTCAGGTTTACTGTATCCCTTGGACCTTCTTATTGACGATGAAACACAGAAATTGATCGAATTGAATTCAAAAGGCACAATAACGACTTAAGTACAAAAGGACTGACACTCTAACTTTCTACGATTTGAACCTCTTCTGTGAGTCCAATTTAAGACTCCGATGCTTCGCTTCAGGTTTACTGTATCCCTTGGACCTTCTTATTGACGATGAAACACAGAAACTGCATCCGAATTTAAAACAAAAGGCACAATGCCGTCATAAGTACAAGCGGACTGACACTCTAACTTTCTATGATTGGAACCTCTCCTGTGAGTCCTGTTTTAGATTCCGATGCTTCACTTCAGGTTTACTGTATCCCTTGGACTTTCGTATTGACGATGAAGCACAGAAATTGCATCGAATTAAAATCAAAAGGCACTATGCCGACTTAAGTTCAAGAGGACTGACACTCAAAGTTCTTATGATATGAACCTCTCCTGTGAGCCCAGTTTTAGATTCCGATGCTTCACTTCATGTTTACTGTATCCCTTGGACCTTCTTATTGACGATGAAACACAGAAATTGCATCCGAAATTAATACAAAAGGCACAATATAGACTTAAGTACAAGAGGACTGACACTCTAACTTTCTATCATTTGAACCTCTCCTGTCAGTCCAGTTTTAGATTCCGATGCTTCACTTCAGGTTTACTGTATCCCTTGGACCTTTTTATTGACGATGAAACACAGAAATTGATCGAATTAAATTCAAAAGGCACAATAACGACTTAGGTACAAGAGGACTGACACTCTAACTTTCTATGATTTGAACCTCTTCTGTGAGTCCAGTTTAAGACTCCAATGCTTCGCTTCAGGTTTACTGTATCCCTTGGACCTTCTTAATGACGATGAAACACAGAAACTGCATCCGAATTTAATACAAAAGGCACAATGCCGACTTAAGTACAAGCGGACTGACACTCTAACTTTCTATGACATGAACCTCTCCTGTGAGTCCAGTTTTGGATTCCGATGCTTCACTTCAGGATTACTATATCCCTTGGACTTTCTTATTGACGATGAAGCACAGAAATTGCATCGGAATTAAATTCAAAAGGCACAATGCTGACTTAAGTACAAGAGGACTCAAACTCTAACTTTCTATGATTTGAACCTCTACTGTGAGTCCAGTTTTAGATTCCGATGCTTCGCTTCAGGTTTATTGTATCCCTTGGACCTTCTTATTGACGATTAAACACAGAAACTGCATCTGAATTTAATACAAAAGGCACAATGCCGTCATAAGTACAAGCGGACTGACACTCTAACTTTCTATGATTGGAACCACTCCTGTGAGTCCTGTTTTAGATTCCGATGCTTCACTTCAGGTTTACTGTATCCCTTGGACTTTCTTATAGACGAAGAAGCACAGAAATTGCATCGAATTAAAATCAAAAGGCACTATGCCGACTTAAGTACAAGAGGACTGACACGCAAACTTCTTATGATATGAACCTCTCCTGTGAGCCCAGTTTTAGATTCCGATGCTTCACTTCATGTTTTCTGTATCCCTTGGACCTTCTTATTGACGATGAGACACAGTAATTGCATCCGAACTTAATTCAAAATCACAATGACGACTTAAGTACAAGGGGACTGACACCCTAACTTTCTATGATCTGAACCTCTCCTGTGAGTCCAGTTTTAAATTCCGATGCTTCACTTCCGGTTTACTGTATCCCTTGGACCTTCTTATTGACGATGAAACACAGAAATTGCATCCGAATGTAATACAAAAGGCACAATGCCGACTTAAGTACAAAAGCACTGACACTCTAACTTTCTATGATTTGAACCTCTCCTGTGAGTCCAGTTTTAGATTCCGATGCTTCACTTCAGGTTTACTGTATCCCTTGGACCTTCTTATTGACGATGATACACAGAAACTGCACCCGAATTTAATACAAAAGGCACAATGCCGACTTAAGTTCAAGCAGACTGACACTCTAACTTTCTATGATTTGATCCTTTCCTGTGAGTCCTGTTTTAGATTCCGATGCTTCACTTCAGGTTTGCTGTATCCCTTGGACCTTCTTATTGACGATGAAACACAGAAATTGCATCAAAATTAAATTCAAAAGGCACAATGCCGACTTAAGTACAAGAGGACTGACTCTCTAACTTTCTATCATCTGAACCTCTCCTGTGAGTCCAGTTTTAGATTCCGATGCTTCTCTTAGTGTTTACTGTATTACTTGGACCTTCTTATTGACGATGATACACAGAAATTGCATCCGAATTTAATACAAAAGGCACCATGCCGACTTAAGTACAAGTGGACTGACACTCTAACTTTCTATGATTTGAACCTCCCCTGTGAGTCCAGTTTTAGATTCCGATGCTTCACTTCAGAATTACTGTATCCCTTGGACCTTCTTATTGACGATGAAACACAGAAATTGTCGAATTAAATTCAAAAGGCACAATAACGACTTAAGTACAAGAGGACTGACACTCTAACTTTCTTTGATTTGAACCTCTTCTGTGAGTCCAGTTTAAGACTCCGATGCTTCGCTTCAGGTTTACTGTATCCCTTGGATCTTCTTAATGACGATGAAACACAGAAACTGCATCTGAATTTAATACAAAAGGCACAATGCCGACTTAAGTACAAGCGGACTGACACTCTAACTTTCTATGATATGAACCTCTCCTGTGAGTCCAGTTTTGGATTCCGATGCTTCACTTCAGGATTACTGTATCCCTTGGACTTTCTTATTGACGATGAAGCACAGAAATTGCATCGGAATTAAATTCAAAAGGCACAATGCTGACTTAAGTACAAGAGGACTGACACTCTAACTTTCTATGATTTGAACCTCTACTGTGAGTCCAGTTTTAGATTCCGATGCTTCGCTTCAGGTTTAATGTATACCTTGGACCTTCTTATTGACGATTAAACACAGAAACTGCATCTGAATTTAATACAAAAGGCACAATGCCGTCATAAGTACAAGCGGACTGACACTCTAACTTTCTATGATTGGAACCCCTCCTGTGAGTCCTGTTTTAGATTCCGATGCTTCACTTCAGGTTTACTGTATCCCTTGGACTTTCGTATTGACGATGAAGCACAGAAATTGCATCGAATTAAAATCATAAGGCACTATGCCGACTTAAGTACAAGAGGACTGACACGCAAACTTCTTATGATATGAACCTTCTCCTGTGAGCCCAGTTTTAGATTCCGTTGCTTCACTTCATGTTTACTGTATCCTTTGGACCTTCTTATTGACGATGAAACACAGTAATTGCATCCGAACTTAATTCAAAATCACAATGCCGACTTAAATACAAGGGGACTGACACCCTAACTTTCTATGATCTGAACCTCTCCTGTGAGTCCAGTTTTAAATTCCGATGCTTCACTTCCGGTTTACTGTTTCCCTTGGACCTTCTTGTTGACGATGAAACACAGTAATTGCATCCGAATTTAATACAAAAGGCACCATGCCGACTTAAGTACAAGTGGAGTGACACTCTAACTTTCTATGATTTGAACCTCTCCTGTGAGTCCAGTTTTAGATTCCGATGCTTCACTTCAGGTTTACTGTATCCCTTGGACCTTCTTATTGACGATGAAACACAGATTTTGCATCCGAAATTAATACAAAAGGCACAATGCCGACTTAAGTACAAGTGCACTGACACTCTAACTTTCTATGATTTGAACCTCCCCTGTGAGTCCAGTTTTAGATTCCGATGCTTCACTTCAGGTTTACTGTATCCCTTGGACCTTCTTATTGACGATGAAACACAGAAATTGCATCCGAAATTAATACAAAAGGCACAATGCCGACTTAAGTACAAGAGGACTGACACTCTATCTTTCTATGATTTGAACCTCTGCTGTCAGTCCAGTTTTAGATTTCGATGCTTCACTTCAGGATTACTGTATCCCCTGGACTTTCTTATTGACGATGAAACACAGAAATTGATCGAATTAAATTCAAAAGGCACAATAACGACTTAAATACCAGAGGACTGACACTCTAACTTTCTATGATTTGAACCTCTTCTGTGAGTCCAGTTTAAGACTCCGATGCTTCGCTTCAGGTTTACCGTATCCCTTGGACCTTCTTATTGATGATGAAACACAGAAACTGCATCCGAATTTAATACAAAAGGCACAATGCCGACTTAAGTACAAGCGGACTGACACTCTAACTTTCTAAGATATGAACCTCTCCTGTGAGTCCAGTTTTGGATTCCGATGCTTCACTTCAGGATTACTGTATCCCTTGGCCTTTCTTATTGACGATGAAGCACAGAAATTGCATCGGAATTAAATTCAATAGGCACAATGCTGACTTAAGTACAAGAGGACTGACACTCTTACTTACTATGATTTGAACCTCTCCAGTGAGTCCAGTTTTAGACTCCGATGCTTCACTTCAGGTTTACTGTATCCCTTGGACTTTTTTATTGACGATGAAATACGGAAATTGCATCCGAATTTAATACAAAAGGCACAATGCTGACTTAAGTACAAGAGGACTGACACTCTAACTTTCTATGATTAGAACCTCTCCTGTGAATGCAGTTTTAGATTCCGATGCTTCACTTCAGTTTTACTGTATATCTTGGATCTTCTAATTGACGATGAAACACAGAAATTGCATCCGAGCTTAATTCAAAATTACAATGCCGACTTAAGTATAAGAGGACTGACACTCTAACTTTCTATGATCTGAACCTCTCCTGTGAGTCCAGTTATAGATTCCGATGCTTCACTTCCGGTTTACTTTATCCCTTGGACCTTCTTATAGACGATGAAACACAGAAATTGCATCCGAATGTAATACAAAGGGGCAATGCCAACTTAAGTACGAGAGCACTGACACTCTAACTTTCTATGATTTGAACCTCTCCTGTGAGTCCAGTTTTAGATTCCGATGCTTCACTTCAGGTTTACTGTATTCCTTCGACCCTCTTATTGACGTTGAAACACAGAAATTGGATCGGAATTAAATTCAAAAGGCGCAATGCCGGCTTAAGTACAAGAGGGCTGACACTCTAACTTTCTATGATTTGAACCTCTCCTGTGAGTTCAGTTTTAGATTCCGATGCTTCTCTTCAGGTTTACTGTATCCCTTGGACCTTCTTATTGACGATGAAACACAGAAATTGCATCCGAAATTAATACAAAAGGCACAATGCCGACTTAAGTACAAGAGGACTGACACTCTAACTTTCTATGATTTGAACCTCTTCTGTGAGTCCAGTTTTAGATTCCGATGCTTCACTTCAGGTTTACTGTATTCCTTGGACCTTCTTATTGACGATGATACACAGAAACTGCACCCGAATTTAATACAAAAGGTACAATGCCGACTTAAGTACAAGAGGACTGACACTCTTACTTTCTATGATTTGTTCCTTTCCTGTGAGTCCAGTTTTAGATTCCGATGCTTCACTTCAGGTTTACTGTACCCCTTGGACCTTCTTATTGACGATGAAACACAGATATTGCATCGGAATTAAATTCAAAAGGCACAATGCCGACTTAAGTACAAGAGGACTGACACTCTAACTTTCTATGATTTGAACCTCTCCTGTGGGTCCACTTTTAGATTCCGATGCTTCACTTCAGGTTTACTGTTTCACTTGGACCTTCTTATTGACGGCGAAACACAGAAATTGCATCCGAAATTTATACAAAAGGCACAATGCCGACTTAAGTACAAGCAGACTGACACTCTAACTTTCTATAATTTGATCCATTCCTGTGAGTCCAGTTTTAGATTCCGATGCTTGACTTCAGGTTTACTGTATCCCTTGGATCTTCTTATTGACGATGAAACACAGAAATTGCAGCGGAATTAAATTCAAAAGGCACAATGCCGACTTAAGTACAAGAGGACTGACACTCTAACTTTCTATGATTTCAACCTCTCCTGTGAGTCCAGTTTTAGATTCCGATGCTTCACTTCAGGTTTACTGTTTCCCTTGGACCGTCTTATTGACGATGAAACACAGTAATTGCATCCGAACTTAATTCAAAATCACTATGCCGACTTAAGTACAGGAGGAATGACACTCTAACTTTCTATGATCTGAACCTCTCCTGTGAGTCCAGTTTGAGATTCCGATGCTTTTCTTAGGGTTTACTGTATTACTTGGACCTTCTTATTGACGATGAAATACAGAAATTGCATCCGAATTTAATACAAAAGGCACCATGCCGACTTAAGTACAAGTGGACTGACACTCTAACTTTCTATGATTTGAACCTCTCCTGTGAGTCCAGTTTTAGATTCCGATGCTTCACTTCAGGTTTACTGTATCGCTTGCACCTTCTTATTGACGATGAAACACAGATATTGCATCCGAAATTAATACAAAAGGCACAATGCCGACTCAAGTACAAGTGCACTGACACTCTAACTTTCTATGATTTGAACCTCTTCTGTGAGTCCAGTTTTAGATTCCGATGCTTCACTTCAGGTTTACTGTATTCCTTGGACCTTCTTATTGACGATGATACACAGAAACTGCACCCAAATTTAATACAAAAGGTACAATGCCGACTTAAGTACAAGAGGACTGACACTCTTACTTTCTATGATTTGATCCTTTCCTGTGAGTCCAGTTTTAGATTCCGATGCTTCACTTCAGGTTTACTGTACCCCTTGGACCTTCTTATTGACGATGAAACACAGATATTGCATCGGAATTAAATTCAAAAGGCACAATGCCGACTTAAGTACAAGAGGACTGACACTCTAAATTTCTATGATTTGAACCTCTCCTGTGAGTCCACTTTTAGAATCCGATGCTTCACTTCAGGTTTACTGTTTCACTTGGACCTTCTTATTGACGGCGAAACACAGAAATTGCATCCGAAATTTATACAAAAGGCACAATGCCGACTTAAGTACAAGCAGACTGACACTCTAACTTTCCATGATTTGATCCTTTCCTGTGAGTCCAGTTTTAGATTCCGATGCTTCACTTCAGGTTTACTGTATCCCTTGGATCTTCTTATTGACGATGAAACACAGAAATTGCAGCGGAATTAAATTCAAAAGGCACAATGCCGACTTAAGTACAAGAGGACTGACACTCTAACTTTCTATGATTAGAACCTCTCCAGTGGGTCCAGTTTTAGATTCCGATGCTTCACCTCAGGCTTACTGTTTCCCTTGGACCTTCTTATTGACGATGAAACACAGTAATTGCATCCGAACTTAATTCAAAATCACAATGCCGACTTAAGTACAGGAGGAATGACACTCTAACTTTCTATGATCTGAACCTCTCCTGTGAGTCCAGTTTTAGATTCCGATGCTTCTCTTAGGGTTTACTGTATTACTTGGACCTTCTTATTGACGATGAAATACAGAAATTGCATCCGAATTTAATACAAAAGGCACCATGCCGACTTAAGTACAAGTGGACTGACACTCTAACTTTCTATGATTTGAACCTCCCCTGTGAGTCCAGTTTTAGATTCCGATGCTTCACTTCATGTTTACTGTATCCCTTGGACCTTCTTATTGACGATGAAACACAGAAATTGCATCCGAAATTAATACAAAAGGCACAATGCCGACTTAAGTACAAGAGGACTGACACTCTAACTTTCTATGATTTGAACCTCTGCTGTCAGTCCAGTTTTAGATTCCGATGCTTCACTTCAGGTTTACTGTATCCCCTGTACTTTCTTATTGACGATGAAACACAGAAATTGATCGAATTAAATTCAAAAGGCACAATAACGACTTAAGTACATGAGGACTGACACTCTAACTTTCTATGATTTGAACCTCTTCTGTGAGTCCAGTTTAAGACTCCGATGCTTCGCTTCAGGTTTACTGTATCCCTTAGACCTTCTTATTGACGATGAAACACAGAAACTGCATCCGAATTTAATACAAAAGGCACAATGCCGACTTAAGTACAAGCGGACTGACAATCTAACTTTCTATGATATGAACCTCTCCTGTGAGTCCAGTTTTGGATTCCGATGCTTCACTTCAGGATTACTGTATCCCTTGGACTTTCTTATTGACGATGAAGCACAGAAATTGCATCGGAATTAAATTCAATAGGCACAATGCTGACTTAAGTACAAGAGGACTGACACTCTAAATTTCTATGATTTGAACCTCTCCAGTGAGTCCAGTTTTAGACTCCGATGCTTCACTTCAGGTTTACTGTATCCCTTGGACTTTTTTATTGACGATGAAATACGGAAATTGCATCCGAATTTAATACAAAAGGCACAATGCTGAGTTAAGTACAAGAGGACTGACACTCTAACTTTCTATGATTAGAACCTCTCCTGTGAGTCCAGTTTTGGATTCCGATGCTTCACTTCAGTTTTACTGTATATCTTGGACCTTCTTATTGACGATGAAACACAGAAATTGCATCCGAGCTTAATTCAAAATTACAATGCCGACTTAAGTATAAGAGGACTGACACTCTAACTTTCTATGATCTGAACCTCTCCTGTGAGTCGAGTTTTAGATTCCGATGCTTCACTTCCGGTTTACTGTATCCCTTGGACCTTCTTTTAGACGATGAAACACTGAAATTGCATCCGAATGTAATACAAAGGGGACAATGCCAACTTAAGTACGAGAGCACTGACACTCTAACTTTCTATGATTTGAACCTCTCCTGTGAGTCCAGTTTTAGATTCCGATGCTTCACTTCAAGTTTACTGTATTCCTTGGACCCTCTTATTGACGTTGAAACACAGATATTGGATCGGAATTAAATTCAAAAGGCGCAATGCCGACTTAAGTACAAGAGGGCTGACACTCTAACTTTCTATGATTTGAACCTCTCCTGTGAGTCCAGTTTTAGTTTCCGATGCTTCTCTTCAGGTTTACTGTATCCCTTGGACCTTCTTATTGACGATGAAACACAGATATTGCATCCGAAATTAATACAAAAGGCACAATGCCGACTTAAGTACAAGAGGACTGACACTCTAACTTTCTATGATTTGAACCTCTCCTGTGAGTCAAGTTTTAGATTCCGATGCTTCACTTCAGGTTTACTTTATTCCTTGGACCTTCTTATTGACGATGATACACAGAAACTGCACCCGAATTTAATACAAAAGGTACAATGCCGACTTAAGTACAAGAGGACTGACACTCTAACTTTCTATGATTTGATCCTTTCCTGTGAGTCCAGTTTTAGATTCCGATGCTTCACTTCAGGTTTACTGTACCCCTTGGACCTTCTTATTGACGATGAAACACAGAAATTGCATCCGAAATTAATACAAAAGGCACAATGCCGACTTAAGTACAAGAGGACTGACACTCTAACTTTCTATGATTTGAACCTCTGCTGTCAGTCCAGTTTTAGATTCCGATGCTTCACTTCAGGTTTACTGTATCCCCTGTACTTTCTTATTGACGATGAAGCACAGAAATTGATCGAATTAAATTCAAAAGGCACAATAACGACTTAAGTACATGAGGACTGACACTCTAACTTTCTATGATTTGAACCTCTTCTGTGAGTCCAGTTTAAGACTCCGATGCTTCGCTTCAGGTTTTCTGTATCCCTTAGACCTTCTTATTGACGATGAAACACAGAAACTGCATCCGAATTTAATACAAAAGGCACAATGCCGACTTAAGTACAAGCGGACTGACACTCTAACTTTCTATGATATGAACCTCTCATGTGAGTCCAGTTTTGGATTCCGATGCTTCACTTCAGGATTACTGTATCCCTTGGACTTTCTTATTGACGATGAAGCACAGAAATTGCATCGGAATTAAATTCAATAGGCACAATGCTGACTTAAGTACAAGAGGACTGACACTCTAAATTTCTATGATTTGAACCTCTCCAGTGAGTCCAGTTTTAGACTCCGATGCTTCACTTCAGGTTTACTGTATCCCTTGGACTTTTTTATTGACGATGAAATACGGAAATTGCATCCGAATTTAATACAAAAGGCACAATGCTGAGTTAAGTACAAGAGGACTGACACTCTAACTTTCTATGATTAGAACCTCTCCTGTGAGTCCAGTTTTGGATTCCGATGCTTCACTTCAGATTTACTGTATATCTTGGACCTTCTTATTGACGATGAAACACAGAAATTGCATCCGAGCTTAATTCAAAATTACAATGCCGACTTAAGTATAAGAGGACTGACACTCTAACTTTCTATGATCTGAACCTCTCCTGTGAGTCCAGTTTTAGATTCCGATGCTTCACTTCCGGTTTACTGTATCCCTTGGACCTTCTTTTAGACGATGAAACACTGAAATTGCATCCGAATGTAATACAAAGGGGACAATGCCAACTTAAGTACGAGAGCACTGACACTCTAACTTTCTATGATTTGAACCTCTCCTCTGAGTCCAGTTTTAGATTCCGATGCTTCACTTCAGGTTTACTGTATTCCTTGGACCCTCTTATTGACGTTGAAACACAGATATTGGATCGGAATTAAATTCAAAAGGCGCAATGCCGACTTAAGTACAAGAGGGCTGACACTCTAACTTTCTATGATTTGAACCTCTCCTGTGAGTCCAGTTTTAGTTTCCGATGCTTCTCTTCAGGTTTACTGTATCCCTTGGACCTTCTTATTGACGATGAAACACAGATATTGCATCCGAAATTAATACAAAAGGCACAATGCCGACTCAAGTACAAGAGGACTGACACTCTAACTTTCTATGATTTGAACCTCTCCTGTGAGTCAAGTTTTAGATTCCGATGCTTCACTTCAGGTTTACTGTATTCCTTGGACCTTCTTATTGACGATGATACACAGAAACTGCACCCGAATTTAATACAAAAGGTACAATGCCGACTTAAGTACAAGAGGACTGACACTCTAACTTTCTATGATTTGATCCTTTCCTGTGAGTCCAGTTTTAGATTCCGATGCTTCACTTCAGGTTTACTGTACCCCTTGGACCTTCTTATTGACGATGAAACACAGAAATTGCATCCGAATGTAATACAAAAGGCACAATGCCGACTTAAGTAAAAGAGCACTGACACTCTAACTTTCTATGATTTGAACCTCTCCTGTGAGTCCAGTTTTAGATTCCGATGCTTCACTTCAGGTTTACTGTATCCCTTGGACCTTCTTATTGACGATGATACACAGAAACTGCACCCGAATTTAATACAAAAGGCACAATGCCGACTTAAGTTCAAGCAGACTGACACTCTAACTTTCTATGATTTGATCCTTTCCTGTGAGTCCAGTTTTAGATTCCGATGCTTCACTTCAGGTTTGCTGTATCCCTTGGACCTTCTTATTGACGATGAAACACAGAAATTGCATCGGAATTAAATTCAAAAGGCATAATGCCGACTTAGGTACAAGAGGACTGACTCTCTAACTTTCTATGATTTGAACCTCTCCTGTGAGTCCAGTTTTAGATTCCGATGCTTCACTTCAGGTTTACTGTTTCCCTTGGACGTTCTTATTGACGATGAAACACAGTAATTGCTTCCGAACTTAATTCAAAATCACAATGCCGACTTAAGTACAGGAGGAGTGACACTCTAACTTTCTATGATCTGAACCTCTCCTGTGAGTCCAGTTTTAGATTCCGATGCTTCTCTTAGTGTTTACTGTATTACTTGGACCTTCTTATTGACGATGAAACACAGAAATTGTCGAATTAAATTCAAAAGGCACAATTACGACTTAAGTACAAGAGGACTGACACTCTAAGTTTCTTTGATTTGAACCTCTTCTGTGAGTCCAGTTTAAGACTCCGATGCTTCGCTTCAGGTTTACTGTATCCCTTGGACCTTCTTAATGACGATGAAACACAGAAACTGCATCCGAATTTAATACAAAAGGCACAATGCCGACTTAAGTACAAGCGGACTGACACTCTAACTTTCTATGATATGAACCTCTCCTGTGAGTCCAGTTTTGGATTCCGATGCTTCACTTCAGGATTACTGTATCCCTTGGACTTTCTTATTGACGATGAAGCACAGAAATTGCATCGGAATTAAATTCAAAAGGCACAATGCTGACTTAAGTACAAGAGGACTGACACTCTAACTTTCTATGATTTGAACCTCTACTGTGAGTCCAGTTTTAGATTCCGATGCTTCGCTTCAGGTTTAATGTATACCTTGGACCTTCTTATTGACGATTAAACACAGAACCTGCATCCGAATTTAATACAAAAGGCACAATGCCGTCATAAGTACAAGCGGACTGACACTCTAACTTTCTATGATTGGAACCCCTCCTGTGAGTCCTGTTTTAGATTCCGATGCTTCACTTCAGGTTTACTGTATCCCTTGGACTTTCGTATTGACGATGAAGCACAGAAATTGCATCGAATTAAAATCATAAGGCACTATGCCGACTTAAGTACAAGAGGACTGACACGCAAACTTCTTATGATATGAACCTCTCCTGTGAGCCCAGTTTTAGATTCCGATACTTCACTTCATGTTTACTGTATCCCTTGGACCTTCTTATTGACGATGAAACACAGTAATTGCATCCGAACTTAATTCAAAATCACAATGCCGACTTAAATACAAGGGGACTGACACCCTAACTTTCTATGATCTGAACCTCTCCAGTGAGTCCAGTTTTAAATTCCGATGCTTCACTTCCGGTTTACTGTATCCCTTGGACCTTCTTATTGACGATGATACACAGAAACTGCACCCGAATTTAATACAAAAGGCACAATGCCGACTTAAGTACAAGCATACTGACACTCTAACTTTCTATGATTTGATCCTTTCCTGTGAGTCCAGTTTTAGATTCCGATGCTTCACTTCAGGTTTACTGTATCCCTTGGATCTTCTTATTGACGATGAAACACAGAAATTGCATCGGAATTAAATTCAAAAGGCACAATGCCGACTTAAGTACAAGAGGACTGACACTCTAACTTTCTGTGATTTGAACCTCTCCTGTGAGTCCAGTTTTAGATTCCGATGCTTCACTTCAGGTTTACTGTTTTCCTTGGACCTTCTTATTGACGATGAAACACAGTAATTGCATCCGAACTTAATTCAAAATCACAATGCCGACTTAAGTACAGGAGGAGTGACACTCTAACTTTCTATGATCTGAACCTCTCCTGTGAGTCCAGTTTTAGATTCCGATGCTTCTCTTAGGGTTTACTGTATTACTTGGATCTTCTTATTGACGATGAAATACAGAAATTGCATCCGAATTTAATACAAAAGGCACCATGCCGACTTAAGTACAAGTGGACTGACACTCTAAGTTTCTATGATTTGAACCTCTCCTGTGAGTCCAGTTTTAGATTCCGATGCTTCACTTCAGGTTTACTGTATCCCTTGGACCTTCTTATTGACGATGAAACACAGATATTGCATCCGAAATTAATACAAAAGGCACAATGCGACTTAAGTACAAGTGCACTGACACTCTAACTTTCTATGATTTGAACCTCCCCTGTGAGTCCAGTTTTAGATTCCGATGCTTCACTTCAGGTTTACTGTATCCCTTGGACCTTCTTATTGACGATGAAACACAGAAATTGCATCCGAAATTAATACAAAAGGCACAATGCCGACTTAAGTACAAGAGGACTGACACTCTATCCTTCTATGATTTGAACCTCTGCTGTCAGTCCAGTTTTAGATTCCGATGCTTCACTTCAGGTTTACTGTATCCCCTGGACTTTCTTATTGACGATGAAACACAGAAATTGATCGAATTAAATTCAAAAGGCACAATGCCGACTTAAGTACAAGAGGACTGACACTCTAACTTTCTGTGATTTGAACCTCTCCTGTGAGTCCAGTTTTAGATTCCGATGCTTCACTTCAGGTTTACTGTTTCCCTTGGACCTTCTTTTGACGATGAAACACAGTAATTGCATCCGAACTTAATTCAAAATCACAATGACGACTTAAGTACAGGAGGAGTGACACTCTAACTTTCGATGATATGAACCTCTCCTGTGAGTCCAGTTTTGGATTCCGATGCTTCACTTCAGGATTACTGTATCCCTTGGACTTTCTTATTGACGATGAAGCACAGAAATTGCATCGGAATTAAATTCAATAGGCACAATGCTGACTTAAGTACAAGAGAACTGACACTCTAACTTTCTATGATTTGAACCTCTCCAGTGAGTCCAGTTTTAGACTCCGATGCTTCACTTCAGGTTTACTGTATCCCTTGGACTTTTTTATTGACGATGAAATACGGAAATTGCATCCGAATTTAAGACAAAAGGCACAACGCTGACTTAAGTACAAGAGGACTGACACTCTAACTTTCTATGATTAGAACCTCTCCTGTGAATGCAGTTTTAGATTCCGATGCTTCACTTCAGTTTTACTGTATATCTTGGATCTTCTTATTGACGATGAAACACAGAAATTGCATCCGAGCTTAATTCAAAATTACAATGCCGACTTAAGTATAAGAGGACTGACACTCTAACTTTCTATGATTTGATCCTTTCCTGTGAGTCCAGTTTTAGATTCCGATGCTTCACTTCAGGTTTACTGTATCCCTTGGATCTTCTTATTGACGATGAAATACAGAAATTGCATCGGAATTAAATTCAAAAGGCACAATGCCGACTGAAGTACAAGAGGACTGACACTCTAACTTTCTATGATTTGAACCTCTCCAGTGAGTCCAGTTTTAGATTCCGATGCTTCACTTCAGGTTTACTGTTTCCCTTGGACCTTCTTATTGACGATGAAACACAGTAATTGCATCCGAACTTAATTCAAAATCACAATGCCGACTTAAGTACAGGAGGAGAGACACTCTAACTTTCTATGATCTGAACCTCTCCTGTGAGTCCAGTTTTAGATTCCGATGCTTCTCTTAGGGTTTACTGTATTACTTGGATCTTCTTATTGACGATGAAATACAGAAATTGCATCCGAATTTAATCCAAATGCACCATGCCGACCTAAGTACAAGTGGCCTGACACTCTAACTTTCTATGATTTGAACCTCTCCTGTGAGTCCAGTTTTAGATTCCGATGCTTCAATTCAGGTTTACTGTATCCCTTGGACCTTCTTATTGACGATGAAACACAGATATTGCATCCGAAATTAATACAAAAGGCACAATGCCGACTTAAGTACAAGTGCACTGACACTCTAACTTTCTATGATTTGAACCTCCCCTGTGAGTCCAGTTTTAGATTCCGATGCTTCACTTCAGGTTTACTGTATCCCTTGGACCTTCTTATTGACGATGAAACACAGAAATTGCATCCGAGATTAATACAAAAGGCACAATGCCGACTTAAGTACAAGAGGACTGACACTCTATCTTTCTATGATTTGAACCTCTGCTGTCAGTCCAGTTTTAGATTCCGATGCTTCACTTCAGGTTTACTGTATCCCCTGGACTTTCTTATTGACGATGAAACACAGAAATTGATCGAATTAAATTCAAAAGGCACAATAACGACTTAAATACCAGAGGACTGACACTCTAACTTTCTATGATTTGAAGCTCTTCTGTGAGTCCAGTTTAAGACTCCGATGCTTCGCTTCAGGTTTACTGTATCCCTTGGACCTTCTTATTGATGATGAAACACAGAAACTGCATCCGAATTTAATACAAAAGGCACAATGCCGACTTAAGTACAAGCGGACTGACACTCTAACTTTCTATGATATGAACCTCTCCTGTGAGTCCAGTTTTGGATTCCGATGCTTCACTTCAGGATTACTGTATCCCTTGGACTTTCTTATTGACGATGAAGCACAGAAATTGCATCGGAATTAAATTCAATAGGCACAATGCTGACTTAAGTACAAGAGAACTGACACTCTAACTTTCTATGATTTGAACCTCTCCAGTGAGTCCAGTTTTAGACTCCGATGCTTCACTTCAGCTTCACTGTATCCCTTGGACTTTTTTATTGACGATGAAATACGGAAATTGCATCCGAATTTAATACAAAAGGCACAATGCTGACTTAAGTACAAGAGGACTGACACTCTAACTTTCTATGATTAGAACCTCTCCTGTGAATGCAGTTTTAGATTCCGATGCTTCACTTCAGTTTTACTGTATATCTTGGATCTTCTTATTGACGATGAAACACAGAAATTGCATCCGAGCTTAATTCAAAATTACAATGCCGACTTAAGTATAAGAGGACTGACACTCTAACTTTCTATGATCTGAACCTCTCCTGTGAGTCCAGTTTTAGATTCCGATGCTTCACTTCCGGTTTACTTTATCCCTTGGACCTTCTTATAGACGATGAAACACAGACATTGCATCCGAATGTAATACAAAGGGGACAATGCCAACTTAAGTACAAGAGCACTGACACTCTAACTTTCTATGATTTGAACCTCTCCTGTGAGTCCAGTTTTAGATTCCGATGCTTCACTTCAGGTTTACTGTATTCCTTGGACCCTCTTATTGACGTTGAAACACAGAAATTGGATCGGAATTAAATTCAAAAGGCGCAATGCCGACTTAAGTACAAGTGGGCTGACACTCTAACTTTCTATGATTTGAACCTCTCCTGTGAGTCCAGTTTTAGATTCCGATGCTTCTCTTCAGGTTTACTGTATCCCTTGGACCTTCTTATTGACGATGAAACACAGAAATTGCATCCGAAATTAATACAAAAGGCACAATGCCGACTTAAGTACAAGAGGACTGACACTCTTACTTTCTATGATTTGATCCTATCCTGTGAGTCCAGTTTTAGATTCCGATGCTTCACTTCAGGTTTACTGTACCCCTTGGACCTTCTTATTGACGATGAAACACAGATATTGCATCGGAATTAAATTCAAAAGGCACAATGCCGACTTAAGTACAAGAGGACTGACACTCTAACTTTCTATGATTTGAACCTCTCCTGTGAGCCCACTTTTAGATTCCGATGCTTCACTTCAGGTTTACTGTTTCACTTGGACCTTCTTATTGACGGCGAAACACAGAAATTGCATCCGAAATTTATACAAAAGGCACAATGCCGACTTAAGTACAAGCAGACTGACACTCTAACTTTCTATGATTTGATCCTTTCCTGTGATTCCAGTTTTAGATTCCGATGCTTCACTTCAGGTTTACTGTATCACTTGGATCTTCTTATTGACGATGAAACACAGAAATTGCAGCGGAATTAAATTCAAAAGGCACAATGCCGACTTAAGTACAAGAGGACTGACACTCTAACTGTCTATGATTTGAACCTCTCCTGTGAGTCCAGTTTTAGATTCCGATGCTTCACTTCAGGTTTACTGTTTCCCTTGGACCTTCTTATTGACGATGAAATACAGTAATTGCATCCGAACTTAATTCAAAATCACAATGCCGACTTAAGTACAGGAGGAATGACACTCTAACTTTCTATGATCTGAACCTCTCCTGTGAGTCCAGTTTTAGATTCCGATGCTTCTCTTAGGGTTTACTGTATTACTTGGACCTTCTTATTGACGATGAAATACAGAAATTGCATCCGAATTTAATACAAAAGGCACCATGCCGACTTAAGTACAAGTGGACTGACACTCTAACTTTCTATTATTTGAACCTCTCCTGTGAGTCCAGTTTTAGATTCCGATGCTTCACTTCAGGTTTAGTGTATCCCTTGGACCTTCTTATTGACGATGAAACACAGATATTGCATCCGAAATTAATACAAAAGGCACAATGCCGACTTAAGTACAAGTGCACTGACACTCTAACTTTCTATGATTTGAACCTCCCCTGTGAGTCCAGTTTTAGATTCCGATGCTTCGCTTCAGGTTTACTGTATCCCTTGGACCTTCTTATTGACGATGAAACACAGAAATTGCATCCGAAATTAATACAAAAGGCACAATGCCGACTTAAGTACAAGAGGACTGACACTCTAACTTTCTATGATTTGAACCTCTGCTGTCAGTCCAGTTTTAGATTCCGATGCTTCACTTCAGGTTTACTGTATCCCCTGGACTTTCTTATTGACGATGAAACACAGAAATTGATCGAATTAAATTCAAAAGGCACAATAACGACTTAAGTACATAAGGACTGACACTCTAACTTTCTATGATTTGAACCTCTTCTGTGAGTCCAGTTTAAGACTCCGATGCTTCGCTTCAGGTTTACTGTATCCCTTGGACCTTCTTATTGACGATGAAACACAGAAACTGCATCCGAATTTAATACAAAAGGCACAATGCCGACTTAGGTACAAGCGGACTGACACTCTAACTTTCTATGATATGAACCTCTCCTGTGAGTCCAGTTTTGGATTCCGATGCTTCACTTCAGGATTACTGTATCCCTTGTACTTTCTTATTGACGATGAAGCACGGAAATTGCATCGGAATTAAATTCAATAGGCACAATGCTGACTTAAGTACAAGAGGACTGACACTCTAACTTTCTATGATTTGAACCTCTCCAGTGAGTCCAGTTTTAGACTCCGATGCTTCACTTCAGGTTGACTGTATCCCTTGGACTTTTTTATTGACGATGAAATACGGAAATTGCATCCGAATTAAATACAAAAGGCACAATGCTGAGTTAAGTACAAGAGGACTGACACTCTAACTTTCTATGATTAGAACCTCTCCTGTGAATGCAGTTTTAGATTCCGATGCTTCACTTCAGTTTTACTGTATATCTTGGACCTTCTTATTGACGATGAAACACAGAAATTGCATCCGAGCTTAATTCAAAATTACAATGCCGACTTAAGTATAAGAGGACTGACACTCTAACTTTCTATGATCTGAACCTCACCTGTGAGTCCAGTTTTAGATTCCGATGCTTCACTTCAGGTTTACTGTATCCCTTGGACCTTCTTATTGACGATGAAACACAGAAATTGCATCCGAAATTAATACAAAAGGCACAATGCCGACTTAAGTACAAGAGTACTGACACTCTAACTTTCTATGATTTGAACCTCTCCTGTGAGTCCAGTTTTAGATTCCGATGCTTCACTTCAGGTTTACTGTAATCCTTGGACCCTCTTATTGACGTTGAAACACAGATATTGGATCGGAATTAAATTCAAAAGGCGCAATGCCGACTTAAGTACAAGAGGGCTGACACTCTAACTTTCTATGATTTGAACTTCTCCTGTGAGTCCAGTTTTAGTTTCCGATGCTTCTCTTCAGGTTTACTGTATCCCTTGGACCTTCTTATTGACGATGAAACACAGAAATTGCATCCGAAATTAATACAAAAGGCACAATGCCGACTTAAGTACAAGAGGACTGACACTCTAACTTTCTATGATTTGAACCTCTCCTGTGAGTCCAGTTTTAGATTCCGATGCTTCACTTCAGGTTTACTGTATTCCTTGGACCTTCTTATTGACGATGATACACAGAAACTGCACCCGAATTTAATACAAAAGGTACAATGCCGACTTAAGTACAAGAGGACTGACACTCTAACTTTCTATGATTTGATCCTTTCCTGTGAGTTTAGTTTTAGATTCCGATGCTTCACTTCAGGTTTACTGTACCCCTTGGACCTTCTTATTGACGATGAAAAACAGGAATTGCATCGGAATTAAATTCAAAAGGCACAATGCCGACTTAAGTACAAGAGGACTGACACTCTAACTTTCTATGATTTGAACCTCTCCTGTGAGTCCAGTTTTAGATTCCGATGCTTCACTTCAGGTTTACTGTTTCACTTGCACCTTCTTATTGACGGCGAAACACAGAAATTGCATCCGAAATTTATACAAAAGGCACAATGCCGACTTAAGTACAAGAGGACTGAATCTCTAACTTTCTATGATTTGAACCTCTCCTGTGAGCCCAGTTTTAGACTCCGATGCTTCACTTCTGGTTTACTGTATCCCTTGGACTTTTATAATTGACGAAGAAATACGGAAATTGCATCCGAATTCAATACAAAAGGCACAATGCCGACATAAGTACAAGAGGACTGACACTCTAAATTTCAATGATTAGAACCTCTCCTGTGAATGCAGTTTTAGATTCCGATGCTTCACTTCAGTTTTACTGTATATCTTGGATCTTCTTATTGACGATGAAACACAGAAATTGCATCCGAGCTTAATTCAAAATTACAATGCCGACTTAAGTATAAGAGGACTGACACTCTAACTTTCTATGATCTGAACCTCTCCTGTGAGTCCAGTTTTAGATTCCGATGCTTCACTTCCGGTTTACTTTATCCCTTGGACCTTCTTATAGACGATGAAACACAGACATTGCATCCGAATGTAATACAAAGGGGACAATGCCAACTTAAGTACAAGAGCACTGACACTCTAACTTTCTATGATTTGAACCTCTCCTGTGAGTCCAGTTTTAGATTCCGATGCTTCACTTCAGGTTTACTGTATTCCTTGGACCCTCTTATTGACGTTGAAACACAGAAATTGGATCGGAATTAAATTCAAAAGGCGCAATGCCGACTTAAGTACAAGTGGGCTGACACTCTAACTTTCTATGATTTGAACCTCTCCTGTGAGCCCAGTTTTAGATTCCGATGCTTCTCTTCAGGTTTACTGTATCCCTTGGACCTTCTTATTGACGATGAAACACAGAAATTGCATCCGAAATTAATACAAAAGGCACAATGCCGACTTAAGTACAAGAGGACTGACACTCTAACTTTCTATGAATTGGATCTCTCCTGTGAGTCCAGTTTTAGATTCCGATGCTTCACGTCAGGTTTACTGTATTCCTTGGACCTTTTTATTGACGATGATACACAGAAACTGCACCCGAATTTAATACAAAAGGTACAATGCCGACTTAAGTACAAGAGGACTGACACTCTTACTTTCTATGATTTGATCCTATCCTGTGAGTCCAGTTTTAGATTCCGATGCTTCACTTCAGGTTTACTGTACCCCTTGGACCTTCTTATTGACGATGAAACACAGATATTGCATCGGAATTAAATTCAAAAGGCACAATGCCGACTTAAGTACAAGAGGACTGACACTCTAACTTTCTATGATTTGAACCTCTCCTGTGAGCCCACTTTTAGATTCCGATGCTTCACTTCAGGTTTACTGTTTCACTTGGATCTTCTTATTGACGGCGAAACACAGAAATTGCATCCGAAATTTATACAAAAGGCACAATGCCGACTTAAGTACAAGCAGACTGACACTCTAACTTTCTATGATTTGATCCTTTCCTGTGAGTCCAGTTTTAGATTCCGATGCTTCACTTCAGGTTTACTGTATCACTTGGATCTTCTTATTGACGATGAAACACAGAAATTGCAGCGGAATTAAATTCAAAAGGCACAATGCCGACTTAAGTACAAGAGGACTGACACTCTAACTGTCTATGATTTGAACCTCTCCTGGGAGTCCAGTTTTAGATTCCGATGCTTCACTTCAGGTTTACTGTTTCCCTTGGACCTTCTTATTGACGATGAAATACAGTAATTGCATCCGAACTTAATTCAAAATCACAATGCCGACTTAAGTACAGGAGGAATGACACTCTAACTTTCTATGATCTGAACCTCTCCTGTGAGTCCAGTTTTAGATTCCGATGCTTCTCTTAGGGTTTACTGTATTACTTGGACCTTCTTATTGACGATGAAATACAGAAATTGCATCCGAATTTAATACAAAAGGCACCATGCCGACTTAAGTACAAGTGGACTGACACTCTAACTTTCTATTATTTGAACCTCTCCTGTGAGTCCAGTTTTAGATTCCGATGCTTCACTTCAGGTTTACTGTATCCCTTGGACCTTCTTATTGACGATGAAACACAGATATTGCATCCGAAATTAATACAAAAGGCACAATGCCGACTTAAGTACAAGTGCACTGACACTCTAACTTTCTATGATTTGAACCTCCCCTGTGAGTCCAGTTTTAGATTCCGATGCTTCGCTTCAGGTTTACTGTATCCCTTGGACCTTCTTATTGACGATGAAACACAGAAATTGCATCCGAAATTAATACAAAAGGCACAATGCCGACTTAAGTACAAGAGGACTGACACTCTAACTTTCTATGATTTGAACCTCTGCTGTCAGTCCAGTTTTAGATTCCGATGCTTCACTTCAGGTTTACTGTATCCCCTGGACTTTCTTATTGACGATGAAACACAGAAATTGATCGAATTAAATTCAAAAGGCACAATAACGACTTAAGTACATAAGGACTGACACTCTAACTTTCTATGATTTGAACCTCTTCTGTGAGTCCAGTTTAAGACTCCGATGCTTCGCTTCAGGTTTACTGTATCCCTTGGACCTTCTTATTGACGATGAAACACAGAAACTGCATCCGAATTTAATACAAAAGGCACAATGCCGACTTAAGTACAAGCGGACTGACACTCTAACTTTCTATGATATGAACCTCTCCTGTGAGTCCAGTTTTGGATTCCGATGCTTCACTTCAGGATTACTGTATCCCTTGTACTTTCTTATTGACGATGAAGCACAGAAATTGCATCGGAATTAAATTCAATAGGCACAATGCTGACTTAAGTACAAGAGGACTGACACTCTAACTTTCTATGATTTGAACCTCTCCAGTGAGTCCAGTTTTAGACTCCGATGCTTCACTTCAGGTTGACTGTATCCCTTGGACTTTTTTATTGACGATGAAATACGGAAATTGCATCCGAATTAAATACAAAAGGCACAATGCTTAGTTAAGTACAAGAGGACTGACACTCTAACTTTCTATGATTAGAACCTCTCCTGTGAATGCAGTTTTAGATTCCGATGCTTCACTTCAGTTTTACTGTATATCTTGGACCTTCTTATTGACGATGAAACACAGAAATTGCATCCGAGCTTAATTCAAAATTACAATGCCGACTTAAGTATAAGAGGACTGACACTCTAACTTTCTATGATCTGAACCTCACCTGTGAGTCCAGTTTTAGATTCCGATGCTTCTCTTCAGGTTTACTGTATCCCTTGGACCTTCTTATTGACGATGAAACACAGAAATTGGATCGGAATTAAATTCAAAAGGCGCAATGCCGACTTAAGTACAAGAGGGCTGACACTCTAACTTTCTATGATTTGAACTTCTCCTGTGAGTCCAGTTTTAGTTTCCGATGCTTCTCTTCAGGTTTACTGTATCCCTTGGACCTTCTTATTGACGATGAAACACAGAAATTGCATCCGAAATTAATACAAAAGGCACAATGCCGACTTAAGTACAAGAGGACTGACACTCTAACTTTCTATGATTTGAACCTCTCCTGTGAGTCCAGTTTTAGATTCCGATGCTTCACTTCAGGTTTACTGTATTCCTTGGACCTTCTTATTGACGATGATACACAGAAACTGCACCCGAATTTAATACAAAAGGTACAATGCCGACTTAAGTACAAGAGGACTGACACTCTAACTTTCTATGATTTGATCCTTTCCTGTGAGTCTAGTTTTAGATTCCGATGCTTCACTTCAGGTTTACTGTACCCCTTGGACCTTCTTATTGACGATGAAAAACAGGAATTGCATCGGAATTAAATTCAAAAGGCACAATGCCGACTTAAGTACAAGAGGACTGACACTCTAACTTTCTATGATTTGAACCTCTCCTGTGAGTCCAGTTTTAGATTCCGATGCTTCACTTCAGGTTTACTGTTTCACTTGCACCTTCTTATTGACGGCGAAACACAGAAATTGCATCCGAAATTTATACAAAAGGCACAATGCCGACTTAAGTACAAGAGGACTGAATCTCTAACTTTCTATGATTTGAACCTCTCCTGTGAGCCCAGTTTTAGACTCCGATGCTTCACTTCTGGTTTACTGTATCCCTTGGACTTTTATAATTGACGATGAAATACGGAAATTGCATCCGAATTCAATACAAAAGGCACAATGCCGACATAAGTACAAGAGGACTGACACTCTAAATTTCAATGATTAGAACCTCTCCTGTGAATGCAGTTTTAGATTCCGATGCTTCACTTCAGGTATACTGTATATCTTGGAACTTCTTATTGACGGTAAAACACAGAAATTGCATCCGAATTATATTCAAAAGGCACAATGCCGACTTAAGTACAAGGGGTCTGACACTCTAACTTTCTATGATTTGAACCTCTCCTATGAGTCCAGTTTCAGATTCCGATGCTTCAATTCAGGTTTACTGTATACCTTGGACCTTCTTATTGCCGATGAAGCACAGAAATTGCTTCGGATTTAAATTCAAAAGGCACAATGCCCGCTTAAGTACAAGGGGACTGACACTCTAACTTTCTATGATTTGAACCTCTCCTGTGAGTCCAGTTTCAGATTCCGATGCTTCACCTCAGGTTTACTGTATACCTTGGACCTCCTTATTGACGATGAAACACAGAAATTGCATCCGAATTTAGTACAAAAGGCACAATGCCGACTTAAGTACAAGAGGCTGAAACTCTTTTTATGATTTGAACCTCTCCTGTCAGTCATGTTTTAGATTGCGATGCTAAACTTCAGGTTTATTGAATCCCTTGGACCTTGTTATTGACGATGAAACACAGAAATTGCATCCGAATTTAATACAAAAGGCACAATGCCGACTTAAGTACAAGAGGACTGAAACTCTAACTTTCTATGATTTGAACCTCTCCTGTCAGTCCAGTTTTCGATTCCGATGCTTCACTTCAGGTTTACTGTATCCCTTGGACCTTCTTATTGACGATGAAACACAGAAATTGATCGAATTAAATTCAAAAGGCACAATAACGACTTAAGTACAAGAGGACTGACACTCTAACTTTCTATGATTTGAACCTCTTCTGTGAGTCCAGTTTAAGACTCCGATGCTTCGCTCCAGGTTTACTGTATCCCTTGAACCTTCTTATTGACGATGAAACACAGAGACTGCATCCGAATTTAATACAAAAGGCACAAAGCCGACTTAAGTACAAGCGGACGGACACTCTAACTTTCTATGATATGTACCTCTACTGTGAGTCCAGTTTTGGATTCCGATGCTTCACTTCAGGATTACTGTATCCCTTGGACTTTCTTATTGACGATGAAGCACAGAAATTGCATCGGAATTAAATTCAAAAGGCACAATGCTGACTTAAGTACAAGAGGACTGACACTCTAACTTTCTATGATTGGAACCTCCCCTGTGAGTCCTGTTCTAGATTCCGATGCTTCACTTCAGGTTTACTGTATCCCTTGGACTTTCGTATTGACGATGAAGCACAGAAATTGCATCGAATTAAAATCAAAAGGCACTATGCCGACTTAAGTACAAGAGGACAGACACGCAAACTTCTTATGATACGAACCTCTCCTGTGAGCCCAGTTTTAGATTCCGATGCATCACTTCATGTTTACTGTATCCCTTGGACCTTCTTATTGACGATGAAACACAGTAATTGCATCCGAACTTAATTCAAAATCACAATGCCGACTTAAGTACAAGGGGACTGACACCCTAACTTTCTATGATCTGAACCTCTCCTGTGAGTCCAGTTTTAAATTCCGATGCTTCCCTTCCGGTTTACTGTATCCCTTGGAACTCCTTATTTACGATGAAACACAGAAATTGCATCCGAATGTAATACAAAAGGCACAATGCCGACTTAAGTACAAGAGCACTGACAATCTAACTTTCTATGATTTGAACCTCTCCTGTGAGTCCAGTTTTAGATTCCGATGCTTCACTTCAGGTTTACTGTATCCCATGGACCTTCTTATTGACGATGATACACAGAAACTGCACCCGAATTTAATACAAAAGCCACAATGCCGACTTAAGTACAAGCAGACTGACACTCTAACTTTCTATGATTTGATCCTTTCCTGTGAGTCCAGTTTTAGATTCCGATGCTTCACTTCTGGATTATTGTATCCCTTGGACACTCTTATTGACGATGAAACACAGAAATTGCATCGGAATTAAATTCAAAAGGCACAATGCCGACTTAAGTACAAGAGGACTGACACTCTAACTTTCTATGATGTGAACCTCTCCTGTGAGTCCAGTTTTAGATTCGGATGCTTCACTGTAGGTTTACTGTTTCCCTTGGACCTTCTTATTGACGATGAAACACAGAAATTGCATCCGAATTTAATACAAAAGGCACAATGCCGACTTAAGTACAAGTGGACTGACACTCTAACTTTCTATGATTTGAACCTCTCCTGTGAGTCCAGTTTTAGATTCCGATGTTTCACTTCAGGTTTACTGTATCCCTTAGACCTTCTTATTGACGATGAAACACAGATATTGCATCCGAAATTAATACAAAAGGCGCAATGCCGACTTAAGTTCAAGTGGACTGACACTCTAACTTTCTATGATTTGAACCTCCCCTGTGAGTCCAGTTTTAGATTCCGATGCTTCACTTCAGGTTTACTGTATCCCTTGGACCTTCTTATTGACGATGAAACACAGAAACTGCATCCGAATTTAATACAAAAGGCAATATGTCGACATTAGTACAAGCGGACTGACACTCTAACTTTCTATGATTTGAACCTCTCCTGTGAGTTCTGTTTTAGATTCCGATGCTTCACTTCAGGTTTACTGTATCCCTTGGACTTTCTTATTGACGATGAAGCACAGAAATTGCATCGAATTAAAATCAAAAGGCACTATGCCGACTTAAGTACAAGAGGACTGACACGCTAACTTTTTATGATTTGAACCTCTCCTGTCAGTCCAGTTTTAGATTCCGATGCTTCACTTCAGGTTTACCGTATCCCTTGGACCTTCTTATTGACGATGAAACACAGAAATTGCATCCGAATTTAATACAAAAGGCACAATGCCGACTTAAGTACAAGTGGACAGACATTCTAACTTTCTATAATTTGAACCTCTCCTGTGAGTCCCGTTTTAGATTCCGATGCTCCACTTCAGGTCTACTGTATCCCTTGGACCTTCTTATTGACGATGAAACACAGAAATTGCATCCGAATTTAATACAAACGGCACAATGCCGACTTACGTACAAGAGGACTGACACTCTAACTTTCTATGATTTGAACCTCTCCTGTGAGTGCAGTTTTAGATTCCGATGCTTCACTTCAGGTTTACTGTATCCCTTGGGCCTTCTTATTAGCGATGAAACACAGAAATTGCATCCGAATTTAATACAAATGGCACAATGCCGACTTAAGTACAAGAGGACTGACACTCTAATTTTCTATGATTTGAACTTCTCCTGTGAGTCGAGTTTTAAATTCCGATGCTTCACTTCAGGTTTACTGTATCCCTTGGACTTTCTAATCGACGGTGAAGCACAGAAATTGCATCGGAATTAAATTCAATAGGCACAATGCCGACTTAAGTACAAGAGGACTGACACTATAACTTTCTATGATTTGAACCTCTCCTGTCAGTCCAGTTGTAGATTCCGATGCTTCACTTCCGGTTTACTGTATCCCTTGGACCTTCTTATAGACGATGAAACACAGAAATTGCATCCGAATGTAACACAAAGGGCACAATGCCAACTTAAGTACAAAAGCACTGACACTCTAACTTTCTATGATTTGAACCTCTCCTGTGAGTCCAGTTTTAGATTCCGATGCTTCACTTCAGGTTTACTGTATCCCTTGGACCTTCTTATTGACGATGAAACACAGAAATTGCATCCGAAATTAATACAAAAGGCACAATGCCGAGTTAAGTACAAGAGGACTGACACTCTAACTTTCTATGATTTGAACCTCTCCTGTGAGTCCAGTTTTAGATTCCGATGCTTCACTTCAGGTTTACTGTATCCCTTGGACCTTCTTATTGACGATGAAACACAGAAATTGCATCGGAATTAAATTCAAAAGTCACAATGCCGACTTAAGTACAAGAGGAGTGACACTCTAACTTTCTATGATTTGAACCTCTCCTGTGAGTCCAGTTTTAGATTCCGATGCTTCACTTCAGGTTTACTGTTTCACTTGGACCTTCTTATTGACGGCGAAACACAGAAATTGCATCCGAAATTTACACAAAAGGCACAATGCCGACTTAAGTACAAGAGGACTGAAACTCTAACTTTCTATGATTAGAACCTCTCCTGTGAATGCAGTTTTAGATTCCGATGCTTCACTTCAGGTTTTCAATTTCCCTTGGACAATCTTATTGACGATGAAACACAGTAATTGCATCCGAACTTAATTTAAAATCGCAATGCCGACTTAAGTACAAGAGGAGTGACACTCAAACTTTCTATGATCTGAACCTATCCTGTGAGTCCAGTTTTAGATTCCGATGCTTCTCTTCAAGTTTACTGTATTACTTGGACCTTCTCATTGACGATGAAACACAGAAATTGCATCCGAATTTAATACAAAAGGCACAATGCCGACTTAAGTACAAGTGGACTGACACTCTAACTTTCTATGATTTGAACCTCCCTTCAAGTCCAGTTTTAGATTCAGATGCTTCACTTCCGGTTTACTGTATCGCTTGGACCTTCTTGTTGACGATGAAACACAGAAATTGCATTCGAATTTAATACAAAAGGCACAATGCCGACTTAAGTACAAGAGGACTGACACTCTAACTTTCTATGATTTGAACCTCTCCTGTGAGTCCAGTATTAGATTCCGATGCTTCGCTTCAGGTTTATTTTATCACTTGGACCTTCTTATTGACGATTAAACACAGAAACTGCATCCGAATTTAATACAAAAGACACAATGCCGTCATAAGTACAAGCGGACTGACACTCTAACTTTCTATGATTGGAACCTCTCCTGTGAGTCCTGTTTTAGATTCCGATGCTTCACTTCAGGTTTACTGTATCCCTTGGACTTTCGTATTGACGATGAAGCACAGAAATTGCATCGAATTAAAATCAAAAGGCACTATGCCGACTTAAGTACAAGAGGACAGACACGCAAACTTCTTATGATATGAACCTCTCCTGTGAGCCCAGTTTTAGATTCCGATGCTTCACTTCATGTTTACTGTATCCCTTGGACCTTCTTATTGACGATGAAACACAGTAATTGCATCCGAACTTAATTCAAAATCACAATGCCGACTTAAGTACAAGAGGACTGACACCCTAACTTTCTATGATCTGAACTTCTCCTGTGAGTGCAGTTTTAAATTCCGATGCTTCACTTCCGGTTTACTGTATCCCTTGGACCTTCTTATTGACGATGAAACACAGAAATTGCATCCGAATGTAATAGAAAAGGCACAATGCCGACTTAAATACAAGAGCACTGACACTCTAACTTTCTATGATTTGAACCGCTCCTGTGAGTCCAGTTTTGGATGTCGATGCTTCACTTCAGGTTTACTGTATCCCTTGGACCTTCTTATTGACGATGATACACAGAAACTGCACCCGAATTTAATACAAAAGGCACAATGATGACTTAAGTACAAGCAGACTGACACTCTAACTTTCTATGATTTGATCCTTTCCTCTGAGTCCAGTTTTAGATTCCGATGCTTCACTTCAGGTTTATTGTATCCCTTGGACCTTCTTATTGACGATGAAACACAGATATTGCATCGGAATTAAATTCAAAAGGCACAATGCCGACTTAAGTACAAGAGGACTGACACTCTCACTTTCTATGATTTGAACCTCTCCTGTGAGTCCAGTTTTAGATTCGGATGCTTCACTTCAGGTTTACTGTTTCCCTTGGACCTTCTTATTGACGATGAAACACAGTAATTGCATCCGAACTTAATTCAAAATCACAATGCCTACTTAAGTACAGGAGGAGTGACACTCTAACTTTCAATGATCTGAACCTCTCCTGTGAGTCCAGTTTTAGATTCCGATGCTTCTCTTAGGGTTTACTGTATTACTTGGACCTTCTTATTGACGATGAAACACAGAAATTGCATCCGAATTTAATACAAAAGGCACAATGCCGACTTAAGTACAAGTGGACTGACACTCTAACTTTCTATGATTTGAACCTCTCCTGTGAGTCCAGTTTTAGACTCCGATGCTTCACTTCAGGTGTACTGTATACCTTGGACCTTCTTATTGACGATGAAACACAGATATTGCATCCGAATTTAATACAAAAGGCACAATGCCGACATAAGTACAAGCGGACTGACACTCTAACTTTCTATGATTTGATCCTTTCCTGTGAGTCCAGTTATAGATTCCGATGCTTCACTTCAGGTTTACTGTATCCCTTGGACCTTGTTATTGACGATTTAACACAGAAATTGCATCGGAATTAAATTCAAAAGGCACAATGCCGACTTAAGTACAAGTGGACTGACACTCTAACTTTCTATGATTTGAACCTCTCCTGTGAGTCCAGTTTTAGATTCCGATGCTTCACTTCAGGTTTACTTTATCCCTCGGACCTTCTTATTGACGATGAAACACAGAAATTTCATCCGAAATTAGTACAAAAGGAACAATGCCGACTTAAGTACAAGAGGACTGACACTCTAACTTTCTATGATTTGAACCTCTCCTGTCAGTCCAGTTTTTGAATCCGATGCTTCACTTCAGGTTTACTGTATCCCTTGGACCTTCTTATTGACGGTGAAACACAGAAATTGCATCTGAATTTAATACAAATGGCACAATGCCAACTTAAGTACAAGAGGAGTGACACTCTAACTTTCTATGATTTGAACCTCTCCTGTGAGTCCAGTTTTAGATTCCGATGCTCCACTTCAGGTTTACTGTATCCCTTGGACCTTCTTATTGACGATGAAACACAGAAATTGCATCCGAAATTAATACAAACGGCACAATGCCGATTTCAGTACAAGAGGACTGACACTCTAAATTTCTATGATTTGAACCTCTCCTGTGAGTCCAGATTTAGATTCCCATGCTTCGCTTCAGGTTTACTGTATCCCTTGGACCTTCTTATTGACGATTAAACACAGAAACTGCATCCGAATTTAATACAAAAGTCAATATGCCGACATTAGTACAAGGGGACTGACACTCTAACTTTCTATGATTTGAACCTCTCCTGTGAGTTCTGTTTTAGATTCCGATGCTTCACTTCAGTTTTACTGTATATCTTGGATCTTCTTATTGACGATGAAACACAGAAATTGCATCCGAGCTTAATTCAAAATTACAATGCCGACTTAAGTATAAGAGGACTGACACTCTAACTTTCTATGATCTGAACCTCTCCTGTGAGTCCAGTTTTAGATTCCGATGCTTCACTTCCGGTTTACTTTATCCCTTGGACCTTCTTATAGACGATGAAACACAGACATTGCATCCGAATGTAATACAAAGGGGACAATGCCAACTTAAGTACAAGAGCACTGACACTCTAACTTTCTATGATTTGAACCTCTCCTGTGAGTCCAGTTTTAGATTCCGATGCTTCACTTCAGGTTTACTGTATTCCTTGGACCCTCTTATTGACGTTGAAACACAGAAATTGGATCGGAATTAAATTCAAAAGGCGCAATGCCGACTTAAGTACAAGTGGGCTGACACTCTAACTTTCTATGATTTGAACCTCTCCTGTGAGTCCAGTTTTAGATTCCGATGCTTCTCTTCAGGTTTACTGTATCCCTTGGACCTTCTTATTGACGATGAAACACAGAAATTGCATCCGAAATTAATACAAAAGGCACAATGCCGACTTAAGTACAAGAGGACTGACACTCTTACTTTCTATGATTTGATCCTATCCTGTGAGTCCAGTTTTAGATTCCGATGCTTCACTTCAGGTTTACTGTACCCCTTGGACCTTCTTATTGACGATGAAACACAGATATTGCATCGGAATTAAATTCAAAAGGCACAATGCCGACTTAAGTACAAGAGGACTGACACTCTAACTTTCTATGATTTGAACCTCTCCTGTGAGCCCACTTTTAGATTCCGATGCTTCACTTCAGGTTTACTGTTTCACTTGGACCTTCTTATTGACGGCGAAACACAGAAATTGCATCCGAAATTTATACAAAAGGCACAATGCCGACTTAAGTACAAGCAGACTGACACTCTAACTTTCTATGATTTGATCCTTTCCTGTGATTCCAGTTTTAGATTCCGATGCTTCACTTCAGGTTTACTGTATCACTTGGATCTTCTTATTGACGATGAAACACAGAAATTGCAGCGGAATTAAATTCAAAAGGCACAATGCCGACTTAAGTACAAGAGGACTGACACTCTAACTGTCTATGATTTGAACCTCTCCTGTGAGTCCAGTTTTAGATTCCGATGCTTCACTTCAGGTTTACTGTTTCCCTTGGACCTTCTTATTGACGATGAAATACAGTAATTGCATCCGAACTTAATTCAAAATCACAATGCCGACTTAAGTACAGGAGGAATGACACTCTAACTTTCTATGATCTGAACCTCTCCTGTGAGTCCAGTTTTAGATTCCGATGCTTCTCTTAGGGTTTACTGTATTACTTGGACCTTCTTATTGACGATGAAATACAGAAATTGCATCCGAATTTAATACAAAAGGCACCATGCCGGCTTAAGTACAAGTGGACTGACACTCTAACTTTCTATTATTTGAACCTCTCCTGTGAGTCCAGTTTTAGATTCCGATGCTTCACTTCAGGTTTACTGTATCCCTTGGACCTTCTTATTGACGATGAAACACAGATATTGCATCCGAAATTAATACAAAAGGCACAATGCCGACTTAAGTACAAGTGCACTGACACTCTAACTTTCTATGATTTGAACCTCCCCTGTGAGTCCAGTTTTAGATTCCGATGCTTCGCTTCAGGTTTACTGTATCCCTTGGACCTTCTTATTGACGATGAAACACAGAAATTGCATCCGAAATTAATACAAAAGGCACAATGCCGACTTAAGTACAAGAGGACTGACACTCTAACTTTCTATGATTTGAACCTCTGCTGTCAGTCCAGTTTTAGATTCCGATGCTTCACTTCAGGTTTACTGTATCCCCTGGACTTTCTTATTGACGATGAAACACAGAAATTGATCGAATTAAATTCAAAAGGCACAATAACGACTTAAGTACATAAGGACTGACACTCTAACTTTCTATGATTTGAACCTCTTCTGTGAGTCCAGTTTAAGACTCCGATGCTTCGCTTCAGGTTTACTGTATCCCTTGGACCTTCTTATTGACGATGAAACACAGAAACTGCATCCGAATTTAATACAAAAGGCACAATGCCGACTTAGGTACAAGCGGACTGACACTCTAACTTTCTATGATATGAACCTCTCCTGTGAGTCCAGTTTTGGATTCCGATGCTTCACTTCAGGATTACTGTATCCCTTGTACTTTCTTATTGACGATGAAGCACGGAAATTGCATCGGAATTAAATTCAATAGGCACAATGCTGACTTAAGTACAAGAGGACTGACACTCTAACTTTCTATGATTTGAACCTCTCCAGTGAGTCCAGTTTTAGACTCCGATGCTTCACTTCAGGTTGACTGTATCCCTTGGACTTTTTTATTGACGATGAAATACGGAAATTGCATCCGAATTAAATACAAAAGGCACAATGCTGAGTTAAGTACAAGAGGACTGACACTCTAACTTTCTATGATTAGAACCTCTCCTGTGAATGCAGTTTTAGATTCCGATGCTTCACTTCAGTTTTACTGTATATCTTGGACCTTCTTATTGACGATGAAACACAGAAATTGCATCCGAGCTTAATTCAAAATTACAATGCCGACTTAAGTATAAGAGGACTGACACTCTAACTTTCTATGATCTGAACCTCACCTGTGAGTCCAGTTTTAGATTCCGATGCTTCACTTCAGGTTTACTGTATCCCTTGGACCTTCTTATTGACGATGAAACACAGAAATTGCATCCGAAATTAATACAAAAGGCACAATGCCGACTTAAGTACAAGAGTACTGACACTCTAACTTTCTATGATTTGAACCTCTCCTGTGAGTCCAGTTTTAGATTCCGATGCTTCACTTCAGGTTTACTGTAATCCTTGGACCCTCTTATTGACGTTGAAACACAGATATTGGATCGGAATTAAATTCAAAAGGCGCAATGCCGACTTAAGTACAAGAGGGCTGACACTCTAACTTTCTATGATTTGAACTTCTCCTGTGAGTCCAGTTTTAGTTTCCGATGCTTCTCTTCAGGTTTACTGTATCCCTTGGACCTTCTTATTGACGATGAAACACAGAAATTGCATCCGAAATTAATACAAAAGGCACAATGCCGACTTAAGTACAAGAGGACTGACACTCTAACTTTCTATGATTTGAACCTCTCCTGTGAGTCCAGTTTTAGATTCCGATGCTTCACTTCAGGTTTACTGTATTCCTTGGACCTTCTTATTGACGATGATACACAGAAACTGCACCCGAATTTAATACAAAAGGTACAATGCCGACTTAAGTACAAGAGGACTGACACTCTAACTTTCTATGATTTGATCCTTTCCTGTGAGTTTAGTTTTAGATTCCGATGCTTCACTTCAGGTTTACTGTACCCCTTGGACCTTCTTATTGACGATGAAAAACAGGAATTGCATCGGAATTAAATTCAAAAGGCACAATGCCGACTTAAGTACAAGAGGACTGACACTCTAACTTTCTATGATTTGAACCTCTCCTGTGAGTCCAGTTTTAGATTCCGATGCTTCACTTCAGGTTTACTGTTTCACTTGCACCTTCTTATTGACGGCGAAACACAGAAATTGCATCCGAAATTTATACAAAAGGCACAATGCCGACTTAAGTACAAGAGGACTGAATCTCTAACTTTCTATGATTTGAACCTCTCCTGTGAGCCCAGTTTTAGACTCCGATGCTTCACTTCTGGTTTACTGTATCCCTTGGACTTTTATAATTGACGAAGAAATACGGAAATTGCATCCGAATTCAATACAAAAGGCACAATGCCGACATAAGTACAAGAGGACTGACACTCTAAATTTCAATGATTAGAACCTCTCCTGTGAATGCAGTTTTAGATTCCGATGCTTCACTTCAGTTTTACTGTATATCTTGGATCTTCTTATTGACGATGAAACACAGAAATTGCATCCGAGCTTAATTCAAAATTACAATGCCGACTTAAGTATAAGAGGACTGACACTCTAACTTTCTATGATCTGAACCTCTCCTGTGAGTCCAGTTTTAGATTCCGATGCTTCACTTCCGGTTTACTTTATCCCTTGGACCTTCTTATAGACGATGAAACACAGACATTGCATCCGAATGTAATACAAAGGGGACAATGCCAACTTAAGTACAAGAGCACTGACACTCTAACTTTCTATGATTTGAACCTCTCCTGTGAGTCCAGTTTTAGATTCCGATGCTTCACTTCAGGTTTACTGTATTCCTTGGACCCTCTTATTGACGTTGAAACACAGAAATTGGATCGGAATTAAATTCAAAAGGCGCAATGCCGACTTAAGTACAAGTGGGCTGACACTCTAACTTTCTATGATTTGAACCTCTCCTGTGAGCCCAGTTTTAGATTCCGATGCTTCTCTTCAGGTTTACTGTATCCCTTGGACCTTCTTATTGACGATGAAACACAGAAATTGCATCCGAAATTAATACAAAAGGCACAATGCCGACTTAAGTACAAGAGGACTGACACTCTAACTTTCTATGAATTGGATCTCTCCTGTGAGTCCAGTTTTAGATTCCGATGCTTCACGTCAGGTTTACTGTATTCCTTGGACCTTTTTATTGACGATGATACACAGAAACTGCACCCGAATTTAATACAAAAGGTACAATGCCGACTTAAGTACAAGAGGACTGACACTCTTACTTTCTATGATTTGATCCTATCCTGTGAGTCCAGTTTTAGATTCCGATGCTTCACTTCAGGTTTACTGTACCCCTTGGACCTTCTTATTGACGATGAAACACAGATATTGCATCGGAATTAAATTCAAAAGGCACAATGCCGACTTAAGTACAAGAGGACTGACACTCTAACTTTCTATGATTTGAACCTCTCCTGTGAGCCCACTTTTAGATTCCGATGCTTCACTTCAGGTTTACTGTTTCACTTGGATCTTCTTATTGACGGCGAAACACAGAAATTGCATCCGAAATTTATACAAAAGGCACAATGCCGACTTAAGTACAAGCAGACTGACACTCTAACTTTCTATGATTTGATCCTTTCCTGTGAGTCCAGTTTTAGATTCCGATGCTTCACTTCAGGTTTACTGTATCACTTGGATCTTCTTATTGACGATGAAACACAGAAATTGCAGCGGAATTAAATTCAAAAGGCACAATGCCGACTTAAGTACAAGAGGACTGACACTCTAACTGTCTATGATTTGAACCTCTCCTGGGAGTCCAGTTTTAGATTCCGATGCTTCACTTCAGGTTTACTGTTTCCCTTGGACCTTCTTATTGACGATGAAATACAGTAATTGCATCCGAACTTAATTCAAAATCACAATGCCGACTTAAGTACAGGAGGAATGACACTCTAACTTTCTATGATCTGAACCTCTCCTGTGAGTCCAGTTTTAGATTCCGATGCTTCTCTTAGGGTTTACTGTATTACTTGGACCTTCTTATTGACGATGAAATACAGAAATTGCATCCGAATTTAATACAAAAGGCACCATGCCGACTTAAGTACAAGTGGACTGACACTCTAACTTTCTATTATTTGAACCTCTCCTGTGAGTCCAGTTTTAGATTCCGATGCTTCACTTCAGGTTTACTGTATCCCTTGGACCTTCTTATTGACGATGAAACACAGATATTGCATCCGAAATTAATACAAAAGGCACAATGCCGACTTAAGTACAAGTGCACTGACACTCTAACTTTCTATGATTTGAACCTCCCCTGTGAGTCCAGTTTTAGATTCCGATGCTTCGCTTCAGGTTTACTGTATCCCTTGGACCTTCTTATTGACGATGAAACACAGAAATTGCATCCGAAATTAATACAAAAGGCACAATGCCGACTTAAGTACAAGAGGACTGACACTCTAACTTTCTATGATTTGAACCTCTGCTGTCAGTCCAGTTTTAGATTCCGATGCTTCACTTCAGGTTTACTGTATCCCCTGGACTTTCTTATTGACGATGAAACACAGAAATTGATCGAATTAAATTCAAAAGGCACAATAACGACTTAAGTACATAAGGACTGACACTCTAACTTTCTATGATTTGAACCTCTTCTGTGAGTCCAGTTTAAGACTCCGATGCTTCGCTTCAGGTTTACTGTATCCCTTGGACCTTCTTATTGACGATGAAACACAGAAACTGCATCCGAATTTAATACAAAAGGCACAATGCCGACTTAAGTACAAGCGGACTGACACTCTAACTTTCTATGATATGAACCTCTCCTGTGAGTCCAGTTTTGGATTCCGATGCTTCACTTCAGGATTACTGTATCCCTTGTACTTTCTTATTGACGATGAAGCACAGAAATTGCATCGGAATTAAATTCAATAGGCACAATGCTGACTTAAGTACAAGAGGACTGACACTCTAACTTTCTATGATTTGAACCTCTCCAGTGAGTCCAGTTTTAGACTCCGATGCTTCACTTCAGGTTGACTGTATCCCTTGGACTTTTTTATTGACGATGAAATACGGAAATTGCATCCGAATTAAATACAAAAGGCACAATGCTTAGTTAAGTACAAGAGGACTGACACTCTAACTTTCTATGATTAGAACCTCTCCTGTGAATGCAGTTTTAGATTCCGATGCTTCACTTCAGTTTTACTGTATATCTTGGACCTTCTTATTGACGATGAAACACAGAAATTGCATCCGAGCTTAATTCAAAATTACAATGCCGACTTAAGTATAAGAGGACTGACACTCTAACTTTCTATGATCTGAACCTCACCTGTGAGTCCAGTTTTAGATTCCGATGCTTCTCTTCAGGTTTACTGTATCCCTTGGACCTTCTTATTGACGATGAAACACAGAAATTGGATCGGAATTAAATTCAAAAGGCGCAATGCCGACTTAAGTACAAGAGGGCTGACACTCTAACTTTCTATGATTTGAACTTCTCCTGTGAGTCCAGTTTTAGTTTCCGATGCTTCTCTTCAGGTTTACTGTATCCCTTGGACCTTCTTATTGACGATGAAACACAGAAATTGCATCCGAAATTAATACAAAAGGCACAATGCCGACTTAAGTACAAGAGGACTGACACTCTAACTTTCTATGATTTGAACCTCTCCTGTGAGTCCAGTTTTAGATTCCGATGCTTCACTTCAGGTTTACTGTATTCCTTGGACCTTCTTATTGACGATGATACACAGAAACTGCACCCGAATTTAATACAAAAGGTACAATGCCGACTTAAGTACAAGAGGACTGACACTCTAACTTTCTATGATTTGATCCTTTCCTGTGAGTCTAGTTTTAGATTCCGATGCTTCACTTCAGGTTTACTGTACCCCTTGGACCTTCTTATTGACGATGAAAAACAGGAATTGCATCGGAATTAAATTCAAAAGGCACAATGCCGACTTAAGTACAAGAGGACTGACACTCTAACTTTCTATGATTTGAACCTCTCCTGTGAGTCCAGTTTTAGATTCCGATGCTTCACTTCAGGTTTACTGTTTCACTTGCACCTTCTTATTGACGGCGAAACACAGAAATTGCATCCGAAATTTATACAAAAGGCACAATGCCGACTTAAGTACAAGAGGACTGAATCTCTAACTTTCTATGATTTGAACCTCTCCTGTGAGCCCAGTTTTAGACTCCGATGCTTCACTTCTGGTTTACTGTATCCCTTGGACTTTTATAATTGACGATGAAATACGGAAATTGCATCCGAATTCAATACAAAAGGCACAATGCCGACATAAGTACAAGAGGACTGACACTCTAAATTTCAATGATTAGAACCTCTCCTGTGAATGCAGTTTTAGATTCCGATGCTTCACTTCAGGTATACTGTATATCTTGGAACTTCTTATTGACGGTAAAACACAGAAATTGCATCCGAATTATATTCAAAAGGCACAATGCCGACTTAAGTACAAGGGGTCTGACACTCTAACTTTCTATGATTTGAACCTCTCCTATGAGTCCAGTTTCAGATTCCGATGCTTCAATTCAGGTTTACTGTATACCTTGGACCTTCTTATTGCCGATGAAGCACAGAAATTGCTTCGGATTTAAATTCAAAAGGCACAATGCCCGCTTAAGTACAAGGGGACTGACACTCTAACTTTCTATGATTTGAACCTCTCCTGTGAGTCCAGTTTCAGATTCCGATGCTTCACCTCAGGTTTACTGTATACCTTGGACCTCCTTATTGACGATGAAACACAGAAATTGCATCCGAATTTAGTACAAAAGGCACAATGCCGACTTAAGTACAAGAGGCTGAAACTCTTTTTATGATTTGAACCTCTCCTGTCAGTCATGTTTTAGATTGCGATGCTAAACTTCAGGTTTATTGAATCCCTTGGACCTTGTTATTGACGATGAAACACAGAAATTGCATCCGAATTTAATACAAAAGGCACAATGCCGACTTAAGTACAAGAGGACTGAAACTCTAACTTTCTATGATTTGAACCTCTCCTGTCAGTCCAGTTTTCGATTCCGATGCTTCACTTCAGGTTTACTGTATCCCTTGGACCTTCTTATTGACGATGAAACACAGAAATTGATCGAATTAAATTCAAAAGGCACAATAACGACTTAAGTACAAGAGGACTGACACTCTAACTTTCTATGATTTGAACCTCTTCTGTGAGTCCAGTTTAAGACTCCGATGCTTCGCTCCAGGTTTACTGTATCCCTTGAACCTTCTTATTGACGATGAAACACAGAGACTGCATCCGAATTTAATACAAAAGGCACAAAGCCGACTTAAGTACAAGCGGACGGACACTCTAACTTTCTATGATATGTACCTCTACTGTGAGTCCAGTTTTGGATTCCGATGCTTCACTTCAGGATTACTGTATCCCTTGGACTTTCTTATTGACGATGAAGCACAGAAATTGCATCGGAATTAAATTCAAAAGGCACAATGCTGACTTAAGTACAAGAGGACTGACACTCTAACTTTCTATGATTGGAACCTCCCCTGTGAGTCCTGTTCTAGATTCCGATGCTTCACTTCAGGTTTACTGTATCCCTTGGACTTTCGTATTGACGATGAAGCACAGAAATTGCATCGAATTAAAATCAAAAGGCACTATGCCGACTTAAGTACAAGAGGACAGACACGCAAACTTCTTATGATACGAACCTCTCCTGTGAGCCCAGTTTTAGATTCCGATGCATCACTTCATGTTTACTGTATCCCTTGGACCTTCTTATTGACGATGAAACACAGTAATTGCATCCGAACTTAATTCAAAATCACAATGCCGACTTAAGTACAAGGGGACTGACACCCTAACTTTCTATGATCTGAACCTCTCCTGTGAGTCCAGTTTTAAATTCCGATGCTTCCCTTCCGGTTTACTGTATCCCTTGGAACTCCTTATTTACGATGAAACACAGAAATTGCATCCGAATGTAATACAAAAGGCACAATGCCGACTTAAGTACAAGAGCACTGACAATCTAACTTTCTATGATTTGAACCTCTCCTGTGAGTCCAGTTTTAGATTCCGATGCTTCACTTCAGGTTTACTGTATCCCATGGACCTTCTTATTGACGATGATACACAGAAACTGCACCCGAATTTAATACAAAAGCCACAATGCCGACTTAAGTACAAGCAGACTGACACTCTAACTTTCTATGATTTGATCCTTTCCTGTGAGTCCAGTTTTAGATTCCGATGCTTCACTTCTGGATTATTGTATCCCTTGGACACTCTTATTGACGATGAAACACAGAAATTGCATCGGAATTAAATTCAAAAGGCACAATGCCGACTTAAGTACAAGAGGACTGACACTCTAACTTTCTATGATGTGAACCTCTCCTGTGAGTCCAGTTTTAGATTCGGATGCTTCACTGTAGGTTTACTGTTTCCCTTGGACCTTCTTATTGACGATGAAACACAGAAATTGCATCCGAATTTAATACAAAAGGCACAATGCCGACTTAAGTACAAGTGGACTGACACTCTAACTTTCTATGATTTGAACCTCTCCTGTGAGTCCAGTTTTAGATTCCGATGTTTCACTTCAGGTTTACTGTATCCCTTAGACCTTCTTATTGACGATGAAACACAGATATTGCATCCGAAATTAATACAAAAGGCGCAATGCCGACTTAAGTTCAAGTGGACTGACACTCTAACTTTCTATGATTTGAACCTCCCCTGTGAGTCCAGTTTTAGATTCCGATGCTTCACTTCAGGTTTACTGTATCCCTTGGACCTTCTTATTGACGATGAAACACAGAAACTGCATCCGAATTTAATACAAAAGGCAATATGTCGACATTAGTACAAGCGGACTGACACTCTAACTTTCTATGATTTGAACCTCTCCTGTGAGTTCTGTTTTAGATTCCGATGCTTCACTTCAGGTTTACTGTATCCCTTGGACTTTCTTATTGACGATGAAGCACAGAAATTGCATCGAATTAAAATCAAAAGGCACTATGCCGACTTAAGTACAAGAGGACTGACACGCTAACTTTTTATGATTTGAACCTCTCCTGTCAGTCCAGTTTTAGATTCCGATGCTTCACTTCAGGTTTACCGTATCCCTTGGACCTTCTTATTGACGATGAAACACAGAAATTGCATCCGAATTTAATACAAAAGGCACAATGCCGACTTAAGTACAAGTGGACAGACATTCTAACTTTCTATAATTTGAACCTCTCCTGTGAGTCCCGTTTTAGATTCCGATGCTCCACTTCAGGTCTACTGTATCCCTTGGACCTTCTTATTGACGATGAAACACAGAAATTGCATCCGAATTTAATACAAACGGCACAATGCCGACTTACGTACAAGAGGACTGACACTCTAACTTTCTATGATTTGAACCTCTCCTGTGAGTGCAGTTTTAGATTCCGATGCTTCACTTCAGGTTTACTGTATCCCTTGGGCCTTCTTATTAGCGATGAAACACAGAAATTGCATCCGAATTTAATACAAATGGCACAATGCCGACTTAAGTACAAGAGGACTGACACTCTAATTTTCTATGATTTGAACTTCTCCTGTGAGTCGAGTTTTAAATTCCGATGCTTCACTTCAGGTTTACTGTATCCCTTGGACTTTCTAATCGACGGTGAAGCACAGAAATTGCATCGGAATTAAATTCAATAGGCACAATGCCGACTTAAGTACAAGAGGACTGACACTATAACTTTCTATGATTTGAACCTCTCCTGTCAGTCCAGTTGTAGATTCCGATGCTTCACTTCCGGTTTACTGTATCCCTTGGACCTTCTTATAGACGATGAAACACAGAAATTGCATCCGAATGTAACACAAAGGGCACAATGCCAACTTAAGTACAAAAGCACTGACACTCTAACTTTCTATGATTTGAACCTCTCCTGTGAGTCCAGTTTTAGATTCCGATGCTTCACTTCAGGTTTACTGTATCCCTTGGACCTTCTTATTGACGATGAAACACAGAAATTGCATCCGAAATTAATACAAAAGGCACAATGCCGAGTTAAGTACAAGAGGACTGACACTCTAACTTTCTATGATTTGAACCTCTCCTGTGAGTCCAGTTTTAGATTCCGATGCTTCACTTCAGGTTTACTGTATCCCTTGGACCTTCTTATTGACGATGAAACACAGAAATTGCATCGGAATTAAATTCAAAAGTCACAATGCCGACTTAAGTACAAGAGGAGTGACACTCTAACTTTCTATGATTTGAACCTCTCCTGTGAGTCCAGTTTTAGATTCCGATGCTTCACTTCAGGTTTACTGTTTCACTTGGACCTTCTTATTGACGGCGAAACACAGAAATTGCATCCGAAATTTACACAAAAGGCACAATGCCGACTTAAGTACAAGAGGACTGAAACTCTAACTTTCTATGATTAGAACCTCTCCTGTGAATGCAGTTTTAGATTCCGATGCTTCACTTCAGGTTTTCAATTTCCCTTGGACAATCTTATTGACGATGAAACACAGTAATTGCATCCGAACTTAATTTAAAATCGCAATGCCGACTTAAGTACAAGAGGAGTGACACTCAAACTTTCTATGATCTGAACCTATCCTGTGAGTCCAGTTTTAGATTCCGATGCTTCTCTTCAAGTTTACTGTATTACTTGGACCTTCTCATTGACGATGAAACACAGAAATTGCATCCGAATTTAATACAAAAGGCACAATGCCGACTTAAGTACAAGTGGACTGACACTCTAACTTTCTATGATTTGAACCTCCCTTCAAGTCCAGTTTTAGATTCAGATGCTTCACTTCCGGTTTACTGTATCGCTTGGACCTTCTTGTTGACGATGAAACACAGAAATTGCATTCGAATTTAATACAAAAGGCACAATGCCGACTTAAGTACAAGAGGACTGACACTCTAACTTTCTATGATTTGAACCTCTCCTGTGAGTCCAGTATTAGATTCCGATGCTTCGCTTCAGGTTTATTTTATCACTTGGACCTTCTTATTGACGATTAAACACAGAAACTGCATCCGAATTTAATACAAAAGACACAATGCCGTCATAAGTACAAGCGGACTGACACTCTAACTTTCTATGATTGGAACCTCTCCTGTGAGTCCTGTTTTAGATTCCGATGCTTCACTTCAGGTTTACTGTATCCCTTGGACTTTCGTATTGACGATGAAGCACAGAAATTGCATCGAATTAAAATCAAAAGGCACTATGCCGACTTAAGTACAAGAGGACAGACACGCAAACTTCTTATGATATGAACCTCTCCTGTGAGCCCAGTTTTAGATTCCGATGCTTCACTTCATGTTTACTGTATCCCTTGGACCTTCTTATTGACGATGAAACACAGTAATTGCATCCGAACTTAATTCAAAATCACAATGCCGACTTAAGTACAAGAGGACTGACACCCTAACTTTCTATGATCTGAACTTCTCCTGTGAGTGCAGTTTTAAATTCCGATGCTTCACTTCCGGTTTACTGTATCCCTTGGACCTTCTTATTGACGATGAAACACAGAAATTGCATCCGAATGTAATAGAAAAGGCACAATGCCGACTTAAATACAAGAGCACTGACACTCTAACTTTCTATGATTTGAACCGCTCCTGTGAGTCCAGTTTTGGATGTCGATGCTTCACTTCAGGTTTACTGTATCCCTTGGACCTTCTTATTGACGATGATACACAGAAACTGCACCCGAATTTAATACAAAAGGCACAATGATGACTTAAGTACAAGCAGACTGACACTCTAACTTTCTATGATTTGATCCTTTCCTCTGAGTCCAGTTTTAGATTCCGATGCTTCACTTCAGGTTTATTGTATCCCTTGGACCTTCTTATTGACGATGAAACACAGATATTGCATCGGAATTAAATTCAAAAGGCACAATGCCGACTTAAGTACAAGAGGACTGACACTCTCACTTTCTATGATTTGAACCTCTCCTGTGAGTCCAGTTTTAGATTCGGATGCTTCACTTCAGGTTTACTGTTTCCCTTGGACCTTCTTATTGACGATGAAACACAGTAATTGCATCCGAACTTAATTCAAAATCACAATGCCTACTTAAGTACAGGAGGAGTGACACTCTAACTTTCAATGATCTGAACCTCTCCTGTGAGTCCAGTTTTAGATTCCGATGCTTCTCTTAGGGTTTACTGTATTACTTGGACCTTCTTATTGACGATGAAACACAGAAATTGCATCCGAATTTAATACAAAAGGCACAATGCCGACTTAAGTACAAGTGGACTGACACTCTAACTTTCTATGATTTGAACCTCTCCTGTGAGTCCAGTTTTAGACTCCGATGCTTCACTTCAGGTGTACTGTATACCTTGGACCTTCTTATTGACGATGAAACACAGATATTGCATCCGAATTTAATACAAAAGGCACAATGCCGACATAAGTACAAGCGGACTGACACTCTAACTTTCTATGATTTGATCCTTTCCTGTGAGTCCAGTTATAGATTCCGATGCTTCACTTCAGGTTTACTGTATCCCTTGGACCTTGTTATTGACGATTTAACACAGAAATTGCATCGGAATTAAATTCAAAAGGCACAATGCCGACTTAAGTACAAGTGGACTGACACTCTAACTTTCTATGATTTGAACCTCTCCTGTGAGTCCAGTTTTAGATTCCGATGCTTCACTTCAGGTTTACTTTATCCCTCGGACCTTCTTATTGACGATGAAACACAGAAATTTCATCCGAAATTAGTACAAAAGGAACAATGCCGACTTAAGTACAAGAGGACTGACACTCTAACTTTCTATGATTTGAACCTCTCCTGTCAGTCCAGTTTTTGAATCCGATGCTTCACTTCAGGTTTACTGTATCCCTTGGACCTTCTTATTGACGGTGAAACACAGAAATTGCATCTGAATTTAATACAAATGGCACAATGCCAACTTAAGTACAAGAGGAGTGACACTCTAACTTTCTATGATTTGAACCTCTCCTGTGAGTCCAGTTTTAGATTCCGATGCTCCACTTCAGGTTTACTGTATCCCTTGGACCTTCTTATTGACGATGAAACACAGAAATTGCATCCGAAATTAATACAAACGGCACAATGCCGATTTCAGTACAAGAGGACTGACACTCTAAATTTCTATGATTTGAACCTCTCCTGTGAGTCCAGATTTAGATTCCCATGCTTCGCTTCAGGTTTACTGTATCCCTTGGACCTTCTTATTGACGATTAAACACAGAAACTGCATCCGAATTTAATACAAAAGTCAATATGCCGACATTAGTACAAGGGGACTGACACTCTAACTTTCTATGATTTGAACCTCTCCTGTGAGTTCTGTTTTAGATTCCGATGCTTCACTTCAGGTTTACTGTATCCCTCGGACTTTGTTATTGACGATGAAGCACAGAAATTGCATCGAATTAAAATCAAAAGGCACTATGCCGACTTAAGTACAAGAGGACTGACACGCTAACTTTTTGTGAATTGAACCTCTCCTGTCAGTCCAGTTTTAGATTCCGATGCTTCACTTCAGGTTTACTGTATCCCTTGGACCTTCTCATTGACGATGAAACACAGAAATTGCATCCGAATTTAATACAAAAGGCACAATGCCGACTTAAGTACAAGTGGACAGACAATCTAACTTTCTGTAATTTGAACCTCTCCTGTGAGTCCCGTTTTAGATTCCGATGCTCCACTTCAAGTTTACTGTATCCCTTGGACCTTCTTATTGACGATGAAACACAGAAATTGCATCCAAATTTAATACAAACGGCACAATGCCGACTTACGTACAAGAGGACTGACACTCTAACTTTCTATGATTTGAACCTCTCCTGTGAGTGCAGTTTTAGATTCCGATGCTTCACTTCAGGTTTACTGTATCCCTTGGACCTTCTTATTGGCGATGAAACACAGAAATTGCATCCGAATTTAATGCAAAAGGCACAATGCCGACTTAAGTACAAGAGGACTGACACTCTAACTTTCTATGATTTGAACATCTTCTGTGAGTCCAGTTTCAGATACAGATGCTTCATTTCAGGTTTACTGCATAACTTGGACCTTCTTATTGACGATGAAAGACAGAAATTGCATCCGAATTTAATACAAAAGGCACAATGCCGACTTAAGTACAAGTGGACAGACAATCTATCTTTCTATAATTTGAACCTCTCCTGTGAGTCCCGTTTTAGATTCCGATGCTCCACTTCAGGTTTACTGTATCCCTTGGACCTTCTTATTGACGATGAAACACAGAAATTGCATCCAAATTTAATACAAACGGCACAATGCCGACTTACGTACAAGAGGACTGACACTCTAACTTTTCTATGATTTGAAACCATTCTGTGAGTCCAGTTTTAGATTCCGATGCTTCACTTCAGGTTTACTGTATCCCTTGGAAGTTCTTATTGACGATGAACACAGAAATTGCATCCGAATTTAATACAAAAGGCACCATGCCGACTTAAGTGCAAGAGGACTGACACTCTAACTTTCTATGATTTGAACCTCTCCTGTGAGTCCTGTTTTAGATTCCGATGCTTCACGTCAGGTTTACTGTACCCCTTGGACCTTCTTATTGACGATGAAACACAGAAACTGCACCCGAATTTAATACAAAAAGCACAATGCCGACTTAAGTACAAGCGGACTGACACTCTAACTTTCTATGATTTGAACCTCTCCTGTGAGTCCAGTTTTAGATTCCGATGCTTCACTTCAGGTTTACTGTATCCCTTGGACCTTCTTATTGACGATGAAACACAGATATTTCATCCGAAATTAGTACAGAAGGCACAATGCCGACTTAAGTACAAGAGGACTGACACTCTAACATTCTATTATTTGAACCTCTCCTGTCAGTCCAGTTTTTGAATCCGATGCTTCACTTCAGGTTTACTGTATCCCTTGGACCTTCTTATTGACGATGAAACACAGAAATTGCATCTGAATTTAATACAAAAGGCACAATGCCAACTTAAGTACAAGAGGAGTGACACTCTAACTTTCTATGATTTGAACCTCTCCTGTGAGTCCAGTTTTAGATTCCGATGCTCCACTTCAGGTTTACTGTATCCCTTGGACCTTCTTATTGACGATGAAACATAGAAATTGCATCCGAAATTAATACAAACGGCACAATGCCGATTTCAGTACAAGAGGACTGACACCCTAACTTTCTATGATTTGAACCTCTCCTGTGAGTCCAGTTTTAGATTCCCATGCTTCGCTTCAGGTTTACTGTATCCCTTGGACCTTCTTATTGACGATGAAACACAGAAACTGCATCCGAATTTAATACAAAAGGCAATATGCCGACATTAGTACAAGGGGACTGACACTCTAACTTTCTATGATTTGAACCTCTCCGGTGAGTTCTGTTTTAGATTCCGATGCTTCACTTCAGGTTTACTGTATCCCTTGGACTTTGTTATTGACGATGAAGCACAGAAATTGCATCAAATTAAAATCAAAAGGCACTATGCCGACTTAAGTACAAGAAGACTGACACGCTAACTTTTTATGATTTGAACCTCTCCTGTCAGTCCAGTTTTAGATTCCGATGCTTCACTTCAGGTTTACTGTATCCCTTGGACCTTCTCATTGACGATGAAACACAGAAATTGCATCCGAATGTAATACAAAAGGCACAATGCCGACTTAAATACAAGAGCACTGACACTCTAACTTTCTATGATTTGAACCGCTCCTGTGAGTCCAGTTTTAGATGTCGATGCTTCACTTCACGTTTACTGTATCCCTTGGACCTTCTTATTGACGATGATACACAGAAACTGCACCCGAATTTAATACAAAAGGCACAATGATGACTTAAGTACAAGCAGACTGACACTCTAACTTTCTATGATTTGATCCTCTCCTGTGAGTCCAGTTTTAGATTCCGATGCTTCACTTCAGGTTTATTGTATCCCTTGGACCTTCTTATTGACGATGAAACACAGATATTGCATCGGAATTAAATTCAAAAGGCACAATGCCGACTTAAGTACAAGAGGACTGACACTCTAACTTTCTATGATTTGAACCTCTCCTGTGAGTCCAGTTTTAGATTCGGATGCTTCACTTCAGGTTTACTGTTTCCCTTGGACCTTCTTATTGACGATGAAACACAGTAATTGCATCCGAACTTAATTCAAAATCACAATGCCTACTTAAGTACAATAGGAGTGACACTCCAACTTTCTATGATCTGAACCTCTCCTGTGAGTCCAGTTTTAGATTCCGATGCTTCTCTTAGGGTTTACTGTATTACTTGGACCTTCTTATTGACGATGAAACACAGAAATTGCATCCGAATTTAATACAAAAGGCACATTGCCGACTTAAGTACAAGTGGACTGACACTCTAACTTTCTATGATTTGAACCTCTCCTGTGAGTCCAGTTTTATTCTCCGATGCTTCACTTCAGGTGTACTGTATCCCTTGGACCTTCTTATTGACGATGAAACACAGATATTGCATCCGAATTTAATACAAAAGGCACAATGCCGACATAAGTACAAGCGGACTGACACTCTAACTTTCTATGATTTGATCCTTTCCTGTGAGTCCAGTTATAGATTCCGATGCTTCACTTCAGGTTTACTGTATCCCTTGGACCTTGTTATTGACGATTTAACACAGAAATTGCATCGGAATTATATTCAAAAGGCACAATGCCGACTTAAGTACAAGTGGACTGACACTCTAACTTTCTATGATTTGAACCTCTCCTGTGAGTCCAGTTTTAGATTCCGATGCTTCACTTCAGGTTTACTGTATCCCTTGGACCTTCTTATTGACGATGAAACACAGAAATTTCATCCGAAATTAGTACAAAAGGCACAATGCCGACTTAAGTACAAGAGGACTGACACTCTAACTTTCTATGATTTGAACCTCTCCTGTCAGTCCAGTTTTTGAATCCGATGCTTCACTTCAGGTTTACTGTATCCCTTGGACCTTCTTATTGACGGTGAAACACAGAAATTGCATCTGAATTTAATACAAAAGGCACAATGCCAACTTAAGTACAAGAGGAGTGACACTCTAACTTTCTATGATTTGAACCTCTCCTGTGAGTCCAGTTTTAGATTCCGATGCTCCACTTCAGGTTTACTGTATCCCTTGGACCTTCTTATTGACGATGAAACACAGAAATTGCATCCGAAATTAATACAAACGGCACAATGCCGATTTCAGTACAAGAGGACTGACACTCTAAATTTCTATGATTTGAACCTCTCCTGTGAGTCCAGTTTTAGATTCCCATGCTTCGCTTCAGGTTTACTGTATCCCTTGGACCTTCTTATTGACGATGAAACACAGAAACTGCATCCGAATTTAATACAAAAGTCAATATGCCGACATTAGTACAAGGGGACTGACACTCTAACTTTCTATGTTTTGAACCTCTCCTGTGAGTTCTGTTTTAGATTCCGATGCTTCACTTCAGGTTTACTGCATAACTTGGACCTTCTTATTGACGATGAAAGACAGAAATTGCATCCGAATTTAATACAAAAGGCACAATGCCGACTTAAGTACAAGTGGACAGACAATCTAACTTTCTATAATTTGAACCTCTCCTGTGAGTCCCGTTATAGATTCCGATGCTCCACTTCAGGTTTACTGTATCCCTTGGACCTTCTTATTGACGATGAAACACAGAAATTGCATCCAAATTTAATACAAACGGCACAATGCCGACTTACGTACAAGAGGACTGACACTCTAACTTTTCTATGATTTGAAACCATTCTGTGAGTCCAGTTTTAGATTCCGATGCTTCACTTCAGGTTTACTGTATCCCTTGGAAGTTCTTATTGGCGATGAACACAGAAATTGCATCCGAAATTAATACAAAAGGCACCATGCCGACTTAAGTGCAAGAGGACTGACACTCTAACTTTCTATGATTTGAACCTCTCCTGTGAGTCCAGTTATAAATTCCGATGCTTCACTTCAGGTTTACTGTATCCCTTGGACCTTCTTATTGACGATGAAACACAGAAATTGCATCTGAATTTAATACAAAAGGCACAATGCCAACTTAAGTACAAGAGGAGTGACACTCTAACTTTCTATGATTTGAACCTCTCCTGTGAGTCCAGTTTTAGATTCCGATGCTCCACTTCAGGTTTACTGTATCCCTTGGACCTTCTTATTGACGATGAAACACAGAAATTGCATCCGAAATTAATACAAACGGCACAATGCCGATTTCAGTACAAGAGGACTGACACTCTAACTTTCTATGATTTGAACCTCTCCTGTGAGTCCAGTTTTAGATTCCCATGCTTCGCTTCAGGTTTACTGTATCCCTTGGACCTTCTTATTGACGATGAAACACAGAAACTGCATCCGAATTTAATACAAAAGTCAATATGCCGACATTAGTACAAGGGGACTGACACTCTAACTTTCTATGATTTGAACCTCTCCTGTGGGTTCTGTTTTAGATTCCGATGCTTCACTTCAGGTTTACTGCATAACTTGGACCTTCTTATTGACGATGAAACACAGAAATTGCATCCAAATTTAATACAAACGGCACAATGCCGACTTAAGTACAAGCGGACTGACACTCTAACTTTCTATGATTTGAACCTCTCCTGTGAGTCCTGTTTTAGATTCCGATGCTTCACGTCAGGTTTACTGTACCCCTTGGACCTTCTTATTGACGATGAAACACAGAAACTGCACCCGAATTTAATACAAAAAGCACAATGCCGACTTAAGTACAAGCGGACTGACACTCTAACTTTCTATGATTTGAACCTCTCCTGTGAGTCCAGTTTTAGATTCCGATGCTTCACTTCAGGTTTACTGTATCCCTTGGACCTTCTTATTGACGATGAAACACAGATATTTCATCCGAAATTAGTAGAGAAGGCACAATGCCGACTTAAGTACAAGAGGACTGACACTCTAACATTCTATTATTTGAACCTCTCCTGTCAGTCCAGTTTTTGAATCCGATGCTTCACTTCAGGTTTACTGTATCCCTTGGACCTTCTTATTGACGATGAAACACAGAAATTGCATCTGAATTTAATACAAAAGGCACAATGCCAACTTAAGTACAAGAGGAGTGACACTCTAACTTTCTATGATTTGAACCTCTCCTGTGAGTCCAGTTTTAGATTCCGATGCTCCACTTCAGGTTTACTGTATCCCTTGGACCTTCTTATTGACGATGAAACATAGAAATTGCATCCGAAATTAATACAAACGGCACAATGCCGATTTCAGTACAAGAGGACTGACACCCTAACTTTCTATGATTTGAACCTCTCCTGTGAGTCCAGTTTTAGATTCCCATGCTTCGCTTCAGGTTTACTGTATCCCTTGGACCTTCTTATTGACGATGAAACACAGAAACTGCATCCGAATTTAATACAAAAGGCAATATGCCGACATTAGTACAAGGGGACTGACACTCTAACTTTCTATGATTTGAACCTCACCGGTGAGTTCTGTTTTAGATTCCGATGTTTCACTTCAGGTTTGCTGTATCCCTTGGACTTTGTAATTGACGATGAAGCACAGAAATTGCATCAAATTAAAATCAAAAGGCACTATGCCGACTTAAGTACAAGAAGACTGACACGCTAACTTTTTATGATTTGAACCTCTCCTGTCAGTCCAGTTTTAGATTCCGATGCTTCACTTCAGGTTTACTGTATCCCTTGGACCTTCTCATTGACGATGAAACACAGAAATTGCATCCGAATGTAATACAAAAGGCACAATGCCGACTTAAATACAAGAGCACTGACACTCTAACTTTCTATGATTTGAACCGCTCCTGTGAGTCCAGTTTTAGATGTCGATGCTTCACTTCACGTTTACTGTATCCCTTGGACCTTCTTATTGACGATGATACACAGAAACTGCACCCGAATTTAATACAAAAGGCACAATGATGACTTAAGTACAAGCAGACTGACACTCTAACTTTCTATGATTTGATCCTTTCCTGTGAGTCCAGTTTTAGATTCCGATGCTTCACTTCAGGTTTATTGTATCCCTTGGACCTTCTTATTGACGATGAAACACAGATATTGCATCGGAATTAAATTCAAAAGGCACAATGCCGACTTAAGTACAAGAGGACTGACACTCTAACTTTCTATGATTTGAACCTCTCCTGTGAGTCCAGTTTTAGATTCGGATGCTTCACTTCAGGTTTACTGTTTCCCTTGGACCTTCTTATTGACGATGAAACACAGTAATTGCATCCGAACTTAATTCAAAATCACAATGCCTACTTAAGTACAATAGGAGTGACACTCTAACTTTCTATGATCTGAACCTCTCCTGTGAGTCCAGTTTTAGATTCCGATGCTTCTCTTAGGGTTTACTGTATTACTTGGACCTTCTTATTGACGATGAAACACAGAAATTGCATCCGAATTTAATACAAAAGGCACATTGCCGACTTAAGTACAAGTGGACTGACACTCTAACTTTCTATGATTTGAACCTCTCCTGTGAGTCCAGTTTTATTCTCCGATGCTTCACTTCAGGTGTACTGTATCCCTTGGACCTTCTTATAGACGATGAAACACAGATATTGCATCCGAATTTAATACAAAAGGCACAATGCCGACATAAGTACAAGCGGACTGACACTCTAACTTTCTATGATTTGATCCTTTCCTGTGAGTCCAGTTATAGATTCCGATGCTTCACTTCAGGTTTACTGTATCCCTTGGACCTTGTTATTGACGATTTAACACAGAAATTGCATCGGAATTATATTCAAAAGGCACAATGCCGACTTAAGTACAAGTGGACTGACACTCTAACTTTCTATGATTTGAACCTCTCCTGTGAGTCCAGTTTTAGATTCCGATGCTTCACTTCAGGTTTACTGTATCCCTTGGACCTTCTTATTGACGATGAAACACAGAAATTTCATCCGAAATTAGTACAAAAGGCACAATGCCGACTTAAGTACAAGAGGACTGACACTCTAACTTTCTATGATTTGAACCTCTCCTGTCAGTCCAGTTTTTGAATCCGATGCTTCACTTCAGGTTTACTGTATCCCTTGGACCTTCTTATTGACGGTGAAACACAGAAATTGCATCTGAATTTAATACAAAAGGCACAATGCCAACTTAAGTACAAGAGGAGTGACACTCTAACTTTCTATGATTTGAACCTCTCCTGTGAGTCCAGTTTTAGATTCCGATGCTCCACTTCAGGTTTACTGTATCCCTTGGACCTTCTTATTGACGATGAAACACAGAAATTGCATCCGAAATTAATACAAACGGCACAATGCCGATTTCAGTACAAGAGGACTGACACTCTAAATTTCTATGATTTGAACCTCTCCTGTGAGTCCAGTTTTAGATTCCCATGCTTCGCTTCAGGTTTACTGTATCCCTTGGACCTTCTTATTGACGATGAAACACAGAAACTGCATCCGAATTTAATACAAAAGTCAATATGCCGACATTAGTACAAGGGGACTGACACTCTAACTTTCTATGATTTGAACCTCTCCTGTGAGTTCTGTTTTAGATTCCGATGCTTCACTTCAGGTTTACTGCATAACTTGGACCTTCTTATTGACGATGAAAGACAGAAATTGCATCCGAATTTAATACAAAAGGCACAATGCCGACTTAAGTACAAGTGGACAGACAATCTAACTTTCTATAATTTGAACCTCTCCTGTGAGTCCCGTTATAGATTCCGATGCTCCACTTCAGGTTTACTGTATCCCTTGGACCTTCTTATTGACGATGAAACACAGAAATTGCATCCAAATTTAATACAAACGGCACAATGCCGACTTACGTACAAGAGGACTGACACTCTAACTTTTCTATGATTTGAAACCATTCTGTGAGTCCAGTTTTAGATTCCGATGCTTCACTTCAGGTTTACTGTATCCCTTGGAAGTTCTTATTGGCGATGAACACAGAAATTGCATCCGAAATTAATACAAAAGGCACCATGCCGACTTAAGTGCAAGAGGACTGACACTCTAACTTTCTATGATTTGAACCTCTCCTGTGAGTCCAGTTTTAAATTCCGATGCTTCACTTCAGGTTTACTGTATCCCTTGGACCTTCTTATTGACGATGAAACACAGAAATTGCATCTGAATTTAATACAAAAGGCACAATGCCAACTTAAGTACAAGAGGAGTGACACTCTAACTTTCTATGATTTGAACCTCTCCTGTGAGTCCAGTTTTAGATTCCGATGCTCCACTTCAGGTTTACTGTATCCCTTGGACCTTCTTATTGACGATGAAACACAGAAATTGCATCCGAAATTAATACAAACGGCACAATGCCGATTTCAGTACAAGAGGACTGACACTCTAACTTTCTATGATTTGAACCTCTCCTGTGAGTCCAGTTTTAGATTCCCATGCTTCGCTTCAGGTTTACTGTATCCCTTGGACCTTCTTATTGACGATGAAACACAGAAACTGCATCCGAATTTAATACAAAAGGCAATATGCCGACATTAGTACAAGGGGACTGACACTCTAACTTTCTATGATTTGAACCTCTCCGGTGAGTTCTGTTTTAGATTCCGATGCTTCACTTCAGGTTTACTGTATCCCTTGGACTTTGTTATTGACGATGAAGCACAGAAATTGCATCAAATTAAAATCAAAAGGCACTATGCCGACTTAAGTACAAGAAGACTGACACGCTAACTTTTTATGATTTGAACCTCTCCTGTCAGTCCAGTTTTAGATTCCGATGCTTCACTTCAGGTTTGTTGTATCCCTTGGACCTTCTCATTGACGATGAAACACAGAAATTGCATCCGAATGTAATACAAAAGGCACAATGCCGACTTAAATACAAGAGCACTGACACTCTAACTTTCTATGATTTGAACCGCTCCTGTGAGTCCAGTTTTAGATGTCGATGCTTCACTTCAGGTTTACTGTATCCCTTGGACCTTCTTATTGACGATGATACACAGAAACTGCACCCGAATTTAATACAAAAGGCACAATGATGACTTAAGTACAAGCAGACTGACACTCTAACTTTCTATGATTTGATCCTTTCCTGTGAGTCCAGTTTTAGATTCCGATGCTTCACTTCAGGTTTATTGTATCCCTTGGACCTTCTTATTGACGATGAAACACAGATATTGCATCGGAATTAAATTCAAAAGGCACAATGCCGACTTAAGTACAAGAGGACTGACACTCTAACTTTCTATGATTTGAACCTCTCCTGTGAGTCCAGTTTTAGATTCGGATGCTTCACATCAGGTTTACTGTTTCCCTTGGACCTTCTTATTGACGATGAAACACAGTAATTGCATCCGAACTTAATTCAAAATCACAATGCCTACTTAAGTACAATAGGAGTGACACTCTAACTTTCTATGATCTGAACCTCTCCTGTGAGTCCAGTTTTAGATTCCGATGCTTCTCTTAGGGTTTACTGTATTACTTGGACCTTCTTATTGACGATGAAACACAGAAATTGCATCCGAATTTAATACAAAAGGCACATTGCCGACTTAAGTACAAGTGGACTGACACTCTAACTTTCTATGATTTGAACCTCTCCTGTGAGTCCAGTTTTAGACTCCGATGCTTCACTTCAGGTGTACTGTATCCCCTGGACCTTCTTATTGACGATGAAACACAGATATTGCATCCGAATTTAATACAAAAGGCACAATGCCGGCATAAGTACAAGCGGACTGACACTCTAACTTTCTATGATTTGATCCTTTCCTGTGAGTCCAGTTATAGATTCCGATGCTTCACTTCAGGTTTACTGTATCCCTTGGACCTTGTTATTGACGATTTAACACAGAAATTGCATCGGAATTATATTCAAAAGGCACAATGCCGACTTAAGTACAAGTGGACTGACACTCTAACTTTCTATGATTTGAACCTCTCCTGTGAGTCCAGTTTTAGATTCCGATGCTTCACTTCAGGTTTACTGTATCCCTTGGACCTTCTTATTGACGATGAAACACAGAAATTTCATCCGAAATTAGTACAAAAGGCACAATGCCGACTTAAGTACAAGAGGACTGACACTCTAACTTTCTATGATTTGAACCTCTCCTGTCAGTCCAGTTTTTGAATCCGATGCTTCACTTCAGGTTTACTGTATCCCTTGTACCTTCTTATTGACGGTGAAACACAGAAATTGCATCTGAATTTAATACAAAAGGCACAATGCCAACTTAAGTACAAGAGGAGTGACACTCTAACTTTCTATGATTTGAACCTCTCCTGTGAGTCCAGTTTTAGATTCCGATGCTCCACTTCAGGTTTACTGTATCCCTTGGACCTTCTTATTGACGATGAAACACAGAAATTGCATCCGAAATTAATACAAACGGCACAATGCCGATTTCAGTACAAGAGGACTGACACTCTAAATTTCTATGATTTGAACCTCTCCTGTGAGTCCAGTTTTAGATTCCCATGCTTCGCTTCAGGTTTACTGTATCCCTTGGACCTTCTTATTGACGATGAAACACAGAAACTGCATCCGAATTTAATACAAAAGTCAATATGCCGACATTAGTACAAGGGGACTGACACTCTAACTTTCTATGATTTGAACCTCTCCTGTGAGTTCTGTTTTAGATTCCGATGCTTCACTTCAGGTTTACTGCATAACTTGGACCTTCTTATTGACGATGAAAGACAGAAATTGCATCCGAATTTAATACAAAAGGCACAATGCCGACTTAAGTACAAGTGGACAGACAATCTAACTTTCTATAATTTGAACCTCTCCTGTGAGTCCCGTTATAGATTCCGATGCTCCACTTCAGGTTTACTGTATCCCTTGGACCTTCTTATTGACGATGAAACACAGAATTTGCATCCAAATTTAATACAAACGGCACAATGCCGACTTACGTACAAGAGGACTGACACTCTAACTTTTCTATGATTTGAAACCATTCTGTGAGTCCAGTTTTAGATTCCGATGCTTCACTTCAGGTTTACTGTATCCCTTGGAAGTTCTTATTGACGATGAACACAGAAATTGCATCCGAATTTAATACAAAAGGCACCATGCCGACTTAAGTGCAAGAGGACTGACACTCTAACTTTCTATGATTTGAACCTCTCCTGTGAGTCCTGTTTTAGATTCCGATGCTTCACGTCAGGTTTACTGTACCCCTTGGACCTTCTTATTGACGATGAAACACAGAAACTGCACCCGAATTTAATACAAAAAGCACAATGCCGACTTAAGTACAAGCGGACTGACACTCTAACTTTCTATGATTTGAACCTCTCCTGTGAGTCCAGTTTTAGATTCCGATGCTTCACTTCAGGTTTACTGTATCCCTTGGACCTTCTTATTGACGATGAAACACAGAAATTGCATCCGAAATTAATACAAAAGGCACCATGCCGACTTAAGTGCAAGAGGACTGACACTCTAACTTTCTATGATTTGAACCTCTCCTGTGAGTCCTGTTTTAGATTCCGATGCTTCACTTCAGGTTTACTGTACCCCTTGGACCTTCTTATTGACGATGAAATACAGAAACTGCACCCGAATTTATTACAAAAGGCACAATGCCGACTTAAGTACAAGCGGACTGACACTCTAACTTTCTATGATTTGAACCTCTCCTGTGAGTCCAGTTTTAAATTCCGATGCTTCACTTCAGGTTTACTGTATCCCTTGGAAGTTCTTATTGACGATGAAACACAGAAATTTCATCCGAAATTAGTACAAAAGGCACAATGCCGACTTAAGTACAAGAGGACAGACACTCTAACTTTCTATGATTTGAACCTCTCCTGTCAGTCCAGTTTTTGAATCCGATGCTTCACTTCAGGTTTACTGTATCCCTTGGACCTTCTTATTGACGATGAAACACAGAAATTGCATCTGAATTTAATACAAAAGGCACAATGCCAACTTAAGTACAAGAGGAGTGACACTCTAACTTTCTATGATTTGAACCTCTCCTGTGAGTCCAGTTTTAGATTCCGATGCTCCACTTCAGGTTTACTGTATCCCTTGGACCTTCTTATTGACGATGAAACACAGAAATTGCATCCGAAATTAATACAAACGGCACAATGCCGATTTCAGTACAAGAGGACTGACACTCTAACTTTCTATGATTTGAACCTCTCCTGTGAGTCCAGTTTTAGATTCCCATGCTTCGCTTCAGGTTTACTGTATCCCTTGGACCTTCTTATTGACGATGAAACACAGAAACTGCATCCGTATTTAATACAAAAGCCAATATGCCGACATTAGTACAAGGGGACTGACACTCTAACTTTCTATGATTTGAACCTCTCCGGTGAGTTCTGTTTTAGATTCCGATGCTTCACTTCAGGTTTACTGTATCCCTTGGACTTTGTTATTGACGATGAAGCACAGAAATTGCATCAAATTAAAATCAAAAGGCACTATGCCGACTTAAGTACAAGAAGACTGACACGCTAACTTTTTATGATTTGAACCTCTCCTGTCAGTCCAGTTTTAGATTCCGATGCTTCACTTCAGGTTTACTGTATCCCTTGGACCTTCTCATTGACGATGAAACACAGAAATTGCATCCGAATTTAATACAAAAGGCACAATGCCGACTTAAGTACAAGTGGACAGACAATCTAACTTTCTGTAATTTGAACCTCTCCTGTGAGTCCCGTTTTAGATTCTGATGCTCCACTTCAAGTTTACTGTATCCCTTGGACCTTCTTATTGACGATGAAACACAGAAATTGCATCCAAATTTAATACAAACGGCACAATGCCGACTTACGTACAAGAGGACTGACACTCTAACTTTCTATGATTTGAACCTCTCCTGCGAGTGCAGTTTTAGATTCCGATGCTTCACTTCAGGTTTACTGTATCCCTTGGGCCTTCTTATTAACGATGAAACACAGAAATTGCATCCGAATTTAATGCAAAAGGCACAATGCCGACTTAAGTACAAGAGGACTGACACTCTAACTTTCTATGATATGAACATCTTCTGTGAGTCCAGTTTCAGATACCGATGCTTCATTTCAGGTTTACTGCATAACTTGGACCTTCTTATTGACGATGAAACACAGAAATTGCATCCGAATTTAATACAAAAGGCACAATGCCGACTTAAGTACAAGTGGACCGACAATCTAACTTTCTATAATTTGAACCACTCCTGTGAGTCCCGTTTTAGATTCCGATGCTCCACTTCAGGTTTTCTGTATCCCTTGGACCTTCTTATTGACGATGAAACACAGAAATTGCATCCAAATTTAATACAAACGGCACAATGCCGACTTACGTACAAGAGGACTGACACTCTAACTTTTCTATGATTTGAAACCATTCTGTGTGTCCAGTTTTAGATTCCGATGCTTCACTTCAGGTTTACTGTATCCCTTGGAAGTTCTAATTGACGATGAACACAGAAATTGCATCCGAAATTAATACAAAAGGCACCATGCCGACTTAAGTACAAGAGGACTGACACTCTAACTTTCTATGATTTGAACCTCTCCTGTGAGTCCTGTTTTAGATTCCGATGCTTCACTTCAGGTTTACTGTACCCCTTGGACCTTCTTATTGACGATGAAACACAGAAACTGCACCCGAATTTAATACAAAAGGCACAATGCCGACTTAAGTACAAGCGGACTGACACTCTAACTTTCTATGATTTGATCCTTTCCTGTGAGTCCAGTTTTAGATTCCGAAGCTTCACTTCAGGTTTACTGTATCCCTTGGACCTTCTTATTGACGATGAAACACAGATATTGCATCGGAATTAAATTCAAAAGGCACAATGCCCACTTAAGTACAAGAGGACTGACACTCTAAATTTCTATGATTTGAACCTCTCCTGTGAGTCCAGTTTTAGATTCCGATGCTTCACTTCAGGTTTGCTGTTTCACTTGGACCTTCTTATTGACGGCGAAACAAAGAAATTGCATCCGAAATTAATACAAAAGGCACAATGCCGACTTAAGTACAAGAGGCCTGAAACTCTAACTTTCTATGATTTGAACCTCTCCTGTGAGTCCAGTTTTAGACTCCGATGCTTCACTTCAGGTTTACTGCATCCCTTGGACTTTTTTATTGACGATGAAATACAGAAATTGCATCCGAATTTAATACAAAAGGCACAATGCCGACTTAAGTACAAGAGGACAGACACTCTAACTTTCTATGATTTGAACCTCTCCTGTGAGTCCAGTTTTAGATTCCATTGTTTCACTTCAGGTTTAATGTTTCACTTGGACCTTCTTATTGACGGCGAAACACAGAAATTGTATCCGAAACTAATACAAAAGGCACAATGCCGACTTAAGTACAAGAGGACTGACACTCTTTCTATGATTTGAAACTCTCCTGTCAGTCATGTTTTAGATTCCGATGCTTCACTTCAGGTTTATTGTATCCCTTGGACCTTGTTATTGACGATGAAACACAGAAATTGCATCCGAATTTAATACAAAAGGCACAATGCCGACTTAAGTACAAGAGGAGTGACACTCTAACTTTCTTTGATTTGAACCTCTCCTGTGAGTCCAGTTTTAGACTCCGATGCTTCACTTCACTTTTACTGTATCGCTTGGACCTTCTTATTGACGATGAAATACAGAAATTGCATCCGAATTTAATACAAAAGGCACAATGTCGAATTAAGTACAAGAGGACTGACACTCTAAATTTCTATGATTTGAACCTCTCCTGTGAGTCCAGTTTTAGATTCCGATGCTTCACTTCAGGTTTGCTGTTTCACTTGGACCTTCTTATTGACGGCGAAACAAAGAAATTGCATCCGAAATTAACACAAAAGGCACAATCCCGACTTAAGTACAAGAGGCCTGAAACTCAAACTTTCTATGATTTGAACCTCTCCTGTGAGTCCAGTTTTAGACTCCGATGCTTCACTTCAGGTTTACTGCATCCCTTGGACTTTTTTATTGACGATGAAATACAGAAATTGCATCCGAATTTAAAACAAAAGGCACAATGCCGACTTAAGTACAAGAGGTCAGACACTCTAACTTTCTATGATTTGAACCTCTCCTGTGAGTCCAGTTTTAGATTCTATTGTTTCACTTCAGGTTTAATGTTTCACTTGGACCTTCTTATTGACGGCGAAACACAGAAATTGCATCCGAAACTAATACAAAAGGCACAATGCCGACTTAAGTACAAGAGGACTGACACTCTAACTTTCTAAGATCTGAACCTCTCCTGTGAGTGCAGTTTTAGATTCCGATGCTTCACTTCAGGTTTAATGTATACCTTGGACCTTCTTATGGACGATGAAACACAGAAATTGCATCGGAATTATATAATAAAGGCACAATGCCGACTTAAGTACAAGGGGTCTGACACTCTAACTTTCTATGACTTGAACCTCTCCTGTGAGTCCAGTTTCAGATTCTGATGCTTCACTTCAGGTTTACTGTATACCTTGGACCTTCTTAAATCCGATGAAGCACAGAAATTACATCGGATTTAAATTCAAAAGGCACAATGCCGACTTAAGTACAAGGGGACTGACACTCTAACTTTCTATGATTTGAGCCTCTCCTGTGAGTTCAGTTTCAGATTCCGATGCTTCACTTCAGGTTTACTGTATACCTTGGACCTCCTTATTGACGATGAAACACAGAAATTGCATACGAATTTAATACAAAAGGCACAATGCCGACTTAAGTACAAGAGGACTGACACTCTTTCTATGATTTGAAACTCTCCTGTCAGTCATGTTTTAGATTCCGATGCTTCACTTCAGGTTTATTGTATCCCTTGGACCTTGTTAATGACGACAAAACACAGAAATTGCATCCGAATTTAATACAAAAGGCACAATTCCGACTTAAGTACAAGAGGAGTGACACTCTAACTTTCTTTGATTTGAACCTCTCCTGTGAGTCCAGTTTTAGACTCCGATGCTTCACTTCACTTTTACTGTATCGCTTGGACCTTCTTATTGACGATGAAATAAAGAAATTGCATCCGAATTTAATACAAAAGGCACAATGTCGAATTAAGTACAAGAGGACTGACACTCTAAGTTTCTCTGATTTAAACCTCTCCTGTGAGTCCAGTTTTAGATTCCGATGCTTCACTTCAGGTTTACCGTTTACCTTGGACCTCCTTATTGACGATCAAACATAGAAATTGCATCGAATTAAATTCAAAAGGCACAATGCCTACATAAGTACAAGAGGACTGACACTCTAACTTTCTATGATATGAACCGCTCCTGTGAGTCCAGTTTTAGTTTCCGATGATTAGCTTCAGGGTTCCTTTATCCCTTGGACCTTCTTATTGACGATGAAACACAGAAATGGCATCGGAATTAAATTCAAAGGGCACAATGCCGACATAAGTACAAGAGGACTGACACTCTAACTTTCTATGATTTTAACCTCTCTTGTGAGTCCTGTTTTAGATTCCGATGCTTCGCTTCAGGTTTACTGTATCCTTTGGACCTTCTTATTGACGGTGAACCACAGAAATTGCATCCGAATTTAATACAAAAGGCACAATGCCGACTTAAGTACAAGAGAACTGACACTCTAACTTTCTGTGATTTGAACCTCTCCTGTGAGTCCAGTTTTAGATTTCAACGCTTCGCTTCAGGTTTACTGTATCCCTTGGATCTTCTTATTGACGATGAAACACAGAAATTGCATCCGAATTTAATACAAAAGGCACAATGCCGACTTAAGTACAAGAGGACACACACTCTATTTTTCTATGATTTGAACCTCTCCTGTGAGTCCAGTTTTAGATTCCGATGCTTCAATTCAGGTTTACTGTTTCCCTTGGACCTTCTTATTGACGATGAAACACTGTAATTGCATCCGAACTTAATTCAAAATCACAATGCCGACTTAAGTACAAGAGGAGTGACACTCCAACTTTCTATGATCTGAACCTCTCCTGTGAGTCCAGTTTTAGATTCCGATGCTTCAATTCAGGTTTACTGTTTCCCTTGGACCTTCTTATTGACGATGAAACACAGAAATTGCATCCGAATTTAATAAAAAAGGCACAATGCCGACTTAAGTACAAGAGGACTGACACTCTAAATTTCTATGATTTGAACCTCTCCTGTGAGTCCAGTTTTAGATTCCGATGCTTCACTTCAGGTTTGCTGTTTCACTTGAACCTTCTTATTGACGGCGAAACAAAGAAATTGCATCCGAAATTAACACAAAAGGCACAATCCCGACTTAAGTACAAGAGGCCTGAAACTCAAACTTTCTATGATTTGAACCTCTCCTGTGAGTCCAGTTTTAGACTCCGATGCTTCACTTCAGGTTTACTGCATCCCTTGGACTTTTTTATTCACGATGAAATACAGAAATTGCATCCGAATTTAATACAAAAGGCACAATGCCGACTTAAGTACAAGAGGTCAGACACTCTAACTTTCTATGATTTGAACCTCTCCTGTGAGTCCAGTTTTAGATTCTATTGTTTCACTTCAGGTTTAATGTTTCACTTGGACCTTCTTATTGACGGCGAAACACAGTAATTGCATCCGAAACTAATACAAAAGGCACAATGCCGACTTAAGTACAAGAGGACTGACACTCTAACTTTCTATGATCTGAACCTCTCCTGTGAGTGCAGTTTTAGATTCCGATGCTTCACTTCAGGTTTAATGTATACCTTGGACCTTCTTATTGACGATGAAACACAGAAATTGCATCGGAATTATATAATAAAGGCACAATGCCGACTTAAGTACAAGGGGTCTGACACTCTAACTTTCTATGACTTGAACCTCTCCTGTGAGTCCAGTTTCAGATTCTGATGCTTCACTTCAGGTTTACTGTATACCTTGGACCTTCTGAAATCCGATGAAGCACAGAAATTACATCGGATTTAAATTCAAAAGGCACAATGCCGACTTAAGTACAAGGGGACTGACACTCTAACTTTCTATGATTTGAGCCTCTCCTGTGAGTTCAGTTTCAGATTCCGATGCTTCACTTCAGGTTTACTGTATACCTTGGACCTCCTTATTGACGATGAAACACAGAAATTGCATACGAATTTAATACAAAAGGCACAATGCCGACTTAAGTACAAGAGGACTGACACTCTTTCTATGATTTGAAACTCTCCTGTCAGTCATGTTTTAGATTCCGATGCTTCACTTCAGGTTTATTGTATCCCTTGGACCTTGTTAATGACGACAAAACACAGAAATTGCATCCGAATTTAATACAAAAGGCACAATTCCGACTTAAGTACAAGAGGAGTGACACTCTAACTTTCTTTGATTTGAACCTCTCCTGTGAGTCCAGTTTTAGACTCCGATGCTTCACTTCACTTTTACTGTATCGCTTGGACCTTCTTATTGACGATGAAATAAAGAAATTGCATCCGAATTTAATACAAAAGGCACAATGTCGAATTAAGTACAAGAGGACTGACACTCTAAGTTTCTCTGATTTAAACCTCTCCTGTGAGTCCAGTTTTAGATTCCGATGCTTCACTTCAGGTTTACCGTTTACCTTGGACCTCCTTATTGACGATCAAACATAGAAATTGCATCGAATTAAATTCAAAAGGCACAATGCCTACATAAGTACAAGAGGACTGACACTCTAACTTTCTATGATTTGAACCTCTCTTGTGAGTCCTGTTTTAGATTCCGATGCTTCGTTTCAGGTTTACTGTATCCTTTGGACCTTCTTATTGACGGTGAACCACAGAAATTGCATCCGAATTTAATACAAAAGGCACAATGCCGACTTAAGTACATGAGGACTGACACTCTAACTTTCTATGATTTGAACCTCTCCTGTGAGTCCAGTTTTAGATTCCGATGCTTCACTTCAGCTTTACTGTATAACTTGGACCTTCTTATTGACGGCGGAACACAGAAATTGCATCGGTATTAAATTGAAAAGGCACAATGCCGACTTACGTACAAGATGACTGACGCTCTAACTTTCTATGATATGAACCGCTCCTGTGAGTCCAGTTTGAGTTTCCGATGATTAGCTTCAGGGTTCCTTTATCCCTTGGACCTTCTTATTGACGATGAAACACAGAAATGGCATCGGAATTAAATTCAAAGGGCACAATGCCGACATAAGTACAAGAGGACTGACACTCTAACTTTCTATGATTTTAACCTCTCTTGTGAGTCCTGTTTTAGATTCCGATGCTTCGCTTCAGGTTTACTGTATCCTTTGGACCTTCTTATTGACGGTGAACCACAGAAATTGCATCCGAATTTAATACAAAAGGCAGAATGCCGACTTAAGTACAAGAGAACTGACACTCTAACTTTCTGTGATTTGAACCTCTCCTGTGACTCCAGTTTTAGATTTCAACGCTTCGCTTCAGGTTTACTGTATCCCTTGGATCTTCTTATTGACGATGAAACACAGAAATTGCATCCGAATTTAATACAAAAGGCACAATGCCGACTTAAGTACAAGAGGACACACACTCTATTTTTCTATGATTTGAACCTCTCCTGTGAATCCAGTTTTAGATTCCGATGCTTCAATTCAGGTTTACTGTTTCCCTTGGACCTTCTTATTGACGATGAAACACTGTAATTGCATCCGAACTTAATTCAAAATCACAATGCCGACTTAAGTACAAGAGGAGTGACACTCCAACTTTCTATGATCTGAAGCTCTCCTGTGAGTCCAGTTTTAGATTCCGATGCTTCTCTTAGGGTTTACTGTATTACTTGGACCTTCTTATTGACGATGAAACACAGAAATTGCATCCGAATTTAATACAAAAGGCACAATGCCGACTTAAGTACAAGTGGACTGACACTCTAACTTCCTATGATTTGGACCTCTCCCGTGAGTCCAGTTTTAGACTCCGTTGCTTCACTTCAGGTTTACTGTATCCCTTGGACCTTCTTATTGACGATGAAACACAGAAATTGCATCCGAAATTAATACAAAAGGCACAATGCCGACTTAAGTACAAGAGGACTGACACTCTAACTTTCTATGATTTGAACCTCTCCTGTCAGTACAGTTTTAGATTCCGATGCTTCACTTCAGGTTTACTGTATCCCTTGGACCTTCTTATTGACGATGAAACACAGAAATTGCATCCGAAATTAATACAAACGGCACAATGCCGACTTAAGTAAAAGAGGACTGACACTCTAACTTTCTATTATTTGAACCTCTCCTGTGAGTCCAGTTTTAGATTCCGATGCTTCGTTTCAGGTTTACTGTATGACTTGGACCTTCTTATTGACGATGAAACAGAAATTGCATCCGAATTTAATACAAAAGGCACAATGCCGACTTAAGTACAAGAGGAGTGACACTCTAACTTTCTTTCATTTGAACCTCTCCTGTGAGTCAAGTTTTAGACTCCGATGCTTCACTTCACGTTTACTGTATCCCTTGGACCTTCTTATTGACGATGAAATACAGAAATTGCATCCGAATTTAATACAAACGGCACAATGCCGACTTAAGTACAAGTGGACTGACACTCTAACTTCCTATGATTTGGACCTCTCCTGTGAGTCCAGTTTTAGATTCCATTGTTTCACTTCAGGTTTAATGTATCACTTGGACCTTCTTATTGACGGCGAAACACAGAAATTGCATCCGAAACTAATACAAAAGGCACAATGCCGACTTAAGTACAAGAGGAATGACACTCTAACTTTCTATGATTTAAACCTCTCCTGTGTGTCCAGTTTTAGATTCCAACGCTTCGCTTCAGGTTTACTGTATCCCTTGGATCTTCTTATTGACGATGAAACACAGAAATTGCATCCGAATTTAATACAAAAGGCACAATGCCGACTTAAGTACAAGAGGACACACACTCTATTTTTCTATGATTTGAACCTCTCCTGTGAGTCCAGTTTTAGATTCCGATGCTTCAATTCAGGTTTACTGTTTCCCTTGGACCTTCTTATTGACGATGAAACACTGTAATTGCATCCGAACTTAATTCAAAATCACAATGCCGACTTAAGTACAAGAGGAGTGACACTCCAACTTTCTATGATCTGAACCTCTCCTGTGAGTCCAGTTTTAGATTCCGATGCTTCTCTTAGGGTTTACTGTATTACTTGGACCTTCTTATCGACGATGAAACACAGAAATTGCATCCGAATTTAATACAAAAGGCACAATGCCGACTTAAGTACAAGTGGACTGACACTCTAACTTCCTATGATTTGGACCTCTCCTGTGAGTCCAGTTTTAGACTCCGATGCTTCACTTCAGGTTTACTGTATCCCTTGGACCTTCTTACTGACGATGAAACACAGAAATTGCATCCGAAATTAATACAAAAGGCACAATGCCGACTTAAGTACAAGAGGACTGACACTCTAACTATCTATGATTTAAACCTCTCCTGTCGGTACAGTTTTAGATTCCGATGCTTCACTTCAGGTTTACTGTATCCCTTGGACCTTCTTATTGACGATGAAACACAGAAATTGCATCTGAATTTAATACAAAAGGACCAATGCCGACTTAAGTACAAGAGGAGTGACACTCTAACTTTCTGTGATTTGAACCTCTCCTGTGAGTCCAGTTTTAGATTCCGATGCTCCACTTCACGTTTACTGTATCCCTTGGACCTTCTTATTGACGATGAAACACAGAAATTGCATCCGAAATTAATACAAACGGCACAATGCCGACTTAAGTACAAGAGGAGTGACACTCTAACTTTCTATGATTTGAACCTCTCCTGTGAGTCCAGTTTTAGAATCCGATGCTACGCTTCAGGTTTATTGTATCCCTTGGACCTTCTTATTGACGATGAAACATAGAAACTGCATCCGAATTTAATACAAAAGCACAATGCCGACATTAGTACAAGCGGACTGACACTCTAACTTTCTATGATATGAACCTCTCCTTTGAGTTCTGTTTTAGATTCCGATGTTTCACTTCAGGTTTACTGTATCCCTTGGACTTTCTTATTGACGATGAAGCACAGAAATAGAATCGAATTAAAATCAAAAGGCACTATGCCGACTTAAGTACAAGAGGACTGACACTCCAACTTTCTATGATTTGAACATCTCCTGTGAGACCAGTTTCAGATACCGATGCTTCATTTCAGGTTTACTGCATACCTTGGACCTTCTCATTGACGATGAAACACAGAAATAGATCGAATTAAATTCAAAAGGCACAATGCCGACTTAAGAACAAGGGGACTAACTCTCTAACTTTCTATTATTTGAACCTCTCCTTTGAGTTCTGTTTTAGATTCCGATGTTTCACTTCAGGTTTACTGTATCCCTTGGACCTTCTTATTGACGATGAAATACAGAAATTGCATCCGAATTTAATACAAAAGCACAATGTCGAATTAAGTACAAGAGACTGACACTCTAAGTTTCTCTGATTTGAACCTCTCCTGTGAGTCCAGTTTTAGATTCCGTTGCTTCACTTCAGGTTTACTGTTTACCTTGGACCTCCTTATTGACGATGAAACATAGAAATTGAATCGTATTAAATTCAAAAGGCACAATGCCGACATAAGTACAAGAGGACTGACACTCTAACTTTCTATAATTTGAACCTCTCTTGTGAGTCCTGTTTTAGATTCCGATGCTTCGCATCAGGTTTACTGTATCCTTTGGACCTTCTTATTGACGATGAACCACAGAAATTGCATCCGAATTTAATACAAAAGGCACAATGCCGACTTAAGTACAAGAGGACTGACACTCTAACTTTCTATGATTTGAACCCCTCCTGTGAGTCCAGTTTTATATTCCGATGCTTCACTTCAGCTTTACTGTATAACTTGGACTTTCTTATTGACGATGAAACACAGAAATTGCATCCGAATTTAATACAAAAGGCACAATGCCGACTTAAGTACAAGAGGAGTGACACTCTAACTTTCTTTGATTTGAACCTCTCCTGTGAGTCCAGTTTTAGACTCCGATGCTTCACTTCACGTTTACTGTATCCCTTGGACTTTCTTATTGACGATGAACCACAGAAATTGCATCGGAATTAAAATCAAAAGGCACAATGCCGATTTAAGTACAAGTGGACTGACACTCTAACTTCCTATGATTTGGACCTCTCCTGTGAGTCCAGTTTTAGATTCCATTGTTTCACTTCAGGTTTAATGTTTCACTTGGACCTTCTTATTGACGGCGAAATACAGAAATTGCATCCGAAACTAATACAAAAGGCACAATGCCGACTTAAGTACAAGAGGAATGACACTCTAACTTTCTATGATTTAAACCTCTCCTGTGAGTCCAGTTTTAGATTCCAACGCTTCGCTTCAGGTTTACTGTATCCCTTGGATCTTCTTATTGACGATGACACACAGAAATTGCATCCGAATTTAATACAAAAGGCACAATGCCGACTTAAGTACAAGAGGACACACACTCTATTTTTCTATGATTTGAACCTCTCCTGTGAGTCCAGTTTTAGATTCCGATGCTTCAATTCAGGTTTACTGTTTCCCTTGGACCTTCTTATTGACGATGAAACACTGTAATTGCATCCGAACTTAATTCAAAATCACAATGCCGACTTAAGTACAAGAGGAGTGACACTCCAACTTTCTATGATCTGAACCTCTCCTGTGAGTCCAGTTTTAGATTCCGATGCTTCTCTTAGAGTTTACTGTATTACTTGGACCTTCTTATTGACGATGAAACACAGAAATTGCATCCGAATTTAATACAAAAGGCACAATGCCGACTTAAGTACAAGTGGACTGACACTCTAACTTCCTATGATTTGGACCTCTCCTGTGAGTCCAGTTTTAGAGTCCGATGCTTCACTTCATGTTTACTGTATCCCTTAGACCTTCTTACTGACGATGAAACACAGAAATTGCATCCGAAATTAATACAAAAGGCACAATGCCGACTTAAGTACAAGAGGACTGACACTCTAACTTTCTATGATTTGAACCTCTCCTGTCAGTACAGTTTTAGATTCCGATGCTTCACTTCAGGTTTACTGTATCCCTTGGACCTTCTTATTGACGATGAAACACAGAAATTGCATCTGAATTTAATACAAAAGGACCAATGCCGACTTAAGTACAAGAGGAGTGACACTCTAACTTTCTATGATTTGAACCTCTCCTGTGAGTCCAGTTTTAGATTCCGATGCTCCACTTCAGGTTTACTGTATCCCTTGGACCTTCTTATTGACGATGAAACACAGAAATTGCATCCGAAATTAATACAAACGGCACAATGCCGACTTAAGTACAAGAGGACTGACACTCTAACTTTCTATGATTTGAACCTCTCCTGTGAGTCCAGTTTTAGATTCCGATGCTACGCTTCAGGTTTATTGTATCCCTTGGACCTTCTTATTGACGATGAAACATAGAAACTGCATCCGAATTTAATACAAAAGCACAATGCCGACATTAGTACAAGCGGACTGACACTCTAACTTTCTATGATTTGAACCTCTCCTGTCAGTACAGTTTTAGATTCCGATGCTTCACTTCAGGTTTACTGTATCCCTTCGACTTTCTTATTGACGATGAAGCACAGAAATAGAATCGAATTAAAATCAAAAGGCACTATGCCGACTTAAGTACAAGAAGACTGACACTCCAACTTTCTATGATTTGAACATCTCCTGTGAGTCCAGTTTGAGATACCGATGCTTCATTTCAGGTTTACTGCATACCTTGGACCTTCTCATTGACGATGAAACTCAGAAATAGATCGAATTAAATTCAAAAGGCACAATGCCGACTTAAGTACTAGGGGACTAACACTCTAACTTTCTATTATTTGAACCTCTCCTGTGAGTCCAGTATTAGATTCCGATGCTTCGCTTCAGGTTTACTGTATCACTTGGACCTTCTTATTGACGATGAAACACAGAAATTGCATCCGAATTTAATACAAAAGGCACAATGCCGACTTAAGTACAAGAGGAGTGACACTCTAACTTTCTTTGATTTGAACCTCTCCTGTGAGTCCAGTTTTAGACTCCGATGCTTCACGTCACGTTTACTGTATCCCTTGGACTTTCTTATTGACGATGAAGCACAGAAATAGAATCGAATTAAAATCAAAAGGCACTATGCCGACTTAAGTACAAGAATACTGACACTCCAACTTTCTATGATTTGAACATCTCCTGTGAGTCCAGTTTCAGATACCGATGCTTCATTTCAGGTTTACTGCATACCTTGGACCTTCTCATTGACGATGAAACTCAGAAATAGATCGAATTAAATTCAAAAGGCACAATGCCGACTTAAGTACTAGGGGACTAACACTTTAACTTTCTATTATTTGAACCTCTCCTGTGAGTCCTGTTTTAGATTCCGATGCTTCGCTTCAGGTTTACTGTATCACTTGGACCTTCATATTGACGATGAAACACAGAAATTGCATCCGAATTTAATACAAAAGGCACAATGCCGACTTAAGTACAAGAGGACACACACTCTATTTTTCTATGATTTGAACCTCTCCTGTGAGTCCAGTTTTAGATTCCGATGCTTCAATTCAGGTTTACTGTTTCCCTTGGACCTTCTTATTGACGATGAAACACTGTAATTGCATCCGAACTTAATTCAAAATCACAATGCCGACTTAAGTACAAGAGGAGTGACACTCCAACTTTCTATGATCTGAACCTCTCCTGTGAGTCCAGTTTTAGATTCCGATGCTTCTCTTAGGGTTTACTGTATTACTTGGACCTTCTTATTGACGATGAAACACAGAAATTGCATCCGAATTTAATACAAAAGGCACAATGCCGACTTAAGTACAAGTGGACTGACACTCTAACTTCCTATGATTTGGACCTCTCCTGTGAGTCCAGTTTTAGACTCCGATGCTTCACTTCATGTTTACTGTATCCCTTGGACCTTCTTACTGACGATGAAACACAGAAATTGCATCCGAAATTAATACAAAAGGCACAATGCCGACTTAAGTACAAGAGGACTGACACTCTAACTTTCTATGATTTGAACCTCTCCTGTCAGTACAGTTTTAGATTCCGATGCTTCACTTCAGGTTTACTGTATCCCTTGGACCTTCTTATTGACGATGAAACACAGAAATTGCATCTGAATTTAATACAAAAGGACCAATGCCGACTTAAGTACAAGAGGAGTGACACTCTAACTTTCTATGATTTGAACCTCTCCTGTGAGTCCAGTTTTAGATTCCGATGCTCCACTTCAGGTTTACTGTATCCCTTGGACCTTCTTATTGACGATGAAACACAGAAATTGCATCCGAAATTAATACAAACGGCACAATGCCGACTTAAGTACAAGAGGACTGACACTCTAACTTTCTATGATTTGAACCTCTCCTGTGAGTCCAGTTTTAGATTCCGATGCTACGCTTCAGGTTTATTGTATCCCTTGGACCTTCTTATTGACGATGAAACATAGAAACTGCATCCGAATTTAATACAAAAGCACAATGCCGACATTAGTACAAGCGGACTGACACTCTAACTTTCTATGATTTGAACCTCTCCTGTCAGTACAGTTTTAGATTCCGATGCTTCACTTCAGGTTTACTGCATACCTTGGACCTTCTCATTGACGATGAAACTCAGAAATAGATCGAATTAAATTCAAAAGGCACAATGCCGACTTAAGTACTAGGGGACTAACACTCTAACTTTCTATTATTTGAACCTCTCCTGTGAGTCCAGTATTAGATTCCGATGCTTCGCTTCAGGTTTACTGTATCACTTGGACCTTCTTATTGACGATGAAACACAGAAATTGCATCCGAATTTAATACAAAAGGCACAATGCCGACTTAAGTACAAGAGGAGTGACACTCTAACTTTCTTTGATTTGAACCTCTCCTGTGAGTCCAGTTTTAGACTCCGATGCTTCACGTCACGTTTACTGTATCCCTTGGACTTTCTTATTGACGATGAAGCACAGAAATAGAATCGAATTAAAATCAAAAGGCACTATGCCGACTTAAGTACGAGAAGACTGACACTCCAACTTTCTATGATTTGAACATCTCCTGTGAGTCCAGTTTCAGATACCGATGCTTCATTTCAGGTCTACTGCATACCTTGGACCTTCTCATTGACGATGAAACTCAGAAATAGATCGAATTAAATTCAAAAGGCACAATGCCGACTTAAGTACTAGGGGCTAACACTATAACTTTCTATTATTTGAACCTCTCCTGTGAGTCCAGTTTTAGATTCCGATGCTTCGCTTCAGGTTTACAGTATCACTTGGACCTTCTTATTGACGATGAAACACAGAAATTGCATCCGAATTTAATACAAAAGGCACAATGCCGACTTAAGTACAAGAGGAGTGACACTCTAACTTTCTTTGATTTGAACCGCTCCTGTGAGTCCAGTTTTAGACTCCGATGCTTCACTTCACGTTTACTGTATCCCTTGGACTTTCTTATTGACGGAGAAACACAGAAATTGCATCGGTATTAAATTGAAAAGGCACAATGCCGACTTAAGTACGAGATGACTGACGCTCTAACTTTCTATGATATGAACGGCTCCTGTGAGTCCAGTTTCAGTTTCCGATGATTCCCTTCAGGTTTGCTGTATCCCTTGGACCTTCGTATTGACGATGAAACACAGAGATGGCATCGGAATTTAATTCAAAAGGCACATTGCCGACTTAAGTACAAGAGGACAGACACTCAAACTTTCTATGTTTTGAACCTCTCCTGTGAGTCCAGTTTTAGATTCCATTGTTTCACTTCAGGTTTAATGTTTCACTTGGACCTTCTTATTGACGGCGAAACACAGAAATTGCATCCGAAACTAATACAAAAGGCACAATGCCGACTTAAGTACAAGAGGACTGACACTCTAACTTTCTATGATTTGAACCTCTCCTGTGGGTCCAGTTTTAGATTCCGATGCTTCACTTCAGGTTTACTGTATACCTTGGACCTTCTTATTGCCGATGAAGCACAGAAATTGCATCGGAATTAAAATCAAAAGGCACAATGCCGATTTAAGTACAAGTGGACTGACACTCTAACTTTCTATGATTGGAACCTCTCCTGTAAGTCCAGTTTTAGATTCCGATGCTTCACTTCCGGTTTACTGTATACCTTGGACGTTCTTATTGGCGAGGAAACACATAAATTGCAACGAATTAAATTCAAAAGGCACAATGCCGACTTAAGTACAAGAGGAATGACACTCTAACTTTCTATGATTTAAACCTCTCCTGTGGGTCCAGTTTTAGATTCCAACGCTTCGCTTCAGGTTTACTGTATCCCTTGGTCTTCTTATTGACGATGAAACACAGAAATTGCATCCGAATTTAATACAAAAGGCACAATGCCGACTTAAGTACAAGAGGACACACACTCTATTTTTCTATGATTTGAACCTCTCCTGTGAGTCCAGTTTTAGATTCCGATGCTTCAATTCAGGTTTACTGTTTCCCTTGGACCTTCTTATTGACGATGAAACACTGTAATTGCATCTGAACTTAATTCAAAATCACAATGCCGACTTAAGTACAAGAGGAGTGACACTCCAACTTTCTATGATCTGAACCTCTCCTGTGAGTCCAGTTTTAGATTCCGATGCTTCTCTTAGGGTTTACTGTATTACTTGGACCTTCTTATTGACGATGAAACACAGAAATTGCATCCGAATTTAATACAAAAGGCACAATGCCGACTTAAGTACAAGTGGACTGACACTCTAACTTCCTATGATTTGGACCTCTCCTGTGAGTCCAGTTTTAGACTCCGATGCTTCACTTCAGGTTTACTGTATCCCTTGGACCTTCTTATTGACGATGAAACACAGAAATTGCATCCGAAATTAATACAAAAGGCACAATGCCGACTTAAGTACAAGAGGACTTACACTCTAACTTTCTATGATTTGAACCTCTCCAGTCAGTACAGTTTTAGATTCCGATGCTTCACTTCAGGTTTACTGTATCCCTTGGACCTTCTTATTGACGATGAAACACAGAAATTGCATCTGAATTTAATACAAAAGGACCAATGCCGACTTAAGTACAAGAGGAGTGACACTCTAACTTTCTATGATTTGAACCTCTCCTGTGAGTCCAGTTTTAGATTCCGATGCTCCACTTCAGGTTTACTGTATCCCTTGGACTTTCTTATTGACGATGAACCACAGAAATTGCATCCGAATTTAATACAAAAGGCACAATGCCGACTTAAGTGCATCAGGACTGACACTCTAACTTTCTATGATTTGAACCTCTCCTGTGAGTCCAGTTTTATATTCCGATGCTTCACTTCAGCTTTACTGTATAACTTGGACTTTCTTATTGACGGAGAAACACAGAAATTGCATCGGTATTAAATTGAAAAGGCACAATGCCGACTTAAGTACGAGATGACTGACGCTCTAACTTTCTATGATATGAACGGTTCCAGTGAGTCCAGTTTCAGTTTCCGATGATTCCCTTCAGGTTTGCTGTATCTCTTGGACCTTCTTATTGACGATGAAACACAGAAATGGCATCGGAATTAAATTCAAAAGGCACAATGCCGACTTAAGTACAAGAGGACAGACACTCAAACTTTCTATGATTTGAACCTCTCCTGTGAGTCCAGTTATAGATTCCATTGTTTCACTTCAGGTTTAATGTTTCACTTGGACCTTCTTATTGACGGCGAAACACAGAAATTGCATCCGAAACTAATACAAAAGGCACAATGCCGACTTAAGTACAAGAGGACTGACACTCTAACTTTCTATGATTTGAACCTCTCCTGTGGGTCCAGTTTTAGATTCCGATGCTTCACTTCAGGTTTACTGTATACCTTGGACCTTCTTAGTGCCGATGAAGCACAGAAATTGCATCGGAATAAAAATCAAAAGAAACAATGCCGACTTAAGTACAAGTGGACATTACACTCTGACTTTCTATGATTGGAACCTCTTCTGTAATACCAGTTTTAGATTCCGATGCTTCACTTCAGTTTTACTGTATAACTTGGACGTTCTTATTGCCGATGAAGCACAGAAATTGCATCGGAATCAAAAACAAAAGGCACAATGCCGACTTAAGTACAAGTGGACATTACACTCTGACTTTCTATGATTGGAACCTCTCCTGTGAGTCCCGTTTTAGATTTCGATGCTCCACTTCAGGTTTACTGTATCCCTTGGACCTTCTTATTGAAGATGAAACACAGAAATTGCATCGGAATTGAATTCAAAAGGCACAATGCCGACTTAAGTACAAGAGGACTGACACTCTAACTTTCTATGAGTTGAACCTCTACTGTGAGTCCTGTTTTAGATTCCGATGCTTCACTTCTGGTTTACTGTTTCACTTGGACATTCGTATTGACGGCGAAACACAGAAATTGCATCCGAAATTAATACAAAAGCACAATGTCGACTTAAGTACAAGAGGACTGACACTCTAACTTTCTATGATTTGAACCTCTCCTGTGACTCCAGTTTTAGATTACGATGCTTCACTTCAGGTTTACTCTATCCCTTGGACCTTCATATTGATGATGAAACACAGAAACTGCATCCGAATTTAATACAAAAGGCACAATGCCGACTTAAGTACAAGCGGACTGACATTCTAACTTTCTATGATATGAACCTCTCCTGTGAGTCCAGTTCTGGAGTCCGATGCTTCACTTGAGGAATACTGTATCCCTTGGTCTTTCTTATTGACGATGAAGCACAGAAATTGCATCGGAATTAAATTCAAAAGGCACAATGCCGACTTAAGTACAACAGAACTGACACTCTAACTTTCTATGATTTGAACCCATTCTGTGAGTCCAGTTTTAGATTCCATTGTTTCACTTCAGGTTTAATGTTTCACTTGGACCTTCTTATTGACGGCGAAACACAGAAATTGCATCTGAAACTAATACAAAAGGCACAATGCCGACTTAAGTACAAGAGGACTGACACTCTAACTTTCTATGATTTGAACCTCTCCTGTGGGTCCAGTTTTAGATTCCGATGCTTCACTTCAGGTTTACTGTATACCTTGGACCTTCTTATTGCCGATGAAGCACAGTAATTGCATCGGAATAAAAATCAAAAGAAACAATGCCGACTTAAGTACAAGTGGACATTACACTCTGACTTTCTATGATTGGAACCTCTTCTGTAATACCAGTTTTAGATTCCGATGCTTCACTTCAGTTTTACTGTATAACTTGGACGTTCTTATTGCCGATGAAGCACAGAAATTGCATCGGAATCAAAATCAAAAGGCACAATGCCGACTTAAGTACAAGTGGACATTACACTCTGACTTTCTATGATTGGAACCTCTCCTGTGAGTCCCGTTTTAGATTTCGATGCTCCACTTCAGGTTTACTGTATCCCTTGGACCTTCTTATTGAAGATGAAACACAGAAATTGCATCGGAATTGAATTCAAAAGGCACAATGCCGACTTAAGTACAAGAGGACTGACACTCTAACTTGCTATGATTTGAACCTCTACTGTGAGTCCAGTTTTAGATTCCGATGCTTCACTTCAGGTTTACTGTTTCACTTGGACCTTCGTATTGACGGCGAAACACAGAAATTGCATCCGAAATTAATACAAAAGCACAATGTCGACTTAAGTACAAGAGGACTGACACTCTAACTTTCTATGATTTGAACCTCTCCTGTGACTCCAGTTTTAGATTACGATGCTTCACTTCAGGTTTACTCTATCCCTTGGACCTTCTTATTGATGATGAAACACAGAAACTGCATCCGAATTTAATACAAAAGGCACAATGCCGACTTAAGTACAAGCGGACTGACACTCTAACTTTCTATGATATGAACCTCTCCTGTGAGTCCAGTTCTGGATTCCGATGCTTCACTTGAGGATTACTGTATCCCTTGGTCTTTCTTATTGACGATGAAGCACAGAAATTGCATCGGAATTAAATCCAAAAGGCACAATGCCGACTTAAGTACAAGAGAACTGACACTCTAACTTTCTATGATTTGAACCCATTCTGTGAGTCCAGTTTTAGATTCCGATGCTTCGCTTCAGGTTTATTGTATCCCTTGGACCTTCTTATTGACAGTGAAACACAGAAACTGCATCCGAATTTAACACAAAAGGCACAATGCCCACATAAGTACAAGTGGACTGACACTCTAACTTTCTATAACTTGAACCTCTCCTGTGAGTCCTGTTTTAGATTCCGATGCTTCACTTCAGGTTTACTGTATCCCTTGGACTTTCTTATTGGCGATGAAGCACAGAAATGGCATCGAATTAAAATGAAAAGGCACTATGCCGACTTAAGTACAAGAGGACTGACACTCTAATTTTCTATGATTGGAACCTCTCTTGTAAGTCAAGTTTTAGATTCCGATGCTTCACTTCAGCTTTACTGTATACCTTGGGCCTTCTTATTGGCGAGGAAACACAGAAATTGCAACGAATTAAATTCAAAAGGCACAATGCCGACTTAAGTACAAGAGGAATGACACTTTAACTTTCTATGATTTGAACCTCTCCTGTGAGTCCAGTTTTAGATTCCAACGCTTCGCTTCAGGTTTACTGTATCCCTTGGAGCTTCTTATTGACGATGAAACACAGTAATGGCATCGGAATTAAATTCATAAGGCACAATGCCGACTTAATTACAAGAGGACTGACACTCTAACTTTCTATGATTTGAACCTCTCCTGTGAATCCAGTTTTAGATTCCATTGCTTCACTTCAGGTTTAATGTTTCACTTGGACCTCCTTATTGACGGCGAAACACAGAAATTGCATCCGTAACTAATACGAAAGGCACAATGCCGACTTAAGTACAAGAGGACTGACACTCTAAGTTTCTATGATTTGAACCTCTCCTGTGGGTCCAGTTTTAGATTCCGATGCTACACTTCAGGTTTGCTGTATACCTTGGACCTTCTTATTGCCGATGAAGCACAGAAATTGCATCGGAATAAAAATCAAAAGGCACAATGCCGACTTAAGTACAAGAGGACTGACACTCTAACTTTCTATGATTGGAACCTCTCCTAGAAGTCCAGTTTTAGATTCCGATGCTTCACTTCAGGTTTACTGTATACCTTGGACCTTCTTATTGGCGAGGAAACACAGAAATTTCAACGAATTAAATTCAAAAGGCACAATGCCGACTTAAGTACAAGAGGAATGACACTCTAACATTCTATGATTTAAACCTCTCCTGTGAGTCCAGTTTTAGATTCCAACGCTTCGCTTCAGGTTTACTATATCCCTTGGATCTTCTTATTGACGATGAAACACAGAAATTGCATCCGAATTTAATACAAAAGGCACAATGCCGACTTACGTACAAGGGGACCGACACTCTAACTTTCTATGATTTGAACATCTCCTGTGAGTCCAGTTTTAGATTCTGATGCTTCGCTGCAGGTTTACTGTATTACTTGGACCTTCTTATTGACGATGAAACACAGAAATTGCATCCGAATTTAATACAAAAGGCACAATGACGACTTAAGTACAAGAGGACTGACACTCTAAATTTCTATGATTTGAACATCTCCTGTGAGTCCAGTTTTAGATTCCGATGCTTCTCTTAGGGTTTACTGTATTACTTGGACCTTCTTATTGACGATGAAACACAGAAATTGCATCCGAATTTAATACAAAAGGCACAATGACGACTTAAGTACAAGAGGACTGACACTCTAACTTTCTATGATTTGGACCTCTCCTGTGGGTCCAGTTTTAGATTCCGATGCTTCACTTCAGGTTTACTGTATACCTTGGACCTTCTTATTGCCGATGAAGCACAGAAATTGCATCGGAATAAAAATCAAAAGAAACAATGCCGACTTAAGTACAAGTGGACATTACACTCTGACTTTCTATGATTGGAACCTCTTCTGTAATACCAGTTTTAGATTCCGATGCTTCACTTCAGTTTTACTGTATAACTTGGACGTTCTTATTGCCGATGAAGCACAGAAATTGCATCGGAATCAAAATCAAAAGGCACAATGCCGACTTAAGTACAAGTGGACATTACACTCTGACTTTCTATGATTGGAACCTCTTATGTGAGTCCCGTTTTAGATTTCGATGCTCCACTTCAGGTTTACTGTATCCCTTGGACCTTCTTATTGAAGATGAAACACAGAAATTGCATCGGAATTGAATTCAGAAGGCACAATGCCGACTTAAGTACAAGAGGACTGACACTCTAACTTTCTATGATTTGAACCTCTACTGTGAGTCCAGTTTTAGATTCCGATGCTTCACTTCAGGTTTACTGTTTCACTTGGACCTTCGTATTGACGGCGAAACACAGAAATTGCATCCGAAATTAATACAAAAGCACAATGTCGACTTAAGTACAAGAGGACTGACACTCTAACTTTCTATGATTTGAACCTCTCCTGTGACTCCAGTTTTAGATTACGATGCTTCACTTCAGGTTTACTCTATCCCTTGGACCTTCTTATTGATGATGAAACACAGAAACTGCATCCGAATTTAATACAAAAGGACCAATGCCGACTTAAGTACAAGAGGAGTGACACTCTAACTTTCTATGATTTGAACCTCTCCTGTGGGTCCAGTTTTAGATTCCGATGCTTCACTTCAGGTTTACTGTATACCTTGGACCTTCTTATTGGCGAGGAAACACAGAAATTTCAACGAATTAAATTCAAAAGGCACAATGCCGACTTAAGTACAAGTGGACTGACACTCTAACTTTCTATGATTTGGACCTCTCCTGTGAGTCCAGTCTTAGACTCCGATGCTTCACTTCAGGTTTACTGTATCCCTTGGACCTTCTTATTGACGATGAAACACAGAAATTGCATCCGAAATTAATACAAAAGGCACAATGCCGACTTAAGTACAAGAGGACTGACACTCTAACTTTCTGTGATTTGAACCTCTCCTGTCAGTACAGTATTAGATTCCGATGCTTCACTTCAGGTTTACTGTATCCCTTGGACCTTCTTATTGACGATGAAACACAGAAATTGCATCTGAATTTAATACAAAAGGACCAATGCCGACTTAAGTACAAGAGGAGTGACACTCTAACTTTCTATGATTTGAACCTCTCCTGTGAGTCCAGTTTTAGATTCCGATGCTCCACTTCAGGTTTATTGTATCCCTTGGACCTTCTTATTGCCGATGAAACACAGCAACTGTATCCGAATTTAATACAAAAGCACAATGCCGACATTAGTACAAGCGGACTGACACTCTAACTTTCTATGATATGAACCTCTCCTTTGAGTTCTGTTTTAGATTCCGATGCTTCACTTCAGGTTTACTGTATCCCTTGGACTTTCTTATTGACGATGAAGCACAGAAATAGCATCGAATTAAAATCAAAAGGCACTATGCCCACTTAAGTACAAGAGGACTGACACTCCAACTTTCTATGATTTGAACATCTCCTCTGAGTCCAGTTTCAGATACCGATGCTTCATTTCAGGTTTACTGCATACCTTGGACCTTCTTATTGACGATGAAACACAGAAATAGATCGAATTAAATTCAAAAGGCACAATGCCGACTTAAGTACAAGGGGACTAACACTCTAACTTTCTATTATTTGAACCTCTCCTGTGAGTCCAGTTTTAGATTCCGATGCTTCGCTTCAGGTTTACTGTATCCCTTGGACCTTCTTATTGACGATGAAACACAGAAATTGCATCCGAATTTAATACAAAAGGCACAATGCCGACTTAAGTACAAGAGGAGTGACACTCTAACCTTCTTTGATTTGAACCTCTCCTGTGAGTCCAGTTTTAGACTCCGATGCTTCACTTCACGTTTACTGTATCCCTTGGACCTTGTTATTGACGATGAAATACAGAAATTGCATCCGAATTTAATACAAATGCACAATGTCGAATTACGTACAAGAGACTGACACTCTAAGTTTCTCTGATTTGAACCTCTCCTGTGAGTTCAGTTTTAGATTCCGTTGCTTCACTTCAGGTTTACTGTTTACCTTGGACCTCCTTATTGACGATAAAACATAGAAATTGAATCGAATTAAATTCAAAAGGCACAATGCCGACATAAGTGCAAGAGGACTGACACTCTAACTTTCTATAATTTGAACCTCTCTTGTGAGTCCTGTTTTAGATTGCGATGCTTCGCTTCAGGTTTACTGTATCCTTTGGACCTTCTTATTGACGATGAACCACAGAAATTGCATCCGAATTTAATACAAAAGGCACAATGCCGACTTAAGTACATGAGGACTGACACTCTAACTTTCTATGATTTGAACCTCTCCTGTGAGTCCAGTCTTATATTCCGATGCTTCACTTCAGCTTTACTGTATAACTTGGACTTTCTTATTGGCGGAGAAACACAGAAATTGCATCATTATTAAATTGAAAAGGCACAATGCCGACGTAAGTACGAGATGACTGACGCTCAAACTTTCTATGATATGATCCTCTCCTGTGAGTCCAGTTCTGGATTCCGATGCTTCACTTCAGGATTACTGTATCCCTTGGTCTTTCTTATTGACGATGAAGCACAGAAATTGCATCGGAATTAAATTCAAAAGGCACAATGCCGACTTAAGTTCAAGAGAACTGACACTCTGACTTTCTATGATTTGAACCCATTCTGTGAGTCCAGTTTTAGATTCCGATGCTTCGCTTCAGGTTTATTGTATCCCTTGGACCTTCTTATTGACAGTGAAACACAGAAACTGCATCCGAATTTAATACAAAAGGCACAATGCCGACATAAGTACAAGTGGACTGACACTCTAACTTTCTATAACTTGAACCTCTCCTGTGAGTCCTGTTTTAGATTCCGATGCTTCACTTCAGGTTTAGTGTATCCCTTGGACTTTTTTATTGGCGATGAAGCACAGAAATTGCATCGAATTAAAATGAAAAGGCACTATGCCGGCTTAAGTACAAGAGGACTGACACTCTAATTTTCTATGATTGGAACCTCTCCTGTAAGTCCAGTTTTAGATTCCGATGCTTCACTTCAGCCTTACTGTATACCTTGGACCTTCTTATTGGCGAGGAAACACAGAAATTGCAACGAATTAAATTCAAAAGGCACAATGCCGACTTAAGTACAAGGTTACAGACACTCTAACTTTCTATGATTTGAACCTCTCCTGTGAATCCAGTTTTAGATTCCATTGCTTCACTTCAGGTTTAATGTTTCACTTGGACCTCCTGATTGACGGCGAAACACAGAAATTGCATCCGAAACTAATACGAAAGGCACAATGCCGACTTAACTACAAGAGGACTGACACTCTAAGTTTCTATGATTTGAACCTCTCCTGTGGGTCCAGTTTTAGATTCCGATGCTTCACTTCAGGTTTACTGTATACCTTGGACCTTCTTATTGCCGATGAAGCACAGAAATTGCATCGGAATTAAAATCAAAAGGCACAATGCCGACTTAAGTACAAGTGGAAGGACACTCTAACTTTCTATGATTGGAACTCTCCTAGAAGTCCAGTTTTAGATTCCGATGCTTCACTTCAGGTTTACTGTATACCTTTACCTTCTTATTGGCGAGGAAACACAGAAATTGCAACGAATTAAATTCAAAAGGCACAATGCCGAATTAAGTACAAGAGGAATGACACTCTAACTTTCTATGATTTAATCCTCTCCTGTGAGTCCAGTTTTAGATTCCAACGCTTCGCTTCAGGTTTACTATTTCCCTTGGATCTTCTTATTGACGACGAAACACAGAAATTGCATCCGAATTTAATACAAAAGGCACATTGCCGACTTAAGTACAAGGGGACAGACACTCTAACTTTCTATGATTTGAACCTCTCCTGTGAGTCCAGTTTTAGATTCCGCTGCTTCGGTGCAGGTTTACTGTATTACTTGGACCTTCTTATTGACGATGAAACACAGAAATTGCATCCGAATTTAATACAAAAGGCACAATGATGACTTAAGTACAAGAGGACTGACACTCTAACTTTCTATGATTTGAACATCTCCTGTGAGTCCAGTTTTAGATTCCGATGCTTCTCTTCAGGTTTACTGTATCCCTTGGACCTTCTTATTGGCGATGAAACACAGAAATTGCATCCGAATTTAATGCAAAAGGAACAATGCCGACTTAAGTACAAGAGGACTGACACTCTAACTTTCTATGATTTGAACATCTCCTGTGAGTCCAGTTTTAGATACCGATGCTTCATTTCAGGTTTACTGCATACCTTGGACCTTCTTATTGACGATGAAACACAGAAATTGATAGAATTAAATTCAAAAGGCACAATGCCGACTTAAGTACAAGGGGACTGACATTCTAACTTTCTATGATTTGAACCTCTCCTGTGAGTCCAGTTTTAGATTCCGATGCTTCGCTGCAGGTTTACTGTACCCCTTGGACCTTCTTATTGACGATGAAACACAGAAACTGCACACGAATTTAATACAAAAGGCACAATGCCGACTTAAGTAGAAGCGGACTGACACTCTAACTTTCTATGATTTGATCCTTTCCTGTGAGTCCAGTTTTAGTTTCCGAAGCTTCACTTCAGGTTTACTGTATCCCTTGGACCTTCCTATTGACGATGAAACACAGAAATTCCATCGCAATTACATTCAAAAGGCACAATGCCGACTTAAGTACCAGAGGACTGACACTCTAACTTTCCATGATTTGATCCTCTCCTGTGAGTCCAGTTTTAGATTCCGATGCTTCACTTCAGGTTTGGTGTTTCACTTGGACCTTCTTATTGACGGCGAAACACAGAAATTACATCCGAAACTAATACAAAAGGCACAATGCCGACTTAAGTACAAGAGGACTGAAACTCTAACTTTCTATGATTTGAACCTCTCCTGTGAGTCCAGTTTTAGACTCCGATGCTTAACTTCAGGTTTACTGCATCCCTTGGACTTTTTTATTGACGATGAAATACAGAAATTGCATCCGAATTTAATACAAAAGGCACAATGCCGACTTAAGTACAAGAGGACTGACACTCTAACTTTCTATGATTAGAACCTCTCCTGTGAGTGCAGTTTTAGATTCCGATGCTTCACTTCAGGTTTAATGTATACCTTGGACCTTCTTATTGACGATGAAACACAGAAATTGCATCGGAATTATATACAAAAGGCACAATGCCGACTTAAGTACAAGGGGACTGACACTCTAACTTTCTATGATTTGATCCTTTCCTGTGAGTCCAGTTTTAGTTTCCGAAGCTTCACTTCAGGTTTACTGTATACCTTGGACCATCTTATTGCCGATGAAGCACAGAAATTGCATCGGAATTAAAATCAAAAGGCACAATGCCGACTTAAGTACAAGAGGACTGACACTCTAACTTCCTATGATTGGAACCTCTCATAGAAGTCCAGTTTTAGATTCCGATGCTTCACTTCAGGTTTACTGTATACCTTGGACCTTCTTATTGGCGAGGAAACACAGAAATTGCAACGAATTAAATTCAAAAGGCACAATGCCGACTTAAGTACAAGAGGAATGTCACTCTAACTTTCTATGATTTAAACCTCTCCTGTGAGTCCAGTTTTAGATTCCAACGCTTCGCTTCAGGTTTACTATATCCCTTGGATCTTCTTATTGACGATGAAACACAGATATTGCATCCGAATTTAATACAAAAGGCACAATGCCGACTTAAGTACAAGAGGACTCACACTCTAACTTACTATGATTTGAACATCTCCTGTGAGTCCAGTTTTAGATTCCGATGCTTCTCTTCAGGTTTACTGTATCCCTTGGACCTTCTTATTGGCGATGAAACACAGAAATTGCATCCGAATTTAATGCAAAGGGCACAATGCCGACTTAAGTACAAGAGGACTGACACTCTAACTTTCTATGATTTGAACATCTCCTGTGAGTCCAGTTTTAGATACCGATGCTTCATTTCAGGTTTACTGCATACCTTGGACCATCTTATTGATGATGAAACACAGAAATTGATCGAATTAAATTCAAAAGGCACAATGCCGACTTAAGTACCAGGGGACTGACACTCTAACTTTCTATGATTTGAACCTCTCCTGTGAGTCCAGTTTTAGATCCCGATGCTTCGCTTCAGGTTTACTGTATCCCTTGGACCTCCTTATTGATGAAGAAACACAGAAATTGCATCCGAAATTAATACAAAAGGCACAATGCCGACTTAAGTACAAGAGGACTGACACTCTAACTTTCAATGATGTGAACCTCTCCTGTGAGTCCTGTTTTAGATTCCGAAGCTTCACTTCGGGTATACTGTAACCCTTGGACCTTCTTATTGACGATGAAACACAGAAACTGCACCCGAATTTAATACAAAAGGCACAATGCCGACTTAAGTACAAGCGGACTGACACTCTAACTTTCTTTGATTTGATCCTTTCCCGTGAGTCCAGTATTAGTTTCCGATGCTTCGCTTCAGGTTTACTGTATCCCTTGGACCTTCTTATTGACGATGAAACACAGAAATTCCATCGGAATTAAATTCAAAAGGTACAATGCCGACTTAAGTACAAGAGGACTGACACTCTAACTATCTATGATTTGAACCTCTCCTTTGAGTCCAGTTTTAGATTCCGATGGTTCACTTCAGGTTTGCTGTTTCACTTAGACCTTCTTATTGACGGCGAAACACAGATTTTACATCCGAAATTAATACAAAAGGCACAATGCCGACTTAAGTACAAGGGGACTGACACACTAACTTTCTACGATTTGAACCTCTCCTGTGAGTCCAGTTTCAGATTCCGATGCTTCACTTCAGGTTTACTGTATACCTTGGACCTTCTTAAATCCGATGAAGCACAGAAATTGCATCGGATTTAAATTCAAAAGGCACAATGCCGACTTAAGTACAAGGGGACTGACACTCTAACTTTCTATGATTTGAACCTCACCTGTGAGTCCAGTTTTAGATTCCGATGCTTCACTTCAGCTTTACTGTATAACTAGGACTTTCTTATTGACGGCGAAACACAGAAATTGCATCGGTATTAAATTGAAAAGGCACAATGCCGACTTAAGTACAAGATGACTGACGCTCTAACTTTCTATGATATGAACCGCTCCTGTGAGTCCAGTTATAGTTTCCGATTATTCTCTTCAGGTTTCCTGTATCCCTTGGACCTTCTTATTGACGACGAAACACAGAAATGGCATCGGAATTAAATTCAAAAGGCACAATGCCGACTTAAGTACAAAAGGACTGACACTCTAACTTTCAATGATTTGAACCTCTCCTGTGAGTCCAGTTTTAGATTCCATAGCTTCACTTCAGGTTTTATGTTTCACTTGGACCTTCTTATTGACGGCGAAATACAGAAATTGCATCCGAAACTAATACAAAAGGCACAATGCCGACTTAAGTACAGGAGGACTGACACTCTAACTTTCTATGATTTGAACCTCTCCTGTGGGTCCAGTTTTAGATTCCGATGCTTCACTTCAGGTTTACTGAATACCTTGGACCTTCTTATTGCCGATGAAGCACAGAAATTGCATCGGAATTAAAATCAAAAGGCACAATGCCGACTTAACTACAAGAGGACTGACACTCTAACTTTCTATGATAGGAACCTCTCCTGTAAGTCCAGTTTTAGATTCCGATGCTTCACTTCAGGTTTACTGTATACCTTGGACCATCTTATTGGCGTGGAAACAGAGAAATTGCAACGAATGAAATTCAAAAGGCACAATTCCGACTTAAGTAAAAGACAAATGACACTCTAATTTTCTATCATTTGAACCTCTCCTGTGAGTCCAGTTTTAGATTGCAACGCTTCGCTTCAGGTTTACTGTATCATTTGGATCTTCTTATTGACGATGAAACACAGAAATTGCATCCGAATTTAATACAAAAGGCACAATGCCGACTTAAGTACAAGAGGACTCCCACTCTAACTTTCTATGATTTGAACCTCTCCTCTGAGTCCAGTCTTAGATTCCGATGCTTCACTTCAGGTTTACTGTTTCCCTTGGACCTTCTTATTGACGATGAAACACTGTAATTGCATCCGAACTTAATTCAAAATCACAATGCCCACTTAAGTACAAGAGCACTGACACTCTAACTTCCTATGATCGGAACCTCTCCTGTGAGTCCAGTTTTACATTCCATTGCTTCACTTCAGGTTTATTGTATTACTTGGACCCTCTTATTGACGATGAAGCACAGAAATTGCATCGGAATAAAATTCAAAACGCACAATGCCGACTTAAGTACAAGAGGACTGACACTCTAACTTTCTATGATTTGAACCTCTCCTGTGAGTCCAGTTTTAGATTCCGATGCTTCGCTTCAGATTTATTGTATCCCTTGGACCTTCTTGTTGACAATGAAACACAGAAACTGCATCCGAATTTAATACAAAAGGCACAATGCCGACATAAGTACAAGTGGACTGACACTCCAACTTTCTATGATTTGAACCTCTCCTGTGAGTCCAGTTTTAGTTTCCGATGCTTCACTTCAGCTTTATTGTATCTTTTGAACCTTCTTATTGACTATGAAACACAGAAATTGCATCCGAATTAAATACACAAGGCACAATGCCGACTTAAGTACAAGAGGACTGACATTCTATGACTTGAACCTCTCCTGTGAGTCCAGTTTTAGATTCCGATTCTTCACTCTCGGTTTACTGTATCCCTTGGACCTTCTTATTGACGATGAAACACATAAACTGCATCCAAATTTAATACAAAAGGCCCAATGCCGACTTAAGTACAAGAGGTCTGACACTCTAACTTTCTACGATTTGAACCTCTACTGTGAGTCCAGTTTTAGATTCCGATGCTTCGCTTCAGGTTTACTGTATACCTTGGACCTTCTTATTGACGATGAAACACAGAAATTGCATCCGAATTTAATACAAAAGGCACAATGCCGACTTAAGTACAAGAGGACTGACACTCTAACTTTCCATGATTTGAACCTCTCCTGTGAGTCCAGTTTTAGATTCCGATGCTTCACTTCAGGTTTACTGTATCCCTTGGACCTTCTTATTGACGATGAAACACACTAATTGCACCCGAACTTAATTCAAAATCACAATGCCGACTTAAGTACAAGAGGACTGACACTCTAACTTTCTATGATCTGAAACTCTCCTGAGAGTCCAGTTTTAGATTCCGATTCTTCACTTCAGGTTTACTGTATCCCTTGCACCTTCTTATTGACGATGAAACACAGAAATTGCATCCGAATGTAATACAAAATGCACAATGCCGACTTAAGTGCAAGAGCACTGACACTCTAAGTTTCTATGATTTGAACCTCTCCTGTGAGTCCAGTTTTAGATTCCGATGCTTCACTTCATGTTTACTGTATCCCTTGGACCCTCTTATTGACGTTGAAACACAGAAATTGCATCGGAATTAAATTCAAAATGTGCAATGCCGACTTAAGTACAAGAGGATTGACACTCTAACTTTCTATGATTTGAACCTTTGCTGTGAGTCCAGTTTTAGATTCCGATGCTTCACTTCAGGTTTACTGTATCCCTTGGACCTTCTTATTGACGATGAAACACATAAATTGCATCGGAAATAAATTCAAAAGGCACAATGCACACTTAAGTACAAGAGGACTGACACTCTAACTTTCTATGATTTGAACCTCTCCTGTGGGTCCAGTTTTAGATTCCGATGCTTTACTTCAGGTTTACTGTTTCCCTTGGACCTTCTTATTGACGATGAAACACTGTATTTGCATCCGAACTTAATTCAAAATCACATTGCCCACTTAAGTACAAGAGCACTGACACTCTAACTTCCTATGATCGGAACCTCTCCTGTGAGTCCAGTTTTACATTCCGATGCTCCATTTCACGTTTACTGTATTACTTGGACCTTCTTATTGACGATGAAACACAGAAATTGCATTTGAATTTAATACAAATGGCACAACGCCGACTTAAGTACAAGAGGACGGACACTCTAACTTTCTTTGATTTGAACCTCTCCTGTGAGTCCAGTTTTAGTTTCTGATGCTTCACTTCAGCTTTATTGTATATTTGGACCTTCTTATTGACGATGAAACACAGAAATTGCATCCGAATTTAATACAAAAGGCACAATGCCGACTTAAGTATAAGAGGACTGACACTCTATGACTTGAACCTCTCCTGTGAGTCCAGTTTTAGATTCCGATTCTTCACTCTCGGTTTACTGTATCCCTTGGACCTTCTTATTGACGATGAAACACAGAAACTGCATCCGAATTTTATACAAAAAGCCCAATGCCGACTTAAGTACAAGAGAACTGACACTCTAACTTTCTATGATTTCAACCTCTACTGTGAGTCCAGTTTTAGATTCCGATGCTTCGCTTCAGGTTTACTTTATCCCTTGGACCTTCTTATTGACGATGAAACACAGAAATTGCATCCGAATTTAATACAAAAGGCACAATGCCGACTTAAGTACAAGAGGACTGACACTTTAACTTTCCATAATTTGAACCTCTCCTGTGAGTCCAGTTTTAGATTCCGATGCTTCACTTCAGGTTTACTGTATCCCTTTGACCTTGTTATTGACGATGAAACACTGTAATTGCATCCGAACTTAAGTCAAAATCAGAATGACCACTTAACTACAAGAGCACTGACACTCTAAATTCCTTTGATCGGAACCTCTCCTGTGAGTCCAGTTTTACATTCGATGCTTCACTTCAGGTTTACTGTATTACTTTGGACCCTCTTATTGACGATGAAACACAGAAATTGCATCCGAATTTAATACAAAAGGCACAATGCCGACTTAAGTACAAGTGTACTGACCCTCTAACTTTCTATGATTTGAACCTCTCCTGTGAGTCCAGTTTTAGATTCCGATGCTTCACTTCAGGTTTACTGTATCCCTTGGACCTTCTTATTGACGATGAAACACAGAAATTGCATCGGAATTGAATTCAAAAGGCACAATGCCGACTTCAGTAAAAGAGGACTGACACTCTAACTTTCTATGATTTTAACCTCTACTATGAGTCCAGTTTTAGATTCCGATGCTTCACTTCAGGTTTACGGTTTCACTTGGACCTTCTTACTAACCGCGAAACACAGAAATTGCATCCGAAATTAATACAAAAGCACAATGCCGACTTAAGTACAAGAGGATTGACACTCCAAGTTTCTATGATTTGAACCTCTCCTGTGAGTCCAGTTTTAGATTACGATGCTTCACTTCAGGTTAACTGTATCCCTTGGAACTTCTTATTGACGATGAAACACAGAAACTGCATCCGAATTTAATACAAAAGGCACAATGCCGACTTAAGTACAAGCGGACTGACACTCTAACTTTCTATGATATGAACCTCTCCTGTGAGTCCAGTTATGGATTCCGATGCTTCACTTCAGGATTACTGTATCCCTTGGACTTTCTTATTGACGATGAAGCACAGAAATTGCATCGGAATTCAATTCAAAAGGCACAATGCCGACTTAAGTACAAGAGGACTGACACTTTAACTTTCTATGATTTGAACCTCTCCTGTGAGTCCAGTTTTAGATTCCGATGCTTCACTTCAGGTTTACTGTATCCCTTGGACCCTCTTATTGACGTTGAAACACAGAAATTGCATCGGAACTAAATTCAAAATGTGCAATGCCGACTTAAGTACAAGAGTACTGACACTCTAACTTTCTATGATTTTAACCTTTGCTGTGAGTCCAGTTTTAGATTCCGATGCTTCTCTTCAAGTTTACTGTATTACTTGGACCTTCTTATTGACGATGAAACACAGAAATTGCATCCGAATTTAATACAAAAGGCACAATGCCGACTTAAGTACAAGAGGACTCCCACTCTAACTTTCTGTAATTTGAACCTCTCCTGCGAGTCCAGTTTTAGATTCCGATGCTTCAGTTCAGGTTTACTGTTTCCCTTGGACCTTCTTATTGACGATGAAACACTGTAATTGCATCCGAACTTAATTCAAAATCTTAACGCGCACTTAAGTACAAGAGCACTGACACTCTAACTTCCTATGATCGGAACCTCTCCTGTGAGTCCAGTTTTTTATTCCGATGCTTCACTTAAGGTTTATTGTATTACTTGGACCTTCTTATTGACAATGAAACACAGAAATTGCATCCGAATTTAATACAAAAGGCACAATGCCGACTTAAGTACAAGAGGACTGACACTCTAACTTTCTATGATTTGAGCATCTCCTGTGAGTCCAGATTTAGATACCGATGCTTCACTTCAAGTTTACTGTATACCTTGGACCTTCTTATTGACGATGAAACCCAGAAACTGCATCCGAATTTAATACAAAAGGCACAATGCCGACTTAAGTACAAGCGGACTGACACTCTAACTTTCTATGATATGAACCTCTCCTGTGAGTCCAGTTCTGGATTCCGATGCTTCACTTCAGGATTACTGTATCCCTTGGACTTTCTTATTGACGATGAAGCACAGAAATTGCATCGGAATTCTATTCAAAAGGCACAATGCAGACTTAAGTACAAGAGGACTGACACTTTAACTTTCTATGATTTGAACCTCTCCTGTGAGTCCAGTTTTAGATTCCGATGCTTCACTTCAGGTTTACTGTATCCCTTGGACCCTCTTATTGACGTTGAAACACAGAAATTGCATCGGAATTAAATTCAAAATGTGCAATGCCGACCTAAGTACAAGAGGACTGACACTCTAACTTTCTATGATTTGAACCTTTGCTGTGAGTCCAGTTTTAGGTTCCGATGCTTCTCTTCAGGTTTACTGTATCCCTTCGACCTTCTTATTGACGATGAAACACATAAATTGCATCGGAAATAAATTCAAAAGGCACAATGCCGACTTAAGTACAAGAGGACTGACACTCTAACTTTCTATGATTGGAACCTCTCCTGTAAGTCCAGTTTTAGATTCCGATGCTGCACTTCAGGTTTACTGTATACCTTGGACCTTCTTATTGGCGAGGAAACACAGAAATTGCAACTAATTAAATTCAAAAGGCACAATGCCGACTTAAGTACAAGAGGAATGACACTCTAATTCTCTATGATTTAATCCTCTCCTGTGAGACCAGTTTTAGATTCCGATGCTTCACTTCAGGTTTACTGTTTCCCTTGGACCTTCTTATTGACGATGAAACACTGTACTTGCATCCGAACTTAATTCAAAATCACAATGCCGACTTAAGTACAAGAGGACTGACACTCTAACTTTCTACGATTTGAACCTCTACTGAGAGTCCAGTTTTAGATTCCGATGCTTCGCTTCACGTTTACTGTATCCCTTGGACCTTCTTATTGACGATGAATCACAGAAATACATCCGAATTTAATACAAAAGGCACAATGCCGACTTAAGTACAAGAGGACGGACACACTAACTTTCTATGATTTGAACCTCTCCTGTGAGTCCAGTTTTAGTTTCTGATGCTTCACTTCAGCTTTATTGTATTTTTTGGACCTTCTTATTGACGATGAAACACAGAAATTGCATCCGAATTTAATACAAAAGGCACAATGCCGTCTTAAGTACAAGAGGACTGACACTCTATGACTTGAACCTCTCCTGTGAGTCCAGTTTTAGATACCGATTCTTCACTCTCGGTTTACTGTATCCCTTGGACCTTCTTATTGACGGCGAAACACAGAAATTGCATTCGAAATAAATCAAAAGCACAGTGCCGACTTATGTACAAGAGGATTGACACTCTAACTTTCTATGATTTGAACCTCTCCTGTGAGTCCAGTTCTGGATTCCGATGCTTCACTTCACGATTCCTGTATCCCTTGGACTTTCTTATTGACGATGAAGCAAAGAAATTGCATCGGAATTCAATTCAAAAGGCACAATGCCGACTTAAGTACAAGAGGACTGACACTCTAACTTTCTATGATTTGAACCTCGCTTGTGAGTCCAGTTTTAGATTCCGATACTTCGCTTCAGGTTTATTGTATCCCTTGGACCTTCTTATTGACAATAAAACACAGAAACTGCATCCGAATGTAATACAAAAGGCACAATGCCTACATAAGTACAAGTGGACTGACACTCTAACTTTCTATAACTTCAACCTCTCCTGTGAGTCCTGTTTTAGATTCCGATGCTTCACTTCAGGTTTACTGTATCCCTTGGACTTTCTTATTGACGATGAGGCACTGAAATTGCATCGAATTAAAATGAAAAGGCACTATGCCGACTTAGGTACAAGAGGACCGACACTCTAACTTTCTATGATTTGACCCTCTCCTGTCAGTCCAGTTTTAGATTCCGATGCTTCACTTCAGGTTTACTGTATCCTTTGGACCTTCTTAATGACGATGAAACACAGAAATTGCATCCGAATTTAATACAAAAGGCACAATGCCGACTTAAGTACAAGAGGACGGACACTCTAACTTTCTATGATTTGAACCTCTCCTGTGAGTCCAGTTTTAGATTCCGATACTTCACTTCAGCTTTATTGTGCCTTTTGGACCTTCTTATTGACGATGAAATTGCATCCGAATTTAATACAAAAGGCACAATGCCGTCTTAAGTACAAGAGGACTGACACTCTATGACTTGAACCTCTCCTGTGAGTCCACTTTTAGATTCCGATTCTTCACTCGCGGTTTACTGTGTCCCTTGGACCCTCTTATTGACGATGAAACACAGAAACTGCATCCGAATTTAATACAAAAGACCCAATGCCGACTTAAGTACAAGAGGACTGACACTCTAACTTTCTATGATTTGAACCTCTCCTGTGAGTCCAGTTTTAGATTCCGATGCTACACTTCAGGTTTACTGTATCCCCTGGACCTTCTTATTGACGATGAAACACAGTAATTGCATCCGAACTTAATTCAAAATCACAATGCCGACTTAAGTACAAGAGGACTGACACTCTAACTTTCTATGATTTGAACCTTTGCTGTGAGTCCAGTTTTAGATTCCGATGCTACACTTCAGGTTTACTGTATCCCTTGGACCTTCTTATTGACGATGAAACACAGAAATTGCATCGGAAATAAATTCAAAAGCACAATGCCGACGTAAGTACAAGAAGACTGACACTCTAACTTTCTATGATTTGAACCTCTCCTGTGGGTCCAGTTTTACATTCCGATGCTTCACTTCAGGTTTACTGTATTACTTGGACCTTCTTATTGACGATGAAACACAGAAAGTGCATCCGAATTTAATACAAAAGGCACAATGCCGACTCAAGTACAGGTGGTCTGACACTCTAACTTTCTATGATTTGAACCTCTACTGTGAGTCCAGTTTTAGATTCCGATGCTTCACTTCAGGTTTACTGTTTCACTTGGAGCTTCTTATTGACGGCGAAACACAGAAAATGCATCCGAAATTAATACAAAAGCACAATGCCGACTTAAGTACAAGAGGACTGACACTCTAACTTTCTATGATTTAAACACTCTCCAGTGAGTCCAGTTTTAGATTACGATGCTTCACTTCAGGTTTACTGTATCCCTTGGATTTTCTTATTGACGATGAAGCACAGAAATTGCATCGAATTAAAATAAGAAATCACTATGCCGACCTAAGTACAAGAGGACTGACACTCTAATTTTCAATGATTTGAACCTCTCCTGTCAGTCCAGTTTTAGATTCCGATGCTTCACTTCAGGTTTACTGTATCCCTTGGACCTTCTTATTGACGATGAAACACAGAAATTGCATCCGAATTTAATACAAAAGGCACAATGCCGACTTAAGTACGAGAGGACGGACACTCTAACTTTCTATGTTTTGAACCTCTCCTGTGAGTCCAGTTTTAGATTCCGATGCTTCACTTCAGCTTTATTGTATCTTTTGGACCTTTTTATTGACTAGGAAACTCAGAAATTGCATCCGAATTTAATATAAAAGGCACAATGCCGACTTAAGTATAAGTGGACTGACACTCTATGACTTGAACCTCTCCTGTGAGTCCAGTTTTAGATTCCGATTCTTCACTCTCGGTTTACTGTATCCCTTGGACCTTCTTATTGACGATGAGACACAGTAATGGCATCGGAATTAAATTCAAAAGGAACAATGCCGACTTAATTACAAGAGGACTGACACTCTAACTTTCTATGATTTGAACCTCTCCTGTGAGTCCAGTTTTAGATTCTATTGCTTCACTTCAGGTTTAATGTTTCACTTGGACCTTCTTATTGACGGCGAAACACAGAAATTGCATCCGAAACTAATACAAAAGGCACAATGCCGACTTAAGTACAAGAGGACTGACACTCTAACTTTCTATGATTTGAACCTATCCTGTGGTTCCAGTTTTAGATTCCGATGCTTCACTTCAGGTTTACTGTATACCTTGGACCTTCTTATTGCCGATGAAGCACAGAAATTGCATCGGAATTAAAATCAAAAGGCACAATGCCGACTTAAGTACAAGAGGACTGAAACTCTAACTTTCTATGATTAGAACCTCTTCTGTGAGTCCTGTTTTAGATTCCGATGCTTCACTTCAGGTTTACTGTACCCCTTGGACCTTCTTATTGACGATGACACACAGAAACTGCACCCGAATTTGATACAAAAGGCACAATGCCGACTTAAGTACAAGCGGACTGACACTCTAACTTTCTATGATTTGATCCTTACCTGTGAGTCCAGTTTTAGATTCCGAAGCTTCACTTCAGGTTTACTGTATCCCTTGGACCTTCTTATTGACGATGAAACACAGAAATTGCATCGGAATTATATTCAAAAGGCACAATGAAGACTTAAGTACAAGAGGACTGACACTCTAACTTTCTATGATTTGAACCTCTCCTGTGAGTCCAGTTTTAGATTCCGATGTTTCACTTCAGGTTTGCTCTTTCACTTGGACCTTCTTATTGACGGCGAAACACAGAAATTGCATCCGAAATTAATACAAAAGGCACAATGCCGACTTAAGTACAAGAGGACTGAAACTCTAATTTTCTATGATATGAACCGCTCCTGTGAGTCCAGTTTTAGACTCCGATGATTCACTTCAGGTTTACTGCATCCCATGGACTTTTTTATTGACGATGAAATACAGATATTGCATCCGAATTTAAGACAAAAGGCACAATGCCGACTTAAGTACAAGAGGACTGACACTCTAACTTTCTATGATTTAAACACTCTCCAGTGAGTCCAGTTTTAGATTACGATGCTTCACTTCAGGTTTACTGTATCCCTTGGACCTTCTTATTGACGATGAAACACAGAAACTGCATCCGAATTTAATACAAAAGGCACAATGCCGACTTAAGTACAAGCGGACTGACACTCTAACTTTCTATGATATGCACCTCTCCTGTGAGTCCAGTTCTGGATTCCGATGCTTCACTTCAGGATTACTGTATCCCTTGGACTTTCTTATTGACGATGAAGCACAGAAATTGCATCGGAATTAAATTCAAAAGGCACAATGCCGACTTCAGTACAAGAGGACTGACACTCTAACTTACTATGATTTGAACCTCTCCTGTGTGACCAGTTTTAGATTCCGATGCTTCGCTTCAGGTTTATTGTATCCCTTGGACCTTCTTATTGACAATGAAACACAGAAACTGTATCCGAATTTAATACAAAAGGCACAATTCCGACATAAGTACAAGTGGACTGACACTCTAACTTTCTATAACATGAACCTCTCCTGTGAGTCCTGTTTTAGATTCCGATGCTTCACTTCAGGTTTACTGTATCCCTTGGATTTTCTTATTGACGATGAAGCACAGAAATTGCATCGAATTAAAATAAGAAATCACTATGCCGACTTAAGTACAAGAGGACTGACACTCTAATTTTCAATGATTTGAACCTCTCCTGTCAGTCCAGTTTTAGATTCCGATGCTTCACTTCAGGTTTACTGTATCCCTTGGACCTTCTTATTGACGATGAAACACAGAAATTGCATCCGAATTTAATACAAAAGGCACAATGCCGACTTAAGTACGAGAGGACGGACACTCTAACTTTCTATGTTTTGAACCTCTCCTGTGAGTCCAGTTTTAGATTCCGATGCTTCACTTCAGCTTTATTGTATCTTTTGGACCTTTTTATTGACTAGGAAACTCAGAAATTGCATCCGAATTTAATATAAAAGGCACAATGCCGACTTAAGTATAAGTGGACTGACACTCTATGACTTGAACCCCTCCTGTGAGTCCAGTTTTAGATTCCGATTCTTCACTCTCGGTTTACTGTATCCCTTGGACCTTCTTATTGACGATGAGACACAGTAATGGCATCGGAATTAAATTCAAAAGGAACAATGGCGACTTAATTACAAGAGGACTGACACTCTAACTTTCTATGATTTGAACCTCTCCTGTGAGTCCAGTTTTAGATTCCATTGCTTCACTTCAGGTTTAATGTTTCACTTGGACCTTCTTATTGACGGCGAAACACAGAAATTGCATCCGAAACTAATACAAAAGGCACAATGCCGACTTAAGTACAAGAGGACTGACACTCTAACTTTCTATGATTTGAACCTATCCTGTGGTTCCAGTTTTAGATTCCGATGCTTCACTTCAGGTTTACTGTATACCTTGGACTTTCTTATTGCCGATGAAGCACAGAAATTGCATCGGAATTAAAATCAAAAGGCACAATGCCGACTTAAGTACAAGAGGACTGAAACTCTAACTTTCTATGATTAGAACCTCTTCTGTGAGTCCTGTTTTAGATTCCGATGCTTCACTTCAGGTTTACTGTACCCCTTGGACCTTCTTATTGACGATGACACACAGAAACTGCACCCGAATTTGATACAAAAGGCACAATGCCGACTTAAGTACAAGCGGACTGACACTCTAACTTTCTATGATTTGATCCTTACCTGTGAGTCCAGTTTTAGATTCCGAGGCTTCACTTCAGGTTTACTGTATCCCTTGGACCTTCTTATTGACGATGAAACACAGAAATTGCATCGGAATTATATTCAAAAGGCACAATGAAGACTTAAGTACAAGAGGACTGACACTCTAACTTTCTATGATTTGAACCTCTCCTGTGAGTCCAGTTTTAGATTCCGATGTTTCACTTCAGGTTTGCTCTTTCACTTGGACCTTCTTATTGACGGCGAAACACAGAAATTGCATCCGAAATTAATACAAAAGGCACAATGCCGACTTAAGTACAAGAGGACTGAAACTCTAATTTTCTATGATATGAACCGCTCCTGTGAGTCCAGTTTTAGACTCCGATGATTCACTTCAGGTTTACTGCATCCCATGGACTTTTTTATTGACGATGAAATACAGATATTGCATCCGAATTTAAGACAAAAGGCACAATGCCGACTTAAGTACAAGAGGACTGACACTCTAACTTTCTATGATTAGAACCTCTCCTGTGAGTGCAGTTTTAGATTCCGATGCTTCACTTCAGGTTTAATGTATACCTTGGACCTTCTTATTGACGATGAAACACAGAAATTGCATCGGAATTATATACAAAAGGCACAATGCCGACTTAAGTACAAGGGGACTGACAATCTAACTTTCTATGATTTGAACCTCTCCTGTGAGTCCAGTTTCAGATTCCGATGCTTCACTTCAGGTCTACTGTATACCTTGGACCTTCTTAGATCCGATGAAGCACAGAAATTGCATCGGATTTAAATTCAAAAGCCACAATGCCGACTTAAGTACAAGGGGACTGACACTCTAACTTTCTATGATTTGAACATCTCCTGTGAGTCCAGTTTCAGATTCTGATGCTCTACTTCAGGTTTACTGTATACCTTGGACCTCCTTATTGACGATGAAACACAGAAATTGTATCCGAATTTAATACAAAAGGCACAATGCCGACTTAAGTACATGAGGAGTGACACTCTAACTTCTTATGATTTGAACCTCTCCTGTGAGTCCAGTTTTAGACTCCGATGCTTCACTTCACGTTTACTGTATCCCTTGGACCTTCTTATTAACGATGAAATACAGAAATTGCATCCGAATTTAATACAAAAGCACAATGTCGAATTAAGTACAAGAGGACTGACACTCTAAGTTTCTCTGATTTGAACCTCTCCTGTGAGTCCAGTTTTAGATTCCGATGCTTCACTTCAGGTTTACTGTGTACCTTGGACCTCCTTATTGACGATGAAACACAGAAATGGCATCGGAATTAAATTCAAAAGGCACAATGCCGACTTAAGTACAAGAGGACTGACACTCTAACTTTCTATGATTTGAACCTCTCTTGTGAGTCCTGTTTTAGATTCCGATGCTTCGCTTCAGGTTTACTGTATCCTTTGGACCTTCTTATTGACGATGAGCAACAGAAATTGCATCCGAATTTAATACAAAAGGCACAATGCCGACATAAGTACATGAGGACTGACACTCTAACTTTCTATGATTTGAACCTCTCCTGTGATTCCAGTTTTAGATTCCGATGCTTCACTTCAGCTTTACTCTATAACTTGGACTTTCTTATTGACGGCGAAACACAGAAATTGCATCGGTATTAAATTGAAAGGGCACAATGCCGACTTAAGTACAAGATGACTGACGCTCTAACTTTCTATGATATGAACCGCTCCTGTGAGTCCAGTTTTAGTTTCCGATGATTCCCATCAGGTTTCCTGTATCCCTTGGACCTTCTTATTGACGATGAAACACAGAAATGGCATCGGAATTAAATTCAAAAGGCACAATGCCGACTTAAGTACAAGAGGACTGACACTCTATGACTTGAACCTCTCCTGTGAGTCCAGTTTTAGATTCCGAAGCTTCACTTCAGGTTTACTGTATCCCTTGGACCTTCTTATTGACGATGAAACACAGAAATTGCATCGGAATTATATTCAAAAGGCACAATGAAGACTTAAGTACAAGAGGACTGACACTCTAACTTTCTATGATTTGAACCTCTCCTGTGAGTCCAGTTTTAGATTCCGATGCTTCACTTCAGGTTTGCTGTTTCACTTGGACCTTCTTATTGACGGCGAAACACAGAAATTGCATCCGAAATTAATACAAAAGGCACAATGCCGACTTAAGTACAAGAGGACTGAAACTCTAACTTTCTATGATATGAACCGCTCCTGTGAGTCCAGTTTTAGACTCCGATGATTCACTTCAGGTTTACTGCATCCCATGGACATTTTTATTGACGATGAAATACAGAAATTGCATCCGAATTTAATACAAAAGGCACAATGCCGACTTAAGTACAAGAGGACTGACACTCTAACTTTCTATGATTAGAACCTCTCCTGTGAGTGCAGTTTTAGATTCCGATGCTTCACTTCAGGTTTAATGTATACCTTGGACCTTCTTATTGACGATGAAACACAGAAATTGCATCGGAAATATATACAAAAGGCACAATGCCGACTTAAGTACAAGGGGACTGACACTCTAACTTTCTATGATTTGAACCTCTCCTGTGAGTCCAGTTTCAGATTTCGATGCTTCACATCAGGTTTATTGTATCCCTTGGACCTTGTTATTGACGATGAAACACAGAAATTGCATCCGAATTTAATACAAAAGGCACAATGCCGACCTAAGTACAAGAGGAGTGACACTCTAACTTTCTATGATTTGAACCTCTCCTGTGAGTCCAGTTTTAGACTCCGATGCCTCACTTCACGTTTACTGTATCCCTTGGACTTTCGTATTGACGATGAAATACAGAAATTGCATCCGAATTTAATACAAAAGGCACAATGCCGACTTAAGTACAAGAGGAATGACACTCTAACTTTCTATGATTTGAACCTCTACTGTGAGTCCAGTTTTAGGTTCCGATGCTTCACTTCAGGTTTACTGAATCCGTTGGACCTTCTTATTGACGATGAAACACAGAAATTGCATCGGAATTGAATTCAAAAGGCACAATGCCGACTTAAGTACAAGAGGACTGACACTCTAACTTTCTATGGTTTGAACCTCTACTGTGAGTCCAGTTTTAGGTTCCGATGCTTCACTTCAGGTTTACTGTTTCACTTGGACCTTCTTATTGACGGCGAAACACAGTAATTGCATCCGAAATTAATACAAAAGCACAATGCCGACTTAAGTACAAGAGGACTGACACTCTAACTTTCTATGATTTGAACCTCTCCTGTGAGTCCAGTTTTAGATTACGATGCTTCACTTCAGGTTTACTGTATCCTTTGGACCTTCTTATTGACGATGAAACACAGAAACTCCATCCGAATTTATTACAAAAGGCACAATGCCGACTTAAGTACAAGCGGACTGACATTCTAACTTTCTATGGTATGAACCTCTCCTGTGAGTCCAGTTCTGGATTCCGATGCTTCACTTCAGGATTACTGTATCCCTTGGACTTTCTTATTGACGATGAAGCACAGAAATTGCATCGGAATTAAATTCAAAAGGCACAATGCCGACTTAAGTACAAGAGGACTGACACTCTAATTTTCTATGTTTTGAACCTCTCCTGTCAGCCCAGTTTTAGATTCCGATGCTTCACTTCAGGTTTACTGTATCCCTTGGACCTTCTTATTGACGATGAAACACAGAAATTGCATCCGAATTTAATACAAAAGGCACAATGCCGACTTAAGTACAAGAGGACTGACACTCTAACTTTCTATGATTAGAACCTCTCCTGTGAGTGCATTTTTAGATTCCGATGCTTCACTTCAGGTTTAATGTATACCTTGGACCTTCTTATTGACGATGAAACACAGAAATTGCATCGGAAATATATACAAAAGGCACAATGCCGACTTAAGTACAAGGGGACTGACACTCTAACTTTCTATGATTTGAACTTCTCCTGTGAGTCCAGTTTCAGATTCCGATGCTTCACTTCAGGTTTTCTGTATACCTTGGACCTTCTTAAATCCGATGAAGCACAGAAATTGCATCGGATTTAAATTCAAAAGCCACAATGCCGACTTAAGTACAAGGGGACTGACACTCTAACTTTCTATGATTTGAACCTCTCCTGTGAGTCCAGTTTCAGATTCCGATGCTTCACCTCAGGTTTACTGTATACCTTGGACCTCCTTATTGACTATGAAACACAGAAATTGTATCCGAATTTAATACAAAAGGCACAATGCCAACGTAAGTACAAGAGGACTGACACTCTTTCTATGATTTGAAACTCTCCTGTCAGTCATGTTTTAGATTCCGATGCTTCACTTCAGGTTTATTGTATCCCTTGGACCTTGTTATTGACGATGAAACACAGAAATTGCATCCGAATTTAATACACAAGGCACAATGCCGACTGAAGTACAAGAGGAGTGACACTCTAACTTTCTATGATTTGAACCTCTCCTGTGAGTCCAGTTTTAGACTCCGATGCCTCACTTCACGTTTACTGTATCCCTTGGACCTTCTTATTGACGATGAAATACAGAAATTGCATCCGAATTTAATACAAAAGGCACAATGTCGAATTAAGTACAAGAGGACTGACACTCTAAGTTTCTCTAATTTCAACCTCTCCTGTGAGTCCAGTTTTAGATTCCGATGCTTCACTTCAGGTTTACTGTTTATCTTGGACCTCCTTATTGACGATGAAACATAGAAATTGCATCGAATTAAATTCAAAAGGCACAATGCCGACATAAGTACAAGAGGACTGACACTCTAACTTTCGATGATTTGAACCTCTCTTGTCAGTCCTGTTTTAGATTCCGATGCTTCGCTTCAGGTTTACTGTATAACTTGGACTTTCTTATTGACGGCGAAACACAGAAATTTCATAGGTATTAAATTGAAAAGGCACAATGCCGACGTAAGTACAAGATGACTGACGCTCTAACTTTCTATGATATGAACCGCTCCTGTGAGTCCAGTTTTAGTTTCCGATGATTCCCTTCAGGTTTCCTGTATTCCTTGTACCTTCTTATTGACGATGAAACACAGAAATGGCATCGGAATTAAATTCAAAAGGCACAATACCGACTTCAGTACAAGACGACTGACACTCTAACTTTCTATGATTTGAACCTCTCCTGTGGGTCCAGTTTTAGATTCCGATGCTTCACTTCAGGTTTACTGTATACCTTGGATCTTCTTATTGCCGATGAAGCACAGAAATTGCATCGCAATTAAAATCAAAAGGCACAATGCCGACTTAAGTACAAGAGGACTGACACTCTAACTTTCTATGATTGGAACCTCTCCTGTAAGTCCAGTTTTAGATACCGATGCTTCACTTCAGGTTTACAGTATACCTTGGACCTTCTTAATGGCGAGGAAACACAGAAATTGCAACGAATTAAATTCAAAAGGCAAGATGCCGACTTAAGTACAAGAGGAATGACACTCTAACTTTCTATGATTTAAACCTCTCCTGTGAGGCCAGTTTTAGATTCCAACGCTTCGCTTCAGGTTTACTGTATCCCTTGGATCTTCTTATTGACGATGAAACACAGATATTGCATCCGAATTTAATACAAAAGGCACAATGCCGACTTAAGTACAAGAGGACTGACACTCTAACTTTCTATGATTGGAACCTCTACTGTGAGTCCAGTTTTAGGTTCCGATGCTTCACTTCAGGTTTACTGAATCCCTTGGACCTTCTTATTGACGATGAAACACAGAAATTGCACCGGAATTGAATTCAAAAGGCACAATGCCGACTTAAGTACAAGAGGACTGACACTCTAACATTCTATGATTTGAACCTCTACTGTGAGTTCAGTTTTAGGTTCCGATGCTTCACTTCAGGTTTACTGTTTCACTTGGACCTTCTTATTGACGGCGAAACACAGTAATTGCATCCAAAATTAATACAAAAGCACAATGCCGACTTAAGTACAAGAGGACTGACACTCTAACTTTCTATGATTTGAACCTCTCCTGTGAGTCCAGTTTTAGATTACGATGCTTCACTTCAGGTTTACTGTATCCTTTGGACCTTCTTATTGACGATGAAACACAGAAACTCCATCCGAATTTATTACAAAAGGCACAATGCCGACTTAAGTACAAGCGGACTGACATTCTAACTTTCTATGGTATGAACCTCTCCTGTGAGTCCAGTTCTGGATTCCGATGCTTCACTTCAGGATTACTGTATCCCTTGGACTTTCTTATTGACGATGAAGCACAGAAATTGCATCGGAATTAAATTCAAAAGGCACAATGCCGACCTAAGTACAAGATGACTGACACTCTAATTTTCTATGTTTTGAACTTCTCCTGTCAGCCCAGTTTTAGATTCCGATGCTTCACTTCAGGTTTACTGTATCCCTTGGACCTTCTTATTGACGATGAAACACAGAAATTGCATCCGAATTTAATACAAAAGGCACAATGCCGACTTAAGTACAAGAGGACTGACACTCTAACTTTCTATGATTAGAACCTCTCCTGTGAGTGCAGTTTTAGATTCCGATGCTTCACTTCAGGTTTAATGTATACCTTGGACCTTCTTATTGACGATGAAACACAGAAATTGCATCGGAAATATATACAAAAGGCACAATGCCGACTTAAGTACAAGGGGACTGACACTCTAACTTTCTATGATTTGAACCTCTCCTGTGAGTCCAGTTTCAGATTCCGATGCTTCACTTCAGGTTTACTGTATACCTTGGACCTTCTTAAATCCGATGAAGCACAGAAATTGCATCGGATTTAAATTCAAAAGCCACAATGCCGACTTAAGTACAAGGGGACTGACACTCTAACTTTCTATGATTTGAACCTCTCCTGTGAGTCCAGTTTCAGATTCCGATGCTTCACCTCAGGTTTACTGTATACCTTGGACCTCCTTATTGACGATGAAACACAGAAATTGTATCCGAATTTAATACAAAAGGCACAATGCCGACTTAAGTACAAGAGGACTGACACTCTTTCTATGATTTGAAACTCTCCTGTCAGTCATGTTTTAGATTCCGATGCTTCACTTCAGGTTTATTGTATCCCTTGGACCTTGTTATTGACGATGAAACACAGAAATTGCATCCGAATTTAATACAAAAGGCACAATGCCGACTTAAGTACAAGAGGAGTGACACACTAACTTTCTATGATTTGAACCTCTCCTGTGAGTCCAGTTTTAGACTCCGATGCCTCACTTCACGTTTACTGTATCCCTTGGACCTTCTTATTGACGATGAAACACAGAAATTGCATCCGAATTTAATACAAAAGACACAATGTCGAATTAAGTACAAGAGGACTGACACTCTAAGTTTCTCTAATTTCAACCTCTCCTGTGAGTCCAGTTTTAGATTCCGATGCTTCACTTCAGATTTACTGTTTATCTTGGACCTCCTTATTGACGCTGAAACATAGAAATTGCATCGAATTAAATTCAAAAGGCACAATGCCGACATAAGTACAAGAGGACTGACACTCTAATTTTCTATGATTTGAACCTCTCTTGTCAGTCCTGTTTTAGATTCCGATGCTTCGCTTCAGGTTTACTGTATAACTTGGACTTTCTTATTGACGGCGAAACACAGAAATTTCATAGGTATTAAATTGAAAAGGCACAATGCCGACGTAAGTACAAGATGACTGACGCTCTAACTTTCTATGATATGAACCGCTCCTGTGAGTCCAGTTTTAGTTTCCGATGATTCCCTTCAGGTTTCCTGTATCCCTTGTACCTTCTTATTGACGATGAAACACAGAAATGGCATCGGAATTAAATTCAAAAGGCACAATACCGACTTCAGTACAAGAGGACTGACACTCTAACTTTCTATGATTTGAACCTCTCCTGTGGGTCCAGTTTTAGATTCCGATGCTTCACTTCAGGTTTACTGTATACCTTGGATCTTCTTATTGCCGATGAAGCACTGAAATTGCATCGCAATTAAAATCAAAAGGCACAATGCAGACTTAAGTACAAGAGGACTGACACTCTAACTTTCTATGATTGGAACCTCTCCTGTAAGTCCAGTTTTAGATTCCGATGCTTCACTTCAGGTTTACAGTATACCTTGGACCTTCTTAATGGCGAGGAAACACAGAAATTGCAACGAATTAAATTCAAAAGGCACAATGCCGACTTAAGTACAAGAGGAATGACACTCTAACTTTCTATGATTTAAACCTCTCCTGTGAGTCCAGTTTTAGATTCCAACGCTTCGCTTCAGGTTTACTGTATCCCTTGGATCTTCTTATTGACGATGAAACACAGAAATTGCATCCGAATTTAATACAAAAGGCACAATGCCGACTTAAGTACAAGAGGACTCACACATTAACTTTCTATGATTTGAACCTCTCCTGTGAGTCCAGTTTTAGATTCCGATGCTACACTTCAGGTTTGCTGTTCCCTCGGACCGTCTTATTGACGATGATACACTGTAAATGCATCCGAACTTAATTCAAAATCACAATGCCCACTTAAGTACAAGAGCACTGACACTCAAACTTCCTATGATCGGAACCTCTCCTGTGAGTCCAGTTTTACATTCCGATGCTATACTTCAGGTTTACTGTATTACGTGGACCTTCTTATTGACGGTGAAACACAGAAATTGCATCCGAATTTAATACAAAAGGCACAATGCCGACTTAAGTACAAGAGGACTGACACTCTAACTTTCTATGATTTGAACCTCTACTGTGAGTCCAGTTTTAGATTCCGATGCTTCACTTCAGGTTTACTGAATCCCTTGGACCTTCTTATTGACGATGAAACACAGAAATTGCATCGGAATTGGATTCAAAAGGCACAATGCCGACTTAAGTACAAGAGGACTGACACTCTAACTTTCTATGATTTGAACCTCTACTGTGAGTCCAGTTTTAGGTTCCGATGCTTCACTTCAGGTTTACTGTTTCACTTGGACCTTCTTATTGACGGCGAAACACAGTAATTGTATCCGAAATTAATACAAAAGCACAATGCCGACTTAAGTACAAGAGGACTGACACTCTAACTTTCTATGATTTGAACCTCTCCTGTGAGTCCAGTTTTAGATTACGATGCTTCACTTCAGGTTTACTGTATCCTTTGGACCTTCTTATTGACGATGAAACACAGAAACTCCATCCGAATTTATTACAAAAGGCACAATGCCGACTTAAGTACAAGCGGACTGACATTCTAACTTTCTATGGTATGAACCTCTCCTGTGAGTCCAGTTCTGGATTCCGATGCTTCACTTCAGGATTACTGTATCCCTTGGACTTTCTTATTGACGATGAAGCACAGAAATTGCATCGGAATTAAATTCAAAAGGCACAATGCCGACCTAAGTACAAGATGACTGACACTCTAATTTTCTATGTTTTGAACTTCTCCTGTCAGCCCAGTTTTAGATTCCGATGCTTCACTTCAGGTTTACTGTATCCCTTGGACCTTCTTATTGACGATGAAACACAGAAATTGCATCCGAATTTAATACAAAAGGCACAATGCCGACTTAAGTACAAGAGGACTGACACTCTAACTTTCTATGATTAGAACCTCTCCTGTGAGTGCAGTTTTAGATTCCGATGCTTCACTTCAGGTTTAATGTATACCTTGGACCTTCTTATTGACGATGAAACACAGAAATTGCATCGGAAATATATACAAAAGGCACAATGCCGACTTAAGTACAAGGGGACTGACACTCTAACTTTCTATGATTTGAACCTCTCCTGTGAGTCCAGTTTCAGATTCCGATGCTTCACTTCAGGTTTACTGTATACCTTGGACCTTCTTAAATCCGATGAAGCACAGAAATTGCATCGGATTTAAATTCAAAAGCCACAATGCCGACTTAAGTACAAGGGGACTGACACTCTAACTTTCTATGATTTGAACCTCTCCTGTGAGTCCAGTTTCAGATTCCGATGCTTCACCTCAGGTTTACTGTATACCTTGGACCTCCTTATTGACGATGAAACACAGAAATTGTATCCGAATTTAATACAAAAGGCACAATGCCGACTTAAGTACAAGAGGACTGACACTCTTTCTATGATTTGAAACTCTCCTGTCAGTCATGTTTTAGATTCCGATGCTTCACTTCAGGTTTATTGTATCCCTTGGACCTTGTTATTGACGATGAAACACAGAAATTGCATCCGAATTTAATACAAAAGGCACAATGCCGACTTAAGTACAAGAGGAGTGACACACTAACTTTCTATGATTTGAACCTCTCCTGTGAGTCCAGTTTTAGACTCCGATGCCTCACTTCACGTTTACTGTATCCCTTGGACCTTCTTATTGACGATGAAACACAGAAATTGCATCCGAATTTAATACAAAAGACACAATGTCGAATTAAGTACAAGAGGACTGACACTCTAAGTTTCTCTAATTTCAACCTCTCCTGTGAGTCCAGTTTTAGATTCCGATGCTTCACTTCAGATTTACTGTTTATCTTGGACCTCCTTATTGACGATGAAACATAGAAATTGCATCGAATTAAATTCAAAAGGCACAATGCCGACATAAGTACAAGAGGACTGACACTCTAATTTTCTATGATTTGAACCTCTCTTGTCAGTCCTGTTTTAGATTCCGATGCTTCGCTTCAGGTTTACTGTATAACTTGGACTTTCTTATTGACGGCGAAACACAGAAATTTCATAGGTATTAAATTGAAAAGGCACAATGCCGACGTAAGTACAAGATGACTGACGCTCTAACTTTCTATGATATGAACCGCTCCTGTGAGTCCAGTTTTAGTTTCCGATGATTCCCTTCAGGTTTCCTGTATCCCTTGTACCTTCTTATTGACGATGAAACACAGAAATGGCATCGGAATTAAATTCAAAAGGCACAATACCGACTTCAGTACAAGAGGACTGACACTCTAACTTTCTATGATTTGAACCTCTCCTGTGGGTCCAGTTTTAGATTCCGATGCTTCACTTCAGGTTTACTGTATACCTTGGATCTTCTTATTGCCGATGAAGCACTGAAATTGCATCGCAATTAAAATCAAAAGGCACAATGCAGACTTAAGTACAAGAGGACTGACACTCTAACTTTCTATGATTGGAACCTCTCCTGTAAGTCCAGTTTTAGATTCCGATGCTTCACTTCAGGTTTACAGTATACCTTGGACCTTCTTAATGGCGAGGAAACACAGAAATTGCAACGAATTAAATTCAAAAGGCACAATGCCGACTTAAGTACAAGAGGAATGACACTCTAACTTTCTATGATTTAAACCTCTCCTGTGAGTCCAGTTTTAGATTCCAACGCTTCGCTTCAGGTTTACTGTATCCCTTGGATCTTCTTATTGACGATGAAACACAGAAATTGCATCCGAATTTAATACAAAAGGCACAATGCCGACTTAAGTACAAGAGGACTCACACATTAACTTTCTATGATTTGAACCTCTCCTGTGAGTCCAGTTTTAGATTCCGATGCTACACTTCAGGTTTGCTGTTCCCTCGGACCGTCTTATTGACGATGATACACTGTAAATGCATCCGAACTTAATTCAAAATCACAATGCCCACTTAAGTACAAGAGCACTGACACTCAAACTTCCTATGATCGGAACCTCTCCTGTGAGTCCAGTTTTACATTCCGATGCTATACTTCAGGTTTACTGTATTACGTGGACCTTCTTATTGACGGTGAAACACAGAAATTGCATCCGAATTTAATACAAAAGGCACAATGCCGACTTAAGTACAAGAGGACTGACACTCTAACTTTCTATGATTTGAACCTCTACTGTGAGTCCAGTTTTAGATTCCGATGCTTCACTTCAGGTTTACTGAATCCCTTGGACCTTCTTATTGACGATGAAACACAGAAATTGCATCGGAATTGGATTCAAAAGGCACAATGCCGACTTAAGTACAAGAGGACTGACACTCTAACTTTCTATGATTTGAACCTCTACTGTGAGTCCAGTTTTAGGTTCCGATGCTTCACTTCAGGTTTACTGTTTCACTTGGACCTTCTTATTGACGGCGAAACACAGTAATTGTATCCGAAATTAATACAAAAGCACAATGCCGACTTAAGTACAAGAGGACTGACACTCTAACTTTTTTATGATTTGAACCTCTCCTGTGACTCCAGTTTTAGATTACGATGCTTCACTTCAGGTTTACTGTATCCTTTGGACCTTCTTATTGACGATGAAACACAGAAACTCCATCCGAATTTATTACAAAAGGCACAATGCCGACTTAAGTACAAGCGGACTGACATTCTAACTTTCTATGGTATGAACCTCTCCTGTGAGTCCAGTTCTGGATTCCGATGCTTCACTTCAGGATTACTGTATCCCTTGGACTTTCTTATTGTCGATGAAGCACAGAAATTGCATCGGAATTAAATTCAAAAGGCATAAAGCCGACTTAAGTACAAGAGGACTTACACTCTAATTTTCTATGTTTTGAACCTCTCCTGTCAGCCCAGTTTTAGATTCCGATGCTTCACTTCAGGTTTACTGTATCCCTTGGACCTTCTTATTGACGATGAAACACAGAAATTGCATCCGAATTTAATACAAAAGGCACAATGCCGACTTAAGTACAAGAGGACTGACACTCTATGACTTGAACCTCCCCTGTGAGTCCAGTTTTAGATTCCGATTTTTCACTCTTGGTTTACTGTATCCCTTGGACCTTCTTATTGACGATGAAACACAGTTATGGCATCGGAATTAAATTCAAATGGCACAATGCCGACCTAATTACAAGAGGACTGACACTCTAACTTTCTATGATTTGAACCTCTCCTGCGAGTTCAGTTTTAGATTCCATTGCTTCACTTCAGGTTTAATGTTTCACTTGGACCTTCTTATTGACGGCGGAACACAGAAATTGCATCCGAAACTAATACAAAAGGCACAATGCCGACTTAAGTACAAGAGGACTGACACTCTAACTTTCTATGATTTGATCCTCTCCTGTGGGTCCAGTTTTAGATTCCGATGCTTCACTTCAGGTTTACTGTATACCTTGGACCTTCTTATTGCCGATGAAGCACAGAAATTGCATCGGAATTAAAATCAAAAGGCACAATGCCGACTTAAGTACAAGAGGACTGACACTCTAACTTTCTATGATTGGAACCTCTCCTGTAAGTCCAGTTCTAGATTCCGATGCTTCACTTCAGGTTTACTGTATACCTTGGACCTTCTTATTGGCGAGGAAACACAGAAATTGCAACGAATTAAATTCAAAAGGCACAATGCCGACTTAAGTACAAGAGGAATGACACTCTAACTTTCTATGATTTAAACCTCTCCTGTGAGTCGAGTTTTAGATTCCGTTGCATACCTTCAGGTTTACTGTATCCCTTGGACCTTCTTATTGACGATGAAACACAGAAATTGCATCAGAAATTAATACAAAATGCACAATGCCGACTTAAGTACAAGAGGACTGACACTCTACCTTTCAATGATTTGAACCTCTTCTGTGAGTCCTGTTTTAGATTCCGATGCTTCACTTCAGGTTTACTGTATCCCTTGGACCTTCTTATTGACGATGAAACACAGAAACTGCACCCGAATTTAATACAAAAGGCACAATGCCGACTTAAGTACAAGCGGACTGACACTCTATCTTTCAATGATTTGATCCTTACCTGTGAGTCCAGTTTTAGATTCCGAAGCTTCACTTCAGGTTTACTGTATCCCTTGGACCTTCTTATTGACGGACGAAACACAGAAATTGCATCGGAATTAAATTCAAAAGGCACAATGCCGACTTAAGTATAAGAGGACTGACACTCTAACTTTCTATGATCTGAACCTCACCTGTGAGTCCAGTTTTAGATTCCGATGCTTCACTTCAGGTTTACTGTATCCCTTGGACCTTCTTATTGACGATGAAACACAGAAATTGCATCCGAAATTAATACAAAAGGCACAATGCCGACTTAAGTACAAGAGGACTGAAACTCTAACTTTCTATGATTTGATCCTCTCCTGTGAGACCAGTTTTAGACTCCGATGATTCACTTCAGGTTTACTGCATCCTTTGGACTTTTTATTGACGATGAAAAACAGAAATTGCATGCGAATTTAATACAAAATTCACAATGCCGACTTAAGTACAAGAGGACTGACACTCTAACTTTCTATGATTAGAACCTCTCCTGTGACTGCAGTTTTAGATTCCGATGCTTCACTTCAGGTTTAATGTATACCTTGGACCTTCTTATTGACGATGAAACACAGAAATTGCATCGGAATTATATACAAAAGGCACAATGCCGACTTAAGTACAAGAGGACTGACACTCTTTCTATGATTTGAAAGTCTCCTGTCAGTCATGTTTTAGATTCCGATGCTTCACTTCAGGTTTATTGTATCACTTGGACCTTGTTATTGACGATGAAACACAGAAATTGCATCCGAATTTAATACAAAAGGCACAATGCCTACTTAAGTACAAGAGGAGTGACACTCTAACTTTCTATGATTTGAACCTCTCCTGTGAGTCCAATTTTAGACTCCGAAGTTTCACTTCACGTTTACTGTATCCCTTGGACCTTCTTATTGACGATGAAATACAGAAATTGCATCCGAATTTAATACAAAAGGCACAATGTCGAATTAAGTACAAGAGGACTGACACTCTAAGTTTTTCTGATTTGAACCTCTCCTGTGAGTCCAGTTTTAGATTCCGATGCTTCACTTCAGGTTTACTGTTTACCTTGGACCTCCTTATTGACGATGAAACATAGAAATTGCATCGAATTAAATTCAAAAGGCACAATGCCGACATAAGTACAAGAGGACTGACACTCTAATTTTCTATGATTTGAACCTCTCTTGTGAGTCCTGTTTTAGATTCTGATGCTTCGCTTCAGGTTTACTGTATCCTTTGGACCTTCTTATTGACGATGAACCACAGAAACTGCATCCGAATTTAATACAAAAGGCACAATGCCGACATAAGTACATGAGGACTGACACTCTACCTATCTATGATTTGAACCTCTCCTGTGAGTCCAGTTTTAGATTCCGATGCTTCACTTCAGCTTTGCTGTATAACTTGGACTTTCTTATTGACGGCGAAACACAGAAATACCATCGGTATTAAATTGAAAAGGCACAATGCCGACTTAAGTACAAGATGACTGACGCTCTAACTTTCTATGATATGAACCGCTCCTGTGAGTCCAGTTTTAGTTTCCGATGAATCCCTTAAGGTTTCCTGTATCCCTTGGAACTTCTTATTGACGTTGAAACACAGAAATGGCATCGGAATTAAATTCAAAAGGCACAATGCCGACTTAAGTACAAGAGGACTGACACTCTAACTTTCTATGATTTGAACCTCTCCTGTGAGTCCAGTTTTAGATTCCATTGCTTCACTTCAGGTTTAATGTTTCACTTGGACCTTCTTATTGACGGCGAAACACAGAAATTGCATCCGAAGCTAATACAAAAGGCACAATGCCGACTTAAGTACAAGAGGACTGAAACTCTAACTTTCTATGACTTGAACCTCTCCTGTGAGTCCAGTTTTAGACTCCGATGATTCACTTCAGGTTTACTGCATCCTTTGGACTTTTTTATTGACGATGAAAAACAGAAATTGCAACCGAATTTAATACAAAAGGCACAATGCCGACTTAAGTACAAGAGGACTGACTCTCTAACTTTCTATGATTTGAACCTCTCCTGTGAGTCCAGTTTTAGATTCCATTGCTTCACTTCAGGTTTAATGTTTCACTTGGACCTTCTTATTGACGGCGAAACACAGAAATTGCATCCGAAGCTAATACAAAAGGCACAATGCCGACTTAAGTACAAGAGGACTGACACTCTAACTTTCTATGATTTGAACCTCTCCTGTGGGTCCAGTTTTAGATTCCGATGCTCCTCTTCAGGTTCACTGTATACCTTGGACCTTCTTATTGCCGATGAAGCACAGAAATTGCATCGGAATTAAAATCAAAAGGCACAATGCCGACTTAAGTGCAATAATACTGACACTCTTACTTTCTCTGATTGGAACCTCTCCTGTAAGTCCAGTTTTAGATTCCGATGCTTCACTTCAGGTTTACTGTATACCTTGGACCTTCTTAATGGCGAGGAAACACAGAAATTGCAACGAATTAAATTCAAAAGGCACAATGCCGACTTAAGTACAAGAGGAATGACACTCTAACTGTTTATGATTTAAACCTCTCCTGTGAGTCCAGTTTTAGATTTCAACGCCTCGCTTCAGGTTTACTGTATCCCTTGGACCTTCTTATTGACGATGAAACACAGAAATTGCATCCGAATTTAATACAAAAGGCACAATGCCGACTTAAGTACAAGTGGACTGACACTCTAACTTTCTATGATTTGAACCTCTCCTGTGAGTCCAGTTTTAGATTCCGATGCTTCACTTCAGGTTTACTGTATCCCCTGGACCTTCTTATTGACGATGAAACACAGAAATTGCATCGGAATTGAATTCAAAAGACACAATGCCGACTTAAGTACAAGAGGACTGACACTCTAACTTTCTATGATTTGAACCTCTACTGTGAGTCCAGTTTTAGATTCCGATGCTTCACTTCAGGTTTACTGTTTCACTTGGACCTTCTTATTGACGGCGAAACACAGAAATTGCATCCGAAATTAATACAAAAGCACAATGCCGACTTAAGTACAAGAGGACTGACACTCTAACTTTCTATGATTTGAACCTCTCCTGTGAGTCCAGTTTTAGATTCCGATTCTTCACTCTCGGTTTACTGTATCCCTTGGACCTTCTTATTGACGATGAAACACAGTTATGGCATCGGAATTAAATTCAAAAGGCACAATGCCGACTTAATTACAAGTGGACTGAAACTCTAACTTTCTATGATTTGAACCTGTCCTGTGAGTCCAGTTTTAGATTCCATTGCTTCACTTCAGGTTTAATGTTTCACTTGGACCTTCTTATTGACGGCGAAGCACAGAAATTGCATCCGAAACTAATACAAATGGCACAATGCCGACTTAAGTACAAGAGGACTGACACTCTAACTTTCTATGATTTGATCCTCTCCTGTGGGTCCAGTTTTAGATTCCGATGCTTCACTTCAGGTTTACTGTATACCTTGGACCTTCTTATTGCCGATGAAGCACAGAAATTGCATCGGAATTAAAATCAAAAGGCACAATGCCGACTTAAGTACAAGAGACTGACACACTAACTTTCTATGATTGGTACCTCTCCTGTAAGTCCAGTTCTAGATTCCGATGCTTGACTTCAGGGTTACTGTATACCTTGGACCTTCTTATTGGCGAGGAAACACAGAAATTGCAACGAATTAAATTCAAAAGGCACAATGCCGACTTAAGTACAAGAGGAATGACACTCTAACTTTCTATGATTTAAACCTCTCCTGTGAGTCCAGTTTTAGATTCCAACGCTTCGCTTCTGGTTTACTGTATCCCTTGGACCTTCTTATTGACGATGAAACACAGAAATTGCATCCGAATTTAATACAAAAGGCACAATGCCGACTTAAGTACAAGTGGACGGACACTCTAACTTTCTATGATTTGAACCTCTCCTGTGAGTCCAGTTTTAGATTACGATGCTCCACTTCAGGTTTACTGTATCCCTTGGACCTTCTTATTGACGATGAAACACAGAAACTGCATCCGAATTCAGTACAAAAGGCACAATGCCGACTTAAGTACAAGCGGACTGACACTCTAACTTTCTATGATATGAACCTCTCCTGTGAGTCCAGTTCTGGATTCCGATGGTTCACTTCAGGATTACTGTATCCCTTGGACTTTCTTATTGACGATGAAGCACAGAAATTGCATCGGAATTAAATTCAAAAGGCACAATGCCGACTTAAGTACAAGAGGACTGACACTCAAACTTTCTATGATTTGAACTTTTCCTGTGAGTCCAGTTTTACATTCAGATGCTTCGCTTCAGGTTTATTGTATCCCTTGGACCTTCTTATTGACAATGAAACTCAGAAACTGAATCCGAATGTAATACAAAAGGCACAATGCAGACATAAGTAGAAGTGGGCTGACACTCTAACTTTCTATAACTTCAACCTCTCCTGTGAGTCCTGTTTTAGATTCCGATGCTTCACTTCAGGTTTACTGTATCCCTTGGACTTTCTAATTGACGATAAAACACAGAAATTGCATCGAATTAAAATCAAAGGCACTATGCCGACTTAAGTACAAGAGGACCGACACTCTAACTTTCTATGATTTGACCCTCTCCTGTCAGTCCAGTTTTAGATTCGGATGCTTCACTTCAGGTTTACTGTATCCCTTGGACCTTCTTATTGACGATGAAACACAGAAATTGCATCCGAATTTAATACAAAAGGCACAATGCCGACTTAAGTACAAGAGGATGGACACACTAACTTTCTATGATTTGAACCTCTCCTGTAAGTCCAGTTTTAGAATCCGATGCTTCACTTCAGCTTTATTGTATATTTTGGACCTTCTTATTGACGATGAAACACAGAAATTGCATCCGAATTTAATACAAAAGGCACAATGCCGACTTAAGTACAAGAGGACTGACACTCTACCTTTCTATGATTTGAACCTCTACTGTGAGTCCAGTTTTGGATTCCGATGCTTCGCTTCAGGTTTACTGTATCCCTTGGACCTTCTTATTGACGATGAAACACAGAAATTGCATCCGAATTTAATATAAAATGCACAATGCCGACTTAAGTACAAGTGGACTGACACTCTAACTTTCCATGATTTGAACCTCTCCTGTGAGTCCAGTTTTAGATTCCGATGCTTCACTTCAGGTTTACTGTATCCCTTGGACCTTCTTATTGACGATGAAACACAGAAATTGCATCGGAATTGAATTCAAAAAGCACAATGCCGACTTAAGTACAAGAGGACTGACACTCTAACTTTCTATGATTTGAACCTCTCCTGTGAGTCCAGTTTTAGATTCCGATGCTTCGCTTCAGGTTTATTGTATCCCTTGGACCTTCTTATTGACAATGAAACACAGAAACTGCATCCGAATGTAATACAAAAGGCACAATGCCGACATAAGTACAAGTGGACCGACACTCTAACTTTCTATAACTTCAACCTCTCCTGTGAGTCCTGTTTTAGATTCCGATGCTTCACTTCAGGTTTACTGTATCCCTTGGACTTTCTAATTGACGATAAAACACAGAAATTGCATCGAATTAAAATCAAAGGCACTATGCCGACTTAAGTACAAGAGGACCGACACTCTAACTTTCTATGATTTGACCCTCTCCTGTCAGTCCAGTTTTAGATTCCGATGCTTCACTTCAGGTTTACTGTATCCCTTGGACCTTCTTATTGACGATGAAACACAGAAATTGCATCCGAAATTAATACAAAAGGCACAATGCCGACTTAAGTACAAGAGGATGGACACACTAACTTTCTATGATTTGAACCTCTCCTGTAAGTCCAGTTTTAGAATCCGATGCTTCACTTCAGCTTTATTGTATATTTTGGACCTTCTTATTGACGATGAAACACAGAAATTGCATCCGAATCTAATACAAAAGGCACAATGCCGACTTAAGTACAAGAGGACTGACACTCTACCTTTCTATGATTTGAACCTCTACTGTGAGTCCAGTTTTGGATTCCGATGCATCGCTTCAGGTTTACTGTATCCCTTGGACCTTCTTATTGACGATGAAACACAGAAATTGCATCCGAATTTAATATAAAATGCACAATGCCGACTTAAGTACAAGAGGACTGACACTCCAACTTTCCATGATTTGAACCTCTCCTGTGAGTCCAGTTTTAGATTCCGATGCTTCACTTCAGGTTTACTGTATCCCTTGGACCTTCTTATTGACGATGAAACACAGAAATTGCATCGGAATTGAATTCAAAAGCCACAATGCCGACTTAAGTACATGAGGACTGACACTCTAACTTTCTATGATTTGAACCTCTCCTATGAGTCCAGTTTTAGATTCCGATGCTTCGCTTCAGGTTTATTGTATCCCTTGGACCTTCTTATTGACAATGAAACACAGAAACTGCATCCGAATGTAATACAAAAGGCACAATGCCGACATAAGTACAAGTGGACTGACACTCTAACTATCTATAACTTCAACCTCTCCTGTGAGTCCTGTTTTAGATTCCGATGCTTCACTTCAGGTTTACTGTATCCCTTGGACTTTCTTATTGACGATGAACCACAGAAATTGCATCGAATTAAAATCAAAAGGCACTATGCCGACTTAAGTACAAGAGGACAGACACTCTAACTTTCTATGATTTTACCCTCTCCTGTCAGTCCAGTTTTAGATTCCAATCCTTCACTTTAGGTTTACTGTATCCCTTGGACCTTCTTTTTGACGATGAAACACAGAAATTGCATCGGAATTAAATTGAAAATGTGCAATGCCGACTTAAGTACAAGAGGACTGACACTCTACCTTTCTATGAATTGAACCTCTACTGTGAGTCCAGTTTTGGATTCCGATGCTTCGCTTCAGGTTTACTGTATCCCTTGAACCTTCTTATTGACGATGAAACACAGAAATTGCATCCGAATTTAATATAAAATGCACAATGCCGACTTAAGTACAAGAGGACTGACACTCTAACTTTCCATGATTTGAACCTCTCCTGTGAGTCCAGTTTTAGATTCCGATGCTTCACTTCAGGTTTACTGTATCCCTTGGACCTTCTTATTGCCGATGAAACACAGAAATTGCATCGGAATTGAATTCAAAAGGCACAATGCCGACTTAAGTACAAGAGGACTGACACTCTAACTTTCTGTGATTTGAACCTCTCCTATGAGTCCAGTTTTAGATTCCGATGCTTCGCTTCAGGTTTATTGTATCCCTTGGACCTTCTTATTGACAATGAAGCACAGAAACTGCATCCGAATGTAATACAAAAGGCACAATGCCGACATAAGTACAAGTGGACTGACACTCTAACTTTCTATAACTTCAACCTCTCCTGTGAGTCCTGTTTTAGATTCCGATGCTTCACTTCAGGTTTACTGTATCCCTTGGACTTTCTTATTGACGATGAACCACAGAAATTGCATCGAATTAAAATCAAAAGGCACTATGCCGACTTAAGTACAAGAGGACAGACACTCTAACTTTCTATGATTTTACCCTCTCCTGTCAGTCCAGTTTTAGATTCCAATCCTTCACTTTAGGTTTACTGTATCCCTTGGACCTTCTTATTGACGATGAATCACAGAAATTGCATCCGAATTTAATACAAAAGTCACAATGCCGACTTAAGCACAAGAGGACGGACACTCTGACTTTCTATGATTTGAACCTCTCCTGTGAGTCCAGTTTTAGATTCCGATGCTTCACTTCAGCTTTATTGTATCTTTTGGACCTTCTTATTGACGATGAAACACAGAAATTGCATCCGAATTTAATACAAAAAGCACAATGCCGACTTAAGTACAAGAGGACTGACACTCTATGACTTGTACCTCTCCTGTGAGTCCAGTTTTAGATTCCGATTCTTCACTCTCGGTTTACTGTATCCCTTGGACCTTCTTATTGACGATGAAACACAGAAACTGCATCCGAATTTAATACAAAAGGCCCAATGCCGACTTAAGTACAAGAGGACTGACACTCTAACTTTCTACGATTTGAAACTCTACTGTGAGTCCAGTTTTAGATTCCGATGCTTCGCTTCAGGTATACTGTATCCCTTGGAACTTCCTATTGACGATGAAACACAGAAATTGCATCCGAATTTAATACAAAAGGCACAATGCCGACTTAAGTACAAGAGGACTGACACTCTAACTTTCCATGATTTGAACCTCTCCTGTGAGTACAGTTTTAGAATCCGATGCTTCACTTCAGGTTTACTGTATCCCTTGGACCTTCTTATTGACGATGAAACACAGAAATTGCATCCGAGTGTAATACAAAATGCACAATGCCGACTTAAGTGCAAGAGCACTGACACTCTAAGTTTCTATGATTTGAACCTCTCCTGTGAGTCCACTTTTAGATTCCGATGTTTCACTTCAGGATTACTGTATCCTTTGGACCCTCTTATTGACGTTGAAACACAGAAATTGCATCGGAATTAAATTGAAAATGTGCAATGCCGACTTAAGTACAAGAGGACTGACACTCTAACTTTCTATGATTGGAATCTCTCCTGTAAGTCCAGTTTTAGATTCCGATGCTTCACTTCAGGTTTACTGTATACCTTTGACCTTCTTATTTTCGAGGAAACACAGAAATAGCAACGAATTAAATTCAAAAGGCACAATGCCGACTTAAGTACAAGAGGAAAAACACTCTAAATTTCTATGATTTAAACCTCTCCTGTGAGTCCAGTTTTAGATTCCAACGCTTCGCTTCAGGTTAAGTGTATCCCTTGGATCTTCGTATTGACGATGAAACACAGAAACTGCATCCGAATTTAACACAAGAGGCACAATGCCGACTTAAGTACAAGAGGACTAACCCTCTAACTTTCTATGATTTGAACCTCTCCTGTGAGTCCAGTTTTAGATTCCGATGCTTCACTTCAGGTTTACTGTTTCCCTTGGACCTTCTTGTTGACGATGAAACACAGTAGTTGCATCCGAACTTAATTCAAAATCACAATGCCCATTTGAGTACAAGAGCACTGACACTCTAACTTTCTATGATCGGAACCTCTCTTGTGAGTCCAGTTTAACATTCCAATGCTTCACTTCAGGTTTACTGTATTACTTGGACCTTCTTATTGACGATGAAACACAGAAATTGCATCCGAATTGAATACAAAAGGCACAATGCCGACTTAAGTACAAGAGGAGTGACACTCTCACTTACTATGATTCGAACCTCTCCTGTGAGGTCAGTATTAGATTCGGAGGCTTCACTTCAGGTTTACTGTATCCCTTGGACCTTCTTATTGACGAAACACACAGAAATTGCATCCGTATTTAATACAAATGGTACAATAACGACTTAAGTACAAGAGGAGTGACACTCTAACTTTCTATGATTTGAACCTCTCCTGTGAGTCCAGTTTTAGATTCCGATGATTCACTTCAGGTTTACTGTATCCCTAGGACCTTGTTATTGAGGATGAAACACAGAAATTGCATCCGAATTTAATTCAAATGGCACAATGCCGACTTAAGTACAAGAGGACCGACACTCTCACTTTCTATGATTTGAACCTCTCCTGCGAGTCCAGTTTTAGATTCCGATACTTCACTTCAGGTTTGCTGTATCCCTTGGACCTTCTTATTGACGATGAAACACAGAAATTGCATCCGAATTTAATACAAAAGGCACAATGCCAACTTAAGAACAAGAGGACTGACAATCTCACTTTCTATGATTTGAACCTCTCCTGTGAGTCCAGTTTTAGATTCCGATGCTTCACTTCAGGTTTACTTTGTCCCTTGGTTCTTCTTATAGACGATGAAACACAGAGTTTGCATCTGAATTTAATACAAAAGGCACAATGCCGACTTACGTACAAGAGGACTGACACTCTTAGTTTCTATGATTTGAACCTTTCCTGTGAGTCTAGTTTGAGATTCCGATGCTTCACTTCAGGTTTACTGTATACTTTGCACCTTCTTATTGACGATGAAATACAGAAATTGCATCCGAATTTAATACAAAAGGCACAATGCCGACTTAAGTACAAGAGGACTGACACTCTCACTTTCTATGATTTGAACCTCTACTGTGAGTTCAGTTTAGAATCCGATGCTTCACTTCAGGTTTATTGTATCCCTTGGACCTTCTTATTGACGATGAAACACAGAAATTGCATCCGAATTTAATACAAAACGCACAATGCCGACATAAGTACAAGAGGACTGACACTCTCACTTACTATGGTTTGAACCTCTCTTGTGAGTCCAGTTTTAGATTCCGATGTTTCACTTCAGGTTTACTGTATACCTTGCACCTTCTTATTGACGATGAAACACAGAAATAGCATACGAATTCAATACAAAAGGCACAATGCCGACTTAAGTACAAGAGGACTGACACTCTCACATTCTATGATTTGAACCTCTACTGTGAGTTCAGTTTAGATTCCGCTGCTTCAATTCGGGTTTACTGTATCCCTTGGACCTTCTTATTGACGAAGAAACACAGAGTTTGCATCCGAATTTAATACAAAAGGGACAATGCCGACTTAAGTGCAAGAGGACTGACACTCTAATTTTCTATGATTTGAACCTCTCCTGTGAGTCTACTTTTAGATTCCGATCTTTCACTTCAGGTTTACTGTATCCCTTGGACCTTCTTATTGACGATGAAACACAGATATTGCATCCGAATTTAATACAAATCGCACAATGCCGACTTAAGTACAAGTGGACTGACGCTCTCACTTTCTATGATTTGAACCTCTCCTGTGAGTTCCGTTTTAGATTCCGATGCTTCACTTCAGGTTTACTGTATCCCTTGGACCATCTTATTGACGATGAAACACAGAAATTGCATCTGAATTTAATACAAAAGGCACAATGCCGACTCACGTACAAGAGGACTGACACTCTCACATTCTATGAGTTGAACCTCTCCTGTGAGTCCAGTTTTAGATTCCGATACTTCACTTCAGGTTTACTGTATACCTTGGACCTTCTTATTGACGATGAAACACAGAAATTAGATCCGAATTTAATACAAAATGCAAAATGCCGTCTTAAGTAAAAGAGGACTGACACTCTAATATTCTATGTTTTGAACCTCTCCTGTGAGTCCAGTTTTAGAATCTGATGCTTCACATTAGGTTTACTGTATCCCGTGTAGCTTCTTATTGACGATGAAACACAGAAATTGCATCCGAATTTAATACAAAAGGCACAATACCGACTTAAGTACAAGTGGAGTGGCACTCTAACTTTCTATGATTTGAATCTCTCCTGTGCATCGAGTTTTAGATTCCGATGCTTCACTTCATGTTTACTGTATCCCTTGGACCTTCTTATTGACGATGAAACACAGAAATTGCATCCGAATTTAATACAAAATGCACAATGCCGTCTTAAGTAAAAGAGGACTGACACTCTAATATTCTATGTTTAGAACCTCTCCTGTGAGTCCAGTTTTAGATTCTGAAGCTTCACATAAGGTTTACTGTATCCCGTGTACCTTCTTATTGACGATGAAACACAGAAATTGCATCCGAATTTAATACAAAAGGCACAATACCGCCTTAAGTACAAGCGGAGTGAAACTCTAACTTTCTATGATTTGAATCTGTCCTGTGGGTCCAGTTTTAGATTCCGATGCTTCACTTCAGGTTTACTGTATCCCTTGGAACTTCTTATTGACGATGAAAGACAGAAATTGCATCCGAATTTAATACAAATGACACAATGCCTGCTTAAGTACAAGAGGACTGACACTCGCACTTTCTATGATTTGAACCTCTCCTGTGAGTCCAGTTTTAGATTCCGATGCTTCACTTCAGGTTTACTGTACACCTTGCACCTCCTTATTGAATTTGAAACACAGAAATTGCATCGGAATTAAATTCAAAAGGCACAATGTCAACTTAAGTACAAGAGGACTGACACTCTAACTTTCTATAATTGGAACCTCTCCTGTGAGTCCAGGTTTGGATTCCGATGCCTCACTTCAGGTTTACTGTATCCCTTGGACCTTCTTATTGACGATGAAACACAGAAATTGCAACCGAATTTAATACAAATGGCACAATGCCGACTTAAGTACAAGAGGACTGACACTCTCAATTTCTATGATTTGAACCTCTCCTGTGAGTCCAATTTTAGTTTCCGATGCTTCACTTCATGTTTACTGTATCCCTTGAGACCTTCTTATCGGCGATGAAAAACAGAAATTGCATCCGCATTTAATACAAATGGCACATTGCCGACTTAAGTACAAGAGCACTGAACTCTCACTTTCTATGATTTGAACCTCTCCTGTGAGTTCAGTTTTAGATTCCGATGCTTCACTTCAGGTTTACTGTATACCTTTCACCTTCTTATTGACGATGAAACACAGAGTTTGCATCCGAATTTAATACAAAAGGCACAATGCCGACTTAAGTACCAGAGGACTGACACTCAAACTTTCTATGATTTGAACCTCTCTTGTGAGTCCAGTTTTAGATTCCGATGCTTCCCCTCAGGTTTACTGTATCTCTTGGACCTTCTTATTGACGATGAAACACAGAAATTGCATCCGAATTTAATACAAATGGCACAATGCCGACTTAAGTACAAGAGGATCGACACTCTCACATTCTATGATTCGAACCTCTCCTGTGCGGTCAAATTTAGATTCCGATGCTTCACTACAGGTTTACTGTATCCCTTGGACGTTCTTATTGACGATGAAACACAGAAATTGCATCGGAATTAAATTCAAAAGCCACAGTGCCGACCTAAGTAGAAGACGACTAACACTCTCACTTTCTATGATTTGACCTCTCCTGTGAATCCAGTTTTAGTTTCCGATGCTTCACTTTAGGTTTACTGTATACCTTGCACCTTCTTATTGACGATGAAACACAGAAATTGCATCGGAATTAAATTCAAAAGACACAATGCTGACTAAAGTACAAGAGGACTGACACTCTCACCTTCTATGATTTGAACCTCTCCTGTGAGTCCAGTTTTAGGTTCCGATGCTTCACTTCAGGTTTACTGTATCCCTTGAACCTTCTTATTGACAATGAAACACAGAAATAGCATCGGAATTAAATTCAAAAGGCACAATGCCGACTCAAGTACAAGAGGACAGACACTATAACTTATTATGATTTGAACCTCTCCTGTGAGTCCAGTTTTAGATTCCGATGCTTCACTTCAGGTTTACTGTATCCCTTGGACCTTCTAATTGACGATGAAACACAGAGTTTGCATCCGAATTTAATACAAAAGGTACAATGCCGACGTAAGTACAAGAGGACTGACACTCTAACTTTCTGTGATTTGAACCTCTCTGTGAGTCCAGTTTTAGATTCCGATGCTTCACTTCAGGTTTACTGTATCCCTTGGACCTTCTTATTGACGATGAAACACAGAAATTGCATCGGAATTAAATTCAAAAGACACAATGCTGGCTTAAGTACAAGAGGACTGACACTCTCACTTTCTATGATTTGAACCTCTCCTGTGAGTCCAGTTTTAGTTTCCGATGCTTCACTTCAGGATTACTGTATCCCTTGGACCTTCTTATTGACGATGAAACACAGATATTGCATCCGAATTTAATACAAAAATCACAATTGCCACTTTAGTACAAGAGGACCGACAATCTCACTGTCTATGATTTGAACATCTCCTGTTAGTTCAGTTTTAGATTCCGATGCTTCACTTCTGGTTTACTGTATGCCTTGGACCTTCTTATTGACAATGAAACACAGAGTTTTCATCCGAATTTAATACAAAAGGCACAATGCCGACTTAAGTACAAGAGGACTGACACTCTAACTTTCTATGATTTGAACCTCTGCTGTGAGTCCAGTTTTAGATTCCGATGCTTCACTTCAGGTTTACTGTATCCCTTGGACCTTCTTATTGACGATGAAACACAGAGTTTGCATCCGAATTTAATACAAAAGGCACAATGCCGACTTAAGTACCAGAGGACTGACACTCTAACTTTCTATGATTTGAACCTCTCTTGTGAGTCCAGTTTTAGATTCCGATGCTTCCCCTCAGGTTTACTGTATCTCTTGGACCTTCTTATTGACGATGAAACACAGATATTGCATCCGAATTTAATACAAATGGCACAATGCCGACTTAAGTACAAGAGGATCGACACTCTCACATTCTATGATTCGAACCTCTCCTGTGCGGTCAAATTTAGATTCCGATGCTTCACTACAGGTTTACTGTATCCCTTGGACGTTCTTATTGACGATGAAACACAGAAATTGCATCGGAATTAAATTCAAAAGCCACAGTGCCGACCTAAGTAGAAGACGACTAACACTCTCACTTTCTATGATTTGACCTCTCCTGTGAATCCAGTTTTAGTTTCCGATGCTTCACTTTAGGTTTACTGTATACCTTGCACCTTCTTATTGACGATGAAACACAGAAATTGCATCGGAATTAAATTCAAAAGACACAATGCTGACTTAAGTACAAGAGGACTGACACTCTCACTTTCTATGATTTGAACCTCTCCTGTGAGTCCAGTTTTAGGTTCCGATGCTTCACTTCAGGTTTACTGTATCCCTTGAACCTTCTTATTGACAATGAAACACAGAAATAGCATCGGAATTAAATTCAAAAGGCACAATGCCGACTCAAGTACAAGAGGACAGACACTATAACTTATTATGATTTGAACCTCTCCTGTGAGTCCAGTTTTAGATTCCGATGCTTCACTTCAGGTTTACTGTATCCCTTGGACCTTCTAATTGACGATGAAACACAGAGTTTGCATCCGAATTTAATACAAAAGGTACAATGCCGACGTAAGTACAAGAGGACTGACACTCTAACTTTCTGTGATTTGAACCTCTCTGTGAGTCCAGTTTTAGATTCCGATGCTTCACTTCAGGTTTACTGTATCCCTTGGACCTTCTTATTGACGATGAAACACAGAAATTGCATCGGAATTAAATTCAAAAGACACAATGCTGGCTTAAGTACAAGAGGACTGACACTCTCACTTTATATGATTTGAACCTCTCCTGTGAGTCCAGTTTTAGTTTCCGATGCTTCACTTCAGGATTACTGTATCCCTTGGACCTTCTTATTGACGATGAAACACAGATATTGCATCCGAATTTAATACAAAAATCACAATTGCCACTTTAGTACAAGAGGACCGACAATCTCACTGTCTATGATTTGAACATCTCCTGTGAGTTCAGTTTTAGATTCCGATGCTTCACTTCTGGTTTACTGTATGCCTTGGACCTTCTTATTGACAATGAAACACAGAGTTTTCATCCGAATTTAATACAAAAGGCACAATGCCGACTTAAGTACAAGAGGACTGACACTCTAACTTTCTATGATTTGAACCTCTGCTGTGAGTCCAGTTTTAGATTCCGATGCTTCACTTCAGGTTTACTGTATCCCTTGGACCTTCTTATTGACGATGAAACACAGAGTTTGCATCCGAATTTAATACAAAAGGCACAATGCCGACTTAAGTACAAGAGGACTGACACTTTAACAATCTATGATTTGAACCTCTCCTGTGAGTCCAGTTTTAGATTCCGATGCTTTACTTCAGGTTTACTGTATCCCTTGGACCTTCTTATTGACGATGAAACACAGAAATTGCATCCGAATTTAATACAAATGGCACAATGCCGACTTAAGTACAAGAGGACTGACACTCTCACTTTCTATGATTTGAATCTCTCCTGTGAGTCCAGTTTTAGGTTCCGATGCTTCACTTCAGGTTTACTGTATCCCTTGAACCTTCTTATTGACAATGAAACACAGAAATAGCATCGGAATTAAACTCAAAAGGCACAATGCCGACTCAAGTACAAGAGGACAGACACTATAACTTTTTATGATTTGAACCTCTCCTGTGAGTCCAGTTTTAGATTCCGATGCTTCACTTCAGGTTTACTGCATCCCTTGGACCTTCTAATTGACGATGAAACACAGAGTTTGCATCCGAATTTAATACAAAAGGTACAATGCCGACGTAAGTACAAGAGGACTGACACTCTAACTTTCTATGATTTGAACCTCTCTGTGAGTCCAGTTTTAGATTCCGATGCTTCACTTCAGGTTTACTGTATCCCTTGGACCTTCTTATTGACGATGAAAACAGAAATTGCATCCGAACTTAATACAAAAGGCACAATGGCGACTTAAGTACAAGAGGACTGACACTCTCACTTTCTATGATTTGAACCTCCCCTGTGAGTCCAGTTTTAGATTCCGATGCTTCACTTCAGGTTTACTGTATCCCTTGGACCTTCTTATTGACGACGAAATACAGAAATTGCATCCGAATTTAATACAAATGGCACAATTGCGACTTAAGTACAAGAGGACTGAAACTCTCACTTTCTATGATTCGAACCTCTCCTGTGAGGTCAGATTTATATTCCGATGCTTCACTTCAGGGTTACTGTATACCTTGCACCTTCTTATTGACGATGAAACAGAAATTGCATCGGAATTAAATTCAAAAGGCACAATGCCGTTTTAAGTACAAGAGGACTGACACTCTCACTTTCTATGATTTGAACCTCTCCTGTGAGTCCAGTTTTAGATTTTGATACTTCACTTCAGATTTACTGTATCCCTTGGACCTCCTTATTGACAATGGAATACAGAAATTGCATCGGAATTAAATTCAAAAGGCACAATGCCGACTTAAGTACAAGAGGACTGACACTCTAACTTTCTATGATTTGAACCTCTCCTGTGAGTCCAGTTTTAGATTCCGATGCTTCACTTCAGGTTTACTGTATCCCTTGGACCCTCTTATTGACGATGAAACACAGAGTTTGCATCCGAATTTAATACAAAAGGCACAACGCCGACTTAAGTACAAGAGGACTGACACTCTAATTTTCTATGATTTGAACCTCTCCTGTGAGTCCAGTTTTAGATTCCGATGCTTTACTTCAGGTTTACTGTATCCCTTGGACCTTCTTATTGACGATGAAACACAGAAATTGCATCCGAATTTAATACAAATGACACAATGCCGACTTAAATACAAGAGGACTGACACTCTCACTTTCTATGATTTGAATCTCTCCTGTGAGTACAGTTTTAGGTACCGATGCTTCACTTCAGGTTTACTGTACCCCTTGGACCTTCTTATTGACAATGAAACACAGAAATAGCATCGGAATTAAATTCAAAAGGCACAATGCCGACTTAAGTACAAGAGGACTGACACTCTAACTTTTTATGATTTGAACCTCTCCTGTGAGTCCAGTTTTAGATTCCGATGCTTCACTTCAGGTTTACTGTATCCCTTGGACCTTCTTATTGACGATGAAACACAGAGTTTGCATCCGAATTTAATACAAAAGGCACTATGCCGACTTAAGTACAACAGGACTGACACTCTAACTTTCTATGATTTGAACCTCTCCTGTGAGTCCAGTTTTAGATTCCGAAGCTTTACTTCAGGTTTACTGTATCCCTTGGACCTTCTTATTGACGATGAAAGCAGAAATTGCATCCAAACTTAATACAAAAGGCACAATGGCGACTTAAGTACAAGAGGACTGACACTCTCACTTTCTATGATTTGAACCTCCCCTGTGAGTCCAGTTTTAGATTCCGATGCTTCACTTCAGGTTTACTGTATCCCTTGGACCTTCTTATTGACGACGAAACACGGAAATTACATCCGAATTTATTACAAATTGCACAATTGCGACTTAAGTACAAGAGGACTGATACTCTCACTTTCTATGATTCGAACCTCTCCTGTGAGTCCAGTTTTAGATTCCGATGCTTCACTTCAGGTTTTCTGTATCCCTTGGACCTTCTTATTGACAATGAAACACAGAAATATCATCGGAATTAAATTCAAAAGGCACAATGCCGACTTAAGTACAAGAGGACTGACACTCTAAATTTTATGATTTGAACCTCTCCGGTGAGTCCAGTTTTAGATTCCGATGCTTCACTTCAGGTTTACTGTATCCCTTGGACCTTCTTATTGACGATGAAACACAGAATTTGCATCCGAATTTAATACAAAAGTCACAATGCCGACTTAAGTACAGGAGGACTGACACTCTAAATTTCTATGATTTGAACCTCTCCTGTGAGTCCAGTTTTAGATTCCGATGCTTTACTTCAGGTTTACTGTATCCCTTGGACCTTCTTATTGACGATGAAACACAGAAATGGCATCCGAATTCAATGCAAATGGCACAATGCCGACTTAAGTACAAGAGGACTGATACTCTCACTTTCTATGATTTGAATCTCTCCTGTGAGTCCAGTTTTAGGTTCCGATGCTTCACATCAGGTTTACTGTATCCCTTGGACCTTCTTATTGACAATGAAACACAGAAATAGCATCGGAATTAAATTCAAAAGGCACAATGCCGACTTAAGTACAAGAGGGCTGACACTCTAACTTTTTATGATTTGAACCTCTCCAGTGAGACCAGTTTTAGATTCCGACGCTTCACTTCAGGTTTACTGTATACCTTGGACCTTCTTATTGACGATGAAAACAGAAATTGCATCCGAACTTAATACAAAAGGCACAATGGCGACTTAAGTACAAGAGGACTGACACTCTCAGTTTCTATGATTTGAACCTCCCCTGTGAGTCCAGTTTTAGATTACGATGGTTGTCTTCAGGTTTACTGTATCCCTTGGACCTTCTTATTGACGACGAAACACAGAAATTGCATCCGAATTTAATACAAATGGTACAATTGCGACTTAAGTACAAGAGGACTGACACTCTCACTTTCTATGATTCGAACCTCTCCTGTGAGGTCAGATTTATATTCCGATGCTTCACTTCAGGTTTACTGTATACCTTGCACCTTCTTATTGACGATCAAGCACAGAAATTGCGTCGGAATTAAATTCAAAAGGCACAATGCCTACTTAAGTACAAGAGGACTGATACTCTCACTTTCTATGATTTGAACCTCTCCTGTGAGTCCAGTTTTAGATTCCGATGCTTCACTTTAGGTTTACTGTATCCCTTGGACCTTCTAATTGACGATGGAACAGAGTTTGCATCCGAATTTAATACAAAAGGTACAATGTCGACGTAAGTACAAGAGGACAGACACTCTAACTTTCTATGTTTTGAACCTCTCCTGTGAGTCCAGTTTTAGATTTCGATGCTTTACTTCAGGTTTACTGTATCCCTTGGACCTTCTTATTGACGATGAAAACAGAAATTGCATCCGAACTTAATACAAAAGGCACAATGGCGACTTAAGTACAAGAGGACTGACACTCTCACTTTCTATGATTTGAACCTCCCCTGTGAGTCCAGTTTTAGATTCCGATGCTTCACTTCAGGTTTACTGTTTCCCGGGGACCTTCTTATTGACGACGAAACACAGAACTTGCATCCGAATTTAATACAAATGGCACAATTGCGACTTAAGTACAAGAGGACTGACACTCTCACTTTCTACGATTCGGACCTCTCCTGTGAGGTCAAATTTATATTCCGATGCTTCATTTCAGGTTTACTGTATACCTTGCACGCTCTTATTGACGATGAAACACAGAAATTGCATAGGAATTAAATTCAAAAGGCACAATGCCGTTTTAAGTACAAAAGGACTGACACTCTCACTTTCTATGATTTGAACCTCTCCTGTGAGTCCAGTTTTAGATTCCGATGCTTCACTTCAGGTTTACAGTATCCCTTGGACCTTCTTATTGACAATGAAACACAGAAATAGCATCGATATTAAATTCAAAAGACACAATGCCGACTTAAGTACAAGAGGACTGACACTCTAACTTTCTATGATTTGAACCTCTCCTGTGAGTCCAGTTTTAGATTCGGATGCTTTACTTCAGGTTTACTGTATCCCTTGGACCTTCTTATTGACGATGAAACACAGAAATTGCATCCGAGTTTAATACAAATGGCACAATGCCGACTTAAGTACAAGAGGACTGACACTCTAAATTTTATGATTTGAACCTCTCCGGTGAGTCCAGTTTAAGATTCCGATGCTTCACTTCAGGTTACTGTATCCCTTGGACCTTCTTATTGACGATGAAACACAGAATTTGCATCCGAATTTAATACAAAAGTCACAATGCCGACTTAAGTACAAGAGGACAGACACTCTAACTTTCTATGATTTTACCCTCTCCTGTCAGTCCAGTTTTAGATTCCAATCCTTCACTTTAGGTTTACTGTATCCCTTGGACCTTCTTATTGACGATGAATCACAGAAATTGCATCCGAATTTAATACAAAAGTCACAATGCCGACTTAAGCACAAGAGGACGGACACTCTGACTTTCTATGATTTGAACCTCTCCTGTGAGTCCAGTTTTAGATTCCGATGCTTCACTTCAGCTTTATTGTATCTTTTGGACCTTCTTATTGACGATGAAACACAGAAATTGCATCCGAATTTAATACAAAAAGCACAATGCCGACTTAAGTACAAGAGGACTGACACTCTATGACTTGTACCTCTCCTGTGAGTCCAGTTTTAGATTCCGATTCTTCACTCTCGGTTTACTGTATCCCTTGGACCTTCTTATTGACGATGAAACACAGAAACTGCATCCGAATTTAATACAAAAGGCCCAATGCCGACTTAAGTACAAGAGGACTGACACTCTAACTTTCTACGATTTGAAACTCTACTGTGAGTCCAGTTTTAGATTCCGATGCTTCGCTTCAGGTATACTGTATCCCTTGGAACTTCCTATTGACGATGAAACACAGAAATTGCATCCGAATTTAATACAAAAGGCACAATTCCGACTTAAGTACAAGAGGACTGACACTCTAACTTTCCATGATTTGAACCTCTCCTGTGAGTACAGTTTTAGAATCCGATGCTTCACTTCAGGTTTACTGTATCCCTTGGACCTTCTTATTGACGATGAAACACAGAAATTGCATCCGAGTGTAATACAAAATGCACAATGCCGACTTAAGTGCAAGAGCACTGACACTCTAAGTTTCTATGATTTGAACCTCTCCTGTGAGTCCACTTTTAGATTCCGATGTTTCACTTCAGGATTACTGTATCCTTTGGACCCTCTTATTGACGTTGAAACACAGAAATTGCATCGGAATTAAATTGAAAATGTGCAATGCCGACTTAAGTACAAGAGGACTGACACTCTAACTTTCTATGATTGGAATCTCTCCTGTAAGTCCAGTTTTAGATTCCGATGCTTCACTTCAGGTTTACTGTATACCTTTGACCTTCTTATTTTCGAGGAAACACAGAAATAGCAACGAATTAAATTCAAAAGGCACAATGCCGACTTAAGTACAAGAGGAAAAACACTCTAAATTTCTATGATTTAAACCTCTCCTGTGAGTCCAGTTTTAGATTCCAACGGTTCGCTTCAGGTTAAGTGTATCCCTTGGATCTTCGTATTGACGATGAAACACAGAAACTGCATCCGAATTTAACACAAGAGGCACAATGCCGACTTAAGTACAAGAGGACTAACCCTCTAACTTTCTATGATTTGAACCTCTCCTGTGAGTCCAGTTTTAGATTCCGATGCTTCACTTCAGGTTTACTGTTTCCCTTGGACCTTCTTGTTGACGATGAAACACAGTAGTTGCATCCGAACTTAATTCAAAATCACAATGCCCATTTGAGTACAAGAGCACTGACACTCTAACTTTCTATGATCGGAACCTCTCTTGTGAGTCCAGTTTAACATTCCAATGCTTCACTTCAGGTTTACTGTATTACTTGGACCTTCTTATTGACGATGAAACACAGAAATTGCATCCGAATTGAATACAAAAGGCACAATGCCGACTTAAGTACAAGAGGAGTGACACTCTCACTTACTATGATTCGAACCTCTCCTGTGAGGTCAGTATTAGATTCGGAGGCTTCACTTCAGGTTTACTGTATCCCTTGGACCTTCTTATTGACGAAACACACAGAAATTGCATCCGTATTTAATACAAATGGTACAATAACGACTTAAGTACAAGAGGAGTGACACTCTAACTTTCTATGATTTGAACCTCTCCTGTGAGTCCAGTTTTAGATTCCGATGATTCACTTCAGGTTTACTGTATCCCTAGGACCTTGTTATTGAGGATGAAACACAGAAATTGCATCCGAATTTAATTCAAATGGCACAATGCCGACTTAAGTACAAGAGGACCGACACTCTCACTTTCTATGATTTGAACCTCTCCTGCGAGTCCAGTTTTAGATTCCGATACTTCACTTCAGGTTTGCTGTATCCCTTGGACCTTCTTATTGACGATGAAACACAGAAATTGCATCCGAATTTAATACAAAAGGCACAATGCCAACTTAAGAACAAGAGGACTGACAATCTCACTTTCTATGATTTGAACCTCTCCTGTGAGTCCAGTTTTAGATTCCGATGCTTCACTTCAGGTTTACTTTGTCCCTTGGTTCTTCTTATAGACGATGAAACACAGAGTTTGCATCTGAATTTAATACAAAAGGCACAATGCCGACTTACGTACAAGAGGACTGACACTCTTAGTTTCTATGATTTGAACCTTTCCTGTGAGTCTAGTTTGAGATTCCGATGCTTCACTTCAGGTTTACTGTATACTTTGCACCTTCTTATTGACGATGAAATACAGAAATTGCATCCGAATTTAATACAAAAGGCACAATGCCGACTTAAGTACAAGAGGACTGACACTCTCACTTTCTATGATTTGAACCTCTACTGTGAGTTCAGTTTAGAATCCGATGCTTCACTTCAGGTTTATTGTATCCCTTGGACCTTCTTATTGACGATGAAACACAGAAATTGCATCCGAATTTAATACAAAACGCACAATGCCGACATAAGTACAAGAGGACTGACACTCTCACTTACTATGGTTTGAACCTCTCTTGTGAGTCCAGTTTTAGATTCCGATGTTTCACTTCAGGTTTACTGTATACCTTGCACCTTCTTATTGACGATGAAACACAGAAATAGCATACGAATTCAATACAAAAGGCACAATGCCGACTTAAGTACAAGAGGACTGACACTCTCACATTCTATGATTTGAACCTCTACTGTGAGTTCAGTTTAGATTCCGCTGCTTCAATTCGGGTTTACTGTATCCCTTGGACCTTCTTATTGACGAAGAAACACAGAGTTTGCATCCGAATTTAATACAAAAGGGACAATGCCGACTTAAGTGCAAGAGGACTGACACTCTAATTTTCTATGATTTGAACCTCTCCTGTGAGTCTACTTTTAGATTCCGATCTTTCACTTCAGGTTTACTGTATCCCTTGGACCTTCTTATTGACGATGAAACACAGATATTGCATCCGAATTTAATACAAATCGCACAATGCCGACTTAAGTACAAGTGGACTGACGCTCTCACTTTCTATGATTTGAACCTCTCCTGTGAGTTCCGTTTTAGATTCCGATGCTTCACTTCAGGTTTACTGTATCCCTTGGACCATCTTATTGACGATGAAACACAGAAATTGCATCTGAATTTAATACAAAAGGCACAATGCCGACTCACGTACAAGAGGACTGACACTCTCACATTCTATGAGTTGAACCTCTCCTGTGAGTCCAGTTTTAGATTCCGATACTTCACTTCAGGTTTACTGTATACCTTGGACCTTCTTATTGACGATGAAACACAGAAATTAGATCCGAATTTAATACAAAATGCAAAATGCCGTCTTAAGTAAAAGAGGACTGACACTCTAATATTCTATGTTTTGAACCTCTCCTGTGAGTCCAGTTTTAGAATCTGATGCTTCACATTAGGTTTACTGTATCCCGTGTAGCTTCTTATTGACGATGAAACACAGAAATTGCATCCGAATTTAATACAAAAGGCACAATACCGACTTAAGTACAAGTGGAGTGGCACTCTAACTTTCTATGATTTGAATCTCTCCTGTGCATCGAGTTTTAGATTCCGATGCTTCACTTCAGGTTTACTGTATCCCTTGGACCTTCTTATTGACGATGAAACACAGAAATTGCATCCGAATTTAATACAAAATGCACAATGCCGTCTTAAGTAAAAGAGGACTGACACTCTAATATTCTATGTTTAGAACCTCTCCTGTGAGTCCAGTTTTAGATTCTGAAGCTTCACATAAGGTTTACTGTATCCCGTGTACCTTCTTATTGACGATGAAACACAGAAATTGCATCCGAATTTAATACAAAAGGCACAATACCGCCTTAAGTACAAGCGGAGTGAAACTCTAACTTTCTATGATTTGAATCTGTCCTGTGGGTCCAGTTTTAGATTCCGATGCTTCACTTCAGGTTTACTGTATCCCTTGGAACTTCTTATTGACGATGAAAGACAGAAATTGCATCCGAATTTAATACAAATGACACAATGCCTGCTTAAGTACAAGAGGACTGACACTCGCACTTTCTATGATTTGAACCTCTCCTGTGAGTCCAGTTTTAGATTCCGATGCTTCACTTCAGGTTTACTGTACACCTTGCACCTCCTTATTGAATTTGAAACACAGAAATTGCATCGGAATTAAATTCAAAAGGCACAATGTCAACTTAAGTACAAGAGGACTGACACTCTAACTTTCTATAATTGGAACCTCTCCTGTGAGTCCAGGTTTGGATTCCGATGCCTCACTTCAGGTTTACTGTATCCCTTGGACCTTCTTATTGACGATGAAACACAGAAATTGCAACCGAATTTAATACAAATGGCACAATGCCGACTTAAGTACAAGAGGACTGACACTCTCAATTTCTATGATTTGAACCTCTCCTGTGAGTCCAATTTTAGTTTCCGATGCTTCACTTCATGTTTACTGTATCCCTTGAGACCTTCTTATCGGCGATGAAAAACAGAAATTGCATCCGCATTTAATACAAATGGCACATTGCCGACTTAAGTACAAGAGCACTGAACTCTCACTTTCTATGATTTGAACCTCTCCTGTGAGTTCAGTTTTAGATTCCGATGCTTCACTTCAGGTTTACTGTATACCTTTCACCTTCTTATTGACGATGAAACACAGAGTTTGCATCCGAATTTAATACAAAAGGCACAATGCCGACTTAAGTACCAGAGGACTGACACTCAAACTTTCTATGATTTGAACCTCTCTTGTGAGTCCAGTTTTAGATTCCGATGCTTCCCCTCAGGTTTACTGTATCTCTTGGACCTTCTTATTGACGATGAAACACAGAAATTGCATCCGAATTTAATACAAATGGCACAATGCCGACTTAAGTACAAGAGGATCGACACTCTCACATTCTATGATTCGAACCTCTCCTGTGCGGTCAAATTTAGATTCCGATGCTTCACTACAGGTTTACTGTATCCCTTGGACGTTCTTATTGACGATGAAACACAGAAATTGCATCGGAATTAAATTCAAAAGCCACAGTGCCGACCTAAGTAGAAGACGACTAACACTCTCACTTTCTATGATTTGACCTCTCCTGTGAATCCAGTTTTAGTTTCCGATGCTTCACTTTAGGTTTACTGTATACCTTGCACCTTCTTATTGACGATGAAACACAGAAATTGCATCGGAATTAAATTCAAAAGACACAATGCTGACTAAAGTACAAGAGGACTGACACTCTCACCTTCTATGATTTGAACCTCTCCTGTGAGTCCAGTTTTAGGTTCCGATGCTTCACTTCAGGTTTACTGTATCCCTTGAACCTTCTTATTGACAATGAAACACAGAAATAGCATCGGAATTAAATTCAAAAGGCACAATGCCGACTCAAGTACAAGAGGACAGACACTATAACTTATTATGATTTGAACCTCTCCTGTGAGTCCAGTTTTAGATTCCGATGCTTCACTTCAGGTTTACTGTATCCCTTGGACCTTCTAATTGACGATGAAACACAGAGTTTGCATCCGAATTTAATACAAAAGGTACAATGCCGACGTAAGTACAAGAGGACTGACACTCTAACTTTCTGTGATTTGAACCTCTCTGTGAGTCCAGTTTTAGATTCCGATGCTTCACTTCAGGTTTACTGTATCCCTTGGACCTTCTTATTGACGATGAAACACAGAAATTGCATCGGAATTAAATTCAAAAGACACAATGCTGGCTTAAGTACAAGAGGACTGACACTCTCACTTTCTATGATTTGAACCTCTCCTGTGAGTCCAGTTTTAGTTTCCGATGCTTCACTTCAGGATTACTGTATCCCTTGGACCTTCTTATTGACGATGAAACACAGATATTGCATCCGAATTTAATACAAAAATCACAATTGCCACTTTAGTACAAGAGGACCGACAATCTCACTGTCTATGATTTGAACATCTCCTGTTAGTTCAGTTTTAGATTCCGATGCTTCACTTCTGGTTTACTGTATGCCTTGGACCTTCTTATTGACAATGAAACACAGAGTTTTCATCCGAATTTAATACAAAAGGCACAATGCCGACTTAAGTACAAGAGGACTGACACTCTAACTTTCTATGATTTGAACCTCTGCTGTGAGTCCAGTTTTAGATTCCGATGCTTCACTTCAGGTTTACTGTATCCCTTGGACCTTCTTATTGACGATGAAACACAGAGTTTGCATCCGAATTTAATACAAAAGGCACAATGCCGACTTAAGTACCAGAGGACTGACACTCTAACTTTCTATGATTTGAACCTCTCTTGTGAGTCCAGTTTTAGATTCCGATGCTTCCCCTCAGGTTTACTGTATCTCTTGGACCTTCTTATTGACGATGAAACACAGATATTGCATCCGAATTTAATACAAATGGCACAATGCCGACTTAAGTACAAGAGGATCGACACTCTCACATTCTATGATTCGAACCTCTCCTGTGCGGTCAAATTTAGATTCCGATGCTTCACTACAGGTTTACTGTATCCCTTGGACGTTCTTATTGACGATGAAACACAGAAATTGCATCGGAATTAAATTCAAAAGCCACAGTGCCGACCTAAGTAGAAGACGACTAACACTCTCACTTTCTATGATTTGACCTCTCCTGTGAATCCAGTTTTAGTTTCCGATGCTTCACTTTAGGTTTACTGTATACCTTGCACCTTCTTATTGACGATGAAACACAGAAATTGCATCGGAATTAAATTCAAAAGACACAATGCTGACTTAAGTACAAGAGGACTGACACTCTCACTTTCTATGATTTGAACCTCTCCTGTGAGTCCAGTTTTAGGTTCCGATGCTTCACTTCAGGTTTACTGTATCCCTTGAACCTTCTTATTGACAATGAAACACAGAAATAGCATCGGAATTAAATTCAAAAGGCACAATGCCGACTCAAGTACAAGAGGACAGACACTATAACTTATTATGATTTGAACCTCTCCTGTGAGTCCAGTTTTAGATTCCGATGCTTCACTTCAGGTTTACTGTATCCCTTGGACCTTCTAATTGACGATGAAACACAGAGTTTGCATCCGAATTTAATACAAAAGGTACAATGCCGACGTAAGTACAAGAGGACTGACACTCTAACTTTCTGTGATTTGAACCTCTCTGTGAGTCCAGTTTTAGATTCCGATGCTTCACTTCAGGTTTACTGTATCCCTTGGACCTTCTTATTGACGATGAAACACAGAAATTGCATCGGAATTAAATTCAAAAGACACAATGCTGGCTTAAGTACAAGAGGACTGACACTCTCACTTTATATGATTTGAACCTCTCCTGTGAGTCCAGTTTTAGTTTCCGATGCTTCACTTCAGGATTACTGTATCCCTTGGACCTTCTTATTGACGATGAAACACAGATATTGCATCCGAATTTAATACAAAAATCACAATTGCCACTTTAGTACAAGAGGACCGACAATCTCACTGTCTATGATTTGAACATCTCCTGTGAGTTCAGTTTTAGATTCCGATGCTTCACTTCTGGTTTACTGTATGCCTTGGACCTTCTTATTGACAATGAAACACAGAGTTTTCATCCGAATTTAATACAAAAGGCACAATGCCGACTTAAGTACAAGAGGACTGACACTCTAACTTTCTATGATTTGAACCTCTGCTGTGAGTCCAGTTTTAGATTCCGATGCTTCACTTCAGGTTTACTGTATCCCTTGGACCTTCTTATTGACGATGAAACACAGAGTTTGCATCCGAATTTAATACAAAAGGCACAATGCCGACTTAAGTACAAGAGGACTGACACTTTAACAATCTATGATTTGAACCTCTCCTGTGAGTCCAGTTTTAGATTCCGATGCTTTACTTCAGGTTTACTGTATCCCTTGGACCTTCTTATTGACGATGAAACACAGAAATTGCATCCGAATTTAATACAAATGGCACAATGCCGACTTAAGTACAAGAGGACTGACACTCTCACTTTCTATGATTTGAATCTCTCCTGTGAGTCCAGTTTTAGGTTCCGATGCTTCACTTCAGGTTTACTGTATCCCTTGAACCTTCTTATTGACAATGAAACACAGAAATAGCATCGGAATTAAACTCAAAAGGCACAATGCCGACTCAAGTACAAGAGGACAGACACTATAACTTTTTATGATTTGAACCTCTCCTGTGAGTCCAGTTTTAGATTCCGATGCTTCACTTCAGGTTTACTGCATCCCTTGGACCTTCTAATTGACGATGAAACACAGAGTTTGCATCCGAATTTAATACAAAAGGTACAATGCCGACGTAAGTACAAGAGGACTGACACTCTAACTTTCTATGATTTGAACCTCTCTGTGAGTCCAGTTTTAGATTCCGATGCTTCACTTCAGGTTTACTGTATCCCTTGGACCTTCTTATTGACGATGAAAACAGAAATTGCATCCGAACTTAATACAAAAGGCACAATGGCGACTTAAGTACAAGAGGACTGACACTCTCACTTTCTATGATTTGAACCTCCCCTGTGAGTCCAGTTTTAGATTCCGATGCTTCACTTCAGGTTTACTGTATCCCTTGGACCTTCTTATTGACGACGAAATACAGAAATTGCATCCGAATTTAATACAAATGGCACAATTGCGACTTAAGTACAAGAGGACTGAAACTCTCACTTTCTATGATTCGAACCTCTCCTGTGAGGTCAGATTTATATTCCGATGCTTCACTTCAGGGTTACTGTATACCTTGCACCTTCTTATTGACGATGAAACAGAAATTGCATCGGAATTAAATTCAAAAGGCACAATGCCGTTTTAAGTACAAGAGGACTGACACTCTCACTTTCTATGATTTGAACCTCTCCTGTGAGTCCAGTTTTAGATTTTGATACTTCACTTCAGATTTACTGTATCCCTTGGACCTCCTTATTGACAATGGAATACAGAAATTGCATCGGAATTAAATTCAAAAGGCACAATGCCGACTTAAGTACAAGAGGACTGACACTCTAACTTTCTATGATTTGAACCTCTCCTGTGAGTCCAGTTTTAGATTCCGATGCTTCACTTCAGGTTTACTGTATCCCTTGGACCCTCTTATTGACGATGAAACACAGAGTTTGCATCCGAATTTAATACAAAAGGCACAACGCCGACTTAAGTACAAGAGGACTGACACTCTAATTTTCTATGATTTGAACCTCTCCTGTGAGTCCAGTTTTAGATTCCGATGCTTTACTTCAGGTTTACTGTATCCCTTGGACCTTCTTATTGACGATGAAACACAGAAATTGCATCCGAATTTAATACAAATGACACAATGCCGACTTAAATACAAGAGGACTGACACTCTCACTTTCTATGATTTGAATCTCTCCTGTGAGTACAGTTTTAGGTACGGATGCTTCACTTCAGGTTTACTGTACCCCTTGGACCTTCTTATTGACAATGAAACACAGAAATAGCATCGGAATTAAATTCAAAAGGCACAATGCCGACTTAAGTACAAGAGGACTGACACTCTAACTTTTTATGATTTGAACCTCTCCTGTGAGTCCAGTTTTAGATTCCGATGCTTCACTTCAGGTTTACTGTATCCCTTGGACCTTCTTATTGACGATGAAACACAGAGTTTGCATCCGAATTTAATACAAAAGGCACTATGCCGACTTAAGTACAACAGGACTGACACTCTAACTTTCTATGATTTGAACCTCTCCTGTGAGTCCAGTTTTAGATTCCGAAGCTTTACTTCAGGTTTACTGTATCCCTTGGACCTTCTTATTGACGATGAAAGCAGAAATTGCATCCAAACTTAATACAAAAGGCACAATGGCGACTTAAGTACAAGAGGACTGACACTCTCACTTTCTATGATTTGAACCTCCCCTGTGAGTCCAGTTTTAGATTCCGATGCTTCACTTCAGGTTTACTGTATCCCTTGGACCTTCTTATTGACGACGAAACACGGAAATTACATCCGAATTTATTACAAATTACACAATTGCGACTTAAGTACAAGAGGACTGATACTCTCACTTTCTATGATTCGAACCTCTCCTGTGAGTCCAGTTTTAGATTCCGATGCTTCACTTCAGGTTTTCTGTATCCCTTGGACCTTCTTATTGACAATGAAACACAGAAATATCATCGGAATTAAATTCAAAAGGCACAATGCCGACTTAAGTACAAGAGGACTGACACTCTAAATTTTATGATTTGAACCTCTCCGGTGAGTCCAGTTTTAGATTCCGATGCTTCACTTCAGGTTTACTGTATCCCTTGGACCTTCTTATTGACGATGAAACACAGAATTTGCATCCGAATTTAATACAAAAGTCACAATGCCGACTTAAGTACAGGAGGACTGACACTCTAAATTTCTATGATTTGAACCTCTCCTGTGAGTCCAGTTTTAGATTCCGATGCTTTACTTCAGGTTTACTGTATCCCTTGGACCTTCTTATTGACGATGAAACACAGAAATGGCATCCGAATTCAATGCAAATGGCACAATGCCGACTTAAGTACAAGAGGACTGATACTCTCACTTTCTATGATTTGAATCTCTCCTGTGAGTCCAGTTTTAGGTTCCGATGCTTCACATCAGGTTTACTGTATCCCTTGGACCTTCTTATTGACAATGAAACACAGAAATAGCATCGGAATTAAATTCAAAAGGCACAATGCCGACTTAAGTACAAGAGGGCTGACACTCTAACTTTTTATGATTTGAACCTCTCCAGTGAGACCAGTTTTAGATTCCGACGCTTCACTTCAGGTTTACTGTATACCTTGGACCTTCTTATTGACGATGAAAACAGAAATTGCATCCGAACTTAATACAAAAGGCACAATGGCGACTTAAGTACAAGAGGACTGACACTCTCAGTTTCTATGATTTGAACCTCCCCTGTGAGTCCAGTTTTAGATTACGATGGTTGTCTTCAGGTTTACTGTATCCCTTGGACCTTCTTATTGACGACGAAACACAGAAATTGCATCCGAATTTAATACAAATGGTACAATTGCGACTTAAGTACAAGAGGACTGACACTCTCACTTTCTATGATTCGAACCTCTCCTGTGAGGTCAGATTTATATTCCGATGCTTCACTTCAGGTTTACTGTATACCTTGCACCTTCTTATTGACGATCAAGCACAGAAATTGCGTCGGAATTAAATTCAAAAGGCACAATGCCTACTTAAGTACAAGAGGACTGATACTCTCACTTTCTATGATTTGAACCTCTCCTGTGAGTCCAGTTTTAGATTCCGATGCTTCACTTTAGGTTTACTGTATCCCTTGGACCTTCTAATTGACGATGGAACAGAGTTTGCATCCGAATTTAATACAAAAGGTACAATGTCGACGTAAGTACAAGAGGACAGACACTCTAACTTTCTATGTTTTGAACCTCTCCTGTGAGTCCAGTTTTAGATTTCGATGCTTTACTTCAGGTTTACTGTATCCCTTGGACCTTCTTATTGACGATGAAAACAGAAATTGCATCCGAACTTAATACAAAAGGCACAATGGCGACTTAAGTACAAGAGGACTGACACTCTCACTTTCTATGATTTGAACCTCCCCTGTGAGTCCAGTTTTAGATTCCGATGCTTCACTTCAGGTTTACTGTTTCCCGGGGACCTTCTTATTGACGACGAAACACAGAACTTGCATCCGAATTTAATACAAATGGCACAATTGCGACTTAAGTACAAGAGGACTGACACTCTCACTTTCTACGATTCGGACCTCTCCTGTGAGGTCAAATTTATATTCCGATGCTTCATTTCAGGTTTACTGTATACCTTGCACGCTCTTATTGACGATGAAACACAGAAATTGCATAGGAATTAAATTCAAAAGGCACAATGCCGTTTTAAGTACAAAAGGACTGACACTCTCACTTTCTATGATTTGAACCTCTCCTGTGAGTCCAGTTTTAGATTCCGATGCTTCACTTCAGGTTTACAGTATCCCTTGGACCTTCTTATTGACAATGAAACACAGAAATAGCATCGATATTAAATTCAAAAGACACAATGCCGACTTAAGTACAAGAGGACTGACACTCTAACTTTCTATGATTTGAACCTCTCCTGTGAGTCCAGTTTTAGATTCGGATGCTTTACTTCAGGTTTACTGTATCCCTTGGACCTTCTTATTGACGATGAAACACAGAAATTGCATCCGAGTTTAATACAAATGGCACAATGCCGACTTAAGTACAAGAGGACTGACACTCTAAATTTTATGATTTGAACCTCTCCGGTGAGTCCAGTTTAAGATTCCGATGCTTCACTTCAGGTTACTGTATCCCTTGGACCTTCTTATTGACGATGAAACACAGAATTTGCATCCGAATTTAATACAAAAGTCACAATGCCGACTTAAGTACAGGAGGACTGACACTCTAACTTTCTATGATTTGAACCTCTCCTGTGAGTCCACTTTTAGATTCCGATGCTTTACTTCAGGTTTACTGTATCCCTTGGACCTTCTTATTGACGATGAAACACAGAAATTGCATCCGAATTCAATGCAAATGGCACAATGCCGACTTAAGTACAAGAGGACTGATACTCTCACTTTCTATGATTTGAATCTCTCCTGTGAGTCCAGTTTTAGGTTCCGATGCTTTACATCAGGTTTACTGTATCCCTTGGACCTTCTTATTGACTATGAAACACAGAAATAGCATCGGAATTAAATTCAAAAGGCACAATGCCGACTTAAGTACAAGAGGGCTGACACTCTAACTTTTTATGATTTTAACCTCTCCAGTGAGACCAGTTTTAGATTCCGACGCTTTACTTCAGGTTTACTGTATACCTTGGGCCTTCTTATTGACGATGAAAACAGAAATTGCATCCGAACTTAATACAAAAGGTACAATGCCGACGTAAGTACAAGAGGACTGACACTCTAACTTCCTATGATTTGAATCTCTCCTGTGAGTCCAGTTTTAGATTCCGATGCTTCACTTCAGGTTTACAGTATCCCTTGGACCTTCTTATTGACGATGAAACACAGAAATTACATCCGAATTTAATACCAAAATCACAATGGCGACTTAAGTACAAGAGGACTGACTCTCTCACTTTCTATGATTTGAACATCTCCTGTGGGTCCAGTTTTAGATTCCGATGCTTCACTTCAGGTTTACTGTATCCCTTGGACATTCTTATTGACGATGAAACACAGAAATTGCATCGGAATTAAATTCAAAACGCACAATGCCGACATAAGCAAAAGAGGACTGACACTCTCACTTTCTATGATTTGTACCTCTCCTGTGAGTCCAGTTTTAGATTCCGATGCTTCACTTCAGGTTTACTGTATCCCTTGGACCTTCTTATTGACGATGAAACACAGAAATTGCATCGGAATTAAATTCAAATGGCACAATGCCGACTTAAGTACAAGAGGACTGACACTCTAACTTTCTATGATTTGAACCTCTCCTGTGAGTCCAGTTTTAGATTCCGATGCTTCACTTTAGGTTTACTGTATCCCTTGGACCTTCTAATTGACGATGGAACAGAGTTTGCATCCGAATTTAATACAAAAGGTACAATGTCGACGTAAGTACAAGAGGACAGACACTCTAACTTTCTATGATTTGAACCTCTCCTGTGAGTCCAGTTTTAGATTCCGATGATTTACTTCAGGTTTACTGTATCCCTTGGACCTTCTTATTGACGATGAAAACAGAAATTGCATCCGAACTTAATACAAAAGGCACAATGGCGACTTAAGTACAAGAGGACTGACACTCTCACTTTCTATGATTTGAACCTCCCCTGTGAGTCCAGTTTTAGATTTGGATGCTTCACTTCAGGTTTACTGTTTCCCGGCGACCTTCTTATTGACGACGAAACACAGAAATTGCATCCGAATTTAATACAAATGGCACAATTGCGACTTAAGTACAAGAGGACTGACACTCTCACTTTCTATGATTCGGACCTCTCCTGTGAGGTCAAATTTATATTCCGATGCTTCATTTCAGGTTTACTGTATACCTTGCACGCTCTTATTGACGATGAAACACAGAAATTGCATAGGAATTAAATTCAAAAGGCACAATGCCGTTTTAAGTACAAAAGGACTGACACTCTCACTTTCTATGATTTGAACCTCTCCTGTGAGTCCAGTTTTAGATTCCGATGCTTCACTTCAGGTTTACTGTATCCCTTGGACCTTCTTATTGACAATGAAACACAGAAATAGCATCGATATTAAATTCAAAAGACACAATGCCGACTTAAGTACAAGAGGACTGACACTCTAACTTTCTATGATTTGAACCTCTCCTGTGAGTCCAGTTTTAGATTCGGATGCTTTACTTCAGGTTTACTGTATCCCTTGGACCTTCTTATTACGATGAAACACAGAATTTGCATCCGAGTTTAATACAAATGGCACAATGCCGACTTAAGTACAAGAGGACTGACACTCTAAATTTTATGATTTGAACCTCTCCGGTGAGTCCAGTTTTAGATTCCGATGCTTCACTTCAGGTTTACTGTATCCCTTGGACCTTCTTATTGACAATGAAACACAGAAATAGCATCGATATTGAATTCAAAAGACACAATGCCGACTTAAGTACAAGAGGACTGACACTCTAACTTTCTATGATTTGAACCTCTCCTGTGAGTCCAGTTTTAGATTCGGATGCTTTACTTCAGGTTTACTGTATCCCTTGGACCTTCTTATTACGATGAAACACAGAATTTGCATCCGAGTTTAATACAAATGGCACTATGCCGACTTAAGTACAAGAGGACTGACACTCTAAATTTTATGATTTGAACCTCTCCGGTGAGTCCAGTTTTAGATTCCGATGCTTCACTTCAGGTTTACTGTATCCCTTGGACCTTCTTATTGACGATGAAACACAGAATTTGCATCCGAATTTAATACAAAAGTCACAATGCCGACTTAAGTACAGGAGGACTGACACTCTAACTTTCTATGATTTGAACCTCTCCTGTGAGTCCAGTTTTAGATTCCGATGCTTTACTTCAGGTTTACTGTATCCCTTGGACCTTCTTATTGACGATGAAACACAGAAATTGCATCCGAATTCAATGCAAATGGCACAATGCCGACTTAAGTACAAGAGGACTGATACTCTCACTTTCTATGATTTGAATCTCTCCTGTGAGTCCAGTTTTAGGTTCCGATGCTTCACATCAGGTTTACTGTATCCGTTGGACCTTCTTATTGACAATGAAACACAGAAATAGCATCGGAATTAAATTCAAAAGGCACAATGCCGACTTAAGTACAAGAGGGCTGACACTCTAACTTTTTAAGATTTGAACCTCTCCAGTGAGACCAGTTTTAGATTCCGACGCTTCACTTCAGGTTTACTGTATACCTTGGACCTTCTTATTGACGATGAAAACAGAAATTGCATCCGAACTTAATACAAAAGGTACAATGCCGACGCAAGTACAAGAGGACTGACACTCTAACTTTCTATGATTTGAATCTCTCCTGTGAGTCCAGTTTTAGATTCCGATGCTTCACTTCAGGTTTACAGTATCCCTTGGACCTTCTTATTGACGATGAAACACAGAAATTACATCCGAATTTAATACCAAAATCACAATGGCGACTTAAGTACAAGAGGACTGACTCTCTCACTTTCTATGATTTGAATATCTCCTGTGAGTCCAGTTTTAGATTCCGATGCTTCACTTCAGGTTTACTGTATCCCTTGGACATTCTTATTGACGATGAAACACAGAAATTGCATCGGAATTAAATTCAAAACGCACAATGCCGACTTAAGCAAAAGAGGACTGACAATCTCACTTTCTATGATTTGTACCTCTCCTGTGAGTCCAGTTTTAGATTCCGATGCTTCACTTCAGGTTTACTGTATCCCTTGGACCTTCTTATTGACGATGAAACACAGAAATTGCATCGGAATTAAATTCAAATGGCACAATGCCGACTTAAGTACAAGAGGACTGACACTCTAACTTTCTATGATTTGAACATCTCCTGTGAGTCCAGTTTTAGATACCGATGCTTCACTTCAGGTTTACTGTATCCCTTTGACCTTCTTATTGACGATGAAACACAGAAATTGCATCGGAATTAAATTCAAAAGGCACAATGCCGACTTAAGTACAATAGGACTGACACTCTCACTTTCTATGATTTGAAGCTCCCCTGTGAGTCCAGTTTTAGATTCCGATGCTTCACTTCAGGTTTACTGTTTCCCGGGGACCTTGTTATTGACGACGAAACACAGAAATTGCATTCGAATTTTATACAAATGGCACAATTGCGACTTAAGTACAAGAGGACTGACACTCTCACTTTCTATGATTCGGACCTCTCCTGTGAGGTCAAATTTATATTCCGATGCTTCATTTCAGGTTTACTGTATACCTTGCACGCTCTTATTGACGATGAAACACAGAAATTGCATAGAAATTAAATTCAAAAGGCACAATGCCGTTTTAAGTACAAAAGGACTGACACTCTCACTTTCTATGATTTGAACCTCTCCTGTGAGTCCAGTTTTAGATTCCGATGCTTCACTTCAGGTTTACAGTATACCTTGGACCTTCTTAATGGCGAGGAAACACAGAAATTGCAACGAATTAAATTCAAAAGGCACAATGCCGACTTAAGTACAAGAAGAATGACACTCTAACTTTCTATGATTTAAACCTCTCCTGTGAGTCCAGTTTTAGATTCCAACGCTTCGCTTCAGGTTTACTGTATCCCTTGGACCTTCTTATTGACGATGAAACACAGAAATTGCATCCGAATTTAATACAAAAGGCACAATGCCGACTTAAGTACAAGAGGACTGACACTCTAACTTTCTATGATTAGAACCTCTACTGTGAGTCCAGTTTTAGGTTCCGATGCTTCACTTCAGGTTTACTGAATCCGTTGGACCTTCTTATTGACGATGAAACACAGAAATTGCATCGGAATTGAATTCAAAAGGCACAATGCCGACTTAAGTACAAGAGGACTGACACTCTAACTTTCTATGGTTTGAACCTCTACTGTGAGTCCAGTTTTAGATTACGATGCTTCACTTCAGGTTTACTGTATCCTTTGGACCTTCTTATTGACGATGAAACACAGAAACTCCATCCGAATTTATTACAAAAGGCACAATGCCGACTTAAGTACAAGCGGACTGACATTCTAACTTTCTATGGTATGAACCTCTCCTGTGAGTCCAGTTCTGGATTCCGATGCTTCACTTCAGGATTACTGTATCCCTTGGACTTTCTTATTGACGATGAAGCACAGAAATTGCATCGGAATTAAATTCAAAAGGCACAATGCCGACTTAAGTACAAGAGGACTGACACTCTAATTTTCTATGTTTTGAACCTCTCCTGTCAGCCCAGTTTTAGATTCCGATGCTTCACTTCAGGTTTACTGTATCCCTTGGACCTTCTTATTGACGATGAAACACAGAAATTGCATCCGAATGTAATACAAAAGGCACAATGCCGACTTAAGTACAAGAGGACTGACACTCTAACTTTCTATGATTAGAACCTCTCCTGTGAGTGCATTTTTAGATTCCGATGCTTCACTTCAGGTTTAATGTATACCTTGGACCTTCTTATTGACGATGAAACACAGAAATTGCATCGGAAATATATACAAAAGGCACAATGCCGACTTAAGTACAAGGGGACTGACACTCTAACTTTCTATGATTTGAACCTCTCCTGTGAGTCCAGTTTCAGATTCCGATGCTTCACTTCAGGTTTTCTGTATACCTTGGACCTTCTTAAATCCGATGAAGCACATAAATTGCATCGGATTTAAATTCAAAAGCCACAATGCCGACTTAAGTACAAGGGGACTGACACTCTAACTTTCTATGATTTGAACCTCTCCTGTGAGTCCAGTTTCAGATTCCGATGCTTCACCTCAGGTTTACTGTATACCTTGGACCTCCTTATTGACTATGAAACACAGAAATTGTATCCGAATTTAATACAAAAGGCACAATGCCGACGTAAGTACAAGAGGACTGACACTCTAACTTTCGATGATTTCAACCTCTCTTGTCAGTCCTGTTGTAGATTCCGATGCTTCGCTTCAGGTTTACTGTATAACTTGGAGTTTCTTATTGACGGCGAAACACAGAAATTTCATAGGTATTAAATTGAAAAGGCACAATGCCGACGTAAGTACAAGATGACTGACGCTCTAACTTTCTATGATATGAACCGCTCCTGTGAGTCCAGTTTTAGTTTCCGATGATTCCCTTCAGGTTTCCTGTATTCCTTGCACCTTCTTATTGACGACGAAACACAGAAATTGCATCCGAATTTAATACAAATGGTACAATTGCGACTTAAGTACAAGAGGACTGACACTCTCACTTTCTATGATTCGAACCTCTCCTGTGAGGTCAGATTTATATTCCGATGCTTCACTTCAGGTTTACTGTATACCTTGCACCTTCTTATTGACGATCAAGCACAGAAATTGCGTCGGAATTAAATTCAAAAGGCACAATGCCTACTTAAGTACAAGAGGACTGATACTCTCACTTTCTATGATTTGAACCTCTCCTGTGAGTCCAGTTTTAGATTCCGATGCTTCACTTTAGGTTTACTGTATCCCTTGGACCTTCTAATTGACGATGGAACAGAGTTTGCATCCGAATTTAATACAAAAGGTACAATGTCGACGTAAGTACAAGAGGACAGACACTCTAACTTTCTATGTTTTGAACCTCTCCTGTGAGTCCAGTTTTAGATTTCGATGCTTTACTTCAGGTTTACTGTATCCCTTGGACCTTCTTATTGACGATGAAAACAGAAATTGCATCCGAACTTAATACAAAAGGCACAATGGCGACTTAAGTACAAGAGGACTGACACTCTCACTTTCTATGATTTGAACCTCCCCTGTGAGTCCAGTTTTAGATTCCGATGCTTCACTTCAGGTTTACTGTTTCCCGGGGACCTTCTTATTGACGACGAAACACAGAACTTGCATCCGAATTTAATACAAATGGCACAATTGCGACTTAAGTACAAGAGGACTGACACTCTCACTTTCTACGATTCGGACCTCTCCTGTGAGGTCAAATTTATATTCCGATGCTTCATTTCAGGTTTACTGTATACCTTGCACGCTCTTATTGACGATGAAACACAGAAATTGCATAGGAATTAAATTCAAAAGGCACAATGCCGTTTTAAGTACAAAAGGACTGACACTCTCACTTTCTATGATTTGAACCTCTCCTGTGAGTCCAGTTTTAGATTCCGATGCTTCACTTCAGGTTTACAGTATCCCTTGGACCTTCTTATTGACAATGAAACACAGAAATAGCATCGATATTAAATTCAAAAGACACAATGCCGACTTAAGTACAAGAGGACTGACACTCTAACTTTCTATGATTTGAACCTCTCCTGTGAGTCCAGTTTTAGATTCGGATGCTTTACTTCAGGTTTACTGTATCCCTTGGACCTTCTTATTGACGATGAAACACAGAAATTGCATCCGAGTTTAATACAAATGGCACAATGCCGACTTAAGTACAAGAGGACTGACACTCTAAATTTTATGATTTGAACCTCTCCGGTGAGTCCAGTTTAAGATTCCGATGCTTCACTTCAGGTTACTGTATCCCTTGGACCTTCTTATTGACGATGAAACACAGAATTTGCATCCGAATTTAATACAAAAGTCACAATGCCGACTTAAGTACAGGAGGACTGACACTCTAACTTTCTATGATTTGAACCTCTCCTGTGAGTCCACTTTTAGATTCCGATGCTTTACTTCAGGTTTACTGTATCCCTTGGACCTTCTTATTGACGATGAAACACAGAAATTGCATCCGAATTCAATGCAAATGGCACAATGCCGACTTAAGTACAAGAGGACTGATACTCTCACTTTCTATGATTTGAATCTCTCCTGTGAGTCCAGTTTTAGGTTCCGATGCTTTACATCAGGTTTACTGTATCCCTTGGACCTTCTTATTGACTATGAAACACAGAAATAGCATCGGAATTAAATTCAAAAGGCACAATGCCGACTTAAGTACAAGAGGGCTGACACTCTAACTTTTTATGATTTTAACCTCTCCAGTGAGACCAGTTTTAGATTCCGACGCTTTACTTCAGGTTTACTGTATACCTTGGGCCTTCTTATTGACGATGAAAACAGAAATTGCATCCGAACTTAATACAAAAGGTACAATGCCGACGTAAGTACAAGAGGACTGACACTCTAACTTCCTATGATTTGAATCTCTCCTGTGAGTCCAGTTTTAGATTCCGATGCTTCACTTCAGGTTTACAGTATCCCTTGGACCTTCTTATTGACGATGAAACACAGAAATTACATCCGAATTTAATACCAAAATCACAATGGCGACTTAAGTACAAGAGGACTGACTCTCTCACTTTCTATGATTTGAACATCTCCTGTGGGTCCAGTTTTAGATTCCGATGCTTCACTTCAGGTTTACTGTATCCCTTGGACATTCTTATTGACGATGAAACACAGAAATTGCATCGGAATTAAATTCAAAACGCACAATGCCGACATAAGCAAAAGAGGACTGACACTCTCACTTTCTATGATTTGTACCTCTCCTGTGAGTCCAGTTTTAGATTCCGATGCTTCACTTCAGGTTTACTGTATCCCTTGGACCTTCTTATTGACGATGAAACACAGAAATTGCATCGGAATTAAATTCAAATGGCACAATGCCGACTTAAGTACAAGAGGACTGACACTCTAACTTTCTATGATTTGAACCTCTCCTGTGAGTCCAGTTTTAGATTCCGATGCTTCACTTTAGGTTTACTGTATCCCTTGGACCTTCTAATTGACGATGGAACAGAGTTTGCATCCGAATTTAATACAAAAGGTACAATGTCGACGTAAGTACAAGAGGACAGACACTCTAACTTTCTATGATTTGAACCTCTCCTGTGAGTCCAGTTTTAGATTCCGATGATTTACTTCAGGTTTACTGTATCCCTTGGACCTTCTTATTGACGATGAAAACAGAAATTGCATCCGAACTTAATACAAAAGGCACAATGGCGACTTAAGTACAAGAGGACTGACACTCTCACTTTCTATGATTTGAACCTCCCCTGTGAGTCCAGTTTTAGATTTGGATGCTTCACTTCAGGTTTACTGTTTCCCGGCGACCTTCTTATTGACGACGAAACACAGAAATTGCATCCGAATTTAATACAAATGGCACAATTGCGACTTAAGTACAAGAGGACTGACACTCTCACTTTCTATGATTCGGACCTCTCCTGTGAGGTCAAATTTATATTCCGATGCTTCATTTCAGGTTTACTGTATACCTTGCACGCTCTTATTGACGATGAAACACAGAAATTGCATAGGAATTAAATTCAAAAGGCACAATGCCGTTTTAAGTACAAAAGGACTGACACTCTCACTTTCTATGATTTGAACCTCTCCTGTGAGTCCAGTTTTAGATTCCGATGCTTCACTTCAGGTTTACTGTATCCCTTGGACCTTCTTATTGACAATGAAACACAGAAATAGCATCGATATTAAATTCAAAAGACACAATGCCGACTTAAGTACAAGAGGACTGACACTCTAACTTTCTATGATTTGAACCTCTCCTGTGAGTCCAGTTTTAGATTCGGATGCTTTACTTCAGGTTTACTGTATCCCTTGGACCTTCTTATTACGATGAAACACAGAATTTGCATCCGAGTTTAATACAAATGGCACAATGCCGACTTAAGTACAAGAGGACTGACACTCTAAATTTTATGATTTGAACCTCTCCGGTGAGTCCAGTTTTAGATTCCGATGCTTCACTTCAGGTTTACTGTATCCCTTGGACCTTCTTATTGACAATGAAACACAGAAATAGCATCGATATTGAATTCAAAAGACACAATGCCGACTTAAGTACAAGAGGACTGACACTCTAACTTTCTATGATTTGAACCTCTCCTGTGAGTCCAGTTTTAGATTCGGATGCTTTACTTCAGGTTTACTGTATCCCTTGGACCTTCTTATTACGATGAAACACAGAATTTGCATCCGAGTTTAATACAAATGGCACTATGCCGACTTAAGTACAAGAGGACTGACACTCTAAATTTTATGATTTGAACCTCTCCGGTGAGTCCAGTTTTAGATTCCGATGCTTCACTTCAGGTTTACTGTATCCCTTGGACCTTCTTATTGACGATGAAACACAGAATTTGCATCCGAATTTAATACAAAAGTCACAATGCCGACTTAAGTACAGGAGGACTGACACTCTAACTTTCTATGATTTGAACCTCTCCTGTGAGTCCAGTTTTAGATTCCGATGCTTTACTTCAGGTTTACTGTATCCCTTGGACCTTCTTATTGACGATGAAACACAGAAATTGCATCCGAATTCAATGCAAATGGCACAATGCCGACTTAAGTACAAGAGGACTGATACTCTCACTTTCTATGATTTGAATCTCTCCTGTGAGTCCAGTTTTAGGTTCCGATGCTTCACATCAGGTTTACTGTATCCGTTGGACCTTCTTATTGACAATGAAACACAGAAATAGCATCGGAATTAAATTCAAAAGGCACAATGCCGACTTAAGTACAAGAGGGCTGACACTCTAACTTTTTAAGATTTGAACCTCTCCAGTGAGACCAGTTTTAGATTCCGACGCTTCACTTCAGGTTTACTGTATACCTTGGACCTTCTTATTGACGATGAAAACAGAAATTGCATCCGAACTTAATACAAAAGGTACAATGCCGACGCAAGTACAAGAGGACTGACACTCTAACTTTCTATGATTTGAATCTCTCCTGTGAGTCCAGTTTTAGATTCCGATGCTTCACTTCAGGTTTACAGTATCCCTTGGACCTTCTTATTGACGATGAAACACAGAAATTACATCCGAATTTAATACCAAAATCACAATGGCGACTTAAGTACAAGAGGACTGACTCTCTCACTTTCTATGATTTGAATATCTCCTGTGAGTCCAGTTTTAGATTCCGATGCTTCACTTCAGGTTTACTGTATCCCTTGGACATTCTTATTGACGATGAAACACAGAAATTGCATCGGAATTAAATTCAAAACGCACAATGCCGACTTAAGCAAAAGAGGACTGACAATCTCACTTTCTATGATTTGTACCTCTCCTGTGAGTCCAGTTTTAGATTCCGATGCTTCACTTCAGGTTTACTGTATCCCTTGGACCTTCTTATTGACGATGAAACACAGAAATTGCATCGGAATTAAATTCAAATGGCACAATGCCGACTTAAGTACAAGAGGACTGACACTCTAACTTTCTATGATTTGAACATCTCCTGTGAGTCCAGTTTTAGATACCGATGCTTCACTTCAGGTTTACTGTATCCCTTTGACCTTCTTATTGACGATGAAACACAGAAATTGCATCGGAATTAAATTCAAAAGGCACAATGCCGACTTAAGTACAATAGGACTGACACTCTCACTTTCTATGATTTGAAGCTCCCCTGTGAGTCCAGTTTTAGATTCCGATGCTTCACTTCAGGTTTACTGTTTCCCGGGGACCTTGTTATTGACGACGAAACACAGAAATTGCATTCGAATTTTATACAAATGGCACAATTGCGACTTAAGTACAAGAGGACTGACACTCTCACTTTCTATGATTCGGACCTCTCCTGTGAGGTCAAATTTATATTCCGATGCTTCATTTCAGGTTTACTGTATACCTTGCACGCTCTTATTGACGATGAAACACAGAAATTGCATAGAAATTAAATTCAAAAGGCACAATGCCGTTTTAAGTACAAAAGGACTGACACTCTCACTTTCTATGATTTGAACCTCTCCTGTGAGTCCAGTTTTAGATTCCGATGCTTCACTTCAGGTTTACAGTATACCTTGGACCTTCTTAATGGCGAGGAAACACAGAAATTGCAACGAATTAAATTCAAAAGGCACAATGCCGACTTAAGTACAAGAAGAATGACACTCTAACTTTCTATGATTTAAACCTCTCCTGTGAGTCCAGTTTTAGATTCCAACGCTTCGCTTCAGGTTTACTGTATCCCTTGGACCTTCTTATTGACGATGAAACACAGAAATTGCATCCGAATTTAATACAAAAGGCACAATGCCGACTTAAGTACAAGAGGACTGACACTCTAACTTTCTATGATTAGAACCTCTACTGTGAGTCCAGTTTTAGGTTCCGATGCTTCACTTCAGGTTTACTGAATCCGTTGGACCTTCTTATTGACGATGAAACACAGAAATTGCATCGGAATTGAATTCAAAAGGCACAATGCCGACTTAAGTACAAGAGGACTGACACTCTAACTTTCTATGGTTTGAACCTCTACTGTGAGTCCAGTTTTAGATTACGATGCTTCACTTCAGGTTTACTGTATCCTTTGGACCTTCTTATTGACGATGAAACACAGAAACTCCATCCGAATTTATTACAAAAGGCACAATGCCGACTTAAGTACAAGCGGACTGACATTCTAACTTTCTATGGTATGAACCTCTCCTGTGAGTCCAGTTCTGGATTCCGATGCTTCACTTCAGGATTACTGTATCCCTTGGACTTTCTTATTGACGATGAAGCACAGAAATTGCATCGGAATTAAATTCAAAAGGCACAATGCCGACTTAAGTACAAGAGGACTGACACTCTAATTTTCTATGTTTTGAACCTCTCCTGTCAGCCCAGTTTTAGATTCCGATGCTTCACTTCAGGTTTACTGTATCCCTTGGACCTTCTTATTGACGATGAAACACAGAAATTGCATCCGAATGTAATACAAAAGGCACAATGCCGACTTAAGTACAAGAGGACTGACACTCTAACTTTCTATGATTAGAACCTCTCCTGTGAGTGCATTTTTAGATTCCGATGCTTCACTTCAGGTTTAATGTATACCTTGGACCTTCTTATTGACGATGAAACACAGAAATTGCATCGGAAATATATACAAAAGGCACAATGCCGACTTAAGTACAAGGGGACTGACACTCTAACTTTCTATGATTTGAACCTCTCCTGTGAGTCCAGTTTCAGATTCCGATGCTTCACTTCAGGTTTTCTGTATACCTTGGACCTTCTTAAATCCGATGAAGCACATAAATTGCATCGGATTTAAATTCAAAAGCCACAATGCCGACTTAAGTACAAGGGGACTGACACTCTAACTTTCTATGATTTGAACCTCTCCTGTGAGTCCAGTTTCAGATTCCGATGCTTCACCTCAGGTTTACTGTATACCTTGGACCTCCTTATTGACTATGAAACACAGAAATTGTATCCGAATTTAATACAAAAGGCACAATGCCGACGTAAGTACAAGAGGACTGACACTCTAACTTTCGATGATTTCAACCTCTCTTGTCAGTCCTGTTGTAGATTCCGATGCTTCGCTTCAGGTTTACTGTATAACTTGGAGTTTCTTATTGACGGCGAAACACAGAAATTTCATAGGTATTAAATTGAAAAGGCACAATGCCGACGTAAGTACAAGATGACTGACGCTCTAACTTTCTATGATATGAACCGCTCCTGTGAGTCCAGTTTTAGTTTCCGATGATTCCCTTCAGGTTTCCTGTATTCCTTGCACCTTCTTATTGACGATGAAACACAGAAATGGCATCGGAATTAAATTCAAAAGGCACAATACCGACTTCAGTACAAGAGGACTGACACTCTAACTTTCTATGATTTGAACCTCTCCTGTGGGTCCAGTTTTAGATTCCGATGCTTCACTTCAGGTTTACTGTATACCTTGGATCTTCTTATTGCCGATGAAGCACAGAAATTGCATCGCAATTAAAATCAAAAGGCACAATGCCGACTTAAGTACAAGAGGACTGACACTCTAACTTTCTATGATTGGAACCTCTCCTGTAAGTCCAGTTTTAGATACCGATGCTTCACTTCAGGTTTACAGTATACCTTGGACCTTCTTAATGGCGAGGAAACACAGAAATTGCAACGAATTAAATTCAAAAGGCAAGATGCCGACTTAAGTACAAGAGGAATGACACTCTAACTTTCTATGATTTAAACCTCTCCTGTGAGGCCAGTTTTAGATTCCAACGCTTCGCTTCAGGTTTACTGTATCCCTTGGATCTTCTTATTGACGATGAAACACAGAAATTGCATCCGAATTTAATACAAAAGGCACAATGCCGACTTAAGTACAAGAGGACTGACACTCTAACTTTCTAAGATTGGAACCTCTACTGTGAGTCCAGTTTTAGGTTCCGATGCTTCACTTCAGGTTTACTGAATCCCTTGGACCTTCTTATTGACGATGAAACACAGAAATTGCACCGGAATTGAATTCAAAAGGCACAATGCCGACTTAAGTACAAGAGGACTGACACTCTAACTTTCTATGATTTGAACCTCTACTGTGAGTTCAGTTTTAGGTTCCGATGCTTCACTTCAGGTTTACTGTTTCACTTGGACCTTCTTATTGACGGCGAAACACAGTAATTGCATCCGAAATTAATACAAAAGCACAATGCCGACTTAAGTACAAGAGGACTGACACTCTAACTTTCTATGATTTGAACCTCTCCTGTGAGTCCAGTTTTAGATTACGATGCTTCACTTCAGGTTTACTGTATCCTTTGGACCTTCTTATTGACGATGAAACACAGAAACTCCATCCGAATATATTACAAAAGGCACAATGCCGACTTAAGTACAAGCGGACTGACTTTCTAACTTTCTATGGTATGAACCTCTCCTGTGAGTCCAGTTCTGGATTCCGATGCTTCACTTCAGGATTACTGTATCCCTTGGACTTTCTTATTGACGATGAAGCACAGAAATTGCATCGGAATTAAATTCAAAAGGCACAATGCCGACTTAAGTACAAGATGACTGACACTCTAATTTTCTATGTTTTGAACCTCTCCTGTCAGCCCAGTTTTAGATTCCGATGCTTCACTTCAGGTTTACTGTATCCCTTGGACCTTCTTATTGACGATGAAACACAGAAATTGCATCCGAATTTAATACAAAAGGCACAATGCCGACTTAAGTACAAGAGGACTGACACTCTAACTTTCTATGATTAGAACCTCTCCTGTGAGTGCAGTTTTAGATTCCGATGCTTCACTTCAGGTTTAATGTATACCTTGGACCTTCTTATTGACGATGAAACACAGAAATTGCATCGGAAATATATACAAAAGGCACAATGCCGACTTAAGTACAAGGGGACTGACACTCTAACTTTCTATGATTTGAACCTCTCCTGTGAGTCCAGTTTCAGATTCCGATGCTTCACTTCAGGTTTACTGTATACCTTGGACCTTCTTAAATCCGATGAAGCACAGAAATTGCATCGGATTTAAATTCAAAAGCCACAATGCCGACTTAAGTACAAGGGGACTGACACTCTAACTTTCTATGATTTGAACCTCTCCTGTGAGTCCAGTTTCAGATTCCGATGCTTCACCTCAGGTTTACTGTATACTTTGGACCTCCTTATTGACGATGAAACACAGAAATTGTATCCGAATTTAATACAAAAGGCACAATGCCGACTTAAGTACAAGAGGACTGACACTCTTTCTATGATTTGAAACTCTCCTGTCAGTCATGTTTTAGATTCCGATGCTTCACTTCAGGTTTATTGTATCCCTTGGACCTTGTTATTGACGATGAAACACAGAAATTGAATCCGAATTTAATACAAAAGGCACAATGCCGACTTAAGTACAAGAGGAGTGACACACTAACTTTCTATGATTTGAACCTCTCCTGTGAGTCCAGTTTTAGATTCCGATGCTTCACTTCAGGTTTACTGTTTATCTTGGACCTCCTTATTGACGATGAAACATAGAAATTGCATCGAATTAAATTCAAAAGGCACAATGCCGACATAAGTACAAGAGGACTGACACTCTAATTTTCTATGATTTGAACCTCTCTTGTCAGTCCTGTTTTAGATTCCAATGCTTCGCTTCAGGTTTACTGTATAACTTGGACTTTCTTATTGACGGCGAAACACAGAAATTTCATAGGTATTAAATTGAAAAGGCACAATGCCGACGTAAGTACAAGATGACTGACGCTCTAACTTTCTATGATATGAACCGCTCCTGTGAGTCCAGTTTTAGTTTCCGATGATTCCCTTCAGGTTTCCTGTATCCCTTGTACCTTCTTATTGACGATGAAACACAGAAATGGCATCGGAATTAAATTCAAAAGGCACAATACCGACTTCAGTACAAGAGGACTGACACTCTAACTTTCTATGATTTGAACCTCTCCTGTGGGTCCAGTTTTAGATTCCGATGCTTCACTTCAGGTTTACTGTATACCTTGGATCTTCTTATTGCCGATGAAGCAATGAAATTGCATCGCAATTAAAATCAAAAGGCACAATGCAGACTTAAGTACAAGAGGACTGACACTCTAACTTTCTATGATTGGAACCTCTCCTGTAAGTCCAGTTTTAGATTCCGATGCTTCACTTCAGGTTTACAGTATACCTTGGACCTTCTTAATGGCGAGGAAACACAGAAATTGCAACGAATTAAATTCAAAAGGCACAATGCCGACTTAAGTACAAGAGGAATGACACTCTAACTTTCTATGATTTAAACCTCTCCTGTGAGTCCAGTTTTAGATTCCAACGCTTCGCTTCAGGTTTACTGTATCCCTTGGATCTTCTTATTGACGATGAAACACAGAAATTGCATCCGAATTTAATACAAAAGGCACAATGCCGACTTAAGTACAAGAGGACTCACACATTAACTTTCTATGATTTGAACCTCTCCTGTGAGTCCAGTTTTAGATTCCGATGCTACACTTCAGGTTTGCTGTTTCCGTCGGACCGTCTTATTGACGATGAAACACTGTAAATGCATCCGAACTTAATTCAAAATCACAATGCCCACTTAAGTACAAGAGCACTGACACTCAAACTTCCTATGATCGGAACCTCTCCTGTGAGTCCAGTTTTACATTCCGATGCTTCACTTCAGGTTTACTGTATTACGTGGACCTTCTTATTGACGGTGAAACACAGAAATTGCATCCGAATTTAATACAAAAGGCACAATGCCGACTTAAGTACAAGAGGACTGACACTCTAACTTTCTATGATTTGAACCTCTACTGTGAGTCCAGTTTTAGATTCCGATGCTTCACTTCAGGTTTACTGAATCCCTTGGACCTTCTTATTGACGATGAAACACAGAAATTGCATCGGAATTGGATTCAAAAGGCACAATGCCGACTTAAGTACAAGAGGACTGACACTCTAACTTTTTTATGATTTGAACCTCTCCTGTGAGTCCAGTTTTAGATTACGATGCTTCACTTCAGGTTTACTGTATCCTTTGGACCTTCTTATTGACGATGAAACACAGAAACTCCATCCGAATTTATTACAAAAGGCACAATGCCGACTTAAGTACAAGCGGACTGACATTCTAACTTTCTATGGTATGAACCTCTCCTGTGAGTCCAGTTCTGGATTCCGATGCTTCACTTCAGGATTACTGTATCCCTTGGACTTTCTTATTGACGATGAAGCACAGAAATTGCATCGGAATTAAATTCAAAAGGCATAAAGCCGACTTAAGTACAAGAGGACTTACACTCTAATTTTCTATGTTTTGAACCTCTCCTGTCAGCCCAGTTTTAGATTCCGATGCTTCACTTCAGGTTTACTGTATCCCTTGGACCTTCTTATTGACGGCGAAACACAGAAATTGCATCCGAAGCTAATACAAAAGGCACAATGCCGACTTAAGTACAAGAGGACTGAAACTCTAACTTTCTATGACTTGAACCTCTCCTGTGAGTCCAGTTTTAGACTCCGATGATTCACTTCAGGTTTACTGCATCCTTTGGACTTTTTTATTGACGATGAAAAACAGAAATTGCAACCGAATTTAATACAAAAGGCACAATGCCGACTTAAGTACAAGAGGACTGACACTCTATGACTTGAACCTCCCCTGTGAGTCCAGTTTTAGATTCCGATTTTTCACTCTTGGTTTACTGTATCCCTTGGACCTTCTTATTGACGATGAAACACAGTTATGGCATCGGAATTAAATTCAAATGGCACAATGCCGACCTAATTACAAGAGGACTGACACCCTAACTTTCTATGATTTGAACCTCTCCTGTGAGTCCAGTTTTAGATTCCATTGCTTCACTTCAGGTTTAATGTTTCACTTGGACCTTCTTATTGACGGCGAAACACAGAAATTGCATCCGAAGCTAATACAAAAGGCACAATGCCGACTTAAGTACAAGAGGACTGAAACTCTAACTTTCTATGACTTGAACCTCTCCTGTGAGTCCAGTTTTAGACTCCGATGATTCACTTCAGGTTTACTGCATCCTTTGGACTTTTTTATTGACGATGAAAAACAGAAATTGCAACCGAATTTAATACAAAAGGCACAATGCCGACTTAAGTACAAGAGGACTGACACTCTAACTTTCTATGATTTGAACTTCTCCTGTGAGTCCAGTTTTAGATTCCATTGCTTCACTTCAGGTTTAATGTTTCACTTGGACCTTCTTATTGACGGCGAAACACAGAAATTGCATCCGAAGCTAATACAAAAGGCACAATGCCGACTTAAGTACAAGAGGACTGACACTCTAACTTTCTATGATTTGAACCTCTCCTGTGGGTCCAGTTTTAGATTCCGATGCTTCTCTTCAGGTTCACATTACCTTGGACCTTCTTATTGCCGATGAAGCACAGAAATTGCATCGGAATTAAAATCAAAAGGCACAATGCCGACTTAAGTACAATAATACTGACACTCTTACTTTCTATGATTTGAACCTCTCCTGTGAGTCCAGTTTTAGATTCCGATGCTTCACTTCAGGTTTACTGTATCCCCTGGACCTTCTTATTGACGATGAAACACAGAAATTGCATCGGAATTGAATTCAAAAGACACAATGCCGACTTAAGTACAAGAGGACTGACACTCTAACTTTCTATGATTTGAACCTCTACTGTGAGTCCAGTTTTAGATTCCGATGCTTCACTTCAGGTTTACTGTTTCACGTGGACCTTCTTATTGACGGCGAAACACAGAAATTGCATCCGAAATTAATACAAAAGCACAATGCCGACTTAAGTACAAGAGGACTGACTCTCTAACTTTCTATGATTTGAACCTCTCCTGTGAGTCCAGTTTTAGATTCCGATTCTTCACTCTCGGTTTACTGTATCCCTTGGACCTTCTTATTGACGATGAAACACAGTTATGGCATCGGAATTAAATTCAAAAGGCACAATGCCGACTTAATTACAAGTGGACTGGAACTCTAACTTTCTATGATTTGAACCTGTCCTGTGAGTCCAGTTTTAGATTCCATTGCTTCACTTCAGGTTTAATGTTTCACTTGGACCTTCTTATTGACGGCGAAACACAGAAATTGCATCCGAAACTAATACAAATGGCACAATGCCGACTTAAGTACAAGAGGACTGACACTCTAACTTTCTATGATTTGATCCTCTCCTGTGGGTCCAGTTTTAGATTCCGATGCTTCACTTCAGGTTTACTTTATACCTTGGACCTTCTTATTGCCGATGAAGCACAGAAATTGCATCGGAATTAAAATCAAAAGGCACAATGCCGACTTAAGTACAAGAGACTGACACTCTAACTTTCTATGATTGGTACCTCTCCTGTAAGTCCAGTTCTAGATTCCGATGCTTGACTTCAGGGTTACTGTATACCTTGGACCTTCTTATTGGCGAGAAAACACAGAAATTGCAACGAATTAAATTCAAAAGGCACAATGCCGACTTAAGTACAAGAGGAATGACACTCTAACTTTCTATGATTTAAACCTCTCCTTTGAGTCCAGTTTTAGATTCCAACGCTTCGCTTCTGGTTTACTGTATCCCTTGGACCTTCTTATTGACGATGAAACACAGAAATTGCATCCGAATTTAATACAAAAGGCACAATGCCGACTTAAGTACAAGTGGACGGACACTCTAACTTTCTATGATTTGAACCTCTCCTGTGAGTCCAGTTTTAGATTACGATGCTCCACTTCAGGTTTACTGTATCCCTTGGACCTTCTTATTGACGATGAAACACAGAAACTGCATCCGAATTCAGTACAAAAGGCACAATGCCGACTTAAGTACAAGCGGACTGACACTCTAACTTTCTATGATTTGAACTTCTCCTGTGAGTCCAGTTTTAGATTCAGATGCTTCGCTTCAGGTTTATTGTATCCCTTGGACCTTCTTATTGACAATGAAACTCAGAAACTGAATCCGAATGTAATACAAAAGGCACAATGCCGACATAAGTACAAGTGGGCTGACACTCTAACTTTCTATACCTTCAACCTCTCCTGTGAGTCCTGTTTTAGATTCCGATGCTTCACTTCAGGTTTACTGTATCCCTTGGACTTTCTAATTGACGATAAAACACAGAAATTGCATCGAATTAAAATCAAAGGCACTATGCCGACTTAAGTACAAGAGGACCGACACTCTAACTTTCTATGATTTGACCCTCTCCTGTCAGTCCAGTTTTAGATTCGGATGCTTCACTTCAGGTTTACTGTATCCCTTGGACCTTCTTATTGACGATGAAACACATAAATTGCATCCGAATTTAATACAAAAGGCACAATGCCGACTTAAGTACAAGAGGATGGACACACTAACTTTCTATGATTTGAACCTCTCCTGTAAGTCCAGTTTTAGAATCCGATGCTTCACTTCAGCTTTATTGTATATTTTGGACCTTCTTATTGACGATGAAACACAGAAATTGCATCCGAATTTAATACAAAAGGCACAATGCCGACTTAAGTACAAGAGGACTGACACTCTACCTTTCTATGATTTGAACCTCTACTGTGAGTCCAGTTTTGGATTCCGATGCTTCGCTTCAGGTTTACTGTATCCCTTGGACCTTCTTATTGACGATGAAACACAGAAATTGCATCCGAATTTAATATAAAATGCACAATGCCGACTTAAGTACAAGAGGACTGACACTCTAACTTTCCATGATTTGAACCTCTCCTGTGAGTCCCGTTTTAGATTCCGATGCTTCACTTCAGGTTTACTGTATCCCTTGGACCTTCTTATTGACGATGAAACACATAAATTGCATCGGAATTGAATTCAAAAAGCACAATGCCGACTTAAGTACAAGAGGACTGACACTCTAACTTTCTATGATTTGAACCTCTCCTGTGAGTCCAGTTTTAGATTCCGATGCTTCGCTTCAGGTTTATTGTATCCCTTGGACCTTCTTATTGACAATGAAACACAGAAACTGCATCCGAATGTAATACAAAAGGCACAATGCCGACATAAGTACAAGTGGACTGACACTCTAACTTTCTATAACTTCAACCTCTCCTGTGAGTCCTGTTTTAGATTCCGATGCTTCACTTCAGGTTTACTGTATCCCTTGGACTTTCTAATTGACGATAAAACACAGAAATTGCATCGAATTAAAATCAAAGGCACTATGCCGACTTAAGTACAAGAGGACCGACACTCTAACTTTCTATGATTTGACCCACTCCTGTCAGTCCAGTTTTAGATTCCGATGCTTCACTTCAGGTTTACTGTATCCCTTGGACCTTCTTATTGACGATGAAACACAGAAATTGCATCCGAAATTAATACAAAAGGCACAATGCCGACTTAAGTACAAGAGGATGGACACACTAACTTTCTATGATTTGAACCTCTCCTGTAAGTCCAGTTTTAGAATCCGATGCTTCACTTCAGCTTTATTGTATATTTTGGACCTTCTTATTGACGATGAAACACAGAAATTGCATCCGAATTTAATACAAAAGGCACAATGCCGACTTAAGTACAAGAGGACTGACACTCTACCTTTCTATGATTTGAACCTCTACTGTGAGTCCAGTTTTGGATTCCGATGCATCGCTTCAGGTTTACTGTATCCCTTGGACCTTCTTATTGACGATGAAACACAGAAATTGCATCCGAATTTAATATAAAATGCACAATGCCGACTCAAGTACAAGAGGACAGACACTATAACTTATTATGATTTGAACCTCTCCTGTGAGTCCAGTTTTAGATTCCGATGCTTCACTTCAGGTTTACTGTATCCCTTGGACCTTCTAATTGACGATGAAACACAGAGTTTGCATCCGAATTTAATACAAAAGGTACAATGCCGACGTAAGTACAAGAGGACTGACACTCTAACTTTCTGTGATTTGAACCTCTCTGTGAGTCCAGTTTTAGATTCCGATGCTTCACTTCAGGTTTACTGTATCCCTTGGACCTTCTTATTGACGATGAAACACAGAAATTGCATCGGAATTAAATTCAAAAGACACAATGCTGGCTTAAGTACAAGAGGACTGACACTCTCACTTTCTATGATTTGAACCTCTCCTGTGAGTCCAGTTTTAGTTTCCGATGCTTCACTTCAGGATTACTGTATCCCTTGGACCTTTTTATTTGACGATGAAACACAGATATTGCATCCGAATTTAATACAAAAATCACAATTGCCACTTTAGTACAAGAGGACCGACAATCTCACTGTCTATGATTTGAACATCTCCTGTGAGTTCAGTTTTAGATTCCGATGCTTCACTTCTGGTTTACTGTATGCCTTGGACCTTCTTATTGACAATGAAACACAGAGTTTTCATCCGAATTTAATACAAAAGGCACAATGCCGACTTAAGTACAAGAGGACTGACACTCTAACTTTCTATGATTTGAACTTCTGCTGTGTGTCCAGTTTTAGATTCCGATGCTTCACTTCAGGTTTACTGTATCCCTTGGACCTTCTTATTGACGATGAAACACAGAGTTTGCATCCGAATTTAATACAAAAGGCACAATGCCGACTTAAGTACCAGAGGACTGACACTCTAACTTTCTATGATTTGAACCTCTCTTGTGAGTCCAGTTTTAGATTCCGATGCTTCCCCTCAGGTTTACTGTATCTCTTGGACCTTCTTATTGACGATGAAACACAGAAATTGCATCCGAATTTAATACAAATGGCACAATGCCGACTTAAGTACAAGAGGATCGACACTCTCACATTCTATGATTCGAACCTCTCCTGTGCGGTCAAATTTAGATTCCGATGCTTCATTACAGGTTTACTGTATCCCTTGGACGTTCTTATTGACGATGAAACACAGAAATTGCATCGGAATTAAATTCAAAAGCCACAGTGCCGACCTAAGTAGAAGACGACTAACACTCTCACTTTCTATGATTTGACCTCTCCTGTGAATCCAGTTTTAGTTTCCGATGCTTCACTTTAGGTTTACTGTATACCTTGCACCTTCTTATTGACGATGAAACACAGAAATTGCATCGGAATTAAATTCAAAAGACACAATGCTGACTTAAGTACAAGAGGACTGACACTCTCACTTTCTATGATTTGAACCTCTCCTGTGAGTCCAGTTTTAGGTTCCGATGCTTCACTTCAGGTTTACTGTATCCCTTGAACCTTCTTATTGACAATGAAACACAGAAATAGCATCGGAATTAAATTCAAAAGGCACAATGCCGACTCAAGTACAAGAGGACAGACACTATAACTTATTATGATTTGAACCTCTCCTGTGAGTCCTGTTTTAGATTCCGATTCTTCACTTCAGGTTTACTGTATCCCTTGGACCTTCTAATTGACGATGAAACACAGAGTTTGCATCCGAATTTAATACAAAAGGTACAATGCCGACGTAAGTACAAGAGGACTGACACTCTAACTTTCTGTGATTTGAACCTCTCTGTGAGTCCAGTTTTAGATTCCGATGCTTCACTTCAGGTTTACTGTATCCCTTGGACCTTCTTATTGACGATGAAACACAGAAATTGCATCGGAATTAAATTCAAAAGACACAATGCTGGCTTAAGTACAAGAGGACTGACACTCTCACTTTCTATGATTTAAACCTCTCCTGTGAGTCCAGTTTTAGTTTCCGATGCTTCACTTCAGGATTACTGTATCCCTTGGACCTTCTAACTGACGATGAAACACAGATATTGCATCCGAATTTAATACAAAAATCACAATTGCCACTTTAGTACAAGAGGACCGACAATCTCACTGTCTATGATTTGAACATCTCCTGTGAGTTCAGTTTTAGATTCGGATGCTTCACTTCTGGTTTACTGTATGCCTTGGACCTTCTTATTGACAATGAAACACAGAGTTTTCATCCGAATTTAATACAAAAGGCACAATGCCGACTTAAGTACAAGAGGACTGACACTCTAACTTTCTATGATTTGAACCTCTGCTGTGAGTCCAGTTTTAGATTCCGATGCTTCACTTCAGGTTTACTGTATCCCTTGGACCTTCTTATTGACGATGAAACACAGAGTTTGCATCCGAATTTAATACAAAAGGCACAATGCCGACTTAAGTACAAGAGGACTGACACTTTAACAATCTATGATTTGAACCTCTCCTGTGAGTCCAGTTTTAGATTCCGATGCTTTACTTCAGGTTTACTGTATCCCTTGGACCTTCTTATTGACGATGAAACACAGAAATTGCATCCGAATTTAATACAAATGGCACAATGCCGACTTAAGTACAAGAGGACTGACACTCTCACTTTCTATGATTTGAATCTCTCCTGTGAGTCCAGTTTTAGGTTCCGATGCCTCACTTCAGGTTTACTGTATCCCTTGAACCTTCTTATTGAGAATGAAACACAGAAATAGCATCGGAATTAAATTCAAAAGGCACAATGCCGACTCAAGTACAAGAGGACAGACACTATAACTTTTTATGATTTGAACCTCTCCTGTGAGTCCAGTTTTAGATTCCGATGCTTCACTTCAGGTTTACTGCATCCCTTGGACCTTCTAATTGACGATGAAACACAGAGTTTGCATCCGAATTTAATACAAAAGGTACAATGCCGACGTAAGTACAAGAGGACTGACACTCTAACTTTCTATGATTTGAACCTCTCTGTGAGTCCAGTTTTAGATTCCGATGCTTCACTTCAGGTTTACTGTATCCCTTGGACCTTCTTATTGACGATGAAAACAGAAATTGCATCCGAACTTAATACAAAAGGCACAATGGCGACTTAAGTACAAGAGGACTGACACTCTCACTTTCTATGATTTGAACCTCCCCTGTGAGTCCAGTTTTAGATTCCGATGCTTCACTTCAGGTTTACTGTATCCCTTGGACCTTCTTATTGGCGACGAAATACAGAAATTGCATCCGAATTTAATACAAATGGCACAATTGCGACTTAAGTACAAGAGGACTGACACTCTCACTTTCTATGATTCGAACCTCTCCTGTGAGGTCAGATTTATATTCCGATGCTTCACTTCAGGGTTACTGTATACCTTGCACCTTCTTATTGACGATGAAACAGAAATTGCATCGGAATTAAATTCAAAAGGCACAATGCCGTTTTAAGTACAAGAGGACTGACACTCTCACATTCTATGATTTGAACCTCTCCTGTGAGTCCAGTTTTAGATTCCGATACTTCACTTCAGGTTTACTGTATCCCTTGGACCTCCTTATTGACAATGGAATACAGAAATTGCATCGGAATTAAATTCAAAAGGCACAATGCCGACTTAAGTACAAGAGGACTGACACTCTAACTTTCTATGATTTGAACCTCTCCTGTGAGTCCAGTTTTAGATTCCGATGCTTCACTTCAGGTTTACTGTATCCCTTGGACCCTCTTATTGACGATGAAACACAGAGTTTGCATCCGAATTTAATACAAAAGGCACAACGCCGACTTAAGTACAAGAGGACTGACACTCTAATTTTCTATGATTTGAACCTCTCCTGTGAGTCCAGTTTTAGATTCCGATGCTTTACTTCAGGTTTACTGTATCCCTTGGACCTTCTTATTGACGATGAAACACAGAAATTGCATCCGAATTTAATACAAATGACACAATGCCGACTTAAGTACAAGAGGACTGACACTCTCACTTTCTATGATTTGAATCTCTCCTGTGAGTACAGTTTTAGGTACCGATGCTTCACTTCAGGTTTACTGTATCCCTTGGACCTTCTTATTGACGATAAAAACAGAAATTGCATCCAAACTTATTACAAAAGGCACAATGGCGACTTAAGTACAAGAGGACTGACACTCTCACTTTCTATGATTTGAACCTCCCCTGTGAGTCCAGTTTTAGATTCCGATGATTCACTTCAGGTTTACTGTATCCCTTGGACATTCTTATTGACGATGAAACACAGAAATTGCATCAGAATTAAATTCAAAACGCACAATTCCGACTTATGCAAAAGAGGACTGACACTCTCACTTTCTATGATTTGTACCTCTCCTGTGAGTCCAGTTTTAGATTCCGATGCTTCACTTCAGGTTTACTGTATCCCTTGGACCTTCTTATTGACGATGAAACACAGAAATTGCATCGGAATTAAATTCAAATGGCACAATGCCGACTCAAGTACAAGAGGACTGACACTCTAACTTTCTATGATTTGAACCTCTCCTGTGAGTCCAGTTTTAGATTCCGATGCTTTACTTCAGGTTTACTGTATCCCTTGGACCTTCTTATTGACGATGAAACACAGAAATTGCATCCGAATTTAATACAAATGACACAATGCCGACTTAAGTACAAGAGGACTGACACTCTCACTTTCTATGATTTGAATCTCTCCTGTGAGTACAGTTTTAGGTACCGATGCTTCACTTCAGGTTTACTGTACCCCTTGGACCTTCTTATTGACAATGAAACACAGAAATAGCATCGGAATTAAATTCAAAAGGCACAATGCCGACTTAAGTACAAGAGGACTGACACTCTAACTTTTTATGATTTGAACCTCTCCTGTGAGTCCAGTTTTAGATTCCGATGCTTCACTTCAGGTTTACTGTATCCCTTGGACCTTCTTATTGACGATGAAACACAGAGTTTGCATCCGAATTTAATACAAAAGGCACAATGCCGACTTAAGTACAACAGGACTGACACTCTAACTTTCTATGATTTGAACCTCTCCTGTGAGTCCAGTTTTAGATTCCGAAGCTTTACTTCAGGTTTACTGTATCCCTTGGACCTTCTTATTGACGATGAAAACAGAAATTGCATCCAAACTTAATACAAAAGGCACAATGGCGACTTAAGTACAAGAGGACTGACACTCTCACTTTCTATGATTTGAGCCTCCCCTGTGAGTCCAGTTTTAGATTCCGATGCTTCATTTCAGGTTTACTGTATCCCTTGGACCTTCTTATTGACGACGAAACACGGAAATTACATCCGAATTTATTACAAATTGCACAATTGCGACTTAAGTACAAGAGGACTGATACTCTCACTTTCTATGATTCGAACCTCTCCTGTGAGTCCAGTTGTAGATTCCGATGCTTCACTTCAGGTTTTCTGTATCCCTTGGACCTTCTTATTGACAATGAAACACAGAAATATCATCGGAATTAAATTCAAAAGGCACAATGCCGACTTAAGTACAAGAGGACTGACACTCTAAATTTTATGATTTGAACCTCTCCGGTGAGTCCAGTTTTAGATTCCGATGCTTCACTTCAGGTTTACTGTATCCCTTGGACCTTCTTATTGACGATGAAACACAGAATTTGCATCCGAAATTAATACAAAAGTCACAATGCCGACTTAAGTACAGGAGGACCGACACTCTAAATTTCTATGATTTGAACCTCTCCTGTGAGTCCAGTTTTAGATTCCGATGCTTTACTTCAGGTTTACTGTATCCCTTGGACCTTCTTATTGACGATGAAACACAGAAATTGCATCCGAATTCAATGCAAATGGCACAATGACGTCTTAATTACAAGAGGACTGATACTCTCACTTTCTATGATTTGAATCTCTCCTGTGAGTCCAGTTTTAGGTTACGATGCTTCACATCAGGTTTACTGTATCCCTTGGACCTTCTTATTGACAATGAAACACAGAAATAGCATCGGAATTAAATTCAAAAGGCACAATGCCGACTTAAGTACAAGAGGGCTGACACTCTAACTTTTTATGATTTGAACCTCTCCAGTGAGACCAGTTTAAGATTCCGACGCTTCACTTCAGGTTTACTGTATACCTTGGACCTTCTTATTGACGATGAAAACAGAAATTGCATCCGAACTTAATACAAAAGGCACAATGGCGACTTAAGTACAAGAGGACTGACACTCTCACTTTCTATGATTTGAACCTCCCCTGTGAGTCCAGTTTTAGATTACGATGGTTGTCTTCAGGTTTACTGTATCCCTTGGACCTTCTTATTGACGATGAAACACAGAAATTGCATCCGAATTTAATACAAATGGCACAATGCCGACTTAAGTACAAGAGGACTGACACTCTAAATTTTATGATTTGAACCTCTCCGGTGAGTCCAGTTTAAGATTCCGATGCTTCACTTCAGGTTTACTGTATCCCTTGGACCATCTTATTGACGATGAAACACAGAATTTGCATCCGAATTTAATACAAAAGTCACAATGCCGACTTAAGTACAGGAGGACTGACACTCTAACTTTCTATGATTTGAACCTCTCCTGTGAGTCCACTTTTAGATTCCGATGCTTTACTTCAGGTTTACTGTATCCCTTGGACCTTCTTATTGACGATGAAACACAGAAATTGCATCCGAATTCAATGCAAATGGCACAATGCCGACTTAAGTACAAGAGGACTGATACTCTCACTTTCTATGATTTGAATCTCTCCTGTGAGTCCAGTTTTAGGTTCCGATGCTTCACATCAGGTTTACTGTATCCCTTGGACCTTCTTATTGACTATGAAACACAGAAATAGCATCGGAATTAAATTCAAAAAGCACAATGCCGACATAAGTACAAGAGGGCTGACACTCTAACTTTTTATGATTTGAACCTCTCCAGTGAGACCAGTTTTAGATTCCGACGCTTCACTTCAGGTTTACTGTATACCTTGGGCCTTCTTATTGACGATGAAAACAGAAATTGCATCCGAACTTAATACAAAAGGTACAATGCCGACGTAAGTACAAGAGGACTGACACTCTAACTTCCTATGATTTGAATCTCTCCTGTGAGTCCAGTTTTAGATTCCGATGCTTCACTTCAGGTTTACAGTATCCCTTGGACCTTCTTATTGACGATGAAACACAGAAATTACATCCGAATTTAATACCAAAATCACAATGGCGACTTAAGTACAAGAGGACTGACTCTCTCACTTTCTATGATTTGAACATCTCCTGTGGGTCCAGTTTTAGATTCCGATGCTTCACTTCAGGTTTACTGTATCCCTTGCACATTCTTATTGACGATGAAACACAGAAATTGCATCGGAATTACATTCAAAACGCACAATGCCGACTTAAGCAAAAGAGGACTGACACTCTCACTTTCTATGATTTGTACCTCTCCTGTGAGTCCAGTTTTAGATTCCGATGCTTCACTTCAGGTTTACTGTATCCCTTGGACCTTCTTATTGACGATGAAACACAGAAATTGCATCGGAATTAAATTCAAATGGCACAATGCCGACTTAAGTACAAGAGGACTGACACTCTAACTTTCTATGATTTGAACCTCTCCTGTGAGTCCAGTTTTAGATTCCGATGCTTCACTTTAGGTTTACTGTATCCCTTGGACCTTCTAATTGACGATGGAACAGAGTTTGCATCCGAATTTAATACAAAAGGTACAATGTCGACGTAAGTACAAGAGGACAGACACTCTAACTTTCTATGATTTGAACCTCTCCTGTGAGTCCAGTTTTAGATTCCGATGATTTACTTCAGGTTTACTGTATCCCTTGGACCTTCTTATTGACGATGAAAACAGAAATTGCATCCGAACTTAATACAAAAGGCACAATGGCGACTTAAGTACAAGAGGACTGACACTCTCACTTTCTATGATTTGAACCTCCCCTGTGAGTCCAGTTTTAGATTTGGATGCTTCACTTCAGGTTTACTGTTTCCCGGGGACCTTCTTATTGACGACGAAACACAGAAATTGCATCCGAATTTAATACAAATGGCACAATTGCGACTTAAGTACAAGAGGACTGACACTCTCACTTTCTATGATTCGGACCTCTCCTGTGAGGTCAAATTTATATTCCGATGCTTCATTTCAGGTTTACTGTATACCTTGCACGCTCTTATTGACGATGAAACACAGAAATTGCATAGGAATTAAATTCAAAAGGCACAATGCCGTTTTAAGTACAAAAGGACTGACACTCTCACTTTCTATGATTTGAACCCCTATTGTGAGTCCAGTTTTAGATTCCGATGCTTCACTTCAGGTTTACTGTATCCCTTGGACCTTCTTACTGACAATGAAACACAGAAATAGCATCGATATTAAATTCAAAAGACACAATGCCGACTTAAGTACAAGAAGACTGTCACTCTAACTTTCTATGATTTGAACCTCTCCTGTGAGTCCAGTTTTAGATTCGGATGCTTTACTTCAGGTTTACTGTATCCCTTGCACCTTCTTATTGACGATGAAACACAGAAATTGCATCCGAGTTTAATACAAATGGCACAATGCCGACCTAAGTACAAGAGGACTGACACTCTCACTTTCGATGATTTGAATCTCTCCTGTGAGTCCAGTTTTAGGTTCCGGTGCTTCACTTCAGGTTTACTGTATCCCTTGGACCTTCTTATTGACAATGAAACACAGAAATAGCATCGGAATTAAATTCAAAAGGCACAATGCCGATTTAAGTACAAGAGGACTGACACTCTAACTTTTTATGATTTGAACCTCTCCTGTGAGTCCAGTTTTAGATTCAGATGCTTCACTTCAGGTTTACTGTATCCCTTGGACCTTCTTATTGACGATGAAACACAGAGTTTGCATCCGAATTTAATACAAAAGGCACAATGCCGAGTTAAGTACAAGAGGACTGACACTCTAACTTTCTATGATTTGAACCTCTCCTGTGAGTCCAGTTTTAGATTCCGATGCTTTACTTCAGGTTTACTGTATCCCTTGGACCTTCTTATTGACGATAAAAACAGAAATTGCATCCGAACTTAATACAAAAGGCACAATGGCGACTTAAGTACAGGAGGACTGACACTCTCACTTTCTATGATTAGAACCTCCCCTGTGGGTCCAGTTTTAGATTCCGATGCTTCACTTCAGGTTTACAGAATCCCTTGGACCTTCTTATTGACGACGAAACACAGAAATTGCATCCGAATTTAATACAAATTGCACAATTGCGACTTAAGTACAAGAGGACTGACACTCTCACTTTCTATGATTCGAACCTCTCCTGTGAGGTCAGATTTATATTCCGATGCTTCACTTCAGGTTTACTGTATACCTTGCACCTTCTTAATGACGATGAAACACAGAAATTGCATCGGAATTAAATTCAAAAGGCACAATGCCGTTTTAAGTACAAGAGGACTGACACTCTCACTTTCTATGATTTGACCCTCTCATGTGAGTCCAGTTTTAGATTCCGATGCTTCACATCAGGTTTACTGTATCCCTTGGACCTTCTAATTGACGATGAAACACAGCGTTTGCATCCGAATTTAATACAAAAGGTACAATGCCGACGTAAGTACAAGAGGACTGACACTCTAACATTCTATGATTTGAACCTCTCCTGTGAGTCCAGTTTTAGATTCCGATGCTTCACTTCAGGTTTACAGTATCCCTTGGACCTTCTTATTGACGATGAAACACAGAAATTGCATCCGAATTTAATACCAAAATCACAATGGCGACTTAAGTACAAGAGGACTGACTCTCTCACTTTCTATGATTTGAACATCTCCTGTGAGTCCAGTTTTAGATACCGATGTTTCACTTCAGGTTTACTGTATCCCTTGGACCTTCTTATTGACGATGAAACACAGAAATTGCATCGGAATTAAATTCAAATGGCACAATGCCGACTTAAGTACAAGAGGACTGACACTCTAACTTTCTATGATTTGAACCTCTCCTGTGAGTCCAGTTTTAGATTCCGATGCTTCACTTTAGGTTTACTGTATCCCTTGGACCTTCTAATTGACGATGGAACAGAGTTTGCATCCGAATTTAATACAAAAGGTACAATGTCGACGTAAGTACAAGAGGACAGACACTCTAACTTTCTATGATTTGAACCTCTCCTGTGAGTCCAGTTTTAGATTCCGATGCTTTACTTCAGGTTTACTGTATCCCTTGGACCTTCTTATTGACGATGAAAACAGAAATTGCATCCGAACTTAATACAAAAGGCACAATGGCGACTTAAGTACAATAGGACTGACACTCTCACTTTCTATGATTTGAAGCTCCCCTGTGAGTCCAGTTTTAGATTCCGATGCTTCACTTCAGGTTTACTGTTTCCCTGGACCTTCTTATTGACGACGAAACACAGAAATTGCATCCGAATTTTATACAAATGGCACAATTGCGACTTAAGTACAAGAGGACTGACACTCTCACTTTCTATGATTCGGACCTCTCCTGAGAGGTCAAATTTATATTCCGATGCTTCATTTCAGGTTTATTGTATACCTTGCACGCTCTTATTGACGATGAAACACAGAAATTGCATAGGAATTAAATTCAAAAGGCACAATGCCGTTTTAAGTACAAAAGGACTGACACTCTCACTTTCTATGATTTGAACCTCTCCTGTGAGTCCAGTTTTAGATTCCGATGCTTCACTTCAGGTTTACTGTATCCCTTGGACCTTCTTATTGACAATGAAACACAGAAATAGCATCGATATTAAATTCAAAAGACACAATGCCGACTTAAGTACAAGAGGACTGACACTCTAACTTTCTATGATTTGAACCTCTCCTGTGAGTCCAGTTTTAGATTCGGATGCTTTACTTCAGGTTTACTGTATCCCTTGGACCTTCTTATTACGATGAAACACAGAATTTGCATCCGAGTTTAATACAAATGGCACAATGCCGACTTAAGTACAAGAGGACTGACACTCTAAATTTTATGATTTGAACCTCTCCGGTGAGTCCAGTTTTAGATTCCGATGCTTCACTTCAGGTTTACTGTATCCCTTGGACCTTCTTATTGACGATGAAACACAGAATTTGCATCCGAATTTAATACAAAAGTCACAATGCCGACTTAAGTACAGGAGGACTGACACTCTAACTTTCTATGATTTGAACCTCTCCTGTGAGTCCAGTTTTAGATTCCGATGCTTTACTTCAGGTTTACTGTATCCCTTGGACCATCTTATTGACGATGAAACACAGAAATTGCACCCGAATTCAATGCAAATGGCACAATGCCGACTTAAGTACAAGAGGACTGATACTCTCACTTTCTATGATTTGAATCTCTCCTGTGAGTCCAGTTTTAGGTTCCGATGCTTCACATCAGGTTTACTGTATCCGTTGGACCTTCTTATTGACAATGAAACACAGAAATAGCATCGGAATTAAATTCAAAAGGCACAATGCCGACTTAAGTACAAGAGGGCTGACACTCTAACTTTTTAAGATTTGAACCTCTCCAGTGAGACCAGTTTTAGATTCCGACGCTTCACTTCAGGTTTACTGTATACCTTGGACCTTCTTATTGACGATGAAAACAGAAATTGCATCCGAACTTAATACAAAAGGTACAATGCCGACGTAAGTACAAGAGGACTGACACTCTAACTTTCTATGATTTGAATCTCTCCTGTGAGTCCAGTTTTAGATTCCGATGCTTCACTTCAGGTTTACAGTATCCCTTGGACCTTCTTATTGACGATGAAACACAGAAATTACATCCGAATTTAATACCAAAATCACAATGGCGACTTAAGTACAAGAGGACTGACTCTCTCACTTTCTATGATTTGAATATCTCCTGTGAGTCCAGTTTTAGATTCCGATGCTTCACTTCAGGTTTACTGTATCCCTTGGACATTCTTATTGACGATGAAACACAGCAATTGCATCGGAATTAAATTCAAAACGCACAATGCCGACTTAAGCAAAAGAGGACTGACACTCTCACTTTCTATGATTTGTACCTCTCCTGTGAGTCCAGTTTTAGATTCCGATGCTTCACTTCAGGTTTACTGTATCCCTTGGACCTTCTTATTGACGATGAAACACAGAAATTGCATCGGAATTAAATTCAAATGGCACAATGGCGACTTAAGTACAAGAGGACTGACTCTCCCACTTTCTATGATTTGAACATCTCCTGTGAGTCCAGTTTTAGATACCGATGCTTCACTTCAGGTTTACTGTATCCCTTGGACCTTCTTATTGACGATGAAACACAGATATTGCATCGGAATTAAATTCAAAAGGCACAATGCCGACTTAAGTACAATAGGACTGACACTCTCACTTTCTATGATTTGAAGCTCCCCTGTGAGTCCAGTTTTAGATTCCGATGCTTCACTTCAGGTTTACTGTTTCCCGGGGACCTTCTTATTGACGACGAAACACAGAAATTGCATCCGAATTTTATACAAATGGCACAATTGCGACTTAAGTACAAGAGGACTGACACTCTCACTTTCTATGATTCGGACCTCTCCAGTGAGGTCAAATTTATATTCCGATGCTTCATTTCAAGTTTACTGTATACCTTGCACGCTCTTATTGACGATGAAACACAGAAATTGCATAGGAATTAAATTCAAAAGGCACAATGCCGTTTTAAGTACAAAAGGACTGACACTCTCACTTTCTATGATTTGAACCTCTCCTGTGAGTCCAGTTTCAGATTCCGATGCTTCACTTCAGGTTTACTGTATCCCTTGGACCTTCTTATTGACAATGAAACACAGAAATAGCATCGATATTAAATTCAAAAGACACAATGCCGACTTAAGTACAAGAGGACTGACACTCTAACTTTCTATGATTTGAACCTCTCCTGTGAGTCCAGTTTTAGATTCGGATGCTTTACTTCAGGTTTACTGTATCCCTTGGACCTTCTTATTACGATGAAACACAGAATTTGCATCCGAGTTTAATACAAATGGCACAATGCCGACTTAAGTACAAGAGGACTGACACTCTAAATTTTATGATTTGAACCTCTCCGGTGAGTCCAGTTTTAGATTCCGATGCTTCACTTCAGGTTTACTGTATCCCTTGGACCTTCTTATTGACGATGAAACACAGAATTTGCATCCGAATTTAATACAAAAGTCACAATGCCGACTTAAGTACAGGAGGACTGACACTCTAACTTTCTATGATTTGAACCTCTCCTGTGAGTCCAGTTTTAGATTCCGATGCTTTACTTCAGGTTTACTGTATCCCTTGGACCTTCTTATTGACGATGAAACACAGAAATTGCATCCGAATTCAATGCAAATGGCACAATGCCGACTTAAGTACAAGAGGACTGATACTCTCACTTTCTATGATTTGAATCTCTCCTGTGAGTCCAGTTTTAGGTTCCGATGCTTCACATCAGGTTTACTGTATCCCTTGGTCCTTCTTATTGACAATGAAACACAGAAATAGCATCGGAATTAAATTCAAAAGGCACAATGCCGACTTAAGTACAAGAGGGCTGACACTCTAACTTTTTAAGATTTGAACCTCTCCAGTGAGACCAGTTTTAGATTCCGACGCTTCACTTCAGGTTTACTGTATACCTTGGACCTTCTTATTGACGATGAAAACAGAAATTGCATCCGAACTTAATACAAAAGGTACAATGCCGACGTAAGTACAAGAGGACTGACACTCTAACTTTCTATGATTTGAATCTCTCCTGTGAGTCCAGTTTTAGATTCCGATGCTTCACTTCAGGTTTACAGTATCCCTTGGACCTTCTTATTGACGATGAAACACAGAAATTACATCCGAATTTAATACCAAAATCACAATGGCGACTTAAGTACAAGAGGACTGACTCTCTCACTTTCTATGATTTGAATATCTCCTGTGAGTCCAGTTTTAGATTCCGATGCTTCACTTCAGGTTTACTGTATCCCTTGGACATTCTTATTGACGATGAAACACAGAAATTGCATCGGAATTAAATTCAAAACGCACAATGCCGACTTAAGCAAAAGAGGACTGACACTCTCACTTTCTATGATTTGTACCACTCCTGTGAGTCCAGTTTTAGATTCCGATGCTTCACTTCAGGTTTACTGTATCCCTTGGACCTTCTTATTGACGATGAAACACAGAAATTGCATCGGAATTAAATTCAAATGGCACAATGCCGACTTAAGTACAAGAGGACTGACACTCTAACTTTCTATGATTTGAACCTCTCCTGTGAGTCCAGTTTTAGATTCCGATGCTTCACTTTAGGTTTACTGTATCCCTTGGACCTTCTAATTGACGATGGAACAGAGTTTGCATCCGAATTTAATACAAAAGGTACAATGTCGACGTAAGTACAAGAGGACAGACACTCTAACTTCCTATGATTTGAACCTCTCCTGTGAGTCCAGTTTTAGATTCCGATGCTTTACTTCAGGTTTACTGTATCCCTTGGACCTTCTTATTGACGATGAAAACAGAAATTGCATCCGAACTTAATACAAAAGGCACAATGGCGACTTAAGTACAAGAGGACTGACACTCTCACTTTCTATGATTTGAACCTCCCCTGTGAGTCCAGTTTTAGATTCGGATGCTTCACTTCAGGTTTACTGTTTCCCGGGGACCTTCTTATTGACGACGAAACACAGAAATTGCATCCGAATTTAATACAAATGGCACAATTGCGACTTAAGTACAAGAGGACTGACACTCTCACTTTCTATGATTCGGACCTCTCCTGCGAGGTCAAATTTATATTCTGATGCTTCATTTCAGGTTTACTGTATACCTTGCACGCTCTTATTGACGATGAAACACAGAAATTGCATAGGAATTAAATTCAAAAGGCACAATGCCGTTTTAAGTACAAAAGGACTGACACTCTCATTTTCTATGATTTGAACCTCTCCTGTGAGTCCAGTTTTAGATTCCGATGCTTCACTTCAGGTTTCCTGTATCCCTTGGACCTTCTTATTGACAATGAAACACAGAAATAGCATCGATATTAAATTCAAAAGACACAATGCCGACTTAAGTACAAGAGGACTGACACTCTAACTTTCTATGATTTGAACCTCTCCTGTGAGTCCAGTTTTGGATTCGGATGCTTTACTTCAGGTTTACTGTATCCCTTGGACCTTCTTATTGACGATGAAACACAGAAATTGCATCCGAGTTTAATACAAATGGCACAATGCCGACCTATGTACAAGAGGACTGACACTCTCACTTTCTATGATTTGAATCTCTCCTGTGAGTCCAGTTTTATGTTCCGGTGCTTCACTTCAGGTTTACTGTATCCCTTGGACCTTCTTATTGACAATGAAACACAGAAATAGCATCGGAATTAAATTCAAAAGGCACAATGCCGATTTAAGTACAAGAGGACTGACACTCTAACTTTTTATGATTTGAACCTCTCCTGTGAGTCCAGTTTTAGATTCAGATGCTTCACTTCAGGTTTACTGTATCCCTTGGACCTTCTTATTGACGATGAAACACAGAGTTTGCATCCGAATTTAATACAAAAGGCACAATGCCGAGTTAAGTACAAGAGGACTGACACTCTAACTTTCTATGATTTGAACCTCTCCTGTGAGTCCAGTTTTAGATTCCGATGCTTTACTTCAGGGTTACTGTATCCCTTGTACCTTCTTATTGACGATGAAAACAGAAATTGCATCCGAACTTAATACAAAAGGCACAATGGCGACTTAAGTACAGGAGGACTGACACTCTCACTTTCTATGATTTGAACCTCCCCTGTGGGTCCAGTTTTAGATTCCGATGCTTCACTTCAGGTGTACAGAATCCCTTGGACCTTCTTATTGACGACGAAACACAGAAATTGCGTCCGAATTTAATACAAATTGCACAATTGCGACTTAAGTACAAGAGGACTGTCACTCTCACTTTCTATGATTCGAACCTCTCCTGTGAGGTCAGATTTATATTCCGATGCTTCACTTCAGGTTTCCTGTATCCCTTGGACCTTCTTATTGACAATGAAACACAGAAATAGCATCGATATTAAATTCAAAAGACACAATGCCGACTTAAGTACAAGAGGACTGACACTCTAACTTTCTATGATTTGAACCTCTCCTGTGAGTCCAGTTTTATATTCCGATGCTTCACTTCAGGTTTACAGTATCCCTTGGACCTTCTTATTGACGATGAAACACAGAAATTGCATCGGAATTAAATTCAAAACGCACAATGCCGAGTTAAGCAAAAGAGGACTGACACTCTCACTTTCTATGATTTGAACCTCTCCTGTGAGTCCAGTTTTAGATTCCGATGCTTCACTTCAGGTTTACTGTATCCCTTGGACCCTCTTATTGACGATGAAACACAGAAATTGCATCGGAATTAAATTCAAATGGCACAATGGCGACTTAAGTACAAGAGGACTGACACTCTAACTTTCTTTGATTTGAACCTCTCCTGTGAGTCCAGTTTTAGATTCCGATGCTTCACTTCAGGTTTACTGTATCCCTTGGACCTTCTAATTGACGATGAAACAGAGTTTGCATCCGAATTTAATACAAAAGGTAAAATGTCGACGTCAATACAAGAGGACAGACACTCTAACTTTCTATGATTTGAACCTCTCCTGTGAGTCCAGTTTTAGATTCCGATGCTTCACTTCAGGTTTACTGTATCCCTTGGACCTTCTTATTGACAATGAAACACATAAATAGCATCGATATTAAATTCAAAAGACACAATGCCGACTTAAGTACAAGAGGACTGACACTCTCACTTTCTATGATTTGAACCTCCCCTGTGAGTCCAGTTTTAGATTCCGATGCTTCACTTCAGGTTTACTGTATCCCTTGGACCTTCTTATTGACGACGAAACACAGAAATTGCATCCAAATTTAATACAAATGATACAATTGCGACTTAATTACAAGAGGACTGACACTCTCACTTACTATGATTCGAACCTCTCCTGTGAGGTCAGATTTATATTCCGATGCTTCACTTCAGGTTTACTGTATACCTTGCACCTTCTTATTGACGATGAAACACAGAAATTGCATCGGAATTAAATTCAAAACGCACAATGCCGACTTAAGCAAAAGAGGGCTGACACTCTCACTTTCTATGATTTGAACATCTCCTGTGAGTCCAGTTTTAGATTCCGATGCTTCACTTTAGGTTTACTGTATCCCTTGGACCTTCTAATTGACGATGAAACACAGAGTTTGCATCTGAATTTAATACAAAAGGTACAATGCCGACGTAAGTACAAGAGGACTGAAACTCTAACTTTCTATGATTTGAACCTCTCATGTGAGTCCAGTTTTAGATTCCGATGCTTCACTTCAGGTTTACAGTATCCCTTGGACCTTCTTATTGACGATGAAACACAGAAATTGCATCCGAATTTAATGCCAAAATCACAATGGCGACTTAAGTACAAGAGGACTGACTCTCTCACTTTCTATGATTTGAACATCTCCTGTGAGTCCAGTTTTAGATTCCGATGCTTCACTTCAGGTTTACTGTATCCCTTGGACAATCTTATTGACGATGAAACACAGAAATTGCATCGGAATTAAATTCAAAACGCACAATGCCGAATTAAGCAAAATAGGACTGACACTCTCACTTTCTATGATTTGAACCTCTCCTGTGAGTCCAGTTTTAGATTCCGATGCTTCACTTCAGGTTTACTGTATCCCTTGGACCTTCTTATTGACGATGAAACACAGAAATTGCATCGGAATTAAATTCAAATGGCACAATGCCGACTTAAGTACAAGAGGACTGACACTCTAACTTTCTATGATTTGAACCTCTCCTGTTAGTCCAGTTTTAGATTCCGATGCTTTACTTCAGGTTTACTGTATCCCCTGGACCTTCTTATTGACGATGAAAACAGAAAAATGCATCCGAACTTAATACAAAAGGCACAATCGCGACTTAAGTACAAGAGGACTGACACTCTCACTTTCTATGATTTGAACCTCCCCTGTGAGTCCAGTTTTAGATTCCGATGCTTCACTTCAGGTTTACTGTATCCCTTGGACCTTCTTATTGACAACGAAACACAGAAATAGCATCGATATTAAATTCAAAAGGCACAATGCCGACTTAGGTACAAGAGGACTGACACTCTAACTCTCTATGATTTGAACCTCTCCTGTGAGTCCAGTTTTAGATTCCGATGCTTCACTTCAGGTTTACTGTATCCCTTGGACCTTCTTATTGACGATTAAACACAGAGTTTGCATCCCAATTTAAAACAAAAGGCACAATGCCGACTTAAGTACAAGAGGACTGACACTCTAACTTTCTATGATTTGAACCTCTCCTGTAAGTCCAGTTTTAGATTCCGATGCTTTACTTCAGGTTTACTGTATCCCTTCGACCTTCTTATTGACGATGAAACACAGAAATTGCATCCGAATTTAATGCAAATGGCACAATGCCGACTTAAGTACAAGAGGACTGACCCTCTCACTTTCTATGATTTGAATCTCTCCTGTGAGTCCAGTTTTAGTTTCCGATGCTTCACATCAGGTTTACTGTATCCCTTGGACCTTCTTATTGACAATGAAACACAGAAATAGCATCGGAATTAAATTCAAAAGGCACAATGCCGACATAAGTACAAGAGGACTGACACTCTAACATTTTATGATTTGAACCTCTCCAGTGAGTCCAGTTTTACATTCCGATGCTTCACTTCAGGTTTACTGTATCCCTTGGACCTTCTTATTGACGATGAAAACAGAAATTGCATCCGAACTTAATACAAAAGGCACAATGGCGACTTAAGTACAAGAGGACTTACACTCTCACTTTGTATGATTTGAGCCTCCCCTGTGAGTCCAGTTTTAGATTCCGATGGTTCACTTCAGGTTTACTGTATCCCTTGGACCTTCTTATTGACGACGAAACACAGAAATTGCATCCGAATTTAATACAAATGGTACAATTGCGACTTAAGTACAAGAGGACTGACACTCCCACTTACTATGATTCGAACCTCTCCTGTGAGGTCACATTTATATTCCGATGCTTCAGGTTTACTGTATACCTTGCACCTTCTTATTGACGATGAAACACAGAAATTGCATCTTAATTAAATTCAAAAGGCACAATGCCATTTAAAGTACAAGAGGACTGACACTCTAACTTTCTATGATTTGAATCTCTCCTGTGAGTCCAGTTTTAGATTCCGATGCTTCACTTCAGGTTTACAGTATCCCTTGGAATTTCTTATTGACGATGAAACACAGAAATTACATCCGAATTTAATACCAAAATCACAATGGCGACTTAAGTACAAGAGGACTGACTCTCTCACTTTCTATGATTTGAACATCTCCTGTGAGTCCAGTTTTAGATTCCGATGCTTCACCTCACGTTTACTGTATCCCTTGGACCTTCTTATTGACGATGAAACACAGAAATTGCATCGGAATTAAATTCAAAACGCACAATGCCGACTTAAGCAAAAGAGGACTGACACTCTCACTTTCTATGATTTGAACCTCTCCTGTGAGTCCAGTTTTAGATTCCGATGCTTCACTTCAGGTTTACTGTATCGCTTGGACCTTCTAATTGACGATGAAACACAGAAATTGCATCGGAATTAAATTCAAATGGCACAATGCCGACTTAAGTACAAGAGGACTGACACTCTAACTTTCTATGATTTGAACCTCTCCTGTGAGTCCAGTTTTAGATTCCGATGCTTCACTTTAGGTTTACTGTATCCCTTGGACCTTCTAATTGACGATGAAACAGAGATTGCATCCGAATGTAATACAAAAGGTACAATGTCGACGTAAGTACAAGAGGACAGACACTCTAACTTTCTATGATTTGAACCTCTCCTGTGAGTCCAGTTTTAGATTCCGATGCTTTACTTCAGGTTTACTGTATCCCTAGGACCTTCTTATTGACGATGAAAACAGAAATTGCATCCGAACTTAATACAAAAGGCACAATGGCGACTTAAGTACAAGAGGACTGACACTCTCACTTTCTATGATTTGAACCTCCCCTGTGAGTCCAGTTTTAGATTCCGATGCCTGCACTTCAGGTTTACTGTTTCCCGGGGACCTTCTTATTGACGACGAAACACAGAAATTGCATCCGAATTTAATACAAATGGCACAATTGCGACTTAAGTACAAGAGGACTGACACTCTCACTTTCTATGATTTGAATCTCTCCTGTGAGTCCAGTTTTAGATTCCGATGCTTCACTTCAGGTTTACTGTATACCTTGGACCTTCTTATTGACAATGAAACACAGAAATAGCATCGATATTAAATTCAAAACACACAATGCCGACTTAAGTACAAGAGGACTGACACTCTAACTTTCTATGATTTGAACCTCTCCTGTGAGTCCAGTTTTAGATTCCGATGCTTCACTTCAGGTTTACTGTATCCCTTAGACCTTCTTATTGACGATGAAACACAGAGTTTGCATCCGAATTTAATACAAAAGGCACAATGCCGACTTAAGTACAAGAGGACTGACACTCTAACTTTCTATGATTTGAACCTCTCCTGTGAGTCCAGTTTTAGATTCCGATGCTTTACTTCAGGTTTACTGTATCCCTTGGACCTTCTTATTGACGATGAAACACAGAAATTGCCTCCGATTTTAATACAAATAGCGCAATGCCGACTTAAGTACAAGAGGACTGACACTCTCACTTTCTATGATTTGAATCTCTCCTGTGAGTCCAGTTTTAGGTTCCGATGCTTCACTTCAGGTTTACTGTATCCCTTGGACCTTCTTATTGACAAGGAAACACAGAAATAGCATCGGAATTAAATTCAAAAGGCACAATGCCGATTTAAGTACAAGAGGACTGACACTCTAACTTTCTATGATTTGAACCTCTCTTGTGAGTCCAGTTTTAGATTCCGATGCTTTACTTCAGGTTTACTGTATCCCTTGTACCTTCTTATTGACGATGAAAACAGAAATTGCATCCGAACTTAATACAAATGGCACAATGGCGACTTAAGTACAAGAGGACTGACACTCTCACTTTCTATGATTTGAACCTCCCCTGTGGGTCCAGTTTTAGATTCCGATGCTTCACTTCAGGTTTACAGAATCCCTTGGACGTTCTTATTGACGACGAAACACAGAAATTGCATCCGAATTTAATACAAATGGCACAATTGCGACTTAAGTACAAGAGGACTGACACTCTCACTTTCTATGATTTGAACCTCTCCTGTGAGTCCAGTTTTAGATTCCGATGCTTCACTTCAGGTTTACTGTATCCCTTGGACATTCTTATTGACGATGAAACACAGAAATTGCATCGGAATTAAATTCAAAACGCACAATGCCGACTTAAGCAAAAGAGGACTGACACTCTCACTTTCTATGATTTGTACCTCTCCTGTGAGTCCAGTTTTAGATTCCGATGCTTCACTTCAGGTTTACTGTATCCCTTGGACCTTCTTATTGACGATGAAACACAGAAATTGCATCGGAATTAAATTCAAATGGCACAATGCCGACTTAAGTACAAGAGGACTGACACTCTAACTTTCTATGATTTGAACCTCTCCTGTGAGTCCAGTTTTAGATTCCGATGCTTCACTTTAGGTTTACTGTATCCCTTGGACCTTCTAATTGACGATGGAACAGAGTTTGCATCCGAATTTAATACAAAAGGTACAATGTCGACGTAAGTACAAGAGGACAGACACTCTAACTTCCTATGATTTGAACCTCTCCTGTGAGTCCAGTTTTAGATTCCGATGCTTTACTTCAGGTTTACTGTATCCCTTGGACCTTCTTATTGACGATGAAAACAGAAATTGCATCCGAACTTAATACAAAAGGCACAATGGCGACTTAAGTACAAGAGGACTGACACTCTCACTTTCTATGATTTGAACCTCCCCTGTGAGTCCAGTTTTAGATTCGGATGCTTCACTTCAGGTTTACTGTTTCCCGGGGACCTTCTTATTGACGACGAAACACAGAAATTGCATCCGAATTTAATACAAATGGCACAATTGCGACTTAAGTACAAGAGGACTGACACTCTCACTTTCTATGATTCGGACCTCTCCTGCGAGGTCAAATTTATATTCTGATGCTTCATTTCAGGTTTACTGTATACCTTGCACGCTCTTATTGACGATGAAACACAGAAATTGCATAGGAATTAAATTCAAAAGGCACAATGCCGTTTTAAGTACAAAAGGACTGACACTCTCATTTTCTATGATTTGAACCTCTCCTGTGAGTCCAGTTTTAGATTCCGATGCTTCACTTCAGGTTTCCTGTATCCCTTGGACCTTCTTATTGACAATGAAACACAGAAATAGCATCGATATTAAATTCAAAAGACACAATGCCGACTTAAGTACAAGAGGACTGACACTCTAACTATCTATGATTTGAACCTCTCCTGTGAGTCCAGTTTTAGATTCGGATGCTTTACTTCAGGTTTACTGTATCCCTTGGACCTTCTTATTGACGATGAAACACAGAAATTGCATCCGAGTTTAATACAAATGGCACAATGCCGACCTATGTACAAGAGGACTGACACTCTCACTTTCTATGATTTGAATCTCTCCTGTGAGTCCAGATTTATGTTCCGGTGCTTCACTTCAGGTTTACTGTATCCCTTGGACCTTCTTATTGACAATGAAACACAGAAATAGCATCGGAATTAAATTCAAAAGGCACAATGCCGATTTAAGTACAAGAGGACTGACACTCTAACTTTTTATGATTTGAACCTCTCCTGTGAGTCCAGTTTTAGATTCAGATGCTTCACTTCAGGTTTACTGTATCCCTTGGACCTTCTTATTGACGATGAAACACAGAGTTTGCATCCGAATTTAATACAAAAGGCACAATGCCGAGTTAAGTACAAGAGGACTGACACTCTAACTTTCTATGATTTGAACCTCTCCTGTGAGTCCAGTTTTAGATTCCGATGCTTTACTTCAGGGTTACTGTATCCCTTGTACCTTCTTATTGACGATGAAAACAGAAATTGCATCCGAACTTAATACAAAAGGCACAATGGCGACTTAAGTACAGGAGGACTGACACTCTCACTTTCTATGATTTGAACCTCCCCTGTGGGTCCAGTTTTAGATTCCGATGCTTCACTTCAGGTGTACAGAATCCCTTGGACCTTCTTATTGACGACGAAACACAGAAATTGCATCCGAATTTAATACAAATTGCACAATTGCGACCTAAGTACAAGAGGACTGTCACTCTCACTTTCTATGATTCGAACCTCTCCTGTGAGGTCAGATTTATATTCCGATGCTTCACTTCAGGTTTCCTGTATCCCTTGGACCTTCTTATTGACAATGAAACACAGAAATAGCATCGATATTAAATTCAAAAGACACAATGCCGACTTAAGTACAAGAGGACTGACACTCTAACTTTCTATGATTTTAACCTCTCCTGTGAGTCCAGTTTTAGATTCCGATGCTTCACTTCTGGTTTACAGTATCCCTTGGACCTTCTTATTGACGATGAAACACAGAAATTGCATCCGAATTTAATACCAAAATCACAATGGCGACTTAAGTACAAGAGGACTGACTCTCTCACTTTCTATGATTTGAACATCTCCTGTGAGTCCAGTTTTAGATTCCGATGCTTCACTTCAGGTTTACTGTATCCCTTGGACCTTCTTATTGACGATGAAACACAGAAATTGCATCGGAATTAAATTCAAAACGCACAATGCCGAGTTAAGCAAAAGAGGACTGACACTCTCACTTTCTATGATTTGAACCTCTCCTGTGAGTCCAGTTTTAGATTCCGATGCTTCACTTCAGGTTTACTGTATCCCTTGGACCCTCTTATTGACGATGAAACACAGAAATTGCATCGGAATTAAATTCAAATGGCACAATGGCGACTTAAGTACAAGAGGACTGACACTCTAACTTTCTTTGATTTGAACCTCTCCTGTGAGTCCAGTTTTAGATTCCGATGCTTCACTTCAGGTTTACTGTATCCCTTGGACCTTCTAATTGACGATGAAACAGAGTTTGCATCCGACTTTAATACAAAAGGTAAAATGTCGACGTCAATACAAGAGGACAGACACTCTAACTTTCTATGATTTGAACATCTCCTGTGAGTCCAGTTTTAGATTCCGATGCTTCACTTTAGGTTTACTGTATCCCTTGGACCTTCTAATTGACGATGAAACACAGAGTTTGCATCTGAATTTAATACAAAAGGTACAATGCCGACGTAAGTACAAGAGGACTGACACTCTAACTTTCTATGATTTGAACCTCTCATGTGAGTGCAGTTTTAGATTCCGATGCTTCACTTCAGGTTTACAGTATCCCTTGGACCTTCTTATTGACGATGAAACACAGAAATTGCATCCGAATTTAATGCCAAAATCACAATGGCGACTTAAGTACAAGAGGACTGACTCTCTCACTTTCTATGATTTGAACATCTCCTGTGAGTCCAGTTTTAGATTCCGATGCTTCACTTCAGGTTTACTGTATCCCTTGGACATTCTTATTGACGATGAAACACAGAAATTGCATCGGAATTAAATTCAAAACGCACAATGCCGACTTAAGCAAAAGAGGACTGACACTCTCACTTTCTATGATTTGAACCTCTCCTGTGAGTCCAGTTTTAGATTCCGATGCTTCACTTCAGGTTTATTGTATCCCTTGGACCTTCTTATTGACGATGAAACACAGAAATTGCATCGGAATTAAATTCAAATGGCACAATGCCGACTTAAGTACAAGAGGACTGACACTCTAACTTTCTATGATTTGAACCTCTCCTGTTAGTCCAGTTTTAGATTCCGATGCTTTACTTCAGGTTTACTGTATCCCCTGGACCTTCTTATTGATGATGAAAACAGAAAAATGCATCCGAACTTAATACAAAAGGCACAATCGCGACTTAAGTACAAGAGGACTGACACTCTCACTTTCTATGATTTGAACCTCCCCTGTGAGTCCAGTTTTAGATTCCGATGCTTCACTTCAGGTTCACTGTATCCCTTAGACCTTCTTATTGACAACGAAACACAGAAATAGCATCGATATTAAATTCAAAAGGCACAATGCCGACTTAGGTACAAGAGGACTGACACTCTAACTTTCTATGATTTGAACCTCTCCTGTGAGTCCAGTTTTAGATTCCGATGCTTCACTTCAGGTTTACTGTATCCCTTGGACCTTCTTATTGACGATTAAACACAGAGTTTGCATCCCAATTTAAAACAAAAGGCACAATGCCGACTTAAGTACAAGAGGACTGACACTCTAACTTTCTATGATTTGAACCTCTCCTGTAAGTCCAGTTTTAGATTCCGATGCTTTACTTCAGGTTTACTGTATCCCTTCGACCTTCTTATTGACGATGAAACACAGAAATTGCATCCGAATTTAATGCAAATGGCACAATGCCGACTTAAGTACAAGAGGACTGACCCTCTCACTTTCTATGATTTGAATCTCTCCTGTGAGTCCAGTTTTGGTTTCCGATGCTTCACATCAGGTTTACTGTATCCCTTGGACCTTCTTATTGACAATGAAACACAGAAATAGCATCGGAATTAAATTCAAAAGGCACAATGCCGACATAAGTACAAGAGGACTGACACTCTAACATTTTATGATTTGAACCTCTCCAGTGAGTCCAGTTTTACATTCCGATGCTTCACTTCAGGTTTACTGTATCCCTTGGACCTTCTTATTGACGATGAAAACAGAAATTGCATCCGAACTTAATACAAAAGGCACAATGGCGACTTAAGTACAAGAGGACTGACACTCTCACTTTGTATGATTTGAGCCTCCCCTGTAAGTCCAGTTTTAGATTCCGATGGTTCACTTCAGGTTTACTGTATCCCTTGGACCTTCTTATTGACGACGAAACACAGAAATTGCATCCGAATTTAATACAAATGGTACAATTGCGACTTAAGTACAAGAGGACTGACACTCCCACTTACTATGATTCGAACCTCTCCTGTGAGGTCACATTTATATTCCGATGCTTCACTTCAGGTTTACTGTATACCTTGCACCTTCTTATTGACGATGAAACACAGAAATTGCATCGGAATTAAATTCAAAAGGCACAATGCCATTTAAAGTACAAGAGGACTGACACTCTCACTTTCTATGATTTGAACCTCTCCTGTGAGTCCAGTTTTAGATTCCGATGCTTCACTTCAGGTTTACTGTATCCCTTGGACCTTCTAATTGACGATGAAACACAGAGTTTGCATCCGAATTTAATACAAAAGGTACAATGCCGACGTAAGTACAAGAGGACTGACACTCTAACTTTCTATGATTTGAATCTCTCCTGTGAGTCCAGTTTTAGATTCCGATGCTTCACTTCAGGTTTACAGTATCCCTTGGACCTTCTTATTGACGATGAAACACAGAAATTACATCCGAATTTAATACCAAAATCACAATGGTGACTTAAGTACAAGAGGACTGACTCTCTCACTTTCTATGATTTGAACATCTCCTGTGAGTCCAGTTTTAGATTCCGATGCTTCACCTCAGGTTTACTGTATCCCTTGGACCTTCTTATTGACGATGAAACACAGAAATTGCATCGGAATTAAATTCAAAACGCACAATGCCGACTTAAGCAAAAGAGGACTGACACTCTCACTGTCTATGATTTGAACCTCTCCTGTGAGTCCAGTTTTAGATTCCGATGCTTCACTTCAGGTTTACTGTATCGCTTGGACCTTCTAATTGACGATGAAACACAGAAATTGCATCGGAATTAAATTCAAATGGCACAATGCCGACTTAAGTACAAGAGGACTGACACTCTAACTTTCTATGATTTGAACCTCTCCTGTGAGTCCAGTTTTAGGTTCCGATGCTTCACTTTAGGTTTACTGTATCCCTTGGACCTTCTAATTGACGATGAAACAGAGATTGCATCCGAATGTAATACAAAAGGTACAATGTCGACGTAAGTACAAGAGGACAGACACTCTAACTTTCTATGATTTGAACCTCTCCTGTGAGTCCAGTTTTAGATTCCGATGCTTTACTTCAGGTTTACTGTATCCCTAGGACCTTCTTATTGACGATGAAAACAGAAATTGCATCCGAACTTAATACAAAAGGCACAATGGCGACTTAAGTACAAGAGGACTGACACTCTCACTTTCTATGATTTGAACCTCCCCTGTGAGTCCAGTTTTAGATTCCGATGCCTGCACTTCAGGTTTACTGTTTCCCGGGGACCTTCTTATTGACGACGAAACACAGAAATTGCATCCGAATTTAATACAAATGGCACAATTGCGACTTAAGTACAAGAGGACTGACACTCTCACTTTCTATGATTTGAATCTCTCCTGTGAGTCCAGTTTTAGATTCCGATGCTTCACTTCAGGTTTACTGTATACCTTGGACCTTCTTATTGACAATGAAACACAGAAATAGCATCGATATTAAATTCAAAACACACAATGCCGACTTAAGTACAAGAGGACTGACACTCTAACTTTCTATGATTTGAACCTCTCCTGTGAGTCCAGTTTTAGATTCCGATGCTTCACTTCAGGTTTACTGTATCCCTTAGACCTTCTTATTGACGATGAAACACAGAGTATGCATCCGAATTTAATACAAAAGGCACAATGCCGACTTAAGTACAAGAGGACTGACACTCTAACTTTCTATGATTTGAACCTCTCCTGTGAGTCCAGTTTTAGATTCCGATGCTTTACTTCAGGTTTACTGTATCCCTTGGACCTTCTTATTGACGATGAAACACAGAAATTGCCTCCGATTTTAATACAAATAGCGCAATGCCGACTTAAGTACAAGAGGACTGACACTCTCACTTTCTATGATTTGAATCTCTCCTGTGAGTCCAGTTTTAGGTTCCGATGCTTCACTTCAGGTTTACTGTATCCCTTGGACCTTCTTATTGACAATGAAACACAGAAATAGCATCGGAATTAAATTCAAAAGGCACAATGCCGATTTAAGTACAAGAGGACTGACACTCTAACTTTCTATGATTTGAACCTCTCTTGTGAGTCCAGTTTTAGATTCCGATGCTTTACTTCAGGTTTACTGTATCCCTTGTACCTTCTTATTGACGATGAAAACAGAAATTGCATCCGAACTTAATACAAATGGCACAATGGCGACTTAAGTACAAGAGGACTGACACTCTCACTTTCTATGATTTGAACCTCCCCTGTGGGTCCAGTTTTAGATTCCGATGCTTCACTTCAGGTTTACAGAATCCCTTGGACGTTCTTATTGACGACGAAACACAGAAATTGCATCCGAATTTAATACAAATGGCACAATTGCGACTTAAGTACAAGAGGACTGACACTCTCACTTTCTATGATTCGAACCTCTCCTGTGAGGTCAGATTTATATTCCGATGCTTCACTTCAGGTTTACTGTATACCTTGCACCTTCTTATTGACGATGAAACACAGAAATTGCATCGAAATTAAATTCAAAAGGCACAATGCCGTTTTAAGTACGAGAGGACTGACACTCTCACTTTCTATGATTTGAACCTCTCCTGTGACTCCAGTTTTAGATTCCGATGCTTCACTTCAGGTTTACTGTATCCCTTGGACTTTCTAATTGACGATGAAACACAGACTTTGCATCCGAATTTAATACAAATGGTACAATGCCGACGTACGTACAAGAGGACTGACACTCTAACTTTCTATGATTTGAACCTCTCCTGTGAGTCCAGTTTTAGATTCCGATGCTTCACTTCAGGTTTACTGTATCCCTTGGAGCTTCTTATTGACGATGAAACACAGAAATTGCATCCGAATTTAATACCAAAATCACAATGGCGACTTAAGTACAAGAGGACTGACTCTCTCACTTTCTATGATTTGATTATCTCCTGTGAGTCCAGTTTTAGGTTCCGATGCTTCACTTCAGGTTTACTGTTTCCCTTGGACCTTCTCATTGACGATGAAACACAGAAATTGCATCAGAATTTAATACAAATAGCACAATGCCGACTTAAGTACAAGAGCCCTGACACTCTCACTATCCATGATTCGTTCTTCTTCTGTGAGGTCAGATTTAGATTCCGATGCTTCATTTCAGGTTTACTGTATACCTTGCACCTTCTTATTGACGATGAAACACAGAAATTGCATCGGAATGAAATTCAAAAGGCACAATTCCGACTTAAGTACAAGAGGACTGACACTCTCACTTTCTTTGATTTGAACCTCTCCTGTGAGTCCAGTTGTAGATTCCAATGCTTCACTTCAGGTTTACTGTATCCCTTGGACCTTCTAATTGATGATGAAACACAGAGTTTGCAGACGAATTTAATACAAATGGCACAATGCTGAGTTAAGTACAAGAATACTGACACTCTCACTTTCCATGATTCGAACTTCTCCTGTGAGGTCAGATTTAGATTCCGATGCTTCACTTCAGGTTTACTGTATAGCTTGCACCTTCTTATTGACGATGAAACACAGAAATTGCATCGGAATTAAATTCAAAAGGCACAATTCCGACTTAAGTACAAGAGGACTGACACTCTTACTTTCTCTGATTTGAACCTCTCCTGTGAGTCCAGTTTTAGATTCCGATGCTTCACTTCAGGTTTACTGTATCCATTGGACCTTCTAATTGACGATGAAACACAGAGTTTGCATCCGAATTTAATACAAAAGGTACAATGCCGACTTAAGTACAAGAGGACTGACACTCTAACTTTCTATCATTTGAACCTCTCCAGTGAGACCAGTTTTAGATTCCGATGCCTCACTTCAGGTTTACTGTATCCCTTGGACCTTCTTATTGACGATAAAACACAGAAATTGCATCCGAATTTAATACAAAAATCACAATTGCGACTTAAGTACAAGAGGACTGACACTCTCACTTTCTATGATTTGAACATCTCCTGTGAGTCCAGTTTCAGATTCCGATGCTTCAATTCAGATTTACTGTATCCCTTGGACCTTCTTATTGACGATGAAACACAGTAATTGCATCGGAATTAAATTCAAATGGCACAATTGCGACTTAAGTACAAGAGGACTGACACTCTAACTTTCTATGATTTGAACCATTCCTGTAAGTCCAGTTTTGGATTTCCGATGCTTCACTTCAGGTTTACTGTATCCCTTGGACCTTCTTATTGTCGATGAAACACAGAAATTGCATCCGAATTTAATACAAAAGACACAATGGCGACTTATGCACAAGAGCACTGACACTCTCACTTTCCATGATTCGTTCTTCTCCTGTGAGGTCAGATTTAGATTCCGATGCTTCATTTCAGGTTTACTGTATACCTTGCACCTTCTTATTGACGATGAAACACAGAAATTGCATCGGAATTAAATTCAAAAGGTTCAATGCCGACTTAAGTACAAGAGGACTGACACTCTAACTTTCTATGATTTGAACATCTCCTGTGAGACCAGTTTCAGATTCCGATGCTTCAATTCAGATTTACTATGTCCCTTGGACCTTCTTATTGACGATGAAACACAGAAATAGCATCGGAATTAAATTCAAATGGCACAATGCCGACTTAAGAACAAGAGCACTGACACTCTCACTTTCCATGATTCGTTCTTCTCCTGTGAGGTCAGATTTAGATTCCGATGCTTCATTTCAGGTTTACTGTATACCTTGCACCTTCTTATTGACGATGAAACACAGAAATTGCATCGGAATTAAATTCAAAAGGCACAATTCCGACTTAAGTACAAGAGGACTGTCACTCTCACTTTCTCTGATTTGAACCTCTCCTGTGAGTCCAGTTGTAGATTCCGATGCTTCACTTCAGGTTTAGTGTATCCCTTGGACCTTCTAATTGACGATGAAACACAGAGTTTGCATCCGAATTTAATACAAATGGCCCAATGGCGACTTAAGTACAAGAGGACTGACACTCTCACTTTCTATGATTTGAACGTCTCCTGTGAGTCCAGTTTCAGATTCCGATGCTTCAATTCAGATTTACTATATCCCTTGGACCTTCTTATTGACAATGAAACACAGAAATTGCATCGGAATTAAATTCAAATGACACAATGCCGACTTAAGTACAAGAGGACTGACACTCTAACTTTCTATGATTTGAACCTTTCCTGTAGTCAAGTTTTGGATTTCCGATGCTTCACTTCAGGTTTACTGTACCCCTTGGACCTTCTTATTGACGATGAAACACAGAAATTGCATCCGAATTTAACACAAAAGGCACAATGGCGACTTATGCACAAGAGGACTGACACTCTCACTTTCTATGATTTGAACCTCTCCTGTGAGTCCAGTTTTAGATTCCGATGCTTCACTTCAGGTTTACTGTATACCTTGCACCTTCTTATTGACGATGAAACACAGAAATTGCATCGGGATTAAATTCAAAAGGCACAATGCCGACTTAAGTACAAGAGGACTGACACTCTAATTTTCTATGATTTGAACCTCTCCTGTGAGTCCAGTTTTAGATTCCGATGCTTCACTTCAGGTTTACTGTATCCCTTGGACCTTCTTGTTGACGACGAAACACAGAGTTTGCATCCGAATTTAATACAAAAGGAACAATGCCGACTTAAGAACAAGAGGACTGACACTCTAACTTTCTATGATTTGAACCTCTCCTGTGAGTCCAGTTTTGGATTCCGATGCTTCACTTCAGGTTTACTGTATCCCTTGGACCTTCTTATTGACGATGAAACACAGAAATTGCATCCGAATTTAATACAAAAGGCACAATGGCGACTTAAGTACAAGAGGACTGACACTCTTACTTTCCATGATTTGAACCTCTCCTGTGAGTCCAGTTTTGGATTCCGGTGCTTCACTTCAGGTTTACTGTATCCCTTGTACCTTCTTATTGACGATGAAACACAGAAATTGCATCCGAATTTAATACAAATGGCACAATGTCGACTTACGTACAAGAGAACTGACACTCTTACTTTCTATGATTTGAACCTCTCCTTTGAGTCCAGTTTTAGATTCCGATGCTTCACTACTGGTTTACTGTATACCTTGCAACTTCTTATTGACGATGAAACACAGAAATTGCATCCGATTTAATACAAAAGGCACAATGGCGACTTAAGTACAAGAGGACTGACACTCTTACTTCCTATGATTTGAACCTCTCCTGTGAGTCCAGTTTTGGATTCCGGTGCTTCACTTCAGGTTTACTGTATCCCTTGGACCTTCTTATTGACGACGAAACACAGAAATTGCATCCGAATTTAATACAAATGGCACAATGCCGACTTAAGTACAAGAGCACTGACACTCTCACTTTCCATGATTCGTTCTTCTCCTGTGAGGTCAGATTTAGATTTAGATGCTTCATTTCAGGTTTACTGTATCCCTTGGACCTTCGTATTGACGATGAAACACAGAAATTGCATCCGAATTTAACACAAAAGGCACAATGGCGACTTATGCACAAGAGGACTGACACTCTCACTTTCTATGATTTGAACCTCTCCTGTGAGTCCAGTTTTAGATTCCGATGCTTCACTTCAGGTTTACTGTATACCTTGCACCTTCTTATTGACGATGAAACACAGAAATTGCATCGGGATTAAATTCAAAAGGCACAATGCCGACTTAAGTACAAGAGGACTGACACTCTAACTTTCTATGATTTCAACCTCTCCTGTGAGTCCTGTTTTAGATTCCGATGCTTCACTTCAGGCTTACTGTATCCCTTGGACTTTCTTATTGACGATGAAGCACAGAAGTTGCATCGAATTAAAATCAAAATGCACTATGCCGACTTAAGTACAAGAGGACTGACACTCTAATTTCCTATGATTTGAACCCCTCCTGTGAGTCCAGTTTTAGATTCCGATGCTTTACTTCAGGTTTACTGTATCACTTGGACCTTCTTATTAACGATGAAAACAGAAATTGCATACGAATTTCATACAAAAGCCACAATGGCGACTTAAGTACAGGAGGACTGACACTCTCACTTTCTATGATTTGAACCTCCCCTGTGAGTCCTGTTTTAGATTCCGATGCTTCACTTCAAGTTTACTGTATCCCTTGGACATTCTTATTGACGACGAAACACAGAAATTGCATCCGAATTTAATACAAATGGCTCAATTGCGACTTAAGTACAAGAGGACTGACACTCTCACTTTCTATGATTCGAACTTCTCCTGTGAGGTCAGATTTAGATTCCGATGCTTCAATTCAGGTTTACTGTATACCTCGCAACTTCTTATTGACGATGAAACACAGAAATTGCATCGGAATTAAATTCAAAAGGCACAATGCCGTCTTAAGTACAAGAGGACTGACACTCTCACTGTCTATGATTTGAACCTCTCCTGTGCGTCAAGTTTTAGATTCCGATGCTTCACTTCAGGTTTACTGTATACCTTGCACCTTCTTATTGACGATGAAACACAGAAATTGCATCGGAATTAAATTCAAAAGGCACAATTCCGACTTAAGTACAAGAGGACTGTCACTCTCACTTTCTCTGATTTGAACCTCTCCTGTGAGTCCAGTTGTAGATTCCGATGCTTCACTTCAGGTTTAGTGTATCCCTTGGACCTTCTAATTGACGATGAAACACAGAGTTTGCATCCGAATTTAATACAAATGGCCCAATGGCGACTTAAGTACAAGAGGACTGACACTCTCACTTTCTATAATTTGAACGTCTCCTGTGAGTCCAGTTTCAGATTCCGATGCTTCAATTCAGATTTACTATATCCCTTGGACCTTCTTATTGACGATGAAACACAGAAATTGCATCGGAATTAAATTCAAATGACACAATGCCGACTTAAGTACAAGAGGACTGACACTCTAACTTTCTATGATTTGAACCTTTCCTGTAGTCAAGTTTTGGATTTCCGATGCTTCACTTCAGGTTTACTGTATCCCTTGGACCTTCTTATTGACGATGAAACACAGAAATTGCATCCGAATTTAACACAAAAGGCACAATGGCGACTTATGCACAAGAGGACTGACACTCTCACTTTCTATGATTTGAACCTCTCCTGTGAGTCCAGTTTTAGATTCCGATGCTTCACTTCAGGTTTACTGTATACCTTGCACCTTCTTATTGACGATGAAACACAGAAATTGCATCGGGATTAAATTCAAAAGGCACAATGCCGACTTAAGTACAAGAGGACTGACACTCTAATTTTCTATGATTTGAACCTCTCCTGTGAGTCCAGTTTTAGATTCCGATGCTTCACTTCAGGTTTACTGTATCCCTTGGACCTTCTTGTTGACGACGAAACACAGAGTTTGCATCCGAATTTAATACAAAAGGAACAATGCCGACTTAAGAACAAGAGGACTGACACTCTAACGTTCTATGATTTGAACCTCTCCTGTGAGTCCAGTTTTGGATTCCGATGCTTCACTTCAGGTTCACTGTATCCCTTGGACCTTCTTATTGACGATGAAACACAGAAATTGCATCCGAATTTAATACAAAAGGCACAATGGCGACTTAAGTACAAGAGGACTGACACTCTTACTTTCCATGATTTGAACCTCTCCTGTGAGTCCAGTTTTGGATTCCGGTGCTTCACTTCAGGTTTACTGTATCCCTTGTACCTTCTTATTGACGTTGAAACACAGAAATTGCATCCGAATTTAATACAAATGGCACAATGTCGACTTACGTACAAGAGAACTGACACTCTTACTTTCTATGATTTGAACCTCTCCTTTGAGTCCAGTTTTAGATTCCGATGCTTCACTTCTGGTTTACTGTATACCTTGCAACTTCTTATTGACGATGAAACACAGAAATTGCATCCGATTTAATACAAAAGGCACAATGGCGACTTAAGTACAAGAGGACTGACACTCTTACTTCCTATGATTTGAACCTCTCCTGTGAGTCCAGTTTTGGATTCCGGTGCTTCACTTCAGGTTTACTGTATCCCTTGGACCTTCTTATTGACGACGAAACACAGAAATTGCATCCGAATTTAATACAAATGGCACAATGCCGACTTAAGTACAAGAGCACTGACACTCTCACTTTCCATGATTCGTTCTTCTCCTGTGAGGTCAGATTTAGATTTAGATGCTTCATTTCAGGTTTACTGTATACCTTGCACCTTCTTATTGACGATGAAACACAGAAATTGCATCGGAATTAAATTCAAATGACACAATGCCGACTTAAGTACAAGAGGACTGACACTCTAAATTTCTATGATTTGAACCTTTCCTGTAAGTCCAGTTTTGGATTTCCGATGCTTCACTTCAGGTTTACTGTATCCCTTGGACCTTCGTATTGACGATGAAACACAAAAATTGCATCCGAATTTAACACAAAAGGCACAATGGCGACTTATGCACAAGAGGACTGACACTCTCACTTTCTATGATTTGAACCTCTCCTGTGAGTCCAGTTTTAGATTCCGATGCTTCACTTCAGGTTTACTGTATACCTTGCACCTTCTTATTGACGATGAAACACAGAAATTGCATCGGGATTAAATTCAAAAGGCACAATGCCGACTTAAGTACAAGAGAACTGACACTCTAACTTTCTATGATTTCAACCTCTCCTGTGAGTCCTGTTTTAGATTCCGATGCTTCACTTCAGGCTTACTGTATCCCTTGGACTTTCTTATTGACGATGAAGCACAGAAGTTGCATCGAATTAAAATCAAAATGCACTATGCCGACTTAAGTACAAGAGGACTGACACTCTAATTTCCTATGATTTGAACCCCTCCTGTGAGTCCAGTTTTAGATTCCGATGCTTTACTTCAGGTTTACTGTATCACTTGGACCTTCTTATTAACGATGAAAACAGAAATTGCATACGAATTTCATACAAAAGCCACAATGGCGACTTAAGTACAGGAGGACTGACACTCTCACTTTCTATGATTTGAACCTCCCCTGTGAGTCCTGTTTTAGATTCCGATGCTTCACTTCAAGTTTACTGTATCCCTTGGACATTCTTATTGACGACGAAACACAGAAATTGCATCCGAATTTAATACAAATGGCACAATTGCGACTTAAGTACAAGAGGACTGACACTCTCACTTTCTATGATTCGAACTTCTCCTGTGAGGTCAGATTTAGATTCCGATGCTTCAATTCAGGTTTACTGTATACCTCGCAACTTCTTATTGACGATGAAACACAGAAATTGCATCGGAATTAAATTCAAAAGGCACAATGCCGTCTTAAGTACAAGAGGACTGACACTCTCACTGTCTATGATTTGAACCTCTCCTGTGCGTCAAGTTTTAGATTCCGATGCTTCACTTCAGGTTTACTTTATCACTTGGACCTTCTAATTGACGATGAAACACAGAGTTTGCATCCGAATTTAATACAAAAGGTACAATGCCGACGTAAGTACAAGAGGACTGACACTCTAACTTTCTATGATTTGAAACTCTCCTATGAGTCCAGTTTTAGATTCCGATGCTTCACTTCTGGTTTACTGTTTCCCTTGGACCATCTTATTGACGATGAAACACAGAAATTGCATCCGAATTTAATACCAAAATCACAATGGCGACTTAAGTACAAGAAGACTGACTCTCTCACTTTCTATGATTTGAACATCTCCTGTGAGTCCAGTTTTAGATTCCGATGCTTCACTTCAGGTTTACTGTATCCCTTGGACCTTCTTATTGACGACGAAACACAGAGTTTGCATCCGAATTTAATACAAAAGGAACAATGCCGACTTAAGTACAAGAGGACTGACACTCTAATTTTCTATGATTTGAACCTCTCCTGTGAGTCCAGTTTTAGATTCCGATGCTTCACTTCAGGTTTACTGTATCCCTTGGACCTTCTTGTTGACGACGAAACACAGAGTTTGCATCCGAATTTAATACAAAAGGAACAATGCCGACTTAAGAACAAGAGGACTGACACTCTAACTTTCTATGATTTGAACCTCTCCTGTGAGTCCAGTTTTGGATTCCGATGCTTCTCTTCAGGTTTACTGTATCCCTTGGACCTTCTTATTGACGACGAAACACAGAGTTTGCATCCGAATTTAATACAAAAGGAACAATGCCGACTTAAGTACAAGAGGACTGACACTCTAATTTTCTATGATTTGAACCTCTCCCGTGAGTCCAGTTTTAGATTCCGATGCTTCACTTCAGGTTTACTGTATCCCTTGGACCTTCTTGTTGACGGCGAAACACAGAGTTTGCATCCGAATTTAATACAAAAGGAACAATGCCGACTTAAGAACAAGAGGACTGACACTCTAACTTTCTATGATTTGAACCTCTCCTGTGAGTCCAGTTTTGGATTCCGATGCTTCACTTCAGGTTTACTGTATCCCTTGGACCTTCTTATTGACGATGAAACACAGAAATTGCATCCGAATTTAATACAAAAGGCACAATGGCGACTTAAGTACAAGAGGACTGACACTCTTACTTTCTATGATTTGAACCTCTCCTGTGAGTCCAGTTTTGGATTCCGGTGCTTCACTTCAGGTTTACTGTATCCCTTGGACCTTCTTATTGACGACGAAACACAGAAATTGCATCCGAATTTAATACAAATGGCACAATGCCGACTTAAGTACAAGAGCACTGACACTCTCACTTTCCATGATTCGTTCTTCTCCTGAGAGGTCAGATTTAGATTTAGATGCTTCATTTCAGGTTTACTGTATACCTTGCACCTTCTTATTGACGATGAAACACAGAAATTGCATCGGAATTAAATTCAAAAGGCACAATTCCGACTTAAGTACAAGGGGACTGACACTCTCACTTTCTCTGATTTGAACCTCTCCTGTGAGCCCAGTTGTAGATTCCGATGCTTCTCTTCAGGTTTACTGTATCCCTTGGACCTTCTAATTGACGATGAAACACAGAGTTTGCATCCGAATTTAATACAAATGGCACAATGCTGACTTAACTACAAGAATTCTGACACTCTCACTTTCCATGATTCGAACTTCTCCTGTGAGGTCAGATTTAGATTCCGATGCTTCACTTCAGGTTTACTGTATAGCTTGCACCTTCTTATTGACGATGAAACACAGAAATTGCATCGGAATTAAATTCAAAAGGCACAATTCCGACTTAAGTACAAGAGGACTGACACTCTCACTTTCTCTGATTTGAACCTCTCCTGTGAGTCCAGTTTTAGATTCCGATGCTTCACTTCAGGCTTACTGTATCCATTGGACCTTCTAATTGACGATGAAACACAGAGTTTGCATCCGAATTTAATACAAAAGGTACAATGCCGACTTAAGTACAAGAGGACTGACACTCTAACTTTCTGTGATTTGAACCTCTCCAGTGAGTCCAGTTTTAGACTCCGATGCCTCACTTCAGGTTTACTGTATCCCTTGGACCTTCTTATTGACGATGAAACACAGAAATTGCATCCGAATTTAATACAAAAATCACAATGGCGACTTAAGTACAAGAGGACTGACACTCTAACTTTCTATGATTTGAACATCTCCTGTGAGTCCAGTTTCAGATTCCGATGCTTCAATTCAGATTTACTGTATCCCTTGGACCATCTTATTGACGATGAAACACAGAAATTGTATCGGAAGTAAATTCAAATGGCACAATGCCGACTTAAGTACAAGAGGACTGACACTCTAACTTTCTATGATTTGAACCTTTCCTGTAAGTCCTGTTTTGAATTTCCGATGCTTCACTTCAGGTTTACTGTATCCCTTGGACCTTCTTATTGACGATGAAACACAGAAATTGCATCCGAATTTAATACAAAAGGCACAATGGCGACTTATGCACAAGAGGACTGACACTCTCACTTTCTATGATTTGAACCTCTCCAGTGAGTCCAGTTTTAGATTCCGATGCCTCACTTCAGGTTTACTGTATCCCTTGGCCCTTCTTATTGACGATAAAACACAGAAATTGCATCCGAATTTAATACAAAAATCACAATTGCGACTTAAGTACAAGAGGACTGACACTCTCACTTTCTATGATTTGAACATCTCCTGTGAGTCCAGTTTCAGATTCCGATGCTTCAATTCAGATTTACTGTATCCCTTGGACCTTCTTATTGACGATGAAACACAGTAATTGCATCGGAATTAAATTCAAATGGCACAATGCCGACTTAAGTACAAGAGGACTGACACTCTAACTTTCTATGATTTGAACCATTCCTGTAAGTCCAGTTTTGGATTTCCGATGCTTCACTTCAGGTTTACTGTATCCCTTGGACCTTCTTATTGTCGATGAAACACAGAAATTGCATCCGAATTTAATACAAAAGACACAATGGCGACTTATGCACAAGAGCACTGACACTCTCACTTTCCATGATTCGTTCTTCTCCTGTGAGGTCAGATTTAGATTCCGATGCTTCATTTCAGGTTTACTGTATACCTTGCACCTTCTTATTGACGATGAAACACAGAAATTGCATCGGAATTAAAATCAAAAGGTTCAATGCCGACTTAAGTACAAGAGGACTGACACTCTAACTTTCTATGATTTGAACATCTCCTGTTAGTCCAGTTTCAGATTCCGATGCTTCAATTCAGATTTACTATGTCCCTTGGACCTTCTTATTGACGATGAAACACAGAAATAGCATCGGAATTAAATTCTAATGGCACAATGCCGACTTAAGAACAAGAGCACTGACACTCTCACTTTCCATGATTCGTTCTTCTCCTGTGAGGTCAGATATAGATTCCGATGCTTCATTTCAGGTTTACTGTATACCTTGCACCTTCTTATTGACGATGAAACACAGAAATTGCATCGGAATTAAATTCAAAAGGCACAATTCCGACTTAAGTACAAGAGGACTGTCACTCTCACTTTCTCCTATTTGAACCTCTCCTGTGAGTCCAGTTGTAGATTCCGATGCTTCACTTCAGGTTTACTGTATCCCTTGGACCTTCTTATTAACGATGAAAACAGAAATTGCATACGAATTTCATACAAAAGCCACAATGGCGACTTAAGTACAGGAGGACTGACACTCTCACTTTCTATGATTTGAACCTCCCCTGTGAGTCCTGTTTTAGATTCCGATGCTTCACTTCAAGTTTACTGTATCCCTTGGACATTCTTATTGACGACTTAACAAAGAAATTGCATCCGAATTTAATACAAATGGCACAATTGCGACTTAAGTACAAGAGGACTGACACTCTCACTTTCTATGATTCTAACTTCTCCTGTGAGGTCAGATTTAGATACCGATGCTTCAATTCAGGTTTACTGTATACCTCGCAACTTCTTATTGACGATGAAACACAGAAATTGCATCGGAATTAAATTCAAAAGGCACAATGCCGTCTTAAGTACAAGAGGACTGACACTCTCACTGTCTATGATTTGATCCTCTCCTGTGCGTCCAGTTTTAGATTCCGATGCTTCACTTCAGGTTTACTGTATCCCTTGGACCTTCTAATTGACGATGAAACACAGAGTTTGCATCCGAATTTAATACAAAAGGTACAATGCCGACGTAAGTACAAGAGGACTGACACTCTAACTTTCTATGATTTGAAACTCTCCTATGAGTCCAGTTTTAGATTCCGATGCTTCACTTCAGGTTTACTGTATCCCTTGGACCTTCTTATTGACGATGAAACACAGAAATTCCATCCGAATTTAATACCAAAATCACAATGGCGACTTAAGTACAAGAAGACTGACTCTCTCACTTTCTATGATTTGAACATCTCCTGTGAGTCCAGTTTTAGATTCCGATGCTTCACTTCAGGTTTACTGTATCCCTTGGACCTTCTTCTTGACGACGAAACACAGAGTTTGCATCCGAATTTAATACAAAAGGAACAATGCCGACTTAAGTACAAGAGGACTGACACTCTAATTTTCTATGATTTGAACCTCTCCTGTGAGTCCAGTTTTAGATCCCGATGCTTCAATTCAGGTTTACTGTATCCCTTGGACCTTCTTGTTGACGACGAAACACAGAGTTTGCATCCGAATTTAATACAAAAGGAACAATGCCGACTTAAGAACAAGAGGACTGACACTCTAACTTTCTATGATTTGAACTTCTCCTGTGAGTCCAGTTTTGGATTCCGATGCTTCGCTTCAGGTTTACTGTATCCCTTGGACCTTCTTATTGACGATGAAACACAGAAATTGCATCCGAATTTAATACAAAAGGCACAATGGCGACTTAAGTACAAGAGGACTGACACTCTTACTTTCTATGATTTGAACCTCTCCTGTGAGTCCAGTTTTGGATTCCGGTGCTTCACTTCAGGTTTACTGTATCCCTTGTACCTTCTTATTGACGATGAAACACAGAAATTGCATCCGAATTTAATTCAAATGGCACAATGTCGACTTACGTACAAGAGAACTGACACTCTTACTTTCTATGATTTGAACCTCTCCTTTGAGTCCAGTTTTAGATTCCGATGCTTCACTTCAGGTTTACTGTATACCTTGCAACTTCTTATTGACGATGAAACACAGAAATTGCATCCGAATTTAATACAAAAGGCACAATGGCGACTTAAGTACAAGAGGACTGACACTCTTACTTTTATGATTTGAACCTCTCCTGTGAGTCCAGTTTTGGATTCCGGTGCTTCACTTCAGGTTTACTGTATCCCTTGGACCTTCTTATTGACGACGAAACACAGAAATTGCATCCGAATTTAATACAAATGGCACAATGCCGACTTAAGTACAAGAGCACTGACACTCTCACTTTCCATGATTCGTTCTTCTCCTGTGAGGTCAGATTTAGATTTAGATGCTTCATTTCAGGTTTACTGTATACCTTGCACCTTCTTATTGACGATGAAACACAGAAATTGCATCGGAATTAAATTCAAATGACACAATGCCGACTTAAGTACAAGAGGACTGACACTCTAACTTTCTATGATTTGAACCTTTCCTGTAAGTCCAGTTTTGGATTTCCGATGCTTCACTTCAGGTTTACTGTATCCCTTGGACCTTCTTATTGACGATGAAACACAGCAATTGGATCCGAATTTAACACAAAAGGCACAATGGCGACTTATGCACAAGAGGACTGACACTCTCACTTTCTATGATTTGAACCTCTCCTGTGAGTCCAGTTTTAGATTCCGATGCTTCACTTCAGGTTTACTGTATACCTTGCACCTTCTTATTGACGATGAAACACAGAAATTGCATCGGGATTAAATTCAAAAGGCACAATGCCGACTTAAGTACAAGAGGACTGACACTCTAACTTTCTATGATTTGAACCTCTCCTGTGAGTCCTGTTTTAGATTCCGATGCTTCACTTCAGGCTTACTGTATCCCTTGGACTTTCTTATTGACGATGAAGCACAGAAGTTGCATCGAATTAAAATCAAAATGCACTATGCCGATTTAAGTACAAGAGGACTGACACTCTAATTTCCTATGATTTGAACCTCTCCTGTGAGACCAGTTTTAGATTCCGATGCTTTCCTTCAGGTTTACTGTATCCCTTGGACCTTCTTATTAACGATGAAAACAGAAATTGCATACGAATTTCATACAAAAGCCACAATGGCGACTTAAGTACAGGAGGACTGACACTCTCACTCTCTATGATTTGAACCTCCCCTGTGAGTCCTGTTTTAGATTCCGATGCTTCACTTCAGGTTTACTGTATCCCTTGGACATTCTTATTGACGACGAAACACAGAAATTGCATCCGAATTTAATACAAATGGCACAATTGCGACTTAAGTACAAGAGGACTGACACTCTCACTTTCTATGATTCGAACTTCTCCTGTGAGGTCAGATTTAGATTCCGATGCTTCAATTCAGGATTACTGTATACCTCGCAACTTCTTATTGACGGTGAAACACAGAAATTGCATCGGAATTAAATTCAAAAGGCACAATGCCGTCTTAAGTACAAGAGGACTGACACTCTCACTGTCTATGATTTGAACCTCTCCTGTGCGTCAAGTTTTAGATTCCGATGCTTCACTTCAGGTTTACTGTATCACTTGGACCTTCTAATTGACGATGAAACACAGAGTTTGCATCCGAATTTAATACAAAAGGTACAATGCCGACGTAAGTACAACAGGACTGACACTCTAACTTTCTATGATTTGAAACTCTCCTATGAGTCCAGTTTTAGATTCCGACGCTTCACTTCAGGTTTACTGTATCCCTTGGACCATCTTATTGACGATGAAACACAGAAATTGCATCCGAATTTAATACCAAAATCACAATGGCGACTTAAGTACAAGAAGACAGACTCTCTCACTTTCTATGATTTGAACATCTCCTGTGAGTCCAGTTTTAGATTCCGATGCTTCACTTCAGGTTTACTGTATCCCTTGGACCTTCTTATTGACGACGAAACACAGAGTTTGCATCCGAATTTAATACAAAAGGAACAATGCCGACTCAAGTACAAGAGGACTGACACTCTAATTTTCTATGATTTGAACCTCTCCTGTGAGTCCAGTTTTAGATTCCGATGCTTCACTTCAGGTTTACTGTATCCCTTGGACCTTCTTGTTGACGACGAAACACAGAGTTTGCATCCGAATTTAATACAAAAGGAACAATGCCGACTTAAGAACAAGAGGACTGACACTCTAACTTTCTATGATGTGAACCTCTCCTGTGAGTCCAGTTTTGGATTCCGATGCTTCACTTCAGGTTTACTGGATCCCTTGGACCTTCTTATTGACGATGAAACACAGAAATTGCATCCGAATTTCATACAAAAGGCACAATGGCGACTTAAGTACAAGAGGACTGACACTCTTACTTTCTATGATTTGAACCTCTCCTGTGAGTCCAGTTTTGGATTCCGGTGCTTCACTTCAGGTTTACTGTATCATTTGTACCTTCTTATTGACGATGAAACACAGAAATTGCATCCGAATTTAATACAAGTGGCACAATGTCGACTTAAGTACAAGAGGACTGACACTCTTACTTTCTATGATTTGAACTTCTCCTTTGAGTCCAGTTTTAGATTCCGATGCTTCACTTCAGGTTTACTGTATACCTTGCACCTTCTTATTGACGATGAAACACAGAAATTGCATCCGAATTTAATACAAAAGCACAATGGCGACTTAAGTACAAGAGGACTGACACTCTTACTTTCTATGATTTGAACCTCTCCTGTGAGTCCAGTTTTGGATTCCGGTGCTTCACTTCAGGTTTACTATATCCCTTGGACCTTCTTATTGACGACGAAACACAGAAATTGCATCCGAATTTAATACAAATGGCACAATGCCGACTTAAGTACAAGAGCACTGACACTCTCACTTTCCATGATTCGTTCTTCTCCTGTGAGGTCAGATTTAGATTTAGATGCTTCATTTCAGGTTTACTGTATACCTTGCACCTTCTTATTGACGATGAAACACAGAAATTGCATCGGAATTAAATTCAAAAAGCACAATTCCGACTTAAGTACAAGAGGACTGACACTCTCACTTTCTCTGATTTGAACCTCTCCTGTGAGCCCAGTTGTAGATTCCGATGCTTCTCTTCAGGTTTACTGTATCCCTTGGACCTTCTAATTGACGATGAAACACAGAGTTTGCATCCGAATTTAATACAAATGGCACAATGCTGACTTAACTACAAGAATTCTGACACTCACACTTTCCATGATTCGAACTTCTCCTGTGAGGTCACATTTAGATTCCGATGCTTCACTTCAGGTTTACTGTATAGCTTCCACCTTCTTATTGACGATGAAACACAGAAATTGCATCGGAATTAAATTCAAAAGGCACAATTCCGACTTAAGTACAAGAGGACTGACACTCTCACTTTCTCTGATTTGAACCTCTCCTGTGAGTCCAGTTTTAGATTCCGATGCTTCACTTCAGGCTTACTGTATCCATTGGACCTTCTAATTGACGATGAAACACAGAGTTTGCATCCGAATTTAATACAAAAGGTACAATGCCGACTTAAGTACAAGAGGACTGACACTCTAACTTTCTGTGATTTGAACCTCTCCAGTGAGTCCAGTTTTAGACTCCGATGCCTCACTTCAGGTTTACTGTATCCCTTGGACCTTCTTATTGACGATGAAACACAGAAATTGCATCCGAATTTAATACAAAAATCACAATGGCGACTTAAGTACAAGAGGACTGACACTCTAACTTTCTATGATTTGAACATCTCCTGTGAGTCCAGTTTCAGATTCCGATGCTTCAATTCAGATTTACTGTATCCCTTGGACCATCTTATTGACGATGAAACACAGAAATTGTATCGGAAGTAAATTCAAATGGCACAATGCCGACTTAAGTACAAGAGGACTGACACTCTAACTTTCTATGATTTGAACCTTTCCTGTAAGTCCTGTTTTGAATTTCCGATGCTTCACTTCAGGTTTACTGTATCCCTTGGACCTTCTTATTGACGATGAAACACAGAAATTGCATCCGAATTTAATACAAAAGGTACAATGGCGACTTATGCACAAGAGGACAGACACTCTCACTTTCTATGATTTGAACCTCTCCTGTGAGTCCTGTTTTAGATTCCGATGCTTCACTTCAGGCTTACTGTATCCCTTGGACTTTCTTATTGACGATGAAGCACAGAAATTGCTTCAATTAAAATCAAAAGGCACTATGCCGACTTAAGTACAAGAGGACTTGCACTCTAACTTTCTATGATTTGAACCTCTCCTGTGAGTCCAGTATTAGATTCCGATGCTTTACTTCAGGTTTACTGTATCCCTTGGACCTTCGTATTGACGATGAAACACAGAAATTGCATCGCAATTAAATTCAAAAGGCACAATGCCGTCTTAAGTACAAGAGGACTGACACTCTCACTTTCTATGATTTGAACCTCCCCTGTGAGTCCTGTTTTAGATTTCGATGCTTCACTTCACGTTTACTGTATCCCTTGGACATTCTTATTGACGACGAAACACAGAAATTGCATCCGAATTTAATACAAATGGCACAATTGCGACTTAAGTACAAGAGGACTGACACTCTCACTTTCTATGATTCGAACCTCTCCTGTGAGGTCAGATTTGGATTCCGATGCTTCACTTCAGGTTTCCTGTATACCTCGCACCTACTTATTGACGATGAAACACAGAGATTGCATCGGAATTAAATTGAAAGGGCCCAATGCCGTCTTAAGTACAAGAGGACTGACACTCTCACTGTCTATGATTTGAACCTCTCCTGTGCGTCCAGTTTTAGATTCCGATCCTTCACTTCAGGTTGACTGTATACCTTGGACCTTCTAATTGACGGTGAAACAAAGAGTTTGCATCCGAATTTAATACAAAAGTTACAATGCCGACGTAAGTACAAGAGGACTGACACTCTAACTTTCTATGATTTGAACCTCTCCTATGAGTCCAGT